>NC_141699.1:825219614-826597114 GCF_964263255.1 Lissotriton vulgaris
ATAGATAGATAGATAGATAGAGTGAGGGCAATAGATAGATAGATAGAGTGAGAGCGATAGATAGATAGAGTGAGGGCGATAGATAGATAGAGTTTGGGCGATAGTCAGATAATTAGAGTCACTGCGACAGATAGATAGACTGAGGGCGACAGAAAGATAGATAGAGTGAGGGCGATAGATAGAGTGAGGTCGATAGATAGATAGATAGAGTGAGGCCGATAGATAGATAGATTGATAGATAGATATAGAGTGAGGGCGATATATAGATAGATAGAGTGAGGGCAATAGATAGATAGATAGAGTCAGGGCGATAGATAGATAAAGTGATGGCGATAGATAGAATGAGGGCGATAGATAGATAGATAGAGTGAGGGCAATAGATAGATAGATAGATAGATAGATAGATAGATAGATAGATAGATAGATAGATAGATAGATAGATAGATAGATAGATAGATAGATAGATAGATAGATAGATAGATAGATAGATAGATAGATAGATAGATAGATAGATAGATAGATAGATAGATAGAGTGAGGGTGACAGATAGATAGAGTGATGGCAATAGATAGATAGAGTGAGGGCGATAGATAGATGTGTGTGGTTGTGTGTGTGTGAGGTGTGTGTGTGTTTGTGTGTGTGTGTGGTTGTGTGTGTGTGGTTGTGTGTGTGTGTACAGGAGAAGAGAACAGGGAGCTAAAGAAGGAGGGATAGGGGAGAAGAGAGCAGTTGATCAGCACAGAAGAGAACAGTGAGTAAAAGAAGGAGGTGGGGTGGAAGAGAGCAGCAAATCAGCACAGGAGAAGATAACAGGGAGTTAAAGAAGGAGGCGGGTGGAAGAGAACAGCAGATCGGCACAGAAGAAGAGAATAGGGAGTTAGAGAAAGAGGCGGGTGGAAGAGAACAGCACATTAGCACAGGAGAAGAGAACAGGGAAATAAAGAAGGAGGCTGGTGGACGAGAGCAGCAGATAAGCACAGCAAAAGAGAGCAGGGAGTTAAAGAAGGAGGTGGGGTGGAAGAAAGCAGCAGATCAGTACAGGAGAAGAGAAGAGAACAGGGAGTTAGAGAAGGAGGCAGGGTGGAAAAGTGCAGCAGATTAGCATGAGAGAAAAGAAGAGAACAGGGCGTTAGAGAAGGAGGTGGGTGGAAGAGAGGAACATATCAGCACAGCAGAAGAGAACAGGCAGTTACAGAAGGAGGTGGGGTGGAAGAGATAAGCAGATCAGCACAGGAGAAGAGAATAGAACAGGGAGTTAGAGAAGGAGGTGAGGTGGAAAAGAGCAGCAGATCAGCAGAAATTAACAGGCGGTTAAAGAAGGAGGCGGTGTGGAAGAGAGCAACAGATCAGCACAGGAGAAGAGGAGAGAACAGGGAGTTAGAGAAGGAGGCGGTGGAAAAGAGCAGCAGATCATCACAGGAGAAGAGAAGAGAACAGGGAGTTAGAGAAGGAGGTGGTTGGAAGAGAGCAGCAGATCAGCACAGGAGAAGATAAGAGAACAGGGATTTACAGAAGGAGGTGAGGTGGAAGGGAGGATCAGATCCGCACAGCAGAAGAGAACAGGTAGTTAAAGAAGGAGGTGGGGTGGAAGAGAGCAGCAGAACTGCAAGGGAGAAGAGAACAGGGAGGTAGAGAAGGAGGTTGGGTTGAAGAAAATATCAGATCAGCACGAGATAAGAGAACAGGGAGTTAAAGAAGGAGGTGGGTGGATGAGAGCAGCCGATAAGCACAGGAGAAGAGAACAGGGAGTTAAAGAAGGGGGCGGGGCGGAAGTGAACAGCAGATCGTCACAGGATAAGAGACCTGGGAGTTACAGAAGGAGGCGGTGGAAAAGAACAGCAGATCAGTACAGGAGAAGAGAACAGGGAGTTAGAGAAGGAGGTGGGCGAAAGAGAACAGCAGATCAGCACCGGAGAAGAGAAAAGGGAGTTAGAGAAGGAGGCGGATGGAAGAGAGCAAAAAGATCTTCACAGGAGAAGGCAACAAGGAGTTAGAGAATGAGGAGGGGTGGAAGAGAAGAGCAGATCAGCACAGAAGAAGAGAACAGGGAGTTAGAGAAGGGGCTGGTGGAAGAGAGCAACAGATCAGCACAGGAGGACATAACAGTGAGTTAAAGAAGGAGGCGAGTGAGAGAACATATTTGAATCAGTTGTTGTTGAATGGTTGCATAGATTGATGCTGTGGTGGCGCTGATTGATGTTGTGTTGGCGACGAGTGATGCTGTGTGGATCAGTGATGCTGTGGTAGTGCATAGTGATGTTTTGGTGCCCCTGAGTGATGCTGTGGTGTTTCTGAGTGATGTTGTGGTGATGCGATAGTTAGATTGAGCGCAATATATATATATATATATCAAGTGATTGCGATAGAGAGAGTGAGTGCGATAGATAGATTGAGTGAGTGCGACAGATAGATACAGGGAGGATGATAGATAGGTAGAAGGATGGCGATAGATAGATCGTGGGAAGTTGATAAATAGATAGATAGAGTGAGGGTGATAGTGAAATAGATAGAGTGAGTGTGATAGCTAGATAGATAGATAGATAGATAGATAGATAGATAGATAGATAGATAGATAGATAGATAGATAGATAGATAGATAGATAGATAGATAGATAGATAGATAGATAGATAGATAGATAGATAGTTTGATGTGTGTGTGGTTGTGTGTGTGGCGGTGTGTGTGTGTGTTTTTTTTTTTATTCCTCATCTCAACCATGGCTTAGTCCGTCAGTACCGTGGACAGGGAAAAATGGAATATGAGAAATAGACTTGCTGTCTCAGTCCAAGACTGGTTGGGGTGTAATCGTAGTACGAATCCGTCAAAACCCTACAGCAATGTCATTCACCCAACTAATCTCTGCCCCTTGCATACTGTTTGACAGTTAATTACCATTAACCAGTTTCCACATTGCTATTACCACAGTTCGCCTAAAAGGAGGGGCGAAAGTGTTAAAGTGAAAAGAGTGTATCATGGCTTCGTAATCATTGGAACTGGGCGGAAAAAAAAAACCAGCTCAAGTAATTAGGACCAATTGAGTTTCAGCCAAAAAGCTCTTTTGTCAGGTTTTCCAGCCCTGGAAAGATCCATTTTTGATTTTTGTAGCATGGAGGAACACCAGTCATGTAACGACGGAGGAGAAACCTCTTTCCAACGCTTGCAAATTTCACGTCGAGCCACCAGTAAAGAGTAGAACAAAAGGTTGTTATTTGCACTGTGCTTTTTGTCCACTACTCCAAAAATTACTAGCCGGAGATCTATAGTCACGGTAGTGCCTGTTGAAGATGTTAATTTATTGCCTATTGATTGCCAGTAAGATGTTAAGTGTGGGCAATCATAAAACATATGTGCGTCCGAGGCTGCCACTTGGCCGCAACGGGCTCAGGCCACTGGTTCGCCTGTTGAAAATTTAGACAATCTCTGAGGGGAATAATAAGCCCTGTGAAGAGTGTAGAGGTGGTTTCTACAAAGCCAAGCAGGTTTGACAATATCCCAAAGGACATTGCAGGAGGTTAACCATAATTCCTGCAAGGTTATTGCAGGCAACAGGGAGCCCCACAACTGGTCTGGAAGATGGAATTCCCCATCAATCTCCTCTAGAATCAGGTTATAAAAAAAGGAGACCTCCTTGGGTGCAGGCGTCTTATCAAGTAAAGAAGATTCCAATTGGCTACTTCCTCCTAGAAGTGGTTGTTGGCGACGAGGAGGCCCAGTTCTTTGCGCTTGTGCCCAACTTGAGATTTCTAAAAATTTGAATCTAGAAAAGTTAGGACCCACCTTGCTCACTAGATGTTCCCAGGAGAACATATCCCACTCAAAGAACAGGTCTCCCCATGTAGAAATTCCAGCGTCTTTTAATGGACTTATTAGTACGTCGTTAGCCCAGCCAGGAGGAGATCCCATATAGGAGATATATTAGAGTGATAGCCTATCTTGGTGGTGACTCTGAGATTATACCAGGTTCTTGCTAGGCCCTGCAACACCTTCAGTTTGATCTTCTTAAAAAAGTTGGGGTCACCGAACTTAAATAGAAACCCCAACTGACTTAGACCTTCACACTGTAGTAATGTTGAAAACAACGACCCGATGCCTCGATCTAATGGAGTTTTAAGTAGCATTCGGGCGTGTGTCAACTGAAAGGCCCAAGCATAAATCTGAAGGTCTGGACCAGCCAAACCACCCTACTCCCTACGACGCCTCAGTTTCCTCCAAGCTATTCTTGCACTCTTGTTCTTCCAGACAAATGAGGTGATGTCACTCTGCATCTTCGCTATCAATGTTTTATCAAAATAGAGTGGTACACTATTGAAAATAAAAGTCTACCTAGGTAAGATAGACATTTTGACTAAGTTTGACCGGCCCAGGACCGTTAGTGGAAGATGTCCCCAAGAACTCATTAGTTTCCTACATTCTTTAGCCACCAAAGTAAAGTTAGTAGAGGCGATCAAATTGATATCCTTGACTATTTTTATGCCAAGATATCTCATTTTGTCACAGGGTTGCACAGGAAGCCCCGTTGCTACGCTGTTCCACACCATAATCTCGGTCTTGGTGGCATTTACTTCATAGCCAGAGATGTTACCAAATTGTTGTGCTAAGTTTATGACTGTCAGAAACGCAGTGCTGATATCTGAAGTTATGATCATGATATCGTCAGCATACAGGGATACTTTTTTTTCCCAATCTCTATATCTGAAAGGTATGATGTTATTATCCTCCCGAATTAATGGAGCAAATGGCTCGATGTAGAGATCAAAAAGCAGGGGCGATAGTGGGCAGCCCTGTCGTATACCCCTTGTAATATTAAATGGTTCCGACAGTCCGCCATTAACCAAGACCGAAGCCGATGGATTATGGTATAACAGTTCCACCGCTCTGCGGAAAGCCCGGCCCACGCCAAATTTTTCCAAGGCCCCCGACAGGTACACCCAATTGACCCTGTTGAAGGCCTTGGCTGCGTCCAACGTGAGAATAGCCAAGGGTATCGATGAGCTAGTTGCCATATCGATCGCTCCTATTAGGTCGTACATCAGTTCGAAAAGCTGGCGGCCTTTAACAAAGCCCTTTTGATTGGAATGTAGGACTGAGGGAGCGACCTGCCCCAACCTCTTAGCTAAAAGTGACGCGAAGATCTTGTAGTCGGCGTTGAGTTTCGAAATGCGGCGATACGAGCCGCAGGCGGTGGAGGCCTTTCCTGGTTTCAAAATGAGCGTGATCAAAGCTTTATTCCACGATGTGGGCGGTAAATCACCCTCCATCAAAACTTGGTTGAATAACTTGGCAAGAAAGGGAGCAATATCAGCCGCGAGATGTTTATATATCTCGGCGGGCAGGCCATCTGGCCCGCCACCTTTCCGCACTTGCTGTTAAGTATAGCAGTTGATACCTCTTCTGCCGTTATAGCCTGATCTAAAAAAGCGATTTGTTCTGTAGAGAGTGATGGCAGTGAGTTTTTATTAAGCCAATTCTTTACATTTTCAGAGGAGATGTTGTTATCCTCTTGATAGATAGTCTGGAAAAAGTCTTTAAAGGCTGACCTAATTTCTGGGTCAGATGATACTGTACCGGAGCTAGTAATTATAGACCCAATATTGTTACGGTTCTGATCAGTTCTAGACTTCCAGGCTAGTAATTTACCCGCCCCTTCACCGAATTCAAAATGGGCTAATTTACTAGCTTCCTACCTTTGCAAAACGCGCTGGTTAAGTAGAGAAGCTCGTTGGCCTTTGAGCTTCATTAACTCCTCCCGTTTAGCCAGTGTGACATACTCAGGGGCTTTGTTGAGATTTTCTAACTCTGATTGGGCTGTCAATAGGTTAGCCTCTATCAATGCGATCTCTTGGGTATACTGTTTCTTTCGAAACATAGTTTTGTTCTTAATGACCCCTCTCAAAGAACATTTAAAAGCGTCCCATACTGTACTGAAACAGGCAGAACCGATGTTAACTTTAAAGAATTCTTGCGTTTCTACTCTAATATACTCCAAATCGTCAGGAGATGTAAGGAGAGATCTATCGATAGATCATGACCTAATTGGGGGTTGAAATTGTAGTTTAAGATCTAAAAGTACCGCCGAATGAACCGACAGATGGGATGGTAAATAGGTTAAGCTCCTAACTGAATTAATCAGAGCTCTGCTTACTAGAAAGAAGTCGATCCTAGATCTATGACGATATTTGTAGTTTTGAAAGGAGAAACCAGTTTTCTGTCCCGACCTTGCTCTCCAGATGTCAATAATTCCATATTGATGCATGGATTTAAGTAAGAGATCTCTGGATTTAGAGAGAACAAGTTGTCGGCTAGAAGTGGACTTATCCAGCAGGGGATCAAGCACGATATTAAAGTCACCTGCTATTATCATTGGTTCTGGAAAAGGAAAGAGCTCAGAAAATAGCGACACCAGGACAGAAGGGTCATCTCGGTTAGGCCCATAGTACCCAACTAACGTGAGGCGTAAACCACCTATCATGACTACCGCAATTGCCCACCTACCCAAGGGATCAACCTTCTGCTTCAAGAGTCTAGTAGTAATAGTTTTTTAGGTCTCGCCTGTCGATGCGCATGCGCATCGAGCTTGCGAGACTATGGGGGCTTAAACACTCTTTAACCAACTTACAAGGAATCGTGGCGATTCCTTGCAGTGCCCGTGAAATTTAAGCTCAATGCGCATGCGCATTGAGCTTAAAAGCGCGTGCACATGCCCCCAGCCGCCTGCCTTGCCCACTCTCTCTCTCACAGCCTTCCCCAGCTCCGCCCCCTCACTTCTTGGTTGCACGTCACTGTTCTCGAGCGCAAATCGTAATCGCATTGAAATTCCAAACACTCACAGGAGTAACCCCGACCGAAGCGCGCGCGCACCCTCCTCCTCGCGCCTTCCGCAACCCCCTCCCTCTGCCGGGCCCGCCCCCCTCTTTCCGCCATGCGCACCCACTCCCCTTCTTCTGTGCCTGTTTCCCGCTCTTTTTTCCAACCGCCCTCGCTGCTCACTTAGGCAAATCATGGCAACATCCATCAAACGGTGGTTAAGCAACCTCTCGACCACCTCCATCAGAAAGAACCGCAAGGCCGAACTCTGCGTGACTCCATCTGGGCACCTTAGACCAATTGCAACTGGCCCGGATAAAACGCAGTCCGCGCCTGTGTTTTCAGAGAAACAGTTGAGTGAACTATTCCCGGGCACATGCCCCCAGCCGCCTGCCTTGCCCACTCTCTCTCTCACAGCCTCCCCCAGCTCCGCCCCCTCACTTCTTGGTTGCACGGCCGCTAGGCCGTGCCTCCCATACTCTCCTCCCCCTCCTACTCTCCTCCCCCCTCCTCCTCCTACTCTCCTCCCCTGCCTGCCGTGTCGCACCTCTCCCCGCTCCGCCCCCTCCCCTGCCCGCCGTGTTGCATTTCTCCTCCCCCTCCCCTTCTCTACCTTCCCTCCGTCTTGTCTCTTTTGGCCCCCCTCCTCCTCCTACTCTCCTCCCCACTCTCTCTCTCACAGCCTCCCCCAGCTCCGCCCCCTCACTTCTTGGTTGCACGGCCGCTAGGCCGTGCCTCCCCTACTCTCCTCCCCCCTCCTCCTCCTACTCTCCTCCCCCCTCCTCCTCCTACTCTCCTCCCCACTCTCTCTCTCCCAGCACAACCTTCTTTACTTTTGTCTTCCTGTGAAAACGCACGTCTGTGTCTGTCTGATTTTTTCTCAATAACTAGGGAGATAAACCTGCGTTAAATGAACAATTTGCTGAGTTCCACGTTTTGGGGTGTGCAGGATGTTAGCTAGTATTTTTTAACACACCGGTGTGCACTGTGGAGAGGCTTCCGTGGCGATATAGGTCATGGGCGCTCATGTGGTTAAAGATGGCGATAGGCAGTGTGAGTGAGCAAAGAGATGCTTCTGTGCGTGTTTTCAGCCGGCAGTAAGCATCTTTGTGAGACTGCTCTGCAGTTGTTGCTTTCCCAATCGGCATTGTGTTTCCCTTAATGGCCAATTAATTTCAAATGTTGCTGCTTGCAAATGATGCGTGTGAGAGACCCCTCTGGGGGCCTCTTATGTTCGTCATAACTTCCTATTGGGACCGCCGTTGTCGGCCAAGACTTTTGGCGGGGCTGTTAAAGCGAAGACAGCTGAAAACGAGCCATTCTGATTACGTGCAGCACGGCCTCCAACTCAGCACGATCACAAGCAAAACCTCTCCCTGCTCCTGTCCAGTGCTAAGGACGTGCCTTTTATGGGCTATGAGACTATATCTTGGACGGGCTTTGTGCTTTGACCTTCTCTTGTATTCGTCACTCTCTTGTAACCAACCCTCTATCATTCAAATAGGTTAGTATTTCCCACCACTTTCTTCCAAACATCCTCTAGGAGGCAGGATACAAACGGTTAATGTTGCCTGCATAGATTTTAATACATGAGGAAAGTCTAACACGGCGCCCGATTATTGCCCTTCATATGTTCCCCGACTTTTTTTCTTCATTTCCTCATGTTTGTCAGTTCGCAGTTTTCCCTGCAAAATGACATTATTATTTCTCAGTGCAAGTTGGCACTGAAAGTGGTTGAACTCCTTTCTCGCAATTTTATTTCAACACCACTTGCCTCGCGAATTTGATGGATGTTGGAGATCTTTATTTTCTCACGACATTTTAAAAGGGAAGCAAAAGTCCTGATTTTAATTTGAAAACACAAATGTAAAAAACTCTGCTAACTCCAGGTAGCAATTATGCATTTGCAAGTATTACGAAAAGTTTACTAGAGAGACATTTTGGTTTTGCACATCCCTTATTCAATGCATGACTACTGCAATCAAGTCTAAAGCCAGTTTCTGAGCTGTCATTGAAATTGAAATAGTCAATTGTTCCAGAAACTAAAGCATGTCGTTGAGTGTGTAACATCCATGTCATTCAATACAACAGCCATGCTCTAGATCAGAAGCTTTTCATCCAAACACCTCCCTTGATCTAAACCAATACAATGAGCTAACAGATCACTAACTTATAGGTGGAGTGTGAAAAATAAAATATCAAGGAAGCAAACCTGTATTATGCCTTGAAAATGGAGCAACACCCTTCTACACATAATGCTTGCACCTTCATTTCTATAATTCAAAAAAATCTGAATACATCTTTCTTGAACATTTTCAAAAAATATTTCATCCATTATCCATGATTAAAAGAGCACCAATTTGCCACCCCGGAATCCACTTACATTACATTTACCTTTCTTCTGCTATCATCTGTATTATGCACAAAGTCATATCACCTCTTCCCCAAGTTCTACATACGTTCATTTTTAGGCCTCGCGTACCGACAGCTCATGTATGCTCATGTATCCCGCTTTCACCACATCCACAACCACCACCACCACATCCACCACCACTTTCACCACATCCACATCACCACATCCACCACCACCACATCCACCACATCACCACCACATCCACCACCTCCACCACCACCACATCCACCCCCACATTCACCATCACCACCACATCCACCACCACGTCCACCACCACATCCACCACCACCATAACCCCCAGATCCACCACCACCACATCTATATGTGTGTGGCTCTGTGTGTGTTTAGGTGCAAATGCAATGTTCCTGGATTTTCGTCACAATAAAATACACTGAACATAATCTTCACAAAAGTTATTTACAAACGTTTAAGCTATTGCCATTATAAATTACAATAACTTTTATTTAAGTATTAATTATTTAAAAAATTAAAAGCCATTGTTATTTGTAATATCAATACATCTAAGTCACGTAAATACAACACACATTGCATTACAAATGCTATAGGTGTCACATTTGCAAAAGTTAAAACTATTGACATTGTAACTGACAAAGCTATTAATTTTGCTACTTTCAAAACCAACACATAAATAAAAAAGTGACATTTACAATATCAATAGCTCAAACTTTCCTAATGCGAGACCTATTGCATTTCCAATGCTTGTTTAAAGAGGATGGTAACCCCTCTAGTGTTAACTGTTTGAGAAGTGGTAACAGATAGATCTATCCACCTGTTTTTTTTACCAAGTCTAGTACTTCAGCTTCAACTAGGTGTGTCTCCTGGAGTATAATGACCTGCGCATCACAATCACGCATATATTGTCAAATCGTGTTTGATCTGGGTTTGGTGCGCAGGCCATTAACGTTCCAGGAGAGAATCTTAATAGTACTCATGGTTGATATATCTAGTGGTGCTGAACCCTGCTAACTTACACCCCTTGGTACTTCTTGAAGATGCAAAACCCGTCCATTTTTTACATATGACATTATCAACAGGCCAATTTGGAGATGAGAAACTTTTTGTGGTTTTTTACTCTAACCCTCACCCACGTGGAGCCCACCCCCCCTCCCCTGAGGAACCCTTGATTGACCAACCGGAACAGGTCTGGTTTGTGATACCCCTGACTCAATCTGGGCTCAGGCGAAGCGTTGTTAACTATAGTGTTGAGGACTTTGTAAATCTAATTAGAGTTAAGCCAGTTGTGGCCACACTCAAAATTAATTGAGTTGTAATGGATTGTTACTCTACAAAGGTTTTAGTGATTTATGTGTATATTTATTCCCCTTTTTATTTATTTACATATATATATTTTTTTTCTTCCTTTCTACCTCTTTTTTTTATTTATTTTTTATTTTTGTTAAGTCCCCTTTTTTCCCAATTATTTCTACTTTCTTCTTACAAATTTATCTTATTTTTCTACTCTTTCATAGGGAAGGTTTATGTCAACCTAAAGTTTTAGTATATTCATTCATGCATAAACTCTATAGTCGACAATAGAAGGGACCCTCAAATTTCTCAGTTTAAGTCTAGTCTATCGTCAACTTTTAGGAGTGCCAATATTCATCAGTAGCTCATCTGCAGCCTGGACTGTACGAACGTTGAACATTTTGTTGTTAAACATGATCTTCAGTGCCGCAGGAAAGCTTAGCTGCACAGATGCCCACCAAGTTCCTAAAGGCCTCCATTCTCCTACCCAATTCCCACTGTCTGCCAAGGGTTGCCCTTGACAGATCAGATCGTATTTGGAAAGAAAACCCCCCTCTAGTCAGAGATTTTTGTTTGAGGGCTAAGTTAAGAATGTGATCCTTCAATAGGAAAGTGTGAAAGTTCACCAGAATCTTCCGGGGTTTCGTCCACTGCGGATTCCGCCTGAAGGGATCCCTATGAACCAGCTGAATGTCAACATTCAGTTCCTCCTCAGTATGCGTTAGACTTAGAGATCTTTTAAGGAGTTGGATGATATATGACTTGATATCAACTCCTTCGCTTCCTTCAGGTACATTCAATATGCGGATATTACAGCGCCTCGCATTGTTTTCCAGGACCTCCATCCTATCAGCGAGTGTGATGTCCTCTCTTTTGAGTTTCGCTATATCTTCCTTAGCACTTGCTAATTCTAGAGACATTGCAGCAGTTGTTTCGCCCCGGTTCTTGAAAAGAGCCCGTCTATTTTGTTATCTAATGATTCGCAATACGTCCAGATCTCTTTCTGGATTTTGGATGACTCCTCAAAACCACGTTTGATATCAGCCGACAGATTAGAAAACATAGTCAGTACTGAGGAAAGATCTGGGGGTATACCAGAGGCTGTAGTGCTAGCAAGTAATTGTGTATCAGAGCTAGGGCGAGGGCTGTGAGCCGGCTGTAACTGAATATTCTGATTCATATTTAATGAAGCCTCAAATTGTTGTTGTTGATTCCCTAATGCTACTGGCTCGAGACATGTGTCCGATTTCGAACCGGTATGTTTGCCAAGGAGGCTACAGTCTTCCACTTCTGTGATACTAGTTGATGCCGCCGTATCAAGACAGGCTCATTAAGACTTGAAGAGCTGATAGGGCTGTTGCTGCTATTACTATGCTGCCCCATTGGTGCCTCTAAGGAAAGAATGATAGTATCTGCCAATGTAATATCGGTAGGTTGACTCTCACTATGTAGCTCCTTTTCCATATTTTGAGAACAAGAGACTGGAGAGGCCAAACAGCCGGATGTAGCTAAGTTAGAATTTGTATCTGAAGGTGCACAGGCAGGGGGGTCTGCTCTGCGCAAGGTTCAATACCTGAGGTATGGCCTTAAAATAAGACTGCAGAGATGGTGTGAACCTGAATCCAGAACTGATTTTGCTACCTTGGATTTCTTGGCTCGTTTAGGTTTGACCTCTGAGGAGAGGTAAGAAGAGGGTTTAGATGGCATTTTAATGGCGCTGCTGGTACTACTGCTATTGTTAGCAAGTATTGCCCTGGTTGGGTTAATCGATTTAGGCCCCACAGCAATATTGTCCTCCCCCCCAATCTCCTGGATGGTTTCATAAGCTGAGGCACCAAACGAATTTAATTTCCCACGATTGGTCTTCCCCCTCTGGTTAAGATGTAGGTTCAGGTTTTTATCTGCCCCTTTTCCTCTGCGCCCCTTATTAGTTATTACTGTACTCAAATTCGAGGAAAACTCAGGTTGATTTGAGTTATGACTTCTGAGGGAATATGGATTTTTAACCAAACTAGTCTTCTGTTTTATGGACCCTGCGCCCAGTTTTGACCCTTCCTCAAGCCCAGCTGATCCCTCTTCAAGTCCCTCTTCAAGCGTCTCTTCTATTGCCCTCAGAGATTGAATAACCACTGTCCTCCCCTCTCCTTGGCTCCCCTTCACCTTATTCGTCGTTGGCCCGGGTACGTCGACTTCCTCCACTGCCTCCGTTGCTGTTGCTGATACTGCTGCCGAAGCCAAAGCTGACGCCAATGTGGATACGTCTGCACCTCCTGATGCCGCCTTGCCCCCCTTCCTGCCCGCAACCTCGCAGCAAATATCTCTACAGAGGGAGCGCACTTGCCTCCCACGACGGAGCTCCAGGGCGGCCCGGTGCCACTTCCACAGCACCGCCGGCATCCAAATCTGTGCCTGCTGCCGGAGCAGAGCCGGTAACGAAGCACTCGGGGGAGCTCGAACAGACACTGAGTCAGCCTGAAACACGCCCCTGTGAACGTGCATGGAAACCGAAAGGAGACCGGGTCAGATGGCCAGACGGTCGGAGGCAACTCTCGTTTTCGGTAAAAAAGGGGTGATTCAAAAATAAAGTGCATCAGGGATAACAGAACCGCTAAAAATACCCATGCTCGACGGGAGCCCTCATTACAAGAGAAAGAACCCAAACGCTCCGCTAAAGCCCAGAGCGGACTACCGCAGCAGCTAGCCTGCTGCCCCCGTGTTCCTCTCTCTAGATCGAGGGAAGTTGATAAATAGATAGATAGAGTGAGGGTGATAGTGAGATAGATAGATAGAGTGAGTGTGATGGATAGATAGATAGATAGATAGATAGATAGATAGATAGATAGATAGATAGATAGATAGATAGATAGATAGATAGATAGATAGATGGATAGATGGATAGATGGATAGATAGATAGATAGATAGATAGATAGATAGATAGATAGATAGATAGATAGATAGATAGATAGATAGATAGATAGATAGATAGATAGATAGATAGATAGATAGATAGATAGATAGATAGATAGATAGATAGATAGATAGATAGTTTGATGTGTGTGTGGTTGTGTGTGTGGTGGTGTGTGTGGTTGTGTGCAGTTGTGTGTGTGGTTGTGTGTGTTGTGTGTGTGGCTGTGTGTGTTGTGTGTGTTGTTGTGTGTTTTTTGTGTGTTTTTGTGTGTGTTTGTGGTAGTGTGTGTGTTATTGTTGTTTGTGTGTGTGTGGGGTTGTGTGTGTGGGTTTGTGTGTGTGGGGTTGTGTGTGTGGTTGTGTGTGTTTTTTTTTGTTTGTGGGCTGTGTGTGTAGTTGTGGTGTTGTGTGTGTTGTTGTGTGGTTGAGTGTGTTTGTGTGTGGCTGTGTGTGTTTGTGCATTTGTTGTTGTGTGTGTGTTTGTGTGTGTGTTGTGTTTGTGTGGTTGTGTGCGTGTGGTTTTGTGTGTGTGTGTTTGTGTATTTGTGTGTGTTGTGTGTGTGTGTTTTTTGTGGGGTTGTGTGTGTGTTGTTGTGTGTGTGGGGGGTTGTGTGTGGTGTTTTGTGTGTGGGTTTGTGTGTAGGAGGTTATGTGTGTGGGGGGTTGTGATTGAGTGTTTTCTTGTGTGTGTGAGCTGGGTTTGTGTGTGTGTGTGGGGTTGTGTGTGTGTGTTGCTGTGTCTGTGTGTGTGTGTGGTTGTGTGTGTTGTTTTTGAGTTTGTGTGTGTTGTGTTTTGTGATTGTGGTTGTGTGTGTGTGGTTGTTGCTTTGTGTGTGTGGTTGTGTTTTAAAAAAAAAAAACTTTATTGTGCATTCAAATATGGTTACACTTACAGGCCTACAACCACAGAGGCCAGCCGCTAGATAAAGTAGTAGCAATCAACGTTGACCACAGTTCCATCGCCGTCATCCTAGAGGTCCGGCAGCAGTGCAGGATAAGATTCGTAGCAACTCAGGATGAAGCCAGGATACAATAGTATTTTGTTTTTGATAAAAGAAGAACAAAGAAAAGAAACAAACAAGTCTCAAGGCCTAAGACATTGAACATGAAGTTGTGCTCTTACGGGGGGATCCTCAATTGCAAGATGAACAAATTTGTAAACGGTGGAGTTGGTCAGGGTGGGATCAGTGGGGGAGTCAGAAATTAGGAACAAGAATAGATTAAACAAGGAATATCGGATCAGGGGGAGAAGGAGGTGTCTGGATTATCCTCGAACGGGTGTGTACATATGTTCCCTCGATAGGTGTTCCACTGTCTCCAGATTGTAGTCCAAGCCCCAGGCTTGCCCCTAGCCAAATACACAGTCTTCTCTCTGAACATACACCAATCCATATTTCCCTTCCATACGGACACAGTGGGCGGCCGCCGGGAACCCCACAACTGCGCAATGTCTCTCTTTGCAATCATGTTCCCAAGGGTCGCCCACCGAGTCTGGGCGACGTTGTAATCATTCGGCTCCCACACATTCAACAAACATCTCCGGGCCTCAGGCAGCAAAGCAACCCCGGTGACACACTCCATCACAGCATGCACTCGATTCCAAAATGCGGCCACCTCCTGGCATTCCCAAATGATATGGAGGAAAGTAGCACTCAACCCACAGCCACGCTTAAATAACCCATACGCGGAAAAACCCACGGAGACCAACCGAGGACCAGTGACATACACACGATGAAGGATCTTAAGCTCGACGAGACAGAGACGGGCGGGAATAGCCACCTCCTTAGGGGAAGATAGTGCGGACTGCCAGTCTTCATCATCCAGTTCCAGCCCGTCCCCAGTCCAGGTCTCCCTGAGACGTACGAGGAGATCTGCCCGATTGTTGATCAACTTTTTATATATTAGTGAAATCGTACTATAAGGCAGATGACCATCGAGTACACGATCTTCCAGCGGGGAAGACTCAGGAATATTGGCATCGGAGGCGAAGACCGTGGTCAAGGCATGATGAACCTGCGCATATCTAAAAAACTCCCTGTCACTCAGTTCATATTCATTCTGTAATGTCTCAAAAGTCTTGACAGCACCCTTAGCCCAAAGGTCACCCACTCTGCTAATACCAATCATGTCCCATTTCTCAAAACCTTTCATTGTCCAGAGGCATCCCAATCTCTCCGACGCATACAATGGAGTTGCACGTGTCAATCGATCCTTCCAACCCAGGGCAGCAGTTGCATCACACCAGACTCGCACGGCAATCTTAGTAGGTCCTGTTAAATTCCTCCCTGCTACCTTAGAGTAGAGCGCCCTTTTGTAATTCCCACCCGGCAACTGATACTTGTCCATCTCAAATGCCGGGTTTGGGCTGGGTGCATACGTCGCGTGATTAATCGGGAGGCCCAAAAGTAACGCCTGATATCTGGGAGCGCCATGCCCCCGTCATACCAGGGGAGGGTTAGCTTAGCGAGAGCGATTCTTGCACGCCCGTCCCAGATAAGCCGCCTCTGTAAGCTTTCCACCTCCCGGAAGTAACTTGCCGGGATGGTGTCGAGTGAGTTCTGAAGTGCATACAGAAAACGTGGCAGGGACATCATTATAAAGAGCGCGGCATGACTGAGCGGCGACAATGGCAATCTACGCCAACGAACCACGTCATGCTTCAACCTCTGGAGAGGGGGGAGCAAATTGCGCTCATAGCAAGCAACAGGGTCCAATGATATGAAGATCCCCAAATATTTGAATCCCGTCTGCGAAATCTGAATGGGAAATCTTCGCGGCAAGGGGGGAAGACCACCCGAAATCACATAGACACAGGATTTAGTGCAATTGATAACTAGACCTGAATTCTTGCCAAACGAGGTGAGAACATCGAACAAGACGTTAAGCGATTTTCGGGGGGAGGTGAGGTATAAGGGGATATCATCCGCATAAAGCGAGATCCGGTCTTCAAAATCGGGAGTCCACTGAATACCCTTTATCGAAGGCTCCCAGCGGAGCCAAGCTGCGAGGGGCTCTAAGGCAAGCGCAAAAAGCAAGGGAGACAGCGGAAACCCCTGTCTCGTACCTCCCAAGAGTGAAGGAATTGGTTACTCGGCCGTTAACAACCACCTGAGCCAGCGGTTCCTTGTATAGCAGTTTCACCCACCCGATAAACTCCGAACCGAAACCAAATTTCGCGAGGGCGGCCCAGAGATAAGGCTATTCGATAGTATCAAAGGCCATCGTGGCGTCCAAGGAAGCCAAGATGGACCACTCTTAAGAGGAGGAGCTTAGCGCGCATCCAAAATGGTCGCGTGAGCTGGGAGCTCCCGAAACCCTCGCCGACTCCACCGTCTATCCTGGCACAAATCCTGTTTCTGACAACGGGTTCTTGTAGCTGAGACTCTCCTGATCAGAAAGGCCTTTTTCAAACTTTGAATCGGATGCCGGACGCCCGAATGACTCCTTCCTGAGCCTGAAGGCCTACACCGTGGCTCGTCCCGGGACTTGGGCATCCGGAGCACCCCGAAAGTAGTTGAACAACAACGGCGTGTGGAAGGGGACAACTACCCGGGATCTACTTTCGGTTTCGCTTCTCCTGGCTAAGAAGGTTGGGAGGTGGCTGCCTAGTTATCAAGCTGGCCTGTGAGCGCACTTGCTTGACTGATCTTCACTGGTGCCCTGCACTTCAGTTTCTCGTTGTTTTTCCTCGTGGGGAGCCATTTTCACCAGGTCCCAAAAGCCCCTGAGGGGCGCGCAGCCCACCATGGCGGGCAAGTCTGATAGTGACAAGCAGTCCCTCAAGAACGCGACTCGCTGTGGCATAACTCAGACCACCATTATGGACAGATTTGCGCGCAAGAAGGGCTCACCTAGCGGGACTGGCAAAACCCCGGAGGACCTTGGTGGTGGCCCCACTGAGTCGGGGGAGCCTACTCTTCGAGACGTGATGGGCGCCATTGCGAGTATACAGTCATCGATGGGCCAACAATATGAAACCTTGGCAGCCAAGATCGACACGCTGGCGGTGGATGTAGGCTTGATCAGGGCGGACTTGGCCAAGACTAACGAGAGAGTCAAGTCGTTGGATGTCAAAACGGCCAGTCTCACCACCGACGTCTCCGATCTCCAGACTGAGATCCGGACTCTTCGGACCTCGAGTGACCAGTTTGCCCGCCGGCTTGAGGATTTCGAAAGTCACGCTAGGCGCAATAATGTCAACCACCTCGCCCCTAAGGGCCTGAATAATCTTTTTGCGGTGGTGCGTGCCCTCAGAATCCCGGGCGGCAGACGCAAGCAGGGGGCTACACCGCGACCCATCATTGCGAGGATCTTCAACTATAGGGACAGAGACGCCATTTTGCAGGCCTCGAGGACTAGCGGCCCCACCAAGTTCGAGAATGCGTCCATCAATTTCTACCCAGATTTTACCCCATCGGTGCAGAAGCAGAGACTGGGATTTTCTGGGGTAAAGCGGAGACTAAGAGACCTGGGCATGAAGTATGCCATGCTTTTCCCTGCCCGATTGCGCATCAAACATAATGAGCGGGTGCTGTTCTTGGATGTGCCAGAGGTGGTCAGTGACTGGTTGGACACACTAGCTATGCCACGGGACAATGCGGAACAATCCAGAGGTGCTGAAGGCAGCCAACAGGACCAGGAGGAGTAGGGACACCGGCGTGTGCTACCAAGGTACCGTGCTGCGGTGGATTGTTATCCTTTTTTTGGGTCAATGACACTCTTAATGACAAACCCTGGGGCGGCGGGGAGTTCGGGACTTTTCCTCCTCCGGGGTTGCTTCCTTTTCTACTGGTAGATTAGTTTTCTGGGGTAGGGCGACAGGCACACTGCCAGACTGGTTTCATCGCAGGGGTGCAGGGTGGGGGGTTGTTGTTCTGGGTATTTTGGGGGAGGGGGTTCTTTTTACTGTTTGCATTGTTTTTGAGGCTACATACTGTTGTATGGCTTAATCTGTGTTTCCTTCATGGGGTTTGGGGGACCCGGCTACTTTGTTCGGGATGGGGGTAGGGGGCTGAGAGTCTTGAGTTGGAATGTCAATGGCTTGGGGACAAAATAAAGAAGGGAATTGTACTGCAATATGTAAAACGCCATTCCCCCGACATTGTATTACTGCAAGAAACACACTTGGTGGGGAACACGTTCCATGCTATGAACCGGAGGGGCTACCGGTTGGTGGCGCACTCGGGATTCACTTTGGGCTCTAGAGGGGCTGGTGTTATGATCCGTAGTTCCCTTCCCTTGGAGATTGATGAAACGATACTGGACGATAGGGGAAGATATGCGGCCATTGTTGGTAGGTGGGAGGGGAGAATGGTCGCCATCGTCTCGATATATGTCCCCCCAGGTTTGCAGGCCCCCACATTTGCCGACCTGGGGAAACTGGTGTTGAGGCTTCCTGAGGGGATTGGAGGGGTCTTCAATTCGGTGGCTAACGGCCAGGAGGATCGACATCCTCCCAGGGCTCTTACACCATCGCAGTCCTGCCTGGGTGATTTCTTGGAAATGTTTGGTATGGTGGATTGTTGGTGGATGCTTCACCCAGGGCAGGCTCAATACACCTTCCACTCCGGGGCCCAAGGGAGCTTAGCTAGACTTGACTATATTCTTGTGCCCGCAGCCCAGGCTACAACGGTGCGAGAGGCCCAACATTTGCCTAGAGGCATCTCGGATCACTCCCCGCTGTGGATCCATATAGATCTCCATTTAGACGCAGGGGGCCGGGTCACCCCAATTAATCCCTGGCATCTCCGTGTTCCGGAGACCAGGGCTGGGGTGATCAAAGCCATTGATTACTACTTTGTTGAAAATGTGGGATCCTTGTCTTCGTCAGTGTCTTTATGGGAGGCCTTTAAAACTGTGATACAGGGTCAGACGCCATCGCTGATCGCCAGCTCTAAGAAGCGCCACAATGGAGAGGTTGAGCAGCTGGAGTCGGATATTGTGGCTTTGGAGAGGGATCTTGTGTGTGGGGTCACTCGTGAAAAGGTGCATGTTTTGCAGCTGAAGCAGTCAGATTATAAAGCCTTGGTCACGAGTGCCACGAAAGCCATGAGTCGAGAGCAACAGGGCCGTTTGTATGATGTGGGCGACAAGGCGGGGAAGTTGATAGCTTGGCTGGACAAGAGGGAGAGACTGAATCGAGTGGTACCGGTGGTTGAGCGAGTGGATGGTGTACGTGTGACGGATCCGTTGGAGATCGTGGAGGAATTCGCTTGCCACTTCCGAACGGTGTATGCGTCGGTCTCGGCCGCCCGGAGGAAGACTCCCATCTTTTGCTTAGGGATATCGCTTTGCTTTGCTTGTCCGAATCTCACAGAGAGCTAATGGAGGCGGATTTCTCTACTGATGAAGTAGCACTCGCTATGCGCTCCATCCGCTCTGGAAAAGCCACGGGCCCGAACGGCATACCCATCGAGCTGTACAAGTTGTGTCCGGACAAAATGGCGTCGTATCTTCGCTCAATGTTCTTGGAGTCCAGGGAGAGGGGTTCGCTTCCCCTTGACCAGCGTTTAGGGTCTATAGTGGTGATACATAAAGAGGGTAAACCCCGTGAATTCTGTACCTCCTATAGACCTATATCACTTCTTAATGTGGAGCCAAAAATTTTGGCAAAAATGTTAGCTAACCGTCTGATTAAAGTGATCGGAGATCTGGTGCACCCGGACCAGTCTGGCTTTATTCCGGGCCGGAACACCGCGTTGAATTTACGCCGTCTTCATGGCGTGCTGGCGAGGGCGGAGACGCTACGTGAACCGGCCATTTTGGTTTCTTTGGATGCCACTATGGCATTTGACACACTGGAATGGCCATACCTATGGGCAGCTCTGGCGAAGTTCGGCTTCGGACCGGTGTTCATCGGATGGGTCCGGCTACTCTATGAGGAGCCCCTAGCCCAGGTGGTCGTTAACAGTCGAGTGTCGGCTCCCTTTGTTCTGGGGAGGGGTACATGACAGGGTGCCCTCTGTCTCCGCTGCTTTTTGCCTTGGCCTTGGAGCCCTTGGCCGCTTGGTTGCGATGGGAGCCGTCCCTCAAGGGTATC
Source organism: Lissotriton vulgaris (assembly GCF_964263255.1). Classification (NCBI taxonomy): domain Eukaryota; kingdom Metazoa; phylum Chordata; class Amphibia; order Caudata; family Salamandridae; genus Lissotriton; species Lissotriton vulgaris. The sequence goes on from NC_141699.1 coordinate 825,240,043, forward strand.
AGTGGACTCCCGGTTTTGAAGATCGCATCTCACTTTATGCGGACGACATTCTCCTTTACCTCACCTCCCCTCGGAAATCTCTGGGGGTATTGTTTGACGTCCTTAATTCCTTTGGGAGGAACTCTGGTGTAGTCATCAATTGGGGTAAGTCTTGTGTTTACTCGCTCACAGACGATACTCCACTCGTACCGCGCAATTGCCCAATACAAATTTCATCCACCGGGTTCAAGTATTTAGGTATCTATGTTTTGCGTGATTCGGCTGTCAGGTATCAGCGTAACTTACTCCCCCCGCTTCTTCACCTAAAAGCAGATGTGAAAGCTTGGAGCAGACTGCCTCTGTCCCTGGTGGGCAGAGCAGCCTTATTCAAAATGATGTCCCTCCCCAGATTTTTATATGCGCTTCAAAACACTCTGGATGTCGTGCCTTCCAGCTACTTCCACGAGATCGAGTGCCTACAAAGAAAATTGCTGTGGGCCGGACGTCCCTGGATTGCCTTGGCTAAGACGATATTACTGGGCATCACAACTGAGCTCAGTTAATCATGCGATGTATGGTCCAGCCTCTAACCCGGCTTTTGCTATGGACAAATGGTTGCTGCCGGGCGGGGACTATAACAGGGCGCTTTATTCCAAACGGTCTGATGTTGCGTTGACGGGGCCCACCAGAGTTGCGGTGCGGGTCTGGTACAACGCTAATGCCGCTATGGGCTGGTCGGACACTCTCACTCGAGCGACTCCACTCTACGCTGCCGAGAGGTTAGGCAATTTGTGGACTACCAAGGGTTTCGAAAAATGGGACCTCATTGAGATTAGTAGGGTGGGGGACCTTTGGCGGAAAGACAAGATAAAGTCTTTTGAAGAGCTGCAACTTGAATACAATCTCAGCACTATAGAATACTTTCTGTACCTACAGGTCCGACACGCTCTTTCCTCTGTTTTTCCGGCCGGCACGCTCGTACCAGAATCCTCACCCCTGGAAGACAGAGTACTCGACGGCCATGTCCCGGACAGTACGATCTCACTAATATATAAAAAGCTGATAAATGATCGTGCGGACCTCCTTCTACAGCTCCGTACGGCCTGGACCAGTGATGGACTGGAACTTGATGATGAGAACTGGCAGGCGGCGATATCCTCCCCGAAGGAGGTAGCAATCTCGGCCCGTCTGAGATTGGTGCAGTTGAAAATCCTACACAGAGTGTACATGACGGGTCCTCGCTTGTTACGTATGGGGTATGCTTCGGATGACTTGTGTAAGCGCAGGTGTGGAATGGTGGGTACATTCCTCCATATTTTCTGGGAGTGTCCAGCGGTGGTGTATTATTGGAATCATGTGCATGGTGTTGTGGCCAAAGTGACGGGTGTCTCGCTTTTGCCTGAGGCCCGAAGGTGTCTATTAAATGTGTGGGAGCCCAATGATTATAATGTAGCACAGACGCAGTGGGCCACCTTGGGTAATATGATCGCTAAGCGTGACATTGCGCAATTGTGGGGATCGTCGAGGGCACCCAGTCTGTCGGCCTGGTCTGGAAACATGGACTGGTGCATGTTCCGTGAAAAAACAGTCTACATTGCTCGGGGCAGGCCCAAGAAGTGGGGGAGGGTGTGGAATCAGTGGAACCAGTATCGTGGTGAAATTTGTACCCCCCTTTTGTGCCTCCACCGGAGGTGTTACACTCCCCTTAGCGTGATGTTCCTTCTAGTCTGGATTTTTGTCTATGTATTGCTGGCTCGCTCTCCCTCCCCTTCCCCCCTCCCGTCTGCTCTTCCTATAGCTTTTTAACTTCACTTGTTACTATGTAACAGTTGTGGATGTGGTACTCCCTCCCCAGAAGGATTACTTGTGTATCTGCCTTGCGTTTAGCCTCCGCACTTATTTTCTTTAATTTTTGGTTGGTTGGTTTTCAAAAAACACAAAACAAAGACCTTATTCCTCCTGTGATTTAATGTATGACATGACATGTTTGTTTATTTGCCGCCAGACCCTAGGGTTGTCGGCTGAAGGGCTGTGTACTCACTCATCCTGCTATGATCGTTGGAAATGTTGCCAGCCGACCCTATGTGGCTGTATGATTGCTATTGTATGTCCATGTTTATCAATAAAGGTTATAAAAAAAAAAAATTCAAAAAAAAAGATGGCCCACTCTTGAAGTGACCCCCCCTCGCGAGAACACCATGCAAGCGCCGCAAGTTGAGTGCGGTGTTACGATGCGGGATAAAACCAGATTGGTCCGGATGGATCAGGTCAGCAATCATCGTAATCAACCGGTTAGCCAGAACTTTAGCTAGGATTTTAGGTTCAGCGTTCAACAGGGAGATGGGCCTGTATGAGGAGCAGCGATCCCGAGGCTTGCCCTCCTTAGGAATTACCACAATTGTAGCTAAACGCTGATCACAAGGGAGGGCGCCAAGGTCTCGTGACTCCATGAACATATCTCGGAGATGCGGTGCGACTTTATCAGGGCGCAATTTGTATAATTCGATGGGTAGACCGTTCGGGCCCATGGCCTTGTCGAAGTGAACAGAACGAATAGTGATCGCAATCTCATCAGCAAACAATGGAGCTTCCATCAGGTCTCGGTCCACCTCCGATAGGCATGGCAACATAATATTGCGTAGCAACAAATGGGAGTCTTCCTCATCTCTATCAGTCACCGGGGAATACACAGTATGAAAATAGTCCGCAAAACACTCCACAATCTCGCTCGGATCAGTCACACACTCTTCATTCAAATTCCGAATCACAGGGATCACACGATTCGCCCTTTCTTTCTTATCAAGCCACGCAATCAATTTACCCACCTTGTCCCCGACATCGTACAACCTGCCCTGTTAATCCCTGTGCATCGTTTTGGCAGCGTCCATGACAAGGGACTTATAGTCCAGCTGCTTCAGACCAAGGGCGTGGAGTCTATCATGGGTAACACCTAATTCTAAGTCATTCTCCAGTTCGACTTTTTCGGCCTCATGACGCGCAACCTCTTGATTCTTGGTTTTCTTGGCTTCAGAAATGAAGGATAAGGCATGCCCACGAATAACAGTCTTGAAGGCTTCCCATAGTGACACAGATGAGGACACAGACCCCTCGTTTTCAAGGAAGTATTGATCTAGGGACTTTATCAAACAGGCACGGGTTTTGGGATTACACAAGTACCAGGGGTTTATGGGAGCGACTCGCCCCGCACTACTCACTCCAGTATCCATACGAAGCCACAATGGGGAATGGTCTGAAATGCCCCGGGCGAGGTGTCTAATCTCTCTAATAGAAGGGGACTGGGCAGCAGGCATGAAGACGTAATCAAGTCTGGAAAGACTTCCATGAGCCCCAGAGTGAAAGGTGTACTGACTCTGCGTTGGATGCATCAACCTCCAGCCGTCTACCAAACCAAAAGTGTCCAAAAACCCACTAAGCCATGACTGGGACTTAGGAAGATCCCTGGGGGGGGGGGTGACGATCTACGGTACCAGAAACAACAGAGTTAGAATCCCCGCCCATAACCAAAATACCATCAGGAAGTCCCAGCACAACTCGCCCAATATCTGAAAAAGTGGAGGTCTGGAGACCCGGAGGAACATATATAGTGAGCAACGAAATAGTCCTACCCTCCCATCTGCCAGTGAGGGCGTCGTAGCGCCCCCTGTCGTCGAGGATTACATCGTCTATCTCCAGGGGGAGAGAGGAGCGAACAAGAATGCCCACCCCCCTAGAGCCAGTGGTGAAACCAGAGTATGCAGCAAGGCGATAACCCCACATATTCATGGCATGACATGTGCTGCCCACCAGATGCGTCTCCTGTAAATGAATCACATCGGGGGACAGGCGACGCAAGAATTGCAGCACCACACCCCGTTTTATCCTATCACCCAAGCCACTAACATTCCAAGATATTAACCTCAACCCACTACCCCATCCCAACAATTGATGCAGAACTCACCCCACAAAGTGCACAACATTCGAATCATAGAGAAAAACAATACGTTGACTTGAAGAAGAAAAACAAACTCACAAACACCCCTCCCCACCCCAACCGAATCCCGTTACAACTCCCCCCCTCCATGCACCCCTGCATTAGACTAGAAAGCTGATAAGCGTGGCTCAAATCCACCCGAGTGACTTACCGCACTCACCTATAGTAATTATATAGGAAGTCAGCCGGACAGTGGAGAAGAATAAACAAAGTCTTTATTAGGCCAAACAACACTCATATGAGAGGGCCCTGTCCGACCTCACTCCTGGGAGTGCGAACGAGAGGACTGACTCTCTGCATCACAGCAATACATTATAATGCAACACAGTTCATGAGGGTACGCCCCTTCTGGAAAATTACTGAAACCCAGACCAGTGAACAATGCCATCATGCAGCAGGCATCTGCACCTGCAGAGGATACATCGCTATCTTTACTCAAGACCATGGAGCCAGGCATCAGCGTCTCGGAGGCATGAGAACATTACTGATAAAGAAACTTGTTAGTTTCGGCCACAGTAAGCCGAGAAACGAAAATTGCTGTCTTAGTGAAATTCTCTATTCCTACGGGAGGGGTAGAGGAGCGAGTGAGGCTCGCGGGCACAGAGGGAAACCCAAAATGGTGGCACACAAGCTAAGCTAAGGTACTAATATCGTCACACATATATATGAATATGAGATAGCAAACGAAAATAATTGAACATGAGCATGTATACGTACTCCATTAGTTAGCCATATGATGCTAACTTACATATGTCAAAGCAGGTGGTTTGAGGCATCGAAAAGTGAATTCTATCAGACCCTCCTTTTAGCATCATTGGCTAACTGCGGCCACATTTATTTGCCAAAAGGTAGCGCCAACATCCATTCTAGGGGCAGAGCAACTTTACCTTTTATTCAAAAACATCATCTGAAATAAACATTAACCAATTAGCATCAGGACTCTCAGTAATCATCGAAGTAGCATATTGACCCGACACCTTCTTTTTTGGACGCAAATTCGTAGCACACAAAGGCAACATGTCAGTATGACGCTCACCACGCCCACCAAACCCATCAATATTTTCCAACCCCAGGAGGAGAAGGCACCCCAAAGCCACCCCTGTAAGGACCATGTCCCGTTATCTTGATGTAGTTCAGTCGCTAATCTATGTAATTTCTGTACTGCCAGGTTAACAGTCGGAGCTGAGTCAGGAATATACACACAACAAGACGTCCCGATGACGCGACAGGCCCCGCCCCTATCTGCCAGGATGACGTCAAGCACCATCCTATTTTGAATCGTGAATAATCTCATAGCCTGAATCTCAACGGATATGTTAGTCGTAATGTCGGCTTCAGTAAGGACTACCTTCTCCATTACCCTGGACAGTCGTCGAATGGCCCTACTGTTAAATATCGGACCCCAGAAAGGTAGCAGGCCCTTAGAAAAATCAGTCCATTGCTGGTACGAGGTATCTGTCTGGTCAACGTCATCCACCTGGAGCTCCCTCCTTTTATGCTGCTCTTGTGGACCGGGATATCTACGATGGGTTCTGTGATAATCAGAAAGGGCCACATATACGGGAGGAATCATATAGGCCAAGTAACACACCCCACCCCAACCCTCAGGCAACCATAAGTATTCATTATCTCCACACACAAAATAGATGCTGGGGGGTGTAACCAAAGAGGGGCTGAGAGGCAAACGTATCAATGCCGTCACGTTACAGGAACTATTACCAACCTCAATGGGACCCCTTCCCTCTATGCAGAAAAATGGCGAGGGACCCACCACAGCCAGGGGTATCAGAGACTTGACACTGTCATTTCCCTTTGGGGGGTGTCTGTAAGACAGGGAGGAATTCAACTGCAGGAAGCTATCCCTAACTTTGTCAGTATCATTTGGTATCAAAAACCGGCCCAACTTTCTCTCACACGTCTCTATAAATGTCTGGTCAAAACGCCCGTCAGTATAAATTCGTCCAAGGGAAGATGGAGGCAGAGGTCGCACTCGCATTGTCATTGTCGACCCCCTATTCTGCAGTCTAGGAGTCAGAAAATCTGGCTGCTAAAAATATTTAACAAGACCTATGAGAGTATACCACCCCACGCAACTATTCACAGGAGTCAAAGGAAGTGCTATGAATCTATCTTTCTTGTAGGCAGCAGAAGGAAGGAGCCCACAGACCCAGCAGTCAGTCAAATTGGTGGTGGCATGTGCATGGTGCAAAGTCTTAATAAAAACATTTTCTTTATAGCCCTTTCTCAACATACGTTCACCATAATCTACAGTAATCATATTATGTTCAGGAACGGCAGTAGGTGTGGGTGCAAACACATGAACGGGGTAGGCTTTATCCAGGAAAAACAATATACCAAGAGTCACTATAAAAGCAATTAGAACAACAATGATGACCACTATTTTTCCTTTCCGGGAAAGGGCCAACCAAGGGGAATCAGGCACAGGTCTCGGAGGAGCCGCAAAGGGCTGCTCTTCATCAGGGATGGGGCGGCCAAAAGGATACATTCTCAAAAGCGTTCAAAATATATCAAAGAAATGAAAAAAAAAAGAAAAACACTTCTACTAAAAAAATAGTCCCAGACAGTCCGTGAAACCGGCCAGAGGGGTTCTTCAACCCTAAAAAAGGGATCTTCTCCCTGTGTCCTTCAAAGCCTCCCAGGCAGGCTTTTACTGTCCATACCTTATTCCAACGTCGCTTAACACACAGCAATTGAAAACAGGGGAGCACTTAATCCGGGCCCCGCACCACTCTATAGTCTCATAGAACACAATCTTCGGCTAAACACCAGGGCTCTTACAAGTCCATCCCTACCACTAAATCTTCGTATTCAGAAAGTCCACTAAGCCCTTCTTCCAGTGTTTAGACCATCGCATTTGTCACTCTTATTTATTTTCTTCGGGGCCGCAGATTATAGCGAGTGCTCCCTGGCACTTCGGGATCAATGAACAAACCAAGTGTATCTATGGCAGATGCTGGACTCTCTGATGTCTCTTCACTAGTAGCAACGGGAGTAGTAGAGCTCGCTGAAGCACTTTTCTCTGCACGTGCCTGTGAATTCTCTTTTGCACTTTGCTCTTCTCCCCTCAGTGAAGCATCCGAGAAGGGAACATATCTGGGTATTTGCTCATGTTCCTGGTCAGCGATGCCTTCCTTTACCCATTGGTCATAGGGTAACGGCAGCGGGACCCTCTTCACGTGCGAGGCGTGCGTCCACGCCTTCCTGCCTTCCACTCGCAGCGCTGTACGGGTGGTGAGGAGCACCTGTCGCGGCTCCGACCACCTCGGCTCCAGACAAGACTTCCGTTGATATCTTCTGACGACAACCCAGTCCCCTGGGTTGATGGAGTGTCCAGGCCCCTCCGGCAGCGGCTTCAGGGTGTCTGCTACCTGCTGATGAATAGAACGAAGATCTTTAGTCAAAGCATACAAGTAGTCTGTCAACAAAGGGTATTGTATCTCTGAAAAGCACTTAGGCCTGGGCACTCCCCAGACATTGGCCGGACGGCCAAATATCACTTCATGGGGGGAGATGCCCCTCTTCGAATTAACAGTCACTCTTGTGGAAAGTAAGGCTAAAGGGAGGGCATCTGGCCAACGGAGACCTGTACTCTCCTGTATTTTGGCCATTTTCAATTTGAGCGTTCCATTAAACCGTTCCACAAGACCCGCTGCCTGAGGGTATAGGGCCGAGTGGAACTTTTGGGAAATCTGTAAGCCTTTACATATTTGTTTAACTAATTCTGCGTTAAAGGACGTACCGTTATCACTCCAGATCACCCTAGGTAATCCAAAGCGAGAAAAAAACTCCTTTATCAACATTTTTGCAGTAGAAATGGCCGTGCAGTCTTTAGTTGGGTAAGCCTCCACCCACCTGCTAAAAGCACATACAACCACAAGGACATATTTCAAGTTGTTGACCCTCTCCATTTCAATATAGTCCATCTGAATCACCTCAAAAGGGAAAGAGGGAGGTGCAAAATTTCCAGCTGGGACAGGGGTACCCTTCCCAGGATTGTGCCTCAAACACACCATGCACTGTCGGACCAAGTGAGTCGCCACTTTGGAGATATTCTTATTGCTCCACACTGGGTCCAACAATTTACATATGCCTTTTGCACTAATATGTGCAGGCCCATGCGCCATCGTCACCACTGGAAGAACATACGCATTCGGTAGTAACCATCGTCTTTTATCGGTCACATCTGTCCAGCATTCATCTGCATGCAATCGTCCCTCACCATCCTCCCATGCCCTTAATTCATCTGCAGTCACTTTTTCTTGTATATTCTTTACACTCTGCACAGTATCTGCAAACATGTTAACGTCCGGGACCCATCTAGCAGGTCCTGCCACAAACATCCGTGGTAATTTTGTCCGAGCAGTCTCTTTTGCTGTTTCGTCCGCGAAGGCATTGCCTCGTCCCACATCATCCACTATCGTCTTGTGTGCGCTACACTTTATCACAGCCAGTCTCTTAGGTAACGTCAGTGCCGTTAACAGTCGTAATATCAGTGGACCATGCTGTATGCGTTGTCCATGTGAAGTCAAGAATCCCCGTTCTGCCCACAGTCGCCCGTAATTATGAGCCACGCCAAAGGCGTATTGGCTATCAGTATAGATGTTCACGTCCAGTCCTTCACTCAATTCACATGCTCTCAGTAGGGCTATAATCTCAGCAGCTTGGGCTGAATTATAAGGTATCCTAGTTGTCTCCACCACTGTCTGTACTGTCGTAATTGCATATGCTGCTGTCGATGTACCATCCGGCAATTTGAAACAAGACCCATCTACATACAACTCCCCGTCCGGTTCGTCTATGGGCCTGTCTGTCAGATCCACCCTCCCCTTTGTCTCCTCTTCTGTCCTGTACAGACAGTCATGTGTGTCGTCGTCCTTTATATCTGTGGGGATAGGTAACAATGTGGCGGGATTCAGTGTAGCACACCTTTTTATCGTCACATGGGGTGCAAAGAGGGTCATCTCATAACCAGTAAGACGAGCACTAGTTAAATGCTGCGTCTGTGTTCTGTTTAGCAAAATGTCCACAGCATGCGGTACCATTACTGTGAGGTCTGAACCCAATACGAGCCCTGCCGATTGTCTTATAGAGACCGCAGCAGCCGCCGTGGCTCTCAGACAACTCGGCAGCACTCTTGCCACATTGTCAAGCATTGCAGAGAAATAAGCACAGGGTCTCTGTTTCCCCCCGAAACACTGAGTTAGAACAGACAATGCGCAACCTTCCGCCTCATGTACGTAAAGAACAAAAGGCTTCTGGTAATCAGGTGTTCCGAGAACGGGTGCAGAACATAAAGCATCTTTTAGTAAATTAAAAGCTTCTTGACATGCAGGGGTCCAGGGTAGGGGTTCGCGCACTTCTTTGGTAGTCAGATACAATAGGGGTTTCGTTAGTAACGCATAGTTAGGTATCCACTGGCGACAATACGATGTTATGCCCAGAAACGCGCGCACCTCTCGCTGCGTGTTAGGTACCTTCATGTTAGTGATAGCTTTTATGCGCTCTGGCGTCAATCTCCTCCCCACTTTCGAAAGGAGGTGACCGAGGTAGGTGACCTCCGTTCGACAATATTGAAACTTTGGAAGGGACACTTTATGCCCCCTTTTCGCCAAATGATGCAGTAATTTGACAGTAGCATCCCGACAACCCGTCTCGTCGTCCGACGCTATCAGGATATCATCCACGTACTGCAACATGACGTTGCCAGGTGGAAGTTCCAGTTCATCCAATTGTGCCTTCAGAGCCTGACTATATATGCTCGGACTTTCAGTGTACCCCTGAGGAATTCTCTTAAACCGGAAGCTTCGGCCAGCCAATGAGAATCCGAATAGATAGCGGCTGTCTTCATGTACAGGAATACTGAAGAAAGCATTTTTCAAATCCAAGACAGAGAAATATTTAGCAGAAGGGGGAATCATCGTCAATATCGTAGTGATGTCCGAGACCACTGGGTATTGTGGCTCCACTACCCTATTCACGTGGCGCAGATCGATCACAAACCTATAGACATCGGGAGTATTATCAGTAGCTTCAGGTGATCGTCTTTTAAGGATAGGTAAAATAGGGCTGTTACATATGTTCGAATCCGTCTCTTCCACTACACCAGACCGAATCAAATCTTGTATTATTTGTAACAGGGCCTTTTCTCCCTCCCTAGGAATCCTGTACTGTGGAACCCGGGGCAATTTCGCTCCCACCTTTACTCTTATTGTCACCGGGGCTATATCCATTTTGCCTACATCTGTGTCATTTACAGCCCAGAGACTGTCGGGTATTCCTTGGAATTCAGGTGGTAATGGGTCATCTTTGGAAAAACACTGTAGTGGGCGAGCGAAATTTGGGCCTAACGTAAGATACACACCATCCGGGGAACAATAGATAGTGGCGTGCAACCTCTTCAAAAGATCTAAGCCCAACAAATTTTCTCCACAATTCGAAGTCAATAGGAACGGTGAATCAACAGTAAAAGGACCAATCGTTAACGTGAGGGGTTTAGAAATGGGGCTAATCACCGGGGTACCTGCAAAACCCACAGAGATGTTATTCTTGCCAGACAGAGCCACCCCTGGGACCCGGGAATGAGCCACTGAACTTTTCATTGCACCCATATCCACTAGAAATTTTTGTTGAGACCCCAATAAGTCTGCCTCGACATAGGGTCCCCTCTGATCAACTTCCACAGGCACTGGTCCCTCGCTCTGTCCTACGCTGTCCTAGTTATGGGAGAACCCTGTCAAATCGTCCACTGAGTAATCGTCATTATAGTACTGACCGCCGCCCCTCTGCAACTGTTGTCTGTTCGCGCTGTTGTCAAAGTAATTACCTCCCGGTCTCCCGCCTCCTTCCGACCGTGCAGCCTGTCTCCCAAAATCACCACTACCTCTTCCTCGTCCTCGCCCTGGACCGGCATTCGACTGAAGCAGTGGGCAATCCCTCCACCAATGCCCCTCCTGCTTGCACTTCGCGCACTGATTCGGTCCCAGCCTTTCCCTACTCTCACCTCTCCCAAAGCTGTCACCACGACTCGGCGCCGCGCCTCTTCCTCTGCCTCTAGCCACTTGCTGCAACAAAACCCTAGTCTTCAAATCCTTAGCCTTCTTTTCCTGCTTGTCCTTACTCTCATTTTCTCTGTGCTCATAATACTGTGCCATACTGAGGATACCTGAAGGAGAGGACGTTGTCCACGTGCTCTCCGACGCTTGCAATCTCGCTGAAATTTCGGGCAATAAGTTCATGACAAACCTATTGACAAAAAGTCGCAACCCTCCATCCTGTGACACATCTTGCCCACTAAAGTCCATAAACGTTTCTTCAAACCTCGTAAAGAAGTCCGAGACTGCCTCATCCTTTTTCTGCTTACAAGCCGTCAACTTGTCCCAATCTACCTTCTTCGGGGGAATGAGAGAATGCATGTATTTTATTATGCGCCCCGGTAAAGCTAATATCTTAGCCTTTGGCTTTTCCCCCGGCTTACGTTCTTTATCCCAATCCTGTAATTCCTGCCACGTACCTCCTAATTCTTCCGAATGATCTGTACCTTTCACCTGCCGCCATACATCGACTGGGACCAAGAGCCCAAAAAACAATTCAACATCGGCCAGAGTCATTACAGTGGAAAACACAGCTTCCGTTAGTTCTTTATAGTAGGCAGTGGGGTTCTTCCTAGAGTCTGGCAACTGTGCCTTTAATGCTAATACCTCACTTCTCTTCCATGGCGTATACACCCATTGTTCCTGGAAGTGTGCATCCATCCTATTCCTAGTGACAGCCTTCGTAACTGGATCTACCATTTCTGGGATCTCGGGATGAAAAATAGGATGTACCTCACGCATAGGATGTATACCTGGAAAATGGGGCGTACCTGCAGCAGGCAATTCATTTCTATACTGTAGTAGAGCCTTTAAACTACGCATCACCTCTTTCACCCCAGTATTCGTTCTGAAAGCTCCGCTCTGTATGTCTCGCAAAGTCGCCGGAGCCACACCTCCATACCCCTGCTCCCATAGAGGTATCAATACATTCGACATATGCCACAAAGCATGCTGCTGCATCAAAGGCTCAAAATCTTTCATTGTGGACCAAATATCTTCAAACGAGTAAATATTATTCCTTGCCCACTGGCATGCCTGATTAGCCACTATACTCTTCTCATCCAAACCAACTGTAGAACGCGTAAGCAACTTCTGTACCTGTGTGAGCAGTCCGCTCCCTGCGCCTCGGCTCGGCGTTAACATCTCCTGACTGGGAGTGGTACTAGCTGAAACAGTAGGGAGTGCTAAAGAGAATTGGGAGGGTGCAGGTGAAGTGGCCTGGAGTAAAGAAACAAGCGGTGTCGGGGGCGAGGAAACTGCGCTAGGTTGAGGGGCACTCGCTGATGGACCTGGGACCCCACTAATGGAGGCCGGAACTGGCAAGGAGGGATACAAGGACTGCGGGGCGTAAGGGGGAGGGGGTCGGGTATTCAAAATGTCTTCCATCTCATCTGGGTCATCCTCTCGCACTACATAACTTTTATTTTCTTTCAACCTGCAAAGCCTATCTGCGCGCTCCAAACGCAGCGCGTTCTCATTCCCAACCTGTTCTCTCGCTTTCTGTGCCATAGTCTGCGTGGACTTTTTAAAAGCCTCTTTCTCGTCTCTCATCTTTCTCTTCCTAGCTTCTTTCTGCCACACCCTTAAAGAATCGAACATGCTTTGACGGCTACGCCTAGCAAACAATTTGTCCTGTAAATAATCCAACTTAGCTTCATCAAAAGAACCTGTCAAGGCCATTGCAAATCCACATTGTCAGCAGTGTACCGGTGCCACAAAGTACCAAACAAAAGCGGGACCAGTCCATGCTTGACGTACATATCAAAGCTTGGAGTGCCCTCAGGGGGTGCAGGTTGGCTCTCGGCCAGTCTAGTATCTGAGGGTCGACAACAACATCCAAAACATCGTAACTTACTAAAACACGGCATTTTTAAAACACTCCTCTGTCAACAAACTTCGTTACCTTGAATCACTTAGCTCGAGCTCGTTCACACACACATATAATTATGCACTGGGAAATTACGCACACACATATACAATACCTCCAAACACGTGTTACCAAATGGGACAAGGCCCGTCGACCAAGTCCTGGGGAACCTGGACCCTACCGCAGACCGAACAGTACACTAACTGTTCTGAGGATGGAGGAACAAATCCGCTCCCCGTGCGGCACTATGGATCACTGCGCACTTTACCACGGGGGACCCAGGTCTCACCTCCACTGAACCACCTCTCTAGGAGTTCAGGGTAAGCACCGGAGTCCACCCGCAATGAGCCACGCCTTCACCACAGTACCACCCGGTCGTATCACCACAAACAATAAATCTAGACGTCCCCCCCCCCAACCTCGTCAAGTCTGTCAGAGTGCCTGCTCGCACTCTGAGTTCCCCGGAGCACACTAGCCCCAGGAGCACACCGGCTCCTCAAACCACTGGAGACACCCTAGTCTCCCGGAACACTCCAGTTCCTGAAACAATCACAGGTGGACCACTCACCTTCCGTAGGCGGCACCGACCTCTACCGTTCTCCACCTCCGGCTGCCAGGACCAACACGGTCAGTTTCAAGTTCCGCCTTCTGGACCCCGGCGTAGGATCCGAACCGGGACCTCTCCCGATCAGCAGGGTGGGGCAGCGCTGCGAGAACCAAGCTCGGCATCAGATGGGTACCCGGGCCCACCGTGCCGACCAGCGGGTCCCCGGTCTTCTGCTACCCACTTACGGGTGAGAAAGATTCTTATCGCGGGGTCCCTATTCGGGCGCCATCTGATAAGCGTGGCTCAAATCCACCCGAGTGACTTACCGCACTCACCTATAATAATTATATAGGAAGTCAGCCGGACAGTGGAGAAGAATAAACAAAGTCTTTATTAAGCCAAACAACACTCATATGAGAGGGCCCTGTCCGACCTCACTCCTGGGAGTGCGAACGAGAGGACTGACTCTCTGCATCACAGCAATACATTATAATGCAACACAGTTCATGAGGGTACGCCCCTTCTGGAAAATTACTGAAACCCAGACCAGTGAACAATGCCATCATGCAGCAGGCATCTGCACCTGCAGAGGATACATCGCTATCTTTACTCAAGGCCATGGAGCCAGGCTTCAGCGTCTCGGAGGCATGAGAACATTACTGATAAAGAAACTTGTTAGTTTCGGCCACAGTAAGCCGAGAAACGAAAACTGCTGTCTTAGTGAAATTCTCTATTCCTACGGGAGGGGTAGAGGAGCGAGTGAGGCTCACGGGCACAGAGGGAAACCCAAAATGGTGGCACACAAGCTAAGCTAAGGTACTAATATCGTCACACATATATATGAATATGAGATAGCAAACGAAAATAATTGAACATGAGCATGTATACGTACTCCATTAGTTAGCCATATGATGCTAACTTACATATGTCAAAGCAGGTGGTTTGAGGCATCGAAAAGTGAATTCTATCAAAGCCACCCCAACTTGCAGTGTGCCTGTCGCCCTACCCTTACCCAATCTACAAAAATACCCTGGAGGAGGAAAGAGACCCACCACCCCCCCACCCTCGGGCACACAACAATGAAATACAAAAACAAGCATTGGAAATGCAATAGGTCTCGCAGCATTAGAGTTAGTGCTTTTAGAATTGTTTATGGGTTTTTTTGTAAATCTTTAGCATTTTTGTTTCCTGTAGCCAATGCTAAAGAATTAAAAAAAAGCCATAAACATTTCTAAAAGCTCTAACTCAAATGCTCCGAGACCTATTGCACTGTGTGAGGGTGAGGGGTTGAGGGTGAGTGAGGGTGAGTGAGGGTGAGGGTGGGTGAGGGTGAGTGAGGGGTTGAGGGTGAGTGAGGGTGAGGGGTTGAGGGTGAATGAGAATGAGGGTGAGTGAGGGTGAGTGAGGGTGAGTGAGAGTGAGGGTGAGTGAGGGTGAGAGTGAGTGAGGGTGAGGGTGAGTGAGGGTGAGGGTGAGTGAGGGTGAGGGTGAGTGTGAGTGAGGGTGAGGGTGGGTGAGGGTGAGTGAGGGTGAGTGAGGGTGAGGGTGAGTGCGGGTGAGTGAGGGTGAGGGTGAGTGAGGGTGAGGGGTTGATGTTGAGGGGTTGAGGGTGAGTGAGGGTGAGTGAGGGGTTGAGGGTGAGTGAGGGTGAGGGTGAGTTAGGGTGAGGGGTTGAGGGTGAGTGAGGGTGAGGGTGAGGGGTTGAGGAAACAAGTAGGCACTCCGAGTCTGCTACTGAGTACCTGCACTTCTGTTTTCCCATTCCAAGCACTGAAGTGAAGTAAACACTGAGCATGATTCAAGGAGGCTTACCATTAACAGGGTGGGGGGTCAGGGGAGGGCAGCAAATTACGTCACTAACTAGAGACAATGCCTAAAACGTGCTTCGAAAGATACCGAGAACAAATGTGACTGACCACCACGGGAGAGACTGTACCACAGCACGTACTCGAAGTGTTTACTTTGGCAACACCTTTCACACCTGTGAAGCCAATTAAATATATTCGGTCTACTTGTAATAAACTGTCTGTAGGTTCAGCTCTGGGAGAGGTTGTTGTTCCCTGCAGTCAAAGGAGGTCAAAAGAAGCAAGCTCTTCCAATACACGGCGCACCGAAATTCACCCAAAGTACGACATACCTGAAGGGACACAAAACCTATGTTTGTGTGTGTGTTACGTTTCCCTCTAGAAACTCACGTCAGGACCGAGAGTCCTCGGAGGCAGGGAAACGCCCAGTCAAGTGATCTGAACCCAGTGCTGGGGTCGCGGCAGAATGTTTATTTAAAATAGAAATAGAGCTGAAAGCCTCCACTTGAGGGCACTTAATTGCTTGGCCGGGGAGGTGCCCTGTGATGGGCCAGCAGCCCCATCCAGGACGGGTACAGTGCTTAAAAGCCCCCCCCCCTCAGTGCACCCTAAACCTGGATCAATTGCTTCGAAAGCGCACACATTAATCACCAAGGCAGCGAGGAAAGGGGGAGACCGGTCCAATTAGTGCTTGGAGACGCCGGTGAGAAGACGGTGGGCGCACACCAATTAGGGTCGGCACTCAATGGGCCTCTGTGGGCTCAGGCGCCAGGGGTGCAAGCAGGGGAGAGCCGGGGTGATTAACCGTCCTCAGGGCGCACAGGCAACTCTGAAAAGGCAACAGTGAAGGAGAAAAACACAAGAGGCAGGAGAGAAAGAAAACAAGACGGACGGACGGAAGAGAGGGGAGGGGGGAGGAGAAATGCGACACGGCGGGAAGGGGAGGGGGCGGAGCGGGTTAATTAAATTAAACAAACAAACAACAGTGAAGGAGAAAAACACAAGAGGCAGGAGAGAAAGAAAACAAGACGGACGGACGGAAGAGAGGGGAGGGGGGAGGAGAAATGCGACACGGCGGGAAGGGGAGGGGGCGGAGCGGGTTAATTAAATTAAACAAACAAACAAGACGGACGGACGGAGGAGAGGGGAGGGGGGAGGAGAAATGCGACACGGCGGTAAGGGGAGGGGGCGGAGCGGGTAAACAAAGACGGACGTGCACGCGCTTTTAAGCTCAATGCGCATGCGCATTGAGCTTAAAAGTCACGGGCACTGCAAGGAATCGCCACGATTCCTTGCAGTGTGGATAAAGAGCGGATAAGTCCCAATACTCTCGCCTTGCTCGATGCGCATGCGCATCGACAGGCGAGACCTAATAAGGAGATTATAGAACCCAGCTGCACAAAGTCAAGTGTTCGGAAATCAGGGGCCGAGTCATCTTTTCTGCTTCGGCTCACCACCCTCGGCACCACCAGGGTGCTCAGTTCTGTCGTTCCAGGCAGGCAGAGAATCCAGCCAGTCACTCACATTCTCTGGTCGGTCAAAGAAAAATGTCCGGTCCTCGTATTCCAAACGAAGTCTGGTAGGAAACAGCATCGCGTATTTCAGGCCCAAGTCACGGAGTCGTCGCACCACACCCTGAAAACCCATCCTTTGCCTCTGGACGAGTTGAGTGAAATCCGGGTAGAAGTTAACTGTAGAGTTTTCGAATTTTTCCTTGCAGTGCCCGTGAAATTTAAGCTCAATGCGCATGCGCATTGAGCTTAAAAGCGCGTGCACATGCCCCCAGCCGCCTGCCTTGCCCACTCTCTCTCTCACAGCCTCCCCCAGCTCCGCCCCCTCACTTCTTGGTTGCACGTCACTGTTCTCGAGCGCAAATCGTAATCGCATTGAAATTCCAAACACTCACAGGAGTAACCCCGACCGAAGCGCGCGCGCCCCCTCCTCCTCGCGCCTTCCGCAACCCCCTCCCTCTGCCGGGCCTGCCCCCCTCTTTCCGCCATGCGCACCCACTCCCCTTCTTCTGTGCCTGTTTCCCGCTCTTATTTCTAACCGCCCTCGCTGCTCACTTAGGCAAATCATGGCAACATCCATCAAACGGTGGTTAAGCAATCTCTCGACCACCTCCATCAGAAAGAACCGCAAGGCCGAACTCTGCGTGACTCCATCTGGGCACCTTAGACCAATTGCAACTGGCCCGGATAAAACCCAGTCCGCGCCTGTGTTTTCAGAGAAACAGTTGAGTGAACTATTCCCGTGCACATGCCCCCAGCCGCCTGCCTTGCCCACTCTCTCTCTCACAGCCTCCCCCAGCTCCGCCCCCTCACTTCTTGGTTGCACGGCCGCTAGGCCATGCCTCCCCTACTCTCCTCCCCCCTCCTCCTCCTACTCTCCTCCCCCCTCCTCCTCCTACTCTCCTCCCCTGCCTGCCGTGTCGCACCTCTCCCCGCTCCGCCCCCTCCCCTGCCCGCCGTGTCGCATTTCTCCTCCCCCCTCCCCTTCTCTACCTTCCCTCTGTCTTGTCTCTTTTGGCCCCCTTCCTCCTCCTACTCTCCTCCCCACTCTCTCTCTCACAGCCTCCCCCAGCTCCGCCCCCTCACTTCTTGGTTGCACGGCCGCTAGGCCGTGCCTCCCCTACTCTCCTCCCCCCTCCTCCTCCTACTCTCCTCCCCCCTCCTCCTCCTACTCTCCTCCCCACTCTCTCTCTCCCAGCACAACCTTCTTTACTTTTGCCTTCCTGTGAAAACGCACATCTGTGTCTGTCTGATTTTTTCTCAATAACTAGGGAGATAAACCTGCGTTAAATGAACAATTTGCTGAGTTCCACATTTTGGGGTGTGCAGGATGTTAGCTAGTATTTTTTAACACACCGGTGTGCACTGTGGAGAGGCTTCCGTGACGATATAGGTCATGGGCGCTCATGTGGTTAAAGATGGCGATAGGCAGTGTGAGTGAGCAAAGAGATGCTTCTGTGCGTGTTTTCAGCCGGCAGTAAGCATCTTTGTGAGACTGCTCTGCAGTTGTTGCTTTCCCAATCGGCATTGTGTTTCCCTTAATGGCCAATTAATTTCAAATGTTGCTGCTTGCAAATGATGCGTGTGAGAGACCCCTCTGGGGGCCTCTTATGTTCGTCATAACTTCCTAGTGGGACCGCCGTTGTCGGCCAAGACTTTTGGCGGGGCTGTTAAAGCGAAGACAGCGGAAAACGAGCCATTCTGATTACGTGCAGCACGGCCTCCAACTCAGCACGATCACAAGCAAAACCTCTCCCTGCTCCTGTCCAGTGCTAAGGACGTGCCTTTTATGGGCTATGAGACTATATCTTGGACGGGCTTTGTGCTTTGACCTTCTCTTGTATTCGTCACTCTCTTGTAACCAACCCTCTATCATTCAAATAGGTTAGTATTTCCCACCACTTTCTTCCAAACATCCTCTAGGAGGCAGGATACAAACGGTTAATGTTGCCTGCATGGATTTTAATACGTGAGGAAAGTCTAACACGGCGCCCGATTATTGCCTTTCATATGTTCCCCGACTTTTTTTCTTCATTTCCTCATGTTTGTCAGTTCGCAGTTTTCCCTGCAAAATGACATTATTATTTCTAAGTGCAAGTTGGCACTGAAAGTGGTTGAACTCCTTTCTCGCAATTTTATTTCAACACCACTTGCCTCGCGAATTTGATGGATGTTGGAGATCTTTATTTTCTCACGACATTTTAAAAGGGAAGCAAAAGTCCTGATTTTAATTTGAAAACACAAATGTAAAAAACTCTGCTAACTCCAGGTAGCAATTATGCATTCGCAAGTATTACGAAAAGTTTACTAGAGAGACATTTTGGTTTTGCACATCCCTTATTCAATGCATGACTACTGCAATCAAGTCTAAAGCCAGTTTCTGAGCTGTCATTGAAATTGAAATAGTCAATTGTTCCAGAAACTAAAGCATGTCGTTGAGTGTGTAACATCCATGTCATTCAATACAACAGCCATGCTCTAGATCAGAAGCTTTTCATCCAAACACCTCCCTTGATCTAAACCAATACAATGAGCTAACAGATCACTAACTTATAGGTGGGGTGTGAAAAATAAAATATCAAGGAAGCAAACCTGTATTACGCCTTGAAAATGGAGCAACACCCTTCTACACATAATGCTTGCACCTTCATTTCTATAATTCAAAAAAAATCTGAATACATCTTTCTTGAACATTTTCAAAAAATATTTCATCCATTATCCATGATTAAAAGAGCACCAATTTGCCACCTCGGAATCCACTTACATTACATTTATCTTTCTTCTGCTATCATCTGTATTATGCACAAAGTCATATCACCTCTTCCCCAAGTTCTACATACGTTCATTTTTAGGCCTTGCGTAAGGCCTCGCGTACCGACAGCTCATGTATGCTCATGTATCCCGCTTTCACCACATCCACAACCACCACCACCACATCCACCACCACTTTCACCACATCCACATCACCACATCCACCACCACCACATCCACCACATCACCACCACATCCACCACCTCCACCACCACCACATCCACCCCCACATCCACCATCACCACTACCACCACATCCACCACCACATCCACCACCACCATATCCCCCAGATCCACCACCACCACATCTATATGTGTGTGGCTCTGTGTGTGTTTAGGTGCAAATGCAATGTTCTTGGATTTTCGTCACAATAAAATACACTGAACATAATCTTCACAAAAGTTATTTACAAACGTTTAAGCTATTGCCGTTATAAATTACAATAACTTTTATTTAAGTATTAATTATTTACAAAATTAAAAGCCATTGTTATTTGTAATATCAATACATCTAAGTCACGTAAATACAACACACATTGCATTACAAATGCTATAGGTGTCACATTTGCAAAAGTTAAAACTATTGACATTGTAACTGACAAAGCTATTAATTTTGCTACTTTCAAAACCAACACATAAATAAAAAAGTGTCATTTACAATATCAATAGCTCAAACTTTCCTAATGCGAGACCAATTGCATTTCCAATGCTTGTTTAAAGAGGATGGTAACCCCTCTAGTGTTAACTGTTTGAGAAGTGGTAACAGATAGATCTATCCACCTGTTTTTTTTACCAAGTCTAGTACTTCAGCTTCAACTAGGTGTGTCTCCTGGAGTATAATGACCTGCGTATCACAATCACGCATATATTGTCAAATCGTGTTTGATCTGGGTTTGGTGCGCAGGCCATTAACGTTCCAGGAGAGAATCTTAATAGTACTCATGGTTGATATATCTAGTGGTGCTGAACCCTGCTAACTTACACCCCTTGGTACTACTTGAAGATGCAAAACCCGTCCATTTTTTACATATGACATTATCAACAGGCCAATTTGGAGATGAGAAACTTTTTGTGGTTTTTTACTCTAACCCTCACCCACGTGGAGCCCACCCCCCACCCCTGAGGAACCCTTGATTGACCAACAGGAACAGGTCCGGTTTGTGATACCCCTGACTCAATCTGGGCTCAGGCGAAGCGTTGTTAACTATAGTGTTGAGGACTTTGTAAATCTAATTAGAGTTAAGCCAGTTGTGGCCACACTCAAAATTAATTGAGTTGTAATGGATTGTTACTCTACAAAGGTTTTAGTGATTTATGTGTATATTTATTCCCCTTTTTATTTATTTATATATATATTATTTTTTTTTCTTCCTTTCTACCTCTTTTTTTTATTTTTTTTTATTTTTGTTAAGTCCCCTTTTTTCCCAATTATTTATACTTTCTTTTTACTAATTGATCTTGTTTTTCTACTCTTTTATAGGGAAGGTTTATGTCAACCTAAAGTTTTAGTATATTCATTCATGCATAAACTCTATAGTCGACAATAGAAGGGACCCTCAAATTTCTCAGTTTAAGTCTAGTCTATCGTCAACTTTTAGGAGTGCCAATATTCATCAGTAGCTCATCTGCAGCCTGGACTGTACGAACGTTGAACATTTTGTTGTTAAACATGATCTTCAGTGCCGCAGGAAAGCTTAGCTGCACAGATGCCCACCAAGTTCCTAAAGGCCTCCATTCTCCTACCCAATTCCCACTGTCTGCCAAGGGTTGCCCTTGACAGATCAGATCGTATTTGGAAAGAAAACCCCCCTCTAGTCAGAGATTTTTGTTTGAGGGCTAAGTTAAGAATGTGATCCTTCAATAGGAAAGTGTGAAAGTTCACCAGAATCTTCCGGGGTTTCGTCCACTGCGGATTCCGCCTGAAGGGATCCCTATGAACCCGCTGAATGTCAACATTCAGTTCCTCCTCAGTATGCGTTAGACTTAGAGATCTTTTAAGGAGTTGGATGATATATGACTTGATATCAACTCCTTCGCTTCCTTCAGGTACATTCAATATGCGGATATTACAGCGCCTCGCATTGTTTTCCACAACCTCCATCCTATCAGCGAGTGCGATGTCCTCTCTTTTGAGTTTCGCTATATCTTCCTTAGCACTTGCTAATTCTAGAGACATTGCAGCAGTTGTTTCTTCCAACGCCCCGGTTCTTGAAAAGAGCCCGTCTATTTTGTTATCTAATGATTCGCAATACGTCCAGATCTCTTTCTGGATTTTGGATGACTCCTCAAAACCACGTTTGATATCAGCCGACAGATTAGAAAACATAGTCAGTACTGAGGAAAGATCTGGGGGTATACCAGAGGCTGTAGTGCTAGCAAGTAATTGTGTATCAGAGCTAGGGCGAGGGCTGTGAGCCGGCTGTAACTGAATATTCTGATTTATATTTAAGGAAGCCTCAAATAGTTGTTGTTGATTCCCTAACGCTACTGGCTCGAGACATGTGTCCGATTTCGAACCGGTATGTTTGCCAAGGAGGCTACAGTCTTCCACTTCTGTGATACTAGTTGATGCCGCCGTATCAAGACAGGCTCATTAAGACTTGAAGAGCTGATAGGGCTGTTGCTGCTATTACTATGCTGCCCCATTGGTGCCTCTAAGGAAAGAATGATAGTATCTGCCAATGTAATATCGGTAGGTTGACTCTCATTATGTAGCTCCTTTTCCATATTTTGAGAACAAGACACTGAAGAGGCCAAACAGCCGGATGTAGCTAATTTAGAATTTGTATCTGAAGGTGCACAGGCAGGGGGGGCTGCTCTGCGCAAGGTTCAAGACCTGAGGTATGGCCTTAAAATAAGACTGCAGAGATGGTGTGAACCTGAATCCAGAACTGATTTTGCTACCTTGGATTTCTTGGCTCGTTTAGGTTTGACCTCTGAGGAGAGGTAAGAAGAGGGTTTAGATGGCATTTTAATGGCGCTGCTGGTACTACTGCTATTGTTAGCAAGTATTGCCCTGGTTGGGTTAATCGATTTAGGCCCCACAGCAATATTGTCCTCCCCCCCAATCTCCTGGATGGTTTCATAAGCTGAGGCACCAAACGAATTTAATTTCCCACGATTGGTCTTCCCCCTCTGGTTAAGATGTAGGTTCAGGTTTTTAGTTGCCCTTTTTCCTCTGCGCCCCTTATTAGTTATTACTGTACTCAAATTCGAGGAAAACTCAGGTTGATTTGAGTTATGACTTCTGAGGGAATATGGATTTTTAACCAAACTAGTCTTCTGTTTTATGGACCCTGCGCCCAGTTTTAACCCTTCCTCAAGCCCAGCTGATCCCTCTTCAAGTCCCTCTTCAAGCGTCTCTTCTATTGCCCTCAGAGATTGAATAACCACTGTCCTCCCCTCTCCTTGGCTCCCCTTCACCTTATTCGTCGTTGGCCCGGGTAAGTCGACTTCCTCCACTGCCGCCGTTGCTGTTGCTGTTACTGCTGCCGAAGCCAAAGCTGACGCCAATGTGGATACGTCTGCACCTCCTGATGCCGCCTTGCCCCCCTTCCTGCCCGCAACCTCGCAGCGAATATCTCTACAGAGGGAGCGCACTTGCCTCCCACGACGGAGCTCCAGGGCGGCCCGGTACCACTTCCACAGCACCGCCGGCATCCAAATCTGTGTCTGCTGCCGGAGCAGAGCCGGTAACGAAGCACTCGGGGGAGCTCGAACAGACACTGAGTCAGCCTGAAACACGCCCCTGTGAACGTGCATGGAAACCGAAAGGAGACCGGGTCAGACGGCCAGACGGTCGGAGGCAACTCTCGTTTTCGGTAAAAAAGGGGTGATTAAAAAATAAAGTGCATCAGGGATAACAGAACCGCTAAAAATACCCATGCTCGACGGGAGCCCTCATTACAAGAGAAAGAACCCAAACGCTCCGCTAAAGCCCAGAGCGGAGTACCGCAGCAGCTAGCCTGCTGCCCCCATGTTCCTCTCTCTAGATCGAGGGAAGTTGATAAATAGATAGATAGAGTGAGGGTGATAGTGAAATAGATAGATAGAGTGAGTGTGATAGATAGATAGATAGATAGATAGATAGATAGATAGATAGATAGATAGATAGATAGATAGATAGATAGATAGTTTGATGTGTGTGTCGTTGTGTGTGTGGCGGTGTGTGTGGTTGTGTGCAGTTGTGTGTGTGGTTGTGTGTGTTGTGTGTGTAGCTGTGTGTGTTGTTGTGTGTGTTGTTGTGTGTGTTGTGTTTTTTTTGTGTGTTTTCTGTGTGTGTTTGTGGTAGTGTGTGTGTTATTGTTGTTTGTGTGTGTGTGGGGTTGTGTGTGTGGGTTTGTGTGTGTGGGGTTGTGTGTGTGGTTGTGTGTGGTTTTTTTTGTTTGTGGGCTGTGTGTGTAGTTGTGGTATTGTGTGTGTTGTTGTGTGGTTGAGTGTGTTTGTGTGTGGCTGTGTGTGTTTGTGTATTTGTTGTTGTGTGTGTGTTGTGTTTGTGTGCATGTGGTTTTGTGTGTGTGTTGTGTGTGTGTGTTTGTGTATTTGTGTGTGTTGTGTGTGTGTTTTTTGTGGGGTTGTGTGTGTGTTGTTGTGTGTGTGGGGGGTTGTGTGTGTGGTGTTTTGTGTGTGGGTTTGTGTGTAGGAAGTTGTGTGTGTGGGGGGTTGTGATTGAGTGTTTTCTTGTGTGTGTGAGCTGGGTTTGTGTGTGTGTGGGGGGTTGTGTGTGTGTGTTGCTGTGTGTGTGTGTGTGTGGTTGTGTGTGTTGTTGTTGAGCTTGTGTGTGTTGTGTTTTGTGATTGTGGTTGTGTGTGTGGTTGTTGCTTTGTGTGTGTGGTTGTGTTTTTAAAAAAAAAAACTTTATTGTGCATTTAAATATGGTTACACTTACAGGCCTACAACCACAGAGGCCAGCCGCTAGATAAAGTAGTAGCAATCAACGTTGACCACAGTTCCATCGCCGTCATCCTAGAGGTCCGGCAGCAGTGCAGGATAAGATTCGTAGCAACTCAGGATGAAGCCAGGATACAATAGTATTTTGTTTTTGATAAAAGAAGAACAAAGAAAAGAAACAAACAAGTCTCAAGGCCTAAGACATTGAACATGAAGTTGTGCTCTTACGGGGGGATCCTCAATTGCAAGATGAACAAATTTGTAAACGGTGGAGTTGGTCAGGGTGAGATCAGTGGGGGAGTCAGAAATTAGGAACAAGAATAGATTAAACAAGGAATGTCGGATCAGGGGGAGAAGGAGGTGTCTGGATTATCCTCGAACGGGTGTGTACATATGTTCCCTCGATAGGTGTTCCACTGTCTCCAGATTGTAGTCCACGCCCCAGGCTTGCCCCTAGCCAAATACACAGTCTTCTCTCTGAACATACACCAATCCATATTTCCCTTCCATACTGACACGGTGGGCGGCCGCCGGGAACCCCACAACTGCGCAATGTCTCTCTTTGCAATCATGTTCCCAAGGGCCGCCCACCGAGTCTGGGCGACGTTGTAATCATTCGGCTCCCACACATTCAACAAACATCTCCGGGCCTCAGGCAGCAAAGCAACCCCGGTGACACACTCCATCACAGCATGCACTCGATTTCAAAATGCAGCCACCCCTGGCATTCCCAAATGATATGGAGGAAAGTAGCACTCAACCCACAGCCACGCTTACATAACCCATACGCAGAAAAACCCACGGAGACCAACCGAGGACCAGTGGCATACACACGATGAAGGATCTTAAGCTCAACGAGACGGAGACGGGCGGGAATGGCCACCTCCTTAGGGGAAGATAGTGCGGTCTGCCAGTCTTCATCATCCAGTTCCAGCCCGTCCCCAGTCCAGGTCTCCCTGAGACGTACGAGGCGATCTGCCTGATTGTTGATCAACTTTTTATATATTAGTGAAATCGTACTATAAGGCAGATGACCATCGAGTACACGATCTTCCAGCGGGGAGGACTCAGGAATATTGGCATCGGAGGCGAAGACCGTGGTCAAGGCATGACGAACCTGCGCATATCTAAAAAACTCCCTGTCACTCAGTTCATATTCATTCTGTAATGTCTCAAAAGTCTTGACAGCACCCTTAGCCCAAAGGTCACCCACTCTGCTAATACCAATCATGTCTCATTTCTCAAAACCTTTCGTTGTCCAGAGGCATCCCAATCTCTCCGACGCATACAATGGAGTTGCACGTGTCAATCGATCCTTCCAACCCAGGGCAGCAGTTGCATCACACCAGACTCGCACGGCAATCTTAGTAGGTCCTGTTAAATTCCTCCCTGCTACATTAGAGTAGAGCGCCCTTTTGTAATTCCCACCCGGCAACTGATACTTGTCCATCTCAAATGCCGGGTTTGGGCTGGGTGCATACGTCGCGTGATTAATCGCGCTCAACTGGGAAGCCCAATAGTAACGCCTGATATCTGGGAGCGCCATGCCCCCGTCATACCAGGGGAGGGTTAGCTTAGCGAGAGCGATTCTTGCAAGCCCGTCCCAGATAAGCCGCCTCTGTAAGCTTTCCACCTCCCGGAAGTAACTTGCCGGGATGGTGTCGAGTGAGTTCTGAAGTGCATACAGAAAACGTGGCAGGGACATCATTATAAAGAGCGCGGCATGACTGAGCGGCGACAATGGCAATCTACGCCAACGAACCACGTCAAGCTTCAACCTCTGGAGAGGGGGGAGCAAATTGCGCTCATAGCAAGCAACAGGGTCCAATGATATGAAGATCCCCAAATATTTGAATCCCGTCTGCGAAATCTGAATGGGAAATCTTCGCGGCAAGGGGGGAAGACCACCCGAAATCACATAGACACAGGATTTAGTGCAATTGATAACTAGACCTGAATTCTTGCCAAACGAGGTGAGAACATCGAACAAGACGTTAAGCGATTTTCGGGGGGAGGTGAGGTATAAGGGGATATCATCTGCATAAAGCGAGATCCGGTCTTCAAAATCGGGAGTACACTGAATACCCTTTATCGAAGGCTCCCAGCGGAGCCAAGCTGCGAGGGGCTCTAAGGCAAGCGCTAAAAGCAAGGTAGACAGCGGACACCCCTGACTCGTACCTCCCAAGAGTGAAGTAATTGGTTACTCGGCCGTTAACAACCACCTGAGCCAGCGGTTCCTTGTATAGCAGTTTCACCCGCCCGATAAACTCCGAACCGAAACCAAATTTCGCGAGGGCGGGCCAGAGATAAGGCCATTCGATAGTATCAAAGGCCATCGTGGCGTCCAAGGAAGCCAAGATGGCCCACTCTTAAGAGGAGGAGCTTAGCGCGCATCCAAAATGGTCGCGTGAGCTGTGAGCTCCGGAAACCCTCGCCGCCTCCACCGTCTATCCTGGCACAAATCCTGTTTCTGACAACGGGTTCTTGTAGCTGAGACTCTCCTGATCAGAAAGGCCTTTTTCAAACTTTGAATCGGATGCCGGACGCCCGAATGACTCCTTCCTGAACCTGAAGGCCTACACCGTGGCTCGTCCCGGGACTTGGGCATCCGGAGCACCCCGAAAGTAGTTGAACAACAACGGCGTGTGGAAGGGGACAACTACCCGGGATCTACTTTTGGTTTCGCTTCTCCTGGCTAAGAAGGTTGGGAGGTGGCTGCCTAGTTATCAAGCTGGCCTGTGAGCGCACTTGCTTGACTGATCTTCACTGGTGCCCTGCACTTCAGTTTCTCGTTGTTTTTCCTCGTGGGGAGCCATTTTCACCAGGTCCCAAAAGCCCCTGAGGGGCGCGCAGCCCACCATGGCGGGCAAGTCTGATAGTGACAAGCGGTCCCTCAAGAACGCGACTCGCTGTGGCATAACTCAGACCACCATTATGGACAGATTTGCGCGCAAGAAGGGCTCGCCTAGCGGGACTGGCAAAACCCCGGAGGACCTTGGTGGTGGCCCCCCTGAGTCGGGGGAGCCTACTCTTCGAGACGTGATGGGCGCCATTGCGAGTATAGTCATCGATGGGCCAACAATATGAAACCTTGGCGGCCAAGATCGACACGCTGGCGGTGGATGTAGGCTTGATCAGGGCGGACTTGGCCAAGACTAACGAGAGAGTCAAGTCGTTGGATGTCAAAACGGCCAGTCTCACCACCGACGTCTCCGATCTCCAGACTGAGATCCGGACTCTTCGGACCTCGAGTGACCAGTTTGCCCGCCGGCTTGAAGATTTCGAAAGTCACGCTAGGCGCAATAATGTCAACCACCTCGCCCCTAAGGGCCTGAGTAATCTTTTTGCGGTGGTGCGTGCCCACAGAATCCCGGGCGGCAGACGCAAGCAGGGGGCTACACCGCGACCCATCATTGCGAGGATCTTCAACTATAGGGACAGAGACGCCATTTTGCAGGCCTCGAGGACTAGCGGCCCCACCAAGTTCGAGAATGCGTCCATCAATTTCTACCCAGATTTTACCCCATCGGTGCAGAAGCAGAGACTGGGATTTTCTGGGGTAAAGCGGAGACTAAGAGACCTGGGCATGAAGTATGCCATGCTTTTCCCTGCCCGATTGCGCATCAAACATAATGAGCAGGTGCTGTTCTTGGATGTGCCAGAGGTGGTCAGTGACTGGTTGGACACACTAGCTATGCCACGGGACAATGCGGAACAATCCAGAGGTGCTGAAGGCAGCCAACAGGACCAGGAGGAGTAGGGACACCGGCGTGTGCTGCCAAGGTACCGTGCTGCGGTGGATTGTTATCCTTTTTTTGTGTCAATGACACTCTTAATGACAAACCCTGGGGCGGCGGGGAGTTCGGGACTTTTCCTCCTCCAGGGGTGCTTCCTTTTCTACTGGTAGATTAGTTTTCTGGGGTAGGGCGACAGGCACACTGCACATGGGGTGGTTTTCTGGTTTTATCGCAGGGGTGGAGGGTGGGGGGTTGTTGTTCTGGGTATTTTGGGGGAGGGGGGGTTCTTTTTACTGTTTGCATTGTTTTCGAGGCTACGTACTGTTGTATGGCTTAATCTGTGTTTCCTTCATGGGGTTTGGGGGACCCAGCTACTTTGTTTGGGATGGGGGTAGGGGGCTGAGAGTCTTGAGTTGGAATGTCAATGGCTTGGGGACAAAATAAAGAAGGGAATTGTACTGCAATATGTAAAACGCCATTCCCCCGACATTGTATTACTGCAAAAAACACATTGGTGCGGAACACGTTCCATGCTATGAACCGGAGGGGCTACCGGTTGGTGGCGCACTCGGGATTCACTTCGGGCTCTAGAGGGGCTGGTGTTATGATCCGTAGTTCCCTTCCCTTGGAGATTGATGAAACGCTACTGGACGATAGGGGAAGATATGCGGCCATTGTTGGTAGGTGGGAGGGGAGAATGGTCGCCATCCTCTCGATATATGTCCCCCCAGGTTTGCAGGCCCCCACATTTGCCGACCTGGGGAAACTGGTGTTGAGGCTTCCTGAGGGGATTGGAGGGGTCTTCAATTCGGTGGCTAACGGCCAGGAGGATCGACATCCTCCCAGGGCTCTTACACCATCGCAGTCCTGCCTGGGTGATTTCTTGGAAATGTTTGGTATGGTGGATTGTTGGTGGATGCTTCACCCAGGGCAGGCTCAATACACCTTCCACTCCGGGGCCCAAGGGAGCTTAGCTAGACGTGACTATATTCTTGTGCCCGCAGCCCAGGCTACAACGGTGCGAGAGGCCCAACATTTGCCTAGAGGCATCTCGGATCACTCCCCGCTGTGGATCCATATAGATCTCCATTTAGATGCAGGGGGCCGGGTCGCCCCAATTAATCCCTGGCATCTCCGTGTTCCGGAGACCTGGGCTGGGGTGATCAAAGCCATTGATTACTACTTCGTTGAAAATGTGGGATCTGTGTCTTCATCAGTGTCTTTATGGGAGGCCTTTAAAACTGTGATACAGGGTCAGACGCTATTGTGATCGCCAGCTCTAAGAAGCGCCACAATGGAGAGGTTGAGCAGCTGGAGTCGGATATTGTGGCTTTGGAGAGGGATCTTGTGTGTGGGGTCACTCGTGAAAAGGTGCATGTTTTGCAGCTGAAGCAGTCAGATTATAAAGCCTTGGTCACGAATGCCGCGAAAGCCATGAGTTAGAGCAACAGGGCCGTTTGTATGATGTGGGCGACAAGGCGGGGAAGTTGATAGCTTGGCTGGACAAGAGGGAGAGACTGAATCGAGTGGTACCGGTGGTTGAGCGAGTGGATGGTGTACGTGTGACGGATCCGTTGGAGATCGTGGAGGAATTCGCTTGCCACTTCCGAACGGTGTATGCGCCGGTCTCGGCCGCCCGGAGGAAGACTCCCATCTTTTGCTTAGGGATATCGCTTTGCTTTGCTTGTCCGAATCTGACAGAGAGCTAATGGAGGCGGATTTCTCCACTGATGAAGTAGCACTCGCTATGCGCTCCATCCGCTCTGGAAAAGCCACGGGCCCGAACGGCATACCCATCGAGCTGTACAAGTTGTGTCCGGACAAAATGGCGTCGTATCTTCGCTCAATGTTCTTGGAGTCCAGGGAGAGGGGTTCGCTTCCGCTTGACCAGCGTTTAGGGTCTATAGTGGTGATACATAAAGAGGGTAAACCCCGTGAATTCTGTACCTCCTATAGACCTATATCACTTCTTAATGTGGAGCCTAAAATTTTGGCAAAAATGTTAGCTAACCGTCTGATTAAAGTGATCGGAGATCTGGTGCACCCGGACCAGTCTGGCTTTATTCCGGGCCGGAACACCGCGTTGAATTTACGCCGTCTTCATGGCGTGCTGGCGAGGGCGGAGACGCTACGTGAACCGGCCATTTTGGTTTCTTTGGATGCCACTATGGCATTTGACACACTGGAATGGCCATACCTATGGGCAGCTCTGGCGAAGTTCGGCTTCGGACCGTTGTTCATCGGATGGGTCCGGCTACTCTATGAGGAGCCCCTAGCCCAGGTGGTCGTTAACAGTCAAGTGTCGGCTCCCTTTGTTCTGGGGAGAGGTACGTGACAGGGTGCCCTCTGTCTCCGCTGCTTTTTGCCTTGGCCTTGGAGCCCTTGGCCGCTTGGTTGCGATGGGAGCCGTCCCTCAAGGGTATCAGTGGACCCCCGGTTTTGAAGATCGCATCTCACTTTATGCGGACGACATTCTCCTTTACCTCACCTCCCCTCGGAAATCTCTGGGGGTATTGTTTGACGTCCTTAATTCCTTTGGGAGGAACTCTGGTCTAGTCATCAATTGGGGTAAGTCTTGTGTTTACTTGCTCACAGACGATACTCCACTCGTACCGCGCAATTGCCCAATACAAATTTCATCCACCGGGTTCAAGTTTTTAGGTATCTATGTTTTGCGTGATTCGGCTGTCAGGTATCAGCGTAACTTACTCCCCCCGCTTCTTCACCTAAAAGCAGACGTGAAAGCTTGGAGCAGACTGCCTCTGTCCCTGGTGGGCAGAGCAGCCTTATTCAAAATGATGTCCCTCCCCATATTTTTATATGCGCTTCAAAACACTCTGGATGTAGTTACTTCCAGCTACTTCCACGAGATCGAGTGCCTACAAAGAAAATTGCTGTGGGCCGGACGTCCCTGGATTGCCTTGGCTAAGCTTACGCTGCCTTGGTATGATGGCGGTATAGCGTTACCTGATATCAGACGATATTACTGGGCCTCACAACTGAGCTCAGTTAATCATGCGATGTATGGTCCAGCCTCTAACCCGGCTTTTGCTATGGACAAATGGTTGCTGCCGGGCGGGGACTATAACAGGGCGCTTTATTCCAAACGGTCTGATGTTGCGTTGACGGGGCCCACCAGAGTTGCGGTGCGGGTCTGGTACAACGCTAATGCCGCTATGGGCTGGTCGGACACTCTCACTCGAGCGACTCCACTCTACGCTGCCGAGAGGTTAGGCAATTTGTGGACTACCAAGGGTTTCGAAAAATGGGACCTCATTGGTATTAGTAGGGTGGGGGACCTTTGGCGGAAAGACAAGATAAAGTCTTTTGAAGAGCTGCAACTTGAATACAATCTCAGCACTATAGAATACTTTCGGTACCTACAGGTCCGACACGCTCTTTCCTCTGTTTTTCCGGCCGGCACGCTCGTACCAGAATCCTCACCCCTGGAGGACAGAGTACTCGACGGCCATGTCCCGGACAGTACGATCTCACTAATATATAAAAAGCTGATAAATGATCGTGCGGACCTCCTTCTACAGCTCCGTACGGCCTGGACCAGCGATGGACTGGAACTTGATGATGAGAACTGGCAGGCGGCGATATCCTCCCCGAAGGAGGTAGCAATCTCGGCCCGTCTGAGATTGGTGCAGTTGAAAATCCTACACCAAGTGTACATGACGGGTCCTCGCTTGTTACGTATGGGGTATGCTTCGGATGACTTGTGTAAGCGCAGGTGTGGAATGGTGGGTACATTCCTCCATATTTTCTGGGAGTGTCCAGCGGTGGTGTCTTATTGGAATCATGTGCATGGTGTTATGGCCAAAGTGACGGGTGTTTCGCTTTTGCCTGAGGCCCGAAGGTGTCTATTAAATGTGTGGGAGCCCAATGATTATAATGTAGCACAGACGCAGTGGGCCACCTTGGGTAATATGATCGCTAAGCGTGACATTGCGCAATTGTGGGGATCGTCGAGGGCACCCAGTCTGTCGGCCTGGTCTGGAAACATGGACTGGTGCATGTTCCGTGAAAAAACAGTCTACATTGCTCGGGGCAGGCCCAAGAAGTGGGGGAGGGTGTGGAATCAGTGTAACCAGTATCGTGGTGAAATTTGTACCCCCCCTTTTGTGCCTCCACCGGAGGTGTTACACTCCCCTTAGCGTGATGTTCCTTCTAGTCTGGATTTTTGTCTATGTATTGCTGGCTCGCTCTCCCTCCCCTTTCCCCCTCCCGTCTGCTCTCCCTATAGCCTTTTAACTTCACTTGTTACTATGTAACAGTTGTGGATGTGGTACTCCCTCCCCAGAAGGATTACTTGTGTATCTGCCTTGCGTCTAGCCTCCGCACTTATTTTCTTTAATTTTTGGTTGGTTGGTTTTCAAAAAACACAAAACAAAGACCTTATTCCTCCTGTGATTTAATGTATGACATGACATGTTTGTTTATTTGCCGCCAGACCCTAGGGTTGTCGGCTGAAGGGCTGTGTACTCACTCATCCTGCTATGATCGTTGGAAATGTTGCCAGCCGACCCTATGTGGCTGTATGATTGCTATTGTATGTCCATGTTTATCAATAAAGGTTATAAAAATAAAAAAATTTTTTAAAAAGATGGCCCACTCTTGAAGTGGCCCGCCCTCGCGAGAACACCATGCAAGCGCCGCAAGTTGAGTGCGGTGTTACGATGCGGGATAAAACCAGATTGGTCCGGATGGATCAGGTCAGCAATCATCGTAATCAACCGGTTAGCCAGAACTTTAGCTAGGATTTTAGGTTCAGCGTTCAACAGGGAGATGGGCCTGTATGAGGAGCAGCGATCCCGAGGTTTGCCCTCCTTAGGAATTACCACAATTGTAGCTAAACGCTGATCACAAGGGAGGGCGCCAAGGTCTCGTGACTCCATGAACATATCTCGGAGATGTGGTGCGACTTTATCAGGGCGCAATTTGTATAATTCGATGGGTAGACCGTCCGGGCCAATGGCCTTGTCGAAGCGAACAGAACGAATAGTGATCGCAATCTCATCCGCAGACAATGGAGCTTCCATCAGGTCTCGGTCCACCTCCGATAGGCATGGCAACATAATATCGCGTAGCAACAAATGGGAGTCTTCCTCATCTCTATCAGTCACCGGGGAATACACAGTACGAAAATAGTCCGCAAAACACTCCACAATCTCGCTCGGATCAGTCACACACTCTTCATTCAAATTCCGAATCACAGGGATCACACGATTCGCCCTTTCTTTCTTATCAAGCCACGCAATCAATTTACCCACCTTGTCCCCGACATCATACAACCTGCCCTGTTAATCCCTGTGCATCGTTTTGGCAGCGTCCATGACAAGGGACTTATAGTCCAGCTGCTTCAGACCAAGGGCGTGGAGTCTATCATGGGTAACACCTAATTCTAAGTCATTCTCCAGTTCGACTTTTTCGGCCTCATGACGCACAACCTCTTGATTCTTGGTTTTCTTGGCTTCAGAAATGAAGGATAAGGCATGCCCACGAATGACAGTCTTGAAGGCTTCCCATAGTGACACAGATGAGGACACAGACCCCTCGTTTTCAAGGAAGTATTGATCTAGGGACTTTATCAAACAGGCGCGGGTTTTGGGATTACACAAGTACCAGGGGTTTATGGGAGCGACTCCCCCCGCACTACTCACTCCAGTATCCATACGAAGCCACAATGGGGAATGGTCTGAAATGCCCCGGGCGAGGTGTCTAATCTCTCTAATAGAAGGGGACTGGGC
Source organism: Lissotriton vulgaris (assembly GCF_964263255.1). Taxonomy (NCBI): domain Eukaryota; kingdom Metazoa; phylum Chordata; class Amphibia; order Caudata; family Salamandridae; genus Lissotriton; species Lissotriton vulgaris. The sequence continues at coordinate 825,274,045 of NC_141699.1, forward strand.
AGCAGGCATGAAGACGTAATCAAGTCTGGAAAGACTTCCATGAGCCCCAGAGTGAAAGGTGTACTGACTCTGCGTTGGATGCATCAACCTCCAGCCGTCTACCAAACCAAAAGTGTCCAAAAATCCACTAAGCCATGACTGGGACTTAGGAAGATCCCTGGGGGGGGGGGGGGGGGGGGGGTGACGATCTACGGTACCAGAAACAACAGAGTTAGAATCCCCGCCCATAACCAAAATACCATCAGGAAGTCCCAGCACAACTCGCCCAATATCTGAAAAAGTGGAGGTCTGGAGACCCGGAGGAACATATATAGTGAGCAACGAAATAGTCCTACCCTCCCATCTGCCAGTGAGGGCGTCGTAGCGCCCCCTGTCATCGAGGATTACATCGTCTATCTCCAGGGGGAGAGAGGAGCGAACAAGAATGCCCACCCCCCTAGAGCCAGTGGTGAAACCAGAGTATGCGGCAAGGTGATAACCCCACATATTCATGGCATGACATGTGTTGCCCACCAGATGCGTCTCCTGTAAATGAATCACATCAAGGGGACAGGCGACGCAAGAATTGCAGCACCACACCCCGTTTTATCCTATCACCCAACCCATTAACATTCCAAGATATTAACCTCAACCCACTACCCCATCCCAACAATTGATGCAGAACTCACCCCACAAAGCGCACAACATTCGAATCATAGAGAAAAACAATACGTTGACTTGAAGAAGAAAAACAAACTCACAAACACCCCTCCCCACCCTAACCGAATCCCATTACAACTCCCCCCCTCCATGCACCCCTGCATTAGACTAGAAAGCCACCCCAACTTGCAGTGTGCCTGTCGCCCTACCCTTACCCAATCTACAAAAAGACCCTGGAGGAGGAAAGAGACCCACCACCCCGCCACCCTCGGGCACACAACAATGAAATACAAAAATAAGGAGAGTATAGAACCCAGCTGCACAAAGTCAAGTGTTCGGAAATCAGGGGCCGAGTCATCTTTTCTGCTCCGGCTCACCACCCTCGGCACCACCAGGGTGCTCAGTTCTGTCGTTCCGGGCAGGCAGAGAATCCAGCCAGTCACTCACATTCTCTGGTCGGTCAAAGAAAAATGTCCGGTCCTCGTATTCCAAACGAAGTCTGGTAGGAAACAGCATCGCGTATTTCAGGCCCAAGTCACGGAGTCGTCGCACCACACCCTGAAAACCCATCCTTTGCCTCTGGACGAGTTGAGTGAAATCCGGGTAGAAGTTAACTGTAGAGTTTTCTAATTTTACCGGGCCGCTCACCCTTGAAGCCTGCAGGATAACATCCCGGTCTCTGAAGTGAAAGAGCTTGGCAATGATAGGCCTCGGAGGGGCGCCCGGTTTCGGCTTTCCACCCGGAACGCGATGGGCACACTCCACCACAAAGAACTTGCTCAGTCCTGTAGGGGCAAGATGGTTCAAGACAAGGTCTTCCACCAGGAGGTCCATCGAATGGTTCTCGGGGTTTTCCGGGACACCTATGACGCGGATGTTGTTGCGTCTTGCCCCATTCTCGAAATCCTCCAGTCGATGAGACATGAGATCGTTAGTTGATTTCAGATTGCCAATCTCAGTTTGAAGTTCCGACACATCGGCCATAAGGCTAGAAGTCTTCAAATCCAACGATTTCACCTTCTCGTTAGTTTTAGACAAATCAGCTCTGATCAAGGTGACATCGATAGCAACCATGTCGATTTCATGAGCTAGAGCCTCATACTGCTGTCCGATGGTCTCCTTCATGCTAGCAATGGCGCTCATGACTTCTTGAAGAGACGGATCAGTAGGCACAGTGGAATCTTCCTTGGCGTCCTCCGGGGTACGGCTGCCTCCACCAGGGGATCCTTTAGGTTGTGTATACCGATCCATGACATTGGTTTCGACCGATCCCCCGCGAATGGGCGCCTTAGTTTTCCATTTCTCAATGTCGGCCCTCGCCGCCATACTGGAAGATAAGCCAGGGAGGGGCCCATGAGACCTGGTGAAAATGGCCGCCTGCGGGCAAGTCACCAAAAGTCTACAAAAGCAGGCTTGTGCGGCCGAGGTAAAGATATAGTTCGACACAACTGCGTAGAGGAGAGAAGGCACACTCTGAGACAACAGAGCCTGGGTGAATCTCCGACGGAACGGAACTGTCGCGCAGTCAGACAATGCCAGGACCCAAAAGTGAAACCGAAAGCTGATGTAGGGCTACTGGGGGAAGACCCCTCATCCGTTGTTGTTCAACTCCGTCCCGGCGTGCCAACTTGCCAAGTCCCCGGCTTACCGCAAGGTGGGCCTCAAAAGTTCGGATAAACGTAACTTCGGTTCCCAAAGTCCAAATCAAAATTTTTAAAGAGCAAAGAGATCAGCTGAGGTTCATCTTCAATAGCCCATCTGAAAATTCAGGATAACGTCAGGATAAATTGCGAAGAGTGGCGAGGGTCCCGGGAGCTCTGTGCTCACGCGGCCATCTCGGACAATCGCGTAGCTCCTCCCCCCGTGGTTGTGTTTTTGAGTGTGTTTGTGTGTGGTTGTGTTTGTAGTTGTGTGGTTGTGTGCATGTTGTTGTGTGCGTGTGGTTGTGTTTGTGTGCGTGTTGTGTGGGTGTTCTTGTGTGCATGTTGTTGTGTGTATGTTTGGGTGTGTGTGTGTGGTTGTGTGTGTGTGTTTGTGTCATTGTGTGTGTATGTGTTGTGTGTGTGTGGTGTTGTGTATGTGGTTGTGTGTGTGTGGTGTTGTATGTGTGTGGTGTTGTGTGTGTTGGTGTGTGTGTTGTGGTGGGTGTGTGTGTGTGGTGGTGTGTGTGTGTGGGGTGTGTGTGTGTGGGTGTGTGTTTGGGGGTAGCGTGTGTGTGGAGTTGTGTGTGTGGTTTTGTTTGTGTTTGTGGAGTTGTGTGTGGGGGGTTTGTGTGTGGGGGGTTTGTGTGTGTGTGTTTTATGTGTGTGGTGTTGTGTGTGTTTTTTTGTGTGTGTTGCTTGTTGTGTGTGTGGTGTTGTGTCTGTGTGTGTGTGGGTTATGTGTGTGTTGTTGTGTGTTTGTTTGCGTGTGTGTTTTTTGTGTATGTGTGGTGTGTGTGTGTGGGGGTTGTTGTATGTGGTGGGGGTTGTTGTGTGGGTGGGGTGTTGTTTGGTGTGTGTGGGGTGGTGTTGTATCTGTTTTGAGTTGTTGTGTGTGTGGGGTGTGTTTTTTTATTTGGGTTGTTTGTGTGTATGTGGGGTTGTGTGTGTGGGTGTATGTGTGTGTGGTCTTGTGTGTGGCTTTTGTGTGTTTATGGGTTTTTGTGTGTGTGGTGTTGTGTGTGTGGGGGGTTGTGCTTGTGGGGTTGTGTGTGGTTGCTTGTGGTGTTGTGTGTGTGTGTTTGTGTGTTCGGGGTGTGTTGTGTGTGTGTGGGGTGGTTGTATGTGTGTGGGGTGTTGTGTGTGTGGGAGGGGGTTGTGTGTTTGGGTGGTGTTGTGTATTTTATGGGTGGTTGTGTGTGTGTGGGTGTGTGGGTGGGGGTGTGGGGGTGTTAGTGTGTGGGGCTGTTGTGTGTGGGGGATTGTGTGCATGGGGTGGTGTGTGTATGTCTGTGTGTGTGTGTGTGTAGGGTGGTTGTGTTTGTGGTGTGTGTGTGTGTTGTGTTTGTGTGTGTTGTTTTTAGTGTGTGTGGTTGGTTGTGTGGGTGTGTTGTGTGTGTGTTGGGTTGTGTGTGTGTGTGGTGTTGTGTGTGTGTGATTGTGTGTGTGGGGTTGTGTGGTGTCTTGTGTGTGTGTGTGGTGTGTGTGGTGGGGCTCTGGGTGCGTGTTTAGCGGTGTTTGTGTGTGTGTGGTGTGTGCGTGTATTGTGGGTGTGTGGGGTGTGTGTGTGTGGATACGATTTAAAAAAAAATTGTAATCCCGGATGTGTGAATGTTCCCTTACGAATGTCATGTATGCAAGTGTTGCGGTCTAGTTTTTTTTTACAATAGTTTAATTTTTTGATTGACGTGTCTGTCAGCCAATGATATTCTTACGTTCTCTTACGTTGCGTAACAATTTACGCACGTATAGTTGGAAATCCCCATATTGGTGAAGGCGCGCTTCGTGTATGGAGTGTCGGGTTTGCTGTTGGTTTTCTGCATCGTTCGACAAGTAAGTTTAATTTTTTTTTGTTTGTGTTTGTGTTGTGTAAGGTATTTGTCAACTTGTTGTTATGAAATGTTTTATTTGTATACTAGTGTATGTTTCTTGCAATGAATTTTGTCATTTTTGTAATGTACTTTTATGTTCCTTTGCAAAGGTGTGTCGGCTGTTTATGTATTTAATGTATTGTATATTAATGTTCTGATATATGTAATTTATAATCTTTTTTTGTTTAGTAGTTGTTTTATTTATCTGAAAAAAGTGTGTGAGTTATTGTGTATTGTGGTATATGTTGTATATGGCCGTGATTATTTTTTATTTTTGCAACCCTACGTGCTATGGAGTTTTTTAATAGTAAATGGATGTTTGTAGTAAAAAAGTATGTTTTATTGTTTTTTTTTGCTGTATGTAAATTTTGCGCTGTGTAATGCAATACTATTGTATGCTTTGACATCAATGGAACGGTTCTGCGTTGTTTTTGGACTGTTTTAATTTTTAATATATGTTGTTTTTTAATTGTTATACATGCTTTATCCATGTTGCTATTAGCATTGTGATTTATGTAAGCATTAATTTAGAGTTTCGTAATATGGTTTTTATATTTGATGTAATTTCTTGTTAATAAATGAGATTGTTTTAAGCGAACGTCTTGTTTTGTAAGTGTTGAACATTGTGTGTAATCCATTCCATCTTCCGGCCGAATATTGTGGTTTTTGGTCCCAAAAAATATTAGGCTGTTTAACTTTTGTGATTGCAAAGCTTCCTCCTCGGTTCCTGACAGATGGTTTTCTTAGTTCTGTTTGTATAAGCTTGAGCTATTCAGTTTTCTCTCTGTTATGAAGCTTGATAAACATTATGGCATGCTCGAGCTCACTTTCGGGAAGCACAGTTTGCTTGTAACTTATCTGAAGCAATACTCCGTTGTCCGAAATTTGCTTTTGGAGCAAAATGTTGTTGATGACTCTGAATGTGGCATAACTGATTTTATTTTGAGACATGGTCAGTTCTGTGATTTGAATTATTGTCTCACATTTCCCATTATTGCTGTGATCTTGTGCATTTGTATGGTCATGGGGACAGTAATTTGCAAAATATGTATTTTTGGTTATTGGTATGGGATGAACTCACTGAATTGGCACTATCGTTTTTTTTATTTCTTTAAATGTTTCCCCATCCTGGATCATTGTGTTAATTTTAATGTATTTGGGCATTTGAAGATGTATATTATTGTATAAAATGTATTCTTTGTGTGTTTGTCTTTTGTAGATAGATAGATGGTTGTGTGTGTTTCTGTGTGTGGTTGAAAAAGTGTTGTTGTATGTGTGGTTGTGTATGTTGTGTGAGTGTGGTTGTGTATGTGGTTGTGTGTGTTGTTGTGTGTGTGGTTGTTGTTGTGTGGGGTTGTGTTAGTGTGTCTGGTTGTGTTTGTGTGTTTGTGGTGTTGTTTTTGTGTGTTGTTGTGTGTGTTTGTGTTTGGCATGAAAGCAGCTAACGTATTTTAAAATCCAAGACCGAAGTTATAAAGAGTGATTTCATTGAGACATAGAATGTGCTCCAACCCCCCCCCCTTCCTATTGGCTAGTGTTGTTATGGAAACTTTACTTGAACCAGTGGATATTGAGTATACAGCCTGTTGCGATCGGGTGATGCTGTAGACACCAGTTGCAAAAGAAAAGTTAGTTATGGTGCCAGAGGGCTATTCCACCAGAGGACATGACCCCAAATAAAAACCTACTCTACTGACAAAGCAGCAAAGTGGTTTATCTGACACGTTTAGAACACTTAACTCGGACTGTATTCTTCTATTGCTTACAACTATGTGTCAACTGAAGTATAGATGGCTCTTGTTGTGGGTGTTTGTGGGTGTGTGTGGGGGGGTTGTGTGGTGTGTGTGTGTGTGGTTGTGTGTGTGTTTGGTTTTGTGTGTGTGGTTGGTTGTGTGTGTGTGGTGTTGTGTGTGTGTTATTGTGTGTGTAGTGTTGTGTGGCTGCTTGTGTGTGTGGTGTTGTGTTTGGTGGGGATCTGGTTGTGTGTTTGGTGGGGTTGTGAGCGTGGTGTGTGTGTGTGGTGGGGGGTGTGGTGTGTGTGTGGATTTTTAAAAAAAATTAGTTATTGATTTTACGGATGTGTGGATGTTCCATTATAAATGTTTTTAAATGTTGCGGTCTCGTTTTTTTCTGGAATGGACGTATTTTTTGATTGGCGTGTCTGTTCGCCAATGCGATTCTTACGTTGTCTTACGTTACGTAACAATGTAAGCGTGTATTGTTGGAAATCCCCATAATCGTGAAGGCGCACTTTGTGTAAGGAGTGTTGGGTTTGCTGTCGGTCTCGTGCATCGCTCGACAGGTATGATTATTTTTTTCCATTTTTGTGTTTGTGTAGTTTAATGTATTTGTACACTTGTTGTTTCGACATTTTTTTTGTATACTAGTGTATGTTTATTGCAATCAATTATGTTAGTTTTGTAAAGAAGTTTCATGTCCCTTTGCAACGGTGTGGCAGCTGTTAATGTATTTTATGTGCTGTATATTAATTTTATGATATATGCAATTGATAAAGTTTTTTGTATAGTATTTTTTTTTTAAGTATGTGAATAAATGGTTATTTGTTGTATATGTTGTATATGGCCGTGATTAATTTACTTGTTAGCAAACCAACGTGGTCTGAAGTGTTTTAATAGTAAAGGGATGTTTGTATTATATTTCTATTTTTTTGGTATTGGTTTCTTAATTTTTGGTGTATCTAAATTTTGCGTTGTGTATTGGGATACTATTGGATGTTTTGACATAAATGGAATGGCTCAGCGTTGTTTTTGTCCATATAATTTGTTAATATGAGTTTATTTCTAGCGCTATATATGCGTTATCCATGTTTCTATTTGCTCCGTGATTTATGTAAGCATCATTTACGGGTGGGTTGTGTGTGTGTGTGGTGGGTTGTGTGTGTGTGGTGGGTTATGTGGGTGTGTGGTGGGTTGTGTGTGTGGGGGTGAGTGTGTGTGTGGGGTGTTCTGTGTGTGTGTGGGGTGTTGTGTGTGTGCTTGTGGTTGTGGGGTTGTGTGTGTAGTTGAGTGTGTTTGTGTGTGTGCTTGTGGTTTTGTGCTTGTGTGTGTTTTGTTGTGTTTGTGTTGTGTGCATGTGGTTGTGTGCATGTTGTTATGTGCAAGTGGTTGTATGCATGTGTTTTGGGCATGTGCATGTGGTTGTATGCAAGTGGTTGTGTGCATGTGGTTGTGTGCAAGTGGTTGTGTGCGTGTGTGGGTGTGTGTGAGTGTGGGGTGTGCGTGAGGGGTGTTGTGTGTGGGGGGGATGTTTTTTGTGTGTGTGTGGGGGGGCTTTGTGTGTGTGTGGTGGTTGTGTGTGTGTTGGGTGCAGAGTGTGAGGGAGGTACAGAATGTGAGGGGTGCAGAATGTGAGGGGGTACAGAGTATGAAGGGGCTAATGCGTGTAGGGCAGTGTGTGATGTGGCATATTTTGTGGGGTCTAATGTGTGTAGGGCAGTGTGTGAGGTGGCATTTTGTGGGGTCTAATGTGTGTAGGGCAGTGTGTAAGTTGTCATTGTGTGGGGTCTAATGTGTGTAGGGCAGTGTGTGAGGTGACATTTTGTGGGGTCTAATGTGTGTAGGGCAGTGTGTGAGGTGGCAGTTTGTGGTGTCTAATGTATGTAGGGCAGTGTGTGAGGTGGCAGTTTGTGGAGTCTAATGTGTGTGGGGCAGTGTGTGAGGTGGCAGTTTGTGGGGGCTAATGTGTGTAGGGCAGTGTGTGAGGTGGCAGTTTGAGGGGGCTAATGTGTGTAGGGCAGTGTGTTAGGGAGCAGTTTGTGGGGGCTAATGTGTGTAGGGCAGTGTGTGAGGTGGCAGTTTGTGGGGGCCAATGTGTGTAGGGTAGTGTGTGAGGGGGCATTGTATGAGGGCACAGTGTGAGTGTGTAAGGGTGCGAGCTGTGTGTGTGTGCGGGGTGTGAGTGTGCAGTCTGTGTGTTTTGAATTTCTTTTCCATTCACGTTTCATGTGAGGTTTGTGACTTGTAAGTAAAATGTATTTGTATTGTAAAGTTTTTTTTTGTTTTGAGAAAAAAACATACAGTCTGACAAGGGCTCACGTAAATCACTGCAGTGACTTGGAAGTAAACTGTATTAGTATTTATTTAAAGTACTGTATTTGTAAATCTACGCAAACAAACACGCTAAAAGTTGAAACAAAGGGGAGATGAAAGGAAGGGTGGGAGGGACTTTGTCGACCGAGCATATGGGGGTGAGGGGGTGTGCAGCCTGGTGAGCTGAATGCATGTGGCAGCAGAGGGAGAGCGCGGCGTGTGCGTGCCACAGCAATTTCAGACTGCAACGTCCACGTGCGCTTTGTTGATTTGTTAAACTAAAATTAAGCACAAAATACATGGCACCGAGATACATTACCCGAATGAATGGAAAAAAAACTTCTACTAATGCGTTTTCGAAACACTTTGTTCCTGTAACGTTTGTGACTTTTTAAAAAATGTGAAAAGGCACCTACTGACATTGTACGAACTAGGGGCAGTGTGTAAGAGGGCAGTGTGTGAGGGGGCATTGTATGAGGGCACAGTGTGAGTGTGTAAGGGTGCAGGCTGTGTGTGTGTGCGGGGTGTAAGGGTGCAGTGTGTGTGGCCTAAAGTAGTGTGAGTGGGTAATGTGTGAGGTTGCTGAGCGTGTAGGGGCAGTGTGTGAGGGGGCAGTGTGGGAGGGTACAGAGTGTGAGGGATCAGTGTGTGGGGAGGGGTCATTGTGAGAGGGTGCAGAGTGTGTGTGTAGGGAAGTGTGTGAGGTGGCATTTTGTGGGATCTATTGTGTGTAGGACAGTGTGTGAGGTCAGAGGTGGCGTTTTGTGGGGCAGTGTGTGAGGTGGCATTTTGTGGGCTCTATTGTGGGGTATATTGTGTGTTGGGCAGTGTGTGAGGTGGTAGTTTGTGGGGTCTATTGTGTGTAGGGCAGTATGTGAGGTGGCAGTTTGTGGGGTCTATTGTGTGTAGGGCAGTGTGTGTGAGGTTGCAGTTTGTGGAGGCTAATGTGTGTAGGGCAGTGTGTGAGGTGACAGTTTGTGGGGGCTAATGTGTGTAGGGCAGTGTGTGAGGTGGCAGTTTGTGGGGGCTAATGTGTGTGGTGGCATTTTGTGTGGTCTAATGTGTGTAGGGCAGTGTGTGAGGTGGCATTTTGTGTGGTCTAATGTGTGTAGGGCAGTGTGTGAGGTGGCAGTTTGTGGGGGCTAATGTGTGTAGGGCAGTGTGTGAGGTGGCAAATTGTGGGGGATAATTTGTGTGGTGGCATTTTGTGTGGTCTAATGTGTGTAGGGCAGTGTGTGAGGTGGCATTTTGTGTGGTCTAATGTGTGTAGGGCAGTGTGTGTGGTGGCAGTTTGTGGGGACTAATGTGTGAAGGGCAGTGTGTGAAGTGGCAGTTTGTGGTGGCTAATGTGTGTAGGGCAGTGTGTGAGGGGGCAGTGTGGAGGGGTCATTGTGAGTGGTCTGTGTGGAAGTGTCAGTATGAGTGGTCTGTGTGGAGGGGTACGTGTGAGTAGTATGTGTGAGGGGGCAGTGTGTGTGGTCTATGTGTGAGGGGGCAGTGTGTGTGGCCTATGTGAGAGGGGGGCAGTGTGTGTGTGTTCTGTTTGAGAGGGGGCAGTGTGTGTGGTCTGTGTGAGAGGGGCAGTGTGTGTGGTCTGTGTGAGAGGGGAGCAGTGTGTGTGGTCTGTGTGAGAGGTGGGCAGTGTGTGTGGTCTGTGTGTGAGGGGGCAGTGTGTTTGGTCTGTGTGAGAGGGGGGCAGTGTGTGTGGTCTGTGTGAGGGGGGCAGTGTGTGTGGACTGTGTGAGAGGGGGCAGTGTGAGTGGACTGTGTGAGAGGGGGTAGTGTTAGTGGTCTGTGTGATAGGGGTCAGTGTGAGTGGTCTGTGTGAGAGGGGCAGTGTATGTGAAGGCCCTGTTGCAGGTGACTTGCGAGGGCAGACATCAAGACACAGAGAAGCGCAACAGAATAAAAGTGCTGTTTGTGGAGAGAGTGATCTTCATGAGAATGTAAGCAGGAAAGGAAAGAATGAAAATCAAACTAAGGCATAAGTGTTTTGGTGCGTAAAGAAAAATAAAAAGAAACACATTCAAAGTAAATAAATATAAGAGACAAAGGCAAAACACAGAGGCAGGAGGTCAAGTAGTCAGTCACACAGAGTCGAGATCCGGAAAAGAGGTGAGAAAGAAAAGGCGGGCGGGGCTACACGGAAGGGGAGAGATGCGTGGGCGGAGAGGAGCCTGAGAGAACGCGCGGCGGAGATCAAAGAAATGGCGAGCAACCATATGGAGAGTGAGGGGGTGTGCAGCTTGGTGAGCTGAATGCGTGTCGCAGCAGAGGGAGAGCACAGCGCGTGCGTTCCACAACATTTTCAGACCGCAACATCCATGTGCACTTTGTTGATTTGTTAAATAAAATTAAACAATAAACCAAAATTAAGAACAAAATACATAGCACCAACAGACATTACCCGAATAAAAAAAGAAAATTCTACTGATGTGTTTTGGAAACGCTTTGTTCCTGTAACGTTTATGATTTTGTTAAAATTTAGAAAAGGCACCTACTGACATCATACAAACTAAGGGGCAGTGTGAGAGGGGGCATTTTATGAGGGCACAGTGTGAGTGTGTAAGGGTGCAAGCTGTGTGTGTGCAGGGTGTAAGGGTGCAGTGCGTGTGGCCTAAAGCAGTGTGAGTGGGTAATGTGTGAGGGAGCAGTGTGTGTGGGGGCAGTGTGTGAAGGGGTAAAAGTGTGTGAGGAGGGGTCAGTGTGTGTGGCCTGTGTGAGAGGGGGGCAGTGTGAGTGGTCTGTGTGAGGGGGGCAATGTGAGTGGTCTGTGTGAGAGGGGGGTAGTGTGAGTGGTCTGTGTGAGAGAGGGCAGTGTGTGTGGTCTGTGTGAGATGGGGCAGTGTGAGTGGTCTGTGTGAGAGGAGGCAGTGTGTGTGGTCTTTGTGAGAGGGGTCAGTGTGAGTGGTCTGTGTGGAGGGGTCAGTGTGTATGGTCTGTGTGAGAGGGGGGCAGTGTGAGTGGTCTGTGTGAGAGAGGGCAGTGTGAGTGGTCTGTGTGGAGAGGTCAGTGTGATTGGTCTGTGTGAGAGGGGGCAGTGCATGTGAAAGGCCTGTTGCAGGTGATTTGCGTTTCTTGGCATCATTAACTTACACGTAAGCTAAGTAAAGTCTCAGTCATTTACAACAAGTGTGCCACGAAGCATACGTGTTTCAGTGAGTGAACTCAAAACATTACATTAAAAGTAAATAAGAGAGGGATGCAGAACACAGAGGCTGGAAAGTATTGAAGAAGAGGGCAGACATTAAGACACAGAGAGGTGAGACCGGATGAAAGTACTGTTTGTGGAGAGAGTGATTATTTTTCATGAGAATGTAAGCAGGAAAAAATGAAAATCAGACAAAAGCTTACGTGTTTGGGTGCGTAAAGTAAAATAAAAAAAACCACATTAAAAGTAAAGAAATAAGAGACAAATGCATAACTCAGAGGCACGAGGTCAAGTAATAAGTCACACAAAGCTGAAACTCCGAAAAAGATGCGAGAAAGAAAAGGCGGGGCGGAACTATATGGAAGGGGAGAGACGCGTGGGTCGAGAGGAGCCTGTGAGAACGCGCAGTGGAGATCAAAAAAAAAGCGAGCGACCATATGGAGAGTGAGGGGGTGTGCAGCATGGTGAGCTGAATGCATGTGGCAGCAAAGGAGGAGTGCGGGGCGCGCGCACAAAGTGTCTGGCAGCCACTGGAAACTGTTGAGAATGAGCGTGGTTGTGGCAGCTGTTGACAATGCGAGTGATTGTGTTCACATGAACTGTACGCGATCCGCAGCTGGGTAGACTTTTCGGAACGCTTACTATAAATCTCGCCTATCATCCCTATGGGTTGGAATAGGCGAGACCTAAAAAGGAATCTAGAATTGCAACCGTATTGGAAGCCTTGCCTCCTTGCAAGCCCCTGCAGTAGACAGTGATAAGTAGCATTACCGGAAGACTTCCCTGGTGTAGCCTGATAATAAGGATGTCCCTATAGTCAATGTGGATCTCCTCAAGCCTGTATCGGTGGCACTGCCTCACCCAAGTTATCAACCCCCCTTTGGGTCCCTGTTGAGCAGCTTTTGACAAATTTAGATATCCTGGGCGAAAAACCTGTTCCACGGCCCAAGTCTCCTGAAAGAAAACGATGTCTTGATCTTCAATGAATGTAGACCATTCAGAGGAAATTGTTTTATGAACAAGACCATCAATGTTCCAGGAGGCTAGTTTTGGGCCAGTGGTGTCATTATGTGAGTCACTATTACTTAGCTGGGGATTTGGGCCACACCCAGATACAAAAGAGTTGGTCTCATTACCGGGGCCTTTCGATACAGGGTCTAGACCACAGGGGGATAGAGTAATGAATCCAGGGGAGGCCAGATGTATGCCCAATATTGACCCATTAGGAGTGTACAAAGGTGAGGCGTTGCTTAAATTTAGGCCTAGGACTGGTCCGCCCCCTCCCAAGTCTGCCAATATAAGAGAGATCTTAATAAGAGCGGGTGTACAACTCAGTCAATCTATTTCCTCCAAACTTGAGAGAAGTTCAAATCTGTTATGAACAGGTACATTATAATCATAAAGGCTCTGTGCCCGAGATCCGTCCCTATAGAGAGATCCCAACCCAGGAAGTTCTACGGATCATTTAAAATTCCTGAAAAAGATGACGGCCCAGCCCTGTTCTGATTTTTAACAAGTGAAGAGACTTATTTCTGAGAGCTGACCAGAGTTCCTCAGAACAGGGGTGTGGTGGTGGCACGTTGGTAAGTATGATGTGGATTCCGGTGGTAAATTAAGGGAATCCTTGGGGTGAGGCAAGCCAACCCTGGTCATTCCTGGGTCACTACCCTCAGTCAACTCCCTCGGGAGCCCCACCCTTGCTGTTGTGGATTGCGTGTTGGAAAAATTTACAGGGGGGGCATGCGCTGTTTTATATGTACTGTCTACAACATCAGAAGGAATCGTTGGTTTTGCATGCACTATTACCGGCCCAAGGTCATTGGGGCCACTGGCGATCTCGTTACGTATGTGGGATTTCGAGAGAAGAAGATGTTGCTCTATTTTGTTGAGCCTTGCATCGATATCTGCCAACTTGGTTAATACAGGCTCAAGCATTACCACAATTTTTTCCTCTAGTTTTGCGAGCATACGATCTTTGAGGTCATTCACTGCCTGGCATGGAAAGGCCTGATCACAATTACCTGATGAGCTAGGAGTGCTTACATCTGTGGCCACATTAGAGCTACTTTGATACCACGGGACACCCCTCTTGTTTTTGCCATTTTACTTGCTTGATGTGGGGCTAAAGGCAAAGCACCCGCTTTCCTTTTTTTAGATAGGGTGACACCATACATGCCAACATTTCAGAAGAGCAAAGAGGGAGATTTTTTTGAAAAAAATCGGGAGAATGGTGCTGTGAATCGTGTTACTGTCATGTGTGGATTTGGAAGTGGCTGCTGCAGGATTGGACATTTGAAACGCAAACGCGCGTTCTTTTCTTACCTTTTAGAAGCGGAGCGCAATGTGGCAGGCAGACAGAGGGTGATGAAATTGTTGTGCACTGGCCAGGCAGGTTGCTGGCAGTGCATGTGCACCCCTCCCCCTCCCACCCCACTGTGTCAGCCCGTACTGAAAAAGCTTCCCCTGCACACACACAGCTGCCCCCCGTCCCCCCTCAGCCCCGCAGTACTTCACAGATCTTTAAAAGACCATTGCTTTGTTAATGACGCGTTGTTGCTTTTCCTCCCCTTCTAGAGCCCCTGCGTCGCCACTCTGAATATTGCTGGAAGAATTGGCACTTTACACATACCAAGCCCTGTCAGCTGAAACCCCCGAGGAATCGGGGTTTTGCTTTTAGGAATCGGGAGGCGGGAGACTAGCCTTCAAATCGGTAGTCTCACGCCTGAATCGGGAGGGTTGGCATGTCTGGGTGACACCCTCCCTTTCCTTCGCCTGAATTAAATGTTGCTTGCGTGTTCGAATTTGTCCCGAGGAGAAGGGGTGGAGATAGGAGTGTTTGGATCGTTGACTACAGACGGTAAGTCATTCAATTGTGTTTGTGGGGACCTAGGGAGAACTTGCAGTGAACAGTCAGTGGTTGGAGCTAGGGATGACTGGGGACCAAATGGGGGATTTTCAATCGGAGCTAAGCGGGGTTCCAAGGAAAGTCTCCTTTGGGTGAGCTCAATTTTGTGGATAAGAACAGACTCAGCCCGCAGGAGAAATGCATCAAGTATGCCCACAACCCCGGGACACCCTGCCCCCTTGCCGTTACCCTTACTCATAATGGGTTATTGTAGATTCAAAAACACAATTATTAACAATAGTCCAAGAAGGTCCGGTGTAAATGATAATGATATCACTGTCCAAGTCCTTGGCAACTCTGGATCACCGATGCAAGGGGGGTGACCCTGCCCTGCCTCCTCCTGGCTTCGACGGGCGCGGGACGGGCCCGCCCTTGGCCCGGGCTTTGCCCTGGCAGTGCCCGGGTGCGCCCCGCGCTGCGGGAGCCCTTGGTCGTTTTTAAGCGCCTCCTGGCGCTTACTAGGTGACGCGGTAGCCTAGCGTCACGCAAGGGATGCTGGAAGGTTGAGTTCTTGCCCCCGAGGATCACGAGAACCACGAATATGGCGGGGCGCGTGGCGTTGCAGTCCCCCTGGACTGTGTGAGCTCCGACGTGAAAGGTAACACAAACCATCAGTTACATGAACTTGCCACAGGGTCCCGCGCTGCTCCTGCTCTCCTCGTCTTGGATCAGGAAGCAGCCAGGCCCGACTGACCTAGTTCTAGGATGTTTAACGTGTGGGGTTGGGACTGCAATCAACCTATATAAACAATATGTAGAACACAACAAACACGCAAAGATAAGGTTTCTTGGCCCTAGTCTCACCAGATAGGGTAGAATGTACAAGTAGGGCATGAGAAGTTATTTGGATGAGAAAAAGCCAGGATTTGAGCTAATATCTGAAGACTATTACCTTTTCCACCTTCCTAAGAGGAAGGGGTAAGCTGTTCCACAACGTTGGCGGCCTTACGCAGAAAACGATTCCATAAGAATAGGCATATATGAATCTAGGAATAGCCAGCAGCTTAATTCAAAAGGATCTCTGCTTAGATGGAGGGTGATACTTCATGAAGGGTTGAGCAAGATACTTTATCTTCACATGTGGGAAGATTATTTACCTAAAAGAAGAAATCTGTTTCCGAACAGGAAGCCTGTGCTGTTGCAAATGTTTACAATTGACAACATTCAAATTTCAAACATTTAAGAAAGATATGAAGATGATTCAGATTTTTTTACAGTGCCTCTAAGCACTTGACATTGCACTAATGAACACCTGCATAAATGGAATCATAAGCAGCTATGATCTTACATGAGAAATGAACAATTCTTCAAAGCAGTTTTAGATGGAATAAGCAAGACTTAGTGGTAACTGCAACCTGTGAGTGAGTTAAGAGTTAGGTCAGCATCAATTTGAACACCAAGCTTCTTGACTAATCCAGGAGGACAGGGAGTGGGACCATGAACGTGAGCCATAGACTCCCATCCAAAACATTTAGGGGTTGTGTGTAAGAATAACTTCCGCCTTCAAGGGGTTTCATTTGAGAACATATACATTCATTCAGCAATGAAAAACATCTATAACCACTGTGAGTCTTTCAGGCTTAGCATTGGTTTGGCCCCTAGGGCTCAGAATCAACTGAGCATCATCAGCATACATGAGAATGCCATGTCTACCTTGTGAATTATTATCTAGGGGCTGCAGATAAAGTGTAAAGAGCAGGGTCGTTACTGAGGATGCCTGATGGAATTCTCATGGCATAGGTCTTGGGTCAGAGGTAAACGTACCTAACTGCACCACCTGGAAACGCTCATGGTAAGATGTATTTCAAACCATTTTAGGGCATGTCCTATGATTGATGCAATGGTGAAGCAATTGATTAGGACTTGATGGTCGATGGGGTCAAAGGCAACCAATAGATCCAGTAAAATCAGGGCCCAGACACGGCCTCAATCATCCTCAGTTCATCAACAATCAATGCCACTACTAGTTCTGTGTTAACTCTAAACCATGGCCAGAAACACGTTTGACAAAAGTCCAGCAGGACATTTTTCTCCATAAAATATTGGACTCGAGAAGAATCAGAGGGTAGATACATAAGAAAGGCAAGATGTCTGACCTAAATCAAATTATTTGCATGCAATTGTATAAATGGGTTATTTCTTTCTTGTTTTTTTCCCTGAAGGTAGATAGTTGCTTTACAGAGTGAGCGGACCTTAGCACTGACTTATGTAGGTGATTGGTAGGTAAACAGAAGGTTGAAAGTGGCCTTGCACTGCTTTGTAAAAAGGTTTGCATGTATAACTTTTTTATAGAATACCCTCGAGTAAGGGGGAATATCCGGCGTCACCTTATAGAAACTGGGAGCCATCAGAGCTACTTTACATAGAGGATCAATGGCTACAGTGCATGATACTACTTTATACAGCAGTAGGTGTCCAGTGCTGATTTATGTACAGAGAAAGGAGGATTGCCCCGCCCTCCTTTATTCTGACAAAGGGGTTTGGTCCTTTGTTAAAGCAAGTGTCTGGTCAAGCCTTATGCAAACGGAGGCAGAATGGTCCAGCACTGATTTATGCAGAGCGATAAAGACTGGTCAAAAAAGGGATGCATAGTAACCACTCCTGACTTACACAGATGGGTGCTGAGCGCTACGGTACTACTTTAGAGAGAAGGACATTGAAGAGACCAGCAATGTTCTGCACATTTAGAAAGAGATTGGTTCATTCTTTCTTTACGCACATCAACAGGAGCAGTGGAAAAGTGTGGCTCAATGATTAGAGCGGCAGACCCTGATGCAGAGGTCTAGCCCGGGAGCAGGGTTCAATTCCCCACCTCGGCGGGTCTTGGGCTCAAAATTCCACGGACCTGATAATTCTCGCCTCGTGCCTATTCCAATCATGGAGTCCCACTCTGCAACTCTGGGCAATAGCTTTCTTAATCTCCACAACGGCCCCCACAACGCTATGGATGCCTGGCCTCCACCTTGGGGGTGCCCAGGAGTGGACGCCTCACAGCGAAAGCCAGGATGGGTTCCACAGCGGTATTCGTACAAGTGCCTTTAGACCCTTGCGGGTGAGTAGTGCGCTATACAAGTATCAATTTACAATTTTACAATGTACCACTGCTTTACACACAGGATTCGGGAGTGGTCTGCTTTGTTTAATTTTAGTAGATAGGTACCACCTAATTGCCTACATCCCTTGTGAATCCCTGCCTCCTAATTACCACACCAAGCCCAAGCATGGCTAGCCACACTGGGAGGAATTCACAAAGGCATTTATCAGTATATAGCAGTAATCTTGTATTACATCACATACTCATAAATGCAATTCATATAACCATTGGTGTAAACCTGTGCCTAAGCCAATTCTATCTCACCTGTGATGAGTTCTTCACCCCAAGTGCATTGAATTCTGAATATCTAGACCTACATTTTAGATGTAACTGTGGGAGTGGTAAGGGGCAGAGGCTGGAAAATTGTAAATATCTGTTACGATGTGGGTGGAGCAAAGGGAAGTCAAGGAGGGGCAATGGGTGGAACACACAAAGACAAATACCGGTAAGTCAGTTGAAATTCACTGAAGTTACACCCATATCCACACAAGTAGCCCATGCAGACACACATCTACGGCAGGCAAGCCTTGCAGTGCGTTCACATATAGCACACAGCCACTCCAGAAAATCACAAAGTAAGCTATGGAGACACAGAATGACATTACCAAAACAAAGGGAAAAAATTGCCTAAAAATTGCCATGTGTGACATTTGTGAACACAAACCTACAGACACCACATGCCTTAAATCTATACAGCACCCGATTTGCCAAAATTATTACAAAATTACATTTCTGAAACACACCCTACATAGTGGACTTATAAAATACATATACTCCACAAACTACTCAGCAGCACACAAATCAACACCCACATTCTGTAGAACCAACAAGGGCATGGTTGCCATCTCACAGCCAAGCCAATCCCTGTGCTTGCTTCGTGAGCTGCAGACATGCATCACCAGGCTGGTGTATCAGTCGATCACCACGCCACCTTGGCAAGAAGTGACATGTCAGTTCTAAGCCATAGCCGCTTGCCCTCAGGCATTATGTGACTTAAATAGCACTGTCAGTCCTGAGCAGAATACTCCCTGTCAGCACTGTCACTGTATACTCAAACAAACTGCCAGACAGAGCAGTGTTTCTAATAGTAAGACTTCGATCAATACCCTCGACTATTGGTAAAATGAACCCTGACATGCCGAAGTGTTATACACACTGCTAGCACTTCAAGACCCACATAGTTTATACACCGCTAACAACGAAACACACAAACTGCATATTCACTGCTAATACTACCGTCAGCAGCACCCTTTGCTTGTGGGCACCCCACTTTGGGATGTATACACACAGGGTCAACTCTGCTAACTCTCTTTATACACATTCTTATCTAAGTCAACCTTAAGTGGTATAAGCAGAACAAACATCGCCAGTTAGAGCAGAGTTCCCACAGCTAAGACTTCCGTCAAGGACAACTATTCATAACGTTCACAGTATAAACAATGCTAACACTGGAAACCCCTAGCAGCATACACACCGCTAACCCTGGAATGCCCCTAGTAGCATACAAACTGCTAACACTGGATCCCCAAGAAGGATTCACACTGCTAACACCGGAAGCCCATGACAGCATACGCACTGTTTGAGTTTGGGGCCCAGGTGGAACTGGTCTTGCGCATGCCCGAGGAGGAGGAGGTGTTTGTGCCGTTGAGTTTTGCCATTGCCGCAACCACCGCCGATGAGAACTGCCACCCGCCACCCACCACCCTTGAGAGCCGACCCTGAGAGCTACACCACGGGGAATATTCATAGACACTGTCCCGGTTACCCCTGGTTGCCGGTTGCCGCTGTCGTATGCTGGTTGCTGGTTGTCGGTCCGCGAAAGTGTGAAAAGTGCGGACTTCCAGCAGAGGCAGCGGTTGCGGCGGTTGTAGCCGGTCACTTGAGGCAGCAGGGCGGGTCAGGTCGCTGTGGCAGGGAACGGAGGCGGCCGACAGCGGAGAAGACACTCAAGACACCCGGTTCTCTCAGTTCTCGATTCTGCATGCAGCACACAGAGGTTGGGGCCTCTGTAAACTTTTCTCAGTGCGGCCAGAGCTGGACGTTTTTGTTATGAAGTTAGCAGGCTAGTGGTTGTGGGTGGAGCCTAGGGGGAACAGGAAGAGGAGGAGATGGACAGAGGAAGGGGTAGTTAGAGTAGGGACAGGAGACAGGTTGGATGCAGCAGAATAAAGCTCCAGTAATCCTAAGTAATGGTGTCTGTGGTTATTGGTAGCAGGATGCTACAACTGGCGACGAGGATGGGATAGAGTAAAACCCACAAGCCACAGCACCTCGTGAAACCACCCTGTCCCCGCAGCGTCGAGAAACAAGCTCTGCTGCTGAATGAAATTGGCGCCGAGAAGAGGAAGTCGGCAGCGAGTGACCCCGGCCCGAGAGACGCTGGGGAGCCCCGAGAGAGTCACCACAGCGAGCGCTGAAACGCTCGGTGCAAGAAAGCATTTCGCGCCGAAAGCGCGAGTCCCGCCGGATGCGTGGTGCCTAGCATCCCAGAGGAAACAGGAGTCGGGAGCCCACTCCGACCCTGTCCAGTGCCCCAAAGTGCAGAAGAGGTGCCCTGGGAAGAAGGACGCTGCCCCCGAGAGTCTGCGACCAAGCGCGATTGAACGCGCCAGAATTGGAGCCTGTGGGCTGTCAGAGGTTTGAAAACCTCACGCCCGATGCGTGGTCCTTAGCCTACAACCGGCGAAGCAGAGCGGGAAGTGAAAAGCAAGGTGGGAGCCCACCCCAACCTTACCTGACTGTGGCCACAGCCGGAGAAAAGAGGACACTGGCGTGTGCTGCGTCTGTGAGCTGCCCTTCGGTGAGTCCTGAGTGGAAGAAGGATCGAGTGAGCCGAGAGAGAGAGCCTCGGGTGCCTGTTGATGCGGCGGCCATCTTGAAGTCAGGCACGTTTCAAGACAGACCCCTTGACTGTTACACAGCGGCCATTTTGAAGTCAGGCACTGGGCAAAGAAACAAGCATTGGCACCGGAAATTAAACAAGCATTGGCAAATAAACAAGCATTGGCACCGGAAAATAAACAAGCATTGGCAGATAAACAAGCATTGGCATCAGAAATTAAACAAGCATTGGCAAATAAACAAGCATTGGCACCGGAAAATAGACAAGCATTGGCAAAAGAAACAAGCTTTGGTGAGACCAAGTGAGATTGATAAAGACACAGACAAGTACTGGACTCAACGTCTAGGCAAGCATTACGTTGAAGCAAATAGGAGGTGGGTGGTGCCTACTGCAAAATGGCGTCCGACAAAGAAAATAATCAGCCTCAACTAAATGACGCCAGTCCCAAGGCTACAGGTGGGTCGCACCTGCGAGCACCCGAGCCTCTCAAAGTGACAACTGGGGGAAGCATGGGTCCCAGATGGCAAGAATGGCTGGAAGAGTTTGAAGATTACATCGAAGGATCGGATATTATTGTGGACAAAAAGAAGCTGATTGCCCTGCGCAACCTGGCGGGCCGAGAGATAATAATCAAGGACCTTCCTGCTGCTGACGCGGATACTTACGACAAAGTGCGTGACGCTTTGAATAAAAGATTTCTTCACAAAAAGAATGTAGACTACGAACGCCACACGTTCCACTCTGCTCGGCAAGGGAAGTATGAGCCCATGAGTGCCTTCATGATGCACCTGCGGAGACTAGCCAAGCACTGTGAATTTGATAATTTCTCAACAGATGCTGCAATCAAATCACAAATAATAGATGGATGTTACTCCGATCAACTTAGGAGGCGCCTACTGAGAAAAGTACATGAACTAGATGACATAGAGGAGATGACACAAGTTTATGATCAGCCGGAGGAGTATGCAGCTGATATTGAAACAGGACACAAAGGAAGTCATGAACAAGTGCGACGTGTGCACGCCAAAAGTGACAGTCGAAGGAGTTCGAGAGACAGACACTGGAGGTCACGCACGTCTTCCTGTCAAGAATAATCAAAATATCAGCGGCGAGAGCCGTGGAAGAAAGAGAGAAAACCTGAAAGAGTGAGGAAATGTTACCGATGTGGGTATGACTACCCCCATGTGGACAGTTGCCCTGCCATGGGTCAGAGATGTCGGAAGTGCAGTCGAACCAATCACTTCGAAGTGATGTGTGGGGACTACAACAAAGAGAAACGAAGTGGTGCCACAAGGACATCTCAACTTGACACACGAAGCAGTGCCCCAAGAACGTCTCGGTCCGACACCCGAAGACACCATGCACGAGCTGTCCAAGACCAGACTGAGCAGTCCTCTGGGTCGTCACACTCTAGCAGAGAGTCATTTTGGTCTAGGTGGGAACGGAGGTCACCCTCCAGGGAATCCAGACCGTCATCTCGAGACTCAGCATACACCATCGAATACCTGAACCTAGTGGCAGATCCGGACCAGCTTAAGAAATATCCTCGGCTGGATATCAAAGTTGGCAATCATGACACAAAGTTTGTGCTAGACTCCGGTGCATCCCTAAATTACATTCCAGTCACCGAATACAAAAGAATGAGTCCACGACCTCCTCTGACATTTGCACCAGTGAGAGTCTTCACGTGGATGGCCAAGAAGCCACTTCCCTGCCTGGGGAAGTTCTCGACGACCCTCAAACATGACAACACAACCATAGCGGCAGTCATCCACGTTATCAAGGGCCCAGAGGCAGACTGTGTTCTGAGCTTGCCGACAGCTGAACGTCTTCACCTAGTGGAAATTCTCTTTAAGGTCAGCGACAACCAAGATGTGACCCGCCAGTTTCCCAGACTATTTCAAGGACTAGGCAAATTGAAAGACTGTCAAGTGCGATTGCATATTAATGAACAAATTAGACCCGTCGCTCAACACCCTCGATGGGTACCATTTCATCTGCAGACCGCTGTTGAGGAGGAGCTCCAGGATCTGTTAGCTGCAGACATCATCGAGCGCACTGATGGCCCCACACCGTGGGTATCACCAGTAGTTATTGTCCCGAAGAAGGGCACGGCCAGCAAAGTCAGACTCTGTGTGGACATGCGCCTGCCCAACACTGCAATCAAAAGAGAACGACACCTGGGACCACATTTGAGCGATATGATCGCAGCTCTCAATGGGGCCACAGTGTTTTCCAAGTTGGATTTAGATAAGGGATACCATCAGCTGGAACTGGATGTAGGGTCAAGATATATCACCACCTTTGCAACCCATCTGGGGTTGTTCAGATATAAAAGACTGAGCTTTGGAGTTTCCTCAGCAGCCGAAATATTTCAGGAAGCAATTCGGCAAGTCATTCAGAACATTCCCAACACGCTCAAATATAGCGATGACATCCTTGTCTATGGGTCCGATCTATGAGATCACGACATCGCACTCAATCGTGTCTGCCATGCCCTATTGGAGGCGAACCTGACTCTAAACAAAGAGAAGTGCGAATTCCATCAGGCCACACTGAAGTTTTTTGGCCATATCTTCTCTGGCGCTGGCATGAAGCCTGATCCTGATAAAATTGTGACGTTAAACAACACCAAGAGTCCCCAGGACGTCAGTGAGCTCAGGTCATTCCTCGGAATGGCCAGTTATTGCGCTCGCTATATCAGAGACTACGCAACAATCAGCCATCCTCTCCGCATCTTGACCAAACAAGGTCAACCATTCGAATGGACTCCCCAATGTGAGCAATCATTCAAGGAGATCAAGAGAGAGGTGGAATCTGCGGATCACCTGTCATACTTTAACCCAAAGCGAAAAACAGAGATAACTGTGGATGCCAGCCCCGTTGGGCTTGGAGCCATCCTAGCACAATATGAGAATGACTCAGATCAACGCCGTATCATTGCATATGCGAGTCGTAGTCTGACTGACCCGGAACGGGCCTACTCGCAGCCCGAGAAGGAGAGCCTAACCGTAGTGTGGGCATGTGAACATTTTCATGTTTTCATATATGGTAAACATTTCACCCTAATCACAGACCATCAAGCTCTCGTCACCATTTATGGAAACCCACGATCCAAGATGCCCCCGAGGATTGAAAGGTGGGGCCTAAGGTTACAGGAATATACATTCACCATAATCCACAAACCGGGGAAGTCTGAAAATCCAGCGGACTACATGTTCCGACACCCTCTTCCATTGTCAGTCTCTAATCCATCCATCGCGGAAGAGTATATACACTTCGTGACTGACCAGGCCCTACCTCCAGCTATCCCCATGGATACCATTTGAGAGAGTACAGCACAAGACGTCATCCTGCAGAAAGTCCTTCACAGGGTTCGAAACAACTGATGGAGACACGACCCTCAGGATGAAGATACTGATCCCTTTGTCAAACGTGAAATGCAAGCCTTCCGGCATGTATGTGGCGAACTGTCAGCTACCACTGACGGCATACTACTGCGAGACCAGAGGATTGTGATCCCCACTCAACTGAGACAAGGAGTGGTTGCTCTTGCACATGAAGGACATCGGGGGATTGTGTCAACCAAACGGTCGCTAAGGGAACGAGTATGGTTTCCGTATCTCGATCAATTGGTGGAAGCCACCCTGAAGGATTGTCACCTCTGTCAGCTCACCGGCAAAAGTGATCCTCCAGCACCATTACACATGCCCCTTGGAGTGTGGCAAGAGATCGCCATTGATTTCTATGGACCCCTGTCATCGGGCAAATATGTGCTGGCCATCATTGATGAGCATTCTCGATATCCTATTGCATGCTTCGTACCATCGACAAACGCCTCGAGTACTCTCAAAATATTTGATTAAGTCTTTGCAACATGGGGAGTTCCCAAGACAGTGAAAACAGACAATGGGCCCCCTTTCAATGGGCAAGACTTTGCAGCATTTGTGAAACATCTAGATTTTCATCATCGTAGGATTACACCCCTCTGGCCACAGGCAAACGGGACAATTGAAAGATTCATGGCCACGCTCAAGAAGACCTTTCAACATGCTACCGCGGAAGGAAGAGATCTGCAAGTGGCACTCAATGAAGTCCTCCGAGCCTACCGCACAACTCCTCACGCAACGACTGGCCAGTGCCCAGCGACACTCATGCTGGGACGCCCCATGAGGAATCGTATTCCAACGTGGGATGGAGCCTTGAGAACATCTTTTTTAAATCAAAAGAGAGAGCAAGGGATATTTTCACTGAGAAGTGAAAAAAGAGATAACTCCTATTCCCCTGATAGGAATATTCATGAAAACAATGGGAGGAGTATCCCCTACGTAGAGTTTTGAAAAAACTTTCGGAGGGTGAACTTCTTGGCAAAAAGGAAAAATTCAACCTTTTGTTTTAAAACCCCTCACTCACCAACCTAGTGGTGACTTGCTTCATCATTGGGGTCCACCCTGGTGACCTAGCGTCACCAGGATGTGCTTCGACACCTGTGTTACAGTGGAGCGGGTTGTGACTGTAAGTGCAAAAAAATGTGTTAAAAATTGTCCTGGTTTAACTTAAAACATAATTTTATTCTAAAGTAACAGAACAATGTTAAAAATATCGGTGGCGAGATACTGGTAGGTGAGTTACGACCAGTGTATCTCTATATGTGTCTGTGTAGCTTGGTCAACATGTTTCTACCAATAGGGCAACTGCCCGGTATTCTTCAGGACCAAAAAACAGGTGGACGGGAGGTGTGGGCCCCCTAAAAGGCGCACCCTACCCTGATCCCCTGTGTACCTACTGGAAGAATAGCCAGTGGTTTAAGTGCTCAATCAAGATAATGAGAGCCGTCAGAAAAGGTTAAAAAGAAAAAGAGACTTGTTTCTAGCCTCTAAAGTGCTTCAACGGGCAGGGGGTAGGTTCTTCAAACCGACATAACATAATAGTTTGCGGAAGAAGGTAACGGCCATTAACCTACTGCTATCCTCCTCTGCTCGGCTAGTGTATCCGGTTCACTAGCCGAGCAGAGGAGGATAGCAGTAGGTTAATGGCCGTTACCTTCTTCCGCAAA
This sequence comes from Lissotriton vulgaris, assembly GCF_964263255.1. Classification (NCBI taxonomy): domain Eukaryota; kingdom Metazoa; phylum Chordata; class Amphibia; order Caudata; family Salamandridae; genus Lissotriton; species Lissotriton vulgaris. The sequence goes on from NC_141699.1 coordinate 825,299,292, forward strand.
CTATTATGTTATGTCGGTTTGAAGAACCTACCCCCTGCCCGTTGAAGCACTTTAGAGGCTAGAAACAAGTCTCTTTTTCTTTTTAACCTTTTCTGACGGCTCTCATTATCTTGATTGAGCACTTAAACCACTGGCTATTCTTCCAGTAGGTACACAGGGGATCAGGGTAGGGTGCGCCTTTTAGGGGGCCCACACCTCCCGTCCACCTGTTTTTTGGTCCTGAAGAATACCGGGCAGTTGCCCTATTGGTAGAAACATGTTGACCAAGCTACACAGACACATATAGAGATACACTGGTCGTAACTCACCTACCAGTATCTCGCCACCGATATTTTTAACATTGTTCTGTTACTTTAGAATAAAATTATGTTTTAAGTTAAACCAGGACAATTGTTAACACATTTTTTTGCACTTACAGTCACAACCCGCTCCACTGTAACACAGGTGTCGAAGCACATCCTGGTGACGCTAGGTCACCAGGGTGGACCCCAATGATGAAGCAAGTCACCACTAGGTTGGTGAGTGAGGGGTTTTAAAACAAAAGGTTGAATTTTTCCTTTTTGCCAAGAAGTTCACCCTCCGAAAGTTTTTTCAAAACTCTACGTAGGGGATACTCCTCCCATTGTTTTCATGAATATGCCTTGAGAACATCACCATCCGCAAGAGACCATCAAGAAATGATGGCAACTGACAAGCGCAATAAAGATAAAATGAAGTCATATGCAGATCACCGGAGAAGAGCGAGGTCACTATCACTAAATGAAGGGGACCATGTTCTCGTCAAGCAAGAGCAGCAGAGAAAGACCGACTGTCTGTTCAAGGACGAACCACTGCTGATCACGAAGAGGAAAGGAACTATGCTGACGGCGGAGTCCGAGCAGCGGCGAGTCACGAGGAACATCTCGCACTTTAAGAAATTGTCACGAGATACCTCCAGAACCATGACGAGTGAGATGGACACTCCCAGTTCGGAAGAACCACATTCAGCTGGTCGTGAGAGCACTGCTCCGATCAGTGAGACACTGAGTACTATTAGTCCGAGAGCCAGGTCACCACGACCTCATCGTGACATACGTCCACCCAAGAGACTTATCGAAGAGATGGACTGAGAAGTCAGCATGTTTGTTTGTTTTGTTACAAAGGGGGGAGATGTTATGAAGTTAGCAGGCTAGTGGTTGTGGGTGGAGCCTAGGGGGAACAGGAAGAGGAGGAGATGGACAGAGGAAGGGGCAGTTAGAGTAGGGACAGGAGACAGGTTGGATGCAGCAGAATAAAGCTCCAGTAATCCTAAGTAATGGCGTCTGTGGTTATTGGTAGCAGGATGCTACAGTTTTCTCTGCCTGGGCAGCAGGGGTGCTTTCGGGTGCTTCTCGGTGCAGACAGTTGCCAGACGCCTGAGCTACACGAGCTGTGTGACGCGGCCAGAGCCGCTAAATACCAAACTTGACCTGGCCTAGATGCCGCTGATCGTGTTCAGGAGAGCGTGGGGCGCAGAGGAGTACGGCTGTGGAGTAGGGCGTTCTCTCCTGTGAGTAGTGGGATACACTGGTGCGACGAGAGAGCAATAGTGGAGCTCAGTGTTTTGTGGGGTTGTGGCCACATTTACATTGTGCCTAGAGCAGCAACAGAGTGGGGAGAACGTGGCCCGAGGATACAAATCCTGGGAGAGAGGCAAGAGAATAAACAAGTATAGTGGCTGCTGAGTGCTTTCCCCAGCTGGCTTTGTGATTCCTTAGTGGAACTCTACCTTCCTACTTCCTCATCCCATTTCATCCTCCATTTTTCCATAAACGGAAACGCAGCATAGCAGCAAGTAGTAAGAGTCTGTTTAAGCATTGGTAATGCCATCTAGGTGTTTGCGTTCAAATAAAAAAAGCAAAAACAGTTGTAGGCTCAGAAATTTGTAATTTGAGCGAAAGGAGTACCCTTAAGCTCCAGAAAACCATCTGTCGCCAGAGAAACAGGGATCACCTCTCCCATCTGAAACGTACCCATCTGTGATGTCAATTTTCACAAAAGGGGTAAGGTGCTCAAAGCTTGGAAAGGGGTTAAAAGAGGAAGAGATAAAGGAGGTTTTGGGAGAAGAAGTGATGGACACCCATGTAATAGCAGGGAATAGGGTGGGGAGTCGGTGAATTAACCTGGAAGTTCTTTACCCCGCTGTAATCATACACCAGAATAATGGGGGTGAAATTGATGTCTTACAACCCCCATGCGAAATTGATGCACGACAAATAGAAAGGGAGGGTAGCATTCTGGAAATGGAAATTGATTCATCGATGGGCAAAGTAGAAGCCCCCCCACCCCCCCACCCCCCCCCGGAGAAGAACGTTGAAAAAAAGGAAGCCACTCTCTTATCTCCACTGGCAGGATTGGTATCCCTCTTGGATAGCTAAAGAGGCACGCAGAGATCTGTGCCTGGTTTCCTGTCGACTAAATCAAGTGATCTCTCTTTTAAAGTGCAACATCAGATAGAATCCAGCTTTAGATCTGGGCAGGCGAAACTGGAGGATTATACCTTACCGGACATTGCTAAATAAATGGAAAAGAATGCAGAACTAATGACGCGGCTGAAAAAGACTGGCACTTTGGAGATGGATCCAGAATTGTACCCGGATTTAGAATTGTATCCGGTTCCAACAGGAGCTCAAACATATATGCCTACTATGTACAGTAGTACACCTACTAATCTATCCCAAGCTGCTGATTTATTATATCTTTCTGTTGAAAGGATATCAGGAGGCTCAGTGGTTAAGGGGGTAGATAAAGGGGCAGGGAATTTTATGAATGCAGGTGAGAATGCTTGGACGGGGGGGACTATGGAGGTTTTTTATGCAATAGAAAGAATCCTCTCCGCAATTCTATCTTTGTTGGAAAAAAGTACATTAAATACTGATCACATATTGGAAGTTCTCTCGCCTATATTGGTGGGGTTCAAGACCTTAAGCAGAACAAGCAAGCCCTAAAGAATTCAGAAAAGGCCCTTGTAGTACCCAGTCAAGTACGTCAAATACACAACGGGATGCAAAATAGTGATATAAAATCAGTGGAGGGGCAAATAAAAGAAATGTCTGTGGATCCTGAAAGTGCTTCTCTCGAAGGAAACCCAATTATAAGCTCCTTTCGAGCTAATCTTCACGAAAGTGCACAGGTCACTACCACAGGGGAAAACTTAAAATTAAAGGTATCTTAATAATAATAAAGAGGTTTATAAAGCGCCTGGTGACGCCATCTCGGCGTGTCCCCGCGCTGTGGAGATAGAATCCGTACAAAGGCTCCTCTGCCCATCTGTGTATTAAAGATTGTACAGGTGGGGTTTTAAGATTTTTCTGAACTTGACCTCAGATCCTTCCAGTCTGAGGCTAATCGGGAGTCTATTCCAGTTACTAGCCGCTACCAGTCTGAAAGATCTGCCTCCCAATTTTGCTCTTTTTACGCGGGGAATGTTCAGTAAGCCCGCTCCTACTGAGCGTAGTGCTCTGTTTGGCTCATAAATGTGTACCAGGTCTTGAAGATAGGATGGTGCTTTATGCCATATAATCCTGTGGCATATTAGGAGCGCTTTATACATCACTCTCTTTCTGACCGGTAGCCAGTGTAGCGCCGCAAGAGCTGGTTTAGAGGCTGCTCTTTTAGGGAGTCTCAGCACCAGGCAGGCGGCCGTATTTTGAAGGACTTGCAATCGCCCCATGCTTTTTTCTGTGGTGCCTAAGAGCAGGACATTTCCTTAATCCATATGGGAAGTTACCAGTGCTTGTGTCATGGTGCGTCTGGCCTCCAGCGGGAGTAAGTCTAAGGTGTGGTTGAGAGTTTTTAGTATCCCAAAACACTTTCCCACTAGTCGGTGCACGTGGCCCTCATAAGACAGTTTGGGATCAACCCATATTCCCAGGTTCTTTGCCTCCTTACAGGGAATGGGCGTGGGGCCCAGGCATGGTGGCCACCAGTCCGCCGTACAGCTCGAATTGCTCCCTCCAATCACCATTACCTCGGTCTTGGAGCCGTTAAGCTTTAGACAGTGAGAGTTCATCCATCCTGCCAAGGCCTGCATACAGGCCTTGTAGTTAGATGCCGCTGTAGAAGGAGCTTGGGACAGGGAGATCAGCAGTTGGGTGTCGTCGGCGTAGGAGACTAACTCCACTCCATACGCTTGCACCACTTCTGCCAAGGGGGCCATGTACAAATTAAACAAACTTGGGCTCAGTGCCGAGCCCTGAGGCACCCCTTGTTCTAACGCTATAGCCGATGATTTAAAGGAGCCCCGTTGGACCTGGAAGCTACGGTCAGTGAGGAATGCTTTCAGCCAACTTAGAGCGGACTCAGTGACACCTGCTTTGTTTAGACACTGTAGCAAGACTGAATGAGGTACAGTGTCATACGCCGCACTGAGGTCCAGCATTACCAGTGCCATGGTGTGACCGGAATCCGCCCCTTGACGCAGGGTCTCTGTCGCTCTCAAAAGGGCCCTCTCCATAGAGAAGCCTGGTCGGAAACCTGATAGTGAGGAGTGTAGGAGGCTGTTCTTCTCTAAGTGTTCCATTAGTTGAATATTGGCCACTTTCTCTGCCACTTTGGCCAGGTACGGTAGTAGGGAGATCGGTCTTAAGTTTTCGAGTACTTCATGGCTAACATTGGGTTTCCAAATCCATCGTTTTTTTGCACTCCACACCACCCTGGGTTAGACAATGGCGATATGCAAATCAGCTCTGACCCTGTGCCCCATGGGAACAGTCCAGTCCGAACTACAAAAGCCATGTCCTTCCCAGAACGGAATCAAGCATCCGAGGACCGGACCGGTTTCGAGGTAACACCTCTCATCAGCCCGGCTAGCTTGACTCCAGTGGTGTGGAGTGCCTGGGACCCACGTCTGAGCATCCCCAGCGCACTTATGGCGGCAATTGCAAACAAAACAGGTGATGTACAGAATGTGGATCAATGTCACACATTCATCCCAGTCCAAAGATCCTTCCCAGAACGGAATCAAGCATCCGAGGGTGGTGTGGAGTGCAAAAAAACGATGGATTTGGGCCCAGATCTTTGGACTGGGGTGAATGTGTGACATTGATCCACATTCGGTCCATCACCTGTTTTGTTTGCAATTGCCGCCATAAGTGCGCTGGGGATGCCCAGACGTGGGTCCCAGGCTCTCCACACCACTGGAGTCAAGCTAGCCGGGCTGATGAGAGGTGTTACCTCGAAACCGGTCCGGTCCTCGGATGCTTGATTCCGTTCTGGGAAGGACATGGCTTTTGTAGTTCGGACTGGACTGTTCCCATGGGGCACAGGGTCAGAGCTGATTTGCATATCGCCATTGTCTAACCCAGGGTGGTGTGGAGTGCAAAAAAACGATGGATTTGGGCCCAGATCTTTGGACTGGGGTGAATGTGTGACATTGATCCACATTCGGTCCATCACCTGTTTTGTTTGCAATTGCCGCCATAAGTGCGCTGGGGATGCCCAGACGTGGGTCCCAGGCACTCCACACCACTGGAGTCAAGCTAGCCGGGCTGATGAGAGGTGTTACCTCGAAACCGGTCCGGTCCTCGGATGCTTGATTCCGTTCTGGGAAGGACATGGCTTTTGTAGTTCGGACTGGACTGTCCCCATGGGGCACAGGGTCAGAGCTGATTTGCATATCGTCATTGTCTAACCCAGGGTGGTGTGGAGTGCAAAAAAAAGATGGATTTGGGCCCAGATCTTTGGACTGGGGTGAATGTGTGACATTGTTCCACATTCGGTCCATCACCTGTTTTGTTTGCTAATACAAGGTTCCAGCACCGTGAGGCTCTCCCCCAACACCCAAGGTGGTGCTGGGTCCAGAGGGGAGCCAGATTAAGTTCTTAAGTTCCTAACCCATTACGTGTTTACCCAATTTTTGTAAAAAGTAATTTAAAAAACTCAAGCATTCAGTTACCTGAAGAATTAGCTAACATCTCAGTTAGTGCACCCTTAGGAGAGGTCTCAATAGTGAGTAAAGGTAACGCTAAAAATGGTCGTAGGGGGAAGAAGAAGATGAAGTATCGCCGTTTCCAGGAACGTAAACAGAAAAAATTGCGGTTCCATCCTGTAAATGAAGTAGTAAATAGTTCAATATCACCACTTAGTAAAAAAGAATATAAGGACTCTGGGTCAAACTACACTGAATGTGAGTCAAAAACATGGGCAAGAATATGATAATCAGTCGAATAGCTCGAATTTAGTGTTTATCGCCCCATCGAACCAAGAGGGTCAGGAAGAAAGTGGGATAAATCATGATACAAGCAGTGACCTTATATTAAGAAGTGTACCGGATAATTTAGGTGAACCTGTAACAGATCTAAATATAGCTCCAGGAGGTGCCGTACGGCTCCCCTGTGGGCAGGATTTGTCTCCAATGAGGTCTGAGTCCAGCAAGGGTTTTAATTTTTAGCTCCCTGTTCGAAGCTGAACCAATGTTCTTGAATAGAAGTGCCCTCCTTCAGATATTGACCGAAATAGAGGATCTGGGGTTAATCACTAGCAAAGATGTTGAATTGGTATACTTAGACTGGAGTAGTGCATCCCCTAGCACTAAATCTACATTTTCATCAGGGGTAGTGTCAGCACTGGTTTTAGCTAATGCAGACGGTTTTAGGAAAAGAGGAATAGATGTGATCCCTAGTGTAGCCCCTTGCAGAGTTCCTTCTGAAAGCCTTTGAAAAATTCATCAGGTAAAGGGTATGGCTCCCCTGATTATAGGGGTGTAAATACCCCCATAAATTACAAGGATATAGAAATAACAGTAGGAAGAAACGCGGGTGTTAGAGAAATCAATATTTTAGCACCCGAAGTTCGTTGAGTCCCCAACGCTAATGGGGAGGATGAGGTAGCAAAGTGGAGTTGGGTTGCTGGTGCTCTGAATGGGTCATAAACATCCACTACAAAGCCCATAGAGCAGGGGTCGCCACTTGGGGCACGTTATAACCTGGAATGTGGCGTGGTTAGGAAAATCAAGTTATAAGCTTAAAGCACTAGTAGAATTAGACCCCAAAATAATTTGCCTTCCCAAAACGTGGGCGGGGGAAGAGTTCCAGTTTGAGAACTTCTATGTGTACTGTAGCACAGCAAAAAAATCTGTAAAAGGGCATGCAAGTGGAGGCCTAGCCATCTTACTTAGTTGTGACATAGCATGGGATCCCGTGATCTACAAGCATCCATCAAATTGTTGCATTGGTGCAAAGCTGAAAATAGGAGAAGATAACTTGGGGCAAGCAATGTTTCTATTATTGGTAAATGTGTATTTTCCCCCCGGGAGGACATCTAATCCATTGGTGACTCCATTTGCCCTTTTGTGCAAAGTTTAGGTAATACTGAAGAATGCACACGTATAATGATGGTAGGGGATTTTAATGATAAGTTATGTAATAGTGCAGTCTTGTCTTTCTCTAATCCGGACCTGGAGGTGGTTTGGGCTATGTCAGAGTTTGTATTTGCGGACCAATTAAAATCTGATAAACGTGGGCTATTATTTTTTGCAAAATGTTAGGAATCTAGGCCTTGTACTATTAAATGGTAGATTCCTGGAGGACTCCCCCGCAGCTTATACTTTTAATGGGACATATGGCCACTCTTTAATTGATTATATGGCAGTCTCTTTTCAATTGTTTAGTGCATGTATACAGTTCAAGGTATTCGCGACCATAATATTTTAGTTGCAAACATGGTCACAAAAATTGAGAAGCCTGAACTTTGGCACCAGAGGAATGAAAATGTCACTTATGCTCGAAATAATGGCCGTATTTGCTGGTCATATAAGTCGTTTCCAAATTTTTTTTTTTTTTTTTTTGGAAAACCTTTATTTGTATGAAAAAGTACACAGCTATTCAGCCACACATCCCGGAGGCCAGGCAGCATTATAACCATACTCAAAATCGTGCACAAAACCTTACACCGGAACATTCAGGTTTAATTTTCAATTAAGATATGCTAGAACAATAAATAAACAGATATCAAGAAAGAGGGAGAAGGAGTAGAGGTAGGAAAGAAAGAAAACAAGAGAAAAAGGAAAAAGAAACTAGGCTGAGGACAGGCGATGTATTCTGGGCTCGCATCACTGGGAGCGATCAGGGGTTACACACCCTATGTTACAAACAATTCAATTAGTGACAGCATTGCAGATGGGGAGTGATAGAACAGGATAACAAGCATGGAACAACGGGAAGGGGGCACTACGGAGACAAACGGACTTCGGGCGTCACTGCCTCGGGGGGTGCACAGATGTCACCTCGATAGGAATTCCACTCTCCCCACACGGACCTCCACATTTTGGGTTTTCCTCTGGCCACGTACACAGTTTTCTCGCGAAGCATGCACCAGTCCATGTTGGTTTCCCACAGTCCGATCGTGGGGGGAGCAGGCGCACCCCACCTCTGGGCAATGTCTCTCTTAGCTATCATGTTACCCAGCGTGACCCAGCGGGTCTGGGCAACATTGTAGTCATTCGGGCCCCAAATATTAAGAAGACAGCGCCGGGCCTCCGCATGTAAGGTCACACCAGTCACATCTCTCATCACCTCATGCACCCGGTTCCAGAATCGGACCACCCCAGGACATTCCCAAATAATGTGCATGAAAGTCGCAAGCATTCCACATCCTCTCCGGCACATGCCATCCTGCGAAAGCCCCATGTGTATAAGCCTAGGGCCCGTGACATAGACCCTGTGGAGAATCTTCAGTTGAACAAGTCGAAGCCTTGCCGAGATGGCTACCTCCCTGGGGGAGGAGACCGCCGACTGCCACTCCTCATCATCCACCTCAATCCCATCGTTCACCCAAAGCTCTCTCAATTTCACCAGCAAATCAGTCCGCACGTTGATAAGCTTCTTATAAGTCAGGGAGATGGCACTGTCTGGCATGTGTCCGTCCAACACTCTATCCTCCAGTGGAGACGATCCAGGTACTGCCTCCCCCACCGTTATACAGGACAAGAGAGCGTGGCGGAGCTGCGCATGCCGGAAATACTCCGTCGCACCCAATTGAAACTCGGCCTGTAGTGCCTCAAAAGGTTTGACCACCCCGCCGGCCATCACATCCCCCACCTTCGATATCCCAATAACATCCCACCTGTCAAACCCCTTGGTATGCCACAGCTTCCCTAGCAGGTCGGAGTCATATAGCGGAGTGGCCATGGTAAGCCTGCCCTGCCAGCCCAGAGTTTTGGTAACCACCCTCCACAGCCGTACCGCCGTCTTGGTGGGTCCCGTCAACTTCCGATCCAGAGACCTCGAGTACAACGCTCTATAGTAGTTCCCATCATTCATAAGCCATCGGTCCATGGCATAGCCGGGGCCGACTGCTGGGCCGTAAAGGCCGTGGTTGACTGCTGCCAGTTGGGACGCCCAGTAATAGCGACGCATATCGGGTAAGGCAATGCCACCATCATACCACGGTATGGTCAATTTCGTCAGGGATATCCGCGGTCTACCGTCCCACAATAATGTGCGATGCAAGTTCTCAATCTCCCCAAAATATTTAGCGGGCACCGGATCCTGAGTGTTTTGCAGCGCGTAGAGGAACCGTGGCAAGGACATCATTTTAAACAATGCCGCCCTGCCCAGTAAGGAGATCGGTAACTTCTTCCAACCCTCCACATCTCGACGCAGCCTCACCAATGGAGGAAGCAAGTTGTGTGTGTACCGTGCCCGGGGATCCTTCGATATATAGATGCCCAGATACTTAAAGCCCTGTTGGGCAACCTGTATTGTACAGCCGCGGGGAAGGCGCGGAGTATCACCACACAACGTGTAGAGAGAGGACTTGGACCAGTTAATAACCAGGCCCGAGTAGCCACCGAAGGTGCCCAGCAAGTCAAACACCACTATAAGTGAGCGGCACGGGGAGGTGAGATACAAGAGGATATCGTCAGCATATAGCGACACCCGGTCCTCAAATCCCGGAGACCACGTAATCCCTGCGACATCAGGATGAACCCGGATCCATGCCGCCAATGGCTCGAGCGTCAGCGCAAATAGGAGAGGTGACAACGGGCATCCCTGTCTGGTGCCTCTGCGTAACGCGAAGGAGGCAGACACTCGGCCATTAACAGTCACATTAGCTAACGGGGCAGAGTAGAAGAGCCGGACCCAGCCGATGTAGGCGGGTCCGAGCCCAAGCTTGGCAAGCACGGCCCACAAGTAATTCCACTCCAGAGAGTCGAAAGCCATGGTGGCGTCAAGCGAAGCAAGTACCGCAGGTTCAGTAAGCAGGTGCGCCCGCGCCATGACCGCGTGGAGCCGGCGAAGATTGAGGGCCGTGTTGCGGTGTGGTATGAATCCAGACTGGTCCGGATGAACCAGATCCGAAATCACCCCCACCAGACGGTTAGCTAGTAGCTTAGCCAGAATTTTGGGCTCGGCGTTCAGCAGGGAGATGGGCCGGTAGGAGCGGCATAGGTCACGCGGCTTCCCCTCCTTGTGTATGACCACTATGGTGGCAAGTCTTTGATCGAGCGGGAGCTCACCAGCCTCGCGGGCTTCAAGGAACATGTCTAGTAGGGGCGCGGCCACCGTATCGGCCTTAAGCTTGTACAATTCCACAGGAATGCCGTTGGGCCCCGGCGCTTTGCCGGAGCGCAACGACCGGATAGCCAGTGCCACCTCATCGACCGCTATATCTCGGTCCATGTCTTCCCGCTCGACATCTGTTAAACAGGGAAGCTCGATGTCCTCCAAAAAGGAGGTCGAAGCAGACTCCGGTATGGAAGCCGCAGACGTATAAACCGCCTCAAAGTATTCCGCAAACGATCCAACAATGGCGGCCGGGTCCGTCACGACCAGGCCGGCCTCGCCCAGTATCTCTGGAACAACACGAGAGGCCAGGTCTCTCCTGTCCAGCCACGCCAGAAGTTTACCGGCCTTGTCCCCAGAGTCATATATCCTGCCTTGTTGCTCCCTGCTCACCGCCTTCGCCGCGTCGGTGGCAGTGTCCTTAAGTTCTGTTTGTTTCAGGGAGAGGGCATGGAGCAGGTCCGGAGTCGGCCCCATGGCCAGCTGGGAATTCAAATCAAAGATTTCAGACTCCAACCGCACCATATCCTCGTCCCGTCGCCTACGCGCTTCCGCAATCAAGGAGAAGGCCTCGCCGCGGAGTACGGTTTTAAAGGCCTCCCAAAGGGAGACAGCCGAATCAACCGAACCTGAGTTTTCGGCGAAGTACCTCTCTATAGATTTAGCCATGAGGTCACGGGTCTTTGGATTACGAAAATACCAGGGGTTGATAGGGGCCACCCTCGATGTCGTGGTGATATGAAGGTCAAAGGTCACCCAGACCGGGGAGTGGTCCGAGATGCCCCTGGCCATCAGGCGAGCGGTGGAAACCGATTGTGCCTGGGCCGCGGGGGTTAGGACATAATCAATACGGGACAGGCTACCATGGGCCCCCGAGTGGAAAGTATACTGTCGTAGGGCGGGGTGCAGTAGGCGCCAGCAGTCAATCAGCCCCATGGAGCCAAGAAAGTCCGGGAGCCAGGACTGTGAGGTACGTAGGTCTCTGGATGGGAAACGATCTAAGTCCCCCGATACCACTGAGTTAAAGTCCCCCCCCCCAGAATCAACAAGCCATCAGGGAGATTCAAAATGGCGCTACCCAGGTCCTGAAAAGTAGTCGACTGTAGCCCCGGGGGGACGTAGACCAAAACCAAAACTAGGGTGCGCCCCTCCCATTTACCCACCACCGCAACATATCGGCCCCTCTCGTCAACAAGGGTAGACTCCACCTCCAGTGGAAGGGACATGCGTACCATGATGCCCACCCCCCTGGAGCCCGTAGAGAACCCCGAATGGGCCACCATCTTAAACCCCCTCCTGTTCAACGCCTTACACGTATTTCCTACAAGATGGGTTTCCTGCAGGAGAACAACATCTGGCGAACAACGTTTAAGCATTTGCAGTACAACACCTCGTTTTATTCGATCCCCCAACCCGTTCACGTTCCAACTCAGCAGGTTCAGAGATTTACCCCCCATCATCTAGGACGCTCCACCCCATCAGCCCCACCCGTAATGGTGCCCGCATAGCAAATACAGCAGTACAATAAGACCTCAGCCAAAACAAAGAAAGAAACAATAAAGAGAACAGAAAGAACACACCCCAACTACCCCCCACCCTGCACCCCTGCATTAGACTAATAGCCACCCCAACTAGCAGTGTGCCTGTCGCCCCTTAAACTAATCTACAAGAAGACCCTCAGAGGAGAAAGGAGACATCTTATCCCCCCCGTCACCCTCCATATGACTAACAGAGATATCCGAAGCAAAAGCCACAGTTTCTAAAGTCGGTGCCACTCGCGGCAGCCCCCCCCAGAAGAAAGTCGGGAGTCTAGTCGTTCATTCCTGGGAACCTGATCCTCCAGCGGCCCCCTCCGTCTGGTCAGCCGGATCGGTCCGCTGCTGGGATAGGGTATCAAGCCAGTCCCCTGCCGCATCCGGGAAGTCGAAAAACAAAGTTCGATGACCGTGTTCAATACGAAGTTTAGCGGGATAGAGCATAGAGTAGCGCATCCCCAACTCTCTAAGTCTCCTCTTTACCCCAGCAAAGCTCTGGCGACGTTTCTGCACTGCTTGAGTAAAGTCGGGAAAGAAGTTTACGTCCGAGTTCTGAAAGCGCAGCGGGCCAGCGGTCCTCGATGCCTGTAGAATGGCGTCGCGGTCCCTGTAATTGAACAGTCTCGCAATGATGGGGCGAGGGGAAGCGCCCGACTTCGGAGGACCGCCCGGTATTCTGTGGGCCCTCTCCACCGGAAAAAACGTACTCAAACCTCCCGGTGCTAGATTCTTGACTACAAGTTCCTCAACAAAGAGTTCAGCTGAGTCCTCCTCGGCTTTTTCGGGAACTCCAGTGATGCGAACGTTCTGGCGTCGCGCACGGCCCTCAAACTCATCCAGCCGGCGTGCCAGCAGTCCGTTAGCCATCTTCAAGTCGCGGACCTCGGTCTGCATGTCAGACACATCATTGACTAGGCTCGTTGTTTTGAGGTCTAGCGACTTCACCCGATCATTAGTCTTGCCAAGATCAGTTCTGATAAGATTCAGCTCAATCTTTAGGGTGTCCACCTTGCCGGACAGTGCCTCGTGGAGAGTGTGCATTTCAGTCTTCACCCCAGCAATCGCACCCATCACGTCCCGAAGCGTGAATTCAGAATCCTCGGGGGACTCGTCCGTTATCGGGTCCTTAGGTCGGCCCGTCAGTCCCGGCGACCCCTTAGAGTGGGAAAATCGTTCCGGAATGGTAGATTGGGACTGATTCGGCTTCCTACTGACTCTGGGAGGCTTGCCTTTGTCCGAGTCCCCCTTGCCCGCCATGTTGGCACACCAGGGCAAGTTAGTCCAGAGGGGTGAAGAAGGCGTGAGGCGCGCCCACAATCGGCACGATTAGTTCCCGGAGGCCACCAAAGGAGGTTACAGAATAGAGCGTAGAATCCAGTCGCATCAGCCGGGTCAAGGAAGCTTAGACAGAACGTTCCGTGGAGGGTCACCACTCGCACCCCTCGACGTCCATCAGTGACGCAGGCGGGGCCACCAAGGTATCGACGAGCTAACTAAGTCCAGGAATGTTGGATTTTCGTTCTGAAAGGGGGCGCCGCATCAGCTCCGGCTCAGCATTAGGAACCCACTACCGTGGGACAGGATGGGTGGCAGGATCCTTGCGGAGGATCGGGAGGTCTTCGGAGCTCCGAGCTCACGCTGCCATCTTGGTTGCCCGCGAAGCTCCTCCCCTCGTTTCCAAATTTTAAGAGGGTTTTCAAAAATATCGCTTGTAGCCCAAGTACAGATACACCTGTCATGAGTAATGAGAGGGTTTTGGCAGCAATTAGAACATTAGGAAGGAATAAACAAGGGGCAAGAGTTCCTCCAATAGTAATAATACCATGGGAAATTAAAAAATTGAACCAGGAGATTAATGGTTTAATTAGAGACCAATTTAGAGAGCCCAGGATACAAAGGCAGAGAGAGATATATAGGCTAAAACAGGTACCTAAAAGGAAAATAGCATCAGACAGGAGGAGTGCTGTAGATGAAAAATGGGTTAGCTTACGAGAAGTGGCTTTATCTGGGGATACTAGGAAGTATTGGGCATTGATAGCAAAGTTCTGTGATGGGAGAGAAAAAACAAAACCCATTTTAATCCCAGAAGCCGAATGGTTTATATATATTTCCCATCTTTATGCTCTAAATCACTCAGTTGAACAGATTGAAGAGGTCATTAATGTTCCACCAACGGGGGGTGATGTGGGAGCACCAACATGTATGGAGATTGAAGGTTACATCAAAGGGGCGAGATACTCTAGTGCAATGGGGTCAGATGATGTGCCTGTAGCCATAATAAAACAGGACTGTGAAGAATGGGCAAGATTTTTACATCCGTTATTTGTCCACTGTTATAATTTTGGGGCTATTCCACAATCTTGGAAGGGAAGTATCCTAGTTACGTTATATAAGAAGGGCCCTAAAAATTCCCCGGCCAGTTTAAGACAAATTTCCCTTTTAGATGCAACTGGGAATCTATTTGCAAAGAGTATCCTTAGCCATCTTCAAGAATGGGCATTCGGAAATAACTATATTCCTCTGGAACAAACAGGATTCCGTAAGAATAGTGGTACACTGGATAACATTTTCATTTTGCAAACCTTAACCGAAAAATATCCAGTAGGTCGGGGGGTCCCGTTATACTCAGCTTTTATAGATTTCTCCACAGCGTTCGATAGGGTAGACCGGGGGAAGTTGTGGAGGAAATTGGTTACTATGGGGATACCAGGGAATCTCCTAAGATGAATAATTGCTCTCCATTCTTCGACCTGGACAAAGGTTCTATTGGGGGGGACACAAGGTCTCTTAAAGAAAATAGGAACATATTATGGGTTGAAGCAGGGGTGCCTTCTGGCCCCTTTACTCTTTTCTATTTATATCAATGATCTGCCGAGTAAAGTAGGGCAGAGTAAAGGGGACCCCCCTCAATTAGGTAACCTAAAACTGAGTTGTCTGTTATATGCAGATGATGCAATAATAATGGACTTAACCCCAATTGGGCTGCAAAGACAACTGTCCGAGCAAGTTAGGTACACAGAAGAGTATTATTTAAAAATAAATATTTCAAAAAGTAAAGTTATGATTTTTAGTTATCAAGGTTGTAAGGTCAGAAAAAAATTGAATTGGTTTTTGGGAAAAGAAAAACTGTAAGTAGTAACTTTTTATCCATACTTAGGAAAGATATTTACAAATAGGTGTTCAGCCAATAGACACATGGATCATTGCAAAGGTAAAGCGATTTCACAAGCCTTTGCAATTAATCGTCTGTACACCCATTGTGGGAAAAGACATTTTTCACACAATATTTCTGTTTATAAAATAAAGATCCCACCAACTCTGAGCTATGCTAGTGAAACAATAGATGCACAAGAGTGGGCCAAATACGAGAAAGTGGAAGGAAAGATCTGGCGCCAAATATGTAACTTAAATTGCGCAGCACTGATTGCAGCGCTTAGACTTGAATTTGGTCTCCTTTCTACATATGTGTTATCAATGGCCGCGTGCTTAAGGTGGCGTAATGCTCTGATAAATGGTTCTGACAATTTGCTAAGGGTAGCTTTGCACAGAGAAATATTTGTAAATATGACGGGAAAAAGTGCTATTTTTAGAAATTATTTAAAAGCAATAACAATGTTTGGTTTAGATATGGATGGGGCAGCGGTTCTTTGTAAAACAGCCTTAAAGAAGATAATTAAGAAAACAATATTTGTGGTTTCTCGTGTAAGAGATTTTAAACTGTGCTCAGTGAACAGAAGCATTGCTTGTATTGGTGGGAGTAGCATTGTTAAAAATCCCCAACCTTAAGTCTTATGGAACCTGAAACATGGAGTACGTAGGGTGATCTTGTTATTAAGATTGAATTTACTACCACTAAGAATCGTTACAGGTTCCTGGGAGGGTATTCCCAAAAATGAAAGGTATTGTCAGCTAGGTAATTTTTGTATACAAGATCTGAATCGTGTTTTATTTTTATACCCTGCACTTCACTCAATACGACATAGACATCTAAGGATTTGCTTTTTAAAGAATAACATTACTACAGCAGAACAAGCCCGAAATTGCCTCCTGTCCCCACCATCAGAACGGATGTGTTTTAAAATGTTTCGCTTTTTTAAAGAATTTTTAAATATTTATTAAGACCGTAAAAAGTTCTTGAGATTTGAGCGTCTATAGCACTTGCACTTTCCCGTCATTGGCTATTTTGTATGATTAGTTAAGTTTACAACTGCGTATGTGCACTTTACAAGAAACATTTTGCTGCTAGTTATTGTTGGTAAAGATCGTTCTACAAAGATGCACAGAGCACTTGCACTTTATTGCGTACATTATAAAAACTTCTTGCTGCTAGTGTTGGTTGTTGTCAAGTTCTTATGTGCACTTTACAAAATATTTTTTTTCCGGTAGTCATTGGTTGGTAAAAAGTATTCTATAAAGGATGCTCAGAGCATTTGCACTTTATTGCACACTTTATAGAAACTTTTTGCTGCTAGTATTGGTTGGGAAAGATTTTCCAAAAAAAGATGCACAGAGCACTTGCACTTTTTCTTGACTTTCAGTCCTGATGTCCAAGTTCTTATGTTTACAACTAAGCATGTGCACTTTTTTCAAATGCTTTTTGCTGCTACTTATTTATTTCCAGATTACAACTATATATTAATTTTCTTGTTGCTAAGTTACCATGTTTTAGAGGCATGATGTTCAATAAATTGGGTCGGAATTAGGCCTAGGCTCCATTATATAATTCAAAGTTACTAACCTTTAGGTTTTGGTGTACTTTACTAAATCAGGTTTTGCCGATAAACTATTGTGTGCTGCGTATTGAAAGAAGCGTGTGTATGTTAATGAACCACTTTGCATTGTAGTTAAGCCACAGAGTATAGTTTAGTGAATAGAAAAATCATCGACACTAAGTTTATGATTTAGTAATATATAGTAAATTTCCTATTTGGATATATATTATTTTTTTATTAAGTTCTTCTTTTATTGAATGTTTTTAGGATAGAATTAGCTCAAATACCTTGTATAATTTGGTAATAATTCATATACTGCAACTTTATTACCAAAAGCATATGTCTTTTTAAATGAAAATGATAATGTGTAATTTTACTTGAAATTATTGGTGTACGGAATCGTGTTTTAATTATGTATTTTATGTGGAATTCTTCGGAATTCTAAATCATAATAAATAAAAAATTGAATTGAATTGCATACGCACTGCTTACACTGGAACCCCTTAAAAGCATGCACACTGATTACACTGGAAGCCCCTAGTAGTTTATACACTGCTAACCTGGAAGCCTCAATCAGCATACACACTCCTAAAGCCCTTAACAGCATACACATTGCTTTACACTGGACGCCCATGAGAGCATACGCACTACTTACACTGGAAGCAGCTAGTAGCGACTTTCCTCTGATTACACAGGGAAATCAACTGGTGGTGTGATCGTATCTAGGACCCTAATTAAATATTCCCGATTTATGCCCTTATGTGGTTGTAACAAATCATACCCTTATAAAGGCATAAGAATCATATCCATATTTAGTAATAGCCAATACAATCCAAATACGGCAAGGCTACTTCCTTAGACTCCTAGAAAGTACAACGAGTTCTTTCAACAAACCAAACCTCCAGCAACCTGGGAATTCCCCATGCTTTTGTTTTGATTTGTCCTAGAACTCCTGCGAGTCCGAAAGAACGGCCAGTTCTTAGTGACATCTTTTATTGACGTCTTATGTCCAGCCTTACGTCAAACACAGGGATACAAAAGGGGATGATGGACGGAGCATTTGAGCAAATCAAACACTCACCCCCAGTCAACTGATCTGGGTTTAATCCATCACCATTCTTTAGCTCACTCAGCCATCCCAGTTCAGACATGGCCATATGCAAATCAGTCTGACCCTGTGCCTCATGAGAACAGTCCAGCCCGAACTGCCAAGCCATGTCTTCCCTGGACCGGAAACAAGCATCCTGGGACCGGTTTCGGATTCATAATCCTCATCAGCCAGGTTATCTTGAATCCAGTGGCCAAGTGAGCAAGGGACTCACGTCTGAGCATACCCTGCCAACTTAGGGTGAACAAAGCGATACAAAAGGGGATGATGGACGGAGCGTTTGAGCAAATCAAACACTCACTCCCAGTCAACTGATCTGGGTTTAATCCATCACCATTCTTTAGCTCACGCAGCCACCCCAGTTCGGACATGGCCATATGCAAATAAGTCTGACCCTGTGCCTCATGGGAACAGTCCAGCCCGAACTGCCAAGCCGTGTCTTCCCTGGACCAGAAACAAGCATCCTGGGACCGGTTTCGGATTCATAATCCTCATCAGCCAGGTTATCTTGAATCCAGTGGCCAAGTGAGCAAGGGACTAACGTCTGAGCATAACCTGCCAACTTAGGGCGAACAAAGCGATACAAAAGGGGATGATGGCCATGTCTGAACTGGGGTGGTGTGGAGTGCAAAAAAACGATGGATTTAGGCCCAGATCTCTGTACTGGGGTGAATGTATGACATTGTTCTGCATTCTGTCCATCAACTGTGGTTTTTGCATTTGTCACCCCGATTGGGATGGGTATGCTCAGACGTGAGTCCCATGCTCTCCACACCACTGGATTCAAGCAAGCCGGGCTGAAGACGGCTGGAATGCCAGAAACTGGTCCTCGGAAGCTTGTTTCCTGTTCAGGGAAGGCATGGCTTGGCAGTTCGGGCTGGACTGTTCCCATGAGGCACAGGGTCAGACTGATTTGCATATGGCCATGTCTGAACTGGGGTGGTGTGGAGTGCAAAAAAACGATGGATTTAGGCCCAGATCTCTGTACTGGGGTGAATGTATGACATAGTTTTGCATTCTGTCCATCAACTGTGGTTTTTGCATTTGTCACCCCGAGTGGGATGGGTATGCTCAGACGTGAGTCCTATGCTCCCCACACCACTGGATTCAAGCAAGCCAGGCTGAATACGGCTGGAATGCCAGAAACCAGTCCTCGGAAGCTTGTTTCCTGTCCAGGGAAGGCATGGCTTGGCAGTTTGGGCTGGACTGTTCCCATGAGGCACAGGGTCAGACTGATTTGCATATGGCCATGTCTGAACTGGGGTGGTGTGGAGTGCAAAAAAAATGGATTTAGGCCCAGATCTCTGTACTGGGGTGAATGTATGACATTGTTCTGCATTCTGTTCATCAACTGCGGTTTTTGCATTTGTCACCCCGAGTGGGATGGGTATGCTCAGACGTGAGTCCCATGCTCTCCACACCACTGGATTCAAGCAAGCCGGGATGAATACGGCTGGAATGCCAGAAACCGGTCCTCTGAAGCTTGTTTCCTGTCCAGGGAAGGCATGGCTTGGCAGTTCGGGCTGGACTGTTCCCATGAGGCACAGGGTCAGACTGATTTGCATATGGCCATGTCTGAACTGGGGTGGTGTGGAGTGCAAAAAACGATGGATTTAGGCCTAGATCTCTGTACTGGGGTGAATGTATGACATTGTTCTGCATTCTGTCCATCAACTGTGGTTTTTGCATTACGTCAAACACTGCACCTTCCAGGTATGCGGGTTACTTGGAGATCGAGTCTTGAGAGCGAGATACAAGACCTCCTTCATTCTAAAACCAAGGTACGGAGCTGATTAGATCCTTAGAGAATTCTTGAGTCAGATTCTTGGCAAAACTTACTTAACTTAAAAACTCCTTTACTCCTTCCCACGTACTAGGCTTAGGTTAGGTACACTGGGGTAGGCGTATTTAGAAACATCAGTTGAGTACGTTTAGTCAACTTTTATCATTGAATGTAATTGTATATATTTTATACCTTTTAAGTATCATATGGCTCAGAAACCATATCAATGCTTTTACAGTATTATTTCATAATAATCATTTTACTGTACGCACTTTACTTTATAACAAGTATCGCAATTGTAGCAATTCACATCTCTTGCATGAGAAAGAAGACTGCTCAATAAATAACACCTTTTATTGAAAACGCCCGTCTCTCTATTTCTCTGCACTCTGGTGAAACTAAGTAGGCACGATTGACTGAGTGAAATAGCTATCTATTGTTTTCACACGACTCTGGAGATATACTCCTTATTCTGGGGTGCAAAGTTGTCATGTTTATGCGGTTGTCAGAAGCTAATCCCTTCTTGTCTAATCAGGGAAGTTCACTCCTCCCTGTTCATTTGAGAAAGTTTCTAATGACCTCTGAGCTAGCTGGCAAACCTAATTAAGTCTAACATATTCAATAGAGACCTAGTCGACCTCAGTCCTACGTCTAAACTATCGTTTATGTTATTCCAATGCGCAGAGCCTATTGGGAAAATAGGAACTACACTACAGTGGTTTTGGGAGGCAAGATGGAGGCCGGTCATTAGGCTGTGTAGGCTGGTGTCAGGGCTCCTCTGGATAATTCCTCCCGTATCGGGCTTCTTTTGTTCCTGCCCTGATGACGAAACTCTGAAAACCTCAAAATCCTTAAACTGAAAACTTCTACGATTGCTTTGCCTCTCTAAACCATAGCGATATGCTCAGTAGATTGGTGCAGCTGCAGAAAAGACTTACCGGCAAGACGCTGTGGCTCTGTTCTGGATCCACCTTGAACGGCTTCAATCTTCAGCGGCTGCACTCCCCACATTGTTCTTTTGCTGGTATGGCCCGAAGGTAGTGGCAAAGAATGCGGCCGCGACCGTGAAAACTCGAGTCTCCACACGATCTAACAGCCCAGGCAAAGCGGCCGATGGTATGAAGGAGCTGTGCGCTGCCCGTGGAGGTGAGGAGGCAGCGGCGGGAGAGGCAGGCACCTCACAGTCAGTCTCCGCGACGTGCAGGAAGGGCAAGCAGACCCTTCCGGCCTTGTTTAAACTACAAACGGCCAAAGGTAAAGCGCATGCAGGTGGGGAGACAGCAAGCAGGAATTGCTAAACACGTCAAAATCGTCAAAGGATTCCGCTGCAAAATCGAAAGAGGGAGCTCCTGCCCACTTACTTCCAGCTTCTAGCTATGTGGAGGTCGGTAGTGTCAAGCCCCCCCGGCCAGAAAATCAGCTCTGGGTCACAGGAACATATCCAGGTTAGTCTATTGGGTCCGGATGGGGATGTTTCTCATAATAGTATGCTTCTGGCTGGGGGTGGGGGAGGAACCCCTGAAAGCTGTTAATGCAGGGAACAACCAAATCCATCCTGGTATTCTTTCTCCAGAGAAGTGTATTATAGGTCCTGTAGTTCAATCGATTTCTGAACTTTCTGCTCAGCTTACCACTGATGTCATCTCAAACTCACAAGGGGCTTGTCTAGATCCTCTCCTAGAAGCTGGTGGAGATATAAAGGAGCCTGAAGGGACTGATACATTTTACTCAATGTGGGATCACTCTGGTTCATCAGAAGATGAGGGTCCAGATAGAGGATCGACAGATTATGACAGTGAATCTGCAGATTGGCGGTCGACTGAAGTGTCCAAGGACGAGGTTTCACCTTATGGCCCCAGCACGGTCCGTAAAGTCATGAAGCTGAAAGATCAAGGGACATCGGCTCTAAGTAAGGATCCGGGATCTCTTGGTTCAATGACGTGGGACAATTCTTTTTCTACACAGCCTGGTTCAGTCGGTAATGACGGCTCTGTAGGTGTAGGTGACATGGTTGGATTTCCTCCAGAACCTCCTGGTGAAATGACTCTGTCTATCATCTACCAAACTATTATGGCTCATCGTGAGGAGACGCGACAGGAGAGTGCCTGCATGCAGGGTACATGTCGTAGGATGCAAAACTCAATTCGAAGAGTTGCGAAAACGTGCTCGGACTTTGCTGCGAGGATTGTTGAAGCAGGGGAACGTATTTCTACCCTGGAAGATGCGATGGCTACTCAAAAGTGGAGAAGTGTGGCTCACTGGTTAGAGCAGGCAGACCGTGAAGCAGAGGTCAGACCCGGGACCAGGGTTCAATTCCCGACGCGGCAGGGTCTTGAGCTCAAATGTCCATGGACTCGATAATTCTCGCTTCGGTGCCTGACCTAATCATGGGTTCACACTCTGCAACTCTGGGCATTAAGCTTGCTTAATCTCCACAACGGCCCCCAGCGGCGGGATGCCTGGCTTTCACCTTGGGGATGCCCTGTAGCGGCTATCTTACAGGGAAAAGCCAGGACGGGTTCCCAAGGCAAGCGCGGAGATACCCCTTCCGGGGTCGAATCTGGTGCTATATAAGAACATAATAATAATAATAATAATAAAAGTGACTTGCTGATACAATTAAAGAACAAAGGGAGGATATGCTATGGAAGTTGACTGATTTGGAAAACAGGGCTAGGAGAAATAATTTATGGAATTTGGGGATTGCTGAAGGCAAGGAAGTTACAGATTTCAGGCAGTTTGTCGTTGAACTGTTCTACGAAGCCTTCCCGGAGCTCACACAGTGGGACTGGCAATTGGAAGTCCAACGGGCGCATCGATTCCCTTTTAAGAAGAAGCAGAACTCCGGCCTGGCTGGTGATAAGATTCGGGCAATTCTAATTTGGTTAAATAATTTTTAGGCTAGGGAGAAGGTTTATGATCTAGCCAGGCCAGATAGGAGGAGGGTTGGGAAGGATTGTGAATTTTTGGTTAGACCAGACTTTTGCCCAGTAACTGTTGAGCGGAGGTGGCAGCTCCGCCAGCTAATAGCCCCATTCCAGGCTAAGGGAGCCCAATCCTTCTTGCTCTTCCCTTCAGAATTGAAAGTAATTTTTCAGGGGCAAACTAAGTATTTTGTATCCGAGGTCTAGGCGAAGGAGTTTTTGAACTCTTTCTAGTCAATATTATGTTTTCTTTAGGTCACCAGGGTGGGGGCATTTGATGATGTATTCTAATGGGGCTGTACTGATTTTTCTTTCTTTTTCTTCGCGGGGATTTTCTTGTTTAGGTATGATCAGCTCAGATCCTCAGATGTTGCTTAAGGGGAGGTAGGATCCAGGGGAGAGTGGGGGGAACCAACCTATACCATCACAAGGACCTTGGTCCTGATGCCTTATAAGGGGGTGAGGGGGTCGTGGTGGGTTGGCTGGGAGGGGTTATGGTTGTGTTCAGGGTGAGGAATTGGGGGCGTGGTGGGTGAGTTTGTTTCTGGTTGTAAGTCTTAGTTGTGGTACTGGTGATGGCATTGGTGGGAATAGTTTGTTTCTTATTTTAGAGTTTATGATTAAAAAGCATGTTCTTTTTGAGTGGAGAGTAGGATTCAAGTTTTTAGCAAATGGGGCAGAGTAGATTGCGGCTGAGTTCATGGAACATCTGTGGTTTGAATGATGGGAAAAAGCGGGCTCTGTTGTCTAAGATTGTTCAAACAATGCAGGTAGAAATGTTGTGTCTACAAGAGACACACATACCGTGGGGGAAGTGTGAGTGTCTGAAATTGCCCTGTTACGATCTTATAGCTTGTTCTTGTCAGACGTCTATGATCAGAGGGGTGGCCATTCTGCTAAAGAAAGGAGTCGGGTTTTGCAAGAAAGTTAGAGAGGATAAGGCGGGCAGGTGGGTGATAGCTGAAATTGTTATAAATAGTAGGTCTCTATCTATCTGTACGATTTATGGGCCTAACTTCGATGACCCAGAAGTTATTAACAGTCTAAGGGCCCGATGTAGGTAAATCTTATTTACCGACTCTAGAATACCGAATTTTACCGATTCGGTATTCTAGATTCTGTAAATCAGATGTAGGAAAAAATTCGGTAATTTTTACCGAATCTGTATAATTCAGTAATTACCGAATCGGTATTTACCGATTCGGTAATTGCCATTGATTTCTATGGGCCTTGAGGCCCATAGGAATCAATGTCAATTACAGAGTCGGTAAATACCGATTCGGTAAAATTACAGAATTTGCAAGGGGGACAGGGTGTAGCTTTGACACCCTGTTGCACCCCTGATTCTGGCTTGTGTGCCATGTGGCACACATACATGCCTATGTGTGCCACATGGCACAGGTGTATATGCACAGATGTGCATGTACACAAGAATTCGTTATTTACCATGATATAGTATGTCATGGTAAAAAACGAATTCTTAAGGGCCGGTGGCACTGTTTTCAGTGCCACCTACATCACATATTTGCGATTCGGTAAATTTACCGATTCGGTAATTTACAGAATCGGTACATTTACCGAATCTGTAAATATACCGAATCGGTAAATTTAATGCCCCCTACATCTGTAACTCCAAATAGCGGTTGGTAACGACCGAAATCGGCCGTTACCGACCGGTATTTGGCCTGCTACATCTGGCCCTAAATCTAGAACTTGCAGCATGGCCACACCCAATGTTTTTCTGTGGGGATTTTAATATCAATCTGACAAGCAAATTTAATCTGATGAGTGATCAAAAGTATTCTGGCAGGAAACCCCGAGTTTTCAAGGCTCTTCAGACCATAGTCTCAGAGCATGGGTTGATTGATGTCTGGCATCGTCATAATAAAGATGATGACGGCTATGCATATTACTCCGCTCCTCACAACAAAATGGTCTGTTTGGATTATTTTTTTGATTCTGATCAGCAGGTAGGGGCAGTCACTATTGTAGTTCTGCCAAGGACGTTATCGGATCATAATGCATTGGTTATTGAGTGTCCTTGGGAGCGCCCCATTAAAGTCCCTAGACCATGGTCATTCGAAAGAAAGCTCCTTTTTGATCAGTCCTATCAAGATCATATGGAATGTTGGATCGCTGAACTTTTTTGAACATCAATAGGGGGACTGCAACTGACTGCATAGTTTGGGACACGTTCAAGGCAGCACTTCGTGGTAAGAACAAAAGTTTTGCAACTCATCGGTGGAAGAGCACTCAGGCGCAGATTAAAAGTCGATTTGAGGAGCTTCAGGTGGCTGAGCTGGAATTAACATCTAATATTCAGCTTGGTCCTGAGACCGACCCGAGTCAGCAGGCGGTTGCTGTATTAAAATCCAAACTGCTTGAGTTTTTTGGCCAGGATTTAGCTGCGAAATACGTGCAATATTGCACGTTGATGTATGAATTCGGACAAAATTCGGGCAAAGTCCTCGCTAAAAGATTACAACAGAAAAGCATTGCAAATCGAATTGTCCGAGTTCAGGAACAGCAGGGTGTTATCCAGGATACACCGGAGGGGGTAATTAATGTTTTCAAGAACTTCTGTACTATGTTGTATGAGGAGGATGTTTGTAGATCTCAAAGTGAGATTCTGGGGATGGTTTTTTCGAGAGTATCGATACCTTCGTGATCACACAGGAGCAGATGAGGTATTCTCCGCGCCAATTACTTGGGAAGAGGTTGAGTCCGCAATTAAATCTGTGGCTAACGGGAAGGCCGCCGGCCCGGATACTATGCCTTTGGAATTCTATAAGATGTTCTCTGCATTGATTAGCCAGATATGCTGTCAGTCGTTATGGGCTGCGCAGGGTGGTGCTATACCGGACTCCTGGCATCACACTACGATGGTATTGTTTAAAAAAAAAAGGCAAGCCCAAGCTAAATCCGTCATCTTATCGGCCAATCTCACTCATAAATACTGAAAGCAAAATATATTCTAGAATATTATCCTCTAGACTTGCACAGGTCATCACTCCCTTAGTTTCATTGCGCCAGCACAAGTTCATCCCGGGCAGGGACACGGCTGACCATGTCCGTCGAGGCATTGCCCTTCTGGACTGGGCCCAGACTACGGGATCCCCCTTGGTGTGATCTTGTTGGACGCCGAGAAGGCGTTCCACAGCATCTCCTGGGGGTTCCTGTGGGCTGTGCTGCGCTGGAAGGGCTTTAACCTCGAGTTTATTCGGCCATCCAGTCATTATATATCTCCCCAGCCACAACAATTCGGATCTCCGGGCAGGAGTCAGGGCGCTTTAACATCAGCAGGGGTACCAGACAAGGATGCCCTTGCTCGCCCCTGCTCTTTGCCCTGTACATCGAACCGTTTCTTAGCAAAATCTAAGAGAGTGTAGCTATTTCCCTGATTAGGGTAAGGGGGGGTAGAATAAAAGACGCTGGCTTATGCCGACGATATCATGGTCTTAACTAGCGATGTCGGATCTGCTTTTTCAGCCTTTGAGATCCTTGCTGAACAATTTGGGGCATTTTCAGGCCATAAGTTAAATATTGCAAAAACTCATGTCATTCAGTCAGCTGCTGTGCCCCTTTCTGATGTCTTTGCTGTCACTGAAGCAATATATCTTGGGGTTAAAATTACCCCTGCAGTTGCTAAAATTCTGGATTTAAATATTCTCCCAGTCGTTGACTCTGTCAATACTAAGTTGGAGAGGTTAGAACATTTGCATTTGTCACTGTACGGCCGCTGTAATGTTTTGAAAA
The DNA here is from genome assembly GCF_964263255.1 of Lissotriton vulgaris. Taxonomy (NCBI): domain Eukaryota; kingdom Metazoa; phylum Chordata; class Amphibia; order Caudata; family Salamandridae; genus Lissotriton; species Lissotriton vulgaris. Next base: position 825,325,633 of record NC_141699.1, read on the forward strand.
TGCTAGTTATCCCAAAGTTTCTCTCTCTGTTTAGGACTATTCCTCTGGAGATCTCACAGGCAACTTTGGTCAGGGCTGAGAGGATTTGTCTCAGGTTCCTCTGGGGATACCGTCGGTCACGAAGGGGGACCAAGTGGGCTTGTCTTCCTAGGGATCAAGGGGGTTGGGCAGTCCCCAATCTATTATTCTATTACTGGTCTACTATGTTACAAAATTTTGGGCCATTATTGGTGGGTGGTCGGGCAGATGTTCCATTGTGTACTAAGCCACCCATATATTAGTTGGTCCTGGGTGAGGCAGTTAAGTGCATTTTAACTTGAGTGTTGGAGCCCAGCTACTTCAAAAAACGAGGTTTAAAATTATCTGGGCTATGTTCTCAGTTTGGCAGAAAATCCGCCTTAAATATACTTCTCTAAGGTTAATATTTATACACCCTTCAATGCTGTAGGTGTTCTGCCATCTATATTTCAGGATAATGTCATTTTCAAATGGCAGAGTCTGGGCCTGAATTGTATAGGTGACTTATGCGTGGATGGGCAATTGGCCTCCTTCTCCTCTTTAAGGGAAAAGTTTCATATGCAAACCCGCGATTTTTTTCAAATATCTTCAAATCAGAAGCTTTCTAGATAAATATCATCATAATACCCCCACAATGTTTGATAAAATTACTTTAATTGAACTGACCCAAAGGAGGGCCAATATGGGGATTATTTATCAACATCTCTTATTAGGCCTTCCCAATGATTTGGATGTTCACTAAGTGGGCGAGGAAACTGGGTATGGTAGGAGCGGATATTAGACCTGCGTTAGAACTAGCTAGTTACGTCCTAGTTTCCAGCAGCTTAGGGACACAAAGTTATATGTCTATGTTGGATTTATATTTCACTCCCGCTAAAATTACAAAAGGGAGATTGTTGCCCTAGGTGTCGACTTCAAGTGGCCGACACAATCCATATGTTTTATTTGTGTCCAAATCTGGGGGACTTCCTGGGTGAAATTAAGGTCTTTATAAACAAGGGGCTGGATATCCCAGTGGTGATCTCCCCAGAGTTGGTCATAATGGGGTGTGAATCTGCTGGAACTATTGAAAGATCTAGATAAACTAGAGCCTTTTTGTTTATAGCTATGGCAATGATACGGCTCTGCATAACATCACTATGGCTAAGCTCGGAAGCTCCTCCCTTTCTTAATTGGAGAGCTAGGATGTTAGCTTGGTACAATTTGGAGTCTTCAATATACTTGTTAAGGGGAAGAAGAAGGCGGGTGTTGGCCTCCAAGATATGGGCCCCTCTAGAGCAGTGGTCCAAGCTCTGAAAGATTTTTTTTTAATGGTACTAGCAGTGTCGAATTTCAGCTAGCCAATCCCCTCTCTGAAGAATTTCTCTGCTAAGCCATTTGTCTATTGTTGATTATGAGATGATATATTTCATAATTGTTTATTGATTTAATCTTTCTTTTTTGTAAATGGCATTTCGTCTTGATTCAGATATATATGTTTGTGAATACTGTTACCACGACTAGTTATTCCTTTTGTTTATTTTCTCTTGGAAAAATATTAAATAAAGTTTTAAAAAAACGGAGTCCCTAGTAGCATGCACACTGCTAACACTAGAAGCCTCAATCAGCATACACACTCCTAACACTGGAAGCCCTTAACAGCATACACATTGCTTACACTAGAAGCCCTTAAAAGCATACGGACTGTTTACACTGGAAGCCCCTAGGAGCATACACACTGCTAACACTGGAAGCCTCTGTCAGCATACACACTGCTTACACTGGAAGCCCTTAAAAGCATACACACTGCTTACACTGGAAGCCCGTAAAAGCATACGCAATGGTTACACTAGAAACCCTAGTAGCATACACACTGCTAACACTGGAAGCCTCAATCAGCATACACACTGCTAACACTGGAAGCCCCAAGAAGGATACACACTGCTAACACCGGAAGCCCTTAAAAGCATACACACTGCTTACACTGGAAGCCCCTAGTAGCTTATACACTGCTAACACTGGAAGCCTCAATCAGCATACACACTCCTAACACTTTAAGCCCTTAACAGCATACACACTGCTTACACTGGAAGCCCCTAGTAGCATACACACTGGTAACACTGGAAGCAACAGAAGGATGCACACTTCTAACACTGGAAGCCCTTAAGAGCATTCACATTGCTTACACTGGAAGCCCATAAAAGCATACGCACGGTTTACACTGGAAGCCCCTAGTAGCATACAAATGCTAACACTGGACGCCCCTAGCAGCATACAAATTGCTAACACTGGAAGCCATAGAAGGATACACACTGCTAAAACCGGGAGCCCTTAACAGCATTCACACTGCTTACACTGCTTATACCAGGGGTTGATAGGGGCCACCCTCGATGTCGCGGTGATATGAAGGTCAAAGGTCACCCAGACCGGGGAGTGGTCCGAGATGCCCCTGGCCATCAGGCGAGCGGTGGAAACCGATTGTGCCTGGGCCGCGGGGGTTAGGACATAATCAATACGGGACAGGCTACCGTGGGCCCCCGAGTGGAAAGTATACTGTCGTAGGGCGGGGTGCAGTAGGCGCCAGCAGTCAATCAGCCCCATGGAGCCAAGAAAGTCCGGGAGCCAGGACTGTGAGGTACGTAGGTCTCTGGATGGGAAACGTTCTAAGTCCCCCGATACCACTGAGTTAAAGTCCCCCCCCAGAATCAACAAGCCATCAGGGAGATTCAAAATGGCGCTACCCAGGTCCTGAAAAGTAGTCGACTGTAGCCCCGGGGGGACGTAGACCGAAACCAAAACTAGGGTGCGCCCCTCCCATTTACCCACCACCGCAACATATCGGCCCCTCTCGTCAACAAGGGTAGACTCCACCTCCAGTGGAAGGGACATGCGTACCATGATGCCCACCCCCCTGGAGCCCGTAGAGAACCCCGAATGGGCCACCATCTTAAACCCCCTCCTGTTCAACGCCTTACACGTATTTCCTACAAGATGGGTTTCCTGCAGGAGAACAACATCTGGCGAACAACGTTTAAGCATTTGCAGTACAACACCTCGTTTTATTCGATCCCCCAACCCGTTCACGTTCCAACTCAGCAGGTTCAGAGATTTACCCCCCATCATCTAGGACGCTCCACCCCATCAGCCCCACCCGTAATGGTGCCCGCATAGCAAATACAGCAGTACAATAAGACCTCAGCCAGAACAAAGAAAGAAACAATAAAGAGAACAGAAAGAACACACCCCAACTACCCCCCACCCTGCACCCCTGCATTAGACTAATAGCCACCCCAACTAGCAGTGTGCCTGCCGCCCCTTAAACTAATCTACAAGAAGACCCTCAGAGGAGAAAGGAGACATCTTATCCCCCCCGTCACCCTCCATATGACTAACAGAGATATCCGAAGCAAAAGCCACAGTTTCTAAAGTCGGTGCCACTCGCGGCAGTCCCCCCCAGAAGAAAGTCAGGAGTCTAGTCGTTCATTCCTGGGAACCTGATCCTCCAGCGGCCCCCTCCGTCTGGTCAGCCGGATCGGTCCGCTGCTGGGATAGGGTATCAAGCCAGTCCCCTGCCGCATCCGGGAAGTCGAAAAACAAAGTTCGATGACCGTGTTCAATACGAAGTTTAGCGGGATAGAGCATAGAGTAGCGCATCCCAAACTCTCTAAGTCTCCTCTTTACCCCAGCAAAGCTCTGGCGACGTTTCTGCACTGCTTGAGTAAAGTCGGGAAAGAAGTTTACGTCCGAGTTCTGAAAGCGCAGCGGGCCAGCGGTCCTCGATGCCTGTAGAATGGCGTCGCGGTCCCTGTAATTGAACAGTCTCGCAATGATGGGACGAGGGGAAGCGCCCGACTTCGGAGGACCGCCCGGTATTCTGTGGGCCCTCTCCACCGAAAAAAACTTACTCAAACCTCCCGGTGCTAGATTCTTGACTACAAGTTCCTCAACAAAGAGTTCAGCTGAGTCCTCCTCGGCTTTTTCGGGAACTCCAGTGATGCGAACGTTCTGGCGTCGCGCACGGCCCTCGAACTCATCCAGCCGGCGTGCCAGCAGTCCGTTAGCCATCTTCAAGTCGCGGACCTCGGTCTGCATGTCAGACATATCATTGACTAGGCTCGTTGTTTTGAGGTCTAGCGACTTCACCCGATCATTAGTCTTGCCAAGATCAGTTCTGATAAGATTCAGCTCAATCTTTAGGGTGTCCACCTTGCCGGACAGTGCCTCGTGGAGAGTGTGCATTTCAGTCTTCACCCCAGCAATCGCACCCATCACGTTCCGAAGCGTGAATTCAGAATCCTCGGGGGACTCGTCCCTTATCGGGTCCTTAGGTCGGCCCGTCAGTCCCGGCGACCCCTTAGAGTGGGAAAATCGTTCCGGAATGGTAGATTGGGACTGATTCGGCTTCCTACTGACTCTCGGAGGCTTGCCTTTGTCCGAGTCCCCCTTGCCCGCCATGTTGGCACACCAGGGCAAGTTAGTCCAGAGGGGTGAAGAAGGCGTGAGGCGCGCCCACAATCGGCACGATTAGTTCCCGGAGGCCACCAAAGGAGGTTACAGAATAGAGCGTAGAATCCAGTCGCATCAGCCGGGTCAAGGAAGCTTAGACAGAACGTTCCGTGGAGGGTCACCACTCGCACCCCTCGACGTCCACCAGTGACGCAGGCGGGGCCACCAAGGTATCGACGAGCTAACTAAGTCCAGGAATGTCGGATTTTCGTTCTGAAAGCGGGCGCCGCATCAGCTCCGGCTCAGCATTAGGAACCGACTACCGTGGGACAGGATGGGTGGCAGGATCCTTGCGGAGGATCGGGAGGTCTTCGGAGCTCCGAGCTCACGCGGCCATCTTGGTTGCCCGCGAAGCTCCTCCCCTCGTTTCCAAATTTTAAGAGGGTTTTCAAAAATATCGCTTGTAGCCCAAGTACAGATACACCTGTCATGAGTAATGAGAGGGTTTTGGCAGCAATTAGAACATTAGGAAGGAATAAACAAGGGGCAAGAGTTCCTCCAATAGTAATAATACCATGGGAAATTAAAAAATTGAACCAGGAGATTAATGGTTTAATTAGAGACCAATTTAGAGAGCCCAGGATACAAAGGCAGAGAGAGATATATAGGCTAAAACAGGTACCTAAAAGGAAAATAGCATCAGACAGGAGGAGTGCTGTAGATGAAAAATGGGTTAGCTTACGAGAAGTGGCTTTATCTGGGGATACTAGGAAGTATTGGGCATTGATAGCAAAGTTCTGTGATGGGAGAGAAAAAACAAAACCCATTTTAATCCCAGAAGCCGAATGGTTTATATATATTTCCCATCTTTATGCTCTAAATCACTCAGTTGAACAGATTGAAGAGGTCATTAATGTTCCACCAACGGGGGGTGATGTGGGAGCACCAACATGTATGGAGATTGAAGGTTACATCAAAGGGGCGAGATACTCTAGTGCAATGGGGTCAGATGATGTGCCTGTAGCCATAATAAAACAGGACTGTGAAGAATGGGCAAGATTTTTACATCCGTTGTTTGTCCACTGTTATAATTTTGGGGCTATTCCACAATCTTGGAAGGGAAGTATCCTAGTTACGTTATATAAGAAGGGTCCTAAAAATTCCCCGGCCAGTTTAAGACAAATTTCCCTTTTAGATGCAACTGGGAATCTATTTGCAAAGAGTATCCTTAGCCATCTTCAAGAATGGGCATTCGGAAATAACTATATTCCTCTGGAACAAACAGGATTCCGTAAGAATAGTGGTACACTGGATAACATTTTCATTTTGCAAACCTTAACCGAAAAATATCCAGTAGGTCGGGGGGTCCCGTTATACTCAGCTTTTATAGATTTCTCCACAGCGTTCGATAGGGTAGACCGGGGGAAGTTGTGGAGGAAATTGGTTACTATGGGGATACCAGGGAATCTCCTAAGATAAATAATTGCTCTCCATTCTTCGACCTGGACAAAGGTTCTATGGGGGGGGGGGGACACAAGGTCTCTTAAAGAAAATAGGAACATATTATGGGTTGAAGCAGGGGTGCCTTCTGGCCCCTTTACTCTTTTCTATTTATATCAATGATCTGCCGAGTAAAGTAGGGCAGAGTAAAGGGGACCCCCCTCAATTAGGTAACCTAAAACTGAGTTGTCTGTTATATGCAGATGATGCAATAATAATGGACTTAACCCCAATTGGGCTGCAAAGACAACTGTCCGAGCAAGTTAGGTACACAGAAGAGTATTATTTAAAAATAAATATTTCAAAAAGTAAAGTTATGATTTTTAGTTATCAAGGTTGTAAGGTCAGAAAAAAATTGAATTGGTTTTTGGGAAAAGAAAAACTGTAAGTAGTAACTTTTTATCCATACTTAGGAAAGATATTTACAAATAGGTGTTCAGCCAATAGACACATGGATCATTGCAAAGGTAAAGCGATTTCACAAGCCTTTGCAATTAATCGTCTGTACACCCATTGTGGGAAAAGACATTTTTCACACAATATTTCTGTTTATAAAATAAAGATCCCACCAACTCTGAGCTATGCTAGTGAAACAATAGATGCACAAGAGTGGGCCAAATACGAGAAAGTGGAAGGAAAGATCTGGCGCCAAATATGTAACTTAAATTGCGCAGCACTGATTGCAGCGCTTAGACTTGAATTTGGTCTCCTTTCTACATATGTGTTATCAATGGCCGCGTGCTTAAGGTGGCGTAATGCTCTGATAAATGGTTCTGACAATTTGCTAAGGGTAGCTTTGCACAGAGAAATATTTGTAAATATGACGGGAAAAAGTGCTATTTTTAGAAATTATTTAAAAGCAATAACAATGTTTGGTTTAGATATGGATGGGGCAGCGGTTCTTTGTAAAACAGCCTTAAAGAAGATAATTAAGAAAACAATATATGTGGTTTCTCGTGTAAGAGATTTTAAACTGTGCTCAGTGAACAGAAGCATTGCTTGTATTGGTGGGAGTAGCATTGTTAAAAATCCCCAACCTTAAGTCTTATGGAACCTGAAACATGGAGTACGTAGGGTGATCTTGTTATTAAGATTGAATTTACTACCACTAAGAATCGTTACAGGTTCCTGGGAGGGTATTCCCAAAAATGAAAGGTATTGTCAGCTAGGTAATTTTTGTATACAAGATCTGAATCGTGTTTTATTTTTATCCCCTGCACTTCACTCAATACGACATAGACATCTAAGGATTTGCTTTTTAAAGAATAACATTACTACAGCAGAACAAGCCCGAAATTGCCTCCTGTCCCCACCATCAGAACGGATGTGTTTTAAAATGTTTCGCTTTTTTAAAGAATTTTTAAATATTTATTAAGACCGTAAAAAGTTCTTGAGATTTGAGCGTCTATAGCACTTGCACTTTCCCGTCATTGGCTATTTTGTATGATTAGTTAAGTTTACAACTGCGTATGTGCACTTTACAAGAAACATTTTGCTGCTAGTTATTGTTGGTAAAGATCGTTCTACAAAGATGCACAGAGCACTTGCACTTTATTGCGTACATTATAAAAACTTCTTGCTGCTAGTGTTGGTTGTTGTCAAGTTCTTACGTGCACTTTACAAAATATTTTTTTTCCGGTAGTCATTGGTTGGTAAAAAGTATTCTATAAAGGATGCTCAGAGCATTTGCACTTTATTGCACACTTTATAGAAACTTTTTGCTGCTAGTATTGGTTGGGAAAGATTTTCCAAAAAAAGATGCACAGAGCACTTGCACTTTTTCTTGACTTTCAGTCCTGATGTCCAAGTTCTTATGTTTACAACTAAGCATGTGCACTTTTTTCAAATGCTTTTTGCTGCTACTTATTTATTTCCAGATTACAACTATATATTAATTTTCTTGTTGCTAAGTTACCATGTTTTAGAGGCATGATGTTCAATAAATTGGGTCGGAATTAGGCCTAGGCTCCATTATATAATTCAAAGTTACTAACCTTTAGGTTTTGGTGTACTTTACTAAATCAGGTTTTGCCGATAAACTATTGTGTGCTGCATATTGAAAGAAGCGTGTGTATGTTAATGAACCACTTTGCATTGTAGTTAAGCCACAGAGTATAGTTTAGTGAATAGAAAAATCATCGACACTAAGTTTATGATTTAGTAATATATAGTAAATTTCCTATTTGGATATATATATTTTTTTTATTAAGTTCTTCTTTTATTGAATGTTTTTAGGATAGAATTAGCTCAAATACCTTGTATAATTTGGTAATAATTCATATACTGCAACTTTATTACCAAAAGCACATGTCTTTTTAAATGAAAATGATAATCTGTAATTTTACTTGAAATTATTGGTGTACGGAATCGTGTTTTAATTATGTATTTTATGTGGAATTCTTCGGAATTCTAAATCATAATAAATAAAAAATTGAATTGAATTGCATACGCACTGCTTACACTGGAACCCCTTAAAAGCATGCACACTGATTACACTGGAAGCCCCTAGTAGTTTATACACTGCTAACCTGGAAGCCTCAATCAGCATACACACTCCTAAAGCCCTTAACAGCATACACATTGCTTTACACTGGACGCCCATGAGAGCATACGCACTACTTACACTGGAAGCAGCTAGTAGCGACTTTCCTCTGATTACACAGGGAAATCAACTGGTGGTGTGATCGTATCTAGGACCCTAATTAAATATTCCCGATTTATGCCCTTATGTGGTTGTAACAAATCATACCCTTATAAAGGCATAAGAATCATATCCATATTTAGTAATAGCCAATACAATCCAAATACGGCAAGGCTACTTCCTTAGACTCCTAGAAAGTACGAGTTCTTTCAACAAACCAAACCTCAGAACGGCCAGTTCTTAGTGACATCTTTTATTGACGTCTTATGTCCAGCCTTACGTCAAACACAGGGATACAAAAGGGGATGATGGACGGAGCATTTGAGCAAATCAAACACTCACCCCCAGTCAACTGATCTGGGTTTAATCCATCACCATTCTTTAGCTCACTCAGCCACCCCAGTTCAGACATGGCCATATGCAAATCAGTCTGACCCTGTGCCTCATGGGAACAGTCCAGCCCGAACTGCCAAGCCATGTCTTCCCTGGACCGGAAACAAGCATCCTGGGACCGGTTTCGGATTCATAATCCTCATCAGCCAGGTTATCTTGAATCCAGTGGCCAAGTGAGCAAGGGACTCACGTCTGAGCATACCCTGCCAACTTAGGGTGAACAAAGCGATACAAAAGGGGATGATGGACGGAGCGTTTGAGCAAATCAAACACTCACTCCCAGTCAACTGATCTGGGTTTAATCCATCACCATTCTTTAGCTCACACAGCCACCCCAGTTCGGACATGGCCATATGCAAATCAGTCTGACCCTGTGCCTCATGGGAACAGTCCAGCCCGAACTGCCAAGCCATGTCTTCCCTGGACCAGAAACAAGAATCCTGGGACCGGTTTCGGATTCATAATCCTCATCAGCCAGGTTATCTTGAATCCAGTGGCCAAGTGAGCAAGGGACTAACGTCTGAGCATAACCTGCCAACTTAGGGCGAACACAGCGATACAAAAGGGGATGATGGCCATGTCTGAACTGGGGTGGTGTGGAGTGCAAAAAAACGATGGATTTAGGCCCAGATCTCTGTACTGGGGTGAATGTATGACATTGTTCTGCATTCTGTCCATCAACTGTGGTTTTTGCATTTGTCACCCCGATTGGGATGGGTATGCTCAGACGTGAGTCCCATGCTCTCCACACCACTGGATTCAAGCAAGCCGGGCTGAAGACGGCTGGAATGCCAGAAACTGGTCCTCGGAAGCTTGTTTCCTGTCCAGGGAAGGCATGGCTTGGCAGTTCGGGCTGGACTGTTCCCATGAGGCACAGGGTCAGACTGATTTGCATATGGCCATGTCTGAACTGGGGTGGTGTGGAGTGCAAAAAAAAATGGATTTAGGCCCAGATCTCTGTACTGGGGTGAATGTATGACATTGTTCTGCATTCTGTTCATCAACTGTGGTTTTTGCATTTGTCACCCCGAGTGGGATGGGTATGCTCAGACGTGAGTCCCATGCTCTCCACACCACTGGATTCAAGCAAGCCGGGATGAATACGGCTGGAATGCCAGAAACCGGTCCTCTGAAGCTTGTTTCCTGTCCAGGGAAGGCATGGCTTGGCAGTTCGGGCTGGACTGTTCCCATGAGGCACAGGGTCAGACTGATTTGGATATGGCCATGTCTGAACTGGGGTGGTGTGGAGTGCAAAAAACGATGGATTTAGGCCTAGATCTCTGTACTGGGGTGAATGTATGACATTGTTCTGCATTCTGTCCATCAACTGTGGTTTTTGCATTACGTCAAACACTGCACCTTCCAGGTATGCGGGTTACTTGGAGATCGAGTCTTGAGAGCGAGATACAAGACCTCCTTCATTCTAAAACCAAGGTACGGAGCTGATTAGATCCTTAGAGAATTCTTGAGTCAGATTCTTGGCAAAACTTACTTAACTTAAAAACTCCTTTACTCCTTCCCACGTACTAGGCTTAGGTTAGGTACACTGGGGTAGGCGTATTTAGAAACATCAGTTGAGTACGTTTAGTCAACTTTTATCATTGAATGTAATTGTATATATTTTATACCTTTTAAGTATCATATGGCTCAGAAACCATATCAATGCTTTTACAGTATTATTTCATAATAATCATTTTACTGTACGCACTTTACTTTATAACAAGTATCGCAATTGTAGCAATTCACATCTCTTGCATGAGAAAGAAGACTGCTCAATAAATAACACCTTTTATTGAAAACGCCCGTCTCTCTATTTCTCTGCACTCCGGTGAAACTAAGTAGGCACGATTGACTGAGTGAAATAGCTATCTATTGTTTTCACACGACTCTGGAGATATACTCCTTATTCTGGGGTGCAAAGTTGTCATGTTTATGCGGTTGTCAGAAGCTAATCCCTTCTTGTCTAATCAGGGAAGTTCACTCCTCCCTGTTCATTTGAGAAAGTTTCTAATGACCTCTGAGCTAGCTGGCAAACCTAATTAAGTCTAACATATTCAATAGAGACCTAGTCGACCTCAGTCCTACGTCTAAACTATCGTTTATGTTATTCCAATGCGCAGAGCCTATTGGGAAAATAGGAACTACACTACAGTGGTTTTGGGAGGCAAGATGGAGGCCGGTCATTCGGCTGTGTAGGCTGGTGTCAGGGCTCCTCTGGATAATTCCTCCCGTATCGGGCTTCTTTTGTTCCTGCCCTGATGACGAAACTCTGAAAACCTCAAAATCGTTAAACTGAAAACTTCTACGATTGCTTTGCCTCTCTAAACCATAGCGATATGCTCAGTAGATTGGTGCAGCTGCAGAAAAGACTTACCGGCAAGACGCTGTGGCTCTGTTCTGGATCCACCTTGAACGGCTTCAATCTTCAGCGGCTGCACTCCCCACATTGTTCTTTTGCTGGTATGGCCCGAAGGTAGTGGCAAAGAATGCGGCCGCGACCGTGAAAACTCGAGTCTCCACACGATCTAACAGCCCAGGCAAAGCGGCCGATGGTATGAAGGAGCTGTGCGCTGCCCGTGGAGGTGAGGAGGCAGCGGCGGGAGAGGCAGGCACCTCACAGTCAGTCTCTGCGATGTGCAGGAAGGGCAAGCAGACCCTTCCGGCCTTGTTTAAACTACAAACGGCCAAAGGTAAAGCGCATGCAGGTGGGGAGACAGCAAGCAGGAATTGCTAAACACGTCAAAATCGTCAAAGGATTCCGCTGCAAAATCGAAAGAGGGAGCTCCTGCCCACTTACTTCCAGCTTCTAGCTATGTGGAGGTCGGTAGTGTCAAGCCCCCCCGGCCAGAAAATCAGCTCTGGGTCACAGGATCATATCCAGGTTAGTCTATTGGGTCCGGATGGGGATGTTTCTCATAATAGTATGCTTCTGGCTGGGGGTGGGGGAGGAACCCCTGAAAGCTGTTAATGCAGGGAACAACCAAATCCATCCTGGTATTCTTCCTCCAGAGAAGTGTATTATAGGTCCTGTAGTTCAATCGATTTCTGAACTTTCTGCTCAGCTTACCACTGATGTCATCTCAAACTCACAAGGGGCTTGTCTAGATCCTCTCCTAGAAGCTGGTGGAGATATAAAGGAGCCTGAAGGGACTGATACATTTTACTCAATGTGGGATCACTCTGGTTCATCAGAAGATGAGGGTCCAGATAGAGGATCGACAGATTATGACAGTGAATCTGCAGATTGGCGGTCGACTGAAGTGTCCAAGGACGAGGTTTCACCTTATGGCCCCAGCACGGTCCGTAAAGTCATGAAGCTGAAAGATCAAGGGACATCGGCTCTAAGTAAGGATCCGGGATCTCTTGGTTCAATGACGTGGGACTATTCTTTTTCTGCACAGCCTGGTTCAGTCGGTAATGACGGCTCTGTAGGTGTAGGTGACATGGTTGGATTTCCTCCAGAACCTCCTGGTGAAATGACTCTGTCTATCATCTACCAAACTATTATGGCTCATCGTGAGGAGACGCGACAGGAGAGTGCCTGCACGCAGGGTACATGTCGTAGGATGCAAAACTCAATTCGAAGAGTTGCGAAAATGTGCTCGGACTTTGCTGCGAGGATTGTTGAAGCAGGGGAACGTATTTCTACCCTGGAAGATGCGATGGCTACTCAAAAGTGGAGAAGTGTGGCTCACTGGTTAGAGCAGGCAGACCCTGAAGCAGAGGTCAGACCCGGGACCAGGGTTCAATTCCCGACGCGGCAGGGTCTTGAGCTCAAATGTCCATGGACTCGATAATTCTCGCTTCGGTGCCTGACCTAATCATGGGTTCACACTCTGCAACTCTGGGCATTAAGCTTGCTTAATCTCCACAACGGCCCCCCGCGGCGGGATGCCTGGCTTTCACCTTGGGGATGCCCTGTAGCGGCTATCTTACAGGGAAAAGCCAGGACGGGTTCCCAAGGCAAGCGCGGAGATACCCCTTCGGGGGTCGAATCTGGTGCTATATAAGAACATAATAATAATAATAATAATAAAAGTGACTTGCTGATACAATTAAAGAACAAAGGGAGGATATGCTATGGAAGTTGATTGATTTGGAAAACAGGGCTAGGAGAAATAATTTATGGAATTTGGGGATTGCTGAAGGCAAGGAAGTTACAGATTTCAGGCAGTTTGTCGTTGAACTGTTCTACGAAGCCTTCCCGGAGCTCACACAGTGGGACTGGCAATTGGAAGTCCAACGGGCGCATCGATTCCCTTTTAAGAAGAAGCAGAACTCCGGCCTGGCTGGTGATAAGATTCGGGCAATTCTAATTTGGTTAAATAATTTTTAGGCTAGGGAGAAGGTTTATGATCTAGCCAGGCCAGATAAGAGGAGGGTTGGGAAGGATTGTGAATTTTTGGTTAGACCAGACTTTTGCCCAGTAACTGTTGAGCGGAGGTGGCAGCTCCGCCAGCTAATAGCCCCATTCCAGGCTAAGGGAGCCCAATCCTTCTTGCTCTTCCCTTCAGAATTGAAAGTAATTTTTCAGGGGCAAACTAAGTATTTTGTATCCGAGGTCTAGGCGAAGGAGTTTTTGAACTCTTTCTAGTCAATATTATGTTTTCTTTAGGTCTCCAGGGTGGGGGCATTTGATGATGTATTCTAATGGGGCTGTACTGATTTTTCTTTCTTTTTCTTCGCGGGGATTTTCTTGTTTAGGTATGATCAGCTCAGATCCTCAGATGTTGCTTAAGGGGAGGTAGGATCCAGGGGAGAGTGGGGGGAACCAACCTATACCATCACAAGGACCTTGGTCCTGATGCCTTATAAGGGGTTGAGGGGGTCGTGGTGGGTTGGCTGGGAGGGGTTAGGGTTGGGTTCAGGGTGAGGAATTGGGGGCGTGGTGGGTGAGTTTGTTTCTGGTTGTAAGTCTTAGTTGTGGTACTGGTGATGGCATTGGTGGGAATAGTTTGTTTCTTATTTTAGAGTTTATGATTAAAAAGCATGTTCTTTTTGAGTGGAGAGTAGGATTCAAGTTTTTAGCAAATGATGCAGAGTAGATTGCGGCTGAGTTCATGGAACATCTGTGGTTTGAATGATGGGAAAAAGCGGGCTCTGTTGTCTAAGATTGTTCAAACAATGCAGGTAGAAATTTTGTGTCTACAAGAGACACACATACCGTGGGGGAAGTGTGAGTGTCTGAAATTGCCCTGTTACGATCTTATAGCTTGTTCTTGTCAGACGTCTATGATCAGAGGGGTGGCCATTCTGCTAAAGAAAGGAGTCGGGTTTTGCAAGAAAGTTAGAGAGGATAAGGCGGGCAGGTGGGTGATAGCTGAAATTGTTATAAATAGTAGGTCTCTATCTATCTCTACGATTTATGGGCCTAACTTCGATGACCCAGAAGTTATTAACAGTCTAAGGGCCCGATGTAGGTAAATCTTATTTACCGACTCTAGAATACCGAATTTTACCAATTCGGTATTCTAGATTCTGTAAATCAGATGTAGGAAAAAATTTGGTAATTTTTACTGAATCTGTATAATTCAGTAATTACCGAATCGGTATTTACCGATTCGGTAATTGCCATTGATTTCTATGGGCCTTGAGGCCCATAGGAATCAATGTCAATTACAGAGTCGGTAAATACCGATTCGGTAAAATTACAGAATTTGCAAGGGGGACAGGGTGTAGCTTTGACACCCTGTTGCACCCCTGATTCTGGCTTGTGTGCCATGTGGCACAAATACATGCCTATGTGCGCCACATGGCACAGGTGTATATGCACAGATGTGCATGTACACAAGAATTCGTTATTTACCATGATATAGTATGTCATGGTAAAAAACGAATTCTTAAGGGCCGGTGGCACTGTTTTCAGTGCCACCTACATCACATATTTGCGATTCGGTAAATTTACCGATTCGGTAATTTACAGAATCGGTACATTTACCGAATCTGTAAATATACCGAATCGGTAAATTTAATGCCCCCTACATCTGTAACTCCAAATAGCGGTTGGTAACGACCGAAATCGGCCGTTACCGACCGGTATTTGGCCTGCTACATCTGGCCCTAAATCTAGAACTTGCAGCATGGCCACACCCAATGTTTTTCTGTGGAGATTTTAATATCAATCTGACAAGCAAATTTAATCTGATGAGTGATCAAAAGTATTCTGGCAGGAAACCCCGAGTTTTCAAGGCTCTTCAGACCATAGTCTCAGAGCATGGGTTGATTGATGTCTGGCATCGTCATAATAAAGATGATGACGGCTATGCATATTACTCCGCTCCTCACAACAAAATGGTCCGTTTGGATTATTTTTTTGATTCTGATCAGCAGGTAGGGGCAGTCACTATTGTAGTTCTGCCAAGGACGTTATCGGATCATAATGCATTGGTTATTGAGTGTCCTTGGGAGCGCCCCATTAAAGTCCCTAGACCATGGTCATTCGAAAGAAAGCTCCTTTTTGATCAGTCCTATCAGGATCATATGGAATGTTGGATCGCTGAATTTTTTGAACATCAATAGGGGGACTGCAACTGACTGCATAGTTTGGGACACGTTCAAGGCAGCACTTCGTGGTAAGAACAAAAGTTTTGCAACTCATCGGTGGAAGAGCACTCAGGCGCAGATTAAAAGTCGATTTGAGGAGCTTCGGGTGGCTGAGCTGGAATTAACATCTAATATTCAGCTTGGTCCTGAGACCGACCCGAGTCAGCAGGCGGTTGCTGTATTAAAATCCAAACTGCTTGAGTTTTTTGGCCAGGATTTAGCTGCGAAATACGTGCAATATTGCACGTTGATGTATGAATTCGGACAAAATTCGGGCAAAGTCCTCGCTAAAAGATTACAACAGAAAAGCATTGCAAATCGAATTGTCTGAGTTCAGGAACAGCAGGGTGTTATCCAGGATACACCGGAGGGGGTAATTAATGTTTTCAAGAACTTCTGTACTATGTTGTATGAGGAGGATGTTTGTAGATCTCAAAGTGAGATTCTGGGGATGGTTTTTTCGAGAGTATCGATACCTTCGTGATCACACAGGAGCAGATGAGGTATTCTCCGCGCCAATTACTTGGGAAGAGGTTGAGTCCGCAATTAAATCTGTGGCTAACGGGAAGGCCGCCGGCCCGGATACTATGCCTTTGGAATTCTATAAGATGTTCTCTGCATTGATTAGCCAGATATGCTGTCAGTCATTATGGGCTGCGCAGGGTGGTGCTATACCGGACTCCTGGCATCAAACTACGATGGTATTGTTTAAAAAAAAAAGGCAAGCCCAAGCTAAATCCGTCATCTTATCGGCCAATCTCACTCATAAATACTGAAAGCAAAATATATTCTAGAATATTATCCTCTAGACTTGCACAGGTCATCACTCCCTTAGTTTCATTGCGCCAGCACAAGTTCATCCCGGGCAGGGACACGGCTGACCATGTCCGTCGAGGCATTGCCCTTCTGGACTGGGCCCAGACTACGGGATCCCCCTTGGTGTGATCTTGTTGGACGCCGAGAAGGCGTTCCACAGCATCTCCTGGGGGTTCCTGTGGGCTGTGCTGCGCTGGAAGGGCTTTAACCTCGAGTTTATTCGGCCATCCAGTCATTATATATCTCCCCAGCCACAACAATTCGGATCTCCGGGCAGGAGTCAGGGCGCTTTAACATCAGCAGGGGTACCAGACAAGGATGCCCTTGCTCGCCCCTGCTCTTTGCCCTGTACATCGAACCGTTTCTTAGCAAAATCTAAGAGAGTGTAGCTATTTCCCTGATTAGGGTAAGGGGGGGTAGAATAAAAGACGCTGGCTTATGCCGACGATATCATGGTCTTAACTAGCGATGTCGGATCTGCTTTTTCAGCCTTAGAGATCCTTGCTGAACAATTTGGGGCATTTTCAGACCATAAATTAAATATTGCAAAAACTCATGTCATTCAGTCAGCTGCTGTGCCCCTTTCTGATGTCTTTGCTGTCACTGAAGCAATATATCTTGGGGTTAAAATTACCCCTGCAGTTGCTAAAATTCTGGATTTAAATATTCTCCCAGTCGTTGACTCTGTCAATACTAAGTTGGAGAGGTTAGAACATTTGCATTTGTCACTGTACGGCCGCTGTAATGTTTTGAAAATGCTAGTTATCCCAAAGTTTCTCTCTCTGTTTAGGACTATTCCTCTGGAGATCTCACAGGCAACTTTGGTCAGGGCTGAGAGGATTTGTCTCAGGTTCCTCTGGGGATACCGTCGGTCACGAAGGGGGACCAAGTGGGCTTGTCTTCCTAGGGATCAAGGGGGTTGGGCAGTCCCCAATCTATTATTCTATTACTGGTCTACTATGTTACAAAATTTTGGGCCATTATTGGTGGGTGGTCGGGCAGATGTTCCATTGTGTACTAAGCCACCCATATATTAGTTGGTCCTGGGTGAGGCAGTTAAGTGCATTTTAACTTGAGTGTTGGAGCCCAGCTACTTCAAAAAACGAGGTTTAAAATTATCTGGGCTATGTTCTCAGTTTGGCAGAAAATCCGCCTTAAATATACTATCTCTAAGGTTAATATTTATACACCCTTCAATGCTGTAGGTGTTCTGCCATCTATATTTCAGGATAATGTCATTTTCAAATGGCAGAGTCTGGGCCTGAATTGTATAGGTGACTTATGCGTGGATGGGCAATTGGCCTCCTTCTCCTCTTTAAGGGAAAAGTTTCATATGCAAACCCGCGATTTTTTTCAAATATCTTCAAATCAATCAATCAATCAATCAATGACACTTGTAAAGCGCGCTACATACCCGTAGGGTCTCAAGGCGCTGGGGGGGGGGGGGGGGGGGGGGGGGGTGCCGCTACTGCTCGAACAGCCAGGTCTTCAGCTTCTTCCTGAAGGAGAGGTGGTCTTGGGTCAGGCGCAGGTCGGTCGGGAGGGAGTTCCAGGTCTTGGCAGCCAGGTAGGAGAAGGACCTTCCTCCTGTAGTCGCTCTTCGGATGCGGGGGACGGCGGCGAGGGTGTGGTTTGCTGATCGGAGGTGGCGTTTGGGAGCGTAGAAGTTGACTCGGCTGTTGAGGTAGCTCGGGCCTTGGTCGTGTAGGGCTTTGTGTGCGTGGGTGAGGAGGCGGAAGGTGATTCTTTTGTTGACGGGGAGCCAGTGAAGGTCTCTCAGATGTCCGGAGATGTGACTGGTTCGTGGGATGTCGAGGATGAGTCTGGCTGAGGCGTTCTGGATCCGCTGGAGTCTCTTCTGGAGCTTGGCGGTGGTACCGGCGTAGAGGGCGTTGCCGTAGTCCAGTCGGCTGGTGACGAGGGCCTGGGTGACGGTCTTCCTGGTCTCGGTGGGGATCCACCAGAAGATCTTCCGTAGCATGCGTAGGATGTTGAAGCACGCCGAGGAGACGTTGTTGACTTGCCTGGTCATGGAGAGGGAGGAGTCCAGGATGAAGCCCAGGTTGCGTGCATGGTCTGTCGGTTTGGGTGCGGTGCCCAGGGCGGGAGGCCACCAGGAGTCGTCCCAGGCGGAGGGTGAGGGGCCCAGGATGAGGACCTCCGTCTTGTCCGAGTTCAGTTTCAGGCGGCTGGTCGTCATCCACTCGGCTACCTCTTTCATCCCTTCGTGCAGGTTGGCTCTGGCGGCGGTGGGGTCGTTGGTCAGGGAGAGGATCAGCTGGGTGTCGTCGGCGTAGGAGATTATGCTGAGGTTGTGTTTGCGTACGATGGCCGCGAGGGGGCTCATGTAGACGTTGAAGAGGGTGGGGCTCAGAGATGATCCTTGAGGGACGCCACAGATGACTTCGGAGGCCTCTGACTTGTACGGTGGTAGGCGGACTCTCTGTGTTCTTCCGTCGAGGAAGGAGATGATCCATTCCAGCGCCTTGTTCTGGATTCCGATGTTGCTGAGGCGCCGTACTAGGGTGCGGTGGCAGACCGTGTCGAATGCCGCGGAGAGGTCTAGGAGGATGAGGGCCCCTGTTTCTCCATTGTCCATCAGGGCTCGGATGTCATCGGTGGCGGCGATGAGGGCGGTCTCGGTGCTGTGATTGGCTCGGAAGCCGGACTGTGAGGGGTCGAGGGATCCGTTCGTCTCGAGGAAGGCGGCCATCTGCTTGTTGACGGTCTCCTCGATGACTTTGGCTGGAAACGGGAGGAGCGAGATGGGGCGGTAGTTCTTGAGGTCGGTGGGGTCCACTGTTGGTTTCTTGAGTAGAGCGCTGAGTTCGGCGTGTTTCCAGCTCTCAGGGAAGATGGTGGTGTCGAAGGATGCGTTGATGATGTCTCGCAGGTGGGGTGCGATGACAGCGTCGGCCTTGTTGAAGACGTGGTGAGGGCAGGGGTCGGTCGGTGATCCGGAGTGGATGGAGTTCATCGTGCGGATGGTGTCTTCGGTGCTGATCGGGGTCCAGGCGTGGAGGGTGGTGGTGGGGGGGTGGTTGTTCGGTCATGGTGTGCGTTGGTTGGTTGTTGAAGCTGTTGTGTATGTCCGCGATCTTGTTGTGGAAGTATGAAGCGAGGGAGTTGCAGAGGTCTTGTGATGGGGTGATGTCGTTGTTTCCTGCGCTGGGGTTGGAAAGCTCTTTCACGATGTTGAAGAGTTCCTTGCAGTTGTGTGCGTTGTTGTCCAACCTGTCCTTGAATGCTGTTTTCTTGGCGGCGCGGATCAGCTGGTGGTGTTTCCGGGTGGCAAGTTTGAAGGAGGTCCTGTTGTCCGGTGTTGGTTCCCTTCTCCAGACTTTCTCGAGGGCTCGGCAGTTCTTCTTGGAGCTCTTGAGTTCGTCGGTGAACCATGGAGCCTTCTTGCTGCCGGGTCTGCTAGGCGGGGTCCTCAGTGGGGCGAGTTCGTCCGCGCAGTTGCTGATCCACTTCGTGAGGTTGTCGGCGGCCTGGCTGGGGTCCGCTGAGCTGGCAGGAGGGTGCTGTCTCAGGGAGGTGGCGAGCTGGTCTGCTGTGATCTTGTTCCAGCTTCTGCGGGCGGCCTGTTGTTGGTGGTAGAAATCAGAAGCTTTCTAGATAAATATCATCATAATACCCCCACAATGTTTGATAAAATCACTTTAATTGAACTGGCCCAAAGGAGGGCCAATATGGGGATTATTTATCAACATCTCTTATTAGGCCTTCCCAATGATTTGGATGTTCACTAAGTGGGCGAGGAAACTGGGTATGGTAGGAGCGGATATTAGACCTGCGTTAGAACTAGCTAGTTACGTCCTAGTTTCCAGCAGCTTAGGGACACAAAGTTATATGGCTATGTTGGATTTATATTTCACTCCCGCTAAAATTACAAAAGGGAGATTGTTGCCCTAGGTGTCGACTTCAAGTGGCCGACACAATCCATATGTTTTATTTGTGTCCAAATCTGGGGGACTTCCTGGGTGAAAGTAAGGTCTTTATAAACAAGGGGCTGGATATCCCAGTGGTGATCTCCCCAGAGTTGGTCATAATGGGGTGAGAATCTGCTGGAACTATTGAAAGATCTAGATAAACTAGCGCCTTTTTGTTTATAGCTATGGCAATGATACGGCTCTGCATAACATCACTATGGCTAAGCTCGGAAGCTCCTCCCTTTCTTAATTGGAGAGCTAGGATGTTAGCTTGGTACAATTTGGAGTCTTCAATATACTTGTTAAGGGGAAGAAGAAGGCGGGTGTTGGCCTCCAAGATATGGGCCCCTCTAGAGCAGTGGTCCAAGCTCTGAAAGATTTTTTTTTAATGGTACTAGCAGTGTCGAATTTCAGCTAGCCAACCCCCTCTCTGAAGAATTTCTCTGCTAAGCCATTTGTCTATTGTTGATTATGAGATGATATATTTCATAATTGTTTATTGATTTAATCTTTCTTTTTTGTAAATGGCATTTCGTCTTGATTCAGATATATATGTTTGTGAATACTGTTACCACGACTTGTTATTCCTTTTGTTTATTTTCTCTTGGAAAAATATTAAATAAAGTTTTAAAAAAACGGAGTCCCTAGTAGCATGCACACTGCTAACACTAGAAGCCTCAATCAGCATACACACTCCTAACACTGGAAGCCCTTAACAGCATACACATTGCTTACACTAGAAGCCCTTAAAAGCATACGGACTGTTTACACTGGAAGCCCCTAGGAGCATACACACTCCTAACACTGGAAGCCCTTAACAGCATACACATTGCTTACACTAGAAGCCCTTAAAAGCATACGGACTGTTTACACTGGAAGCCCCTAGGAGCATACACACTGCTAACACTGGAAGCCTCTGTCAGCATACACACTGCTTACACTGGAAGCCTTTAAAAGCATACACACTGCTTACACTGGAAGCCCGTAAAAGCATACGCAATGGTTACACTAGAAACCCTAGTAGCATACACACTGCTAACACTGGAAGCCCCAAGAAAAATACACACTGCTAACACCGGAAGCCCTTAAAAGCATACACACTGCTTACACTGGAAGCCCCTAGTAGCTTATACACTGCTAACACTGGAAGCCTCAATCAGCATACACACTCCTAACACTTTAAGCCCTTAACAGCATACACACTGCTTACACTGGAAGCCCCTAGTAGCATACACACTGGTAACACTGGAAGCCACAGAAGGATACACACTTCTAACACTGGAAGCCCTTAAGAGCATTCACATTGCTTACACTGGAAGCCCATAAAAGCATACGCACGGTTTACACTGGAAGCCCCTAGTACATACAAATTGCTAACACTGGAAGCCATAGAAGGATACACACTGCTAAAACCGGGAGCCCTTAACAGCATTCACACTGCTTACACTGGAATCCCTTAAAAGCATACACAATGCTTAGACTGGAAGCCCATAGTAGCATACACACTGCTAACACTGAAAGCCTCAATCAGCATAACACTGCTAACACTGGAAGCCCATAACAGCATACACATTGCTTAAAAGGAAAGCCCTTAAAAGCATACGCACTGTTTAAACTGGAAGCCCCTAGTAGCATACACACTGCTAACACTGGAAGCCTCAATCAGCATACACACTGCTAACACTGGAAGCCTCAATCAGCATACACACTGCTAACAGTAGAATGCCGAAGCAGCATACAAACTGCTAACACTGGAAGCCCCGAGCAGCCTACACATTGGTAACACTGAAGCCCCAAGCAGCAGAACACTGCTAACACTGAAAGCTTTGATCGGTATACACCCTGCTAACACTGGAAGCTCCTACCAGTATACACACTGGTAGCACTGGAAACCCCAAGCAGCATAACACTGCTAACACTGGAAGCTTCGATCGGTATACACACAACTAACACTGGAAGCCCTGAGCACCATACATAGTGCTAACACTAAACGCCCAAACAACATACATAATGCCAAAATGGGAAACATCCTTTACCCGACAGTCAGAACAACGACCTACCTTTAAAATGCAGTCACTACCCCGACAACAACGTTACCACAAGTTCCTTTACTGCGCAAGTTGTTACAAAGAGTTGCTTTAGGGGGCGTGTTGTTGGACTGGGGTTTGATTTAAAGTCCAACACAATCCCTACTGTTGCGTACACTAGAGTTGGAATAGTAATTTATACTATTCCAAAGTCCAGCGCCCTCTGAGGCAAGTCGTTATAACGTGCGGTAACGTCGCTGTCAAGGTAGTGACTGCGTTGTAAAGGCATGCAGGGCAAATACATGCCAGGATCTGTCATACAACCTTAGAAGCCTGTAGCGGCATACACATTGCTTACACTGGAAGGCCTTAGCAGCACACACACTGCTATCACTGGAAGGCCTTAGTAGCATACACACTGCTAACACTGGAATCCCCACGCAGCATACACACTCCTAACACTGGAAGCCCCAAGTAGCATACACTCTGTTAACATGGAAGGCCTTAGCAGCATACCCACTGCTAACACTGGAAGCCCCCAAGCAACATACACACTGCTAACACTGGAAGCCCCAAGTAGCTTATACACTGCTAACACGGAAGGCCTCAGCAGCATACACACTGTTAACACTGGAAGCCCCAAGTAGCATACACACTCTGACTGGGAGCCGCAAAGCAGCATACACACTGCTAACATGGAAGGCCTTATCAGCATACACACTGCTAACACTGGATGCCCGAAGTAGCATTGTTAGACCTGGCACCTCGGCGTGAGTCTCCCTTCCACTTTCTGCTGATGTGCCTCAGATGTTTTTGCTGGTGTTCGTTGCTCAGGGCACTGCACCACGGCCAATCCGTGCCGCAGTGCAAGTGCTCCCTATATAAAGTGTATCCGTAATTGATTTCCATGATTGGCTTATTTGATTTACTGTCAGTCCCCAGTAACGTGCACCAGGAGTGCCGGGGCTTGTAGATACAAATGCCGCTAGTGGGCCTGCAGCGCTGGTTGCGTCACCCACCGAAGCAGCCCCGTAAAGGATGTCTTGGGTCTGCCATAGGAGACCCTGCGTACAGTCTGATACTGTCACGCTGACTGTGCAAGTGCCCACACCTGCCAGTCCCTAACCTTCCCTAATCTTCGTTTCAGTCACCCCTATGGTAGGCCCACGGGCAGGGTGCATTGTAAGCGTAAGGTAGGACAAGCCTGATGTGTGTGGCATGTCCTAGTAGTGAATTACCGCCTTTTTCGTTCTTCACTATTGAAGGGCTGCCTGTTCTCTTAGGCCAAGGTGAGCGGCTGGAACTATTACACGCTATAGTCCCAGCCGGCTCTGGGAACACTGTGGCATGTCGAGTTTGATATGCCTGAACTCAGAATAATAAAATACTCCCTTTAGCAAGGTTTATTTTAATATCCTGTGTTTTCAACTGCTACTTTAAGAAAGTTAACATTTGGTCGCCTGACTATTTCAGCCCGCCTCTGTCAGGATGTGGATCTGCTGTCTGGGTTTGTGTGAGTGACAGGGCTGGGGAATTCTCGGGGACAGTTGGGGTGACCAGGTGGTGAATAGAGTGATTACACCAGGATGGGTGGGCGGAGTAGTCCTTGACTCTGAATAGGGTTGTGCTCCACCACCACAATGCTGGCTCCATCTTCTGCAGAGCGCCTGATGTCCCTGCCCTGCACCCTGAAATAAGACGGCAGTGTCCTGTCAACAGAGTACTCCAAAACCGAGTTGAACCAGGCTCAGGCCCTCTGGCCTGCCAAGACAAAAGAAACCGTGTATAAAAGAAGGAGCCCTGCTCCTAAGAAATTAGATCCAGTTTTGACCACGACGAACCTCTGCCCGACTAGAAGGACCAAGAGAAGCTGAGGAGAAGGAATCCTGCAGTGGTGCCTTGCTGAGGACGGAGAGGAAAAGACCAGAAAGGGCTTTGAAGACTTGTGCCTGAAACTATCTTCAAGGGCTTGATCACGAGCTTGCCCCCTGAACGGAACCCCAGGACCATTGGGTTCTATTCTGCCTGTGCCCGTTTGCTGTTGGGCCTTTAGTTCTTATTCCCTCGCCAGAGTTGTGACTCGGGTGCCTTCGCCCTCCAAGGTCGTGACAGCTCAGAGCCTGGTCGCCCCACCGCAGAGAGCCCCGCTCAATTTTGAGTCACTCTCCGCTTCAGTGCCGGGCCGCCCGCTCTCCTGTCACCTTGCCTGCTACAGAGCACGCTGTGCGCCTCTCATCTTCTGTCGCCGGAATCTGCAAGGAGCGCATCTGATAGCCTTGGACGGTCCGTAAGTCACAACGTACCCGACTGTCTCGCTTTGGCCTCCTGCATACCAAGGCCGTGCCGCCCCTCAAGAAGGTCTTCCGTACTGTGGTACCGAAGGCCCGGTGCTGCACCCGTCTGCCCGAGAACGCGATGCCCCACACAAATCCACAGGTACGAACTGATGTGCTAAGAAGTAGTACGCCCCGCAGGTCTGAGCGCCTCGCCCCGTGAGCTGCATCAGATCCCGGATCTCCACAACCCTCCACACCGTCCCGCTCACCCGCCTCGCACCTCGAGGGGGCTCCGAGCCGGATAGATCCTTTTGGAGAACCGTTGGCCTCCTCCAGGGTCCGCCCTCACCAGTAGCCGTGCCTGAAACGCCTCGGACAATCATCGCAAGGTACATTGGAACTCTATCCCGAGTTCGCATTGGATCCAGGGTCCGCAACGTTTGTTTTCCCTGTCATCGTACCTTGCTGACCAAGAACACTTAAGAACAATTGCCTATTTAAATCTGGTGGCCTTCATTCGCTAAACGTTATATGGTCTTGTGATAAATATGCATATATTTTTACATAAAGTCTGCGTATTTTTGATACAATCCTACGACTGGTGTCCGTTTGTGGTGGGTCAGTGGGTTTCCTGCATGTGATCATAAATGCTTAACTAACTATCGCCCTGAAGATTAGCCTTGTCAGCTCGCGCCACACTACCTAGAGCAGAGCTTTCCAAAGTGTGTGGCGCGACACAGTACTGTGTCGCCTCCACTCTGTGGGTGTGTCGCCTGACAATGACCCCCCCCCCCCCCTCGTGTGTGTCAGACAGCTCCCCGGCCTGCTCACAGCCGCACCCCAGCACTTCACAGATCTTCAAAAGACTGTGTGCATATTAAAGAGGCTTTGTTTATGTTTCACCATTTCTAAGAGCCCCTGCAGCGTCATTCTACCTACTACTGCTTAATGTTTCAGGCCCCCCCCCCCCGAAATTAGCCAGGGGCACCGGCTGCTACGAACATGATTCCTGCTCCTTGACCTTGTCAGACTCTTGGTAGTGGCAGCTTCCGAGCAGTTTCGGAAGGAGTCTCTGCTTGGCGCACTGGTTCAAAGCGCTGCATCTTATTACTTCGAAAACTCAGGCGTTAGCAGAGAGGTGGGGACTCTGTCCAGCCTCAGGTCCATGGCATTTTTATCTTATGACCTCCGCATTTATTTACAAAACATTACATAATTGTATTTGGCTATTTTGTTGAATTTATTTCTGAGTAGTTGCATTTAATAATTATATCAGAACCAACGGCTCCTTTTTATGCACAAACAGCAGAGGAAATGCTTTTCCAGGGGCGGCACACATGAGAATTCCTGAGAGAAGGATAATGGCAAAAGGGTGCCACAGATATAGGGGGGGGCAGAGATAGAGGGAGTGATAGAGAGAGCGAGCGAGAGAGAGGGGAGAGACAGAGAGAGAGAGAGAGATACTGAAGGATGGAGAGAGGGGGCGAGAGACATACCGAGGGAGAGAAACACAGAGAGAGGGAGAGAGACTGAAGGATGGAGAGAGAGAGAGATAAAGAGAGAGGAGGGATAGAGAGGGGGAGAGAGAGGGGGAGAGAGACTGAAGGATGTAGAGAGAGAGATAACGAGAGAGGTGGGATAGAGAGGGGAAGAGAGAGGGGGAGAGAGACTGAAGGATGTAGAGAGAGAGATAACGAGAGAGGTGGGATAGAGAGGAGAGAGAGATACTGAAGGATGGAGAGAGAGGGTGAGAGAGATACTGAGGGAGAGAGCCAGAGAGATAAAGAGAAAGAGAGGGGAGAGAGAGAGACTGCAGGGAGAGGAGAGAGAGGGAGAGAGAGGGAGAGGAGGGAGAGGGGGAAAGAGGGAGAGGAGGGAGAGAGGGAGGAGTGAGAGGAGTGAGAGGGAGATGGAGAGGAGGGAGAGGAGAGAGAGGGAGAGGAGAGGGAGGGAGAGGAGAGAGAGGGAGAGGAGGGAGAGGAAGAGGAGGGAGAGGGAGAGGATGGAGAGGGAGAGGAGGGAGAGAGGGAGAGGAAAGGAGAGAGGAGGGAGAGAAAAGGAGAGGAGGGAGAGGAAGAGGAGGGAGACAGAGAGGAGGGAGAGAGAGGGAGAGGAGAGAGAGAGAGAGGAGAGAGAGGGAGAGGAGGGAGGGAGAGGGAGAGAGGGAGGGAGAGGGAGAGGAGGGAGAGAGAGGGAGAGGAGGGAGAGAGAGGGGAGAGGAGGGAGAGAGGGAGGGAGGAGAGGGAGAGGGGGAGATAGGGAGAGAGGGAGAGAGGGAGGGAGAGGACGGAGAGGAGGGAGACGGGGAGGAGGGAGAGAGAGGGAGAGGAGGGAGAGGGAGAGGAGTCAGAGGGAGACAGAGAGGAGAGAGAGGGAGAGGAGTGAGAGGAAGGAAAGGGAGAGGAGGGAGAGAGAGGGAGGGGAGGGGGAGGGGGAGAGAGGGGGAGGAGGGAGAGAGGAAGGGAGGGGAGGGAGACGGAGAGGAGGGAGTTGGGGAGGAGGGAGATGGAGAGGAAGAGAGAGGGAGAGGAGGGAGAGAAGGAGGAGGGAGAGTGAGAGGAGTCAGAGGGAGACAGAGAGGAGAGAGAGGGAGAGGAGGGAGAGGAGTGAGAGGGAGATGGAGAGGAGAGAGAAGGAGAGGAGGGAGAGGAAGGGAGAGAGGTAGAGGAGGGAGAGGAGACAGAGGGAGAGGAGGGAGAGGAAGAGGAGTGAGAGGGAGACGGAGAGGGAGGGAGAGGAGAGAGAGGAAGAGGAGGGAGAGAGGGAGAGGGAGAGGAGGGAGAGGAGAGAGAGATGGGAGAGAGATGGATAGCAAGGCACGGTGAAGTAAGGATAATGTGCTTTTTGGCGCGCTGCGCTGAGTAAAGCAGTCTAACCTGAGTTTAATGCGCAGAGACCGGCTGATAAGTTGCATGATGGGTTCTGAACGGATTTTTGTATAACTCATATTCAGCAAGGCATCAGGTGGACTTTGTGCATGGTTGGAAGGGTTGGCAGTGCGTGCTCCCCCCCTTTTTGTGCTGTAAATCAATGGGGCATGTGTCAATGTGTGCATGGTTATATTCTTGTTTCAGGCACACACCTAACCTTGCTTACACCCAGTTTTGCTAGTCACTGTCTTTGTTAGAACCTTCCTGCTTTCTCAAATTTACTTGAAACTGCACCATTGGCCCACTATTTTTTCAAAATTTTCTTGCAAGAGTAACCCCCAGAACCCCCTGTAGGAGGTTCGGCTCGCTCGCTGCGGTGGCTCGCATTACCGTGTCACAAGATTAAGATTGTCGAAAAGGTGTGTCACCAACGTGGAAAGTTTGGAAAGCTGTGACCTAGAGGGTGAGCAAGGGTTATTTCTAAAGGAGTAGTTCTCTTACCCTGACTAGAGGAGAGGGTCCCTGTTTGTCACAAGTGCATACCTGTGCCAACCAGAGACCCCTGAGTCTAACAAGCATACACAATGCTAACACTGGACCAACAAGCAGTGTGCACACTGCTAACATGGAAGGCTTTAGCAGCATACACACTGCTAACATGGAAGGCCTTAGCAGCATACACACTGCTAACATGGAAGGCCTTAGCAGCATACACACTGCTAACATGGAAGGCCTTAGCAGCATACACACTGCTATCACTGGAAGGCCTTAGCAGCATACACACCGCTAACACGGGAAACAACAAGCAGTGTACACACTGCTAACATGGAAGACCTTAGCAGCATACACACTGCTATCACTGGAAGGCCTTAGCAGCATACACACCGCTGACACTGGAAACAACAAGCAGTGTACACACTGCTAACATGGAGGGCCTTAGCAGCATACACACTGCTAACACTGGAAACATCAAGCAGTGTACACACTGCTAACGCTGGCTGCCCAGAGTGGCATACAAGCTGCTAACACTGCAAACAACAAGCAGTATACACACTGCTAACACTGGCTGCCCCAAGTGGCATACAAGCTGCTAACACTGAAAGACCAAGCACTATGCCCACCACTAACCGACTGAGATCCATATACACAACTAACACTTCTAGGGCTGTAAAGTGTGCCCGTTAAAACCATCAAATGAGAACCATGTATGTTTCTCACACTGCAAGCCATGAATAATGTACCTTAAACTCAACACAGTATTCCCACTGCCAGCACTGTTAGCATTGCACAGAAGAAACACTGCTGAGGCTGTTGTTTGTTGTATATCCTCTGCTACTATTGCCAGCTTTGAGCAGTACACACTCTGATCTCACTTCCGGTGCCCCACTTGCAGCAAATATAATGTGGGGCGGAGTTGGTGCATTTCTGCTTCTGATGTAACAGGCATGGGTATATTTAGGACCGGCAAAGGTGTTGAAATAAGAGCAGTCCCTAGAAGCGAAGCGTGTCCTTGTTAAGTAAGACTCCATTCCTGCCATACTTGTCTCCTTGAAGCATCACACTCGTTGGGAATGCAACTTTCCGTTTCGGCGATTATAAAAGCACGCCCTCAATGCTACAGTTGGCTACCCCACCCTCGCCTCGCAACTTCACGGAGGAATCTTAATGAGGTAGTCCCACATGACACACCAGGCACAATAGAGATCAGGAATCTAGGGCTGGCAAGAGGCCTACAATGTAAACAATATATACAGTGGGAGGGCCAGCTTCACCGCCGACAGTGGCCGAGGTAGCCTTTGCGAGCAGGGGGTAGCAAAGATAATTCAGTGTGTGCTAAAGAACGCAATATAATCTGATGTCCTGCGAGAGAGGCAACATGGTCTAACCAAATGGAAGTGTATGCATTGCGCTTTATTCTTGGGTATGGCATCCATTTTTGATTCACTTTGAAAGGATCCATCGACGGAATGATGTCGCAATACATTGCAAAACTCCAGCTGACGTCACAAAATAAAGCATCATTTCAGAATGCCTTTTGTTAGTGATTGTTCGGGAAGCAGGGACGGGGAAAGAGAACGGTGTTTTTTCTTTGCAGGACGGCCCTTTTTAGCCGTTATTTTGAACATGACAATCGAATCCCAGTTGTTTGCTGGTGTTAAACAGTGACTACATGTGACTTAATAGCATCAAAAAACTTAAGATGCCCTCTTATCCCGCCTTTCCCCACTTCCAACGGGAGATAGTAGAGATGGGGAGACAGTCTTCCACTGCCTGTGCAAATGACCAAAAATCTTGTGGGAAGCAATGGAAAGGTGATCCCCAATGTACCCATGTCCCTGGCCATCTATCTTTGCCTTAGTTGGTCTTCACATGCCAGAGTCAAGGTATGAAATGGCATGTCATGCTTTGATATCGTCATCTGGCATGTATCCTATGGGGCTAATTTACAAGCCCCTTGCGCCGCCAGTACATAACTTATTCCCATATCAAAAGTGACTCACCAGTGGCGCAAGGTGCTTATACATAACCCCCTATATCTCTCTGATTTGTGCAAGCCATGATAATATTAGGGGAGAGGATGTGGTTTAAAGGCTTTAGCAGCCAACTTTGAAGCGGGGGAACTAGTTTCAAGTCTGGAGTAATGCGCAAGCGTCCTGTGGTTCTGGGCAAATCACATATCTCCCCGTGCGGAAAAATGAACGTGTCTGTCCGTATTGCAACTGGTGCTCATGTAAAGCGCTCTGGTACCTTTGGGTCGAGTTCGTGCTATATAAATCTGCAAAAACAAATACTGTGGATTGCTTCCGCACCGGGAGGGTCAGATAGGGGGCAGGAGGCAATGGGAATGATACCAGAATGTAAAATTTCTTCAAGAAAGGTCTGATTATGGATAGGTCCACAAGACTCGTACACAGCAGGGCCATGGGATCAGCTTAATAGAAGCAAAGACTTCTGCGGGCAAAGGCTTGATTTAAACGGCAGGGTTCCAAGTGACACCTATTCCTGCCAAGTAAACACGCAAAGGCAAACCTTAAGAGCAGCTGAAAGAAAGTGGAGGAAACACCCTCCTGATGACAACCCAAGACTTCAAGACACACCAAACAAATTACTATACACCCATTCTTTAAAGCAACTATAGTTAAACAGGAGCCACCCAGAAGAGCTTTTCAACATCCTTGAGCAACAGTCTTCCATTCCCTCCCATCTTCTCAGCAGATCAAGGTGTGAAGAGTATGCCAGCTATTTTTTTTTTATATATCACTGTCCTGAGAAACAAGACTGACACACATCCCATCACTCTTGGAAACCTGACAACGTTCAGTCCCAGAAATCCTTCAAACAAACAGCGCGCATTTGAACCATTGAATGAATGGGATGTTCTCACACCTACCAGTGTCCGCTTCATTATGGCATTGTACCTTACCACGCAAAATTAACCACGTAGTTCTCTATTAAAAAAACCTGACACCACCAACTTGGGGATAAGTTCAGACAAACAACACACCTCCCTTACCTGGCAAACTTACTAAAAAAATGTGGGGCAGTTTAACTCAAATAGCATATTGGTGATAACCAACTTGTTGGGACATTTCAATCTGGATTTAGAGTAGGCAAAGTGCTAACACAAGCCACATGAAAAGTGACTTCTCCAACACCTCGACAAAGGGAGCCTAGGTCTACTGCAGTATCTGACCTATCCTCAGAGTTTGACACAATGCTCCATGACATCCTCCTCATTCTTCTATCCAAACACAAGGATTTTGAGGACAATGTTCCGAGTTGGTTCTGTTCTTAGCTCACAAATCTGTTCAGACACGTGCAAATTAGAAGCTTTACTTCAAGGTTCACTCTTCAGTGTGCCACAAGGCTCTGTGTTGGTTCTCTTCTTGTTTACCTTTACCTTGAACCACTAGGTGAACACTTGCGGATATATATTGTCTCCTTTCACCAATACACAGATATGTCCCTAAAAATGGACTGCCGAAATAGCCTCAGGGTTAGGTAACTCCACATCAGAAATATAAATTTAGAGAAACAAATGAAGCTAAAGCTCAAATTACAGAAACAGAATTACTTGTTCTTTCCTCCCAACGAAATTGTGAGCATCTTATGAACCAGAATGCACACTTAACACAATGATTACATCTAAAGCCATTTCAAAGCGACAAGGCACTACACTGCTCATCTAATTTTCAGAGTTAGGAAATTAGGATTTATGGCCATATTGATCCAGTCCTAGTATCAATTATCTGGTGGCATGAGGCACAAACAAGAACACTTGCATCACTTATAAGGCAACACAGAAGGATATCCCAAAATACCTGAACAACACACTGATCTTGTTTGTAGGAAGCAAAGACAGAAGGAGGATGGCCCCCCTACACTTTGATCCTCTCAATTTCAAGAGAAAAAACACCACAAAATCTGACTTTTCCAGTAATGCACCAAAAATGTAGAACTCCCTACAAACAGATGTGACCCCCCCCCCCTTTCTCTCAGCATTCAACGGCAGCCTAAAATACTATCCACTTGCTAATTGAATGCTCTAGGATGCTGCTTCTATTGAGTGTTACTGTTGACATGAAATGTGTGATACAGGTCTACAGCCTCCGAAGGTGTCCTATCACTGCCTGCGTGTCTCCTGCTATTACTGTATGATACGTTTTTGTTTAAACAAGACTATCCAATATCTGAAGTGTTCTCCCACCCTAACCCAGGTTTACAAAAGTGCTATAGAAACATGAAATTATATAAGAGGATTTTTTTTAATGAGACACTGGTTTTTTTTATTTCTGTAATTTTTTTATTGAGTAAAAAAAATATATATTTACATGGACCATGGGATATACATGAGTGGAAAAACAGAGAAAGAAGAAGGAAGAAAGGAGGGAAAGAAAGGATCGCCGGGGGGGCGGGGGGGGAGAATAATAGTTCGATTGTCCATGTTCTGTTGGTCGTTGTTTTATGCCTCCTCCTTTGCGACGCTTCTGAAAGCAAATCATAGGCATTGGAAAGTACCAAGAAATTGATGTTTTTCTCTTGGGACTGTGAGTCACCTAACACTCACTCTGTTGACTTGATAGATCCTCTGGGGAATACACCCCATTGTTAATAGTTGCCCACGTACAGCTCTATAGGTTTTTTTTACCATCTAATCAAACACTTGACAGTAGGATATCCTAAGAAAGTTATATCTCAAATTCAAAGCTGGCTCACTGCCGCAACGAGTAGAACTACTGCAGGAACAGACATACTTTGAGGATTTTTTGACACCCACTAACTGATGTACTGTTCCAGATAGTTGAGTTATTCCTGTTTTATTGATTAGCAAAAGATATACATTTTTAGTGATTTTATTTTTATAATGATAATGGTGTTTTTATTCTTTTATGGTTGTTTTATTAACCTTCTAAAGATTTTATGATGAGGATACCCACTACTTTCCAAATGGGGTAAGAAGACGATTCCATTGCTTAGCAGCATGGACTCAGAAGAAATGATGGCCTTTGACACCTTGCACATTGCGAGGAGTACATCTTCTGAGGACCTCAGAGGCAGTGGCGGCCGACATATATAAAGAGTTGTGGGCGGGTGGAGGAGGTGCGGGAGGCTTGGAGGGAGCATGGAGGGTTTGGGGGAGCATGCGGAGGAGTTCATGATAAAAACAAATAATAAAACAAGGCTTACCTGGTGCTCCGTGCTACTTCGCCCTCATTTGCTTCTAATTCCTGGCATCACAGACTTCCCATTCAATCCCCACACTGCTCTCACGCATGAGAGCAGAGTGGAGATTGGCCTGAGTGGGCTGGATTAATGCTCGCTCAGGCACAGGGAGTCTGTGATGTTTTGCCAACCCGGCTGTGAAATACAGCTGAGTTGGAGAAACTGCCAAACTGACATTTGACATTTGACCCATGCCCGGCCAGAGTACTTGCGGGTGTTGCGGAATCGGTGGGAAATGAGGTAACCCAAATTATTAACCTCTCGCTCCACTCAGCTACTGTTCCGGATTGTTGGAAACAAGCAAAACTGCTCCCACTATTAAAAAAAAATGGACTTGACCCGGCCACCCCGTCCAATTTTCGACCAATATCTTTGCTGCCAGCGCTTGCAAAAGTATGCGAAAAGATTGTTTTTAATC
Source organism: Lissotriton vulgaris (assembly GCF_964263255.1). Lineage (NCBI taxonomy): Eukaryota > Metazoa > Chordata > Amphibia > Caudata > Salamandridae > Lissotriton > Lissotriton vulgaris. Next base: position 825,359,216 of record NC_141699.1, read on the forward strand.
ATCTAGAGAAATTTGTGGAATCTACGGAGGCCCTTCATCCAGCTCAGTCTGGCTTTAGGGCAGCCTACAGTACAGAGACGGCTTTAGTCGAAATTTCGGAGGCTATTCGGGAGTGTCTTGACGGGGGCGGCAGAGCGGCTCTGATTTTATTGGACCTCTCTGCCGCCTTCGATACGGTGCCCCACTCTCTTCTACTCTCCAGACTAGCCGATATAGGTATTACTGGCTCCGTATTTGACTGGTTGACCTCTTTTTTAAACAACCGCACGCAACAAGTTTGGTTGCCCCCCTTTGCTTCCACTCCTAAATTGCTTTCTACTGGTGTCCCTCAGGGGTCTATGTTAAGCCCTTTGCTTTTCAATATTTATCTTACCCCTCTGATCTACCTGGCTGAACAGTTAGGGGCAAAAATTATGGCGTACGCCGACGATACGCAATTGTTGTTTACCTGGCCCAAAGACAACTTAGATACGTCGGCGGCCCAATTTTGCCTATCTTCTGTCTTCCAATGGTTAGCTAATGCCCAGTTAAAATGTAATGAAAGCAAATCCGAGATCTTGCTATATGGCTCTTTCCCTGAGGACTTTAGTGACCGTCTTTGGCCTACCGACCTACCCCCTCCAAAAGCTGCGTCGGGCCCAGTGAAGAATTTGGGGGTTTGGTTCGGTAAGAATCTTAAGTTTGAAGACCATATAAACAAAGTCACTGGAGTCTGTTTTTTCACCCTAAAAACTGTGCGCAGGTTTTTCCCTCTATTACCAAAAGAAGCTAAAGAGACTGTTATTCGGGCATTGATACTCTCTCGGTTAGACTACGCTAATGGACTGTTCTCTGGACTACCGGCTTACCTGATTCATCGCCTTCAGGTTATTCAGAACGCCGCTGCCAGACTCCTGTTCAACGTCCCAAGGCGTTCCAGTGCTCGACCTCTTCTCCGTGCATTGCACTGGCTTCCTGTTGCCCACAGGATTTTGTTTAAAATCCTAGTGCTGGCGTATCGAGCCATTCATCACACTGGGCCGGTCTACTTGAGAAATAGGTTCTCCTTGTATATTCCTAATCGCCCTTTGCGCTCGGCCAATTTGTGCCTAATGGCTGTCCCCAAATTCAAATTTTGCAGACTTGGCGGTCAATCGATTTCAGTGAGAGCAGCGAAATCTTGGAATACTTTACCTCTTCATCTAAAAACTGCTCCGACCCTCTGCTCCTTTAAGAAGAGTCTAAAAACCCATCTTTTTAATATTATAGTCTAAACCTCCCCACACCCTGTATTCCTAGATATTTATGCCCACCTAGTCTGCTCTGCCTTTCAACGCGCCAGGATACTATTTTTTTAGTAATAGAGCGCGTTATAAAAGCCTTTAATAATAATAATAATAATAATAACATTTGCACTTAGAAGTGCACATACCACTCCTCCTCCCCCTCCCATGGCCCGGCCCACCCCTCCCTGCACACGCTGGCTCAGCCAGCACCGATTCAGTGGAGTGACACTCCTGTAGAAAATAAGAAGTATTGATGTACATAGGCAACGTTCATTTCCCTTTTCCCACTCCCCTCCCTGCACGCACCATGAATATTGTAAAGCATTGACTGCATCCCTCAGCCCGCAAAGGCCTGTACCCATGTGTACATGATAGCCATTTTAGGCACCTTGGCCTCTTGCCCACTCATTAGAATCACTGACTTCCCTCCTGCGCGCATTTGAGCACCCCCCCCCCCCTCTCTCACTCTCACATACATAGACCATGAAACCCAGCACTCTGCGCGACCCTGCTATGAAAGGCAACTCTCCTGCTTGACCCAGGCACCCCCCCATTTCCCTCTTGAAGAGGCATCCTTCGCCTCAGCTGACATAGCCCCCCAGTTGTATCTGACTGCCCCTGTTCTCTCATATACAGGTCATAAGATCTCTCTCTCTCTCTCTCTCTCTCTCTCTCTGCGCGACTCTGGCCCTGCATGCACCCTGACCCCCCCCCCTCCTTCTCCTCATATGAACAAGTCATAAACATTCTTCTATCGCAAAGCCCTGTCCTTGAGAATCACGGCCGCGCCTGACCAGCACCTCCTTCCCTTCCATGAATGCCCCTCTATTGACGAGCCCTCCCTCCGCGCTCGATTGTCCACGCAGGCATGAATACCACTCCTTTGATGACCCCTTCCCCCGAGTTCGGCTGACCACACATGTCCGAGGCCATCGCCTAAGCCAGGAGATACCATTTACTGCCCTTATTGTATGCCTAGCCACCCCACCCCCTGGGCCATGATCAGGCGCACACATCCTACGACACACTCAGCTGCACGATCGCTCTTCCCTCTTATCAGCAGGTCAAGGGTCCCCATTGTGAACGTATGTGGAGTAGGATCATCACGAGGATTATAGGAATGTTTTCCTTTTGCGACACACTGACCTGATTGTATCATCAAATGTTCTGCAAATGTATAAATGCCAGAGTCTCACGCTCACTTGTTAGAGCACCTCCCGAAAGACACTGTGTTTCGTGTCCGAAATGACTGGCTCTCCTCATGAGAAATAAACTCTGTTCTTGATTCCTGCTTCCAGCGCCCGTCTCTTTATTTTGGTAACTATTCAGAATGGGAACTAAGAGGCGGTTTGCGCCAGCAGCCTGGGCATCGATAGAATTATGGGCTTACCTTCAACAATTGGCGTCCCAACGCGGGGTCCATCAGTGACATAGGGTTCGGTAAGAGAGATCCAGGCGAAGAAGTGAACGTCTAAAATGATCGGAGTATACCTGCCTTGAGAGGGCCCTAGCCCGGCTGCCGATCGACAGAACTTCACCAATTCTGAACGGACCTCTCTTGAGTGACCTATTGTCCTGACTGGAATCCCACAGGAATGCTACATGGAGTAAGAGAACGATCGGGCGCTGGAGGAGGGAGTCGAAGAACTGTCCGTATGGTCCGGTCCGGGTAAGATTAAGTAGGGTGTTTTTACGCCTGATTGGTAGGGTGGCTCTGTCCACCTGATTGATTGATTGTTTGTATTGAAAACCGGTATTTGTATACTGGCATTGTTGGTATTGGTTCATTTAGCTTTGAAGGCTACTTGACATATTGGTTCTCTTTTGAGAACGAGACATTCTCTGTTTGCAAACAGCGGCGAATAGGAACGTCGTCCCTCTTTGCAGATAGAGAAGGGTAGGTAATGCAGACTTTTGTCCCCCGTTGTAATTCGTCATGCCTACTTTTCTCCCCACTGATTGTTTGAAGTCGATTAATAATCGATTGTTGCTTGAAGTCGATTATAATTGATTGTTGTTTGAAGTCGATTAATAATCGATTGTTGCTCTTTGAGATCTTCCCTGTCCACAAACAGAGACGAATAGGAATATTCTGTTCCCTTTATGGATAGCGAAGGGCAGGTAATGCAGACATTTGTCCCCGTTGTAATCCGTCATGCCTGTTTTTCTCCCCACTGATTGGTTGGTTGCCTGGACATTGTTGTTCCAGGAATTGTTTCGTTTGAGGTATTTTCTATTTGCAAACAACGTGAAATAGAAACACTCTGTCTAGTCTTTGCAAGTAGAAAAGGGTAGGTTATGCCCCTTTGTGAATTCGTCAGTCCTACCCACTCCCCACTGGTTGGTGATTGTGGGGTAGCTCGCATGGTCCGCCCAGGAGACTACTCTTATGGAGGACATATGCTCTCTACTCATGGGCCATTTAATAGAAATAGACCGACTGGTCCGTCCAGGAGGCTACCCTAGTAAGTGGAAGTACATCGCTCGGTCTGTCCAGGATGATACCCTAATGAAGGAATATATGTTCCCCTTTTGATCGATAATCTCGTTCCACCCCGGACCATTTATTGGAGGGGACTCGTCTGGTCCGTCCAGATGTACCCCCCTAGTGAAAAGGACACATAAAAATATGAAGTGATCACCGTTCCCTACTAACAGAAAGCTTTAGCTCGAAACACGCTAAGGAAGAGAAAGAAAAATAAAAAGAAATCAGGCTAAGTCAGTAACCCCCTGATGAGCTTTTGACTTCACCAAAAATAAGAAACATTAGAAATAATTCTTAATAGGAAATGTAAAAAGGCGAAAAGATTCGATATCAGAACATAGCCACGAGGTAGCTAGGCTTCACTGCCTGTTCCTGTTCCCAACATGTCTGCCTCATTGCCCGCCCCGCCCAAATAACGGTCACATGAAATAGAAACAACTCAATAGGTACCTACCCCCGTTCCGGAAGCTCCCGAAGTGCAACAGGTCCGCGGTTACGCCCATCCGGAAGGCGAGGCCTGGAGGCACGAGGGACTCGCCTGCCCACGGACAGGAGGAGATGATGTTGGGCAGGCGGTCCAAAGGATGACAAGGACCTCTCCGTCTTCTCCCTTCTGCCGCCCTGCAGGCCGCGGGGAGAGAGGGGGCTGTCTTGCCTCGGCCACCGACCACCCCTCTCTCTCACCCGATCCGGCTTTTGCCAAAGGCCGACGCCAAGGCGAGAACGGCGGCGAATCAAGTAGTCCCGCCACATTTCAAATTCGCCGCATGCCATCGCCTGCTGGTCCAGAGCCGAAGCCAAGGCAAGAACGGCGGCAAATCAAGTAGTCCCGCCAGATGCCAAATTCGCCGCCTGCCGCCGCCTTCATAGGTACAGGCGGTCCTGCCACATTTCGGGCTCCCTGGAGAATCAGATAGTCCCGCCACATGTCAAAAAGGGAGGGGGGGGCTGTCTTGCCTCAGCCGCCGACCACCCCCCCCCCCCATCATCAATGGCTGGCACGGCCAATGTCGAAAACGATGGAGCCGGGGAACGGCGCGGGGTCGCTGGAAGGGGGAGGTGCCGCGAACGACCCTCCCCCACCTCCCTCCAGGTGGAGGCTTCCAGCGACACCCCAACACTCTTCGCTTAAAGAGGGTCAACATCAAAAAGAGGTCTTCTGCCCAGGACGGGCACACGCTCCATATCGCCTCTCCTCGACCTTGAAGATTCTATAAGAGCCGGGGGGCCCCCGACCCTCTGCATGGGTGCCCCCGCCCCCTTCACTGGGAACGACGACATCGGTGCTACTCCTGCCGGCACCAGACTCGGATCGGAAATGGCTAAGATGCCGCCACGGCACAGGCTTGCTCAGTTCCGGAGGAACACCAGAATGACCCGGTAGGAAAATTGTTGCCGCCCTTCCCACTCTTTGACTCATGGTCCATATTTGTTAGATTGTTAACCACATTGCACGAGACTTTCTGAACTGCCAATGGAAAGTTCTGGGCCAACCTTGCGAGACTAGAGACACTCTGACTGTGCTAGAACTTGCCTGACCCCACCCAAAATGGCGCCGACCCAAAATGAGACGTTTTTAATGAACTTTGTTGCACCCTGATTGCGCAAGCTTTTTACCCCGAGATATATAACGTTTGGATAATGAAAGTAGATATGAAGGATATTGAGTATGTGCTTGGACAATGAATTGACTTAAGGGTGGGTACCGATTATGAGTTAAAGAATGAATTGGTGTAATTTAAGGTAATGAATGAACATTGGATAATGTATTTATGAATTTATTAAAGATGAATTACTGACATGCACCATGCTTGCTCTGTAGGGGAATTTAATATGATTTTATTGCACTGCCGCACTTTATGCAATGAACTGCCACCAGCTTCGTTCTTCCCATGTACAGCTCCAATCTGCTCCGTGGCTAGCCCACCGGGTTGTAGGCCTGTATTTATGTGTCAACCCTCTTTTATTAAAGGTATTTTGGAAACGAAAGCATCGTTGTAAGCGGATTGCATTAATGAGTTTTGAATGTATTACTACTATGAGCAACGAGAAAGTATGATGAAGGCTAAAGGTTAAAAAGGACCCGATATTTAGCAGCCACACTATGTGTGACAGGCAGCCGGAAAGGTGCTTTAGAAGCCCTAAAAACGACACCACAGAAATGCCACCTGACCGCCACCCTTGTACCCGATCAAAAGGGGTTACGACCAAGTAGCTCATGTCGCACAGATCGTCAATGATTATCTGTCTGACCTTTCTGGTCCATCTGGGCTTAAACGCCGTGATGGTAGGGAAATGCACTACGTGAAAATAGGTCGAGTATGTGGTAGGTAAAGCATTTCCGGATTACTGCACGTTGATGAGGTTTTTGAATGTTGCCCCCACCCCTTCTTTTTCCTCCCTTCTGCAGGTCACGTCGGAACACTGGCTGATGTATGGATGGACGACGACCGAACCGCCGATGAGAAGGGGAAAAGGGGAATATGAGCATGGTCCTTAGGACAAATAAAAGTTTTTAAAAGACGTAGACTTAAACATGACTGTTCCTCCTTAGAACATAGCAACGGGAGGATGGACTGACATAGAGACTGGACAAATACTGAATGACAAAACTAAAAAAAAAAAAAAACTGACTAGAAACGATGCGTTAAATAATGTAACTGGACGTTTTGACTAGGTAGGGAAAGGACAAAGAAAAATTGTACGGGTAAGGGTTGCCACGGCACCACCCGCCTAGGAAGCTAGAAATGTTGCCGATGTTCAAAATGCACTGCCCCCTTTCTCACACTCTTACAGATATAGCCAAGCTGTCCGACTGTTTTCCCGATCAATACTTGCCGTTGCCTCAGCTTGGAGAACTTCCCACCAAAGGAGGGAACAGAAAAATGGTTTAAGATCCAACCATGGGTAACTAGCACGACCAGGTTAATTTCCGATCAACCAACCGAGGTGTGAGTATTGGTAATTGGGAACGCTTGCAGGCGTGACAAACGAGAAGGAAAAGGGGGGAAGGGCAGAAAGAGCTAAGCACGTAGATAAATAGGATAGTAAAGATACGTAGGATATATATAAAAACAGATGTTGTAGACTAACAATTGTTTCCTGTCTTGTTGTGAATGTCTTGTATATGTGTAATACATGTGCCGTCTTCCCTGTCCGAGTTTGTGTGTGTGTAACGTACGAATATATGTCTCCCCTCTGTCTATATCTGCATGTTACCTGACCTTTGCTGTTCTGTGTTGTGAGCGCACTAAATGACCTATTTTCGTACACGTCTCTCTCTCTCTCCACCCTTTTTTTTCTCTCTCTCTACATGTCATACGTGTACCGAATGGCTCGTTTAGATTGCGGACGACTCTCACTCTCTATGAGAGTCTCCCTATTTTCTCTCCCTCTTTTTGGTAAATTTGTGCCCCACCGGCACCAGTCTGATTTGATACATATTGAACACGAAGGTGTTCAGCGAAATTGACCGAAACTAAAATGACTGTATCTCGCCATGTTACTGCCTCTCCTTTCTGCAAAATGAATGAACTTGAATTGGCTGAGAAGGAAAGGACAGGTAAGACGGCTAAGGTCCCCCAATTTGGCCTTTTATAGGGGAACTATATGTCAATGGCATCCTAATTTTTATTGTTAGAAACAAGCGCCAAGGTCCAGATTGACCCCCAATGCCCAGATTGCCCCACCCCTTTGCACCCAAGCACGAATGCCCGAAGCGTCCCCGCCCCACTTGATCGACCCCAGCTACTGTCCCCGATATATATATATGATGACCATGAGTAACTGCCGCCCCTCGAGAAAAACATGTTTGACTCTGTCTTTCAATGATTGCACCCCCGCTTGCTTTAAAGAGTTAGCCAGCTCTAAAGGGAAATGTAAGACTGTTACGGCTCGAATTAGAAGGACGAGTCTCTCTTGAATGTTGTCAATCTTGAGGTTTTTGTTGAAATACGCAGGTGATAAGAGTCCGACCTCTGTCCATATATGTCATGAACGAACACCGATTAGACTTGGTGCGAACGCAGTAGAAATACCCACCTACTTACTTCGTGGTAATAGACTTCTGACTATGACCAATGAGCATATCGCCAGGTGCTGGGATTGCGAGTGGAATTCATATGTAAAAATCTCTTCTCCTGCCAGTTCTCTAAAACTTGTTTTTACCCATTTTAAAGATACTCAATCACCGGAGGAGAAGGGCCGGATGTGACGCACAGCGTGGCTGCAGATCATGAGACACATGCGACCTCAACCAAAGGTGGAGCCGCAGGACAACAAGAAACGGGACGAGGCAGCACTCTCAAAGGCGGTAAAAGAAAGAATGAAGGGCTGTTCTGAAGCTCTCTGTCCGCCAACCCACGTGTGCCTGGAGCCTCCGTCCCTCTTTTCAAGCCCGATTGATGGGCCTGCTTGCTTGTTACCCATTGCTCCCTTGGTCCCTCTTTTCAAGCCCGATTGATGGGCCTGCTTGCTTGTTACCCATTGCTCCCTTGGTCCCTTTGGTGTGTCCCGGGAAAATCTGCCCCCACTCCGCCCTCTCACTCCCATCGACTAACGAAACAGCACACCCTCTTTTCCATGCGACTCTCTGCTGAAAGGAAGAACAGCATCTAGATGGAAATGGGGTTACACCACGGAAATATAGGTGCCAAGCTTAAGGCGCCACTCAAAGGATTGGTTAGGGAACAGGACTGTGGTCTAACAGCAGAGGACTGACCGCACCCTGCAACGCGTAAGGATAGAACCGAGCTGGACCTATAGCTCCACCGCGGGTGCTCAACAGCGCCAACGAAAGGACACGGACTAGAGCCTACCAGTGATGGCTCACTGATAAAAGACACTGTGACGAAGAGATCTTGCGTATTGAACTGAATTCCTCCCTTGACTACTTGGTCAAAATGTTCATTGGTCACATTTTTAAGTCAGAAACATTTATGCTATGTAGTGATTTGAAATGATAGGAACTCGACAAATGCCATCCCCTATGTGCTGCGTTCTGCCAAATACATCAACTGTCCATGATTATATGCCATATGTTAGTATTGACAAATGCAAATTCTTCGATCGCACCTGTTTATATGTACCTTCATCGACTGCAAAAATGAACTTTGCTATGTAAAAAGGGGCGACTGTAGAAAATAAGAAGTATTGATGTACATAGGCAACGTTCATTTCCCTTTTCCCACTCCCCTCCCTGCACGCACCATGAATATTGTAAAGCATTGACTGCATCCCTCAGCCCGCAAAGGCCTGTACCCATGTGTACATGATAGCCATTTTAGGCACCTTGGCCTCTTGCCCACTCATTAGAATCACTGACTTCCCTCCTGCGCGCATTTGAGCACCCCCCCCCCTCTCTCACTCTCACATACATAGACCATGAAACCCAGCACTCTGCGCGACCCTGCTATGAAAGGCAACTCTCCTGCTTGACCCAGGCACCCCCCCCATTTCCCTCTTGAAGAGGCATCCTTCGCCTCAGCTGACATAGCCCCCCAGTTGTATCTGACTGCCCCTGTTCTCTCATATACAGGTCATAAGATCTCTCTCTCTCTCTCTCTCTCTCTCTCTCTGCGCGACTCTGGCCCTGCATGCACCCTGACCCCCCCCCTCCTTCTCCTCATATGAACAAGTCATAAACCCTCTTCTTTCGCAAAGCCCTGTCCTTGAGAATCACGGCCGCGCCTGACCAGCACCTCCTTCCCTTCCATGAATGCCCCTCTATTGACGAGCCCTCCCTCCGCGCTCGATTGTCCACGCAGGCATGAATACCACTCCTTTGATGACCCCTTCCCCCGAGTTCGGCTGACCACACATGTCCGAGGCCATCGCCTAAGCCAGGAGATACCATTTACTGCCCTTATTGTATGCCTAGCCACCCCACCCCCTGGGCCATGATCAGGCGCACACATCCTACGACACACTCAGCTGCACGATCGCTCTTCCCTCTTATCAGCAGGTCAAGGGTCCCCATTGTGAACGTATGTGGAGTAGGATCATCACGAGGATTATAGGAATGTTTTCCTTTTGCGACACACTGACCTGATTGTATCATCAAATGTTCTGCAAATGTATAAATGCCAGAGTCTCACGCTCACTTGTTAGAGCACCTCCCGAAAGACACTGTGTTTCGTGTCCGAAATGACTGGCTCTCCTCATGAGAAATAAACTCTGTTCTTAAATCCTGCTTCCAGCGCCCGTCTCTTTATTTTGGTAACTATTCAGAATGGGAACTAAGAGGCGGTTTGCGCCAGCAGCCTGGGCATCGATAGAATTATGGGCTTACCTTCAACACTCCTCCGCCAATGCGGAGGAGCTGCTGCTGCTCTGATGGGAAGCATGATAATAATGAAGGACTCTGGTAGTTAGGAAGTGAGGCTGGATGCAGGATGCATTTGATGAGAAAAGACCATAAGGAAACAGTTAAAAGCAAGAACTACTTTGGAATATGATGATGTGTGAGATCTCTGTGAAAGAGACACATGGCTGGACTTGGGACACTCTTGTTCACACAACAAGAGGGATTTGGGAGACCTAGGTAGAGCTTACTTGCAGAGTCAGGTGTAAATAAAGTATTTGCATCTGTGCGCATCTGTATGTTCTGCAGAGGGTAAAGGTAGGGCAAGACAGTCCACTCTGGCCAAATTTGAGATTGCCTGCAGTAGCCATGAAATAGTGAAAAGCAAACATATTAGTTTAATCAGGTGGGGCTTTTTTAATGAGCCGATATCACATATTGCCAGAGGTGCTCACCCCAACTCCCATAAACCTCTGGTCCTGGGCATTAGTGGATGTCCCAACCACCCCAGGATGACTGCACTGGTGTGAAAGGAGTCATGATTCCCAGGATTGTGGCCGCCACATATGTGCTGCCCAGTTGTGACCCCCCCCCCCCACATCACCAGCAAAGCTAATCCTGTCCCCATGCAGGCCCCTCAGAAGTTATGAGAGTATTCCTCAACTGAGTATAAGCTCCATCAGGAATTGAGGAGCCACTGCAGGATTTGAGGAGCCCCTGTAGGATTTGAGGATCTACTGCAGGATTTGAAGATCCTGGAACTCTAGGATCAACTATAGGATTCAAGGATCCCAAAGCCTATAGGGCATGGCCAGAGGCTTGGCTTTCCTCCCTGCTGAGAGGAGACCTCTACTTTGTCACAGCTCTTCAATACTGTTCATGACTCGCAGTCAAGACAGTCTTCCATTCAGATATCAATTTCATCTTCTCAGTGTTTTTCTGCTGGTGGTGCATCTTGAAACAAAATCTGCAGCATTACTTCAAAGAATTTCCTTGCATCCTTGGAACTATCCAAATAATTTCTTTACATTCTTAGAACTCTTCAATCTCTTCTAGGAAGAATTAGATGTCAATGTTTGGATTGTGAAACTATTGTTGGGTTTCTGAGCTGCCTCTTACACTTACATACTGGAACCCAGCATGTGTAGGGATATCAAGCAATGTTAGTAATTTTCTATTATGTGCAAGCAGTGCTAAATTGTGCCAGTGGTGGCATGTTGTGGTCACGGGTACTCATTTATGAGGGATGGAGTTTTTTATCATTAGAATGTGACCCAGAGCAAGCGGGAGAAAGAAAGAAAAGGGGTAAATGTTGTGGAATAGAACGATAGGAAAGCAGAGACAAAAAAGGAGAATCTAGGGATCAAAAGGAAACTGCCAGAGTGACTTAAAGTAAAGTCTACTACAATGGAAGCAGAGGCATTGGTGGAATCAAAACTAGGCAGACTAGAGAGCTGGACTGGTCATATAGGACACAGGGATATCCTCCACAGAGTGGGGATCAAGTGCTGCCTCTAGGCGTGGACAAACACAGGGTTATTCAGCTGTCCAGCGTGAAAAACAGTCTTGAAGTATTGCACACAAATGTCTTATAGCTATGTATATCATTTGTCCCCTCAAAATACTCTTGGACATGGTCAGACTCACTTGCTGCATTCACCAAGACCACAAGGGAGGGGATACAAACGCATTACCAGAGCTGCTTTTACCTCCCAGTCCTCCACTGAGCCCCAGCATCTGGCAGCACTAGCAAAGAGTACATAAGGAAAACTTTGACGCCCTGCACTTTTTCACAAATTAAACACTGCCACCATGTATGAATGTTATTCACCATGTATCAGACCAGCGTGGGTACATGTCAGTGGTGCTGGTTAACTAGTGCCGGGTGTCAAACATAAATCCAGGAAGCCCAAATCCTAGTCCAATGTTCAGGATTGATTAACATGTCATGAGTGATGCAATGTGTGAGGTCGTTAGCTGTGCATGTTGGGGACACTAGTTATAGTTTTTGTCAGTTACCTAGAACTCATGTATTTGTGTGTTTTAAACATTAGTTTTTACCTGATTATAACACCAAACTATAAAGTCACTTTAACCTTTGGTTCAGTCAATTTCTTACGGTGTTTTTTTTTTAACACAAGCTGAAATCTTATTACTATCAGTAACTGTGAAGTCTTTTTGACTTGTGTTTTTTTCAGCGACTTTCTAGTTATTTTTTGTTGACATAAAGTAAGATCTTTTTACCATACCTAACTATGATATGACTTTAACATTTGTTTTTTGTTGTTAATATTTGTTTTTTTTATCATATTCGCCCAACTCTACTACTGAGCACAGGTTTTGGCTGTGTACAGCAAGGCATTGGCCACAGGATGTGGTCTGCAACTAGGCCCTGTGCCCAACACCCTCTGTAACACACAACTTTAGTGCCAAGCATGGCGGGGCTTGGCCCTACGTCCAATGCCCGAGGACAGCCAACCCCCCCACCCCCATCCTCCATGGGCACCTAATCCCTTGCTTAGAAGAGAGTGGATACTAAGTTGTTTGTTTCTTTTTTGTGCTGTTTTTCACATTTCTCTGTTTTTCAAATTTTGCACAATTTCTGTCATTTTCTTTGTGTTCTGTCCCCAGGTGCTGTTCCACGGCTCCTCTACATATTCTATTATTCACTTCACCACAGGCTACAACTTTATGGCAGTGTCTGGATTATATACAGAAATACTACATGTTGTTATAATTTTCTTCCTTTTCTTGTCCTAGCACTTCTTTTGGTTCTCTTTCTGCTTTACGCTTCTTCTGCATCTCTGCACATGCTTTGTTGTTTGGATTCATAGACCCCAGGTGATTTCACATTCCAATGGTTCCCATTGACATACAGTTGAGTCTTACCTTTATGCAACACCTACTGGCACAAAGTGCACAGAACTTTCTGCACATTTATTTGTTTTTTGACTGCTGGAAGTTAAACAAAATGTGCAAATCAGCAATTCCTTGGCTGGTCTTGCTTCTTGGGTGTGCTGTAGAAGCGCCACTGCCATCCCGGACGGCTACAAGATCGCCCGCAGAGACCGCAACAACATAATTGGAGGAGGAATAGCCATCGTCCACAAGTCCACTCTCAAGGTCTCCACCCACTCAGACGACACCCTCAGTACCGCCGAACACCTGCACTTCAGGATCCACACCAACCCCAACACCACCCTTAGAGGAACCCTCCTCTACAGACCCCCCGGACCCTGGCCACAGTTCAGCGACACCATCGCCGACCTCGTCAGCACCCACGCACTCGCCTTCACAGACTACATCATCCTTGGCGACTTGAACTTCCACCTCGAGAACAACAACGACGTCAACTCCGCCACCCTGATCAACAACCTCGCCAACCTCGGCTTCAGACAGCTCGTCACCGATCCCACCCACGCCGCCGGCCACACGCTTGACCTCATCTTCTCAGAAAGCAACCACGTCTCCTTCGTCCACACCACCGAACACCACTGGACCAATCACTGCTGCATCCACTTCACCTACAAGAAGCCCACAACGCACCGCCGTGCCCAACAGCTGCCCCGTCGCTGCTGGAGCATACTCACCAAGGGCCAGCTGACCGCCACCCTCGCCCTAACTCACCAAACCCACCGACCCAGACGCCGCCGCCCGCAACTTCAGACAGTGAATAAACGACTGCGCCAACACCCTCGCCCCGCTCAAAAAAACTCTCCAACAGCCGCACCAGAAAGAAAGCCACCTGGTTCACCGAAGAACTCCAGGCCTCCAAACGCACTTGCCGGAAATTGGAGAAGAAATGGATTCACGACTGAACACCGGACAGCCACGCAGCCCACAAGTACGCCACCCGCAGACACCACCACCTCATTAGACTTGCCAAAAGATCTGCCTTCAAAACCCACCTGGACAACAACGCACACAACAGCAAGGAGCTCTTCAGCATCGTGAAAGAACTCTCCAACCCCAGCGACAATGCCAACGAAATCCCCCCCTCACAAGAACTCTGCGACTCGCTGGCCACCTTCTTTCACTACAAAATCGCCGGCATCCACGACAGCTTCAACACAACAGCCATCCCGACCACACCAGACCCCACCGACCAACGAACCCCATCCGCATCAACTGGATGACCTCCTGGACCAACGTCAACGATGACGAAACCCGCAAGACCACAAACTCCATCCACTCAGGATCACCGTCTGACCCCTGCCCGCACCACATATTCAACAAAGCCGACACAGCCAACGCACCCCAACTTCAGAAAGTGATCAACACCTCCTTCGAGACAGCCACATTCCCGGAAAGCTGGAAGCACGCTGAAATCAACACCCTTTTCAAGAAACCCAAAGCGGACCCCAAGTACCTCAAGAACTTCCAGCCCATCTCCCTGCTCCCGTTCCTGGCGAAGGTCATCGAGAAAATCATCAACACGCAACTGACCCGATACCTCGAAGACAACAACATCCTGGACCTGCACCAGTCCGGATTCCAAAGAAACCACAGCACGGAGATAGCCCTCATCGCCGCCACAGACAACATAAGGGCCCAACTGGACAGTGGCGAAACATCAGCCCTCATCCTTCTGGACCTGTCAGCAGCCTTCGACACGGTCTGCCACCACACACTGTAGACACACCTCCAAGAAGCCGGAATCCAAGAGAAGGCCCTGGACTGGACCACATCTTTCCTCTCCGGCAGAACGCAGAGCGTCCGTCTCCCCCCATTCCGCTCTAAAGCCACCGACATCATCTGCGGCGTACCCCAGGGATAGTCCTTCAGCCTGATGCTGTTCAACGTCTACATGGCCCCCCTCGCTCAAGTTGCCCGCCAGCACGACCTCAACATCATCTCCTACGCAGCTCATCCTCTCCCTCACCAAGGACCCACACACCGCCAAAACCAATCTCCACGAGGGGATGACACCCATCGCCGAATGGATGAGGAACAGCCGACTGAAGCTGAACTCGGAAAAGACGGAGGTCCTCATCCTTGGACCCACCCCCTCAGCCTGGGACGACTCCTGGTGGACAACATCACTGGGAACAGCACCGGCACCCACCGACCACGCACGCAACCTAGGATTCATCCTCGACTCCGCCCTCTCCATGTCAAATAAGATCAACGCTGTTTCCTCCTCCTGCTACAATACCCTCCGCATGCTTCGCAGACTCTACAAGTGGATCCCCACTGAAACAAGATGGACGGTGACATAGGCCCTCGTCAGCAGTTGTCTGGACTACGGCAACGCACTCTACGCAGGCATCCCGACCAAACACCTGCGACTCCTGCAACGCATCCAAAACCCGTCCGCCCGACTGATTCTCAACATCCCTCACCGCAGCCACATCATCCCTACCTGAGAGACCTACACTGGCTCCCGTCAGCACGAGGATCAGCTTTAAGCTGCTCACCAATGCACACAAAGCACTCCACAACACCGGACCAGCATAACTCAGCACCAGACTCAGCTTCTACACCCCCACCTGCCAGCTCCGCTCCGGCAGCCTCGCCCTTGCCGCCGTCCCCCGCATCCAACGAACAACCTCCGGTGGCAGATCCTTCTCCTTTCTCGCCACCAATACCGGGAACACCCTCCCCACCCACCTACGACAGACCCAAGACCTGTTCACCTTCAGAAGGCTCCTCAAGACCTGGCTCTTGGACCAGTAGCAGCACCTCCCCCCGACCCAGTGCCTTGAGACCCTCACGGGTGTGTAGCGCGCTTTATAAATACTTGATTGATTGATTGATTGATTGATTGATTGGAAGAACACTGACTCTATCTCTAAACCTATCCCTAGCAGACAATTGTGCCTTACTCCTTCCAAACCGTGGTTCACGGATTCCCTTAAAGAGCTTAAGTTGGGGTGTACGAAGCTGGAAAAACGTTGGCGTCATGGGTACTGCCCCTTGGCCAAGGTGGCCCTCCGCTCAGCTCAGAGAGATTATTATGCAGTTATTAGGAAAGCTAAGAGCGACTTCTATGCAGAGCGGATTGCCAAGGCCAATAATAACAGAAATGTTTTCTATTTTTCGTAGTTTTCTGTCCCCCTGTGCTGAACAAACGAGCCTTCCAGTCTCATCACAATGGTGCGAGGACCTATCGTCCTTTTTTATTGATAAGATTCAAAGGATTCAGGACAGCCTTGGGACGGAGTCTCGGGAGCAGAGGAATTATCCTCTGGTGTCGCTCTCTTGCCCCAGAGTGCCTACCCCTTAATTTACACAGTTTCTGCCTGCTGCTGGGCCTGATATATTGACCATCCTCAAATCGCTGAAATCAGGATCCCCTACTGACCCTTGCCCAGCCAAAGCACTGGGGGGGGCCGAGACAGTCTATTAGAGGCTGCATCTATCATCAACCTCTCGCTTCAGTCCGCCACCGTCCCTCAGCAATGGAAACAGGCCAAACTCCTACCTCTCCTTAAAAAACCTTCGGCTGACCCTTCTATAACCACCAACTATCGTCCTATCTCTCTCTTACCGGCCTTGGTTAAGGTCTGGGAAAAGGTGGTTTTTCGGCAACTGGAGGCCTTTGTCGAGTCCTCAGGTGCTCTTCATCCTGCACAATCTGGGTTTAGGGCTTCCTACAGCACTGAGACAGCGCTGGTTGAGATGACTGAGGCGATCAGGGAGTGCTTGGACGCAGGTGGCAGGGCGACTCTGATTCTATTAGACCACTCTGCCACCTTCGATAGGGTGCCCCACCAGCAACTTCTCGCCTGACTGTCTTCCATTGGTATTGCTGGCCCAGCTTGGGACTGGATACAGTGTTTTTTGGAAGACCGCACCCAGCAGGTCTGGATGCCGCCTTTTTCGTCATCGATCAGAAAACTACCTACTGGGGCCCCCTGCTTTTCAATATTTATCTGACGCCCTTATCTTCTTAGCCGAGGAGCTGGGTGCTAAAATAATAGCCTATACTGATGACACTCAGCTCTTATTCACCTGGAAGGACTCCGACTTGTGAACTGACACAGCCCAAAAATGTCTCTCGTCTGTATTAAACTGGTTGGCACATGCACAACTCAAGTGCAATGAAGGGAAGTCAGAGGTTGTGAGAAGTTGGCCTAATATATGATGTTTCCAATTCTGGAACCACCTTGTATCAGTCCAAACAATCCCTTATGGTGTCTGGTTGTAAGTCAACCTTATAGACAAGCTATCCTAATGGTAGCATGGACTAAGCAGCCTTAAAGGCTTAACTCTAGAGGTCGTGTTAAGCAAGCTGTTTTACCAATCACAATCCTGTAATATCAAATGAAAGGACACCACACGTATATATTATAAAAATATATGTATTTATTACTAGAATAATCCTCTGTACTCTTTATGAGTGCAGAGGCACAAGCGTTTAAACAAAAGCACAGTTAAACATATGAAAGTTGCGCAATTATGGATGAGGCCGGGGGGCCATGCAAACCATATATTAAGAAAGTGGTATAGGAGATACCAATCGAACAGTGGTTAGGCCTAGGGCCTAGGGAATCGCTGGGAGCAGTTGGGACTAGCAATGCTGAAGTCGGGAAAAGCCCACGGGATTCGGGTGCAGCGCTTAAAGCACAAGCATGCACCAATGCAAAGTAAAAGTTATACAGTTATAGTGTAAGGAGACTTCCGCTTAACCTAGCAAGATGAAACTTTAGACACATACACTAGAGGTGTGTACCAGTGTGGGAACACTGGCGTTGATTAGTTACCTCACCCACAGGAAGCGGGTGCACAGGTGCGAAGTAGTGTCGGGTTTTGTCACGCTGGTTGATGGTGCTTGAAGCTAAAGATGCTGCAGGCGTCGTGAAGGAGAAGTGTCCGGTGTGATCCAAGGGTGGATCGGAGTTGTAGAGTACCTGCAAGCAGAGGGGACAGAGTCTGGGTCACTCAGCAGTGACTAGGGTGGAACCAGGACGGAACCAGGCAATGTTGGGCGCAATCAGGTGGTTGTCGAGGAGCTTCTCTCTGCTGCCACGTGGACTCTAGGGCATCTGCGACATCCAGGAGTGGATCACGAGCTGTCCCACAAAGGCTCTCACCGTCGGCGGTGTCGGCTTCAGGATTGGAGCAAACAACACTTGGCAAGAGCAATCCATGGAGGACTGGAAGATTGCTTCTCACTCGGACCTGAAGGGTCAGAGCGGGTGCTTTTTTTCAGAGAAGCAAGTGCAAGTCTAGAGCAACCAGAATCACAAGTTAGTTTTTGTAGTTCGTCGGCACAGGGGCCACAAGCCAACGGGCAAGTGACCGGGCCAACGCGTTGAGACAAAAGAAGCAGAAGGGCCCCACGCAGCACTCGGTGAGTGTAGAGGGGTGAGCTTCGGTGCAAAAGTGGCTCATGGCTGGGGCTTCTCAAACCTCGATGTACAGCTTCGAGGGTCACTCGTGGGCTGCACGGTCAGCATCTCGTGGTCTTTCCAAGATGGCGGGCCCCACGCTTCCGGTCACCTCCACGGGTCTCAGCTCTGCAGGGACTGTGGATCCGGCTGTTAGAAGGCAGGCACGCTTGGTCTTGTTGATCTCTGTTGCTCGAGTTCTGGCGGGAACTGCAACAAATCAAACGTCGAGGTGCTGGATGGTGCCTGTTTGCACAGGGTGGTCACTCCTTGACCACAAGGGAGATTCTTCAGTCTTCTACGTTGAATAGGATGTCGAAGGGTCCAGAGTTTTGTTTCATAAGTTTCAGTCAGGATAATCTGAGTGCTTTGGCACTGCTCCCATTCTTATACCAATCTAGGGGGCTGGATTACCTGCTAGGTCCCCTCCTATGGGTGGGACCCAGGAAGGGGGTGGTTACACCCCTTTTCCTTTGTCCAGGTCGCGCTGGGACTGGGACTGGTGTGCCCCAGAACCAGTTTGACCGGATTATGCAAGGGGAAGCCTTGTGCTCCACAGGCAGTGTCTGGTTTCTTTCAAACCTCCCTGCTACAATCCACTATCTCCTGTCTGGGGTGGTGTGACACCTCCCTGTGACAGGAAACCCTTTGTCCAGGCCTCCTTGGCTGAGTTTCGGTCAGCAGCAGGAGGTCAGACCCGTGTCTGTGGCAGAAGCATCCATTTTGTGGTGCCGAGGCTCCTTTTAAAATCAACCGCGTTTTAGCAAAGTAACATGTCCTCTCCCTCTAGAGGGGTGGAATGCTATCCCCGTCAACAGGACTGTCGAGGGGATAGTATTCCAAATTGTATGACACCTTACACGACATGTTTTGATAAAGCCAAACCAAAGTTAACATATAACCGCGAGGATTATAATGCACTTAATAGTATATGGTATGGCATTATCCCGTAACAGCTTAGGGAATTGGTCCCGACAGCTGCAGACAGGCTCAGCTCATGCTAGAGCACCACCTCACATAAAATCAAGCACTCTGCCTCCAGGATTGTTAAGGCCTGCCATAGGAGTGACTTATAGGTATATATGTGTCCAGATAGGTTTAGATATAGGCATACTATATCTAAGCAAGGGGTGATTACACCACCTTGCCCCAGCTGAGTGATCAGCCTGTTGTGTCAATTTTAGAGAGCCAGCCAGGGGTGGCAAAAGATATGCTGCAGCCCCTGGTAGGCCTTGGATGCACCTATGCCCTGGGCACCTATAGTGCTCTGTACAGGGGCTGATAAGGAGACCCAAGCCAATCTAGTTATGCACCTAGGGTACATGTAATCCATTTTACAGAGAGAGCAGATAGCCTGGGGCCCTGATTAGCAGGGAACCAGGCCAACTAAGTCGAAAACCAGCTAAACACAAAGCAAAAAATCTGGGGTAACCATAGTCAGGTATCCACCTTCCTACAGAGGTGCTCCTGCATGGTCAGTTTCCCCCTGCCTTCAGAGAAACTTTATGGGCCCCTGACTTCCCGTGCCCTAACTCAGAGGGAGGCTTAGCGAAGAACCTAGGGGTATGGTTCGGGAAGATCTCCGGTTTTCTGACCAAATTAAGAAACTCACTGGAGTTTGTTTCAGTACCCTTAAAGCTCTAAGGAGATTATTTCCCCTGCTACCGAGGCTAGCCAAGGAAAAAGTTGCCCTGGCGCTTATCCTCTCCTGCCTCGACTTTGCCAACGCCTTATACATTGGCATCCTGGGCTATCTACTAAAAAAACTTGAAACCATACAGAATGCCGTGCCAGACTCCTGTTTAATATCTCTAGGAGATCTAGTATCCGGCAGCATTTGCGTTACCTAGATTAGCTTCCTGTGGCCCAGCGGGTGCATTTCAAAGTGCTTACCATGTCTCACAGGGCCCTTCATGGCTCTGGTCCATCCTACATTAGAACACGGTTTGCGGTCTATGCCCACAGATGATTTTTTGTGCTCAGCCTCACAACGTCGGATCGTGATCCCGAGGTTCTGCAGGACGCGGATGGGGGGCCAGTCCCTCTCTGTCAAAGCAGCTATTGCGTGGAATTCTCTTTCTGTGGATCTCCAGCGTACCCAGGATTTCCGCATTTTTAAAAAAAACAACTCAAAACTTTTCTCTTCAATCAGTCGCTCTAAACAGCTCTGCCCCTGCCTGTCATAGTCCATTTGCGCGCCATGACACTATAGAGTATTTGTGCGCGATATAAATTCCTTTATAACGTAACATAACTGAAGTCGTGATTTTCAGATGGTGTATCTTGCATCGGCCTGGTGGCTGAAGCACTTGGCGTTGCTGGTGTCCAGTTTTGTCTGGCTTGTACCAACTTATCTCTCAATCATCTTGCCTTGCGGTAAGTGATTTGTGGTCTATGGTTTACACTTCATTCCCTATGAAACTGTCACTTTAGATGGCACTCCCATGTTTTTTCAGAATCATCTTGGTATCATCACATTTCTCATTAAATGTAGTAATAAATCTAATTGTGTCATTACTATCACATTGGTGACTCCGTGAAGAAAGAGTAGGCTAGTATGTGATACACTCTAATTTGTCACTGCTTATTGCAAACCTATTTTATGGGAACCCCTTTCGTTGAACTTCATGACCATATTCTCCTTTTTTTCAAAGCAAACATTTAAACTGCAATTCCTTCTAGCTTTAAGTAGTTCACCATAGGGAACACTCAGGGTTTTAATTGGGCCAGGTCCTATCGGGCTCTGCATTGTTGCCCTCACTCTTAAGGTGAAAACAAATCTTGACTCTGCAGCAGTACCAGCCTTCACTGGCTTTGATGTAACTTCATAGAGACTCCTTATAGTTCTTTCACAGTCTCATCATTTCAGAACTGAAGCATTTTCAATGGTATATACAATGAAGTCGAAGCTGTTGCTTATTTGTCTTATGCAACTAACAGCCATTGATAAAGCCAATAGTTCTGGCTTATTGTAGGTATAATGTTACTTGTATTATATATCTGGATGCAATGACATAAGCAGCAAAATGCCACTCAAGCGGGGGCTCTATGCTAAGCACAGATTTTTAGAGTATGTGTTTTTAAGCCTCATCCTTAATTACATTAGCCACGCCCCTTTAAGACACCCCCAGATTTGTCAACCCACTTAAAGCACTGGGAACACTTCATTTCAATGTTCTCGGTGTGTGCTTTTAGCATGTAGAATGCTATTCCCTGATGTGGACGTATGAAAAGGGGAGGTTGTAACTTACCCCCTCCTCTTCAACTCAAAATGTACATGTATTAAAGCCTGTTGTCACTTATTTGTGCTATGAATTGGCTGTCAATGGCAACTTCAAATGGTCAAGAAGAAACAAAAATCAAAGAGTAACTCGCCAGATTAGAGAAACTATCCCAAAGTAAATTTAGAAAGCGGTGGGGAACCACCTCTATTCAGCAATATGTAAATGTTGGATGGGCACTAGGAGGGCTCTGTTTTTTTACGCTGCCCTCATATAAAAATCCAATTCCCAATACGTTGTAGGATTGACTGGGCAACTCATCGTGCTTCCTCAAGCAAATGGAAATACTAAGGAAATATACATGGATTAATAGCCGAATTACAAAAGAATTACTAATTAGGCGCTAGCAATAAATGTTATACATTTGATTTTTCAGTTTGTAAACATTTTATTAAATTTTGAATATAATTTACAATTAAATTTAAATATCATTACATTTTAAAAGCACAATAAAAGTATATTATGCTACAGTTTGCAAATAGAGTATATTAATTTTTGTGTTTTTTAATGGCGTCTTTTAACACCGTGATACGAAAGATCTTTAAGGTTTAGTAATTCTTGGTGTTATGCTGCAATGGTTATGTATTATGTATTTAGTATGCATAATACTCAGATGAATTTGGCATATGGACATAATTTAGTGGCCAACCTGCAACTCCTGGCTTGGCCTTTGTGACCCCTGGCACTGCTTTTGCACCACCGGCCTAAGAGGTAGAAAAATCAGTGCCAAGAACACAGAGGCAGTTTGCCTTTCTAGGCGTCAGAAATCCGCCCTCCTTATTTTCTGTCCATTTGTTCTTACACTTATAATGAATAATAACTCAGATTGAGTTTCAAAAAGTGAGACTGAGAGAGTCAGAGTGAACTAGAGTAAAAGTGACTGTGAGTGACTAATGTTAAGTGAGAATAAATAAGTAAGAATGAGTGTGAGGCAGTGTTAGAGGGAGGAGGGAGAATCTGTGAGCGAAAATGAGTGAGTGTAACTGAGTGGGAATGACTGAATCAAAGTGAGTGAGAATAAGTGAGAGGAAGAGTCAGTGCAAGTGAGGGTGAGTAAGAAAGTATAAGTGAGTAAAATACCGGTACTGACATACTGGTGGTAATTCTTGGAATATGGTGGCACCTGTGGAAACATTCTGGCACTTGCATACTTGAGGAAATAAATAGCATGGGACACCCATGGCAACATGCTGGGGTTAGCTCATTGGAGGTAATTATTGGCATCTTGGCACAAGGGAGGACAATCGTGGCATACAGGAGGGAGCAAACATGACAAAACACTAGCCTGACATACTAGAGATCATTTCTGACACAAGAGTCACCCATGGCACATGGACGGCATTAATGCAAAGTCTGGCACTGGCATATTTTATATAATGTTTGACATAAGGGGCACCCATGACATGTAGGGCAACCCATGACAAAAGACCACATTGGATGTAATGTTTGAGACATGAGGCCATCCACAAAATAGCATATCTATGTGCCAATTGTAATTTTAAATGTAGTATTTTGCCCCATTTTTTAAAACAAATTCTCAAAGTCAAGAATGCCCCCCCCCCCCCCCCCCAATCACCCTCAAGAAGAGTTTTGGTTCACTACAGTTTAGGATAAGTGTTATGCTCCACTACTTTGAAAGATTATGCCAGCACCCTATTATAGGTGCTATCTGTTGTGTTGCTTTAATCATGCAGTTATTATGGGACTTCAGCAATGTCAATTATTGTTATGTCTTCAGAGTTTAGATCATGTGACATTACTTACTGGGGACATTCAAGTTCAAAGGACAGACGATTTCACTTCTTGTGATGTCAGTAAGGTCAAAAGGTATAAGGTATGTGAGGTCACTTCTGGTATCCCTGGCATTTTAGTAAATTGACCTCCATGATTGGTGCCTTCTCTGTGATTTTATAAAAATGAATAAAAACATTCAACAAAAAGAATACATGTATTTTTGTTTGTGTATGCTCCATGTGTGAGAGACACTATACATTCGTTTTAAGATATACAATCTCTAGTAGGTACCAATTATTATCAATAGATGGCTATTTTGAATAGTTAATGGTTACTAGAAGGTCAAAGGGTAACCATTTTTGCAATATTTTGTGCTTATTAAATGGAACTTTGCAACAATTTTCATACTGGTGGGGCAAGGTAACCACGTATTTAGGAAAGTAGGATGACAGGGATTGGTTGATGGGAAAGCAGAATAGGGTTTAGCTGAGGGGTTTAGCTGAGTCCACCTTAATGATTTTTGGGACCCCATCCAGACATATTGGTGCCCCATTTGGAACAGCTTTGAATGTACTCATCATTGCAAGGCACTCTGTTGCATTCCATACGTGTCTGAAAGAGTCATAGTTAGAACACCTACCTGAATGAGAAGCAATAGCACACTCATGTTGGCATAGCCGAAGTCACAGACCAGTGATGTAAATGGGGACATGAGTTGGCCTAACGGCTAGGGTGGTCGATCTCAAATCTGGTGAACTGGCTTCGATTCTCGGCAATGATGCTGAACATCCTGTGATTCTGGGCAATTCACTTAATCTCCCCGTGCCTAACAAAAAATGAATGTGTGTCCTCACGTAACGTAACTGGTGCTATGTAAAGCGCTCTAATACCCGATTCGGGTCAAGTTCGCGCTATATAAAACTCTGCAAAAAAAAATGGCTGTTGTCATTGCAGGGTTGATAAAAGATTACCATTGGCGTACATAATAATAATACACTTTGTTTCATTGTCAAGGGGGACTTACGTTTTTGGTGTGCAACTGCTCAGTTGTAATACTGGCAAGAGATGGTCCCTGAATATCGTAACTAAAATAGTGTCTGACAAAACATTGCCCATTTGGAGAATAGAAAATCTACACCAAATGTGACTATACTTTTGAGACTGGTATGTGGGCCAAAATGTTTCTGTCTGACAATATCAGTGGTGCAAGGTGCAGTGACACCGGCTGGTTTGGTACCGAACATGCATAACTGGGGCAGTTGGAGGGAAAACAAGGCAACTGAAGAACACCTGTCTGTCAGCATTACCGGCCGTGCAGACTACATGTCTCTAAGCCTCACACAATACAATGACCTCCTTTTGGTGGAGGCAGAGTGGGTCGATTCAGGGCGAGGAACTGCTTGTTTATGGTGGGCTAAATCAATAATGTGTACCGAGCCCAGCATTTTGCACAGACACCGGTGGCTAGTGCCTCTGAATTTCAGTGTGCAAAATACTGAGGCTGCGTAGTCTTGATTCCACCTCATGGCCCTTTCATCCACCACCAGACACTCCCTGCCTGTTCATCTCACTCCTGCAGGTTCCAACTTTCTTCCTTTGCCACAGCTTACTCGTTTTTTCCTTCCTCGGTCTTCTCTTATTTGACTTTATCCTCTCTTTCTCTGGATCAAAGCTTGCTGAGGAAAAATAATTTCCAGTTCCCAAAAATGTTGAGCTGATGCCGAGACTCAAACCTGGTTTTGGAATCCTAAGGATGCCTGGATAGAATTCCAATTATGCTGGAGTAATTCAGTAATTCCGCATTACTGTTCGATTTTGAATTACCGATAATAACGCAATTACGGCCGCTAGCGCAATTTAGAGTGATTTAGGGGTAAAACAATTGTACAGCGAGGACACTTTTAGAGAGCGTGAGCAGCTGTTCACGTTGCTGTTAGGTCCTGTTGAATTTAGCTCCATTTTCCTAGTCAAAGTGCATCCATGTGTCCATTTGGACTCGAGGGTGCATTTTGTGCTCCGAAACTAGCACTAAGTTCCGGGAGTAACCCTACCCTAAGTGTTCACTTGGCAAGTATGACCAACTTCGCATGCTCCCTTTTCATGCTCAGTTCAATTTTAGCTCTCTCTCAGTGCAAAATGAATCCTCACGTGCATTTTAGACTCGGGCATTTTTGCAATAAGAAAATAGCACTTAACGCAGAAATACATGTCTCATGTAATTTAATGTAACCTTGTGGAATTTTTGGGTAATTCGTGTGATTACGCCACATGGAATTGCACGAGTTACGTCCACTCCTAGTCCTAAATCGGTAGCTCTGGCGGCGACACTACATCCTCACAGCCTGCTCTGTTTTCTGCATGTACCGCAACCGTTTTGAAGAGTGGAATCAGATTAATTGGATTCCTCTGTTCCACTGAAGTCATGTAAACTAAGGGGCATATTTACAATTAATGGCGCATCCCTGCAAATTAGCAGGGATGCGCAAGTAAATGTGCGCCATGCCTCCGCCACCCATGATGCGCCGCATTTACAATGCGGTGCACCATGGGGCAAAAACGGCACAGATGCATCACGCATCTGTGCTGTAAAAGTGTCGCATTGCTGGAGTTGTGTCGCATGGGCGTCGCAGCTCCGGCAATGCTCTGGGGGGCCATTCTACTAATGCTGAGTCAAGCTTTACGCCTGCTTCAAGCAGGCGCAGGGTTTTGACGTAGCATTGGCCTAAAAGTGATTGATTGAAATCTTGTAGATTTCACTCAGCCACTTTTAGGAGGCGTTCCTGTGCCGGAAGTACCCCCTCATACCGGAACGCTTCCTTAAGGCGCAGGGCTTTACAAAGTGACGCATCTCCCAGATGCATCACGTTGTAAATAGCCCGCACCAAGGCGCATCTTTTGCGCCGCCGCTGCGTCACAAAAGTGACGCAATGGCGGCGCAAAAGAGGCGCAAGGGGCTTGTAAATCTGCCCCTAAATTCCAAAATTCTGTCTGGTAGACAAACGTCTATGCTGCTGATATTTCGCAGTTGGCAGCACGGGAGTGAGTAAGTCTCAGACGACAGAGAGATGAGGGGGCTGCAGAGGATGTGGGGTCGAAGGTGGGCTGCACTGCCATGGCAAAGGGGGATTGGAGCTTCAGGTGGAACGTAAAGGGCAGAAAGCCGAACAGCAAAGGTAGAAGGGGGTTGGAGAGCTGTAGGGAAGAGTTTAGGAAGTGCAAGAGCTTAAGCTCACAAGGGCAATGGATGGCATCGGGGCATGGCCAGGGGGGCATTGGAGAAGTATTTTCTTCTCACGAAGAAATGCATTAAATGTTCACTGCATTGTCATTACCTAACAGAAGGGTTTTACACATACCTTGCCTTACACAGCGTACCAGTTGTAAACCTGTAATTTACTCAAAGCCTCAGTCAGCATGGGGGTAGGTCAGTAGGAACACAGTATTTGATGACCACAAACATATGCATTTCAAAGAAGAATCAAATTCAGTCTTCAACTAACAATGAAACAGGCCCTCTGGTAATAAATAAGGACGACAAAGTTTACGCAACACAACCGTTTCCTAACAGTTAAGGCTTCCGGTTTCCCTGTTTTTTACAGATTGTTGCAGATATATACAGACAGAAAACTATCAATTTATCTTTCTGTGTTTATTTTTAAAAATATGGAAAATAGGTCTTGTTTAGAGTGATCTTTGATGCTGTCAATTATGACCAGTAGGTCAACAGCAGTGCAGACTGACACACAGGGAGAGTTACAAAAAAGGCACTATATTTTCTACTGAAACTAGACATTTACAATATGCATATACACTATAATGCTAACATCATATGACTGTATTGCATATGATTGATGTATTATACACAGCTTCTTAAAGCACTAAAATCATTGAGGGATCCAGTTGCTAGTTTACTTTGTTTCATGACTAGGCGGAGATAGACACTTAGAATAGGAATATACACTGTATGAATGACTTTGCCACTAGACTACATCTCCCATAATCCCTAGGGAGAGTTGGTCGGAGCACCTGACTTAGATTACATAAGCCCCACCCATGCATTTGCACGGGGCTTGTCACTCGTGATACCTGCTATCTGGGAGAAGAGCAAGACTTGTTTTTCTCTTCTCAAGACTGTTCTTTTAGAAATCTAGCAGCATCTGCCTGAAGACGGCAGCCTTCCTATTGCCTCTATCTGGTTCTGGAGCGGCGCTCTGTCCAAGGCGTCTCTATGCCACATTGAGGAAATTCCGCTCTCTTCCTGGAGCGGCGCTCTACCCGAGTCGTTTCTACGCCGCATCACGGAAACCACTTTCCGCTCTCTCCCAGGGGGAGAGACTTCTCGCATTTGGTTGCAGAACACCAGAGTCATCAAGAGCTTTTTCCGAGTAGCTTTCCATATGCTAACTTGGAAGAAAACAACCAACAGTTCATGTCGCAGCCTCTGAACCACGCTGTATACACGCTCATCTATTTTTGCCAGTCACGCTGAGGAATCGTTGCTTCCATCATATACTCAGTCTTCACAGGCTTTCCGCAGGAAAATACACGGAAGCCACACTTCCTTTTCTTTTCCTTTTTGTTATCTTGGGACACATAAAGAATTAAGTGCTAAGGAGCGCTCACGTTTTATGTTAATCACAGACTCTGCCCTAAACAAGCCTTGGCAAGTGCTAAGTCTAGGATTGATTTAAAGTGTGGTATAAGAAGATGCCTAGAGACAACATATGGATTGTGTGACATTCAAAACGGAGAGAAGTATCTTCATTCAGACAAGTGCTTCATGTTTTGTGGACTAAACTGCTGACTTTAAATTTTTCTTTCTTTATTTTTCCTTTTTTGCCTGTGTTACCTTGGGAGAGTGCATCTGTTGATTAAGTGAGTACTTACACAATAGGGTGAATGCTTTTTGTCATAAGCAAGGGGGGAGAACCTTCTTATGTGTGTCTTGTGTTTCACCGACAAGGCTGATGGGGCAGAGTGCGGGAGAGTGAGGTCCACAGCACATGGCGACATCCCTTATCTATGCCAAACAGCTGCAACTTTATTGTTTCATTTGTCCCTTTTTTCCCTTTCCCCTATGGTAGTATTATCCTTGCAGTGTTATCTATTACTCTGGGGTATTTCCATGGCGGTGGAAGGGATTAATTAGCATCATCAACGTTCCTGCTGTATCCGGCTGAAAAGGTTAGTGGAACCTCTCTCTGTATGACAGAGTGACAAGCCCATGGTTACTTACAGCCTGAACGATGGATACCAACACTGTGCTTACATCAGTGTTGGAAACATTGACCGCTCTAAGAATGGAGGTGGATGCCTTCAGGGGTGAAAACCAAGAGTTGCAAATTGAAATGAGCACCATGAGACGTGAAGTTGCGGGGTTGTCTCGCTCTAGTTCCACTGGTTCCCGGGGGGCTCAATACATTAGGAATTGGACACTTCCCCCACCAGTCTCTCATGACACAGGAGCAGGGCAATCAACACAAGCAGTGGGAGGGAGCACGGGTCCTTCCACCATCCAAGTCATACAACCTGCACAGTTGCCCTTAGCTCCTCCAGAAAGATTCTTTGGGGAGCCTATGAAGTTTGGTATATTTCTAGGGCAGTGCAAACTACACTTCATATGTAAACCAGCCATGTTTCCTAATGACCAGACCAAAAAACGCCTTTGTAATGTCTTATCTTGGGGGTGACGCAGAAAGCTGGTCTTTTCCCCTCAAAGAAAGAGGCGACCCTGCCTTGCGTAATTTTGACTCCTTTTGTGATGAAATGCGCACGTTATTCGATAGGAAGGCACATTTACTCTCCTTGGATAGGGAATTACTCACACTCAAACAAGGTAGTCAGGCCTTTTTGTCTTATATAACCACCTTCAATGGACTCATAGCCGAAACCGACTGGCCCATGGAGAAAAGGACCTCGCTATACTATCAGGGGTTACGTAGTGAGTTAAAAGACGTCCTGGCACAAGTAGTGTATATGCCAACCACATGTGAAGAACTCATTGATCTCACTGTACAGTTAGATCATAGATTACAAGAAATGAGGGGAGATAAATATTGTATCGAAACTAGGTACTACGCGCCTCGTTCTCGAACAGTAGCTGAAGGAGCCACTCCTGCATCGGATGGAATCGAACCCATGCGGATTAGTGGTATCAAAGGGCCACTAAACCCAGAAGAAAGAGAGAGAAGAAGAAAACAATGGCTATGCATGTACTGTGGGAAACCTGGGCATTTTATTAAAGATTGCAAGGCAAAAACAAATAACCCCTATAAAGCATTCAAAGGCAATCAGAAGGTGCCAGTGGTGGATTGCATGTGTGAGCATTTGGAAAATTAGAAAGCCCAAACAGGTACCAGACCCCTTGTTTGAGGCTACAGGAGGGAGAGGTCTGTCCTGCTCAGGTGAATACAGTCCAAAACGCTGTGGCACATATGAATGTGTGTGTTACTTCAGCTATACCGGGATCAGGAGTGGTGTTAGTACACGCTTTATTGGACTCAGGGGCTACAGGAAATTTTATGGATCAAAGCTACGCCCACCAAATAGGGATGCCCTGTATCAAAAAGAAGATACCAGAAATGGTGAAAGCGGTTGATGGCACCAAACTAACCTCTGGTCCTGTGCGATATCACACTCAACAGATCCAGATGGGCACACACCATTTTGAATACATTCAATTCGATTTGATAGACACCCCCAATTTTACCCTCATATTGGGAATGACATGGCTTACTCTACAGGATCCTTATGTGCAATGGTCTGCACGAACCGTTACGTTGAATGCTGCATACTGCAAGGAACACTGCACGATGGATAAAATGCAAGAGGATACTAAAAGAACGAATTCAGCGGAATTACTTGCCAACAGTTGCTGTACACAAAGTGTGGGATGTACCACCGCATTGCCCAAGGAATACCAGAAGTACCATATGGTGTTCAGCGAACAAGAAGCCAGCAAACTGCCTCCACATAGGGCTTATGATTGCGTTATTGAACTAGAACCAGGAGCCAGAATTCTGTGTAGCCCTATTTATACCCTCACCAAAGCAGAGACAACCTAGCTACAACAATACCTGTTAAAACTATTGGATAATGGCTTCATTCGTCCATCATCTTTACCGGCATCCTCGCCTCTTTTTTTTATTCCGAAACGTGAGGGAGGCCTAAGAGCATGTATTGATTATAGAGCAATCAATCGCGTCACCAAGTAGAACAGATACCCCCTGCCCTTGATACTGGTTCTGTTGGATCAATTGAAAGGAGCTACGGTTTTTACCAAGCTAGATCTCCGTGGGGCATATCATCTGGTGAGAGTGTGGCGGGGGAATGAATGGAAGACAGCCTTTCGAACCAAATTCGGATTATACGAATATCAGGTGATGTCCTTTGGGCTTTGTAATGCCCCCGCCGTATTTCAATACTTCATGGATGAAGTGTTAAGAGGACTACTGGATGTATCATGCATTGTATACATAGATGATCTCCTTGTGTACTTTAGGTCCCTAGAAGAACACATCCCTCATGTGACTGCAGTACTAGAAAGGCTACAGCAGTATTCACTGTACTCAAAACTGGAGAAATGTATTTTTCACACCCAGGAAGTCGAGTTCTTAGGGTATATCATTGGCCCTACAGGGTTGTGTTTGGACAAAAAGAAGACAAAGGCAATTATGGAATGGGACTCCCCATCTTGTGTGAAGGCCCTACAGAGTTTTTTGGGGTTTGTGAACTTTTATAGGAGGTTAATAAAGAACTTCTCCAACGTCATCCAACCCTTGACTCTTCGTCTTCGAAAGGGAGCTACCTTTACGTGGACTGCAGCAGCGCAGGAAGCATTTCAAGCATTAAAACTACATTTTACTAGTGCTCCCATCCTGAGACACCCTGATGCATCTCAACCATACATCCTGGAGACCGACGCGTCATACTATGCCATAGGAGGAATCCTCTCCCAGCGACACCCAGACACGGGTCAGTTATATCCTGTCGCCTTCTTCTCAAAGAAGTTATCCAGTTGTGAGGTGAATTACAGTATTACAGACAAAGAGTTGTTGTCCATTAAGCACGCATGTGAGAAATGGAGACACCATCTACTGGGAGTCAGACACTTGGCAGAAATCTACACAGATCACCGTAACCTGCTGTTTCTAAAGAGTGCTCAAGCTCTAACTCCTAGACAATTACGATGGTCCTTATTTTTTGCGGATTTCTACTTTGTAATCAAATACAGATCAGGCCTCCAAAACGGAAATGCTGACGCACTTTCCAGGCCTATGCCTATCCCTACAGAAAACATGGATATAGTAGAAGAGCCTCCCATTATTCTACAGAAGGCCTCCTTCCCAACAGATGTTGTAGCTTCAATCACCACCCAGAATTTTCTCAACGTAGTAAAGAAACAAACCACAGGTCTAGACATAAAGGCATGGGTACTGAAGAAAGTCTTACATCGATCTGTGAAAGAAGAATTGATGTTCCATGATAACAGATTATATGTCCCTGAAGGTCCCTCACAGAAACAAGTTCTACACTGGGTCCACGATCCTACCTTGGATGGGAACCCAAAAGACTATGCAAACTATGAACCAATATTTTTGGTGGGAAACACTTAGAAAAGACACAGAAAAGTTTTTCTCAGAATGCTCTGTTCGTACCCAATCTAATGCCCTACATCAAAGGCCCCGTGGTTTACTTAGACCAATATCTACACCACCAGCTCCCTGGCACACAGTGTCTATGGATTTCATAGTAGAAATGCCACTCAGTTACGGTTTTGATACCATCTTAGTGGTATTGAATCATTTAACGAAAATAGGACACTTCATTGCCCTAAAGAAACTGCAGACTTCAGCTGAATTGGACACTATCTTCTTGCAACACATAGTCAGACTACATGGAATCCCTTCCGTAATCATTACAGACAGAGGGACCCAGTTTACTTCCCGATTCTGGAAAGCTCTATGTGAGATCATGAAGTTAGACTCTCGACTATCCACAAGTTACCATCCGCAAACAGACGGCAAAACAGAAAGATTAAATCAGACATTAGAGCAATATCTCAGATGCTTCACGTTGCTACGTGATGACGAATGGAGCAAACTCTTGTGGACGGCGGAGTTCGCCTACAATAACACTGATCATACTTCGTTGGGATATTCCCCCTATTACTGCCTCAATGGCTTTCATCCCAATATGCTACCTTTTGAACATCCTGTGTCTTCCAATCTCCCTTCTATTCAAGAACATCATGCACACCTCAAGCTAGTTTTAGACACCGTCAAAACACATTTAGAGGAGGCACGAACACGGGGCAAACTACAGGCAGATAAGAAGAGATTACCCGAACCCACTTATAAGGTAGGAGATCAGGTATGGTTAAGCACTAAACACCTTACGTTCAGAGGAAACAATAGGTTGCAGTCTAAATTCGTAGGTCCATATCCCATAGACAAGGTGGTAAACCCTGTTGCCATGAAACATATCCTTCCTTCGGCTTGGCGAATACAACCAGTGCTCCATGTGTCCCTTTTAAAACCCTGTCTTCAGGGCATCCGTTTGCCTGTCAAACCCCAATCAGTTGATATTGATGGAGATGAGGTGTATGAGGTACAGAGTATCTTGGATTCCAAGTTTATTAGAGGCCGAGTGCACTACTTGGTAGACTGAAAGGGGTATGGGCCCGAGGTCAGGTCATGGGAACCAATGCCCAACCTGCATTTCCCTGGACTTTTGAGGGATTTTCATACCAGCTACCCTGGCAAACCCGGAGGTCCGTCGAGACGACGGACGATGAGAGGGGGTACTATCATGACTAGGCGGAAATAGACACTTAGAATAGGAATATACACTGTATGAATGACTTTGCCATTAGACTACATCTCCCATAATCCCTAGGGAGAGTTGGTCAGAGCACCTGACTTAGATTACATAAGCCCCACCCATGCATTTGCACGGGGCTTGTCACTCGTGATACTTGCTATCTGGGAGGAGAGCAAGACTCATTTTTCTCTTCTCAAGCCTGTTCTTTTGGAAATATAGCAGCGTCTGCCTGAAGACGGCGGCCTTCCTGTTGCCGGTATCTGGTTCTGGAGCGGCGCTCTCCCCAAGGCTTTTCTACGCCGTATCACGGAAACCACATTCCTCTCTCTCCCGGGAGGAGAGACTTCTTGCATTTGCTCTCAGAACACCAGAGTCATCGAGAGCTTTTTCTGAGTAGCTTTCCATACGCTAACTCCGCAGAAAACAAACCGACAGTTCGTGTCACAGCCTCTGAACTGCGCTGTGTATACGCTCATCTATTTTTACCAGTCAGGCTGAGGAAGAGTTGCTTCCATCATATAATTAGTCTTCACAGGCTTGCCGTAGGAAAATACACGGAAGCCACAATTCCTTTTCTTTTCCTTTTTGTTATCTTGGGCCACATAAAGAATTAAGCGCTAAGGAGCGCTCACGTTTTGTGTTATGCACAGACTCTGCCCTAAACAAGCCTTGGCAAGCGCTAAGCCTAGGATTGATTTAAAGTGTGGTATAAGAAGATGCCTAGAGACAACATATGGATTGTGTGACATTCATCAAGGAGAAAAGTCTCTTCATTCAGATAAGTGCTTCATGTTTTGTGGACTAAACTGCTGACATTCAATTATTCTTTCTTTATTTTTACCATTTTTTGCCTGTGTCACCTTGGGAGAGTGCAGCTGTTGATTAAGTGAGTACTTACACATAAGGGTGAATACTGTGTGTCATAAGCAAGGGGGGAGAACCTTCTTATGTGTGTCTTGTGTTTCACCTACATGGCTGATGGGGTGGAGTGCAGGAGAGTGAGGGCCACAGCACATGTTGACATACCTTTTCTATGCCAAACAGCTGCAACTTTATTGTTTCGTTTGTCCCTTTTTTCCCTTTCCCCCGTGGTGGTATTATCCTTGCAGTGTTATCTATTACTCTGGGGTATTTCCATGGCGGTGGAAGGGATTAATTAGCATCATCATTGTTCCTGCTGTATCCGGCTGAAAAGGTTAGTGGAACCTTTCTCTGTATGACGCTTTGATAGGTTAAAGAAATGTGGAAAGATCCTAGCTTCAGGTATATTTTTTCACAAAAAACAAAATAAATATGTTTAACTACAGATAGAAAGTCCAAATAACAAATACGAGTAATTATAGATGGAAATGTCTGAAAAATAAATACAAATAAACTGTTTGTCATTGGCAGCAGGTGAAATTTCAAAGCTGTGGGATGTAAATACCACAACTAAAGTGAGTGAGCCCAACTACTCCTAGGTGGATTCTGGCAAGAAGGAGTTAATTAGTGCATTTCAATGCCACAGAATACACAAACAAGTGCCTCGGAAGCTATATTTTCTAAAGGCAGTTCCTATCAGATAATTGTAAATTTCACTATATGTCAGTGTAAGACTGCATAAAATCAAGACTAAATACTGTCTCAAAACCAAGGGCCTCGATGTATAGGCCAATCTCTTGTCAATTGGTCGCATGTAATAGGTCATTGCTCATCTATCCAGGGATTCGGGCGGAGATATTTCAATACCTTGCAAAGGAATGGAAAGTCAATATTGATTCGACCACTTGGCTGAAAGTGGTAGGGTACGATTTTCCGCTGGGGCTGTCTGATAAATTGGTAAAACTAGTATATATAGTAACAGCCATAGCTCGGTACCTCTTACTTCAAAAATGGCCTACTAAATTAATCCCCACGATGAAGTGTGGAAATCGCAATAATCTCTGTTAGCATAAACTGAAACCATTTGTTTGTGGGATCCATTTTGTCAGCTATGTAATTCTTCCACCCTCTGCTGCTTGTCTTTTCCCTGCCTGTGCTGTCTATTTTAGTTAACTTCCTGACTCAGCTAAAAGCAATATGCATGCTAAAGAGTTTGTAGCTGCCAGAAAACCTGGTCTCAGACTCAACTGACAATCTCTTAGTGATACTAATAAACAAACATATGTGTGGAGGGTCAAGCGGAATATTTTACGACCTGTCTGCTCGCTCCCCTACTGTAAAGATGCAAAACACACAACAGAGCAGACCAGGTCTAGGAATGGTGTGTAACTATACTAGTGACTGTGAAACAGTTAGATGCATGTGAGAGCGAATGCTATTGAATCACAAAAGCTATATTAACTCCCATCAGCCCACCCTTATGGTGGAGTTTACGTCATGTGGGAGTTGCTGGTCATTCAATACCACGTCCGACCATATAGTGCCGGTGCGGGAATGGATGTCAGTACTCTAGCCATGATGTTCATCATAGAGTGGTATTGATAAAGTGCAGTGCTCAAGTGATAGTGATAAATAAAATTGACTACTCAGACTCAAGAAAATGTTCAGACAGAAGTCTATGTGTCAAGAGTTAAAAACACGCCAAGTAGTTAGACTACCCTCTGGCGCTGTGCAGGACGGTCAACATGTTTCAGCCTGTTGGGGAATTACCCCGGCTTTCTTCAGGACCTTAGACATGGAATAGCTACAGCTACTGCAACTACAAGTGATGTGTTGGGTGGGAAATAACAAAAATTGTACTGAGAAAAAGTTACATATCTACCAGGAACTTTAACGCTTAAATGTCCACTGGAGGGAGAGAAGCATGTCTTCTTCCCAGCTTTGTGTGGGTGAAGACCTCACCTCACCCGGCAACCGCTCTGGAGTATGAGGCCCCGCTCTATCCATCGGTGCCCCCGATTCTGAACCATCTCTTGGTGATGCCATAAGCATTCCTGCTCCCCCTCCCACTTTGCTGACTAAGTGATTTCCACATTTGCCCATGTTTGTCGGTAGTTATTCCTGTGTAGGCCTGTACCTTCTATTTGTAACTACATGCTTATTAGTGCAGAAAATTCACTATAAAAGGCCCATGGTCTGTGTATTTAAGTCACTATCTCCTGGAACACTGGAGGGTGTTGCATGGACATGGTCTCACTCATGAGTGAATAAAGTTGTTATTTTGAATTTCAGCTTCAGTGTCAATCTCTATTTTGTTGTGCTAAGGACCTGTGGACAAAGATAAGGGTGACCCCTGCACCGGTGTGCCCCTAAAAAGGCACATTTCCACAGAAGGACTAGCTACAGAAAATTAGGCGAGTTAGAATTAGCAAACGGCAATATGAACCGGGGGTTTGAAGAAATTTAAAAAACTCTTGGGGCAATATTTACTGCCTGAAGAGGCAGGGTTAGTTTGCAGGGTACGATTAAATCCTCTTCTCCCTCATTTAGATGTACTGCACTTTACAAGCCATTTCTCTATCTGTTTTTATGACAGCCGCATTTATGATATATATTCTGTTTGTGCCTTTTGATAGCTGCTTATTGTAATTTTGTATAGTCTGTGCATCGATTAACTTATAGAAAATGAAATATGTATTTATTTCTATATTTATTATTCATAAGCTGAGTCTAAGATGAATATTACCTGGATTATATATTTATGTGAAAGCAATGCTTGGATCCTAATAAAAATATGAATAAATATAAAAGCAAGGGCCATATGTACAATAGCATTTTTGCTGGCAGAAACAGCCCAATTCGCAGAATCAGACCGTTTCTGATCACAAAAATGCTTTTGCATATGTACAAAGCACAAATTATGAGAATCACAATTTGTGTTTAGTGATTCGAAATTTGTAAGGCGCGTGTTTAGGGTGTCTCTTCCAAATACTGAAATTACAGTTGCAAAACATTCATTTTTTCACCAACACCCCAAAGGTGATGTTAACCATTCAGAATTGGGAAGGGGTCCATATGGCACCCCTTCCCCTTTGTGAATGTTGACACTATGTTTTTAAGGGCTGGCAGTGGTCCAGAGGACCACTGCCTGCTCCTAAAAAATTAAACTTACATTTTTTATTTTACTTTTTTCAACACATCCCGTTTTCCTTTAAGGAAAAGTGGCTGCATTTCCATAAGTAAAAAAAGATTGCTTAGCTAAAATGAAATCACAGACACGGTGGTTTGCTGATCCCAGCTGGCCACAATCCCTGTGATGGCTGCAATTCCTAACGGGTTGCAAACTGCGACCTACCGTATTAATATACATGAGGTTGGTCAGTTTGAGATAAACTAGGAATTGCTATCTGAAACTTTTTGCACATTAGGAATTGCGATTTACTACTTGTGATTCAGTAAGAATCGCAATTAGGAAATCCCAATTCCATAATTTTACACATATGACCCAAATATAAAGCGCATTTTAAATCAGGCTTTGTTTATAACTTCCATCACAGTCCTGAGACCACCATCACTGTGATGGCTGCAATTCCTAATGGGTTGCAAACTGCGACCTACCTCATTAATATCCATGGGGTAGGTCAGTTTGGGACAAACTAGGAATTGCTATCTGAAACTTTTTGCACATTAGGAATTGCTTAACTTAAGTTTGATAACTTTATTTCGGTCAGATGACCATAAAAGTGCACATAAAATACATCAGCACGTTCAATAAAACAATAAATAGGCATAAAATGTTAAAACAGAATTAAACTAGAAGTTATCAGAGTAAAAGAATAAAAGCAGTAAATACAACAATTAGTTTACTTTAAAAAAGTTTGTCTCCTGCGCCACATGCTTAAAAGATAGCATGAGACCGCAAAGACAATCGGAGGATGAGTATCATAGGTTAGAATCCTGCAAGCCTGTGTAAAATGCAATAGTCCCAGGTTCTCACAAATGGGGATCAGCCAACATTTTCTAATTGCAGAATAGGCAGGGCAAAAAAACAATACATGGGTTACATTCTCGTTTTTATAATTACATGCAGGGCAAACTTCGGTGTTAGATTTTACCCATTTAGATGTAAAAGACCCAATAGGTATAGTACCATGCCTTAACTGGAGATCTAGCTTTCGAGCAAACGGGGGTTCAATTGTGTCCAATAATTCCTCAATTTTGGGTTCAAGTTTTACTTGGAGGAATTCAGAAGTTAACCTGCCCAGTGATGTAGAGCTCGATAGCATCTGAACGCTCTGCTTGCGTATATGAGAAAGAAGTTCCTTCTTTGATATCCCTAGGCAATAAGTCTCTGGGTTTTCCCACAGTTCCGGAAGACTTAGCCTGGTACTAACCGCACGAATGTGCTGAAGCCAAGGGATCTTTTTGTGTATAAGAAGAGACAAAATCTCAGAAAATTCGAATTGCGATTTCCTAATTGTGATTCAGTAAGAATCGCAAGTAGGAAATCCCAATTCCATAATTTTACACATATGACCCAAACATAAAGCACATTTTTAATCAGGCTTTGTTTTTAACTTCCATCACAGTCCTGAGAGTCAAGCTTACAACTTTGGAACGGATACCTGAAGGAAGCCATAACTTACAAAATGCACTTCTTGTCTTAATAGATTTGGTGGCCTACTAAATATTTCGATTGACCCTTGTAAACGTTTTGTAATGGTTTCTAATAAACTAAAGCGGGGGAACAGGGGACGCATAGAGCTGAGGGGCTATTGAACTTGATGGAACGCTACAGCCTAGAATAAACATTTCTACTGGTCTGCCTTTGTAGACTGTTGACCTCCCTTGGCCAACTTCTGGTGATCTGTCACTACACTGTAGCAGATACGTGTCATACAATTAGGAGCACATCATGATATCGCTTGCAGAATAATACAGACAACCTCTCAAGAAAATCAAGTTTGAGCATTTATTAAAAGCAGATCCTTTTGAATGAGAAATTGTCTGCCAGGCACAAACAAATTTACCTGGAATGTAAATACAGAATCAGAGCGAGGCTCATGGCAGGCCACATAGTCACACTTCACACAGTGGATGTTATGTTGCCATGTGCAGCAAGGGACACCTTCAGGCAGGTATAAAAAAAAGAAACATATGACGCAGCTTGAGCCATGTAGTGCCATGGTGTGCTGAAGATGAAAGCAAATATAAGTATATGCAACAATGCTGTAACCTGTAAATGAAACAGTTCCAGAAGTGCTGAGACCTCCCATGTGCCATCTCTCTCCTATACCTGTAGTGCAATCTCTGTGCAATAGTGAAACAGCCTAGCACACTCCATCTCACAGATCACAAGTCACTACCGAAAGGCATTCCAACTATAGGCCGCAAGACATGACACCAGGCACATGCCTATCCCAGCACCCAGACGTCTAGAACTTCACATGCCATTGGGGACTTCTCAATGGGCACTCTCCGCACCGCATGCACTATAGGGGCAAAGCTAATATAGCAATCCAGTTGCCACAGCACAGCTTCTATCAAATTCCCACTCGTCTGGCAAATCTAAAATATTGTTTTTTAAATAAAATTGTCCTACCGTAACTTTTCTTGAGTGTTCCCTCTTACATATTTTTCGCTCCACTATAAGTCTGTGGGAAAATACAGCCTAATAACGTCTGATAACTCCAAATTTTGCTAGGCGGCCTTTATACCCTCATTTTATAGCCACTTTACATAGGCAGTCTTCACCTCTGCAGTTAGGGTAAGAAGGATCCTGTACATCCCTCCTGCCTCATGAGACACACAATTTGAAGCAGAGTCATATCACATGCAGTAAATGAAATGTGAAGTTGGATGTGACATACAATTACAGAATGACGAGGTCTTTTTTTCTGCGACGTGGGGTTGCAGACCCGTTAACTGCTCCCTTTCCTTTCATGTCCCAGATTCTGATAGGATCAGTGAAACATGGTGTAAATGTCAAGGTATTTGTAGAGCGCACTGCCACCAGGCAGATTCCTGGCGTTATTACTCATACCGCTGTGGAAGCCTTCCTGGCTTTCCCTGTGAAGTGTCCACTCCTGGGCAGTCCCAGGGTGAAGCCAGGCATACTAGCGCTGTTGGGGCCGATGGGGAGGTTAAGCAAGCTATTGCCCAGAGTTGCAGAGTGGGACCCATGATTAGAATAGGCACCGAGGCGAGAATTGTCAGGTCCGAGGAAATTGAGCCCAAGACCCGCCGAGGCGGGAATTGAACCCTGGTCCCGGCCCAGAACTCTGCATCAGGGTCTGCCGCTCTAACCATTGAGCCACACTCCTCCTGATCCTGCGACACCCTTTGAAGGGATTGGAAAGAGAGTGATGTCTCGTTTTTGACTAACGTTTAGCCTTATAAATCCTGCGATGGTGATTAAAATGCCCGAGGGTGTTTTATAGGGGCCACTTGTGGGAGGAAGAGGCTGTTGAAGGAGGGCCCCTGCTCTGAGATCAAACACAAAGTTTAGCCACCTCGAAATCGCAGCTCTCTCACATGCGCAGTGGGCTCAATGAAAGTGCCTGACCCTAACTGTGTGAGAGTCAGAAAGTCAGGTATGAGCAAACTGTGTTGTTTAAAGTTATTTTACTTGCATTACATGTTAAAAAAGGAAGTCACAAATTTACAAGGACACCATCCACTGCATGACCTCCGCAGACGACTTGACCCTTAGTATGGAGCATCTCAACTACCAACTCCACACAGACAGAAAAAGCACGATCAGAGGTTCCCTCAACCTACACACCACCAGGACCACTTCTGCAACACCATCCTTGACCTCATTGCCCCTATCACAATAGACTTCGAGCATCACATCTTCCTAGGGGATCTTAACTTGCACTTCAACAACCCCAACGAAACAAACACTACCACCCTCCTAAAAAGCATGAGCAACATCAGCCTCAAGCAACTCATCACCGACCCCACCCACTCAGCAGGGCACACCCTTGACACCATTTTCACATCCAGCGACAGAGTCAGGTACACTCATGTCTCACAGCTCACCTGGACTGACCACTTCAGCATCCTCCACCTTCTCAGGACCAACCAACTCTGGCACCAAGCCCCCCATCTCCACATGCAGAAATTGGAAAAAATTTATCAGAAAACCAGTGGAACAACACTCTCATACCCCACCTCCCAAGCAAAACATCTAACCCTGACCAAGCTGCAAAGAACTTCTCCCACTGGATCACAGAATGTGCCATTACAATTACCCCTGCCATATCAGCCAAGTAGAAAGGAGCAACCAGAACTGCCAGATGGTTCAATGCAGAGTTGAAATCCGCCAAACGCAACTGCAAGCAACTAGAAAGGAAGTGGCACACCAATAAAATACACAGGAGACCACACCACCTTCAAGACAGCACTAAACTAGTACCACTGCCTCCTGAAAGAAACAAAGAAGAACACCCCAGCAGACCTCATAGAAGCCAGCACAAACACAGAAAGGAGCTCTTCACCATCGTAAAAGAGTTGTCCAACCCCGCAGCCACCAGGAATGAATCACCCCCTCCCAAGAACTATATGACAACCTAGCAAACCTTTTCCACAACAAGATCTCAAACAACAACGAATGACAACCATTCACCGCAGACAGTGTCAGCCTACTCTCACCAACAAACACTAAACCCAAACACCTGCTCACCCAATGGGACCCACTCACCACTCAAGTCACCATCTCCATTATGAACTCAGTGCACTCAGAAGCACCCAGGGACCCCTGTCCTCACCACATCTTCAACCTCAAGAACAAGATAATTGGAGACTTGCTCAAGAAAGTCCATCATCTCGGCCTCCTTCTCTGACGACTGGAAACACACTGAAGTGAGGCCCCTCCTGAAGAAACCCTCTGCCGCCCCAACAGAACCTAAGAACTACTGGCCCATCTTCCTGCTCCCCTTTCCAGCAAATATCCTTGTGAAGTCAATCAACCAGCAATTCACCAAACACCTGGAACATAACAACCTCCTGGACCCCTCTCAGTCAGGATTCAGAGCCAACCACAGCAAGGAGACAGCCCTATTTGCAGTCACTGATTACATCAGAGCCCTCCTGGACCGTGGTGAAACAGCAGCACTCATCCCCATGGACCTATCAGCCACCTTCAACCCCTTCTCCCATCATATCTTGATCATCAGACTCCACCACATCAAAATCCAGGGAGATGCCCTCAAATGGATCGCTTCGTACCTCACTGGAAGAACCCGGAGAATCCGTCTCCCACCATTCACCTCGGAACCAAAGAAGATCATCTGCGGTGTCATCCAAGGATCATCCCTCAGGCCCACCCTCTTCAATGTGTACATGACAACCCCCCCAAGGCCAATGCCATCAGATTGCACAGACTGAACATCATCTCCTGATGACACCCAGACCCAGCTTATCCTCTCACTCTCAGAGACTCCTTTAACACCAGAGCCAACTTCCACAGATGCACAATGAACGTTGCCGAGTGGATGAAGGACAACTGTCTCGAACTCAACACGGACAAAAAGGAATTACTCATCTTTGGGAACAATAGCTCACCATAGAATGACACATGGTGCCCTGCCGAACCAGGTCCTTAACCCGCCCTGACAGACCAGGCCTGCAACCTCTGCATCCTCCTGGAGAGCACGCTATCCATGAAGAAACAGGTAAAAGCATTCTCATCTGCCTGCTGGCAAGCCCTACGCATGCTCGGAAAGATTTTAAGGTGGCTCCCAGTCAACACCAGAAGGACAGTCACGCAGGCCCTCGTCACTAGAAGGCTGGACTAAGGAAACACACTCTATGTAGGAATCAGTGCATCTTCTGAAGAGACTACTGACAATTCAAAACTCAGCCACAAGACTTATGTTCAACCTCCCAGACAGAACCACATCACACCCCAGCTCAAGATGCTACACTGGCTCCCAATACAGAAAAGATGCCAGTTTAAGATGTTGACCCATGCATACAAGGCCCTGCACAACGAGGGACCAACGCACATCAACAAATGCATGACCTTCCACCAACCAACCAGACACCTACTTTCCGCCTCCCTGTTCCTCGCAGACACCCCCCCCCCC
Organism: Lissotriton vulgaris; assembly: GCF_964263255.1. NCBI lineage: Eukaryota > Metazoa > Chordata > Amphibia > Caudata > Salamandridae > Lissotriton > Lissotriton vulgaris. The sequence continues at coordinate 825,402,390 of NC_141699.1, forward strand.
CCAATCCGACGAGCCAAGAGCGGAGAATGATCCTTCTCACACCTGGCGGGCAAAGACTGAAACAACCTTCCCCTGCACCTCAAGGTTTCCCCTACGCTCTAGCAATTTAAGAAAGGACTCAAGAAAAGGCTGTTCGAATGACTGATCACCACAAAGCAGCTAGCAGCCCCAGCATCTCAAAACCCTCACAGGTGATTTGCTGCACTGTAAAAATCCTGCTTGATTGAAATGCATGTGAGAGAGGGGCTAAGGAAAGATGAGTGGCACTGATGGAAGGTGGTAGTGAGGAAATCTGTGAGAAGGAGGTCTTTGGGGAACACCAGCAAAGCTTGTTGCGCTAGTCATCACCAGCGCTAAAGCAGCTCCGACCATAACAGCCTTGTAGCTATGTTTTTTCAGGGAATTTCTACGTTTTCCTTTTGTTTTGTAATTGGTTAATTCTTATAAGCAGTGGAAACACCCAATTCACATATTGTATGGTCTAGTCAAAGTTCCACACCTTCACACATTTCTAAAATTGAGTTTCCACTGCTCTGTTCATTAAAGAGATATGTACCACGTGATGCCAGGGGCTTAAAGGGTAGGGGTGTCGGGGAGAGCGAAAGCTTAAGATCCCTTAGCGTAAAGAAATGGAATTCTTTTAATTTGCCACCGCTACCGTACCTGGAATACCTTTGAAACAATCTCTTCGTTGAACCCGTAGCCCTCCTTCTCGGAGCAGCCTTCTGAACAACCAGGTGCGAGCACTCCTTTGTGGGTAGGCAGCATAGATTATTAACACAATATGGAGCAGAATAAAGGCACAAAACAGCAGGCATATTCCTTCAGCCAGTCAACGGCTTTGAACAGCACACCTGCGCAAATACCTTATCGAAATGTTATAGAGGTTGTGAGCAAACCCACCGACTTCAGCTCTTTAATCTTCTTGCTTCACACCTCCTTCTCGTCAGGGTTGAATATTTTCAAGCCGGGAGGCCTCGACTAACACACAACAGAGCCAGGCCTCACTTCTTTGTCCGTTTGTTATTTATTTTAAAATACAATTGGCATTCACTGTGCTGTAACTAATACCCCGACTGCCGCTCAGCAATTCATTGCATTCTTAATAAAATGGTTTTACAATGTTGCCTTCCTGTTTTCCTTAAACTCTGGTTTGGCGCACGGGTTGCCTCCAATGGCACCGCTTTTCGTACATGTGGCTGCGTTTTATTGCAGAATCGTTACTTCCCCAGGAGGCTGTTAATCTAGGGCGATTCTTCCACCTTCAATCTTCATCACCTGTGACGATAGTCTTGTCTGAGTTTAGTTTAAGTATGGCGGCTGTTTCGTCATTCCGCTTTCTGCAGTACCTCTTCGTGTTTCCGAGGTCAGGGGCCATATCAAGTTGGCCCCGCTGGCTCTTCCCCCAATTTAGATGTGGACGAGCCAATATACCGACCTTATCTCCATCAAGGTTCCCCTCTCAGTCAGAAGCGCCAGGATACCCATAGGGTGACAGGTAGCGCTATAAAAGTACTAAAATAAATAAAAATCAATAAATAAATAATAAATCAACACCGAGAGCCGAACAGTGAAGTTGTTTGCTATGTAGATCCTACAACATCCAAACATCACGTAAATCATAATAGGCTCTTCCAAATTAAAAAAGGTTTACTTCTTTAAACATGTGGAAGTTTTCACATTAGTATGTCACATTATTACACTGCATGTAGAAATACTTATTAAAAGTAATAGTTTTTAAGCATGTACCATTAGTGAACATTAAGGCAAGACAGTTTGCATGTAAACTCTGTGCATGGCCAGGATCAATCTAGAGCAATATTATAATCTATTAAATCAAACACAATAGGTTTTTGTACAACTGGGGTTCTCGGCTCAAATATTTGAAAGTGTTTCTTATGCGATCATGAAGAAAAAAGAGTTTTTGTGAAATAAATTATTTGCCCAAGATAACGCAATTTAAGCGGGGAAACCGCAATTTATCCAGGGTTTCTGGGTTCACTTTGCACAAGTCAGTCAGTATAAGGGCTTCTCTTTGTCTGTCCTTATATTAGGGTTTTGTTTTTATGTCTTTTTACATACCGCTAACAATCTGGCCAGATTATGAGACAGGAGACGGTGCGGACTAAGGTGCTGCCTTGCTCGACATTCAGGAAAATGATGCAATTTATTTGAACCTAAATCTATAGGTATATATTGAACAAATGGTGAGTGTCCATATCAGTAATCTACATATATTTTAATATGATGAATTATGGCTCGCCTTTGGTTCGAATACCCTGAAAGAAAAATTTATGCCCTGATGAAGTCTTCATGTAGTGGACGAAACGCGTTGGCTGTGCTATAACATTGTCTATGAAAAAAGAAAAAGAAAGATTATCTTGTACATCATACCTAAAGAATAGACTAACTTTATGTGGAATTTTGACTGGGCGGTGCCCTTCGCATTTATCTGTTAAATATAACATGAAGTAACAGGTTCTAATGATTGGAAAAATATGGAGTTGTTTGAATAGGGTAGGCTGCACAGAAACGTGCTGGATTGGCAGAGACAATGCTGGGTCAGCAGGGGCCATACCAGCCTAGCAGAGGCCAGCCCTCCCCATTTAGTGAAGCTGGCTTCTCAGTGGGGATTTTTTCATCAAAAGTACCCTTTCTGACACAGCAGGAATACATCTAGTGAAAATATGATGCCATCCGGGCCACCATGTCATGTTGACCTGGTCAGAGTTTCTTTTGTTTACCAGAAGGAAAACCCTAACAAGGGAGTTTGTTTCTGTAAAAATAAAATACGGCAATATCTCCTGGGAAGCTGGGAATTTTGTACTAAATAGTGAGAGCCATCCCACACTGTTAAGCACATTTGCAGTCAGTGAAAGTTGTCCTTGTTTTTCTTTTCACAAGGAATAGTTATTGACATTTCATACTTTTAAAATATATAAACACTGAGGTATTTCCCCATTACTTAAAAAGCCACCCATGGCAGATAGACAATATCATCAGAGTTTTTTTTTATTTTATTTTTTTTAACATTTTTTATTGGTTATTGTAAACGTCAACCAAACATGAACAGTGGGAGTTCTTGCACCATACACATCATTATATTGCAATTACACATTCATTCGTATTCTTTGACACACTGACTTTACCAGAGGCAGCACATCCTATCTCTATCATTTACTATGGTTAATTCCTGTTATTACTACTTAGGTTTTCCTAGTTAATCTGTCTCATTCCTTCTCACCCTCTTCGTCAGAACTGGTAATGTCATCTTCTGCTAGTGGATCACACAAGTCCCCCCTATACACATTCCAAGGAGTCCAGATCTTATTCCATTTACGTGGACTAGCCCTGATCGTGTAGACTGCGCGCTCCGTCATCATCAGCATATCCATATTCCTACACCAGTGCGCCAATGTAGGTGAATCTGTCGCACCCCATTTCTGTGCTATGTCTCTCTTGACAACCATAAGGCCTATCGTGCCCCAGATTTGACCATGGCGTGAAAGATCATTTGGGTCCCATATATTCAGGAGACATTTACGAGGTTCCGGAGGAAGAGAGATCCCTAGTGTCTGTGATATAGTGCGCATTACCTGTCTCCAGTAGTAATCTACTATACATGGGCAGTCCCAAATGGTGTGTAGAAATGTTCCTTCCTCCCCACAGCCATGGAGACAGTAAGGATGTTGCGCCCGTTGTAGCTTGTGTAATGTGGTTCTGGTGTATTATATCCGATGCAGGATTTTAAGCTGAACTAGACGGAACTTGGCCGAGATTCCCACCTCCCTCGGGGACGCCAGTGCCTCATTCCACTCTGAATCGTCCATTTCGCCCACTTCTCCTACCCACTTCTCTCGCAGTTTTGATGTAGGATATGTTAGGTTGTTCATCAGCTTGCGATATGTGAGTGATGTGGCGCCGTGCTGCATATAATCTGTGAGTAGCCGGTCCTCCAGCGGCGAGGCTTCAGGGACCTCGGTGTCTGCCGGTATGGCTGCCAACAGTGCATGTCTAATTTGTACATATCTGTAAGTTTCATTTGGGCCTAGTTCATATTGTTGCTGGAGTTGAGGGAATGGAATCACCATCCCCTTGTCCCACAAGTCTCCCACCGTCGATATTCCGATGTTGTCCTATTGTGTAAAACCCTTGCTTTGTCTCAAAGGACCCAGTGCCTTGGCCTCCCATAGTGGGGTAAGTTTAGTGATTACTCCTTTCTATTTCAGTTTTGCCTGCGCTGCGTACCATATTGCTGCTGTGTGTTTTGTGGGTCCTGTTAGTTTCGCTGACAGACTACTGTGGTAGATTACTGCTAGCAAGCTGTGTGCTCATTTGTGCTCTGTCAGCCCTATACGCCGGATCGTCCTGGGGCGCATATATCCAATGGTTGATGGGCTTAAGCTGTGTTGCCCAATAGTACATTTGTAAGTTCGGCAGTGCAATCCCTCCATCATACCAGCTTCTATTCAGCTTGATATGTGCTATACGTGCGGGGCGGTCTCCCCACAGTAGGTTGGAGACCAAAGCTGTCACCTGTTGAAAGTATCGCGGCGACACCGGGTACGGTGTGTTATCAAGCGCATAGAGGAATCTTGGCAATGCCATCATTTTGTACAGTGCTGCTCTGCCCAGCAGTGTCAGGGGCAGAGTTCCCCAATGCTTCACATCGCGCCTCAGTCGTTCTAGTGGTGGCTTCAAATTTTTGTCAAAGAACTCTGCCGAGTTTCTAGTGATGTGGATGCCAAGATACTTAAAGGAATCTACTGCTAGCATTAGTGGGCAATCAGTGGCAAGGACAGGTTCCGGCCCCCTAAGGACGTAAATCACTGATTTCGCCCAATTTATTGTGTAGCCCGACGCTGTCCCATGGGTATTGCATAGTGCAAGAAGCTCCGGTATGCCTTGCTCCGGGTCCGTCAGATACACCAACATGTCGTCAGCGTAAAGCGAGAGACGATCTTCCCACCCCTCCCCCCAGCGGATTCCCTTCAGTAATGGGGTAGCTCTAATCAAGGTCGCTAGTGGTTCCAATACCATTGCAAACAATAAAGGCGACAGGGGACACCCTTGATGAGTCCCCCTTGCCAGTTGAATCGCGTGAGAGATGTGGCCGTTAGCCGTGACATGTGCAATCGGGTTAGTGTATAAGAGTTGTATCCATGCTATAAATTTAGGGCCACACCCAATATGTGATAGTACCGCGAAGAGATATTGCCACACTACCATGTTGAATGCCATTTTGGCATCTAATGATAGTATCACCTCTGATGTTGACAGCTGCGACGCCTGCGCCAACACACCATGAACTCGTCTGAGGTTTAGAGCAGTATTTCTGTTAGGCATGAAGCCTGATTGATCCGGGTGGATCAATTGCGGGAGGTGGGACATCAACCTAGTAGCCAGAAGTTTTGCTAGAATTTTCACTTCTGCATTTAGGAGAGATATTGGGTGGTAAGAAGTGCAGTCCATCTGCGGTTTTCCAGGTTTCGGAATTGCCACGATTGTCGCGGTTCGTTGGTCTAGCGGGAGCTCGACCTTCTCCAAACTTTCTTTATACATTGCTAGTAGTGGTGCGCTAAGTGTATTAGACATTAATTTATACCACTCAATGGGGATCCCATTGGGGCCCAACGCTTTCCCGGATTACACTGCATTGATGGCTAATTGCATTTCGTCAGCTGTGAGGTCTGTCTCCAGCTCCTTGGCCGCTTCCGGCGTAAGTGTTTGGGTTGTTATATGGCTGAGGGAGTCCATTGCTACCTCCTTCGTCACTTCTCTGTCTGGGGTATATAGTATTTTGAAGTATTCTGCTAGTGTGTGGACTATGTCCTCAGGGCGTGACCGAAGTATCCCATCTGACGCGCGTAGCTGTAGTATGCCTTTGGTGCCTCCCCCTCTCTTGTCTAACCAGGCTAGTATTTTTCCCGCCTTGTCTCCCACATCGTATATTCTGTGTGTGGTTGCTGTAATATTATCGATGGTCCATCGCTTTAGATGGTCCCTATATCGCTGTTGACACAATTGCAGGGCATGCAGTGAATCTGGTGTGGGGTCCGCCATGTGCACTGTATTCGCTTTGTGCAGCGCTAATTCCAACTCTGTCAGTTCTCGCTGTCGCGATCGTTTGTGTGCCGTAATGGATGTTATGGCTGGCCCTCGCAGGACTGTCTTATATGCTTCCCAAAGAACCGAGGGAGATGTCACTGATGTCGTGTTTTCTTCAAAGTAGTATTGTGTCGTTTTCTTCAGCTCTTTCTTAATTTTAGGGATCTTGAGATTCCCGGGTATATTCTCTTTCGGGACTTCTCCTGAGAGAGTTATCAGTATTGGGGAGTGATCTGATATTCCCCTTGGGTGAATGTCTACACTGTCAATGGTTAGTGGTCCATTTCGTAGCGTCAGGAAGTAGTCTATCCGTGATAGGCTATTGTGTGTCGTGGAATAATAAGTGTACTGCTTCATGGTGGGGTGCATGCATCTCCATATGTCTGTCAGACCCAGTGCCTCTATGAAGCCCTGGAACCAGGAAGGTCCGGGCGTTTGGGGTCGTACAGGGAATCTATCTACTGTTTCATCTGCTGCTGTGTTAAAATCACCCTCTATAATAAGTTCCCCTGCTGAGAAACTTCCCCAGAGCAGGTATGGCGACTGACTGGAGCGCTGGAGGTATGTAAACTGATACTATATTTAGCAGCCTGCCTTCCCATTGCCCCTGGATAGCTGCAAAACGACCCTGGTCATCTACTTTGGTGTGTAGGAGAATAAAGGGGGAGGCCTTCCTTACTAGGATGCCTGTACCTCTTGAGCCCGATGTGAATTCAGAGTGCACTGCCATTTTGTATCCTCTCCTATCCAACGCCTGATACGCCCTCCCAGTGAGATGTGTCTCCTGCAATACGACCAGTGCAGGGCCTAGTCGTTTTATAGCCTGTAGTACCAGTCCCCTCCTGATTTTTTCCCCTAGTCCTCGCACATTCCATGTCAGGATCTGCAGGGGTGTTACCGGGGTTTCCCGCGCCCTACCCCCAAGAGTATCAGGTTGTGAGTTGTGTGCCATGAGGAAATAGGTTATGTTTGTGACATCGTATCCAGAATAGTAGTGTACTGTGTCCACCTCCCAGTTGTGCCGTTAGTGTGCCTGCTCCATCGCACCCTGCCTCAATGTGTAGAGCCAAATTAACTAGAACTAGTCCCCCCCTCCCAACCCCCCTCCCTGCCTCCCTGCTTAACGGACATTGAACCGCCCGCCCCCCCAACTTAGCAGAGTGCTCGCCCCCGTTCAAACCCATAGTACTTGCTTGCTGGGGTTAAAGGTCCCGTGGTGGCAGCGGCCCCTCTTGCCCTGCTTGGCTTGCCCCAATCCAGTGTCCAATAACAGCTCGACCTCCATTGTCCGTATCAACTGGTGTTCCTGCAGTAATTGGGTGTTCATGATCCCGATCTGTGTTCATTGTCTACCAACCCCGCGCCCGGCGACCGGTCTGGAGTTTCGGGTCTTGATGCTTGAGATCCGGTGTGTTCCCCCTGTTGCTGGTTCCGGTGGTTCCTGTTCGTGCGGCGAGTCGCTTCTACCTGCCTCCAACCTTCCAACCAATCATGGGCTGTTTCTGGTGTGTCAATGAACCGAGTCTTGTTGTCAGCTACCACTCTTAATCTTGCCGGAAACAACATAGAATATGGTATTTCCTTCGCTCTCAGTGCTTTTTTGACTTCCATGAAGCATTTCCGGCGGCCGGAGACTTCAGCTGTGTAATCCGGAAAAAAGGCAATAGTGGAGTTGTGTACACGGATTGGTGGCGAGAGTCTTGCAGCCTGGAGGATTGCGTCCCTGTCCCTAAAGTTGAACAATCTGGCCAGGACCAGCCTTGGGGGCCGCCCCCGGTTTTGGTTTGCCGCCAGGGACTCTGTGTACTCTCTCTACTGAGATGAAGTGGGACAAACCCTTGGGCTGCAGCCTGGTCTTGATCAGTTCCTCCACATAGAGATCCATCTCTTGCTTGCGAGCCGTCTCCGGAACTCCCAGAATCCCTACGTTATTCCTTCTCGAGCGCCCCTCCTGGTCGTCCAGCTTCTCTTTAAGTAGTTTATTTTCAGTCTCAATGCATGCCATTGCTGTTTGCAATTCTGAGGAGTCCTCCACCTGAGATTTCGTGACTATCTCAACCTCTTTAATCCGCTCCGTCATTTTATGAAAGTCTGCCCGTAGCAGGGTGACGTCTGTGGAAATCGTTCCCACTGTAGTCTGTACATGTGACAGCGCTTTCATTATGTCTTCAAGTTTTACTTTCTTGGCCCCGTCCCCCTCCGGTGTTTTCCCCGTAGGCGTACGTCCCTCCGTTGTTGGCGGGTTGCTCTTCTCATAGGCGTATTTGTCCAATTTCGCCTGTGCTGACTGATTCTTCGGCCCTCTGCCTGCCATTGTGCCTTCTCTTAGATCTCCTTAGAGCTGTTTCCATGCACAAGTGATGAGGAGCTGCTCCCAGGGCCCCGCTGGATGTGGCAATAGACTTGGAACACGGCACTGACCCGTGTGTTGAAGCCTGGCGGGATGACACCGTTCGATTCAATTGCGGGATGTGCATACACCACGTCCGGCTGCGCGAGTCTATAACCACTGCGCTGGTTTATCTTGTTTTCTGGGAGGTTCCGCTTATTTTCAGAGATGGGCTGTTTTGGGGCCTTTGTAGGAGTAGCGTGTCTCCAGTCTTTGCGCCCTCAGGCTCCCTCTTTCGTAATGGTTATAGCACGGGGGTGAAGGTCTCCACTTGCATCTGAATCAGTTCAGTGCTGCCCCCCCGGCGCACATACCTCCCAACCACCTTCCTCCACTGCCGAAGTCTGACACCGCAACCTCGCTCCGCACGGTGTTTGAGCAGTATGTGCCGTCTTACTGGCCCGACCTCGATGTGCCGGCCCCGTGTAGCTGGTCCCCACATTGTGTGTTCTCCAAAATATCAATGGGGAGGGGGGGGGGGGGGGGGGGCAAAGTTGCACCCCACCCTCTGCCGTTTTCCCATGCACCGGGGGGGACTAGATGCTGCGGCGGGAACGTATGAAGGGCTGTGCGCAATGAGGCGCTTTCGTACCTGCGCTGGTACCGATGTCAGAGTTCTCAGGACTCGGTAAATTTCTCCACCTCCAGCGGGAGCTGATGTAATTCCCAGGGGGGTCAGTTTTCCCTCCGTTTACATTTGGCCCAGTGTGGCGTTCAGTGCTCCTTCAGCCCGCCGGACCCGGGGACGGCTGGGCGGACTTCCTGCCCGCCACGACCGCCCCACTCTTACTTCCGCTCGGGCTCCGGTGCCACAACAGGCCGGTGCTTGGGCCGAGGTGAAGGCCGCTAATGGTCGGCGTTCAGTTCCGCAGGTTCCCAGTCTCCTATTTATACCGGAACTTCACGGGTCGACGCTGCTTGGTCCTGGGCTTCGGGCTCAGCCTCTAGAGGTTTCAGATGTTGCGGATTATTATGCAGGATCATCGGAAGGGCCGCTTCACTCATGGAGCTTTCTTGCTATACAGCCATCTTGGTTGGCTGCTAGCCACGCCCCTATCATCAGAGTTATTAGAGGTTGTCTTTTGTTGGGAAGGAATTTCTGAGGTGTTAGTGTCTGATAACGGGATGCAATTGACGTTGTGGAGGTAAACACATGAAAGTGATGCAAAATCATCCTGAAACAAATAGTTAGGTGGAATGTATCAATAGATTTGTGAAGGAATCCATACAATCCACTCTTACATCAGGTATTTCTTGGGAAAAATCCCTGCACTACATGTTGTTATCATACAGTTTTACACCAAATTCTGTAACAGGAAGAATGCAGTTTGCAATGTTGAGAGGATGAAAACCTACTAAAAAATGTGTAGCATGGCAGGTGATTAGAAAGACACCAAAGGAAACTTGAGGCTACTGAGGATGTTGAAATGAGAAAGAAATTTAAGGTATACCAAGCCAAAACAATAACAGGGAAGGGTGATGATAGGTTCTCACAATCTCCTATTGTACAAGTGGGGCAGTATGTTAGTGTTAGAAACCTTGGTGTGGTGGAGAAGAGGATGTCTTGGTGGTCTGATTCACAAAAAGTGAAGGTGTTGAGAAGTGCTGTTAGACAAGAGAGTGGGAAGGTGTGAAATTTACAGAGTGTAATGATGTCCGTCAATGCAAGGGTCGAGCCAATAATGAAAGAAAGTAATGATAGGAGGAGAGTGCTTATGCCTTTTTGCAGTAAGTGGACTAGCAGGCGTGCTGAATCAGTAGGTGCTGGTTCGGAGAATGTGATTTGCAAAGTGGTGGTGTGGTGAATAGGAACATGTTCAGTAGGAATGCAGGAGCAGTATCAAGTGCTGTGAGTGTGATTAAGTTGGGAATTGATGTGCATCGTAGTTCAGGTTGAGAGGAAATTTCCTAAACTGCTGGAAGACTTTGTGGTAGCTAAGGGTTATACTTTGTACGTATATTATTTGTTGCAATTGTTGTAAGTTCATTTTGCTATTTTATTTGGGGGAAGATGTGTGTTGGCTCAATGTGTGTTTGTGAGGCAGTAAGAGATTGCAGGTGATAGTGGGACAGACAGCCATGGTGTGGAATGTTTACTATGAATTGTGGAGTGTGTGACGGGTGTTGGAACCAATGGCTTGAGGAAGGACGGTTACAGACAGCAGAAGATTACCTTTGCAGTACTTTCTTGAGCTGCTCTTACTATAGCTTATTCTAAATATCAATAAAGTACACATGTAAGTGTACCTTGTCTCCAATCTCCTTGAATCAATCTCTACACCCTCCTTTTCCTAACTCCACAGAACAGTGCAATGTCAAAAACCTCTTCCTTAGTGAAGAAATACAGAAAATCTAATAGCACATTAGCAACATCAAGACTGCTGCACCTCTTATATCCACCCCTTTCCTTAGAACACTGACATAGTCAGCCTTTAAAGCCATATCTTTCAGTGATTTTGCTTACATACTCGACACCCTCAAAGTCACTTCTTATGAAGAGTGTGCTTTACCCATGTCTTTCATAAAAGCTCTCTCTGGTATGTTCTCTCATCCTCATAGCACTTCTCATCCAGGGCCTGAAAAATATGATGACATAGCCACCATGCTGATAGAACTTTTTTAGCTTCCCTCACTGACCTGCGCCATCTTCACACTAGCTGCATCATTTACAAAGCCATCACAACCTGCTTGTAGACAAGCTTACCATCTCTGGAGATCCTTGACACACACACAGCCAGGACACCATCAGCCTGCAGACTAAGAAGTGTAAAAAAGAAAATACAGAGGAGCAGTCCTTTTCTAGCAATAAACCCAGAATCTGGAACAGCATATCGAACAGGGCTGCCCCAGAGCTGCTCCAATTTAGGAAAGAGTTGAAGACTCACCTCTTAAAAGACCACTACATTACAATGCATTAACTGTTCACAACTCAGTTATCTCTTTCACTCGTTAACTTCACTTTGATGTTGACCCTGTACAGGTCTCTGCTCACCTTTGGGTCAGTGCATGACATGGAAATACCATATATGTACATACAAACCGAAAAAGAAATCTCAGGACGATAGAGAGCACTACAATTGTATGAAATATATACTACTGGGGAAAACGTGAGGCACACCTTTCTAGGAGTGGGTTGCCCAGAGGTATTGAATTTGCTAAACCCAATGCCGTGGAACAAACACCACATTATTATTGCACCAAGCCATCAGAAATTGATACTGAATGAACGCTAACATATGCAACCGTTGGTATAGTACATACATGTATGAAAACAAGACTACATTTACATCCTATACGCTTACTACTGTACGCTGAAGCCATGAAGGACGTTGCATGAACTGGCTGGCATGCTACATGGTCCCTAGGATATGAGTAAGAAATAAAAATAATGTCTCTACGCACAATGTTGTCAAATGTTCACAGTAGAGCTGATGTGTATGGTGTGTGTAGGTTGTGTATGTTGTATGTGATTTATTTAATCCTCCTTGGTGTATCTTGGCCTGCAATAAGTGGTATGGTGAGTCACTTCAAACTCTATCACAGAGCTCTTGCCTGTGCTTTAGCCGCAACACTTTGGGTAAAGATGGACTTCCATTGAAGAGTCTTCTCTTCCTATCATAATGTGTTTCGCCTTTAAATAGGGAGCCTCATTTATCATACCTTCACACAATGTAACACAGCAAGACACCTTGCCGCACTGTGCTGTGTGAAGGGAGAGGGAAGGTATGTACCATATTTAGCATTATATGGTGCATTCTTGTCCTCTTCTTGCGCTGGTGCACAATGTGCTGCCTTGGTCCGAGGAAGACGCCATGGTGCATGGATGCCTATGTTTCCAGGTAGGAATATTTTTGTGCAGAAAGGAACACTTTTCTGCACCAAACAATCCTCAGTGTAATTTTTCCTCTTTCTAAGTCTGCTGCAGAGTGCTGCACATTGAAAAAGGGGAAACAACGAGTAGAAATAAAGATATTTTTTGTTGCGCCTCCCCTGGGAAGGCATAGCTTTTTGATACATTCTCAGGTTTACATGTCTTGGTAAATCTGGGAATGCAGCAAAAACCATAGGTGGATGTGTGCGAACACCGAAGCTCCACCAATATAACGCCTTCTTAGGGCAGAGTAACATAAGGCAGCGACTTGTGCTCCTTACGTTACTCTAGATTTACCAAACAATGCAGGGCCACGCAAGGTGGCAGTGTGGTGCTTGATAATTATGAATTAGAGAGTGTCTTGTCCTTGCAACACCCTGAGTGACACAAGGGCAACTCTATCCTTTGATAAATGTGGCCAGGGTGTTATAGTGTCCTCTAACTCACCTATAGTGTCTTCTAACCCTCCCATACTCTCCTCTAACTCTCCCATGGTGTCCTATAGCTCTTCCATTGTGTCCTTTAACTCTCCCATGGTGTCTTCTAACTATCCCTTAGTGTCCTCTAACTCTCCCATACTCTCCTCTAACTCTCCCATGGTGTCCTCTAACCTCTAACTCCCATTGTGCCCTCTAACTCTCCCATAGTGTCTTCTAACTCTCCCATAGTGTCCTCTAACTCTCCCACAGTGTCTTCTAACTCTCTCATAGTGTCCTCTAACTCTCCCATTGTGTGAGAAATTGCCATCTTGCTTGCATGGTATGCCTCCACTCTTTACTGAATTGCTGATGTACTTTGACTGAGTGCGCCCTGGGCTCCTGCAAATCAGGTGCCCAGGACCTGTGTTCCTTCCCTTAAACTGTGTTGATACCAAAACCAAATTGGCATCTCTGCACACAGGTCAGACCCTGGTAAATGGTACCCTAGGTACCCAGGGCACTCTGACCAGAGAAGACCCCTAAGGGCTGCAGCACTTATTGTGCCACCCTTAGGAGCCCTGTTCCCTGACACACACACACTGCCTTTGCAGTGTAGTGTAGTTCCTATAATCCCAATAGGCTCTGCGTAATTGGAATAACATAAACGGCAGTTTAGACGTAGGACTGAGGTCGACTAGGTCTCTACTGAATATGTTAGACTTAATTTGATATGCCAGCTAGCTCAGAGGTCTCTAGAAACGTTCTTGAATGAACAGGGAGGAGTTAACTTCCCTGATTAGACAAGAAGGGATTCGTTTCTGACAACCGCATAAACATGACAACTTTGCTCCCTCCAGAATAAGGAGTATATCTCCAGAGTCGTGTGAAAACAATAGATAGCTATTTCACTCAGTCAACCATGCATACCTAGTTTCACCAGAGAAATAGAGAGATGTGCGTTTTCAATAAAAGGTGTTATTTATTGAGCAGTCTTCTTTCTCATGTAAGAGAAGTGAATTGCCACAATTGCAATACTTGTCATAAAGTAAAGTGCGTACAGTAAAAGGAGTATTATGAAATAATACTGTAAAAGCATTGATATGGTTTCTGAGCCATATGATACTTAAAACGGATAAAATATATACAGTTATATACAATGATAAAAGTTGACTAAACGTTTTCAACTGGTGCTTCTAAAATACGCCTACCCCAGTGTACCTAAATTAAGCCTAGTACGTGGGAAGGAGTAAGGGAGTTGCAGTTTAAGTTAAGTTAGTTTTGCCAAGAATCTGAATCAAGAATTCTCTAAGGGTCTAATCAGCTCCGTACCTTGGTTTTAGAATGAAGGAGGTCTTGTATCTCGTTCTCAGGACTCGATCTCCCAGTAACCGTAAGGGTGACTGGAAACACTGGAGCTAGATTTTCTCGGCAGGAGAAAAGACAGCCTCTTTCTCAGTGCGTCAAATGGGAGGGACGGCTTCCTTCGGCACTCACATCAGCTGGGCTTTGGGTAAGTAGATAGCCGCTCTGCTCCAAACCACCGTGTGTTGCTTAAGGCAAATGCTGGTATATTTATACCTGGAAGGTGCCGTGTTTGACGTAAGGTTAGACATAAGACGTCAATAAGAACTGTCACTAAGAACTGGCAGTTCTTTCAGGACTCACAGGAGTTCTAGGACAAATCAAAACAAAAGCAGGGGGAATTCCCGGGTTGCTGGAGGTTTGGTTTGTTTAAAGAACGCGTTGTACTTTTTAGGAGTCTAAGGAAGTAGCCTTGCCATATTTGGACTGCATTGGCTATGACTAAATATGGATATGATTCTTATGCCTTTATAAGGATATGATTTGTTATAACCACATTAGGGCATAAATCTGGGATATTTAATTAGGGTCCTAGATAAGTTTACAACACGCACTCCACGTATAATGTCCATCATTACTAAATACTAAGCAATATATAAACATATAGGTATGCATGTGTTTTCCAGCCCACCCCAAAATACATCAAATGCATTTGAAATGGTATGGATACACGAAAATAAGTATTATACTGTACGCTTTCAAGCAGTGGTATCATTCAGATAACATTTCGTTAATTTAGAATGTTGACTGAATGAATCACGAAAATTACATTCATGAAATGGCTCTTAATACAGAAAAAAAAGTCAAGACCATTTCATCACATATTCATACAAGATTGTACATGTGCTAGAGGCTGATTTCAAAATATTGTCTCTAGAGTCTCTAAAAATAGAAGTTCTGTTCTCTAAGAATAGTTCTACTTTAAGCAGAGTATCATGTGCCAAAAAAAAGTTAATATTTTGGAAATTGGGAAAAAATTAATTTTGCTTTCATGAGTAAAAATAGTTCCAAATGTTTTCAACAGTGTTGTTTATAAAAACTGAAGGCCGAATTCAGAGTTCAGGGAACGCTGTGTGCTCGCGTTTTTCAAATATTATTCTCGTTGTTAGGAGAGAACATTACCTCAGCTAGACCAGCAAAAAATTTGTCTACAACAGTAGGTGAAAGTTGGGCCAACGCTGAAAAATCAGAAATAGTGCATATGTGCGATGCATTGCCATCATCGGTGTTCAGATCAGCAATGTTCACAGAAGGTTGTACCTGTGTGGTGCCGCTTTCATCTCGTACTTCACCGCCACCTAATCGTAATGGTGAAGTCTTAACGAATGCCGTCATCAGAATCGGTAGCCACTGGGGACAACACGTTGCATGAGTCGTTACCGGATAAAGCAAAGTATCGATATCCATTGGTACTGCTGATGGTAGTGTAAGACAGACGTCCAACACGCATTCTTCTCTGCATAGCAGACATCGAAGCACAGGTAAGATGCAATTTTGCCAGATTGGTCTGAATGAAAGAAACCAGGTAGTATTCAGATCTCTTAGCCAGGCCAATCCGAGGACCTTAGTGATACGGTCTCGGTATCGTATTCCTAGGATCGTTTCTTCCATCGTAGCCTGAGTTTTGTCTGTGACTTGGCTTGCCATATCGGAGCAGAAGGAACACAAATAAAATTCCTGCTACGAGTCCCAAAATAAGAGGCAGGCCACCGAAAAGAGAATGCACAAAATCCGGGAAGATGCCCAGAACTGTTTCAAAGGGTGCTAACAGTCCCAAAAAAATTGTCTTAAATACATGTGCGAAGCCACTGGTATCTGACATGTTTAAGATTTGACTTAACATTTCTACGAAATGCACAGGGCACTTTGTCGATAATAGGGTATGTATCTCTGCCGCTGTCCTTGCAACTTGCAGTTCATACATCTCTTTGGACGAGGTTAAAGGCACAGTTGTTTGTAAAAGAATAGACTTAATTCTGCTTAAAGTATCAATTCGAATAGAAGAGGTATTCACAGAAGGCCATATTGCTGCCTCCACGTCTGTATTGCTGTTTGGATACAATACTTGCATACAACAAATGACCCTGGAAGTAACGCTCACGAGATAGGCTTTTCCTGGCATCATGCCACAACAGCTGTGGGCACTTAATATAACGTAGCTACCGTTGGAAAGTTGTCTGAAAAAGGGCTCTATCTGTGTAGCAGGTGTGCCGTGCAGATGACATGAAAGGTTGTTTGATGAACCTTCGCAGGCTCCATGCAAGTTAATACCTTGACACAGAAGTGTACCGCTTAGTGATTTTTTACAATTGTTACCACTAAGAAATACCTCTTTTTTCCATTCACTATAACATCTATGTGTATAAGGTAAATTCCAGGTTGATTTCATGTATCCTTTACCCAACCTTTCATACAGGTCTGCTGGTATATACTTTTGGCAGTATTGAAACTGAAACGTTGTTATCGGGATTGTAATGGTGCCATGTATTATCCATTCAATGGCAGGTCTTTCTGACATTGTCAACGGTAATCTTTCTAGTTTTTCAATGCTCAGCACCGTATAGTCTGCTCCTTTTTGTGCCAACGAGATTTGTCTATCAGTAAGGTTAAAGATAGAAAATAATGACGTTGTGTTGATTAGACGCCATGGTACGTAGCCTGAACGGAGGTTTTGTAACGTCCAGCCTAGCTGTACAATAGAACGCAATTGGGATTGACCATGTTGTAACATTAGCATATCCTGTTCTATTATATCAATAGCAGATGATACAATGCTGTCCAGTGAATAAATTCTGGAGGACAGAGTTGTTAACCCATTGCCCACTACAGAAAGTGATTTTTCAAAATTAATAAGATCAATTCTCGTATTTTTTCTGAAGTTTCAATTTGTGTTACTTTCCAAGCTTCATTGTACGCTGCGTATATACCGGCGTACAATGAAACATTTTTTACGCTGTTTGCGAAGTCCCATTATGAAATCTCGCAAGTCAGCACCTTCTTTAAGTAAAGTTGAGTGTTGCTTAATTTCGGGAAGTGTGAATCTCCGTAGCCAATCGAGGCATAGTCTTCCTACATTGTATTTTGTAACTATCCCTGGATGTTGTCTCTGGGAATATCTTGGGTCTGGTCTGTTCTGTTTGAACCCCTGTATTTTGTTTAGGAATCTATCTTGACAGTTATTTGTGTCTGTGGGCCAGATCAACCATTTGTTCCAATCAGGAATTGTTCTGTTTTGTTTTAAAATATAGGACACGTCTAACCCCTCATCTGTAGTGGTGTTTCTATCAGGCATAGGCTTTGGTATAGATGGGTTGTTTAAATCTTTTATCTTGGCTAAACCAAGACATGTTGTTTGTTGAATGGTGTCATTCAAGAACATTATTTGTTCTGGGATCATGCAGGCTCTAAACAATGGGGCCGATTCACAGAACTAACTTAAGACAAAATCCTAAACTTACTCCTTTTGGTATTCACAGAAGTTAGGATTATGTCTTAAGTTTGTCTTAAGACAAACTTAAGACAGACTTAAGACAAAATCCTAACTTAAGTCTGTCTTAAGTCTGTCTTAAGACAAACTTAAGACAAAATCCTAACTTCTGTGAATACCAAAAGGAGTAAGTTTAGGACTTTGTCTTAAGTTAGTTCTGTGAATCGGGCCCGAAGATTCTAGACCTTGTACCTGCCATTCTTTTGTACCCCAGATGGTTTTTGTCTCAATGTTAATTTTCCAAAATTCAAAACCAAATGTAGACATTTTTTCATAAAATGTTTCAGAATAAATCAGTTTAGTATTTGTCAAAATGTATTTCATTCCTGTCTTATTTAACATTTTGTAATAAAACGTTTCTGGATTAGTGTAATTAAACCCTGAGAAGTATGGAAATTTCTCATAAAATGTTTTTGAACTGCCTTTTGGCGGAGTTGGACAATGTTCCCACTGATTATAACTGAAAACATATTTAGGATTAGCAGATTTATGCAGATAATGATGCCCAAAGTGATTGAAACAATACATTTCCTCATAATTCGATGAACCCTGTGAATAATCATGTTCTGTAAATATTGCTGACATTTCTAAATCTGACATCATAATATTAATATTTTCTAAGTCCCAATCATCAGAGAAAGTACTAGGTGATACAAAGTCACTTAAGGAGATCTTAAATTGGTGTGGATATTTCAAGAGCTCAACCGGGCCATAGATTTCATAGTCAGTTTTGTCCCATGCTATACCACCAGGTATAGGGATGGCTGTGATGTTCACGGATGATAGTTCTCTTTTTTCAATGTGAGAAGATCTGTGTGGTTTCAGGACCAAGTTGATGTTCTGACTTGCTGTGTCCATTGTACTATATTTTCCATCAATAAATCTACCCAAACTTAAAACCAAGATGAGCCATAGAAGGAGGAAAAGTACACCTAACACTATCCATAATTTAATCCATGGTGAAGTTAGATATATTTCTCTGAGTTGATGAAAGAGCTCTGTAATTTTTTCTTTGAAAGTTTTTGTTGCTGGCTTGTCTCCATGTTCACTTGGATCATCGGAAAAGTCATCAAAGTTGATAAAGTAGCCAGATGCAGTTCTGTCAATTGGTGGAAATGCTTCCGGATTTCCATTGATCTTTGGATTTTCTTTTCTGACATTTGTATAGTCCGAAGCTACATCGTTTAGACAGGTGTTTCTTGATGAACTGTTGCAATTTGGGTATCAAGAGGCACAAGTTCCATGGCTTTGTTGCATAGTCCTTTATTATTCACTGAAGGTTTATCAAATGTGGTTAGTCTCTCAGTTTGAACCTCTTGGATTGTAGCAAGATTTGGTCTTCTGCTATTTCTTGGGAGTCCACTGGGCCTACTACTTATTATTGGCCAAATGGTTGTGGTTTCACCAGGTCGATTGATATAACTCGGTTCTCCTTTTTACCAGCAAGGGACGGTAGTACTACTGATCTTGTTCCGCTGACAGATAAGACAGGTACTGCTTTTCTGTAAGAAGGCCCAAATTCCTTCTTTACCGCAATCTTTTCTCTGACCAGATCCCCAATCTTTGGAATCCAGACAGGTCTTGCTGGGACAGGTGGTTTTTCTTCAGTGGTCGTTGGCTTTAGCTTTTCGTTACTCAGACTTTTTCTTGTTTCATTCAAGTCCTGTAAAACAGCCAAACGATCTTTGATATCAAAGGTTTTTTCTTTCACCACTGAAGTCTGACGATCCAAATCCTGGATGATCATTCAAGTACCAAATAAAAGTTCGTACGGACTGATAACCCCTAGAGAATTTCTTGGCATGTTATTAAGACTACGTTGGACACTTGTGTGATGTTTGACCCACCCGTCACCCGAACCTAATACCCTCGCTGTTATAGATTGCTTTATGTCACTTTTTTTCTCTCCACTACCGCATTTCCCTCGAGATGGAATGGACTAGAATACCGCAATGCAATGCCCATGCTGGCCATGGCCTCCTTGTAAGCCTGAGAGCTAAACGCAGGACCCTGGTCAGAATGTAGCACGCCAATTGCGTATGTGCCGATAAAGACTCACAAATCTTTTTATAACAGTTCTGGCGTCAGCCGAGCGCTGGGGCCACATCTAAATGAAGATCT
Source organism: Lissotriton vulgaris (assembly GCF_964263255.1). Taxonomy (NCBI): domain Eukaryota; kingdom Metazoa; phylum Chordata; class Amphibia; order Caudata; family Salamandridae; genus Lissotriton; species Lissotriton vulgaris. The sequence continues at coordinate 825,422,147 of NC_141699.1, forward strand.
TCTTAATAATTATGGGATCGCATTTTTCCGTCTGGATGTCTGCGCATAGATAGCCTGATGCTGTTTAATAGAGGTGTCTGGTCCGGTTCACAACTGCGATCTCTGTTGCAGTCCTGACAATTCATTGCAAAGTTATAAATTTGCACGCTCATCCCTGGCCACCAGTATTTTGATTGTAATTCTATTAGAGATTTCAGGATCTCTTGGTGCCTCAGACCCAATCCCATGTGTGTTTCTTCAATCAAGTAGACTCTCCGGTTCGTGTTTGGAATTACTCTATCCCCCACTCCAGGGATTTGAGCAAACGGAACGGAGTTCCCATCAATTATGTATGTATTTCCGAGTGGATAATTTAGAGGTAACGCCGCATAATTGCCTCCCATTGAGGCTTTTACTGCAAGCAGCGTTTTGCCATCTATTTGTTTTCTCGTACGCTTATTTGTGGCTACGGAAGCCGAGTGATCAGCTGCCGCTGTGGCTCTGTCAGCCAATAAATTCCCTGCAACGTGAACGCCATCAAGTTGAAGACTCTGCATATGTATCACATGAGTCTTTCGTAGTTCTTTCTGCAAAATAACTACTTGTTCCCATAGTTTTGTATGCCTCATTGTGGCACCTGTCCCATCTTTGTAACCGTTTTTTATCCAGGTCTGCATGGAATTATTGTAAGACCGGACGCAGTAATGCAAATCGCACACTATTAGTTTCGGGAATTCGCGATCAGCATTTTCAAGCACCATCTTTAGAGATCTTATTTCAGCTCGCTGAGCTGTACAGTTTTTGAGTGATTCAGTTTTAGTGACCATCGGTCTGAATTTACCTAAGCGCCAGCGAGCTTTAACAATCGCGCACGCAGCATTGTAAATTTGTTTTTCCACAACGTAGTGTTGTGCAAATCTGTCCGTGTAGATTACACTGGTGTATTGTTCGAGAGGTAGAATTTTGAATGACAGAGGGCATTCATGTTCGTGTTCCAGATTTTTCATTTTCAAAAGCGTGTTTCACGTCTTCTGTAGCAAGAGAATTTTCCCATTGTATCCATTTTGGATCTAGAGCTATAGCATTTGGAATGCCTGGTCTTGTTACTGCCTCAAGGGCTGATACTGCTGTTAAAACATATATCCTTTTCCCTTGAGCTAGGCTCTTTCTTTTGCTACAGCAGTTTGAACCGCAGTTAGAATTTTCTCAGTAAACTGAATTTCATTTCAGCTTGTGTGTACAAATGTGATTTGTAAGCTATTGGTACCGTTTCTCCCTCATTAGAGGTCAGGTATGTGAATCCGCATCTCCCTGGGATGACTCTGATTACAAGGTTGCGTTCGTTTGCGCATGTTTGCAGTTTTGTTTTAGTTAACATGTCTGTCTGTAATGATCTTAAAATTTCTGTGTGTTTTTGAGTCCAATTCATTGGTTTAAAATCAGGTTTTATTAGTTCGTAGAGAGGTTTAACTCTCTCTGTATCATTTAGAATGTATGTTCTTCCGAAATTCAGGGAACCTAGTATTGATTGTAAGTTTTTCAGCATTTTTGGAGCTTGGAGTACTGCATACTTCTCTAAGAAGTTGTCTGCTAGGCTTTTGCCTTCACTTGATAATTTATATCCTAAAAATAGGAAAGTTAGATGGGCAATTCGTGATTTTTTAAAGTTGAATTTGTACCCTTCAGATGCGAACCCAAGTATTATGGTGTTCACTCTTTTCAAGTGAGTCTCCAAGTCATCGTCTGTAAGATAGATGTCATCGACATAGGATAATGCCTCATCATCATAAATTTGTAGTAACTCTGTTACCCTGGCTGAAAATAATCCTGGTCTGTTCTTGAATCCCTGTGGGAGACGACAAAATTGTTTTTAGGTCCCCATGCTGGAGAAAGCGGTCACATATCTGCTTTCAGATGCTATGTTTTGACAGAAGAAACCATTTGAAATATCTAATGTCGTTTTATATTTCTTGCGCACAATGTTATTCATTAGTGCTGCACTGTGTGAGTTTTGTACTGCAAATGTTTTACAGCAGGAGTTTAGGTATCTGTAGTCCAAAACTAGACGATATGAATCGTCTGGCTTGGAGACAGGAAACAAAGGATTGTTCATTTGTGAGGTGCATGTTTCAATCACCCCCTGATATTCAAGTTGATCTAAAATATCTCATACTTGTTTTTTAGCTTCTTGCTTAACAGGATACTGCCTCTGTGCAGTAGGTGGATTTTTAACTGGATTTTATGGTGAGGAGAATCCCCATCCCACCCTACATGATTTTTATATAATGCAGGGGCTTGGGCCACTGCCCATTTTCTAGCAAGTGTGTATTTTTTATGAATTGGAATTTGATTTGAGAAGGCAGGCATAATCATTTCTTTAAAACACAAACAATTGAAGAAGGGTCTGAGGGAAATTTAAAGACCTGCCCAGTTCGTATCCCCCTAACTGTAATCCTAACAACAAAAAGAACCGGGGGTCTATAACGGAGCTTCAAGTACTCCGAGCTGCTGCAAAACTCCTACATAAGTGAGTTAGGCGCTAATAGAGCTATATAAGTCTCTATATCAGAATGTGTGCCAGGACAAACCTGTCGAAGGACCTACTGAAGGATATCATAGCCTTTAGATAGATTCTCCCATAAGAGACCTTTTATTTTCCTAGTTTTATCTCCATCTATACGTAATGTTATTTCATATAGCTTATGGGGCACGCTAATTCCGGTGTCTGCAGTTTCCCCTTGAATGTATTCATTTGTGTCCACTGTCTCCAGAAGATTCATCAGGATCTTGCGAGCTATGGTCACTTCTGCTGCACGGTCTAGCATTGTCTGGGCGCACTCTCCGTTTTTCAGTTGTGTCCTCGGGATTCTAGGCATGTTTTATTTTAATACTGGCTACCTTCTTTCTGGGAAATTGTAATTTTTTACTTAGATGAGTAGGTTCCTAGTCCTGTGGACTTGACGTGCTCTTCTTTATGTTCTGACCGTCCTCTTCTTTCCGATTTCTGTGAGGAAGTCTGAAAAGATCGAGAGGGACGTGTATCAATATCTTGATATCTGTCTGTTTTTTTCAAATTTTCCCTATTTCTAAGGTTGTATCTTTTTTCAGAGGGCTCCCTTTGGGGAAACTTGCCCCCCCCCCCTTCTGGAGATCTATTTCTTCGTTGGGGACACCTTCCTCTGGAGTGAAATTGTTTTTCTCTTGGAGAGGTTTGTTTATTACCCTCCCACTTCTTCATTTGAGAGTTGAGATTATTTTTAATGAAAGTCTTTTCAGGATTTTCAGTTAGTGTATTTAGTTGGTAGGTTGTACCGTCAACTGTTAATTGAACTAAATCTCTATATGCTTTTGTTAATTCTTTTATTTTAACTAAGAGTTCTTTGCTTGACATTTTTTCAATGTCGGGATGTGGTGTATAGCTGGCTAGAACCGGCCATGTGGCTCCTGGTCTAACTAGTGGACCGAGCCTGGTAATGTGATTTTGATGTTTTAGGGCGCCATTAAACCAGAGCAGGTGCTCTTGGTATGTTAGTGGAATTTCAACTTCCTCGAAAGGAGAGTATTCCTCTGGAGATTCCGCTATTTTGTAGTAGTGGAACTCATGTGTTACAGCATGTGCTGCTGGAAAATGTATCCAGGAATAGAATACCTCTGTCTGCTGATATTCATGTGCCTCTACCACAAATACGACTGTACCACCTCTTGATGATACTCCATTCTCTATAAGTTTTATAGTTATGGTTTTCTTATATTGACCGGGATGATTGTTGCATCCGGGTCGTTATCTTGGACAGTTGTGTGGTCCGCTACGAGTTTATTATTTATTTATTTATTTTTTGCACTTGTACTGCGCAACGGCTACCCAAAAAGGGTTTCCCGGCGCAACTTTGCTGATTATAGATGGAAATGGTCTTATTTATTGAATAACCAAGTTTTTAGCAACTTTCGGAAACTGGGATAATTAGATTCATTTCTCAGTGAAATGGGAAGAGAATTCCAGTGGGACGGGCCTAAGTAGGCAAAAGATTTTCCTCCTATGCGAGTACGCTTAAATTTAGGGACACTAAAGCGACCCTGAGTGGCTGATCTGAGATTCCTAGATGGGGTGTAAGTATTTGCTAGTGAGCAGAGGTACTTTGGAGCTATGTTAGCTTTTATTTTATACATATAGGTGAGTGCTTTAAATTTCACTCGATTCTCAATGTTAAGCCAATGAAGGTTTCATCAGAATGTAGAGACTGATTCCCTTTTTGGTACCTTGCATAGTAATCTGACTGCCGCTTTTTGGGCCATCTGTAGACGGTGGAGGTTGGCTTTATTTGATCCTAGGTAAAGGACATTTCCATAATCTAAGCGGGATGTTAGTAAGGCATTCACCGCTGTTTTTTTTGTTGATTCAGGGAGCATCCAGCAGATTTTTTTCAGCCACCGTATGATAGAAAAACAGGTGGCTGCCACTCTAACTGATTGCGAATGCATGCTCAAGATATCATCTAATAGTACCCTCTAGGTTACGAACTTGTGAAACTGGGTTTAGAAGATTGCCCATTTTCTCTGGCCAATGTTGATGGCTCCATAGATGTTTCTGTTTCCCTAAGATGACAACCTCTGTTTTTTCTCCGTTAAGTTTTAAGAAGTTTTCCTTCATCCAGGTTGCGATGTTGTTCAGTCCAGTTTTGAGCGTGGAGATGTCATTTTCATTTTGAACCGCCAATGAAAAAATTATTTGTGAATCATCGGCATAGGAATATATCGTGAGTCCCGACTCTTCAACTAATTCTGCCAAAGGCTTAACATAAAGGTTGAAGAGAAGAGGACTCAGGATAGATCCCTGTGGTACGCCGTGACTGAAAGAATGCGTTTCGGAATATGCATTTTGAGAGAAGACTTGAAATGTCCTATTAGTAAGAAAATCCTGAATCCATTTCAGAGCATTCCCACTAATTCCTATGTCGCTCAGGGTGTTTAAGAGCACTTTGTGTGAGATGGTATCAAAAGCTAGTTGCTAGTCTAGCTCTCTCCCTTTCGTCCTCACTGTCCGACATTTTTACTGACAGAAAGTTTGCAGAGCAAGTTTCAAGGAAACAAAGATTAGGTGCACAATATTTTGGAATACTGTATCCTTCAATGTTGACTAAACCAAAACTAATACATAGGAATCTCTTCCTACTAAGTTCTGGTGGATATTAACCTTTCACCAACTTCAGACGTCTATTGGAGTTTTTAAGGGAAAAGGGGTCTGTATGAAAAAACACGACTGAGTCACTCTAGTATCTTGCGTTAGATTATCGCCTTACCAAACGTTGTGTGCAATGTAGTATAGTTCCTATATTCCCAATAGGCTCTGCGCATTGGAATAACATAAACGGCAGTTTAGACGTAGGAATGAGGTCGACTAGGTCTCTACTGAATATGTTAGACTTAATTAGGTATGCCAGCTAGCTCAGATGTCACTAGAAACTTTCTCAAATGAACAGGGAGGAGTTAACTTCCCTGATTAGACAAGAAGGGATTAGTTTCTGACAACCGCATAAACATGACAACTTTGCTCCCTCCAGAATAAGGCGTATATCTCTAGAGTCGTGTAAAAACAATAGATAGCTATTTCACTCAGTCAATCGTGCATACTTAGTTTCACCAGAGTGCAGAGAAATAGAGAGACCAGCGTTTTCAATAAAAGGTGTTATTTATTGAGCAGTCTTCTTTCTCATACAAGAGAAGTGAATTGCCACAATTGGAATACTTGTCATAAAGTAAAGTGCATACAGTAAAAGGAGTATTATGAAATAATACTGTAAAAGCATTGATATGGTTTTTGAGCCATATGATACTTAAAACGGATAAAATATATACAGTTATATACAATGATAAAAGTTAACTAAACGTACTCAACTGGTGCTTCTAAAATACGCCTACCCCATTGTACCTAAGCTAGTACGTGGGAAGGAGTAAGGGAGTTGCAGTTTAAGTTAAGTTAGTTTTGCCAAGAATCTGAATCAAGAATTCTCTAAGGGTCTAATCAGCTCCGTACCTTGATTTTAGAAGGAAGGAGGTCTTGTATCTCGTTCGCAGGACTCGATCTCCCAGTAACCCGCAAGGGTGACTGGAAACACTGGAGCTAGATTTTCTCGGCAGGAGAAAAGACAGCGTCTTTCTCAGTGCTTCAAATGGAGGGACGGCTTCCTTCGGCACTCGCATCAGCTGGGCTTTGGGTAAGTAGATAGCCGCTCTGCTCCAAACCACCGTGTGTTGCTTAAGGCAAATGCTGGTATATTTATACCTGGAAGGTGCCATGTTTGACGTAAGGTTGGACATAAGACGTCAATAAGAACTGGTACTACGAACTGGCGGTTCTTTCAGGACTCGCAGGAGTTCTAGGACAAATCAAAACAAAAGCAGGGGGAATTCCCGGGTTGCTGGAGGTTTGGTTTGTTTAAAGAACGTGTTGTACTTTCTAGGAGTCTAAAGAAGTAGCCTCGCCGTATTTTTTTAAAAAAAATGTTTGCAATATTTGTAGAGCGCACCACTCATCCCGAGGGATATCAAGGCACTTATACCCGGACTGAGACTACCGCAAGTTAGCACTGAGGCAGACCTTAAAGTTTGGGAAAGAGGAAGGTTTTTAGTTTTTTTCGAAACAAGAAGTAGTTAGTAGTATGTCTTAGGTCTTGGGGGAGCTCATTCCATTTCTTTGCTGCCAGGTGAGAAAATGAGCACCGCCAGTCCTTGTTTTATATATGCGTTTAGTTCCGGCGAGAGCAGACTGAAGTGAATGCAAATTTCTTGTGGGGACGTAAAATTCAATCTTCCCCTGAAGAATAGTAGGACCTGTCTTATGGAGGGCCTTGTGGGCATGACCAAGCAGTTTGAAGACCGCTCTCTGGCGCATCAGCAGCCAGTGCAGTACTTCAGGCACCCCGAGGCAGATTCAAACTTACCTTTATTGCAGATAAGTTTAGCCGCCGAATTCTGTAGTACTTGTTGGCGTGTGAACAAATACTCGTTCATGCCCACATACAGCGTGTTGCCGTAGTCCAGACGGCTAACTAGCAAGGCTTGAGTGACGGAACGTCTGCAATCCAGGGGTATCCAGGGAAATAGTCTGACAAGAAGCTTCAAGATGGAGAAGCCTTTGCCACAAAGGGATGGCACATGATCTTTCATGGACAATGCATCATCCATAATGACGCCAAGATTCCTTGCGTGTTGTTTCAGGATGGGGCCATACCAAGCGAAGGTGGCCACCACGTCACATCCCACACACGTTTGGCACTGCCAAACAGAAGGATCTCAGATTTTCCAGCGTTCAGTTTCAGACAATGTGAGTGCATCCACTGGGCCATATCCGAAAGACAGTTGTGCAGTTTGGTTTTAATAATATCTGTTTTTCAATCCAGAGCCACCATGAGCTGTGTGTCATCCGCATAGGAGCAGATGCCAATGCCCCACTTCCTTCCAATTTCAGCAAAAGATGACTTATAGCCATTGAAATGGGTGGGGATTAATGAGGCTCCCTGAGGGACTCCACAGCTGATGGGGCTAGATTTAGAGTGGAATTGTCCCATGTGTACTGCCTGGGTACGGTTACTCAGAAAGGAGTGCAGCCAGCTTAACTCGGTGGAGCGGACTCCTTTGCTGTAAAGGATGTTCAGCAGGCAGTCATGGGAGACCGTATCAAACGCCGCTGACAGGTCGAGCAGTATCAGAGCCACCGCCCCACCTTGGTCGGTGGAAGTTCTGATACCGTCCGCCACTGCCAGCAACGTCACCTCCGTACTGTTGTTGGCCTGGAATCCCGTCTGAGAGGGATCCAGGAGGAGGTTTGTTTCCAAGTACCTGGTCAGCTGTCCATTGACCAGCTTCTCTAGAACTTTGGAGAGGTAAGGAAGCTGGGAGATGGGACGATAATTTAGGAATGTCTGATCCAGCTTTTTTCAAGACGGGGATCACAGAAGCATGCTTCCAAACGTCCGGAAAGGTTGCAGTTCTTAAAGATTTATTGAAGAGCTGTGTAATCAGGGGACCGAGTGTAGGGGCAATTTTTGGAGAATACAAAATGAGGACAGGGATCCGATGGAGAGCCAGATTTTACTGTGCTCATGGCTGTCAGAACCTCGTCCACTGTAGATGGCTCACAACCATCCAAAGTGGGTGTGGCTTCTGAATCTGGTAAGGCTGTCGCAGTTCTTCCTGAGATCACTGTGTTGGAAGGCTTTACTGTGTCCATTGTGTTAAGGGAGTGTTGGGAAGTGAAGGTGGAGTAGATTTTCCTAATTTTTTCAGTAAAGAAGGTGCTAATTCGTTCACAAGCCTCAACTGAGGGAGTAAGTGTTTGGGAGATGCTTAATGGTTTGCTGAGCTCCTTCACTATTCTAAAAAGCTCTTTAGCAGAGTTGTAATTTTCAAGGATGCGTTGGGAAAAATGATTTCTTTTTGCATTTTTTTATGGTACGGTTGTACAATTTTCGTTTAAGCACATAGCTTAACTTGGATGCACTGTCTTTGGACTGCCTCCATAGATGTTCTAGTTTTTGACACTCCCTCTTAAGACTTTTTAGTTGAGGGGTGAACCATTTTTCCATATGAGATTGTTTCCTAGAAGTCCATATGGGAGCTAGATTATCTAGTGTTTGAAATATTCCAGAGTCTAATGTGGTTACATCTGAGCATACGGTGGCATCATCCAGGAACTCGATATTAGCTTCCTGGAAATGAGTATTAAAGTTAGACTCGTCGACTAGTCTCCATGCTCGGTTAGAAATCTGGTGAGTCACCTTGGGTTTCGATGGTTTAAAGGGTAGATTTAAAGTCAAAGTTATGAGAAAATGGTCCGACCAGAGTAATGGCAGGACCTCACAGATTTTAGTGGCTTCAATGTTGGTGAAAAGTAGATCTAGTGTGTGGCCGGCTATGTGAGTAGGGCCCACTATCCACTGTTTAAGATTGAGGATCTCCATATCACACTCCAGTTGGGAAACCACTGGAGGGTCCTTTTTCTCGTAATGGATGTTGGAGTCACCAACTACTAGATAGTTTTTATGTTTCAAGCAAAGTGGCAGAAGTTGGGTGAGCAATATGGCACCTAGATTGACTTGTTGTCCTGGGGGGTTATATATTACTGCTCCAGCTAGGACGGTGAAACCATCACGAAGTACTTGGAAAGGTAGGGTTTGGTGTTCCTTGTAGCCGATTACTGGCTCCGGGAGGCAGGTCAGATGATCTCTGAATATGACAGCGACCCCCCCTCCCCTGCTTCCAGATCTGTCTTGGTTAATAATTTTATAGTTGTTGGGAAGCGCATTAGCTAAGTCTGGGGCATTAGTATCTGTCAGCCAGGTTTCAGTAATAAAGACCAGGTCGGGGTTCTTGGTTTTAAGTAAGTCCCAGATGTCCAAGGCATGCCTAGGTAGGGATCTAGCATTAAGGTGTAGACAAAGGAGTTTGGAGTGGTCATGAATGGTCTGATAGCCTAATAGTGATTGACTCATACTTGACCATCTGTATGCAAGGCAGGAAATTGGTCCATAAGATGAGCCTGGGCCCGTTCGAATGCATGGCCCTTCATAATAGCCCATTTTATTGGCGTAAATTAGCAGCTCATTGCAGGAGTATCGAATGGGGGTGAGTGAATTTCGGGTGACGCCGGGAGGGGCTGTGGCCCCTGGTCCTGGCCGGTCCCGGACGGGCGCAGACGGGCTTACCTTAGTCACACCTTAGGCGCACCTTCGGCGCGCCATTGTCATGCCCGCTGCGCCTCGGCCAGCACATAGAGGTAAATAGGGAGGGGGAAGCGCGGGCTCCTGGCTCCGCCCTCTGGCTCGCAGTGGATGGCCCCTGATTGGTCTGCCTACCTCCCCTTTGGCTCTCCACGCTAACGGCACTCAGCCGTAGTGGAACGGAGCCCGGGATTTGGCAGCCAAAACTACTGGGGTGATAGGAGCAGCCTGACTCGCTGTCGTCCTCACAGAAAGAAATAGGCAATTTCCAAAATGACGAGGAGCAGCCTAACTCACTGTCGTCCTCACAGAAAGAAATAGGCAATTTTAAAAATGACGAGGAGCAGCCTAACTCGCTGCCGTCCTTACAGTGCAAAATAGGCAATTTTAAAAATGACGAGGAGCAGCCTAACTCGCTGCCGTCCTCATAGTGCAAAATAGGCAATTTTAAAAAAATGACGAGGAGCAGCCTGACTCGCTGTTGTCCTCACAGGATCAGTGCAAATAACAAATAGCAGTTTTAAAAATGCGAGCAATGCGAGCAATTTGTACAATTGTTAAAAATCTAAACCCAGCGCTAAGGCTACAGCGGCAGTTTCAACAAGGTATGCTACGCGACTGTCAAAACAATAGATTAAATAGGGGGAAGCACAGGCCCGTGGCTCCGCCCTCTGGCTCGCAGTGGATGGCCCCTGATTGGTCTGCCTACCTCCCCTTAGGCTCTCCACGCTATCGGCACTCAGCCGTGGTAGAACGGAGCCCGGGATTTGGCAGCCAAAACTACTGGGGTGAGAGGAGCAGCCTGACTCGCTGTCGTCCTCACAGAAAGAAATAGGCAATTTTAAAAATGACGAGGAGCAGCCTAACTCGCTGCCGTATTCACAGTGCAAAATAGGCAATTTTAAAAATGACAAGGAGCAGCCTAACTCGCTGCCGTCCTCACAGTGCAAAATAGGCAATTTTTTAAAAATGACGAGGAGCAGCCTGACTTGCTGTTGTCCTCACAGGATCAGTGCAAATAACAAATAGCAATTTTTGACCATCCTCGATGACCCATACGACGCCTGCAGCCTCACAACAAGTGACCCCTCCAACCGTAACCAGCTGAGGGTAAGATTTCCCGACACCAAAAGACACCACTGCACCCGGCGCCCCATGGCCCCCTGTGCCCAACTCCTGGGTGTCTACCTATCTTCCAAGATCCCAACTTACCTCTCGAAGTGGTGGTCGCACCTGAAGAATTTCCGTCCCCGAGCCTGCAGCCTTTGTTCAACTTCCAAGTCTCCCATTGACTAACATTGAGCACCCGACGGCTCAAAAGTACCCTGCACCCAGCCGCCCAAATGCCCCTGGGAGTGCAACCTCTGTCCTAATCTACTTCCCCATTTGCCCTGAGTAAGTGAATAGAGGCCCAGCTCCCACAGCCGCGCGGCCTGCTTGCCAGCAGCCACCAACCACAGGCCCCCCGCCTCTCATAGGCTAACATTGGGCATAACTCACTCTGCTCCCGGCTGCCTCTGGGCCGCTGAGGGTGTAACAACTGTACCTACCTGACCCTGGGAGACCCTTGAATCTACCCCCAGAACCTTAACTCTGCAAGCAGAGTACTTACCCAAAGACCGATAACTTGCTTTTCTCCATAGGGTATCCTTGGCTGGGTTTCAATCCCAGTGCTGTATCTTTGAGCCCAGCACTGAACCTGAAAAATAATTACAACCGTGATTGTCTGATAACCTGATTTACTCCCATAGGATAACATTGCCTGGTTTTTGCCAGAATTTCTTCTAAGTGTCGATTTTCAAAACATACAAATATTCCCTAAAAATCGTCTGTGTAACAAAAACTATTTATTTCAACTGTTTACAGGAAAAGGGTCCAGCCCTGAGTAAGAAAAACATTTGTAAAGTGATTTTATTGCATTTACTTAAAACTTCCCATTGAGCTCAGTGTTATTCTGTGTTTCACTTGTGTTGCATATTGCAACAACTGTATCTATTTAAAAGTCTATTGCTATTTGAAAGTATTCAATTGAAACATCTCATTCTGAGAAAGTATTTATGATACCTACTTGTGGTTCTAAAAAAAATAACTATATATTTTTATATACAAAACATTTGGCCTAAAGTTCAGTTCTTGAGTGGGTGAGACCATTTGCTGACTGAGTGTGTACAAAAAATGCTTTACACTATCCTCTGATACTGCCTGCCTTACTGCTCGACCAAGTTACCACTTTAGAGAGTGAGGTGATATCTAACTTTAGCCTCTGCCAAACCTCTGGGGACTGTGGACTCTGTGCACACTGTACCTTACTTCCTTACTTTAGTGCAGTATATACAGAGCCACTTTCTTACACACAGTGTCCTCTAACTCTCCTATACTGTCCTCTAACTCTCCCATAGTGTCTTCTAGCTCTTCCACAGTGTCCTCTAACTCTCCATTAGTTTCTTCTAACTCTCCCATAATGTCCTCTAACTCTCCCATTGTGTCCTCTAACTCTCCTATTGTGTCCTCTAACTCTCCCATAATGTCTTCCAACTCTCCCAAAGTGTCTTCTAACTCTCCCACAGTGTCTTCTAAATCTGCCATAGTGACCTTTAACTCTCCCATAGTGTCCTCTAGCTCCCTTATAGTGTCCTCAAACTCTCCCATTGTATCTTCTAACTCTCCACTGTGCCCTCTGACTCTCCCATAGTGTCCTCTAACTCTCCCATTGTATCTTCTAAATCTCCCACTGTGTCCTCTAACTCTCCCATAGTGTCTTCTAACTCTCCCACAGTGTCTTCGAACTCTCCCATAGTGTCCTTGAACTCTCCCATAGTGTACTCTAACTCTCCCGTAGTGTCTTCTAAATCTCCCATAGTGTCCTCTAACTCTCTCATTCTGTCTTCTAACTCTCCCATAGTGTCTTCTAACTCTCTCACAGTGTCTTCTAACTCTCCCATTGTGCCTTCTAACTCTCCCATAGTGTCCTCTAACTCTCCCATAGCGTCCTTTAACTCTCCCATAGTGTCCTCTAACTCTCCCATTGTGTCTTCTAACTCTCCCATATTGTCCGCTAACTCTCCCATAGTGTCTTCTAACTTTCCCATAAAATCCTCTAACTCTCCCATAGTGTCCTCTAACTCTCCCAGTGTGTCCTCAAACTATCCCATTATGTTTTCTAGCTCTCCCATAGTGTCCTCTAACTCTCCCATAGTGTCTTCTAACTCTCGCATAGTGTCCTCTACCTCTCCCACACTGTCCTCTAACTCTCCCATAGTGTCTTCTAACTCTCTCATAGCGTCCTCTAACTCTCCCATAGTGTCCTCTAACTCTTCCATTGTGTCCTCTAACTCTCCCATAGTGTCCTTTAACTCTCCCATAGTGTCCTCTAACTCTCCCACAGTGTCTTCTAACTCTCCCATAGTGTCCTCTAACTCTCCCACAGTGTCTTCCAACCCTCCCATAGTGTCTTCTAACTCTCCCACAGTGTCATTTAACTCTCCCAAGGTGTCTTCTAACTCTCCCATAGTGTCCTTTAACTCTCCCATAGTGTATTCTACTCTCCCATAGTGTCTTCTAACTCTCTCACAGAGTCCTCTAACTCTCCCACAGTGTCTTCTAACTCTCCCATAGCGTCCTCTAACTCTCCCATAGCGTCCTCTAACTCTCCCATAGTGTCCTCTAACTCTCCATTAGTGTCTTCTAACTCTCCCATAATGTCCTCTAACCCTCCCATTGTGTCCTCTAACTCTCCCACAGTGTCCTCTAACTCTCCATTAGTTTCTTCTAACTCTCCCATAATGTCCTCTAACTCTCCCATTGTGTCCTCTAACTCTCCTATTGTGTCCTCTAACTCTCCCATAATGTCTTCCAACTCTCCCAAAGTGTCTTCTAACTCTCCCACAGTGTCTTCTAACTCTACCATAGTGACCTTTAACTCTCCCATAGTGTCCTCTAGCTCCCTTATAGTGTCCTCAAACTCTCCCATTGTATCTTCTAACTCTCCCACTGTGCCCTCTAACTCTCCCATAGTGTCCTCTAACTCTCCCATTGTATCTTCTAAATCTCCCACTGTGTCCTCTAACTCTCCCATAGTGTCTTCTAACTCTCCCACAGTGTCTTCGAACTCTCCCATAGTGTCTTTGAACTCTCCCATAGTGTACTCTAACTCTCCCATAGTGTCTTCTAAATCTCCCATAGTGTCCTCTAACTCTCTCATTCTGTCTTCTAACTCTCCCATAGTGTCTTCTAACTCTCTCACAGTGTCTTCTAACTCTCCCATTGTGCCTTCTATCTCTCCCATAGTGTCCTCTAACTCTCCCATAGTGTCCTCTAACTCTCCCATAGTGTCCTCTAGCTCTCCCATAGTGTCCTCAAACTCTCCTATTGTATCTTCTAACTCTCCCACTGTGCCCTCTAACTCTCCCATAGTGTCTTCTAACTCTCCCACAGTGTCTTCGAACTCTCCCATAGTGTCTTTGAACTCTCCCATAGTGTCCTCTAACTCTCCCATAGTGTCTTCTAAATCTCCCATAGTGTCCTCTAACTCTCCCATTCTGTCTTCTAACTCTCCCATAGTGTCTTCTAACTCTCTCACAGTGTCTTCTAACTCTCCCATTGTGCCTTCTAACTCTCCCATAGTGTCTTCTAAATCTCCCATAGTGTCCTCTAACTCTCCCATTCTGTCTTCTAACTCTCCCATAGTGTCTTCTAACTCTCTCACAGTGTCTTCTAACTCTCCCATTGTGCCTTCTATCTCCCCCATAGTGTCTTCTAACTCTCCCATAGCGTCCTCTAACTCTCCCATAGTGTCCTCTAACTCTCCCATTGTGTCTTCTAACTCTCCCATAGTGTCCGCTAACTCTCCCATAGTGTCTTCTAACTCTCCCATAAAATCCTCTAACTCTCCCATAGTGTCCTCTAACTCTCCCATTGTGTCCTCTAATTCTCCCATGGTGTCCTTTAACTCTCCCATAGTGTCCTCTAACCCTCCCATAGTGTCTTCGAACTCTCCCACAGTGTCCTCTAACTCTCCCATAGTGTCTTCTAACTCTCCCATAGTGTCCTCTAACTCTCCCACAGTGTCTACTAACTCTCCCATAGTGTCCTTTAAATCTCCCATAGTGTATTCTACTCTCCCATAGTGTCTTCTAACTCTGTCACAGAGTCGTCTAACTCTCCCACAGTGTCTTCTAACTCTCCCATAGCGTCCTCTAACTCTCCCATAGCGTCCTCTAACTCTTCCATTGTGTCTTCTAACTCTCCCATAGTGTCCTCTAACTCTCCCATAGTGTCTTCTAACTCTCCCATAGTGTCCTCTAACTCTCCCATAGTGTCTTCTAACTTTCCCATAGTGTCCTCTAATTTTCCCATAGTGTCCTCTATCTCTCCCACAGTGTCTTCTAACTCTTCCACAGTGTCTTCTAACCCCCCATAGTGTTCTCTAACTCTCCCATAGTGTCCTCTAACTCTCCCATAGTGTCCTCTGACTCTCCCATAGTGTCTTCTAACTCTTCCACAGTGTCTTCTAACCCCCCATAGTGTTCTCTAACTCTCCCATAGTGTTCTCTAACTCTCCCACAGTGTCTACTAACTCTCCGATAGTGTCTTCTAACTCTCCCACAGTGTCCTTTAACTCTCCCATAGTGTATTCTACTCTCCCATAGTGTCTTGTAACTCTCTCACAGAGTCCTCTAACTCTCCCACAGTGTCTTCTAATTCTACCATAGCGTCCTCTTACTCTCCCATAGCGTCCTCTAACTCTCCCATTGTGCCTTCTAACTCTCCCATAGTGTCTTCTAACTCTCCCATAGTGTCATCTAGCTCTCCCATAATGTCCTGGCTTGGGATGATGCTCTTTTTGAATACTTTATCATCCTACTCTAGTCATGCGGTGCTCCTGGTTAGGAATAGTTTCATGTTTCTCTCCATCTCTTCCTCTAAGGGAATTTTTTTTAGGTAATGTTCACTGTGTGCTGGCAGGGATTCAGACATCTTATAGAGTCCCCTGATTTCGGGTGGGGTACATTTCGCGGCACTCTCCACTCAGACAGTGAGTTAGGCTGGAAACCATGTTGAGGCGCTTCTCGTCGTCTCTGAGGTGTTTGTATGTGATGCGCAGTACACTGCCTCTCATATTCTCTGTAGCATGTCCTGGGTCGTCATGGAGAGCATTATGGTTTGGTTTGGCACGCGCCGGGCTGTCATTCCTGCGCAGTCGTTTTTGGCTGCTCTGGGACCTGAGACATTCCATTTCATAACTCTCTACTCTGTTTGTAATCCGTTGCCCAGGCAACCATGACATGTTATTTTTCCAAACTCTGTTAAAAATGTTGATTTAAAAAAAATGAAGAACCCAGAGGAGGGAGGAAATTCTAAGAAATAAAAAATAAGCAGAGGATGTGGAGGAATGTGAGGAGGGGCACAGGGGGGCACATGGGATATTGAACACCCCCGTCAATCTGAACTGCTCACAGCTGCAGCAATTAAGAGACACATGGGGGCCACGTGGATGTGTTGTACAAAAGATTACATTTTTGTCAATGTTTATCAATACGTTGCACTGCCGTGAACTAGAACAATTAAATATTTTCACTGCCTTAAATTGTAGGACTTTCTACGTCTCCTTTTAATGCTTCCAGTCGTGAGTTATGTTTTCATATCTTTTTATGGCCCCACACTGCCTTTCCTGCTTTCCTATTTTTTTTTTCTAGTGTGAAAACCGGTCTACGCAAATAGTTCTCTCTTTCTTGATGGAGGTTCTCTGTAATAAATACGCCAGAGTTTGAGACTCATACTTGCTTTGTTTGTGTTTTCAGCAGACATGGCCACCTCAGAGAAGGCCCTACTCCAATCGCCTTTCTTTGCCTTTTCAAGGCTGTTCCTGGAATGAACCACATTTGGCAGGTAAGGGAATTGTGGTACACATATTTACAGCCATTTCCCCGTATAATTCAATCAATCAATCAATCCATCAATCAATCAAAGACATTTATAGAGCGCACTACCTACCCGTAGGGTCTCAAGGCGCTGACTGGTAGAGTGACCAGAACAGGATTAGAATTCCGCTCTCCTAGTTCCACAGACAGGAATGTAGCCACTAAACCACGTCAGAGCTGTCTCACTGCTTTGTCCTTCCGCTGAAATACCAATTAGAGGACTGGGCACTACACACTGGCCTATGGAAAAGCTGGGATATGTTGATTGACCTATCAGACCAGGAGAAGTAAGTATTACCAGTGCAGCCACTGGTGCCCTCTGACAATGCCCCTCTTGTGGACTGGACATAGCTCCCATTCTCACTAAGAACAACTATCTATGCGCTTTCCAATGGCTTCCTTTCTATTCCCTGATGTGTTCTGGTACTCAAAGAAGTGGGCACCACACAGTGTGCTGCACAAGATACCTCTATTTATTAAAAATGAACATGTGCAAAAATTATGGCTAACAAGTTTCGGCTTCTCCGCCTTCAACTGGACCATAGAGTCCTCATTGTGTAGAGCAGAGGTCTTCAAACTGCGGGGCGCACCCACCTGGGGGTCTGAGGCTGCATTCTTGCACTAAGGTAGTGGCAGGGTCAAACAATTTTCTAAAAACAACAAACTTGTTCAAATGTCTTGTTTTTCACGTTCAGTTAACTGCATATAAAATAATGCAAAAACCTTAAACGAAAAATACATGCAAGTTAAGCTAATGAGCTTTTTTAAGTTATGAAGTTTCATTTGAATAATGTCATCACTACAGATGTGGGAATCAAATCTCAGTTTATGGTGCTACGAGGTCCTACCCTGGAACAGAACGCACTGTGAATATGCCAGTCATTATTTTAAAATTGTATTATACACAGTATAAGGTAGGCTGCTGCAAAATGATTTCGCGTTTGAGAACAACTTCATAAAACGTATATATTTTAGTAATAGGCAAACTGTACCTAGCACAAACATTTTTATAAGTGTCTATTAAAAGTACACTATATAGAATTCAACTTATAACACTCTGACATTACGTATCAAAAATAATAACTTGTCACCATGAAGCTTCAAGTGTTTCCATCAATTAAAGCCTATATTGGCTCTCAAGCAGCCTTTACATTTTCTGATTAAATAAACTGCGCACATTTACATTTCTTTCAAGTAGCATGCAACCCTGGTGAGAAGACCTGTGTCTTCCTCAGCTCTCCAACCCTACCAGGAGGGCATCACAGCACTGGAAAACCCTCAAGGACCACATTAACTGTCCAGGGTTGTTTTTTAGTAATGAAAAGTATGAGAACTGCTTATGTAAAAATAAGAAAGCATGGACATGTAGGTCCCCAAAGATCCTGCCCTCTTCAACCTCTGTTTATATGCAGATGCCCTTCAAGGTCAGTTGAGGGTGTGTTAGGGAGGAGACCAGCAAGGCCCCGTTCAGACAGAAAGCTCTGATTGGTTGGACCTCTTAAGTCTCAGAGTAATGGCTCGGGGAAAATGGGGAACACAGTCAAATCTTTGAACAGCATTAAAGAGATGGCCCAGAGGTATATGGGGGGTACTTTTTTAGTTAACAAATGACAGAGACAGCTTCCTCAGAGAGATGTCCTGAGGAAGGTGGGGAGTTATTGGGGCTCCTTTTTTTAAAGGGCCCAGGGTTGTGAGAGGAATTCACACACAATTTTGGCTGCCTCACTAACAAAAAAAGGGGGTGGGAGCCATTTTTCATTGCTAGCATAAGGGGGCAAGGCCACACATATGCACAGAGAACAGGGCACAGGGAAGGGGCAACTAAGTTATGGCTGTTGGTCTTTGCTTCCTTGCTTGCATTAGGGCTACTGAGTACTGGTTGCTTTGGGCCTTTGGCCAATGGCCAGAAGTGAAAATTGAAGCATACGAGATATCTTAGCTGGGTCTCAGAGAGATGGCAGAAAGTGGGTGGGGCAAAATGAGGGACCATGTTTTTTCAGAGGGCAGAGGAGGCTGCCTGCTTCCCAAGGCAAAAGCAATCATTAGTGAAGCAGTGGAAATGGCAC
This sequence comes from Lissotriton vulgaris, assembly GCF_964263255.1. Lineage (NCBI taxonomy): Eukaryota > Metazoa > Chordata > Amphibia > Caudata > Salamandridae > Lissotriton > Lissotriton vulgaris. The sequence continues at coordinate 825,440,828 of NC_141699.1, forward strand.
TGGAGTCAAGGACTGTGAGAGGCCTTCTGCATCAAATTATGACTGTCTGCATTTACAAAAGGGGCACTGAGTCATTGTCTCTGCTAGTCTTAGGACAGGGGGCATCTTTGCTACAAAGAGGAGGCAACATACTGGAATAGCGTACAGTGGAGTGGTGTAGAGTGAAATGTCATGGAGTGGAATGGTGTAGCGTGGACTGGCGTGGAATGCAGTGGTTTGGAGTGAAATAGAGTGAAATAGCGTACAATGAAATGGTAGTCAGTGAAGTTGCATTGAATGAGGTGTTGTAGAGAGGAGTGCTGTAGAGTGTAGTGTTTCAAAGTGGAATAGCATAGAATGGAGTGGCACAGAGTGGTGTAGAATCGAGTGTCATAGGGTGGAATAGCATAGATTGGAGTGGCAAACAGTGAAGTGGAGTACTGTGGAAGTGACATATGGTGGAGGGTTGTAGAGTAGTGTAGAGTGTAGTGGTGTAGAGTGGAATAGGGTCAAGTGGAGTGGCGTAGAGTGAAGTGGCATACAGTGGAGTGGCGTAAAGTGGAGTGCCGTAATGTGGAGTGGCACACACTGGAATAGCATAGAGTGGACTGGCGTAGAGTTGAATAGTATACAGTGGTGTGCCATAGAGTGGAATAGCGTAGTGTGCGGTGGTGTACAATGGAGTGGAATGTCATTGAGTGGAATGGCATACAGTGGAGTGGCACAGAGTGGAGTGGCATAGAGTGGAGGGTCGTAGAGTGGAGTGGATTAAAATTGAATAGCTTGGACTGTAGTGGCGTAGAGTATAGTGAAGTAGAGTGGAGTGGCAAAGAGTTGAATATTGTAAAGTGGAGTGGTGTAGAAAGGAGAGGCGCAGAGTGGAGTGGTGTAGAGTGGAGTAGCATGTGATGTAGCAGAGTCTACTTTAAACAGAAATAGCATGGAAGTGGGTGGAAGGATGTAGATAAAATTTGGCAGGAATAGAGAATACTGGGTGGAAAGGGTAGTAGTGCTTAAGTTATAAATCCCAAAACACTTAGTTAAATATTGGGCTGCAGTATACAGCAGTAGCATTGTGGTATATCACAGTACATGCTGATCACAAGGCAGTATATCATTGACTAATGGCTACCTCTACAAACGTAAAAAGCAGCCATGTAGTTATCACCACATTTTAGCTGTGTCTGGGTTAGGGCTTTGACATAGGTAAGTAGAAGTTGTCTAGTTGTTCCCTACCTAGTTTCACATTATTAAAGTGGTAATAGATAGGGAAATTAATTTATATTTTTCCATATCATTTTTCGAAAGTGGCGTGGAGCCTTGGACAAGGAAGGAATATCTTTCCCCACCCTGCAGGAGCAGCAAAAATGCAGACTTCTGTTTCCCAGCCCGCACTCCTGCAGGCAGGATAACATATGTTACTCTGACCTTTAGGGAGCAAGCATTAGCTGCTGCTCCCCTGGGTAGGAACAATGGCAGCTACCGCAGCATGCCTAACTGCGGGGTTGGGCGCAGGGCCTTTCTACAGGTCTTGCAGCCAAACCCACAACACACACAGCATTTGGCCATGTGCGGCGTGGGGTGGCTACCTACAATGGTGTTGGATGCCTGCAGGATTGTTGGCGACAGGGCTTGGATGCAGGTAGTGTCGGGTCAGCTGCCTGCAGGTGGTTGGCCAAAGGGCAAGGCCACAGGCACTGGGGCTAACACCCTGCTTCACCCGTGCAGAGTATGGGTTTGGCAGCCTCCAGGGAGTTGGATGGTCGGCGAGGTTAAAAGCCAGGCCCTTCAGCCAACCCCACGCATGACCCGAGGCAACAATAGAGTCACTTCAAAGGTACTTGGGCGACAGATATCCTTGAAAGAGCATAACGGTTTACTTTTGTAAGTTGTCCGAAAAGGTTTTGTTGGACCTGGCCCTCTCTGCAGGGTCATCCCAAAACTTTTTGCCTTCTCTCCTATTTTTTGCCGAATTCCTTTTTTTGCCTTAGCACTGCTAACAAGTGCAAACGTGCTTGTGCTCACTCCACTAAACATGATTTGATTGGCATGCACCTAATTGGCATAATTAATTTACTTGTAAGTCCCTTGTAGAGTGGTATACCATATACCCAGGGGATGTAAATTAAATGCTACCAGAGGGCCATGAGAGCTTATTGTGCCACGCACTTAAGTAGCACCTTAAAATATGCCATGGGCATTCCATTGCAGTCTGAATACCAGTGTCACACTATTATGTTGTCTTGGCATTTAAACAGCACTTGCCAAGCCTTAAACTCCCCTTTTATTACACATACGTCACCCCTAGGATCGGTTGTAGGCAGCCCATAGGTCAGGGTGCTGTGTAATTAAAAGGTGGCACAGGTACTTTTAAGTTTTACATGTCCTGGTAGCGAAAAACTCCCAAATTAGTTTTTCACTGCGACTAGGCCTTCCCCTCCCATGTGATAACATTGGGGATTCCGTATTACATTTAATACGCTGTAATCCCACATTGAGAGGAGGCAGATATATCATGTTTGGTACCTATGGTATTGTAATGATAAACTCTCTTCAGTGGTAAAATCGGATTTTTCATTACAATTTTGAAAATGCCACTTCTAGAAAGTTGGTATTTTTCCAGCCCCTAGACTTTGTGCCGGCAGCCTCTCTTGGGTCACATGACTGGGTGTAATTGACAGACTTTGTGAATTTGCCCCCACACAGTCACGCAATTGTGGGATGAGGTGTGCCTCAATGGGTGATCAACTGGCAGGTCGGGGGCTGAGAAGAGCACAGCCCCACTTACACCTGAATAGGCTGTGTCCCATCTCGTTATAATAGGACTAGCAACCCTGTATTGTCACTGCAGCCAACTTGGAGCCAGGGGAGTCAGGAAATTCCATGCATTTCAAATAACCGTTCTAGAAACTTCTCCCACTCTCCAGAGGAAGGGCACCAGTGTATAAAAATAGGGCCTACAGACTCACTCTTCAGTGCACTTCTGGACCTGAGGATACTCTGCCAGGTAGCACTGCTGTGCAGCTGAAAGGCCACCACTCTACTGGACGTCTACTCTGCTGAACTCCTGCTTTGCTGTGCTGACCTGCTGCCTGCTGCACTCCTGCCTGGGTGAGAAGGGCTGAACCTACATCTCTTGAACCCAGAGTGACTCCAAGGCCTAGCTGGCTGGCCTCCTATCTGAAGCCTCAGGAATATAACAGGCTTCCAACAACCTTGTACCTGCAGCTGGACTCTCCTATCTGTGAGTTTACCCTGCCAAGTGGTGCCATCCCACTCATGCACCCTTAAGGTGCTTTCAAGCAGAACCAATGGATCTTCTCTGTCTGCTGGACATTGCACCCCAGAGCACAACCCATGCTTCTCCTCAGCTGAGCAGCACACTCTCGAGTATAACTGACAGATCTCCACTGCTGCATGGATTGAACCCGGTCCAGAAGGCCCTCATCGCCCTCGCCATCCTCGGAACTGCTGAATTGCCAAAGGCATGATGCAACTCCGACCCAGGTCCTCGCATATCTCACCAACAGCAGACTCGACTATGACAATGGCCTCCTCATCACAGCCTTGCTGCTCCTCAGAACTGATGAGTCAGCAGCTGAGTACCACATCCGGACCCTGTACTATGCATCGCAAACTCCATCAGCGGGATCCTTGATGATGACGCAGCAGGACCTCGCACCGCAGCCTCTCTGCATCTCCGACTCGACGCATCGCTTCAGCTATGCAGCGCATCTTTGACCCAGACCCACACAGCGCTCTGCACCCAGGATTAAAGGTACTGTGTTCCTGTAGCCGACCCACGCTCCATCGCAGTCAGCCTGAACTTGTGAGTTTGTCCCAGTCTGCCGTGACCAGAAATCCCTTGTTGGTGATTTGTGCTTTTTGGTGCTATTTTCACTAGAAACTTTCAAAATCAATATCTCTAGTTTTACTGATTGGACTTTTGTCATTTTTATGTCAAACAGTTTATTAAAATGTACTCTATTTTTCTAAAATGGTTTGGGATTTTTCTTGTGTTGTGTTTTTACTTTGTTACAGTTCGTGGACTGTAAACATTTTTTACACATTGCATTTAAGTTAAGCCTGGCTGATTTGTGCTAAGCCATTCAAGGATAACCACAGGTTAATTTAGTGATTCGGGATTATTGCCTTCTACAAAATATGCCTTGATGGATTTTGAAGATCTTCAGAGTAAAGAAGTTGGAGATTATACATACAGTATTCAATCTTTATTTCGGCTGATTTGACCATCAAAGATATACAATAAGAACACATTTGAAACATTATAAAACCATCGAAGATAAACAGCAAATACATATTGTACAATGTAAAATGGTTCCAACCTAAGAAATAAGTACTACTAGAGTGAAAACAGATAAAAGACCATACATTTAAAATTGTTAAACTTAGAATTAGGTGGGAACCTGCGACTTTAGAATACGGGTGCGAGTATGCCAGACATTTGTAAGAAATTTAGCTAGTGCAAACACAGTTGGACCCGAAACATCAGTTTTTAAAATTCTATCATCGGGAGATACTCCCTACAACCAAAGTTTCTAATGAGTGGTAGGAGCCAATATTTCCTGGCGGCCTTGTAAGTTGGACAAAACAAGACCACATGTAAATCGCTTTCCTCAGCACAAGTGCATGCCGGGCATTGCTTGGTAGAGGGCGGTGTTGACCAGGAGCTAGTATAGGATCGCAGAGGCAATGTGCCATATCTCCATTGGAGAAATAGCTTCCTGGCCAGCACGGGGACATAGCGTCCAGGACCCTCTCCAGCCTGTATGAATCCTTGCTTTGCGTGAATACAGATGTTAATGACCCCTCACCCTGGCAGTCCAAGGCCATAGCTAGTTTCTGCTCATGGTAAGCGTTGGCCAAAGCTCTTCCTGGGATCTTTAGTGAGGCATTAGCTGGATCGGACCACAAGTCGGGGAGCCCCAGTCTCACACAGGACTTTTGTATATATTTTATCCAGGGGATCTGTAAAGCTTTGGGGTGGGTTAAAAACTCCCTCAGTTCCGCCCTGTAAGTAGAAAGTTCTTCACTACTCCATAACCTTCGCCAGAAGACTATGGGTCTGAGACCTAATTCATCTGCTATTGGTCTCAGTCCCAGATCCATCCTCAAGGGGAGGAGCGGAGTGCTAGACGGGAGTGCAACTATCTGTCTAATAAAATTATTCTCGGTTATAGACAAACTGAAGATGTATGACCCCACAGTTCCGCCCCATACATTATAGCACCCCTGGCCTGTGCCTTGTAGATCTGAATGAGCGCCCCCAGCGGACGATATGTGGAACTTTTCATCATCCGAGCAATGCCCCAGTAGTCTGCACTAATTTAAGATTAGCCCTAGTCTGGTGTGTTCCCCAGGACATGGTTTCATTCAACGTTACACCAAGGTATTCAAAGGTGGAGACTCTCTCTAAACGTGATGATCCCAGTAGGGGATTCGGGCGTGATCTTTGGGTTGGGTTCAGGACCATAAACTTAGTTTTTGCAGCATTGATTTCTAACCCCCTATCTGTGCAGAAGGCCACAAAAGAATCAAGGATCCTCTGTATCCCCATGGGGGTTTTGGACAGCAGCATGGTATCATCTGCAAACATGATTGCAGGCACCCTGCTGCCGTTCAACCTTGGGGCGTTAGTGTATTCAGTGCCGTTGAGATGGGCGATTACCCCGTTGACAAAGAGGCAGAACAGGGTCGGTGCCAATACACAACCCTGTCTAACCCCCCTGTCAACGGGGAATCTGTCCGTCAGTTCCCTAAGTTTCCCGCACCTGACCCGGGCATAGTTATTATGATGCAGTCTCTGTAAAATTATCAGGATATCCGGGGGGACCCCCATCTCGGCCAGAACACTCCAAAGTTTCACTCTGGGCACCAGGTCGAAGGCGGCCCTCAGATCCACATATTGTGTATAAGCTGCCACCTTCGAATATCGCTGCCCTCCAGTAGATAATGTTCAGACGAAAAACCTGGTCCACTGTAGAGACTCCCTTCCTGAAGCCCGCCTGGTATGGACTAAGGGCGCCCGTCCCTTCCGCCCAGTCCTGAAGCCGGTTCAACAGTATCCTGCCAAACAGCTTCTGTGACACATCAATTAAACTGATTGGTCTGTAATTGGCTGGGAGCAGGGGCGAGCCCTTTTTGAATATAGGAACCACCTCTGCCCCCAGCCAAGTACTCGGGATTTCCATGCCGTGCAGAACTCCATTGAACACAACAGCAAGGTAGGGGGCCCAAACATCGGGCTCCTGCTTAAACAGGTCCCCGGGGAGGCCATCCAGTCCTGGCGCCTTTCCCGATGTCAGTCCTGCTATTGCTGCCTTAACCTCCCCCACTGTTACCAAATCCCCGTCATACTCAGCCAATCCATTACCGATGTCATTCATGGTTTCTCCCAGCTCGGAACTATAGAGAGACTGGAAGTGTGCCTGCCACACCCCTGCTGCAATATTTGCATCTATTGCCGAGTGGAGGCTCCCCGGCCCCCCATTAACTACTCTCCAAAACATTTGGTGGTCTCTTGTTGCAAGGGAACTAGTGAGCTCCTCCCATTGGTTCTCCTCCCATTCAATTTTAGCATGGGCGACTAGTTTTTTGTATGCCCGTCTACTTTCTCGTAGCTTCTCTCCACCTAGTCCCTCCTTGATGCTTCTGAGAAGTTCTCCCTTTGCCTTCCTGCAGGCTGTATTGTACCATGAGGATTTGTGTTGCTGCCCCCTCCTCGAATTCTGTACCTTACTAAAGAGCTCAGAGGCCGCTCCCTTTATGAGGTCCTCGTGAGCCTGATATAGTTTATCATGGGAATCTTTATTGCCCACGCCATTAGCTAGATCTCCCACTTTTTCCAAAATAGGAATTAGTCCTGCGTAAAGCCTCGGGAGTTTCACTTGGCTCGTGGCTAGTTTTTCCCACCTGATTCTTCTCCTGTTGTTACCCAGTAGAAGTTCAAGTTTGTTCTCCTCCTTGGTTGTTATAGAGGCTTGTAAACCGGGGTGGATGAGATCAAGTTCAAGGGCGTTGTGATCACTATCTAGTCTCTCAGTGACCCTAAAGTCCAGGATAGATGACCAGTTCACTATCTGTACAAGGGCGTAGTCCAAGCGGGACTCTCTTCCCGCTCTGTTATACGTAGTTTTGCTTGGTACGTCAGACTAGATACGCCCATTGCAGGCTCTGATTCCATGCTTTAGGGTGAGGGCAGTGATCTGCAGTGCTACAGGTGTCCATGCCTTCGGGGGAGGTGCTACTACAGAAGGTACTGACCACCTGGACTCTTCTTCCATGGGGAATCCCTCTAAGAGACCAGCCAGCGGCTCGAAATGAGAATTTAGATCCCATCCCACTACATAGGGTATATCTCTTGGCATTTCAGATAAATAAGCTGAAAGCTCATCTATGGTGGAAGATTCTCTCGAAACTCCCACTGGCCTGGAATAGATGTTTATCAAGGCAAGGTTCGCTAGGTTCGGCCAGGCCAATAGAACCACTAGGATGTCATCTGATGGCACCGGTAAGCGTGAAGCCTGACAACCTAGGTGGGATGCCACCCAGGTTGTGTGTCCACCTGAAGGGCGGCCCTTGCCCTCCCACCTAGCCGGGATGGAAAATGACAGGTATCCCTGGTGCCTATGTTCTTCCCTTGCCCAAGTCTCCTGGAACATGCAAACATCCCCAGACTCAATATAAGTTACCCAGTCTTGAGTGTCCAGCTTGTTAGCTAGGCCGGCCACATTCCACCAGATTAGTCTCAGGTGCGCCGGAGCAACAGCGGGGGGGATTGCAGAGGTAGAAATGAGGGGGGAGCTAATGCCAGATGCTGCACCAATTACTACATCAGGACCATTGTCAACGGTAAGTCCAGTTGGATCAGAAGGTTCACTGAGACCGTTATCCGAGGTCACAGGATTGAGGTCAGGGTTTGAGGACAGTCAATCAACCCCATCCAGTCCACTCAGACAATTAAAAAGATTGTAGTCCAAAAAGGGTGTCTCCGGAGGTCGGTAGAGTGGACGGGCAGCATATCCCCTATATCTGGGTCTCCGTTCGACCCTTGTCCAATTACCTTGTGGCAAATCATGGTGCATGCGAATAGGGGGGAAGAAGAAAGAGACTGGCAGAGTCTGTATGGTAGAATCCAGTGATCTATTTGACCCAGCGCAAATATGTAATACTGTCCCAGGGTCTCGGAAAGTCACCATAATGCAGTCCCCTGTTATTGTTTTTCTCGTCTTCCCCAACCATGGTACCCTTCTCACCATGATGATCTCGTTGTTGAGATGGGCTGGGAGAGGTCTGTTCCAATTCAGCCATTTGATGATTTTCCTCTTGAGTGATTGGAAGTTCTCACTTTCGCCCATTTCGAGAGGGGGAGCACCCGCCAAAACCACCATAAGGCTATTAGCTTTCGGCGGCAAGTCGGGTCTCCGTGGTCTGGGAGCGGGCTTGCCAGGGAGTAGGGTAGCAATACTAGCATTAGGTGGGACCCCAAGATTTGTGCCAGGGGCTGAACTGTGGGAAGCTGGGCCTACTGTCTGTGGAGGTAGGGTGTTAAAATTGTTAAATGGGATTGGAATTGGATTGGCCATGAGTGGCTGCAAAAGGGGGACGGCAACGGCACCCAAAGGGGGTCCCGCGTTGGTAGGAGGGTTTTGAATGTTGAGGGAGGTTCCTATTGGTGGATTGGACTCGGTGGTTCTACTCTGTTTACTGGCCGAGGTTTTCAGGCTGGTTAGGGTTGCCTCTAAGATGGTGAGCCTGATCTCTACTTTCTTCAGACTCTCGCTAATGGGCAGCAGGAGTGATCTAAGTAGAAATTCTACATTCCCCAAAGAAGTGACAGGGGGTAATATATTAAGTGGGTTGTCCCCGTGGTCGCTGGTGGAAGCAGCGGTAATGGCATTAGTACCCTTAGGAGGAGTAGCATTGTGCACATTCACTATAGGCCTGTCAGACCTAGGTACGGACTTATATATTTTTCCAAAGTCGGAATGGGGGATCTTGGTCTTCCCCTGCCCACCCCTCAACTTCCTTCTGCGCGTGTTTGGTGGTGGGCCATGCACCTCTGCCACGACAATTTGCTTTGGCTTATTTTTCCTGGTTTTAACTACGGGGGCGTTTGTGTGACTAAATCGACAGCCATACTGCTGGAAATTGGGAGTGGGATGACGTCTGTGGTCTGTTCAGGGAATGAGCCAGGGTTGGGAATGCTATCCCGTAATAATAGGGGGACGCCTTCGGGATAATGGATCCTGGCTACCATTGAGGGGACCTTCCTCTTGGGAGATAGGATAGGGAATTATGTCACTAAGACGCCTATTTTTCATATGTTCAATAGAACGGCGGCGCTCTGCCCTACGCTTCTCCAAAGAGCTTTCCTTTCCCCCGTCACCCTTTGCCGATTTAAAATAATTGTCCAGAGTCCCGGTGTTACCTCCCCCCGCCTTCACTGGGGTTCCGCCTAGGGCCGGTGAGGGCATGTCCAGAGCCTATATCACAATCCAACTGGGATCAAGGAAGTACAGGCGAAAGAGAGTGGGCCCAGCCCAGCCTCCTTAGGCCCCTGACGGCCACAGACGGTCCCGCACTTGTCCCAGGCTTATCCCCGGGCGCTCCCGCGCGCTCCCGCGACGCGGGGGTTGCTGTTTGAATTTATAGGAGGAGAGTTAAGCTGTAAGTGGGGCGGGGCTTGCAGGGAGAGCGGCCAGGTGGCCGGTGGCACTGGTTAACAGGACTGCTGGGAAACGTAGTCCTGTCCCGCCGCTCGCAGCCCTGCACTCACCCAGTCCCTCGCAGGTGATGTCCACAGCTCTGCACCCGGGCGGCTGACGCGCCGCAGCGGAACCCGAAAGCAGGTTCCGCAAGAAGTGGTGGTGAGGTCCAGGAAAATCCAACAGGCGAGGAGCAAAGTCAAACGAGGTGTCCCAGGGCAGCGAAGCACACAGAGGCTTTTTCAGGCTGTAAGTGGGGCGGGGCTTGCAGGGAGAGCAGCCAGGTGGCAGGTGGCGCAGGTTAACAGGACTGCTGGGAAACGTAGTCCTGTCCCGCCGCTCGCAGCCCTGCACTCACCCAGTCCCTCGCAGGTGATGTCCACAGCTCTGCACCCGGGCGGCTGACGCGCCGCAGTGGGACCCGCGAAGCAGGTTCCGCAAGAAGTGGTGGTGAGGTCCAGGAAAATCCAACAGGCGAGGAGCAAAGTCAAACGAGGTGTCCCAGGGCAGCGAAGCACACAGAGGCTTTTTCAGGCTGTAAGTGGGGCGGGGCTTGCAGGGAGAGCAGCCAGGTGGCAGGTGGCGCGGGTTAACAGGACTGCTGGGAAACGTAGTCCTGTCCCGCCGCTCGCAGCCCTGCACTCACCCAGTCCCTCGCAGGTGATGTCCACAGCTCTGCACCCGGGCGACTGACGCGCCGCAGTGGGACCCGCGAAGCGGGTTCCGCAAGAAGTGGTGGTGAGTCCCAGGAAAATCCAACAGGCGAGGAGCAAAGTCAAACGAGGTGTCCCAGGGCAGCGAAGCACACAGAGGCTTTTTCAGGCTGTAAATGGGGCGGGGCTTGCAGGGAGAGCGACCAGGTGGCAGGTGGCGCGGGTTAACAGGACTGCTGGGAAACGTAGTCCTGTCCCGCCGCTCGCAGCCCTGCACTCACCCAGTCCCTCGCAGGTGATGTCCACAGCTCTGCACCCGGGCGGCTGACGCGCCGCAGCGGGACCCGCGAAGCGGGTTCCACAAGAAGTGGTGGTGAGTCCCAGGAAAATCCAACAGGCGAGGAGCAAAGTCAAACGAGGTGTCCCAGGGCAGCGAAGCACACAGAGGCTTTTTCAGGCTGTAAGTGGAGCGGGGCTTGCAGGGAGAGCGGCCTGGTGGCAGGTGGCGCGGGTTAACAGGACTGCTGGGAAACGTAGTCCTGTCCCGCCGCTCGCAGCCCTGCACTCACCCAGTCCCTCGCAGGTGATGTCCACAGCTCTGCACCCGGGCGGCTGACGCGCCACAGCGGGACCCGCGAAGCGGGTTCCGCAAGAAGTGGCGGTGAGTCCCAGGAAAATCCAACAGGCGAGGAGCAAAGTCAAACGAGGTGTCCCAGGGCAGCGAAGCACACAGAGGCTTTTTCAGGCTGTAAATGGGGCGGGGCTTGCAGGGAGAGCGACCAGGTGGCAGGGGGCGCGGGTTAACAGGACTGCTGGGAAACGTAGTCCTGTCCCGCCGCTCGCAGCCCTGCACTCACCCAGTCCCTCGCAGGTGATGTCCACAGCTCTGCACCCGGGCGGCTGACGCGCCGCAGCGGGACCCGCGTAGCGGGTTACGCAAGAAGTGGTGGTGAGTCCCAGGAAAATCCAACAGGCGAGGAGCAAAGTCAAACGAGGTGTCCCAGGGCAGCGAAGCACACAGAGGCTTTTTCAGGCTGTAAGTGGGGCGGGGCTTGCAGGGAGAGCGGCCTGGTGGCAGGTGGCGCGGGTTAACAGGACTGCTGGGAAACGTAGTCCTGTCCCGCCGCTCGCAGCCCTGCACTCACCCAGTCCCTCGCAGGTGATGTCCACAGCTCTGCACCCGGGCGGCTGACGCGCCACAGCGGGACCCGCGAAGCGGGTTCCGCAAGAAGTGGCGGTGAGTCCCAGGAAAATCCAACAGGCGAGGAGCAAAGTCAAACGAGGTGTATACATACTTGAGTGCCTACTTCACTCCTATTCTGTACATGGGGTTTTGAAATGTGCCTGAAGTTTCAGCCTCTGACTTTGCACCAGCTCTTTTCCATGTGGCAGCACAGTAGGGTAGTTTAGGGCACAGTTTAGACAGAGGGGCATATTTACAAGTCATTTTGCAGTGCTGATCTATGCTAATTTGAAAGGGCAGGAATGCATATATTTGCGAGACACAGTACATTTCTGTTCTTTCAGCCAGCACTGGCGCACTTTAAGCAGCTATGCGTCAATGCAAACACCCTTCCACCTCGGTGCAAGGGTGTCTGTGTTGTTCGCAGGATTGTTTTTGTCTAGGATGGGACTCATTCCTGCACAAAAACAATAATTGGAGGTGGTTTCCTCGTTCCATGTGTGCTGCAGAACGCAGCACACGTGGAAAGAGGAAAAAACAGGGAGCAATATAAACATTTCTCCTCATTATGCCCGGTCTAGGGAGACACAAGGTTTTGGAGCTGCCCCAGTTTCACAAGATATTGTCCATGGGTGTTGCGTGAGAGCACCCATGGAATGCCTCTTTGCCGCAAAGTAAGACAAGGCAGCGACTTGTGCTGCTTTGCCTTACTCCTTATCTGCAAGGCCATGAAAAGCCATGCAGGGTGGCTTTACATGGCCTTGTAGATATGTCTACGCCCTATGCGCCACCGGGACATTACAAAAAGTGACGTTCCGGCAGTGTACAGGACTTGTAAATATGCCCCTGGGTTCAGACAGACAGATCAGGAAAGGAGAGGGGTGATGAGGCAGCAGTCACTTCATGGCTGTTCACACTGTGGGGGAAATATGTTTTGCGTGGGCCGTGCCAGGAAGCAATGTAGTGGAGAGTACAGTTGCCCTGAACTATCCAGTCAGTACAGGATAACAGTGAGATGAGGTGTCCAGGAATGAGGAATGTTGTTTAAGTGTTGAGTTAAGGCTTGACTTGAGATGACTGTCAAAGAGCTCCGACTGTTGTAAATATATTTTCGGAGTCCATTTGGACAATTGGCGAAGTGTGGATAGCTCCTAAAGTGCTGTGTAGTCAATTCAAGTTATAAGCCCCTAGGATCTGCGAGGTGTAAATCTTTCTGTGGCACATGTGAGTTTGAGAATTTTGTAGATGTTATGTTATGTTATACAGGTTTTTTGTATAGCGTGCGGCTACTCGAAAGAGTGTCCCGACGCTTTGAATTGCACACTAATCTCATAACACAACAGGGAAAATAAACAGAAACAGAAAAAAGAGGAAACCTAATAGGGCCTGAAACTAAGAAGTGAAAAGCCAAGTCTTAAGCCCCTTCCTAAAGGCCAGCAAGTTAGGAGTGCTGCGCAGGGACACAGGCAGTTTGTTCCACAGCTGGGGCGCTAATAGTTTAAAGGAGCGGCCACCGATGCGAGCTCTCTTCACACGGGGCACTGCAGCAAGAAACAAGACTTCAGACCTGAGCGACCTGGCAGGAAGGTAAAAGGACAGCCTTTTCTGAAGATATTTTGCTCCGGAGGTGTGCAAGGCTTTGTGTGCCAGGGTGAGAGTTTTAAAAACTATCCGCTTCCGGACAGGAAGCCAGTGCAGAGCCTCCAAGAGGCCCGAGGCTCTGGCACGGCGAGATAGTCCAAAGATGGCACGTGCTGCCGAATTCTGAACGACCTGTAATCGTTGAAGCAGGTATTCTGGCAGGCCGAGATAGAGAACGTTGGAATAGTCTATTCTCGAGCCTATAATCGCCTGCACCGTGATCTTCCTGTGTTCCTCCGATAACAAGGGAAGGAACTTGCGAAGCATCCGGAGTAAGCCAAAGCAGGTGCCAGTGAGACCGATTACCTGCGAGCGTAGTGTGAGGCCATTGTCGATCTTAATCCCAAGGTTTTTAGCTACCTGGGACGAACTTGCTGGTGGAAACATGTTCTCAGGCCACCACACTTTCCAATCCGGGTCCGAGCTGCACCCAAAAAAGAGGACCTCGGATTTATCCGAGTTGCACTTGAGGCTGTTATGATGGAACCACTGAAACACAGCCTCAAGGCAACCCTGGATCCTACCTCCATCGAAGTCCGCACCCCTCTCACAGGTGAAGAGGAGCTGGGTGTCATCGGCGTAAGAAACGATCTGGGCCCCGAAGGACTCCGCCAGAGCCGCCAGAGGGGTCATGAAGATATTAAAAAGAGTTGGGCTCAGGACAGAGCCCTGAGGAACTCCGACACCCAATGGCGACATCTCGGCGGAGCACGCAGAAGCCCAGACCGTTTGTCGACGGCCTGCCAGGAAAGATCGAAACCACTGGAGCACCGTCCCTCGAAGACCAATCTCTGAGAGTCTAGCAAGCAGACCCTCATGAGGGACGGTGTCAAAGGCCGCCGACAGGTCTAACATCACCAGCATCGCTCTCCCACCCGAATCCAGCACCTCCTTTATCGCCTCCGAGACTTCCAGGAGGGCTGTTTCGGTGCTAAGATTGGCGCGGAAACCCGACTGGGTAGGGTGCAGTAGGTCGTGGGACTCCAGGTAATCGGCAAGCACCTTATGCACGTGCTTTTCAATGACCTTCGCAAAAGCCGGCAGGAGCGAGATAGGTCTATAATTCGCTAACACCTCCACATCCAGACCAGGCTTTTTAAGCAGGGGAATAATCATTGCCTGCTTCCAGGACTGGGGAACCACACCCTGTACAAGAGAACAGTTCAACAGGGGGTTCACGAGTGGATTAATGACAGCTGCCATTTTAGCCAGAAATTTTGCGGGGCAGGCATCCCGAGGGGAACCTGACTTTAGTCCCGCCATCAGGTCAAATGAAGCTGTCAGCGAGAGAGGAGGGAAAGCTGCCAAGGCCACACCGGCGTTTGGTCGGGTAACAGCGGCATTCTCCGCCCGACCTGGCACCTCAGGCTCCAGCACAAGGAAGGAGTCCTGGATCCGCTGGATCTTAGAGGTGAAGAAGTCCGCAATCGCCCTGACCCAAGGCGCAGGAGGGGGGGTCTGGGCAGGTGCTGCGCGAGAGGTTGTAAACTCCCGCACAATGGCGAAAAGCTCCTTACAGGAGTTCGTTTTCTACCACATACATCTAGTAGGAGCATGTGGTGACATATTATCCCTGCGGTGGGAGGCAGCAGCTTTGCTAACCACATTAAAACCAACTCATGAATTAATAATGAGTCCACATTTTGACAGTGGGACTGTTTTTGTCCACTAGCCAGTCAGCTACTCCAGCAACTCAGGGTAAGTCAAGGGGGGGGGAGGGTGTACAATCCTAGGAAAACTGCACAAGATATGAGAGACACAAATTACTACCTTTGTATAGAGGCAGAAAGGAAAATAGCGGTAATCCCATCGACCAGCTTTACTCATTACTAGGATCTGGCAGGGTGTAAAAGGGGTTATGGGGCGAATGTTATGGCCGTTTATACGTTTCAGGGGTGAACTCGGGTAACTCCTGGTGCTTATTTTCACTTCTTCTGCATCATTTTATCAGAAACGTTTTGCAATCAAACCAGTGCTTAACACACACACTCACTCACATATGTCCATCTCCGCCTGTATGCGAACTGTCTTTTCCTCGCCGTTTCCTCTGTACTCGGCTGTCGCTCTCTGTTCTCCTCACGCACCTCTGTTTCCTCTGTACTCGGCTGTCGCTCTCTGTTCTCCTCACGCACCTCTGTTTCCTCTGTACTCGGCTGTCGGTCTCTGTTCTCCTCACACACCTCTGTTTCCTCTGTACTCGGCTGTCGCTCTCTGTTCTCCTCACACACACCTCTGTTTCCTCTGTACTCGGCTGTCGCTCTCTGTTCTCCTCTCACACACCTCTGTTTCCTCTGTACTTGGCTGTCGCTCTCTGTTCTCCTCACACACTCCTCTGTTTCCTCTGTACTCGACTGTCACTCTGTTCTTCTCACACACACACCTCTGCTTCCTCTGTACTTGGCTGTCGCTCTCTGTTTTCCTCACACACACTTCTGTTTCCTCTGTACTCGGCTGTCACTCTGCTTTTACACACACCTCTGTTTCCTCTGTACTTGGCTGTCGCTCTCTGTTCTCCTCACACACACCTATGTTTCCTCTGCACTTGGCTGTCGCTCTCTGTTCTCCTCACACACACCTCTGTTTCCTCTGTACTCGGCTGTCGCTCTCTGTTCTCCTCTCACACACCTCTGTTTCCTCTGTACTTGGCTGTCGCTCTCTGTTCTCCTCACACACTCCTCTGTTTCCTCTGTACTCGACTGTCACTCTGTTCTTCTCACACACACACCTCTGCTTCCTCTGTACTTGGCTGTCGCTCTCTGTTTTCCTCACACACACCTCTGTTTCCTCTGTACTCGGCTGTCACTCTGCTTTTACACACACCTCTGTTTCCTCTGTACTTGGCTGTCGCTCTCTGTTCTCCTCACACACACCTCTGTTTCCTCTGCACTTGGCTGTCGCTCTCTGTTCTCCGCACACACAGCTTTGTTTCCTCTGTACTCGACTGTCGCTCTCTGTTCTCCTCACACACACCTCTGTTTCCTCTGTACTCGACTGTCACTCTCTTTTCTCCTCACACACCTCTGTTTTCTCTGTACTCGGCTGTCACTCTCTGTTCTTCTCACACACACCTCTGTTTCCTCTGTACTCGGCTGTCGCTCTCTGTTCTCCGCACACACAGCTCTGTTTCCTCTGTACTCGGCTGTCGCTCTCTGTTCTCCTCACACACACCTCTGTTTCCTCTGTACTCGGCTGTCGCTCTCTGTTCTCCTCACACACAGCTCTGTTTCCTCTGTACTCGGCTGTCGCTCTCTGTTCTCCTCTCACACACCTCTGTTTCCTCTGTACTTGGCTGTCGCTCTCTGTTCTCCTCACACACTCCTCTGTTTCCTCTGTACTCGACTGTCACTCTGTTCTTCTCACACACACACCTCTGCTTCCTCTGTACTTGGCTGTCGCTCTCTGTTTTCCTCACACACACCTCTGTTTCCTCTGTACTCGGCTGTCACTCTGCTTTTACACACACCTCTGTTTCCTCTGTACTTGGCTGTCGCTCTCTGTTCTCCTCACACACACCTCTGTTTCCTCTGCACTTGGCTGTCGCTCTCTGTTCTCCTCACACACACCTCTGTTTCCTCTGTACTCGGCTGTCGCTCTCTGTTCTCCTCTCACACACCTCTGTTTCCTCTGTACTTGGCTGTCGCTCTCTGTTCTCCTCACACACTCCTCTGTTTCCTCTGTACTCGACTGTCACTCTGTTCTTCTCACACACACACCTCTGCTTCCTCTGTACTTGGCTGTCGCTCTCTGTTTTCCTCACACACACCTCTGTTTCCTCTGTACTCGGCTGTCACTCTGCTTTTACACACACCTCTGTTTCCTCTGTACTTGGCTGTCGCTCTCTGTTCTCCTCACACACACCTCTGTTTCCTCTGCACTTGGCTGTCGCTCTCTGTTCTCCGCACACACAGCTTTGTTTCCTCTGTACTCGACTGTCGCTCTCTGTTCTCCTCACACACACCTCTGTTTCCTCTGTACTCGACTGTCACTCTCTTTTCTCCTCACACACCTCTGTTTTCTCTGTACTCGGCTGTCACTCTCTGTTCTTCTCACACACACCTCTGTTTCCTCTGTACTCGGCTGTCGCTCTCTGTTCTCCGCACACACAGCTCTGTTTCCTCTGTACTTGGCTGTCGCTCTCTGTTTTCCTCACACACATCTCTGTTTCCTCTGTACTCGACTGTCACTCTGTTCTTCTCACACACACACCTCTGTTTCCTCTGTACTTGGCTGTCGCTCTCTGTTTTCCTCACACACATCTCTGTTTCCTCTGTACTCGGCTGTCACTCTGCTCTTACACACACCTCTGTTTCCTCTGTACTTGGCTGTCGCTCTCTGTTCTCCGCACACACAGCTCTGTTTCCTCTGTACTCGGCTGTCGCTCTCTGTTCTCCTCACACACACCTCTGTTTCCTCTGTACTCGGCTGTCGCTCTCTGTTCTCCTCACACACACCTCTGATTCCTCCCTTATTTTTTCTCTGACTCAGACCCTCTGCCCTCACACTTGCTTCCCCTTCGGTTCCTCTCAATCTGCCTCCAATAATGCACCTCTTTCATCAAGGAAATATCTAATAAATCTCTCTGATAGGATCATATTTTAGGGGGAAGGAGGCTGCATGGCAGTGTTCCTTGACAGTCAAAACCACAACACAGGAATGGAAACAACACCGATTGCCATGGAAAAATGAGAACACGAGCAAAGAGGCAAGGACGGGTCTTATTTATTTCTGATTTTCACTTTCCTCAGCTTTGTCCTTCTGTACATTAAGTTTTCATCCAGAATAAAACAATAACAGTCTTCCCTCGTGCCTAATCAAAGCCATGCCCTCTGCCGAACATCTGATTCGAGTTTGCAGAGCCATCAGCAAGCTCAGTCAGGAATGCGAAGATTGCAATCAGCAGATCTTTTATGGCATTCTATGCTCTTTAGGAATGCATGGGGAACCGTGAAAGCAAGCTGCCCCTTTTCAAGTCACAGGCACTAATGAAATGCGTCTAAAATGTTCTACGAGACAAATTCACTCAGTACTGCACATATTAATTGTGTTGTTTCTTATAGTGCTTTTGGGGTGCCTTGCAATGCTTGATTAAGTCAAGATATGCATATTTGTAGAGCGCACTATCATCACCTGGGAGGGTGTCCTGGCTGTGAGCAAGTGTGAGTCTAACCACATCTAGGGCCTAGTGGGACTGCTCCAACAGCCAGGTCTTCGGCTTCTTGCAAAGTTCAAGCAGTGAGGAGAAGGCTCTTATGAGTAACAGCAGGCCATTCCATCCTTTACGAGCAATGTAGGAGAAGGCTTGACCACCTGACCTGGTTTTCGTATGCGTGGGATTTGTGCAAAATAGGCATCCAGACAAGCAGAGGTGGTTGGAAGGTTTGTGAAAGCAGATTCAATTGTTGAGGTATGCTGGTACAACGTTGTGTAGTGCCTTGGAAGTGTGTGTGAGGCATCTGAATTGTGCTCATTTATGAATGGGGAGTCAGTGAAGTTCCTTCGGGTGTGATGTAATGTGAGTGTGGCATGAGGAACTGAGGGTAATTCTGGCTGCAGAGTGCTGAATGGTCAGCAGACTTCAGGAGAGTTTTTTTTTTTATCCGGGCATAGAGGGTGTTCCCATAGTCCATCTTCCTTGTGACCGTGTGTAACAGTTTTCCATGTGCTGATTGGGAGCGATTTGAAAATCTTCCTCAGCATCTTTGGGGTATGGAAGCATGAGGCGATGATGGCACTGCTTAAGGAGATCATGTCTAGTTTGCTGTCAATGATGATCCCAAGGGTCTTGGTGTGGGTGCTTGGGGTAGATGTGGGTCGTAGCTCTGTTGGCAATGAGGTGGAGTCTCACGATGATGTGCTCTTCTCGAAGATAACAATTTTGGTCTTGGTGTTTAGCTTTTGACAGTTGATCTCCATCCAGTGGGCAATTTTAGTCATGCAGGCATTGAACTTGATCCAGGTAATGGGAGTGAGAGACAGAATGAGTTGCATGTTGTCGGCGTAGGAGAGAACGTTGATGTCATGAAAGCAAATGATTCTGGCTACAGGGATCATGTATGTGTTGAAGAGGGTCAGGCTCACAGAGGATCCTTGCAGTACTCTGCAGATTAATTCATGGGTGTCCGAGGTGTTCTGTGCCAGGTTGACTGACTTGCTACTTCCACTCAGGAAATAGCAGATCCATCAGAGCGCATGTCCGTGGATTTCAATGTCGTGTAGGTGTTGAATGAGGATGGGGTGGGAGACTGTGAAATGCTGTGGAGAGGTCCAGGAGGATGAGGATCGCTGTGTCTCCTCTGTTCAGAGTCATGTGGATGTCATTCATGGTGGCAATGAGGGCAGTTTTCATTCTGTTGAGGAGTTGGTGGTTTTAAAGGTCTTTGGTGTGGTGTCTTTTAATGATTTTCTCTAAAACCTTGGCCGGGAATGGTAACAGTGAGATCGGTTTGTGGTCGGCAAGCATTGAAGGGTCTGGAGAGGGTGTTGTCAGCAATGGGAGGGCAGTTGCATGTTTCCAAGGATCCGAGAAGGTCGCAGAAGAGGTGGAGGCATTCAGAATGGGTGTGATGATGGCGCTGATGGGTTGCAGTCTTCTGGAGTGGGTGCAGTAGGGATAGGGGCACCCTGAGAGGATAGACTTCATGGTGGCGATTTCTTCTAGGGTGATGACGGACCATATGGATAGCGTTGTTTCTTTAGATAAGATCAAGATGTGTTTAGTGAGGTATGTCAGATCCGGTTGCGGTGACAGTGACAGTGATTGTGTTGCTGAAGAATTAAGAGAGATTGTTGAAGAGGTCCTGCAAGGGGGTGATCGAGGTGGAGGTGGTTGATGATGAGGTAAAATGTTTCACAATGTTGATGATTTCTTTGCTTCTGTTGGTGCTCTCATCAATGAGGTCCCCCAGAGCAGCACATTTGGTGGTCAGGATCATTTGTGGTAGTGCCTTAGGATGGATTTGAATGTTCAAGTTCAAGTTCAAAAATTTGTATAGCGCACTACTCACCCAGAGGGTCTCAAGGGACTTGAGGGAGGGGGGTGTATTTACTTATCGAATATCCAAGTTTTTAGTTGTTTTCTGAATGAGAGGTGGTTCTGTGTGAGGCGGAGGTGGGTGGGGAGAGAGTTCCAAGTCTTGGCTGCTAAGTAGGAGAAGGATCTTCCCCCCCATGGTGGATCTTTGGATGTGTGGAATCGCGGCGAGGGCTTGATTGGACGAACGTAGTTGGCGGGTGGGGGTGTAAAAGGACAGGCGCGTGTTGAGGTATTCGGGTCCTAGGTCGTAGAGGGCTTTGTGTGCGTGGGTGAGGAGACGGAACGTTATTCTCTAGTTGACGGGGAGCCAGTGGAGGTCTTTTAGGTGACCAGAAATGTGAGCTTGGCGGGGGATGTCTAGGATGAGTCTGGCTGAAGCGTTTTGGATGCGTTGGAGTTTTTTCTGTAGTTTGGCTGTGGTTCCGGCATAAAGGGTGTTTCCGTAGTCCAGTCTGCTTCTGACCAGTGCATGGGTGACTATCTTTCTTGTTTCGGTGGGGATCCAGCGGAAGATTTTTTTGAGCGTTCGAAGGATGTTGAAGCATGATGATGAGACGGCGTTGACTTGTCTGGTCATCGAGCGGGAGGAGTCTAGGATGAAGCCCAGGTTACGTGCGTGGTCCGTTGGTATGGGTGCGTTTCGCAGGGTCGGTGGCCACCATGAGTTGTCCCAGGCGGAGGGGGATGATCCTAAGATGAGGACTTCCGTTTTGTCCGAGTTCAGTTTTAAACGGCTGTTCTTCATCCACTCGGCTACTTTTTTCATCACTTCGTGTAGGTTGGTTTTGGCAGTGTTTGGGTCTTTGGTGAGGGAGAGTATTAGCTGGGTGTCGTCTGCATAGGAGATGATGTTGAGGTTGTGTTGGCGCGCGATGGATGCGAGGGGACTCATGCATACGTTGAAGAGGGTGGGACTGAGTGATGATCCTTGTGGTACGCCGCAGATGACTTCGGTGGCCTCTGATCTGAAAGGGGGGAGGCGGACTCTCTGGGTTCTTCCGGAGAGGAACGAGATGATCCAGTCCAGTGCTTTTCCTTGTATTCCGATGTTGTTGAGGCGTTGTATAAGGGTGTTATGACAGACTGTGTCGAAGGCTGCAGAGAGGTCCAGTAGGTTGAGGGCAGCTGTTTCTCCATTGTCCAGTAGAGTTCGAATGTCGTCTGTTTCTGCGATGAGGGCGGTCTCGGTGCTGTGTTTGGCTCGGAAGCCGGACTGTGAAGGGTCGAGGGATTTGTTGGATTCGAGGAAGGCGGCGAGCTGACTGTTGACTGCTTTCTCAATGACTTTGGCAGGGAATGGGAGGAGCGAAATGGGGCGGTAGTTCTTAAGTTTAGTGGGGTCTGCTGTGGGTTTCTTCAGGAGGGTGCTGAGTTCGGCATGTTTCCAGCTTTCCGGGAAGGTAGCGGAGTTGAGGGAGCAGTTGATGACGTCCCGGAGATGGGGTCGAAAATGGAATCAGCTTTGTTGAAAATGTGGTGGGGACATGGGTCGGTTGGCGATCCTGAGTGGATGGAGTTCATCAGGCGGATGGTGTCTTTAGTGGTGATTGGGTTCCAGGCACAGAGGTTGTTGGAGGGGGGTTTAAGTTTGGAGGTGGGTGGGGTGGACTGGTCTCCAAAGCTGTTATGTATGTCAGCAATTTTGTTGTGGAAGAACGAGGCTATAGAGTTGCAGAGGTCTTGGGAGGGAGTGATGTCGTTGGTGCCGGCAGTGGGGTTGGTAAACTCTTTGACGATGTTGAATAGTTCCTTGATGTTGTGGGCGTTGTTGTCGAGTCGATCCTTGAAAGCTGATTTTTTTTGTACCAAGATTTTTTGTTTAGATACATTCATTATTGTCTGGCGTTCTTGAAGGTGGCCAGGTTGTCAGTGGTTGGGTTTCGCCAGGCTTTCTCGAGGGTGCGACAGATCTTCTTGGATTTCTTGAGGTCATCATTGAACCAGGGGGCTTTTTTGCTACCTTGTTTGGTTTGGTGGTTTTTCAAGGGTGCTAATTCATCAGCGCTGTGGGTGATCCATTGTGTGAGGTTGATGGCTGCTTGGTTTGGGTCCGATGATTTGACAGGAGGGTTTTGGTGAAGCGATGTGAAGAGCTGGTCGGTGGTAATTTTGTTCCAGATTCTGCGGGGTATTGATTGTGGGTCGTACTTTTTTTGTAGTTGAAGTGAACGCAGCTGTGGTCCGTCCAATGGAGAGCTGTGGTGTGGTTGAAGGAGATGTGCTTACTGGAGGTGAAGATTGGGTCGAGCGTGTGCCCGGCATAGTGGGTGGGGGTGTCAACAAGTTGTTTGAGTCCGAGGTTGGCGAGGTTGTCCAGAAGGGTGGTGGTGTTGTGGTCATTGTTCTTTTCTAGGTGGAAGTTGAGGTCTCCCAGTAGAATGTAGTCCTCGAAGGGGAGGGCGTGTGGGCTGATGAAGTCTGTGATGTCTTTGCTGAATTGTGTGCGGGATCCTGGTGGCCTGTAGATGAGGGTGCCTCTGAGTGTGGTCTTGGGGTCGATGTGGATCTGGAAGTGAAGGTGTTCAGCAGCTGCGAGGTTATCATCGGAACTGGTTGTGATGCGAATGGTGTTCTTATGGACGATGGCGATGCCTCCTCCTGTTTGGTTGATGCGGTCCTTCCGGATGATCTTGTAGCCGTCCGGGATGGCTATGGCGATGTCGGGCATTGATGCGGCGTGCATCCAGGTTTCTGTTAGAAAGGCGACGTCCGGTGATGTGGTGTCGAGTAGGTTCCAGAGTTCAATGGCGTGTCTGTGGATCGAGCGGGTGTTGTGTAGGATGCACTTTAGGTGGTTAGTGTCGTAGCACTGTTTGGAGTTTGTGGATTTGGTGTGGGTCCTGATGCAGTCAAACTTGCAGGAGTGGCAGGTGAAGGGTCCATGTGTGTGTCCTGGGGCGGCTTGGTAGCAGTTTGGGAGTCGGCTGGGGTTATGTGCTGAGAGGGTTGCGGCATCGTACGTTATGCGGGTGGGGTGGATTTTGCGGGGGCCAGGGGGTTTGGCGCTGGGCGCGGTCCAGGCGCGGACGGGCGTAGACGGGCTTACCTTTGGCGCACCTTCGGCGCGCATGGGGCGCGTCCCCTGCGCGTGACCGCTGCACGCTAATGCATCTGTCATATGTGGATAGTGGAAGGGGCGGAGCGTGGGAGGAGCAGCTGGGAGGCGGGAGCGGGGTGGAGAGCCGGGCTGGGAGGCACAACAACAAACAACAAAATGGCAGCAAGCCAAAAGCGAAACAGGACGAGATTGGGGCACGACCTTATTAAGCGCTATGAACTGGGAAGCACAGTCAGGCAACAATAATCTGAGCAGGCAAAGCGAGTAATACACAATGGTACAGTAAATATCAAAGCACGGTCTAGCAGTACAGCGCTACGATAACTGATTATTCAAGTAGCGCGAGCAATGCGTGATAGATGGCAATCAGCAGTCTGGCAGTAAGCGCTACGATAACACAATATTCAAGCAGTGCGAGCAATGCGTGATAGATGGCAATCAGCAGTCTGGCAGTAAGCGCTACGATACCAGATGAATGAGCAGGGAGCAGCGAGGGGAGCGTCTGCTTCTGAGAAGCTCAGGACGGTCACAGCGCTAGTTCTGGAAGGGTAGAGCCTACACTTTCTGTGGGAGGGAGGAGCAGCTGGGAGGCGAAAGCGGGGTGGAGAGCCGGGCTGGGAGGCACAACAACAAACAACAAAATGGCAGCAAGCCAAAAGCGAAACAGGATGAGATTGGGACACGACCTTATTAAGCGATATGAACTGGGCAGCACAGTCAGGCAACAATAATCTGAGCAGGCAAAGCGAGTAATACACAATGGCACAGTAAATATCAAAGCACGGTCTAGCAGTACAGTGCTACGATAACTGAATATTCAAGCAGTGCGAGCAATGCGTGATAGATGGCAATCAGCAGTCTGGCAGTAAGCGCTACTATAACACAATATTCAAGCAGTGCGAGCAATGCATGATAGATGGCAATCAGCAGTCTGGCAGTAAGCGCTACAATACCAGATGAATGAGCAGGGAGCAGCGAGGGGAGCGACCGCTTCTGAGAAGCTCAGGACGGTCACAGTGCTAGTTCTGAAAGGGTAGAGCCTACACTTTCTGTGGGAGGGAGGAGCAGCTAGGAGGCGGGAGCGGGGTGGAGAGCCGGGCTGGGAGGCACAACAACAAACAACAAAATGGCAGCAAGCCAAAAGCGAAACAGGACGAGATAGGGGCACGACCTTATTGAGCGCTATGAACTGGGCAGCACAGTCAGGCAACAAGAATCTGATCAGGCAAAGCGAGTAATACACAATGGCACAGTAAATATCAAAGCACGGTATAGCAGTACAGCGCTACGATAACTGAATATTCAAGCAGTGCGAGCAATGCGTGATAGATGGCAATCAGCAGTCTGGCAGTAAGCGCTACGATAACACAATATTCAAGCAGTGCGAGCAATGCGTGATAGATGGCAATCAGCAGTCTGGCAGTAAGCGCTATGATACCAGATGAATGAGCAGGAAGCAGCGGGGGAAGCGACCGCTTCTGAAAAGCTCAGGACATGTCTGCAATTTCCTGGTGTACTCCCCAATTGTGGCGATTCATCAGTCTGAGTTCCTTGGTGTACCAGCTGGAGCTTCTTGTATTGCTGGTTTGACGGGAGCTGAGAAGTCCACGCAGGAGGTGATCCAGTTGTTGAAATTCTTGATGGCTTTGAGGAAGCTGTTGCTGTGTTTGGGTCATTGGGTGTTGAGAGCGGTGTTCCAGTGCTGGTCAGTGATGCTGTTCCAGTTTCAGCAGGCTGGTATGGTGGTGGAGTAAGTGCATTGAGCCGTAACGAGGTGCTGGACTTAACGAGGCTGTGGTGTGTCCAGGAGACTGGGGTGAGCTCATCGACCTCAAATTTTGTTGAACTTGGTAAAAATAGGGTCAAGGTGGTGTCTGGTAACATGGGTAGGTCTCTTTATTCGTTGGGTGAGGCCCAGCCTTCCAAGGTCTCATATGAATGTTCTTTAATTTGGGCCAGCGTGGGCTTCCAGATGGGAGTTCAGGTCTCCAAGTAGGATGTAATTACTAGCATTGAGAAGGAGTGATGCAATAAAGTCTGTGATGGTGTCGGTGAATCTGGTGCGCAGTCCTGGTCTGCAGATGAGAGTGCTGTTTAGGGTGAAGTTGGCTGTGACATGGAGCTTGAATGGCAGGTTTTCCATGTTGGAAAATAATGTGTCCATGAATGTGGAACGGCTGCAGAGCTGATCTGGCTCTCCTTGGTACTGAAGGGAGCCGCGGGCTGTGCAATTTTTTAACGCTTACACAGTGATTCAAGAAATAGTATGCAAAACGCAACAGATACACATCTGCTGATGTTGGATGATGGTTGCATGGTGTTCCCTCTAGATGCAGTGTCGAGTGTGTGGGTTGGTTACCGGATTGGTGACAAACAAGCCTTGGCAGCGGTAAACACAGCAAAAAGCTTCTGAAACTTTACTAAGTCTGGGGGAATAACGCATCGGCCTAAAGCTTCAAGGCATGTTAGACTTCAACTCCTACACTGCACTGGACCACCTGGATTCGGGAGATCCACCAGAGGGTCAGATGGCCAGCAATTTATTGGATCCGGCGAGTGTTTTTACCTGCAGTTTTCAGGAAACTAGCATCACTATTCCAGGGGAGACAGAGGGTGCTTCTGCATTCCACAAAGGTCCCTCTCTTTGGGACTGTCAAGTTTTAGCCAAGGATGACTGTCTGGGAAATACTCTGAACCCTCCCAGGAGCAAATGAAAGAAACTCAACAGACAAAGCAGTTTGCTCAGGAACAGAATGAAATGTATTTATTGGTGTCCATGCATGCTGCTGATCAGCAAGGAAGAAGTCAGGTCAGCAACTGGTGCACTCAGCCTGCTTCTTCCCTGAGTGACTGGTTTCTGGGTCCTATATACATTTAGTAATGCAATTTCAGCAGAACTAGAATAAGGCACAGTGCCAAATATGGCTAACAGGGATATCTAAGATCTGCACCGTGCCAATAAACAGCTAGATGTGGGCAGCACAGAAAGGCTGGCTTGGCACTGTGCCAATTGTACTACAGACCTACTGTGTAAGCAAATTGCACAACCAGTTAAACAAACTAACATGGAATCAGGACAAGCAAAGTGACCACTAAAGTGGTTCAGAGTAGCTGTTAAAGCTTGCCCAGGCAAGGTCAGATTTGGAAGTCCTTTGGAGCTACAGGCAGCTTGTTATTGTGATATATCTAAGCATGATATCTTTGTAGTGCATACATATGAATATATCTGGGATAAAAGAAAAATGTAAACTGCTGGAAAAAGCTATGCGGGCAGAACAAAAGAAGTGGTGGGAAGCCAAGTCCCTGCAACGGTACATAGGTATTGGACAAGTACCACGGGGATTAAGAATTTTACTGTCCCCAAGCTACGAGGCACCAGGCCGCGACATGATGCAAGAGTGGGCAGAAACCAATTTAGAGTCATCTCACAAATTGTTATTCATCCTGGTAAAATATGCAAAGAAAGATTGCATTAAACTGGCAGAAGAAATTGACAGATTCATGATCTTGATGCAATGGGTGAAACTGAGCTTTTGGAGAAGATGAAAAATGACATGAAAAAAAGATTGAAAAAAGAAGAGGATATCATCCGTGAACGCAAGGCATTCAAATTTCACAGTGACAGATGTGATTATGAATGTGGCAGGATTTGTACGTTTGCCCGCAAGTACGAACATTTAAAATCAGACAAAGCTGGCACAAAACATCAAACCAAAAGCAACATAGATAGTACAATCTCCAGCATGCAACCAGATTTAACATCTGCATCTGATGCAAGTTCTGCAGCTGAGAGTGAACATGAGCATGATAATCAAAGAACAAATAGAAAAGAAGGCGGTAGAAAATTCTCACTCACTGAATAGGTTGATTTTTTATGTCAAGAGCACCTGCAGACATTCGTCCACGGAAACCATAAGGCAACCCCGCATCAACAGAAGTAGAAAATGCAGGGAGAGGCATAAAGCAAACAGGCGCAGGAAACAACAACAACAATCAAAGACAACCGAAACTCCAACAGAAGAAATTCTGGCGCAAATAAACACAGAAACCTCAGAATCAACAGCCAAAACAGTGATAAATCTAATGGAGGTGATTCCAAACAAGGCTGAAGAACAACTCTTATCTTTAGGACTTTCATATTGTGCTGAGAGTTCTTTTAACTATGCAGCTACGAGAGTTGATATCTATAAGAGCATGCGGAAGCTAAAACTGCAGAAATATTTTAATCTATCTGATTGGTCCAAAGCAACCAACCCGCCATGTTCCAACTACAATTCAGCCTTGCAAACAAGAGAAGATACCGACACAGATAATCTAGAGGCAGATAATCAACTAGAAACTGTATTGGAAGCTTTATTGGAGGAGGGAGGTATTTCCTCCACAATTCCAGAAACACCACTATCTCCTATGCTTGCTCAGTCAATGGCACACACACCTTTTAAGCCTCCGTCTACTTTCTATCCGATGATGCTGAAGGACACTATCAACAGCTTTCAAGATCAAGTAGTGCAAGACTTAAAAAATCTAAATAGAAAAGTTTTAAGCACTAGCTCTGCAGATAAAAGAAAAAGAAATAATACAAAGGAGCTCCAATATCACCAACTAATGACTAAACTCAGCAAAGACAACAGCATAGTCATAAGGAGCGCAGACAAAGGCGGCAATGTTGTTTTATGGAAACGTTGAGACTATATTTGCGAGGCCTTAAAACAATTGAATGACACTGACTGCTACAGTCGTTGCAGCAAACAAACACTAATGGCAACACACGGTGCCTACAATCTAAAGCTATCAGCCTGGAGAAGCACCGGATTATCATCCATGGATGAATACAAATACTGAAAGAACAATAATCCCACAACACCAATTTTATTTTTCATCCCGAAGATTCATAAAGATGCAACTAAACTTCCAGGTAGGCTGATAATATCAGCCAGAAATAACATTTTTTAAAGAACTTCCATCTATATTGACTTTTTCCTCCAAACGTATATTCGTGATACTGGGGATTTTCTACAAAAGATGTTTGATTTTAAATGGTGTGATGATTTCTTGCTGATTACACTCAATGTGACATCTCTGTACACGTCCATAAGACACAAGGATGGCCTTAGAGCCATTAAATATTATTTAGAACGCAGAGGCCCTGAACACAATGAACATACCAATATGCTCTTGAATATGATTGGAAGTTGCCTGACTAATAACATCTTTTTGTTCCAGAATACTTAATACCAGCAGGCATGGGGTGTGGCCATGGGAGCCAGCTTCTCCCCAACTATGCTTGATTGCATCTGGGCTAGTGGGAGGAGTTGGTTCTCATGGTAGAGCACCGTGAAACCATGTCCAAACACATTAGGACCTGGTGGAGGTTTATTGATGACCTCTTCCTGGTATGGCAGGGCACTAAAGAAGAAGCTGAAAAATGTATCAGCGAAATGAATGTAAACCAACAAAACCTTAACTTTAGTGCATGCATTAGTGATAACTGTGAATTTTCTGGACATGGAAATCTATGTGGAACAGGGCAAATTCGAGACTCGCCTGCATCGAAAAACCACCACTGGGAATTCCGTTTTACACGCTAGCAGTGCCAATCCTGGGCACTTAATTCAAAGCATCCCTTATGGGGAATTACTACAGCTTAAACGTATATGTAGTAACAAACAGGATTTAGTGCAAGCCCAGGGCCAATGCATGAAAAGATTTCAAGAGCGAGGATATAGTAAAAAGTGTCTAGACAAAGCACTCGTAAAATGCAAAGAAGAAACTAGAGACGAGCTAATGAGAACTAAACACAGACAGTCAGAAAAGAGTAAACTCCAAGACAAATTCAGATTAATTCTTAAGTTTAATCAACAAGTGAGTGCAGTCAGAAAAATAATAAAGTAAAATTGGCATCTAATTAAACAAGATCCCATCATTGGTAAAACCGTTTCACAACAGCCGG
Organism: Lissotriton vulgaris; assembly: GCF_964263255.1. Taxonomy (NCBI): domain Eukaryota; kingdom Metazoa; phylum Chordata; class Amphibia; order Caudata; family Salamandridae; genus Lissotriton; species Lissotriton vulgaris. Next base: position 825,470,053 of record NC_141699.1, read on the forward strand.
CAATTACAGATCGTCGTGGTAAATCCATGCGAGACAGTTTAGTGAATAATTATCCTTGTGGGCCTCCAACCAAAAGCACATGGTTATCTCAACGAACTGGCTTTTTCAAATGCAAAACATGCAAGGCATGCCAGCATGGAGTGTCAATGACCAAATACAGAACTCCTTTCAGTGGGAGGGAAATTGTCAATGATAAGGTTTTGAACTGTAAAACAGACCATGTAATTTACCCTTGCAAACTAAAATATGTCGGAAGCACTGTTTTACAAGGCCACAAGAGAGTGTTACAACACATTAGAGCAATTAAAAACAATGACCCTTCCTACCCGGTGGCACGCCACTTCAATGAAAACCATGAAGGCAGTCCGAAGGAGCTTCAATATTATTTATTGGATTCGGTCCCGATGTCAAAGAGGGGTGGGGACCGAACGAAAGCCCTTCGTAGACTAGAGATGCTGTATATTTTAAACCTAGATACCAAGCACCCTGGGGGTTTAAACACCACGGAGGAACTTCACTCGAGCCTTGATACATGAATTGAACTAAAACAGGGAATTTGCTGCTTCTTTAAGACCATGCTGTATTTTGAACGCATTTTACTGAGGGAATTTTAGCTTGCGCTGTTTTGTTAATTTTTAGGTATTTATTCTGGTATATATACATTTTTTATATATATATTGTTTTTCCCTTGCTGAATAAATATTTCTGCAGCACCTGAGGTGTCCGAGTGGTTCCTGTGTGGAAGGGAGCCTGGGAGTAAATTTTCGTAAAGCGCCGGCTTTAGGAACTCGGACCGCCCAAGACAGCCTTAGTCTCTTTACCGGTATTTGTGGAGTGAATATATATATATATATATATATATATATATATATATATATATATATATATATATATATATATATATATATATATATATATATATATATATATATATAAATTCAGGTTTTCTCCTTGCGGGGAAGTTTGTTCCTCATGCACTCCCGTGTGACAATTAAAGTTCAAAACCACACCGGGTTTAGGTCGAGTGTAAGTTTGTTTATTCAGCAACCAGCAACAGGTGTTGCTGGTTGCTGAATAAACAAACTTTAATTGTCACACGGGACACGGGAGTACATGAGGAACAAACTTCCCCGCAAGGAGAAAACCTGAATTTATACAATCGCAGCGGGTCCTGCTGCGCCTCGCGTGCACCGCCCCAGAGCGCCTGAGAGCCTCCGAACTTGGGCCGGATCTTCGGTTGACACACAATTTCCGGAAAGAACTTGGCGCGTGGATTGTCGAGACGCCAATTGGGGGTATCCGGACCGACCCTGACAGGTGACTACCTCAAAGTGACTGCGAAATTGTGTGTCAACCGAAGATTTAAGAGTTTGACTACTTAACGGTGCAAAACGTGCACGTTATATTATTAAAGCGTAGTACCTCATAGTGAATCATGCAGCATATTCGAAGCTAGGATGAAAAAGTAGGATCGTTTTGCGAGGAATACGCTCTTCGAAATAGTAAGGCGAATATTACATCCCTATATTATTTGAAATAATCGGTTAGGAACAGGCTTCGAGAAAAACATCTATTTTGGATCTACTTCACTTTCTATTACCTGCATAGAGGGAACAGATATATCCTAACCCGACGCTTTGCCTCGGAACACACATACGTGTGATGACATCTATCACGCCCTGAAGAAGTTCCGCTTGACGGAACGAAACGCGTTGGCTGGTTTCTTAAATGGACTATTAAAAGAACCTTGAACTTTTTTTGCAATTACGGATTCAGCGTTTTTCATTTGGAACATTCCTGACTACGAATTCTATCACCCACATTTGGTGGAGATTTAAACTCTTAAGCGGTGCTTTTCAAAGTTTGATACAATATTGATTTTTCCCAAAGGTTTGGGATATACTCTTAAGACAGGGAGTATTTGAAAATTGCACGCAATTCTAATGAAAACTATATACAAATATTGGTGATATGTGGGTTGGTGCTTTGAGTGTGTAAAAGTGGTCCACTGTCCACATTGCGTTGTACATCATTTGAACTCATTTAACATCCTAGCAGCTGCCTACTGCCTTGCTTTTAAATTATTTAATATTTGGTTTTGCACAGTTGATTTATTATTTGCAGTTTTGTTTGACTGCACTTGACGATTTCAAACAGCCTGCTCATTTATTTGCAACATACAGGAGTTGATCTAAGTTATTTAAACTATTATTCTGATTAAAGTGACTCCCATCTATATGTGAGGGCAGCAACAACAATATTGTATATGAAATACCGTTTATATATATACTTGTATGATGTTTTAGAAATGTTGATAGTAGAACAATATTTATTTTCATGCATTTTTATGTATATTTATTTATGCACATTGTTATTTATTTATTTGTGTATATATATATATATATATGAAATGTTTGGTAGTTTCATACAAAGATTAGTTATTTATCTATATATTTATATAAGTATATAGTTGTTGTGTGTAAACATTATAATACATTTATGCAATAATTTTGTCCCCGGGCATACATCAATCATTGCAAGTTATTGTGCAGGATGATAAGATATGCACTGTCACTTTATTGACAAAATGGTCTGTTTACAATGCACTGTCACTTTAATGGTAAAGGCTATTGGTGTAAGCATTTAAAAAACACAAACAGTATTTAATCCAACTGTAGGCCATAAGCGCGTCATGTGATCAAGTCCCCTGTGAGGGATGAAACGCGTCATGGCTGCTGCTGCGCTGATCCAGGAATCGTAATAAACAGCAACTGACTAGCCACGGTGGTCTGCGCTCTTTCTTTGCTTTTCTGTACCGGGCTACTTTGGAAGAGTTTTCCAGCACACCTCGGGACACACGCCTGTACCCTGAACTATTGCGTTATGCAGCCTGTCACTAACAGGGAGACGGGGACACTGTACCGGAGTCTCGTGGTTCAGCCGGCAAACATGCCACGAGGTAGTAACGTCGATGGGGACTGGAGGAAGACCGGCGAGGAATGAGGGCTACAACTCCTTATTGGACACTGCGCACATTTCCAGCTACCTAATCTACCCAGTATAGGGTTTGAACCTTTCAGCTTCTGCCGATTTACACTTACCCGGTTTTGATACATTCTGGGCGCTGCAGTTGTGAGAGAGCTGCAGTGATGTCTGACCCATGTGACCCAAAGGTCAGAGGATTACCACCAATGGCAGGGCTTCTGGACAGTCAAATGTGCGGGTGGAGTCACACGTAGCCTAAGAACAGCATCTGGGGAAGGCCATCCGGCCGAAATGCATTATGCACACGCTGACATTCAATAAAGGTGTTCCAACAGTATCCCCTGTGTGGTCTCTCCCTGTTCCTCACGGAGTGGAGTTTTGTGGATATATATATAAAGATCTGGTTGCATTCCCAACCGGGTTTCTACAAGTGTACCAAGTGCAAAGCCTGCCAACATGGGGTCAACACTAAAATAGTTAAGTTCCCTTTCAGAAAATCCCCCTTCAAAATCAGACAACACTACACGTGCAAAACAGACTTTGCGGTGTACGTTCTCAAATGCTCCTGTGACTTAATCTATGTGGGGAGCACTATACACCCAGCTCATGTGAGGATCCTGCAACACCTTAGAGCAATTAACAATGACGATCCAGCATATCCTGTGGCTCGCCATATCAATGCCCACCACAGCGGCAAAACTGAGGAACTCACCTATTTTGTATTGGACAGTGTAGCACCAAACCCCAGGGGAGGGAACAGACAACAAAAACGGAGACGACTCGAATCTAAATATATCATAGAGCTCAATAGCAAGATCCCATTTGGTCTCAATGCTGATGAGGCACTGAGTGTACACCTATGATACAGCACCCAGAATACTGCAACGACATCCCCTCTCACGTTTCCTGAAACATACCATTTCTACTGAGAATATCTAGTTTCACCATCTAGGACTTGATCCTTTTTAAATCACTTAATGCACTTTTTATTTAATTCTATTTTCTTTTCCACCTTTCATCACACACACACAATCAGTACTTATCAGAACAACCACGCGCTCAAAACAACTTTGCTAGCAACTTCCAAATTAAGGTTCCCTTTTTTAAACGACAAACAGCTGCTCCCTTACATGACATTCGGCACCAGAACAGTCACGGGGAGATTTAGAAAAGAGGCAACCAGGCACTTCTCCAACGAGACACGGGTCCAACGCCCACTTGGGCGGGACCCCTTGCCCCCTTCCGGATACCACCGTTTACTCTCACGCACTAGCGTTCTATCCCAGCCGTCAGGTCTCACTTGATGAACCGTGACACCTATCTTAGCTTCGAACTCATTTTAGTAAACGACTACCCATCGAACGCGCAACAGCCAGATGCAGCGGGCCCATCACATTTCTACGAGATAATTATTTGCGTTAACACTACGCTTTTTATCCCGGAAAGAGCCTTGCCCGTCCAACATTTCTTTCACATCGTGCCTTTACGGCTTCATCATGAAATGCATGCCTCTAGATTAGCGCGCCCTGCACTTACTTGTGAACACACTCAGACAGGGATGAGATGTATACACGATATGTCGGTTCGGTTCAAAAACTTTATTCGATTCAAAAAGAGAATCATAAAAGTAAAACATTTTACAAAACATGATTTAGAGATGTTTTAAAAAAGACAGTCTTAAAATTAAACATTGAACTGGTAAAAGGACATTAATTGATATATTCACAGGTAGAAAAAACATAGGAAGGACGTACTGAAAATAGGGCCCATATCATTTACTTTCAATCAACAGATGTTAATTCATAAATTATTCATACTAGGATGTCCATCAGGAGGAGCAAAGGATAAGAGTCACAATACAACATTCTACATGAGCAAAGACAAAGGTTCTTAAGGCCAAATTAACCATAACGTTTTCTAATCAGGAGAGACACTCGTATGAAGTTTAACATCGCACAACATACTCCAGAGGATGACAAAGATAACAAGTAGTTATAACCTTCATTGTAGTTACATGGTTGCTTCCCCTTCAGAATAGGGTTAATAAACCTAATTCTCGGATCCATATATAAGGGACAAAAGAGAACAACATGCATAGTACTTTGACTAACTTTGTTATTACAAGGACAAGGGGGCAGCCTCTCACACCAACCCCCTTGTATAGGAAACGCAAAAAGAAAGTGCAAGATGTTTAGCCTAAACCTTGTCAGATAAAATCGCCATTGCACATGAGTTGTGAAGGTTAAATAAAACTGATGCTGTAAATTAACCATAGGACCAGATGGCCTAGCCTGGGGATGAACATGTGAGGATTTCCAATAACTTGATTTAATGACGGTTTTAATGTCTCCCTGTATTTTTTCAGGGTTATCAAAGATGTCACCCAAATCTATTTTATGGAGCATTTCGTTGACATATGATATGTCCTGATCGGGCCCCACGAGGTTACAGACTGTAGAGCAGCTGGGAGCTTATAAACGCTCTAAAGGAACTCTTCCATGCCTAAACCGGCACGTAACTGGCAGCAGCCATCAGTGTTACACACGTTTACACAGAGGTACCGGGTTTTTGGGAACCCGGTGGTGCCAGGGGATAACACCCGAAGACCTCTGAGTTCTCCCTGTTTCGGACCACAGAAACCAAGAGTCTTCTAGGTGAAATCAAAGATCGAGTTTTATTGGTTGCAACCAAGTAACGAGCGTCCTAGAAGTACAACAGCACGAGTTGCAAGTTCTCAGGAGACTGTTCGTTTTTACAGAACCAGCCTTCTCCTTTTATACACAATATTACACTTCAGGCAAGAATTCCTTGTTTTATGATGCGACCATATACATATTTGTACATAAAGAAAAAGCAAAGTCACGCTTGCTAACCCATAATTTCGTATGTCCAGTTTGTGATAGATGATCCAGCCTGGCCCAGAACTACCATCAGATATCGATGAAACCCCAATAAAAATCGGGCACCTCCTCATCGTAAAACTAGCCATAAACAAGAAGACAGGGACAGGTGTGTGTATTATAAAACAAGGTTTGTATGTAGTGAATGGTTTATGACATGTTACGCCTTGATGTTATCTCACTCAGCCACTGGGCGAGGAACTGCCCAACAGGTTTGGCTGGAGGCAGTGGAGTCAGCTCGGCCAGGTCATGGAGAAGTCAGCTAAAGGTGGACGTGTCCTTTGGTTCGAATTCGGCCTTTAATCAATTGACTATATGAGGGCAAGACACAAGATGGATGCCGCTCACAAGATGGAGTCCGTGGGTTCAGGACAAGAACAGTGATTTGAGGGTGATAGCATCACTCGATCGTGACACAAATACACAGGCATAATGTCCTGATCATTACCGGTCTATTGATACCAAATTCGTCATGGCATGATGATATTTTATGACACGACGGTTGGGCTTCGGTACCATATTACAGCAGGGTCCAGAATTTCAGAACCACAGACCCTCCTTTTGCCCTCATATTAGGCAATAACTCATGCTAATCTGAGTCCAAATCTGTATTCATGAATTCATGGAGATGCTGCTGTAGCATCATTCTGTTGCTCAATTCGTCCCTTGACACAGGTTTCCTTACACATGAAGTAGCACAGAGGCCACATATTGCAGGAGCGCACTGCACAAACAGGCAGAACAAAAACAGAATGGCTAAGATCATCCCAATGAAGATCAGAGTTTTCCATCCCCAGGCAGATATCAGTTCCCAGAACCACTCTAGCAAGGACCAATCCCCTCTATCCACGTGGATGGAATCAGAGATCTTGTGCAGTTTGGAGATGGCCTGGTATACTGTCGGAGCGTTATCAGGGATGAAAATGCAGCAACTGGATTGGATCACTCTACATACACCACCACGGTCTGCAAGTATGACATCTAGGGCAACCCTGTTCTGAAGGGTCATAAGGCGGTCAGACTGGAGCTCAGCAGTCAAGTTACTAAGGGCACCAGCCGTTTCGGTCACGGCGGATTCAACTACCCTCGTTAACTGGCGAATGTTCCTGCTGTTCACCATAGGCCCCCAAAACGGCAGAAAACCCTTTGCGAAGTCTCCAAACTCTTGACCCGCAGTGTCGTCTTGACTCACGACACCCCTAACTGTCCTTGTCCGATAGTAATCTGCCTCGGCCGTGTAGGTGGGTGGCAGCAGAAACAAGATAAAACATGTGCCCGAGAAGTCAGGGGGCAGCCATGTATATGCTTGATCATGGCAGACGAAATATGTACCCTTGGCTGTTAAGAATGGATGGGAAGTTCGAGATGCAAACACATATGTTTCCGTGCAGACGCTCTTCCCCAACCGTGCTCTGGGATCCCTGCCAATACCTTGCAGACATAGGTGACCTTGGTGGGGTACTATCCAAATTGGGGAGGATTTCTTTGCTTGCTGACTCATAGTCAAGGAAATTCCAGACTTCGTGATGTTCCATCTACTATAAGGGGTAAGCTCATCTTTGGGAATCGTTCGATATGTGTCAATATCCCTGCTCATATTTCTTATTCCTGCCACTAGTGCCTTGTTGCTGAAATTGCTTCCTATGGGATGAGGGGGATACGGTTCTATGGCAAACAGGAACATTGTCTGGAAAACCCACAGAGAACCATAATAACTAAATGGCAGGACAAAATACGGGATACCTTTATCTGTGGTGTGTGGCATGAGTCCACATACCCAACAATTCGATGTGTTCATTACGGACTGGTGCTGGTGTAGGAGCTGGATGAATGAATTATTTACAAATTCTAGTCTTCTGGCAGACTTGTGTTCTGGTAGGGGATGAAAAGAATGCGGGGAAACAGTAGGAGGAGGTGTGGGCAGAGTGTTGTGTACAAATGTAACTTTAAAGGTGGATAGAGTATAGCCAATCAAAAACATCATTATGCTACACAACATTAGAATACACATTATCAAAAATCTCTTTCTTGCCATCACAGTGCATATTTTCTTATTAAAATTCGTGGATCTAGCAGGTCTCTCTATCTTTGGAAACTCCATTCTCTAGTTGCTGCTCGCGGTGGGAGATTGATTCTGCCAAGGAGTGCGTTCTGTTCAGCCCTGGGTAATTCCCTCAGGCCAACCAGAACTGTCGACCTAAACGTCTCCAGCTGCACTCCCCAGACTGTCAACCGTGGCCCTAGCAGCATAACCGGATGGCGGTTCGAAAATCAAAAATGAGCAAGTATCCTAGATGAGAGAGCTGCACAATCAAAAATAGTTCTTGGGGGAAAAGGACTTTATTGGTTTACTTTCGTAAGTTCCTTTTTTCTCTTGGCCTCAGATTATACAGTTGTTTCCCAGGTACGGTGTGGTCTTCAAACACTGTTTCAGGTTCTGTAGTGTCCAACTGCATTGACGGTGGCACAGATCCTTGCAGAATTTGATCACTTTCCTTTTCTGTTCCAGTCCCTTTCTAACGTGCATCACTGAAGGGTTCAAAACGTTGCACGGGCTCTGTTTCAGAGTTGGCAATTCCCTCCTGGACCCACCGGTCGTATGGAAGGGGCAGCGGGACCCGTCTACAATGGGCGCCGTGCACCCAATTTTTCTTGCCGTGGACACGCACAGCAGAGCGGGTAGCCAGTAGCACTTGAAAGGGTCCGGTCCACCTGGGCTCCTCGTTTTTCGTTCTCTGGAAGTTTTTCACCAATACCCAGGTGCCAGGTTCAATTGCGTGACCTGGATCATCAGATGCTGGCGGAGAGGAACTGTGAACCTGTTGGTGTAAAACACACAATTTAGTTGTCAATTCGTGCAAATAGTCAAGCAGCACAGGGTGCTCAATTTCACTGAGTTTCTTTGGCCTCGGCACGCCCCAGATGTTAGCTGGGAGGCCAAACACAATTTCATGAGGGCTAAGTCCCAGTCTAGAATGGACAGTCATTCTCGTAGATAGGAGCGCTAGAGGCAAGGCGTCAGGCCATTTAAGACCTGTGCTGGCTTGAATCTTGGCTAATTTAAGTTTTAACGTGCCGTTATAGCACTCTACTAAACCGGCTGATTGGGGGTGATTTGCAGCGTGGAACTTTTGGTGTATGCCTAGACATTCGCACACTCTCTTCATCACTCGTCCCACGAATTCACTTCCATTATCACTCCAGACCATTCTAGGCATACCATACCTAGGGAAGAATTCTTTGACCAGGGCTTTGGCAGTTGACAAGGCAGTGTTGTCCTTAAGGGGATACACTTCCACCCACCTGGAGAAAGCGCAAACAACAACAAGCACGTATTTCAAATTATTGCACCTCTACATGTGGATGAAATCTAGCTGCAAGACCTCGAACGGATACGTAGGAGGCGCAAAATGACCAGCTGGAGTTGGAATTCCCTTACCGGGATTGTACTTCAAACACACCATACAGTTCCTGACCAAGTTCTCTGCACATTTTGGGATGCCACTATTCTGCCATACTGGGGCCAACGACTTACAGATTACTTTCACGCTAACGTGAGCCATTCCATGGGCCATTGTCACCACTGCGAGCACATATGCATCGGGTAACAGCCATCTTTGGTGCTCTGACAATTCAACCCAACAACCATTCGCATCCAATCTACCCTTGCTTTCTCTCCATTCATTCACCTCTTTCTCAGTGGCATCGGACTGTATAGACTTCACGCTTTCAATAGTGTCCTCACACATACCCACATCACCAATCCATCTTGCAGGACCTACAACATACATTCGACTCATCATGTTCCTTGCAGTCTCTTTCGCAACTTCATCTGCAAATGCATTCCCACGACCAACATCATCTTGAATCTTTCTGTGTGCACTGCATTTCATGATCGCAATTTGTAGTGGCAAGGTCAGTGACTCGAGAAGCTCGTTAACTAACTGACCATGTTGTATTTTCGCACCATGCGACGTCAGGAATCCACGTTCACGCCACAATCGTCCAAAATTATGAGCCACGCCAAAGGCGTATTGGCTATCTGTATACACATTCACTCGCTTTCCTTTTGCCAATATACATGCTCTTGTAAGTGTAATCAACTCTGCCGCTTGCGCAGAATTGTGCGGTATGCGTGCAGCCTCTACAATTGTGTGCAATGTTGATACAGCATATGCTGCAGTCGTATCACCATTTGGCAACTTGAAGCATGAACCGTCAACCCATAAAGTATCATTACATTCGGGAAGGGGAGTGTCCTTTAAGTCTACTCTCCCTTTTGTTTCTTCTTCTGTCCTAAAACAGCAATCATGTTTTTCAACCTCATCTGTCTCTGCTGGAATGGGCAATAACGTAGCGGGGTTGAGTGTATCACACCTCTTTATGTGCATGTGACTTGCTAACAGTGTCAGCTCATAACTTGACAGTCGGGCACTAGTTAAGTGCTGTGTCTTCGTTCTGTTTAACAAAATGTCTACTGCATGTGGGACCATTACTATCAGTGTGTTATTCATTACTAACCCAGCAGACTGTTGAATACAGACAGCTGCTGCAGCAGTGGCCCTTAAACAACTTGGTAATGCCTTAGCTACAGGATCTAGAGTCGCTGAGAAATACGCGCATGGACGCTGTTTGTCCCCAAAGTATTGTGTCAGGACTGATAATGCACAACCTTCCTTCTCATGGACATATAATGTAAAAGGCTTACTGTAGTCGGGGTTGCCCAACACAGGAGCCGAACACAATGCATCACGCAACTCGTGGAAACTTGTCTGACAATCTTCAGACCAAGGCATAGGTTTAGGTGTGTTTTTACAGATTAGTGCCAGCAAAGGTTTGGCCAACAGTGAGAAATTCGGTATCCATTGTCTACAGTACGATGTAATGCCCAGAAAAGCACGCACTTCTCTCTGTGTCCTTGGGACACTCAATCTTGCAATTGCCTGTATTCTCTCTGGGGTCAGCTTCCTTCCCTCCTTCGATAAGATGTGACCTAAGTATGTCACTTCTTGTCGACAAAATTGCAGTTTCGAAAAAGAGACTTTGTGCTTCATGTCACATAAATGACGCAACAACGACAATGTGGCTTGCTTGCAAATCTCTTCAGTATCTGCAGCGATCAGCAGATCGTTTACATACTGAATCAGAGTCGCACCATCAGGTAGAACAATCGTGTCAAGTTGTGTTTTCAGAGCCTGACTGAATATTGATGGACTTTCACAATAGCCCTGAGGAGCGCGTTTGAAGCGGAAGCTTCGTCCTCCTAAATTGAAGCCAAAAATATCTCTGCTCTCCTCAGCAATCGGGATGCTGAAGAAGGTATTCTTCAGGTCAATCACCGAGAACCAAGTGGCTGAAGCTGGAACCATAGTCAATAGGGCAGTAATATCGGGAACAACTGGAAAATGTGGCACAACAATTTTATTCACTTCTCTGAGATCAATCACAAATCTGTATACAGGTGGCTGTGAAGGATCAGTACGCTTTAAGACTGGCAAAGCAGGAATGTTACAAATGTTGCCTGTTGTCTCTTCAATGACATCTTTCTCTATTAGATCGTAAATTATTGCTAACAAAGCATTTTCACATTCGCTAGATATCTTGTATTGGGGAATACGTGGCAACTTAACATTGGCTTTCAATGTTATAACATATGGCGCTATCTCTAAAAGACCCACATCGTTAGAACCAGTAGCCCAAAGTACGTCTGGAAGAGACGACAATTCTGTTGGAATTTTTTCCCTTGACAAATATATTGGAGAGATCACTTTCTTACCTAGGGTAAGTTGTACTCCCGAAGGAGAACAGTACAAAGTCGCATATAGTCTCTTTAACAAATCCAAACCTAACAAGTTTTCACCACAACCTGTTGTAAGAATGAGGGGTGCTTCCAGTTCACATGGCCCAACAGAAAGGGACATAGGACTAGAAATCGGGTTTCTAACAGGGGCGCCAGAAAAACCTACTGAAACATTCATTTCGCCAGACAAAGGTGCGCCAGGAAGTTTTGAGTGCATAATAGAACTTTTTGTAGCACCAGTATCCAGAAGAAAAGGTTCTGACACTCCTGATGTAATCACCTCAACGTAAGGTCCATTCTGATCTACTGGAACTGAAACAACTCCCTCTCTTTGTCCGTGGCTGTCCTAGCAATCGTTACCCTCATTCTCGTTCTCTGCATAGTAGTCGTCAGCATAGTACTGAGCTGTCCTAGAGGACACATTATTCTGTTGGTCAAAGCTGTTCATGGAATTCTGAGGCGGAAATGGACGAGCATTCTGGTGTAAACTACCACGGCCCCTACCTCTAGGAGCCTGTTGAACGCCTCTACCTCGTGCACTAGAAACGCCATTTAAACGCCGTAACAAAGCTGGACAACTATTCTTGAAATGACCCTCTTCCTTACAATATGCACACTGATTCGGACCATATTGTACACGTTGTTGAGGAAACTCACTTCCTGGTAAGTTCCTCGAATATTGTTGTGGCTGCTGATAATCGGGCTGACTAATAGTGCGAGGCGGATAGGCTTGCTGGAGAAGGACTTTAGTTTATAAATCTTTAGTCTTTTTGTCTGCCTTATCTAACTCGTCTTTGCGCCTATTTTCATAGTACTGGGCTGTGGCTAAAATCTGGGCTGACGTGGAAACAGCCCAAGCACTCTCTGAATCTTTCAATTTATTACACAGTTCAGGAAGCAGATTATGCACAAATTTGTCTTCAAACAATCTTTGGCCACCTTCGGTAGCCATATCCTGACCACTGTGGTCGACAAAAGTCTCTTCAAACCTTGTGAAAAAGTCAGACACATTCTCATCTTTCTTCTGCTTGCACGCAGACAATTTGTCCCAATTCACACGCAATTCAGGCATTAAAGTCTTCATATATGTGATAATTCTACCAGGAAGATCTGCTACCAAAGGCTCAGGCTTAGAACCACCAACTTGTCTAGCATCTGCAGCAGCAATATTAGCCCATGTGTCACCTAATTCTTGGTCATGATCTGTATGACGAATCTTACTCCATAAAGGCTGTGGAACAACGTTCCCAAACAACATGTCTACATCTGCTAAATTCATTATGCATGAGCTGGCAGTCTGTGACAGCTCCTTATAATACCCTGCAGGATTTTTACGGGGATCAGGTAATGTCTGCTTGAGTGCTAAAACTTCAGATCTTTTCCAGGGGACATGTACCCATACACGATGGAAATGTGGCAGAATTGCTGGATTCGCATTCGCATCACCTTCCCTCCAAACTGGAGGAACTTCTCTCATGGGGTACTGTCGCGCCTTTTTCCTACCTGGCATGTCATCCTTATAAAACGATCTAGAATTGTTTCCCTTACTCCTATAAGATAACAACAGATCTATTGCTCGTTTAACATCGGCACCTATAATCATGCCTTCGTAAAACTTGAATCGCATGCGGGCTAGTTCCTGCATTCTGCGTTTTGGATCATTGTCTTGTAAATCTTCCCAGAGGTACACACACATCTCTTAAAATACATATCTCTGAGTGGGTGCATCCCACTGACGGAAGACTTCCATAACAGACTGAACATCATATCTTACGGTATCAGTAACCCATTTACGTGCTAACTCATTCAATACTACTCTTTCCTCATAATCAGGCAGTTGACTACGCAACTGTCTACGTCCTGTTGTAGGGGTCGTTTTAGGCGACCCAAAGAAAGGTGATAACAGACCAGTGACAGTACTTGCCACTCTCTGTCGAACAGAAGGAGAAGCTTGCGGAGAGGCAGATGTGCCAGAAAAGACGGGCTGATGCAAAGAGGAAGTCGAGGCAATAGCAGAGGAAGTCGAGGCAGTGGCAGAAGTAGTATCAGGAGAAACAGTTGGAGCAGTAGGCAAAGTCGTAGGAACAGCAGAGGAGTATGTAGCAAAGGCGGCGGCCCTTGAGAGGGCTGCGCCGGAGAAGTAGGAACCAGCTGAAGAGGAGCTGGTGCTTGTGTAAGAACTGAAGTTCGTGCACTTGGGCGCGGTATAACAAAGCGCTTTGGGGGTGCAGTAGCATCTAGTGCATATGGGGGTGGAGAACTCAATAAATGCGACATTAAAGGATCGTTCTCTGATTTCCCTTTTGAACCTTGTCCTTCATGTGGCAATATTGGGTAGCATTTATCTACTGCTAACTTCTTGCTTCTGAGCATTTGTTCACTCTCTTGCTCTTCCTCATTATCCCTGTATGCAACGGCCGCTTGCACCATTGACATACCTCTTTTATTTTTCTTAGCTAGTTTAATTTCTTTCTGTTTGGCTTCTTTACGCCACAAGCGAAAAGAGTCAAACATCGCCGGCCGGGCTTTCTTCTTGAAGAGTTTAACTTCTAGATTATCTAATATCTGTGTATCAAAGCTACCATATTGGGGCCATTTTAAAACACCATCTTTGCGGGTGTATTTTATCCAAATTTCATTATACGTGATAGGGCCTACTCCGTGCTTTATATAGAGCTCATATGTTGGAGTTCCAATTGGAGGAACCGGACACGAATCCTCTAATCGGGAGTCCCTACTACAACCAAGACAAAACAAGTTTCCAAGTCTGCTAAGACCAGGCATCTTCGCTCACTAGTCTAGCTTCAAACTCCAAGGGATTATCGATTTACGATATTCTCGTGAATACACGAATCCCTTGGTTTCGGCGCTTGCAAGTTCCAAACAAGGTGTATCTCAAAGATACCAAAACTAAAAATCAAACTAAGGACTGGGAGACGCTCCACTTATACTTAACTGAAGTATTGATGATCGATGACGTCACTAGAAGACTCGTCTATCGTTTCGCTCTACCAAGGATCACTGGGTCCAAAACAGGGCGATAGTCAGGGCAGCAGTCCTTCGTAGCCGTCGGGACGCGGGGAACCTCGCAGCAAAGACCTTCGGAACCACGTCGACATACAGGGGTCGCTGAAGTGGCTGGCCGTCCTCTGGAATTTTCACACGAAGCTCCTCACGAACATCTGGCTTGGACCGATACCGCTTGATACCGCCCAGAGTTGGGCGCCAAACTGAGGTACCAGGTTTTTAGGAACCCGGTGGTGCCAGGGGATAACACCCGAAGACCTCTGAGTTCTCCCTGTTTCGGACCACAGAAACCAAGAGTCTTCTAGGTGAAATCAAAGATCGAGTTTTATTGGTTGCAACCAAGTAACGAGCGTCCTAGAAGTACAACAGCATGAGTTGCAAGTTCTCAGGAGACTGTTCGTTTTTACAGAACCAGCCTTCTCCTTTTATACACAATATTACACTTCAGGCAAGAATTCCTTGTTTTATGATGCGACCATATACATATTTGTACATAAAGAAAAAGCAAAGTCACGCTGGCTAACCCATAATTTCGTATGTCCAGTTTGTGATAGATGACCCAGCCTGGCCCAGAACTACCATCAGATATCGATGAAACCCCGATAAAAATCGGGCACCTCCTCATCGTAAAACTAGCCATAAACAAGAAGACAGGGACAGGTGTGTGTATGATAAAACAAGGTTTGTATGTAGTGAATGGTTTATGACATGTTGCGCCTTGATGTTATCTCACTCGGCCACTGGGCGAGGAACTGCCCAAACAGGTTTGGCTGGAGCCGGTGGAGTCAGCTCGGCCAGGTCATGGAGAAGTCAGCTAAAGGTGGACGTGTCCTTTGGTTCGAATTCGGCCTTTAATCAATTGACTATATGAGGGCAAGACACAAGATGGATGCCGCTCACAAGATGGAGTCCGTGGGTTCAGGACAAGAACAGTGATTTGAGGGTGATAGCATCACTCGATCGTGACGCAAATACACAGGCATAATGTCCTGATCATTACCGGTCTAGTGATACCAAATTCGTCATGGCATGATGATATTTTATGACACGACGGTTGGGCTTCGGTACCATATTACAGCAGGGTCCAGAATTTCAGAACCACAACACTTTAGAAACTAAACAGCTACAAATTGCAAATATCAGCAACCTGTATACAAAAGCATGAACTATCAATTGTAAAGATGTATTTACATTATTTTTGAAATATTTGTGCTTTATGTGTTACAATGACTTGCATGGTTTGAGCGCAACCAACTTTTCTATGTTTACAGTCACATGGTTACCTATGTCACATGGTTGTTCTACCACATGTCAAATATGCACTAGTATAAATGAGGCTCACAAACATGGTGCAAGCAGATGTAGTGAACAAGGCGGACTTGTCTGCCGAAACGCGTCTGATCGTCTATATTGGTGAATAAAGACCTTTGATCTTTATCCACGGAGTCGGTGCCTGTTCTTTTCGAAGCCAAGCCAGGAGTGGCTCCCGCTCCTTTCTTCGAGAGGAGATTTCTTTTTATTTGAATTCACGCGTGTGCCAGAAGCGCGTTCAGGAGCCCACTCACTACTTGTGGCTTGGAGAATCTGGATCCAGTCCCGGCTGTTCCTGTTTTTTCACGTGAGTGGATTTCTCCAAGCTCACCGGATGTCCATGTGTATTGATGCGGCTTAATGAGGCATCTTGCCTCCGCCGGGTGGGTTGCATTGTTCTCCCGCCCCTGCAACTTTGCTTCTTGGACTCCGGTCTGTGGGGTGGGGACGCGAGGCAGCACCTTGAACTTCTTGTGCGTGTCTTGTCCTGCCTTGACCCCTACCATCGCTATTTTGGAAACTTGCACCAACGCCTCTCAGCCACACTTACCTGGGAACAACTACTGCATCCTGGGTCTTGTAGTCCACGGACTTCCACTGGACCGGCTGAAAACTTCACTTGAGAGGCGGAGCTGATAATTTGCACCTATGGGTGCGCGGTGGGGTATATTTTAACAGCAGGACTTCTGGGACTTCCTTTCACAGACACTGCAGGCGCTGACGAAGGCCGATCCGGCCGAAATGCATTCGCCACTTCTTCTTGAATAAAAGGTGTTGCCCTGTTAACCCCCTCTGAGGCTCCCGCTCCTTTCTTCGAGAGATTTCTTATATATATATATATATATATATATATATATATATATATATATATATATATATATATATATATATATATATATTACCTGCTGGCGGTCGCCAGTAGGTAGTTATAGTTAGGATTATTTTCAATGCAAAATCTCAACATTCTATTGTGAATAACTTTGGCGCCGGACTGGTAGCCCAATGTGCCTTTGCTATGTCTCAAGATATGTGCTCCAGTGGATTTTGAGTAATTTAGGTTCAAAAAATATATATATCTATGGCCGCGCCCCGGTACGCGCACCGGGGCGCTAACCAGCGCTCTACGCGAGTTCGCGCGCGGAAAGCTTATTGGCTCTCGGGTGTCTTTCAACATTCCAAACAGTCCGTAGCGGCCGCCATCTTGTGTCTTGGTAGGATCGAGACACAAGAGGTGGCAAAAACAAAGGGGGAAATGACCATAAGGGGCATAGTAGACCCCCCCTGACCCCCTAGGTTTGATGTGGGGGCTATAAAAGGGCCCCGCGGGGCAAAAAAATTTTTTTTTTTTGATTTGCGCCTGGGGAGCGCCCGCTAGGCGCACCGGGTAGCGGACCGGGGAGCGTACCATGGGGAAAAAAGAATGACAGAGTTTTTAAAAAATGTAGCCTTTTTTTATAAATTGGAGGTAGTTCTAAAAAGAACTGTTTTTTTCTTCTTTTTGTTGTTTTATATTTTTTTAATGTTTTTTGAACATTTTGTACTTTTTTTGGCTTTTATGAACTATTTTATATTTTTTTTGTTATTTTTATGGGGAGAAACAAAAAACAGGGAATTGAAAATGGCTCAACTGGAGCAAAAAAAAAAAAAGGAAAAAAGTAGGGTTTTTTGGGGCAATTGTGGTTGTCACCAGCAAGGAGGATGAGCTTTATGCTCTGTTCACCATAGGAGATGGTCTTACCACAAAAAATACATGTAATTCTGAATTCCCCAAACCATGGTTGTATACAAGGGATCGTCGCCCTTGTCTCTGGTCCCGATGGAGTGGGTTGCTTTCTTTTGGAGGTGGTGGTTGAATATTGGGGAGGGTTATTTTATTGGCCAGTTTTCTCATCTCTGCAGCAGAATAGTTGTTCGGATGCTTGCGCTGCATGTGTCTAATCATGGTATTATTACCAAAAGAATATTTTTTGTTCGGGTTCCCCCTTGAAAGTTCCATGCCACAGATTAGGCAAGTCACCTTGGGCGCATTGACTTTCTTCTTGCCCTCTGGGATAGAAAAAAACTCCCATACAATGTGCGGCCTTGGCTTGTATGGGGTATTGTCTTCTTACAGCCACCTTCTCCCCTCCTCCTCCTCCTCTTCCTCCTCTTCCTCCTCCTCCTCTTCTTGACCACCAATGTAATGTTGTGGTGGTCCTCTTGGTGGTGGTGGTGGTGGTGCAGATGCTCCAGCTGCTGCTGCTACTGTAGCCATTTTAAAGTACAAAATATTTCTCAAAGATGTTGAAACAGGTCTTCCTCAGTCAAAGGACAAAGTCAGAATAAGGAAAAAAGGTGGGGTCTTTCATCATTTGGAGAAATAAAACTGTCCTAAACCAACGAAAAGTGTTATTTTCAGGTCACATGACCCGGGCTTTCATAATTTGGAAACCAAAACTGTTCTGCGCCAGTAAAAAGTGTTATTTTCAGGTCACATGACCCGACACGCTTACGCGACGCGACCCGGGCTGGGCGCGCCCCGGGTCGCGTCGCGTAAGCACTTCGGATGTTTACGTTGCGCGATCGTATTCGCTCGAGAGCTTCCGGGTGCGCTTACGCCGTGCGTATCACGCGGACGCGGCTACGCGATACGTCACGATGATGTTTTCGTTCGCGGCAATAGCGCTAACGGGAGGGCAAAAAAAAAATAGTCTTATATAAATATACAATATAGGATTCATTATAAAAAATATTACATTTCAGAGGTTTGAGGCCCTATATATAGTTAGGAAATAGCATTTAAAAAACCTATGAAATTCACTGAAAAAACCATAGGTTTCACACCAGTTATAGTTAGGAATTAGCATTTAAAAAACCTATTAAATTCACTGAAAAAACCATAGGTTTCACACCAGTTATAGTTAGCTGGAAATTTTACTGACATAAAACCATTGAAATTCCCACGTTATAGTTAGTTGGACTTACTATAACTTGCGCGCCTGCAATGCACTGCTGATGACGTCACATATTACATCACTCATGATATGGTCAGTGACATCACTCATGATATCACTGATGACACCATCCAGTGAATGTGTGTCTTTCTGCAAAATAAATATGTTTTATATATGTATATGTAAAGACCGATGGAAGAATAAATGTTTAAATAAGTGTCTTAATGTCTTAATGGATGTATTTTTTTTTTAATTGATTGGTTAACTGGCTTATTAAGTGTATCTTAGTGAATACATATATTAGCGAGTAACTTTTAAATATCCGTCCTGGAGATGTACACCTCCTGCATATCTAATTTCCCACCTTGCCCCAGTGCAAGCACGGCTGAGGCAAATGGAGGGTTGTCCGCTCCTCAGGGGTACATCTAAGTACCATATCAGAGGCAGTGCAGCCTTTGAAGCTCACCGCCTTGATATGTCAATTCACTAGTCTGCTTGGGAGGAGGGAGGTGTGACCTCTCTCCTGCCCAAGCCTTTGTTCCTGACTCCTGGGAGTGATCACACTGACCGGCAGGAGATCAGAATTCTGTATTGGGTACAGCAGGCACAGGAAGCCATAGGCTGGTCAGCCAGAGCACAGTGAAGATTGGGCAACCAGGTGGGAAATCCTCTAATGAGCCACCTGGGTGCATGCCACGCCACGCAGGCACAAGAATCGTTTCTGGAGTGAGAAGGCACGTTGTTTGATACCAAACATGACATATTTTAGTGGTACCATATGGAGCTGAAAATCTTGAGAGTGCCCGGTTGGCAGCCGATGTTATCCTATGGACCGCCAATGCTTATAGCAGTTTCAATTGGGGAAAGCCATTATCGGAACATATAGGCTTGCACTTTTTTGTTCACACCCTTAATATAATGCACCCTGCTTCCTGGGCTGAGGAGGCCTTTTATAGGGGTGCCTGAAAAATATTAAATACAGTGCTTTGACTGTGCCACACATGGCGAGGGCACAGTTGAATTCGACCACTTTGCACTGCTACTGCAGTCTGTAATGGCAGGCCTGCTGTCAGTAGTTTACTTGGTTCACCTAGGGTGACACAAGACCGTGCTGCAGCCCAGGGGACCCATTTACCACCTATGCTCTGGTTACCCATGGTACCATATACTATGACTTAAAAGGGGGTCAAGTCTTTGCCAATTTGGGATTGCCAAGTCAAACATACCAGTTTTGATAGAGAGCACAGACAGAGTCATTTCTATCAGCACTGGGAGCAGAATGTGGGAGGTAACCATACAAAAACGGCACTTTCCTACACCCATACTTCTGACTCTTTATCTCAGTCTTGTAGGTCCTTTTTCATTCCTGCTCTCTCCCTTTGTCACTGTTTTTCTCTTTTCTTAATTCTTCTTTCTCCATTTTCTTCCTTCCTCTTTGAACACGCATCAATAATGACTTTGAGCGATGATCATTCTCAAAAGTTGTAGTGAAAAATTATGGTAACAGCTCAGCTCACCTCAATATATGAGTTTCGTGAGGGAGAGGAGATGGAAGGTGCTTAGGGGGGGGAAGAGGTGTGTTTATAAAAGTTTTGTAGTGCACTTGTTACCAATCCATAATCAAGATGCAAGTTCTGCCTGGCCTTCTTCGATAGCTGGGGGCCCAAATCACTGTATTGAAATCCATCTCTTTATAGTAGAGAGAGGCCATTGGGTCACATGAGTTGTTCCTCATCCCGTTTGGTTTGTTTACTCTGTTCTGTTTTTGTCAATGCACATGGGAGTATTATATTGTTGTTAGAGTGGAGTTGCTGTCTTGTAAAGAGTGCATGTAGCAAAGGCCTGCATGCCCAGTTGTAATGGTTATCAAAGTCAGTCAAAGTTTCGTCAACTTGGTCCTTTTCCGTCCAACTCTAAATTTGAACCAAAATTTGGATGCATTGATTTTGGATACTTTAAATGTTCTGGGTAGAAGACCAAAGACAAGGTCAGTTGTTGCGAATGTCTTGTCTCGAGTAAAGGGAGCAATCTCCTCATCATCTTGGGCTAAACTTCGGTGTTTTTTGCGATGGATGAAATTTTCTGTAAGAAGTTGAGAAATGGCTCTAACCAAAAACCTTGGTATTTCATTTTCTGTATTGGGAAGGGTTATGCCTCTAGTACTGGTGGCCAAGTGAAAGTCAGTGAGGGCTTGCCTGGCCCACCTATTACCTAGATCTTGTTTTTAGCATGATTTAAGCACTATTTTGTATACTTGATCCAGTGTATGTCTTCTAGATGACTCATGAATTTATTATGGTGATCTTGATTGTTCACTTGTTGGATGTGAGCCTGTGACTCATCCGTGTACATTTAGAAATGGAGTTGGCGTTGTCATACTTTCCTCGATCAAGGGCTAATAGTGAGGGCTAGTGCAGATACCTTGCTTCGTTGGTGGTTGTGTCAGTTCCAATATGTTACTCCTAGCCTAACAACACTGATACATAATGTGCCCTATATAGTATTCTTCATGCCATTGTCAGTCAAAATTGTGCTCACAGAATTTGAAGACGCTGTAAAATAAACAACACACTTTAATCCATGATTTAAAAAAAAAAGTGGAATGCTGTTCTAATATCATTGTAGGATTGTGAGGCCGATTCAAGTGAATCACTCAACAAAACACCAATGTGTGGGTATCATCCTTTTATAAATGCACCACATCATCCCTCCCAAGTTCAGGCATGGAGCAGTTTCTTTATATGGAGCACCATAAAACACCACCAACCCTCAGATTCTGTTCACCTCAAATGTCTTTTTTTATAGCTGTGCTTTTAATCATAGAATTAGCGCTGGGTCTTCCATGCCGAGCTCATGCCTGGCAGTGGGCAAAAAAAACAATTTTAAATAAAAAAAAATAAAGTACTTACCTACTCCTCTCCAGTCCCGCAGTCCTTTGCTCCAAGGCAGCGAGGAGTCTCAGAGCCAACTCCACTAAACAATCCAGATGAGGCTCTCATGCTGCCAAGTACCATGAGAGATGTGCCAGGATTGGTTGGAGCGACTGGCTGAGTGCGCCAACAGGCACTGGAGGCTGTTCCTGCTTTCCACCCAGCGATCTAACACAGCTTGGGTTGGAGAGGTTATAAGCATGCATATCAGGCTGGCTGTGGCAAGACAGCCGGCCAAAGTGGCACGTGCTCTTTGAACTGGAGTGTGCACCACTCTTCCACTGCTGCCAATCAGTAGCAATAGCCCCGCCCCGCCCTGACACTTGGATCGGGCGGGCCGCAATGAAAAGTAAAATGGCAATAAAATCATTTTACTGCCATTTTATTTTTCATGTTTGCTGTGCTGGCAGCAGGGTGTGTGATGCTCCTCCGCCCGAATGGAAGAACTGCTGCTTTTGGTGACTCATAACTGTCCATTACTGGAACCATGTGTGATTGCTAGACCTTCTTTGTGTTTTCCTCCATCTCCCACCTCCTGGTGTCAAATTCACCTGGATGCAATTCATGAGGCAAATCTCCTTTGTGCTTCCAATATTTCAATGTCTGTTATTCTTAAGTCAGGTCCCTTTTCCTTCAGTTTGCTCTCTTGCTATCCTTTCAGCAAAAGCTAAATCAAATATATAGTGTGTTGCTCTAATATTTATTTCTCTGTGCATACATCTATGAATTCATGTTTGCTAGCCTCACTTGAATTGCATCTCTCAGTAAAGTTCCTTTCGTGTTTAGTTTCTTTTAATGCTCTCTACTTTGTTCTACGGGTGCCGAAGTGAAAACTTGGAACCTTCATCGATTTCACTCGGTATGTGCCTGTCTTTTTCACTTGAACTTATCCTTCACCTTTAATATCTTTACAATATTTTTCTAATGCTCTTTCCATGTCGACGGTTCAACGCAGTTAACCAGTTGTTGATATCAAGGGGCTTATTTACTAGTTTTTGATGCAGAGCAGCCAGTTACCTTGCTGGGCTGCCCTGCATCAAAAGAACAGGGCAGGAATGTGACATATCTATGGGATACGGTGCATTCCTGTCCTCTTCCACTGTGCTGGTGCACAATTGGCTGCCTTGTGCCAAGGCAGGCACCCTTGTACCATGGTGCAAGAGTGTCTGTGTTGTAGGAATGATTGTTTTTGTGCACAATCAATGGAGGTGTTTTCCTCCTTCTATGTGTGCTATAGAATTAGGAAAAAACAAGGAGAAATAAAGTTATTTCTTCTTGTTATGCCTCCCCTGGGGAGGTGTAGGCTTTCGACGCATTCCCGTGTTTACAAGTCTTTGTAATTCTGGGAATGCATCAACATCCATGGGTCTAACGAAGGACACCCACCGTAAACACCCATGGAATCCTCTTTGACGCAAAGTAAGGCAGCTCAGCGGCTTGCGCCGCTTTGCCTTACTCCATATCTATGAGGCCATGAAAAGCCACCAGCGTAGTTATGGGTCTGCACTCTGCTCTGCACTCTGCACCACCAGTGTGTCAAAAAAAGTGATGCACCGGTGGAGCAATTGACTTCTAAATGATCCCGTATGTATCTAGTGTTGTAGCTAGGGCCGCTTATGAGATGGAAAGTCCTGAAAACATCGGAATTGGGAATACCTGTGCTTGTGAGTGGCCTAGATTTTGGTGCCTGGACCTTTTGTGTTCCCCAACTTTAGGCCCTCATTTACAAGAGGCCTGTGCTGCTGGAACATCGCTTTTTATGACGATCCGGTGACAGAGGACTCTCAATCATATCTATGAGGCAACGCATATCCACCCTGTCATGATTTGCATGGACTCATAGATATAGAGTAAGACAAAGCAGCACAAAGCTCTGCCTTGCCTTACTCTATGTCAAGAATGTGTTCTATTGGTGTTGCTGTGGGTGTTCCCCACCAACACCCATGGATTTTGACACTGCCTCAGATTTACAACATCACGGAAACCTGGGGCAGCACCAAAAATGTACGACTCCCCAGCGCAGGCGTAATGAAGAGAAATGTTAAAATTTCTCCTCGTTTTTCCTCTTTCCACATGTACTGCATTCTGCACATTCTCGTGATTCTTTTGAAGCCCCTTCCGGCACAAAAACAAGGAGAGGAATGCATTGTATCTTGTAAACACTGTGCATTCCTGCCCCTTTGAATTGGCATAGGGCAGCGCATCAAAATGACTTGCGGCCCTACACCAATTCTTTGTAAATTAGGGCCTTAGTTTGCTGAAGGGACTTCTTTTGCCACCATATATTTATGGATGAAACCAAGGAGGGCTCGCTCTACCTCTGTTTTCAGTTCGGTTTATGGACTCCATCGTACAATTAAGTACCTTGTTTCACTGTTCACCTTGCACCTGTGCTCTTAAGTAGATAGCTTCCACGGCGGGGCGGTTTCTGCTGTTAGTCGTATTTTGCCCTCTTTGATCCTTGTTTCATTTGCTAGGCGCTCCACACTGCCATTGTATTCTTGGCTTGAAATGCCCATGCATGTATGACTGATGGGTACTCTCGGGTGGTCCTAGAGGTTCACTTGGAGGTCTGGTTATGCACCATCTGTTTGAGTCGGATCATTCCCATTTTAATCTAAACAGACTCTTTTTGGCTAAAGGGATTACAAAGGGGTTATATTTCAAAATAACATATACACAAACATCTCTGGACATAAATATGTGTTCTTCAAATTGTTTAGGATGCAAACATTCCATTAAGTGTAGATGTTCTATTAATAACTCCAAATAGGCGATAATTTTGTAGACAATATTTATGACACAATGTTTATGTCAGACAATATTCTGACAGTATGTTCTGATGCTGAGCCTTATATAAGTTACTTTTGTCCCTTCCCCTTCTTATACCTTAAAATCATTTTGTTCTCATTCTCCCCTGAGGCGGAAAGCCGGGGGCGCCTTGCTTTACTCTTTGCTCTGACTACACGCGCTACTGAATAATATTAGCGCTTTTACTAAATTGTAAATATTTTAACCAGTCCGTTTTTACTTGCCCAGCCCTCACCTCGGTGCGAGATCAGCGTCGCCCCGAGGCTGCAGACAGGCTTTACAGCTTCACAGCGCTTGCTCACACGCGCTGACACATCACCCCACCCACCTCAGCAGACATCGTGAGTGAGGGAAGGGTGGCGGTGCAGTGCTTCGAAACCTCCTGCCCTCCCAGACTACTTAAGGGTCAGGAGATCTCCCCCGCAGGTAAATCATTTTGTTCTCATTCTCCCCTGAGGCGGAAAGCCGGGGGCGCCTTGCTTTACTCTTTGCTCTGACTACACGCGCTACTGAATAATATTAGCGCTTTTACTAAATTGTAAATATTTTAACCAGTCCGTTTTTACTTGCCCAGCCCTCACCTCGGTGCGAGATCAGCGTCGCCCCGAGGCAGCAGACAGGCTTCACAGCTTCACAGCGCTTGCTCACACGCGCTGACACATCACCCCACCCACCTCAGCAGACATCTTGAGTGAGGGAAGGGTGGCGGTGCAGTGCTTCGAAACCTCCCGCCCTCCCAGACTACTTAAGGGTCAGGAGATCTCCCCCGCAGGTAAATCATTTTGTTCTCATTCTCCCCTGAGGCGGAAAGCCGGGGGCGCCTTGCTTTACTCTTTGCTCTGACTACACGCGCTACTGAATAATATTAGCGCTTTTACTAAATTGTAAATATTTTAACCAGTCCGTTTTTACTTGCCCAGCCCTCACCTCGGTGCGAGATCAGCGTCGCCTCGAGGCTGCAGACAGGCTTTACAGCTTCACAACGCTTGCTCACACGCGCTGACACATCACCCCACCCACCTCAGCAGACATCTTGAGTGAGGGAAGGGTGGCGGTGCAGTGCTTCAAAACCTCACGCCCTCCCTCTTCCCCCATGCATAAAGGCAGCACACCTTCCCGTCCGCGCAGCGGGCGGGCGCAGCGGGCGGGCGCAGCGGGCGCGCCGGCGGCGCGCCGGAGGCGCGCCAGAGGCAAGCCCGTCTGCGCCCGTCCGCGCCGGGACCGGGCCAAGGGCCACAACCCCTGCCCAAAATTTGTCTGGAGCCATCAAGAAGTATTCCAGCCAAAGCCTACTCGCGCTTCGGCCACCTATCATGGCCAATTGCTTAGACATCAACCCTTCGGAGATCCACAAGGATTCCGCCACCTCCTGTCCCTGCTGTTATGATACCATTCCTCTCATATCCTCCAACAGCAAAGGCATTACAACAAAACAGGAGGTGGGAGCTGCAATCTCTATAGCCCTCATAAATGCGCGCTCACTCGGTAAGCATAGGCAGGAAATCTACGATCTTATAACTGACTTTAAATTAGATGTACTGTTTATTACCGAAACCTGGACTGATGACACTTCACAGCCAGACCTAGTCATAGCAGTCCCAGAGAGATATAAAGCCTACTGTCAGGACAGGCCCAAACAAAGAGGGGGCGGGCTGGCCATAATTGCCAGAGATCTGTATCCTGTCAGAACGACCTCCATTCCATCAACCTCCTGTGAGGCCATGCAATTTGCCATCAACGTTTCCCCTTTGTTCAATTTTAAGGGAATACTAATATATCGCCCTCCAGGATCCAAGACGGCCTTCCTATCCAGTATTAACACCATGATGGAATCCGTAGCTACGGAAAGCACCTTTACGGTTCTAGGTGACCTAAACTTTCATTTAGATCAAGGTCACCTTACCGATTCCGCTGCCCTCATCTCTGATTTAGAAACCCTAGGGCTAAGACAATTTGTAACGTCCTCCACACATCAAGCGGGCCACATCCTGGACCCCATCTTTTCCAATTTAGAAGGCCTGCAAATTACCAACATCCTCCCTATGCCGTGGACTGACCATTCTGCAATTTTTGCAAACATACCCATTAATAATCATTGCAGTATCAATCCATGTCCCATGCCAAAACATTCTTTCAAAGACTGGAAAAACATAAATCATGATGAGCTGCAACTTATACTGGAACAAACCCGTCCCGCGTTTGCCTCAGATCCCAACTTAGCCCTCCAGCAACTCTACGACTGGCTGGGCCAGGCTACAAATCAATCTGCCCCCTCCAAAGAACACTCCAAAAATAGATCTAAACCTACTGCCCCCTGGTACAATGAACAACTAAGGGCACAAAAACAGATTAATCGTAGCAAGGAAAGAATTTGGAGAAAAGACTACGACACAGCCAGTAGACTAGTCTACAAGGAAGCCCTGGCACTTTACAAAGTCATGATAGCGAAAGCAAAAAAAGAATACTATAGTGACCAAATTGAGAAAGCTAAGAATTCCAGCAAACAACTTTTTCAAATCACCAAAGCACTATCAGGGAATTCCCCCGGCCTTACCCCCCCTCCGTCGCAACTTATGTGTGACTCTCTTGCCTCCTTTTTCTTCACCAAAGTAGATGATATCTACCAGGCTTTCTCCACCAAATCACCTCAAATTGCAACTACACCTACTACCTTTTCCTCTGCTAATATGTTCCTCACTTTTCAACCAGTCACCCCTGACCAAATAAAAAATATACTATCCACTATTAAATCAGGATCATCTTTGGACCCCTGCCCTCTCTCCGTACTCCGACCGGTCATGGATTCTATCATACCGGCAATCACGCAGGTCTGCAATTCGATTCTTTTGTCAGGCAATTACCCGGACCCCCTCAAAAACACCTTACTAAAACCCTTGTTAAAAAAAACCTCCCTAGACAAAAGTGAGCTAAAAAACTATCGCCCCATCGCCAGCCTCCCTTTCATGGCGAAGGTGACTGAAAAAATCATGAACATCCAGATTTCCGAATTTATCGAAAAACACCAGCTCCTCGACAGCACGCAGTTTGGGTTCAGGAAACACCATGGCACAGAAACAGCCCTGATCAAAGCCGCCAATGATATTAGGGTAATCAGGGACCAGGGTGGTACTGCCATAATGGTTCTGTTAGATTTATCGGCGGCCTTCGACACGGTCGACCACAACACTTTGGTCGACCGTGTCCAGGGATGTGGCATCGGCCACACTGCCAAAGACCTAATTGCGTCCTTCCTTGCCAAAAGAACGCAGGCTGTCATTCTAGGTCCCTTTCAATCGGCCCAACTCTCCGCTCCCTGTGGAGTTCCCCAAGGCTCATCCCTGAGTCCGACACTTTTTAACATTTATGTGTCGGACCTTGCTAAGACCATCAAGGCACATGGGATGAGCCTAACCTCCTATGCCGACGACACCCAACTAGTGTTGGCAATCAAAGGGAACGGAGAGCAAATAGCCGAAAAATTTAAGAAAGGGCTCCTGGATATAGGAGAATGGATGGCTACTAACTGCCTAAAGTTAAATTCAGAAAAAACCGAGGTACTCATCTTTGGACCCCTTTTACCAGCCTGGCCAACTAGTTGGTGGCCTGAAACCTTCGGTACCCCTCCCATACCCACCACCAAGGTCAGGAACCTCGGAGTCATCTTCGATGACGGTCTTATCTTCCTGGACCACGCTAATAAAACAGTGTCTACGGCACACCTGAAATTAAAAATGATCAGGAAAATACGTCCTTTTCTCCCTGACTCTGCCATTAAGACACTAGTCACTGCCCTTGTCCTCTCATCCTTGGACTATTGCAATGGGCTATTTCTTAATGCTCAAACTAGAGTAATCACAAAACTCCAAACAATACAAAACGCGGCGGCACGCCTGCTCTCTGGCAAGACAAAGTTTGAATCCATCTCCAAAAATATAAAAGATTTTCATTGGCTCACTGTACAAAAAAGAATTCACTTTAAATCCCTCTGCATTGTGTTCAAAGCAGTCAACAATCAAGGACCACACTTCCTCAAAGATCAATTACAACACTACAAACCCACCAGAGCTTTACGATCAGCCACTCTTCATCAACTGGTTGTACCTCGCACCAAAACTGTCACCTGGGGAGATCGTCGGTTTCTGGTGGCGGCCCCCAGACTCTGGAACACCTTGCCTCTCAACATCAGGCAAAGCACCACCCTCCTTCAGTTCCGTAAACTCCTGAAAACCTGGCTGTTTACTCAATAATTATATCACCCTTCCAGTCTGCTTTATCAACCGGTCCATAGCCTCACATTTTCGTATGTAAACAAATGATTTATTAGCGCCAAGACGCCCAAGGGTATATGCAGCGCTCTATAAATATTAAAAA
This sequence comes from Lissotriton vulgaris, assembly GCF_964263255.1. Classification (NCBI taxonomy): domain Eukaryota; kingdom Metazoa; phylum Chordata; class Amphibia; order Caudata; family Salamandridae; genus Lissotriton; species Lissotriton vulgaris. The sequence continues at coordinate 825,499,121 of NC_141699.1, forward strand.
TAAATAAATAAAATACCTGAGACTTTCCTTTCAGGTTTCTATCGTATTTTCCTGCACCTTTGGATTTATAATACGGCTCCACATCCCATGTTCCAACCTTCAGTTTACCCTCTGGCTAAATCCAGGTATCTTATTTACCTCTGCATAGCCAGTCTGAATTCCAGATCAAAATGTTTCTGCCAGACATTGATAATAGCCAAATATTTTTGTTGCAGTGATTTAGGCATAGGCATCAAGAGGGCTGCACAAGGTCTTTATTTTATTAACAATAGGGTGGAACACTTCTAGCTTAGCTCTTCTCCCTCGCCGTTGTTGGGTTTGCCTCACTTTTTTGTTTTTTCCGTGTTTTAGCGCTGAGAGTTGGTTGACAACATTCTTTTTCTCCACCTCTCAGATCTATCTGTTGCTATCCTCCAAAACCACAACAGCTGAGTTTAATCATGGCCTGTTATGGATCAATATAAACGGATCACTGACATAATATCGAATACAAAAATATAGACTTACCAAAATATCGATGACAAAATATAGAATGCAAAAATATTGAAATCCTATATACAAACAGGTAAGTACAAAAATTTTAAATCAAAAATATTGTTGTAAAAAAATATAGTCAGTCAAAATATCGATTTTTTTTAAATGTCTTAAAAGTAATTTAAAATTAATTAAATAATAAATATAATTAACTAACACATACTTAAAAATACTTAAATAACCTTCAAATTATTAAATAATTATTTTAAGTTATAAAAAAAACATATAATTGTATTTTTTAATACATATATATATATTAACGTAATATTAATAAAAAAATTAAAATATTTTTACCGTAGTATAGCGGGAAGGTAAAATGTACTATTTCCACTCCAGTGAGTGCAACAGTAGGGAAAACGTTGGATAGCGTAGGGGTAAAAATTGCTATTCCCACTCCAGTGAGTGCAACAGTAGGGAAAGTTTTGGATAGGGGGGGGTAAAAATTACTATTCCTACTCCAGTGATTGCAACAGTAGGGAAAGCGTTGGATAGCGGGAGCGTAAAATTTACTATTCCTACTCCAGAGAGTGCAATCATAGGGAAAGCTTTGGATAGCGTAGGGGTAAAAATTCCTATTACCACTCCAGAGAGTGCAACAGTAGGGAAAGCGTTGGATAGCCTAGGGGTAAAAATTACTATTCCCACTCTAGTGAGTTTAACAGTAGGGAAAGTAATGATTTAATATATTAATAAAAATAAATTAAATATCAATACCAATAAAAAATGTATTAAAATGAATTACCAATTTAAGATTATGTAATAATTAATCAATTAGAAATACACATTAATATTAGTTATTAAAATGAATTACCTATTCATAATTAATTAACAAAAACTAATTAAAAATAAAAATTAATACCAATTAATAATTAATTAACAGTAAGTTAATTATCAATACACAACAAGTATTTTTAATATTTAATTAATTACAATGAAATGACTTCCCATCCTTTTCCCCTGTAAACGCACAATACGCTACAGAAAATAAATTAATACAATTATTGCAATTATCAATTAATGAATTAATACAAATTAATTACCAATTAATAAAAATGAATTACTAATTAAAAATTAATTAACAATAAATTAAAAATCAATACCAATAAATAATAAAAAGTATTTACTTAATTACAATTGAAATATTTCCCACCCTATTCCCCTATAAACACACAACCCGCTATGGAAAATAAATGAATAAAATTAACATAATTATCAATTAATCAATTAATACAAATTAATTATCAATTACAAATTAACACTTAATTCAAAATGAATACCAATAAATTACAAAAAATATTTAATTAATTACAATTAAATTACTTCCCACCCTATTTCACTATAAACCCACAACCCGCTACAGAACTGAAACGCAAAGTTAAATTAAAAATAATTAGTAATGTCTAAAAATGTATCTTTAATTTAATATAATTCAATTACTTCCCACCCTATTCCTCTATAAACCCACAACCCGCTACAGAATTAAATTATGCAAAAATTTAATAACATGAAATGTATTACTTAAAATAAATTACAAAAATATTATACACTTTTCACATATATACTAACATACAAAACACTTTAAAAAAATTGATATTAATAAAAATTAGATATATTTTAATACCTATATTATATACTTCGATATTTTGATTTTGTATATTTTGAAAATCAATATTATATTACTTACGTTCAATTCGATATTTTTCACCACTATATTGTGTCCATTCAATATTTTGTCCATTCTATATTTTGACTTCGATATTATGGCTATTCTATATTTTGGATTCAATATTATGTCTAGTCACCATATAAACAGGTAACCACTTCTGTGCAAAAGGAGAATTGTGAATTTTCACCATGTATCCTAGTTTCTCCTACTCAACTGAGCCATTCCTTTTCTCTTGGCCGAATACTTTTACATCTTCTGTTGCTCACACTGTGACCATTCTTCTCAAAATTCACATCGTACCAACATAAATCAAGCAAACAAAATAGAGCAATTTTGGTTCCTGACACATGTCCCTACATCAAAACAAACACTCGGTGACAAATTGTCATACGAGAAGTCGCCCTGAAGAAGTTGGCTTTATTCACCGCTACAGCACATTTAATTCAACTACTAACTAAATGAGGTCCTTATCACATGGTTAAACCTCTCTGCCAACCCTAATGACTGTGGATAAACTAAAGACATGCAAAAATGTTAATAAGACTTTCCCTCCAGAAATTCAACCGTCTCCCAGTGGCACAACAGTCCTGCATCGTCAGCAGTCATTTGCATCAGCAAGCACTCGTGCCCAGACATGTCCTTCAAAATGTTTATAATCTCATTTGAAGCAACAGCCTAACGAAACTTCTATTCAAAGTACATTGTACGCTATTCTAGAAACAGCAGTATACATCTCTTACCATCTGCAGAATATTAAGTTGTCCCATTATGCCCAAAGCATAGGGCATATTTACAAGGATGGTGTTAAAATTATCGCCGATTTAGCGGCAGAAAACTGCAGCTAAAGCGATGATAATGGGCTTGACAATAGGCTCTTGAGAATTCCAGAGAATTCCAATAGAAGCCCAACTTTACACCAGAACATGGGCTTCTGGTGTAAAGTTGGGCTTCTATTGGAATTATCTGGAATTCTCAAGAGCCTATTATCAAGCCCCTTATCGCCGCTTTAGCGGCAGTTTCCTGCCACTAAAGCGGCGATAATTTTAACTCCGTCCTTGTAAATATACCCCAAGTTTCTTCCAAATGTTTTTTAACTTTTACATTGACTGTAACCGGGATAACCTAGTTTGTCAGCTTTTTTACCATTTAATCCAAACAGTCCATATCCACCACCTCAACTTCTCCTCCCAAACTCGTCCATCTACCCTATTTTCTAATTCTTAGCTCGGTTAGGCTCCTTCCTACATTCCACTTGAGAGAAATACAATGATTTTAGCAATCTTTCGCTCACTATCAACCATTTTAATCACTATCAATGTATGCCTAAATTGCAAAAACACATTAACAGTACCAATAGTCATGCACCAACCTGTAGCCACCTTTTAATTCATCTCTGATTCATACTCAGTTACTCCTTTTTAATCCAAGTAGATCTTACACCGCTAGCTGCAATTACCCACATTTACTCTATCAGTATCAATTGCCTTTGTCACCTACGCTTGTAGACATTATCTGTGATTAACAATCTGCAACAAAGCTGTACACACCTCACAAATAAAAAATGTAAAGTCCACCAAAACCACAACCCATCTAGGAATGCGCAATGTAGTTCTCCTGGCACATTTTGAACTATCCTCTTATGATCTAAACTTATGTTATAGGGGATGCCCCAAATAGATAAATACACCCTGATTATTAGTAGCGGTGCTATTTATTGCACCTTATAAATAACAATATCACAGGGTATGTTATTTAGCGGGTGTGATAAATAGCAGATATTGTGAGTTTCTGGGGAATAAAAGGCAGAGTTTGGTGTTTAACCCACCACAATCCGCATGATACAGTAAATACTATAGGGCAGATTTACAAGCCCCTTGCACCTTCTTGCGCCACCATTGCATCACTTGTTTTGATGCAACGGCGGCGCAATCAATGTGGCCAATTTACAGCATGATGCATCTAGGGAGATGTGTCACATTGTAAAGTCTGCGTCACATTATACCTGCGTCAGGCATAATGTATGCAGGGTGGGCGTTCCCACGCATAAAGCCATGTAGAACTGATGCTGTGAAATTTACAACCGTTCACTACGTCACTCTACGCCTTCACTGCATCATAATCCCTACACCTGCTCAGACCAGGCGTAAGGAATGACGCAGGGCTTTTTGAATGGGACTCACCGATCTGTTGTAGCGCATTGCTGGAGTTGCAGCACTTTCATGAGCAACTCCAGCAATGCATCACTTTTATACCACAGATGCATCAGTATTTCTGATGCATCTGTTAATCCTTGCCCCATGGAGCACTGTATTGTAAGTACAGCGAAAAGATGGTGGCGCAAGGACAGTTGCCGTAGGCACAAGGAAACTGACTCATCTATGCAGATGCGTCAGGTCCTTGTAATTCTGCCCTTGTATAAATGTAATGAAGGTTGAGGTTTTTAAAGCATCCGTCAACTATCGCATTAAAATGAATTAAACTCGTAATTTCGACCCCTGCACAAACAAGGGGTTTACACATGGGTCAGAAAGCAATGAGCCCTCATGAACAGGTATCAAAATCTAGTCCCCTTAAAGCACCATCTGCATGCCAATGCCTCTCCGTATGAAGAACAGAATATTTCTTTGCAACTGTCAGGGAATTCAGAGCATAGGCAATCGTAACATATTTCCCAACTAAACGGTTTTGGACCCATACCAAAAGTTCCAAAAACACAGAGCACTGAACGTCCATGGTGGGCTTCTCTAATTAGTCTAACATTCAAGTGATCACACAAAGGGGCATATTTACAAGCCCTCAGCGCCATCAGAGCGTCACTTTTTTTTACGCTTCGTGGTGCAGCACCATTTTCCATTTTTACAAGGTGGCGCTAAGCAAAGATGCCCTTTTCCCCACAGTCATCTGTGGCAAATGGGCATGCAATGGTTGTTGCTGTGGACATTCCACCACAACACCCATTACTTTTTGACTCTGCCCCATATTTACAAAGCTGAGGCAGTGCCAAAACTAAAGTCATGGATTACTTTTAAATTCTCCTAATTTTTTGCTCTTTCGATGTGTACTACATTCTGCAGCACACATAGAAGGTGCAAATCAGCATCATTCATTGTATAAGTGCAGGAAGGGACACCTTCCTGCACATAAACAAAATCATCCCTGCAGTGCAGGCACCCTTGCAACATGGTGGCAGGCCTGCGCCCTACAGAAGCTTTTTTTTTGCACTAGCGCTAGGGGGCTTTTGAATACGGCGCATCCGTGCATTTTGAAAATGTCAGAACGCTGCGCTGCCAAATTTGGCACGTGCCCTAAAGTCTTTATTGTCTTTAACAGTGCTCTCAATATCACTTGTGCCTGATAACGTAGGGATGAATTTAACACTATACAACATTAAAGGTGTCCTAAACTCAGCCTTCACTAAGTTAACTTTGGCACATATGCCCTCAGCTACCAAAATATAAACCTCAAACCTTCCACTTTGTACCACCACCAACATATCTTTAGTCCAATTCTCATCTCAAACATTGCCACCTTTTCTTTTCATTCTCCCCAGAAACTATCAAATATGTTGGATAAGTGTTACACTGCTCAACTTTTGAGTTTCTGATCACTATTCCATCAAACATTCAGCCGTCATTAAACTAAATATCCTCTTTCATACCCTTGGCACACTGTCTCCACTCTATGATTCATTGTTGACTAACATTAAATATTCAAAAGATTTACAAAAAGAGGTCTAGACTCTGGATACCACACCTATCAAGCTGTGGGTATATTACAAATGAGTTGTGCTCAGATCAAGGGAAAACAGCCTCCTGGATCCCCATAAGTGGATATAATTCACACACTTGTACACCAAATAGATCAGCACTCACTATTTATTGTTTAACCAAATATTGTCTTTTCTTGTCAAAACAAAATTAATCAATTGCAACTTTGAAAGTATTGTAATACGTGAGGCTGACAAGGGAGAGAATGTGGCCTTATGGGATAAGAGAGACTATCGAGGTGAAATTGATAGGCAATTGAGTGATTGGTCATGTTATGAAAAACTAATGGGCAACCCTAAATCAGATATTGGAAAACACATCAGTGCCTATTTGAGGGACTGGAATGAAAACTGTCTTATCTCCAATCAAGAATATAAATATCTACAAGTACAAAACTCAAGATATCCATGCATACATGTTCTGCCAAAGATCCATAAGACCATACAACATCCCCCTAGAAGATCGATTATATCGGGTAATGGAAGCCCAACTGAACACTTGTCAGAATATATGGATGGGTTCCTGCAACTCTTTGTCAAAAACCTTCCATCGTACCTAAGGGATAGCAAGGATGTGCTATGCAAGTTGGAGGATTTCCATTGGGACAGTGACAAGCTTTGTTTGTTATAATGGATGTTTAAAGCTTGTACCCCTGTATAAGTATGGAATGTGGATTGGATGCTTTGACGTTTTTTTCTATATAAACGCAGTGATAGTCACCTGGAACACACGTTCATGCTACTGAAAATGGCGGATATGGGTTGACGAAAAACGTCTTCCTGCATAACGGAAAATGGTACCTACAGAAGCAGGGCACAGCCGTGGGTTCCAGGTTTGCTCCATCTTATGCAAACCTTTTCATGGGCTTGTATGAGGTGGAGCATGCCTGTGGAGCTGGCTCAGGAGACTGGATAGAAAAAATCATCTTCTATGGTCGATATATCGACAACATTTTGATGATCTGGAATGGGACTCTGGAAGAAGTACAAGCATGCCACACATATCTTAACATCAATAGATTTAATGCTAGGTTAACCATGAAGTTTGTCAGAAGAGATTGAGGTTTTTGACCTGAAGCTATACATTAAACAAGGAGTCATTCAAAGTGACATTTGCAGAAAAGAGACTGCCTGTAATAGTTTGTTACACACTACGAGTGCACATCCTAAGTCGACGCTAGATGCCATACTACATGGAGAGATGGTGAGGGCTCACAGGAATTGCAGTGAATGAGAAAGATTCCAAAGCAGACTACAGACCATCAAAGAACATTTTAAATAACGTGGGTATAATGATCATTGTCTTGAGAAGGCAGAAATGAAAGCTACAAAAATTGATCAGAAAACAGACCTTAACGGAGAGCGTGGAATCAAGGAGAAAAAAGACGAAGAGGAATGACAGCAAAAAGAATGGAGAGTTTGTATTTATTACCCAATACAACATGTACATCAACAATATCTTTAATATACTACAACAAACTTGGCACTTCTTAAAATCTGATACCATACCTGAAGGAATTATATCCTCTAAACCAAAAGTGGTGTTTTAGAGAGGACAAACCATAAAGAACAAACTATGCCCAAGTTATATCAGGAGTAAGAAAGATGAACTTCAACCTTGGAATTGGCTACTAGCCAAGCCCATGGGCTTCTACATCTGTGGAAGTTGCTCTGTGTGTCATCTTGAACACTAATATCACACACAGAATACTGTCTTTCATGAATTGTAATACAACACATACGGTTTATGCCTTCAGCTGTGCCTGTTATAAAATATATATAGGAAGCAGCATATAGTGCTTAAAGACAAGGATACAACACATGTGAGAGCAATTAAACATTGTGATGAGAGGTATCCAATTGCGGTGCATATTCAACAAGATCATTCAGATAAAGGCCAGCTCTGGTTTCATGCAATAGAGCAGATTGCCACATGTGAAAGGGGAGGCAATAGGGGATTACTTTTACGTCAGATGGAAGCGAGATGGATATGCCGTCTGAGAACTTCACATTTGGGTGTCAATCGCAATCAAGAGTTCCATCACTTCCTATAAATAACAATGTTTCATTATGATCAGCAACACAATAGTGATCTGTAATAGGTAAGGAGGTGAAAAGAAATTGTGTGTGATAGTACTTGTTTTGATCATAGACTGTTGAACCGTTATGCCTCATAAATAAAGTTGATATAATTTCTTTATCCAAGATGATTGCTGGACGCATGTAAAAGTTTCTTTAAACATAGAGAATAACCCACTTAAAAATGTCTGCTTTCTTCAGTTAAAATCATGTGTTTGCACATAAGGCGACAATTTGGTTGTTACATCAATTACAAACAATCAGTTAAGAATATGGATGACCGAGTCACGCTATTGCATATAGAATGGTAATAATGATTGAAGAACTATCATTATACCAACATTTGACTAAATGAGAGCTGTTAAAACAATTAGCCATTCATAGTTACTTAAATATGGCCGCCCTGATTGTGTGTAATAGAGAGTATATGTTATGCTATGACGTCATATGCAAACAACACAAAATGTTGTACAGAAATGGGCGATAAAAAGGTATTTGTGTTTAGATTCCTATATCGCTCTATATTAATAGAATGGCAATAATGATTGAAGAACAACCATGATACCAACACTTGACTATTTGAGAGTTGATAGAACAATTAGCCATTCATAGTCACTTAAAGATGGCCGCCCTGACTGTGTGTAAAAAGAAGAGTATGTGCTGCCGTGACGTCACATCCAAGTGACATGAAATGTTGTGCAGAAATGGGCGATATAATGGTAGTCGAGTTTGGACTTCTATATCGCTCTATGGCAAAAAGAAAGCACAAAAGATGATCAATATTGCCTTGCCATTTAAAAGTGGTAATAATAACTGTAAAATGATTAAGAAAATTTGGTACAATCATGTAGCGTTTGAGAAACAACAAGTTACTTACGGCCATTTAAAGATGGCCACCATATTAGATACAAGCGAGGCAATGGCGCAGCACGCTGATAGTACGATACGCTGTGTATAAAAAAGAGTAGAATACGGAGGCGAGTTTGGACTCACAACCCGGAGACGCTGCACATGCACAGAGAATTACCGATTAGGTAAGGAGGAGGAGGGCTGACCGTATTTTTATGAATTATGAGTTAGTGATGTTATGCATTAGAGAGAGAGCGTCAATGTTCTGGTTATCTTTTTTAATAATATATGATTAAATGCTTGAATAGCTCATTGGTTTAAGGATGGCATTTTCGATGCATATAAATATCCCTTTTGCACTTGGCACATAAAGTGCTTGGCACCAAATGGTTATCAATGTAGTGAACGGGGGCAGCCTGTATGATGATAGTAATATTCAAACATGGCGGCTCCAGTAACATGGATTGTCTGGTACCTTGTAGTCACATTCGTATCCCCACATTTGCAATTGCTTTTAAATTCTGCGATATAATGTATTGACACTAATACAATACCCTGAGTTAGTTACAAAAAGAATTGTCCGCGTAGTTAATGTTTTAAGGATGGCACTTTATATGTACACAAGTGGTTATTAATGCAAAGAATGGGCTGTTTGCATGTGAATAGCCACATTCAAACCTGGCGGCTCCAGTAACATGGTCTGTTGGGGCAGTTGAATCACATTTGAATCCCTATATTATAAGGATTCAACTTTTGTGGTACCATGTGTCTGCACTTATATAACTCCCAGACTGTTAAGTTAACTGTTTTTTTGGCACAGGAATATACAATGACTAATAATGCTGCATGTGCCAACCAATTGTTATTAATATATACATATAATATAACCAAACTCTATCAATCACGCATAAGCAGAAGATAGCTCACTGACCCAATTTTGTTTGAATGTTGGAATACGTTTGTCAGGAGACCCGTGGGGAACAGGAACTGCTAACAACACGCTCCCCGTTCTATTACAACTCTGAAGTCCTGATGCTCCGTGTACAGGCTGCAGGCGGTCCCTTTAACCCAACATGGAGAGCCCGGGAGGAGGAGTTCGGTGGAGCAACGTCATCCTCTACCACCCTATCAGATGAGGATGCAGTAAAGAAAGCGGAAGAGGACGCACGTTGAGAGAGAGGCGAGGAAGAGCCATCAGGAGAACGCAAGAAAACGGAGACCACGCCTGAGGACCGGACAAGACGTTGGGTAGCTGAAAGCCAGGAAGCCTCACCGAAGGTCCTGGAGAACAAAGAAAAGCCAGGAGGCCAACGTAACTACGCGTCGCCCCGCCACTCTCCAGGAGGAGTGTACTGGAGCAGGTACATCTCCGCATACGGGGATTCTGTAAACACTGGGAGGGGGAGGGAAACTCTTAGAGGGTGGACACCTCTTTCATGACCGGGCTGCACATGGTGACGGTGCTCGGTGATCTTTCCCGACAGACCCCTTCCTTGACAGTAGAAGTGTCTCGATCTTTCCACTGACCTGTGGTTTGTTTTTGGTTTGTTCTTTCTCCCTCTCGGACTCCCGGACCATCAACGGAGATCTGCGTGTTCCAGCTACTCCTTCCTAGAACAGGAGAATCCAGGAATTCCCCCTTTAAACTGGACTACCTTTATCTTTTGTTTTGGTTAAAATGAATAGAAACACCAGAGAAACCCAAAGTGTCCGATCCTCTTTTTCGGGGCATAATATCATTAAAGAGCTCCCTCCCCCTGGACCCCACAACAGATTTGGCAGAGAATACGGGCAACTTCTGTCTGACACAAGATGGAGAACGTGGTAAACCAAATAAATGAAGGACAAAGCAAGTTAGAATGGGCAATGGCAAGAAATGCAAACCAAGCAGAAATGGAACGGGCTTTGTTTACCTTTGCAATACAGACGCAAGCAGAGAACTTAACCAAACTAGCCGAGGGGCAATCACAGATAGAGTTGGCTTTAGGTCAAGGGAGGGGACCTACGTTGCCAGGAACGGTAATCCCCCTACAGAAGTACGTCCCGGGGGATGAACGTGTTTTTCCCCCTTAATTTTGAGAGGGATACAAGGGCTAGTGCTTGGCCCGCAGACCGTTGGCCTTTTTACTTGGCCCCTTTACTCACGGGCGAAGCACAGGCAGCATACCAAATAGTTAACAGGGATGGTACTGCTGCCTATGGACTCGTCAAGCAATTTATTATGGATCGCTTGAGGGTCGATGATGAGTCCCATCGCCTTATGTTCAGGCAAGAACGGGGCGCAACCGGAGACAACCCAAAGGCTTTACTCTATAAACTAAAAGACGCTGCTGATCGGTGGCTCAAACCCCTGGAGTCCACTCGTGAAGTAATTATGGACAAATATACTTGGGAAAGTACCTTAAAGCACTTCCTTATGGGACACAGAGGTGGCTTCGCGAACATGCCGGTTTAACCCTCGAGCACGCCATAGAGATGGCCACGTCATATGCTAGGGTGCAGAATCGCAACATGGTGAAATAACCCGAAAGATCCCAAAAAGCACCTCAACCGATGAAACCAGAAAGAAGGCCAAACAAACCACCTTTTGAGCCCCTGAGGTCGCGAATTGTGAAACCTGATGCATTTCCTTCCTCTGGTCCCCAATGCTTTGAGAGCGAAGAGTGGGGGCACATTGCTAAATTCTGCAGAAGAAAAAAAGAGAAACAGGAAGAAGAGCTGATGGATGTTAGTTATGTGCCCCGATCTGCCAGAGAGAGGCACAACTCTCTACAAAAAACATATCCCTGTTTCGAGAAATGGAATGGTCTTCTATGCCATGTAGCCAAGGAAGGAGAGGAACCCCAGCTGTTGGTTCCAATGGGATTTAGGGTCTAGATCCTCTTCTTTGCCCATGCCCATCTACCTGCAGGTCATTGTGGGGTGGAGAAAACAACCCAGTCTATATTACACAGTTTTGTTTGGCCAAGGGTCCACGCACAGATAAATAAGTATTGCCAAGAGTGCATTATTTGCCAAAAAAGAATACATATACCCCCCCCAAAGGTGCCCCTAAGATCCCTACCTATCATTGGCAAGCCTTTTGACCGGGTAGGAAATAACCTTATAGGTCCTCTCCCCAAGTCGTCCAGGGGATACCAATATGTCCTCGTCCTGGTGGATTACTCCAACAGATATCCTGAAGCGCTTCTCCTACGAGCCGCAACAACCACCTCCATTGCACAACATTTGATAGAGGTGTTCTCTAGGATGGGATTCCCAGGCGAGATCCTCACAGATCAGGGGACCCCATTTGTTTCTAGACTGATGAAACAGGTCTGTAAACAACTGAACATCAGTCATATAAAAACATCTGTATACCACCCTCAGTCCAACGGCCTTGTAGAACATTATAATGGCAACCTCAAGCTCACCCTCAAAAAGCTGCTAACAGGAGATGAAAAGAACTGGGACCAGCTTCTCCCTTTTGCCCGGTTCGTAATAAGAAGCCAGGTACAAAGTAGTCTGGGTGTTTCTGCCTTCAAGCTTCTCTTTGGGCGGAAGCCCCGTACACTCTTGGAAATCACCAAAGAAAGCTGGGAAAAGTAAGGAGCCAACAAAGCCCAATCTTTGTTAGACTACGCTAACCAGGTGAAGGTCCGTCTTCATAAGCTGAGAGCCCTGGCCCATGAGTCCCTAGAAAAGGCCCAAGTCAAACAGAAATATATTTATGACAAGGGCAAGAGATGGAGTGAGTAGTGCATAGGTGATTTGCCTTTGGTCTTACTTCCTTCTTCCACCCACAAGTTGAAAAAGGAGTGGCAAGGACCTTATTAGGTCCTAAGAAAAATAGGCAAAACTACCTATATTTTGAGTCTTTTCCCATCCAAAACCCAGATGTACCATATTAATCTTTTAAAGAAGTGGCTACGCCCTCCTCCCAGAAAAACCCACACTGTCTCCTCTATGAACACTCTATCACACACAGTTGATGCCACCGTCATTAGTACCGATCTGACAGAGAGTGAGAACGAGAATATACAAATGAAATACCAGCATTTGTAAAGCGCACAGCTACCTCCTGAGAGGTGTCCCGGCACTGGGGGCCCTCGAGAAGATTAAGCGAGCTACTGCCCAGAGTCACATGGTGCTGGGCTAACCTGCTGCCAGCATCGGGGATCGAACCTTGAAACCCGTGGTCCGGAGTCAGGCACCCTGGCTGTTGTGCCACACCTCTTTCACAAAGCCTCCTTCATTTCTTTGAGTATACATTCTCTGACACACCCGGAAGGACAAACTTAGCCATGCATTCCATCCCAACCCAAGAGGGAGTTACCATCAAACAAAGACCCTATAGGGTCCCTGAAGCCTGACGGTCTGCCCTCCAGAGAGAAGTTACTCAGATGCTGGAGTCAGGCGTTATAGTGCCATCACGGAGTAACTGGTGTTCTCCTATTGTGCTGGCACCGAAACCGGATGGCAGTATCCGGTTCTGTATTGATTTTAGAGCAGTGGACAGGATATCAAAACAAGACAGCTATCCCCTTCCAAGGGTCGATGAGTTTATAGAGCGCCTAGGTGAGGCATGTTACATCTCCACGATTGACCTCACCAAGGGCTACTGGCAAATACCACTACACCCCGACAACCAGGAAACAAACTGCCTTCTCCACCCCTGATGGGCTGCATCCTTTTAAAGTTCTACCTTTTGGGTTGCACCGTGCCCCCGCCAGTTTCCAAAGATTAATGGATACACTTCTCGCACAACATCTGAACTACTCGTCTGCCTATCTAGACGACATTGTAGTATACAGTAAAACATGGGCTAAAAACCTGGCTCATCTTGAGGCTATCTTTTCTGAGCTCAGAGCCGCTCATCTGCGCATCAATGCCAAAAAATCCAGGTTTGCCTTTCAGAAGGTAAAATACTTAGGCTATATGCTTGGAAAAGGTATGATCGAGCCACAAACTGAAAAACCCCATTTCAAACTACCAAAGGTGAGCTGAGAGTCTTTCTGGGTTTGGTGGAATATTATAGGCGCTTCATACCACTGCCTTGACCACCTCTCCTGTGTTGCTTACACCTGATTTCCAAAAACCCTTTATCCTCCAAACCGACGCCTCCGGGGAGGGTATAGGAGCGGTTCTGTCCCAGTTGGACAGCGATGGGTTATAACAGACGATCCTCTATATTAGCAGGAAGTTCTTTCCCATGGAACGGTTGTATCCCACAATAGAAGAAGAGTGCCTAGCCATTAAATGGGGTATTGAGAAGCTACGATACTACCTAGAAGGAAGACCCTTTCTTTTATATACTGATCATGCCCCTCTGACCTGGCTCCAAAGGAAAAAGGGGTGCAGCAACCATGTACTCCGGTGGATCTTTGCCCTGTAAAGAAATAGTGACCAAACATTCTATTTAAATGGATGGTTATTAGTCTAACATAGTGACTTGTCCGTTATGATTTGTTTTCTTACCTGTTTTCAGCCATCTTGAGAGGTAAATGTAAAATCAACGAGAATTAGATTATGGAAATGCAACTATAAATTGTCCTTGCAAAACATCATATTAGGATGGTGCATTAACAGTGTTTTTTAACCCTATCTATTTAGCGAATGTCAATAGCATGGCGCTCAATTATTGTTTATTTAGAGGAATCACTATTGCCGATGCAGTGAATATTACCATGTATAAAATTGAAGTGTAATGTTGAAACTATTAAGAATTTTTTTAAAGAAAATTAAATTTATGTTACTTTTGGGGAAAACATAAATAGAAATGCATCTCTGGGTTATGTTTTGCACATCTGTGCAACATGTTTAGATAAGTTCACCTTGTACTGTCATAATACTTCGGAGCAGTATGCTCTGTGTTTTAAGCTTGTTGTGTAAATATGTTTTTTTTTAAGTGTATATGTTATCTGTGTCTTGTAGCCCTGAAGAAGTCTCGAGAGAAGGGACGAAACGCGTTGGCTAGGTCGGTGTGAATAACTTGCATATTGTCAATAAAGATTTTTTCAACACACGACAAGCCTGAATGACTTTGAATGAATTTGTGAAATATGGATGTAAATTACTTCAAAATTCAAAGTTGCAATTGATTAATTTTGTTTTGACGAGAAAAGACAATATTTGGTAAAACAATAAATAGTGAGTGCTGATCTATTTGGTGTATAACATTAAATATTCACTTCATTTGCAACACCTTAAGAAATCTAAATATCTTCAGTTGAGGAGGAACCATAGTCTCGATTTAATTCAGTACTAGATATATGCTATTATACAAAACATTGGTCCCTACATAAGGACAGGATAAAGTACAAACCGATAATCAAAACACCTAATAAGTGTAATGTCTTTTGTCCAGTCGGACAAGAATTTTTATTTTAGGGTTCTAGTTGGTAAAACACAGATGTAAAGACACTATAATAACAAGTGGGCACAGCCGTGACCCACAACATTCAAGACAAAACAACGAAAGGAATGGCCAAAAGGGCAAAGCTAAAATAAGTCTGTGTACTTGTATTCAGTGTTACAGACGCAAATTTTCATAACCACAACATTGCATTTTTAGAATATTTCAATATCATATTGCATAAGGGTTTTTTTTAGGGTCATATGCAGCATTAACTCCTTTTTTACAAGGATATCAATGTATTTATATGCAGTATAGCACATATATGTATCTCTATGCCATAAATGTACATTAGATCGAAAAATGCTACAACTCAGCTAAATGAATTTCCCACTTTCACTTCATGACCCCTAGAGATAAAACTACACCTTTCAAAGACAACATTTGATCTTTTCGAAAAAAATATATGCAATATCATGACGAGCATTTTGTTCTTTTTTTTTTTTTTATATTATTACCCCGTAGGGACAAAACATCAGCACAGGATTACACCATTAATACATATCTCATATATCGTAAATTACACATTTGACATTATTTCATGCAGCAAAATTAAAAATTGGCGAATGAAATCATAATTCACTTTTTCAGACTGCAAAATGATCATAAATTGCACCAAATTAATATTCCCAGTTGCCGTTTCCTAGCTCCCTTCAATGCATACAGACTCCATTCCAATTCAAATAAATTATACAACTTCGAGCGCCTAAATTCAAATGCAGGAGGTTCTTCTTGTAACCAATCTGAGGTGATACATAAACGGGCAGCAGTTATAGCTACAAAAAAGAAATATCTAAATTTAAATAAAGCAGTGCCCTGTTTAACATTTTCACCTATCCCTAAAAGCATCATAGATGGAGAGATCTTCACAGTAGATTGTGTAATCATTAAAAGAAAATTTTCCATATGTATCAAAAATTGACGTAATTTACAACAACTGAAAAATATGTGTATACTATCAGCATTATCAGCTTTACATCTGAAGCATTTCCCATCGTATTGCGAGCCCTACTTTCTCATGCGGTCTGGAGTATAATATAAACGAAAAATAGTTTTTAAAAATTGCGCCTTCAAATTAGCAGATAGGAATGCTTCCTTGGACATAATTATTGCATCTTCTATTAATAAAGAGGGTTCTTCCAGCTGAACCTGCCAATATAAATTAACCTTCTGCAAATCATGAGGTCTGTATTCCATTAACATACTATACAAAAGCCCAATTTTCTGTCCTTTACGAATCGCCTCGACTAAAGAACGTTTTCCCCCATGGATATGTTTTCTATTAATAAAATCTCTTAATTGAAGATATTGAAAAAAAAAGACTTAGTCAAATGATATTTTAAAGTCAATCTCTCGTAAGTAGCCAGTGACCCATCTGATTCAAACAAATCCCCAATCTGCACTATCCCCAAGAGTGTCCAAACTTTGGCTACTGTATCATGAAAAACACAAGGTAATATTTTGTCCGCGTTAAATGGTGTATAATATGACACTTTCCCAATTTTTATCATTCGTGCCACCTTTCGCCAGACTCTAAAAGCTGATTTCAATACCTTATAACGCGTTCTCTTATAATAGTTCCCCTCTAACTCTTTGAATAAGCTATGTTGTGCATGAATTCCCAGCAATAAATGATATATAGAGGGTGAATCTGCCATATTCTCCCCTGGTTCCCCTGTTAATAGCAATCGCATTCTTTGTAAAAAAAACAAACATAAAAATATAACAAAAAGTCAGGGATAGCCCGCCCCTGTGAGAAGTTGGCCTGATATATGATGTCTCCAATTCTGGAGGCACCTTCTATCAGTCCAAACAATCCCTTATGGTGATGGTTGTAAGTCAACCTTATAGGCAAGCTATCCTAAGGGTAGCATGGACTAAGCAGCCTTAAAGGCTTAACTCAAGAGGGCATGTGAAGCCAGCTGTTTTACCAATCACAATCCTGTAATATCAAATGAAAGGACACCACACAAGTTATATATTATAAAAATGTATGTATTTATTCTCAGAATAATCCTCTATACTCTTTATGAGTCTAGAAGCACAAGCGTTTAAACAAAAGCACAGTAAAACATATGAAAGTTGCACAATTATGGATGAGGCCCAGGGGCCACTCAAACCATATACTAAAATAGTGGTATAAGTATCACTACTCGAACAGTGGTAAGGTCTGAGGCCTTGGGAATCGCTGGGGCTATTCGGGACTAGCAATGGTGAAGTCGGGAAAAGCCCGCGGGAACCGGGTGCAGCGCTTAAAGCACACGAATGCACCAATGCAAAGTCAATGGTGCGTAAAAGTTACAAAGTTACTGTTAAAGGAGTCTTCCGACTGGACTAGAGTTACCAAACTTTAGACTTAGACACTAGAGATGTGTACCAGTGTAGGAACACCGGCGTTCATGAGTTACCTCACCCACAGGAAGCGGGTGCATAGGTGCCAAAGTGTGTCGGGTTTCATCACGCATTCTGATGATGCCTGGAGATGAAGATGCTGCAGGCGTCCAGGAGGGAAGTGTCCGGTTGGATCCAAGGGTGGATCAAAGATGTAGAGTACCTGAAAGCAGAGGGGACAGAGTCTGGGTCACTCAGCAGTGACCAGGGTGGAACCAGGAAGGAACCAGGCAATGTCGGGCGCAATCAGGTGGTTGTTGTGAAGCTTGTCTCCCCTGCCACATGGACTCTGGTGCACCGAGGATGTCCAGGAGTGGATCACGAGCTGTCCCACAAAGGCTCTCACTGTCGGCGGTGTCGGCTTCCGGATTGGAGCAAACAAACCTTGGCAAGCGCAACCCACGCAGGGTTCAAAGATTGCTTCTTACTCGGACCTGGTAGGTTAGAGCGGGTGCTCCTTTTCAGGGGAGCGAAGGCCAGTCCAGAGCAACCGGACTGGCAGAGCAAATTCAAAGGTTCATTGGTACTGGGGCCACTAGCCAACGGGCAAGTGACCGGACCAATGCGTTGAGCAGCAAAATGCAGAAGGGCCCCACGCAGCACTCGGAGAGTCTGGAGAGGGTAGCTTTGGTGCAAAAGCTGCGCAGAGCTGGGGCTTCTCAAATCCCAATGCACAGCATCAAGGGAGCCTCGGGAGCTGCATGGTCAGCACTTCGTGGTTTTTCCAAGATGGCCGGCCCCACACTTCAGGTGTCCTCCACGGGTCTCAGATTCGCTGGGACTGTGGATCGGGCTGTTTGAAGGTGGGAAAGCTGGGTCTTGTTGATCTCTGTTGCTCGAGTTTTGGCAGGAACTGCAACAAAGCAAATGGTGAGGTGCTGGATGGTGCCTGTTTGCACAGGGTGGTCACTCCTTGACCACAAGGGAGATTCTTCAGTCTTCTACGTCAAGTAGGATGTCGAAGGGTCCAGAGTTTTGTTTCATAAGTTTCAGTCGGGATAATCTGATGTGCGTTGGCACTGCTCCCACTCTTATACCAAATCTGTGGGCTGGATTACCTGCTTGGTCCCTCCTATGGGTGGGACTCAGGAAGGGGGTGGTTAAACCCCTTTCCCTTTGTCCAGGGTCGCACTGGGACTGGGGCTGGAGAGCCCCAGAACCGGTTTGACTGGATTATGCAAGGGGAAGCCTTGTGCTCCCCAGGCAGTGTCTAGTTTCTTTCAAACCTCCCTGCTACAATCCACTATCTCCTGTCTGGGGTGGTGTGACACCTCCCTCTGACAGGAAACCCTTTGTCCAGGCCTCCCCTGCCAAGTTTCGGTCAGCAGTAGGAGGCCAGACTTGTGTCTGTGGCAGAAGCTTCCATTTCGTGATGCTGAGGCTCTTTTAAAATCAACCGCGTTTTAGCAAAGTAACATGTCTTCTCTAATGCACTTAAGAGTATATGGTATGGCAATATCCCGGAACAGCTAAGAGAGTTGGTCCCGACAGCTGCAGACAAACCAAGCACTCTGCCCCCAGGATTGTTAAGGCCTGCCATAGGAGTGACTTATAGGTACATATGTGTCCAGTTTAAAGTGTAGATATAGGTATACTATATCTAAGCAAGGGGTGATTACACGACCTTACCCCAGCTGAGTGATCAGCCAGTTGTGTCAGTTTGGATAGCCAGCCAGGGGTGGCAAAAGATATGCTGCAATCCCTGGTAGGCCTTGGATGCGCCTATGCCCTAGGCACCTATAGTGCACTGTACAGGGGCTGATAAGGTGACCCAAGCCAATTAGTTTTTGCACCTAGGGTACATGGAGTCCATTTTAAAGAGAGAGCAGATAGCCTGGGGCCCTGAATAGCAGGATCCCAGGCCAACTAAGTTGAAAACCAGCTAAACACAAGGCAAAAAATTTGGGGTAACCATAGTCAGGTATCCACCTTCCTACAGTCCCCCTCTCTCAATCGGAAGTGTCATCAGCCTCATTGCCCTCCGAGGTTTCCCTGGAGACCATAAGAATCTTGCACAGGTAGACTGTAATTGTTGTATATGTTGAAATGGAATCTCTTACGGTATAGCTCTGGACATATATAACACGTTTGACAAAATATGCATCTTAATAACATTGCCTCTTCCTATGATTGTTAATTGAATGTTGTCCCCATCTTTGTAACGACTGCTTAATGTGTTGGTATGTACTATTCCAGTTGGCTTCCACAATACCATTCATAGAGGTCTTAATTATTATACCTAGATATATTCCCTCAGATACGACTCTGGGATAAATGAATCGCATATTCTCCGAGCATAATACTTGAGTCTTCCCAGAGTTTAATTTATAGCCTGATATTAAGCCAAATTCTGAAGCTAGTTGTTCAATCTCTATTAATGCCTTACCAGGATTAACAGTCATAACTGCCACATCATCCGCATATGCGAAAACCGTGTGTGCTATATTTTGTACCATGAATGGCTTAATTAAAGAGTTATTAGATAGTTTATTTAATAAGGGATTTATAAATAGTGCAAATAATAATGGGGAGCAGGGGCACCCCTGCCTTGTACCTCTTGTAATGCTAATCATTGCAGATTTCCTCCCCATTGCAGCAATTCTCGCATTTGGAGCAGAGTATAACACCTGAATTGCTGTCCTAAAGTTATCCCCGAAGCCCGATTTCCTCATAATCTGCCATAAATAATGCCAATCAACACGGTCAAACGCTTTCTCTGCGTCCAGTAATATTAAAGCTACCCTCCCCCTTTTCGGCTTGAGCAATATCCATTAAAGTGATTACTTTATTTATATGTGTCATGGTACCATGTTTAGGAATGAACCCGTGCTGATCTAAAGAGACCAGCGGGGTTATCACTTTTGAAATTCGATTAGCTAATATTTTTTAATACAATTTGCTATCGCAATTAAGCAGAGAAATTGGGTGGTATGATCCCGGAAGTTCTGGAGGCTTACCCTTTTTACTAAAAACAACAATTAAGCATCATTCCATGATTTTGGTGCCTTACCCTTCTGAGCGGCCCTAAAGGTGTCCAACATAATATATTTTAACTGTTCAAAAAATATTTTATAAACCTCAGCTGGGATATAGTCTGGCCCAGCTGTTTTGCCATTCGCCAAACTTTTTACCGGTGCGTCTAGTTCTTCCACTGCAAATGGATTATCTAACCATTCCTTATCATTCTCGTTTAGCTGTACGGCCTCCCCTAGTTCAAATCTTGCCTTTGTTCGATCAGTTTTCAGCTGCGTATACAGCTCTGAATAATACTGATGAAGTATATCAAGAATTTTATCTGGGTCCTGTTGTAAATAACTTTGTTGATCCTGCATGCTAACTATAGATCTGGAGGTTGATTGCATCTTTAACCGTAAGGCTAATGACCTCCCTATTGCCTCCCCATATTCATGTATATGTCATTTGTATACCAAGTATTATCTTGCGTTTTCCTCGCTCCACACCCCAGTTATCTTAGCTCGCCATCTAGCAACCTTATCCTCCGCATCTACTATATTCTGTTGTGAACAATTTTTTTGAATTTCCCTAATTAAATTCTCCTCAGAAATTCTCAATATCTTATATAGGTCTTGTATTTCCCCCCTTAATTTCTTCTGGCGAAAATTACCATAGCTCATCACCTCCCCTCTAAAACACGCTTTTAATGACTCCCACACGATATCGATGCTAGCGGTTTCTACATTAAAATTAATAAATTCCGTTATCCACTTTGCCGTAGTAGTCTTAAACTCTGCGTCTAAACATAATTTCCTGTCAAAAGAATAAGATCTAGTACCAAAATCCGTCGAAGAATCTGGTATGCTCAGCACCAAAGGTGCATGATCAGATGTTACTTTGGGGAATAATTCAATGTGAGCTTCCGCTAATATCGATAAAGAAGAAAAAAAAAATCTAGTCGAACCATTTTTTTGTGAGGGAATGAATAGTAAGTATAACCGGGCGAGGTTGATTTCAAATTGCTCCAGGTATAACGCCTTGAAAACCCGTGGTTTACGCCCTACATATTTATCAGGGCCTCCTGCAAGTTCGGTGTTATTTAAGTTAATGTCATATCACCACATATTATCAGTGGAGTTACCCAATTTTCCAATTCCATATTCAACTTTACTAAGACCTCGGGATCATCCACATTTTACCCATATACTGAGCACACAGTTATATGGGAAGATTTAATTTTAATCTCAGCAATAGCCCATCTTCCCCATTTATCAGTTAAGGTGCGAATTGTTGTACTCAAACGTGGCTTTGCTAAAATCATTACCCCCGAGTCATAGAGGTCTACTGTGATGCACAGATTAACAAATAGCCCAAATCATGTACTAAGAAGCGGTTGCTCCATGATAAATGTGTCTCCTGGAGACAGACAATATCCAGTTGGATGTAGCGAAGCTCAGAAGCCACCCTGTTCCTTTTTTTCACATTGTTAAGACCAGACACATTTAAAGAGCATATTTTAATATTACGAGCCATAAGAGTTATTCTTTACAATCCGATTTATGACGCAACTCTCTCTTGTACACACCAAACTCTTGAAGCGCATAGTTTTCAACTCAAACATCTTTCCCTTCCTGTACTATTTTTTGCCCTCGCCGGGGTTTTTATCCCTTTTTACCCCCCCTGTGCTACCATCCCCTACCACTACCACAACCCAACACCCTGTGCAACCCTCCCTACCCCCAATCTCCCCACCCACCCTCTTACCGAGACTTCAGGACTTATAGTCCTTCGATGTGAAGCTTCCCAAGCCTCCAGCCTCCCCCCCCACTGGGATACCATTATCCTAATAGTCTACACATCCCTGATCCAAAAAGAAGAAAAAAGCGACAACCACCAGTAATCGATAGTCCTGAATTTACCCACTGAAACTCTAAAGCACTGTAGCTCTATAGCTCCATACCCTTCTTTTCCCTTTACAGTATGAAAATACTCCTTTGCTGCCTCTACATTAGTAAAATAGCGAGCATTTTCTTTATAAATCACTTTGAGTTTGGCGGGATTCATTATGTAGGCTTGTGCCCCCATACTCTGGAACTGTGTGACCATCTGTCGTAACTGCCATCTAGCATCTACTGTGTATTTGGAGAAATCAGGTGTTGAAAAAAACTCAAATCCATCCCCGTTACTTTTCTTATTAGGGTGTGTATTCAAATACACATCCTTCCTAGCTAAGAAGCTGTTAAACTCTACCAAAATGGGTCTAGGTCTAGTATTAGATACCCCAGATTGCTGACGTATATTGAATGGGAACCTATGCGCCCGCTCTATTTCTCTGTCCCAGTCCCACTTGGTAATCTCAGGGAATGCTTGTGA
Organism: Lissotriton vulgaris; assembly: GCF_964263255.1. Taxonomy (NCBI): domain Eukaryota; kingdom Metazoa; phylum Chordata; class Amphibia; order Caudata; family Salamandridae; genus Lissotriton; species Lissotriton vulgaris. The sequence goes on from NC_141699.1 coordinate 825,522,128, forward strand.
GAATAATTGTACAATAAATTTCCGTGGGTCTTGCCCCTCTTTTCCCTCAGGAATTTGCATAATTCTCAGATTATTGCGTCGAGCGCGGTTTTCAAAGGCAGCTAATTTCCATTGTACATCATCTTTATTCGCGCTCAACTGTTCTGTAGTAGTCTTCTGTTGCATTAATTGATCCTCAATATTGGATATCCGAGATTCAACTTCAACAATTCTTTCTCCAAAGTCAGTTTGAGATTTCGTCAGCTTTCTTATATAATTTTGGAGTCTACGACAAGAGTTTTGTATTCTTAAACTGTCCTGCTCCGTCTTATTCATATGTGAGAGGATAGTTTGATAAATAGTATGCAAAGTGATATCTTGCTCTACCGTTACCATTTCCACTAATCCGCCATCGTGCATCTCTGATGGTGAACCATTTTTTGCCGCTGCATCATTCATTGTTTTGACGACTGCTAATCATATTGGACCCCTCCTGAGGCTTGAGCTGGGAGGTAGATGAGAATTGAAGTGTTTTCATTGTAGCTGAATAATAGCGCTTTGTTAACGGATTTTAGACGGCGTAATTTTAAAATCACCATTTACTTTGCTGCCTTGCACCTACCCCGCCCCCGCGAAGCCTTTTCCACGCACATTGTCGGTTCCAGCCGATCTTAGGGCTGTATAGCGAGTCGAAGGGGAAAACTCCCAAGGCAGACATCTTGAGTTGGGAGGCGGCAGCTGTCACAGCGCTCTAGCCATCCCTATAAAAGGAGCCCTGTGAGAACGGGTGAAAGATTCATTCATTGTTTTGACGACTGCTAATCATATTGGACCCCTCCTGAGGCTTGAGCCGGGAGGTAGATGAGAATTGAAGTGTTTTCATTGTAGCTGAATAATAGCGCTTTGTTAACGGATTTTAGACGGCGTAATTTTAAAATCACCATTTACTTTGTTGCCTTGCACCTACCCCGCCCCCGCGAAGCCTTTTCCACGCACATTGTCGGTTCCAGCCGATCTTAGGGCTGTATACCGAGTCGAAGGGGAAACCTCCCAACGGCAGACATCTTGAGTTGGGAGGCGGCAGCTGTCACAGTGCTCTTGCCATCCCTATAAAAGGAGCCCTGTGAGAACGGGTGAAAGATTCATTCATTGTTTTGACGACTGCTAATCACATTGGACCCCTCCTGAGGCTTGAGCCGGGAGGTAGATGAGAATTGAAGTGTTTTCATTGTAGCTGAATAATAGCGCTTTGTTAACGGATTTTAGACGGCGTAATTTTAAAATCACCATTTACTTTGTTGCCTGGCACCTACCCCGCCCCCGCGAAGCCTTTTCCACGCACATTGTCGGTTCCAGCCGATCTTAGGGCTGTATAGCGAGTCGAAGGGGAAAACTCCCAACGGCAGACATCTTGAGTTGGGACGCGGCAGCTGTCACAGCGCTCTAGCCATCCCTATAAAAGGAGCCCTGTGAGAACGGGTGAAAGATTCATTCATTGTTTTGACGACTGCTAATCATATTGGACCCCTCCTGAGGCTTGAGCCGGGAGGTAGATGAGAATTGAAGTGTTTTCATTGTAGCTGAATAATAGCGCTTTGTTAACGGATTTTAGACGGCGTAATTTTAAAATCACCATTTACTTTGCTGCCTTGCACCTACCCCGCCCCCGCGAAGCCTTTCCCACGCACATTGTCGGTTCCAGCCGATCTTAGGGCTGTATACCGAGTCGAAGGGGAAAACTCCCAACGGCAGACATCTTGAGATGGGAGGCGGCAGCTGTCACAGCGCTCTAGCCATCCCTATAAAAGGAGCCCTGTGAGAACGGGTGAAAGATTCATTCATTGTTTTGACGACTGCTAATCATATTGGACCCCTCCTGAGGCTTGAGCCGGGAAGTATATGAGAATTGAAGTGTTTTCATTGTAGCTGAATAATAGCGCTTTGTTAACGGATTTTAGACGGCGTAATTTTAAAATCACCATTTACTTTGTTGCCTTGCACCTACCCCGCCCCCGCGAAGCCTTTTCCACGCACATTGTCGGTTCCAGCCGATCTTAGGGCTGTATAGCGAGTCGAAGGGGAAAACTCCCAACGGCAGACATCTTGAGTTGGGAGGCGGCAGCTGTCACAGCGCTCTAGCCATCCCTATAAAAGGAGCCCTGTGAGAACGGGTGAAAGATGCATTCATTGTTTTGACGACTGCTAATCATATTGGACCCCTCCTGACGTTGAGCCGGGAGGTAGATGAGAATTGAAGTGTTTTCATTGTAGCTGAATAATAGCGCTTTGTTAACGGATTTTAGACGGCGTAATTTTAAAATCACCATTTACTTTGTTGCCTTGCACCTACCCCGCCCCCGCGAAGCCTTTTCCACGCACATTGTCGGTTCCAGCCGATCTTAGGGCTGTATACCGATTTTAAAGTGGTTGAAAAAAATTTGTTGGATGCTACCCAAACAACTGTCATCAATGCTTTAATAACCTCCAGACTTGATTATGCCAACGTGCTATACTTGGGGGCCAATAAGGCTACAACCCGTCGACTACAGACAGTGCAAAATGCAGCCGCGAGATTACTGTGGAAAATTCCCATCTCCACACCTACCACCAAGTACATTCGCGAATTGCACTGGCTGAAAATCGAGAATCGGGTGAAATTTAAATCTTTATGCTTTATGCATAGGATCTCTACCAACAATGCACCCAAGTACTTACAAAATCTAATACATCCCTACCGCCCATCTCGAACCCTTTGTTCAGCCACAGCCAACCACTTTGTGATTCCAAAAATTAGGCTGGCACGAATGGGCGGAAAATCCTTCTCATATCTTGGACCCTCACTTTGGAACACTCTTCCGGTGACACTTCGGCAGGAAATCAACTATCTGAAATTCAGGAAGGCCTTAAAACCTGGCTGTTTAACATCTAAAAACCTGAACCAATCAAAACACTGGATCACTAGCGCCGGGAAACCCTTTGTTGGGTAGCTGTTGCGCTATATAAATGAAATAAATAAAATAAAATAAATCATTCACTGAGTGAGCTCTTTCACGTATAGTAGCAGGGCTATCTTCCCCTATATCGACGGAATCCTCTAATTCACCCTCGCTGTCATCTACCATACTCATTTGTCTGGAATATTGCGCAGTTAAATCATCACAGGATGAAATTGAGCCTTCTTTTTTTTTCTGTAATTTTTTTTATTGAGTAAAAAAATATATATATTTACATGGAGCGTGGGATATACATGAGTGGAAAATCAGAGAAAGAAGAAAGAAGAAAAGAGGGAAAGAAAAAAAAAAAACGCCGAGGGGGGGGGGGGGTAATAGTTCGATTGTCCATGTTCTGTTGGTCGTAGTTCTATGCCTCCTCCTTGCGACGCTTCGTTGTTCTTTGGTATTTCTTTCCCCAACCCCGGTCAATAGTGAGGATGAGGGGGGGATAGAGGTCGAGGTCGATATAGAGAGTGCTTGGTACGCTCTGTTGTGTCTGGATTCTGCGCCTATGGGGGTTTATGTGATGTTAGGTATCGGTCAAGGGGTCCCCACAAGTTCGCCTGCCTATGGGTTTTCGGTGAGTGTTTCGCTGTGATGTTATCTGCCCCCCTTAGGAACGTGACCCAATTGAGCCATGCTTGGGGCACGGCTTTTGAGGTGTCCTTCCAATTACTTAGGACCATTTTGACTGCTGCCGTAAGCAATAGGTCAATGAGGTCGCGATCTTCTGTCGTTGTGATTGACGGAGACGTAAAGCCTAGGACTAGGTTGGGAAAATCTATGTGTATGTCTAGTCCTGTTATCTCATTGATGAGTGTTCCAATTCTGTCCCAGAATCCCCTGACCTTAGGGCAGCTGAGCAGAAGGTGTTCTAGGTCTCCCTTTGCTTTGTGGCAGATCCAGCATGTATCGCTGTCTCGGATCCTCAGAGCGGCAAGGCGGGCCGGTGTCCAGTATGCCTTGTGCACTAGCCAATATTTGGTTTGGTTGAGCACTGCCGTTATTTTCTTCCTAGTGGAGGATCTCCACATCTCTGCCTTCTCTGCCTCGCTTAGCTCCCTTCCTGCTACCTCCCCCCAGAAATTTGTGACCTTGTCGTTTAGTTTGGTTTCCTTGGGGCGGAGGACTTTGTATAGGTGTGCTACTCGGTGTCCTAGTGTGCTAAGACTGGCTGCGAGTTGTATGAGTGGAGGTGTGCGGTTATTGAGGTTTGCCTTCCTGATGGCTACTTTGATTTTCAGGAAGTTGTAGAGCTCTATGCTCTGTAGGTTGTGTGTTGCTTTGATGGTGTCGAAGGTTGTGTATGCGCCCTGTTCCTAAAGCACTTGGGCCGTGGAGATGCCATGTTTATACCATTCGTGCATGTCTAGGACCTTATCTCTGTATTTCAATGTTGGGTTGTGCCATGTAGATTCAAGTTGGCTGCCTCTTATGCTTGATGTCAATAGTTTGTCGACGCTCAGGAGAGCTGTTTTCGTATTTTTCAGGACGGGGTTCTCCTTGACTGCTGGGTGTTGGGTGGCTGTGAGGAGGGTAATGGGGTTCATGCCTTTTAATAGTCCACGCTCTAGTGTTAGCCATGCTGGGGTATATTCCTTCCTTGGGTCCAACCAGTGTAGTCCCTGTCTGGCTATGCATGCTACCTGGAATCTTTTGAAGTTTGTTATGTTCAGCCCGCCCTGATCTTTTGTGAGCCTAAGCTTGTGTAGGCTTATTCTGGGTTTTTTATCTTTCCACAGGAAGTTGTTAAGTATCTTGTCTAGTTTCTTGTGGAAATCTTCTGTGTTCGTCAAAGGGAGCATGGTTAGCATGTAGTTCACCACCGGTGTTAACATCATTTTTATTGCTTCTATCCTTCCCCACCATGTGGTGAATTTGGGCGACCACCCCTCCACTTTCTCTTTAACTTTCTTGATTGTTGCCTGTTCATTGTGCTCCAGTGTCGTTCTTAGGTCTCTCTCAAAGAGGATGCCTAGGTATTTTATGGGCTTCTGTTGCCATGTTAATCCGGATTTCCTTAGTACCTCTCTTGTCGTGTGTATATTTAGGGATTTGCATTCTGATTTATCTTTGTTGAGCCTATACCCCGAGACTTGAGCATATTTGTCAATAGTGTCAGTCAGAGCTCTAATGGATCTTTCGGGGTCTTCTGTGACTATTAGGACATCGTCCGCATATGCCGCCAGCTTAAAAGTTTCTCCCCCTATTGGTATCCCTACTATATCTTCATTTGTTCTAATCATCGTGAGGAGTGGTTAACAGGAATAGGGCTGGTGAGAGTGGACATCCTTGTCTCGTTCCCCTGCCTAGGTTGAGTATGTTTGATGTGCCTCCATTGACTACCACCCTGGCTTTGGGGTTGCTGTATAGGGCAATCACCATATTCCTGTAGTTCGGCCCTAAACCAAATTTCTCCATACAGTGCTCTAGGAAGGGCCATGAGACCCTGTCAAAAGCTTTCTCCGCGTCTAGGGCTATCATAACTGCGGCCTTGTTGCTTCTGGAGGAGTGATTGATTATGTGACATAGTAGTCTCGTGTTATCGTGGGACATGCGGTTTTTGAGGTAGCCCACTTGAGAGTTGTGTATGAGTTTGGGTAGGTAAGCATTGAGTCTGTTGGCAAGTACTTTAGCATATATCTTGCAGTCTACATTGATGAGGGAGATTGGTCTGAAGTTCTTTGCCTCGGTTGAATCCTTCCCCTCCTTTGGTATGACAATTATGTTTGCCTCGGCCATCGAGGGTGTCATGTGACCTGTCTGGACGCATTCTGTGAATACCTGTTTCATTGTGGGTTTGAGGATGTGCATGTAGTTTTTGTAGAAGCTCGCTGTGAAGCCATCTGGCCCTGGCGCTTTATTATCCTTGAGGCTTGCCATGGCTTTGGCTATCTCATCTTCCGTTATGTCTAGCTCTAGGATGTCTCGTTCACAGGCCGATAGTGTAGGGGTGGATATACTTCCTAGCAGCTCTTTGCCCCCACCCTCCTTTAGTGTTTCATCCCTAGTGTACAGTCCCTCATAGAAATCTCTAAAGACCTCTAGTATTTCGTTGTTAGCAGTCATGGACTTGCCCTGTCTGTCTTTGATGGCTCCTATCGTGTGTTGTCGCTGTTTCCCTCTTAGGTAGGATGCTAAGTTCTTGCCGGCCTTGTTTGCAGTGCAAAGGTTAATGGATTTATATTTGTTAATCCAGGTCCCTGCTCGCTCACTCAATATTCTATTGAGTTCGTACTTATGTTTGGTCAGATTAGTGAGTGTGTTCTTGTCTTCCATTCTGGCTATATGGCTGTTCTCCAGCTTTTTGATTTCATTTTCTAGGTCTTCAATTTTTTTGTTCCTTCCTTTGTTTAATCTGCCCTTGACTGTCATCACTACTCTCCGTACGGTGGCTTTTAGTGCGTCCCAAAGTACCTCCCTGTTTGTCTCTGGTGGGTTGTTTATTAGCAGGTATTCTTTTATCGCCTCCTCTATCTCGGCTTTCGCTGAGCTGTTATGGAGTATGCTATCATCGAATCGCCATCTGCGGGTTGGCTTTTCGTTATGTCTGCCTGCCAAGGTTAGACTCACGTGCGAGTGGTCTGATACTGATCTGGGTCCTATCTCCGTGTGGTGTATGAGGTGTGTGTGTGTTTCTGACATGAGGATATAATCTATTCGGCTGTATGAGTTGTGTGGGTTGGAGTAGAATGTGTATTCTCTGGCATCTGGGTTGCTTAGGCGCCATGGGTCTCTCAGTCTGAGTTTGGCGCATAGATTCTTCAGGATGTTGGGGTTATTTGCTGTTTGGCTTGGCCTGTTTGGGTGTTTGTCGATCGCTGAGTCTAGAACCTGGTTCATGTCCCCGGCGACTATCAGCAGATCTTCTAGTGGTAGTGTGTGCAGTTGTGATCCCACCCCCTCCCAGAAAGGCTTGTCTTCGGTGTTGAGACCATATATGTTTGCTACATGTAGTGTTTCTCCTGCCCTTCTAAGAGTGGTCACCAGTGTCCTTCCTTGGGTGTCTACTTGTGAGCCCACCACTGCTAGCTGGTATTTTTTGGTGATGATTGTTATTACCCCATTCTTCTTGTTCTGTGCCGGAGATCCCACAACCTCGCTTATCCAGTTTGCACCTATGCGCCCGATGTCAGCTGCTTCTAATCTGGTTTCTTGGAGCACATAGATGTCGCCATGAGTTTCTTAAGGTGCTCGAGCACCTTCCTCCTCTTGACCGGGCTGTTGAGGCCCTTGACATTTAGGGACACTATCTTGATGTCTGTTGCGATGCTGCTCTGGTTGGTGTTCGTCATTTTATGTTGCTTGTTTTTCGCGGTCTATTTGGCCCTTCCTTGCGTGCTTGCGGTGTCTGTGTTGTGTGCATACCTCGGTACCTATGCCTACGCTTGCTGGACCTCGACCTGAAGATATAGAGGGGACGATAGTAGAAGAAGAAGAAAAGATGATAGAAAGTAAGCCCATGTATACGCTCCCCCGCTCCCCCCGCCCTCCTTGGCCCCCCCGCCCTTCCCTCCCCTCCCACCCCCCACCCTCCCTTACTTGCTGAGTGGGTGTGCAACGACAAAGTTCCTCTGCCCGCATCATCCCTGAGGTAGATTTTGTGTTCTTCCCTTATTTGTAGGTAGGCTGGAAGTAAGAACATTGTCTTGCTCAGTCCCTGTTGCATAGCAGGTCTCTGTGATTGCCATCGTCCGGCGTTTGGATTCTTTGTATCTGCTTGGGGGGTACCCCCCGGCCTTTATGTCTGTTTACAGCTTCTGTTTGACTGTTCATGGTGGCTTGAGGTAGATTTGTTGTCTTGTGTCCTGAGTATTCCTTGGTTGTGGTGTATCTTACTCAGATTGCCCGCTCACGTCTGGTGAGACACTTCTTTTTGCTGCCCCGGGGCTTTTTATCTCCTCCATCTCTTCCACCGGTGGCCCTCGTAGGTAGTTCTTTAGATCATCTGGGCATTCAAAGATCATTGTTTTCCACTTGTCAGTTACTTTGAACCTGGCTGGGCTCACGAAGCTGAAAGTGGCGCCTCTCTTGCGTAGGGTTTCTCTAAGGGCCAAGAACCCTTTTCTTGACTCTACCGTTTGCTTAGAGTAGTCTTGGGTTAGCACGATCTTGCTTCCCGCCCATGACAAATTCTGGTTCTTCCTGGCGAAAGCAAAGATGGCTTCTGTTTGGCTCATTCTGAGCGGGTTGCATATTATTGCCCTTGGCCCCTTGCCTGTTGTTGGTTTTCCTGCTGGTACTCAGTAGGCTTTTTGCACCTCGAACCTTCTATCAAAGGTGATGCCTGTGAGTTTGGGGATCATCTCCTCTAGCATGGCTGCGCATGAGCCCGCCCCATCCTCTGCCCCTTCCGGCACTCCCAGGATCCTTACATTGCCTCTTCTTGCCCTATCGTCCTTCTCCGCTAGCTGTTTTTGTATGGCTTTCGTGGCTTTCTGCAGTTCCGCTATGGCCTTGGTGTTGTCACTTGTTTCGTCCTCCACTGCGCTTATCCGGCTTTCTGTAGCTTCTATTCTTGTGTTCGTTTTGTGGAGGTCCGCACTTATAGCCGCCATCTCGAGTTGCATGTTCTCCACTTTGAGCCTCGTCTCTTTCCCCACTTCGTTGCCTTCGTTTACTCTCCGTAGGATTGTTTCTAGGGTGGCTGTTTCGCCCTTGGTTTTCAAAGGGGATCCTTGATTGTCTATTTTGGGCTTTTTTTCAATCATCTTCCCCTCGTTGCCTGCCATTGCTCCGACGCTCCGTCTGGATGGGATGCCGCCTAGCCGCCCCTCTGCTTGGACCTCCTTTGGTAAGTTTGCTGCTTTTGGCGTCGGTGCGTAAATACCTTGAGACCTATATCTACTGGGCTGTCTGATGTGCCTTGTTCGTGTCTTTGCTTTGGGTACTGCCAGCGTGTGCTTTGTCTCGTTCGCGGCTTTTTGGGCCGCTTGCTCCTAGCGTAACGGTGGCGCTATCTGAGGTGGTTATGGTTGTGGCCTTGTCGAGCACTGCCTGATCCCTTTTTTTTTTTTTTTTTTTTATTGACTTGGAGCGGCTACTGCTCTGCTACCATGACCCAGTATTCCCTCCACGTTCTGTTTCCTGCGGTCTTCGCACTTACGTTTTGTTTTGCTCTGGTGCAGTCTTAACCTCCCCCTGTGTGCCCTGCCAGTCCTTAGATCGCTGTCTTCCTGGAGTCTGCAACCATCTTTGCACCTCCTTGCACACCTCTTGGGCAGCTAGTTGCGCTTGGCCGTTGTCTCAGTGCCTTTTGGTGGGCCGGCAGGCCATTTCTCGTGGCTGCTCGTGGTTGTGTGTGAGGCCCCCTTGGGCCGCTAGAGGCGCTTGGCCCCGCCTTTTCTCTGTGTTGGCTACTGTTGCCTGCGCCTGCCCAATTGTTCTTTGCACTCGGTTGCAGTCTCCGGTGCTTCCTTCCTCGTCCTGACCCCTCTCGTCTCCCTGGCTGTCTTCGCTGGCTTGGGAGCTTCCCACTGCTCCTCCGCTGTGCCCTGCTGTCCCCTGCTTGAGAGAGGATTGCTGCGCAGCCTCCGGTGCCGATTCCTGCAGCTTCCTCGCTCGCGTCGGAGCTTCCTGTGGTGGCCGCCCGTGGTCTTGGGCGCACTCCGACCCGTTCTTCCCTGGTTGGTCGCTGCCTCCAATTGCGATTCCACTCCCTTCTCCGTTGTTCCTCCTCTGTTTCTCGCTGTCACCTGCTTGAGAGGGGAGTACTGCGTGGCCTTCGGTGCCAGTCCCTGCAACTTTCTCGCTTGTGTGGGAGCTTCCTGTGATGGCCGCCCTTCCGCTACGCTGTTCCGGGTCCACCTCTTCCGCTTCCGCCTGAGTCGGTAAAGACTTCCGTCAATGGCGCCCTCTCCACAGCTCCTTCCGGTTTCGAAAACTTGCCTCGATCGGTAGGTTTGTCCTTGCGTTGTCTGGTGGGTCGCTGGGTCGATGAGCAGGCTTATTTGCTGTTCTTGTGCCGATCACTGGGGTATTCCGTTGTGCAGCTTCTTTGTTTTAACGGGCGCTGTCTTTGCATGGCTTTGGCATGTTGCTGCGAATCGTTGTGAGTCTCCGCTTGCGTTTGCGATTGTTTGGCGACGATGGCCTTGTGGCGCTGTGCCTTCTTCTCCTTCACCGATTCCTCTCCCTCTTCGATGGCTATCAGTAGCCTCAGGGCGCCATTTTGTGCTCCGTGTTGTTGCCTCCCGTCTTGAGCGCCTGTGCTGGTTTCTTGGTTTTTTAGCCGCTTCCTTCTCTTTTCTTGTTTGTTGTCCTGTTGTCTAGATCTTCCCCTGCCTTATTCTTCGCTTAGGTTTCGGATCTGCACGTTTGGCGGGTTGGTTTTCCTCAGGGATACGGAGCCGCTGGACTTAGACGACCGTCCGCATTGTCGTCCAAGCCACGCCCCCCAATTGAGCCTTCTGATAAAGAATAAAAATCCCCTGAATCACCATCTGTTGCCAAGGGATATTCAGACACAGCTTGTGGCAGTAGTGTTAATTGTATTGGGTGTGCTTGTACCGCTGTTTTTGCTTTACTCTTGCCGAAGCCACCAGTGATACAGAGCCTTTATTCAAAACTAAGTCCATTTTAACATTAGCCGCTCTCTCCACTGAGCCCGGTTTATCTGCCGCCTCCACTGGACTCACCGCCGTATTAACACTGCTTGCGGCGTTCTCCCCGTTTTCGACCGTTTGCAAGTTACCATCAATAACATTAACAGCCCCACTCGGGTCTACCTGTGTTTGTAAAGGTGAATCAGGGCTAGCGTGGGCGACATTTGACTTTCCTTTGCGCTTTTCCTCTGCTGTATTGAATATATCAGGTATTGTAATGACCTTACTCTTACCGGCTTCAACTCTCTTCTCCGTGGAGGCGGCGGCAGTTTTGCCCGTTTTATGTCCTTCCTCGCCTGTAAGTTCACTGTGGCTCCGACACCGGCCCTGGGCGTCTCCTGTGCCCGTTTTCCACGTATTCCCTTAGGAGCCATCCTCCGATATTCACTGCTTGCTGAGTCACGACCTCTCAACAAGCACTGTAGGCTCCGTAAGCGCCGTAGGCTCCGCAAACCGCCAGCAGATGTGTTAGCTACTAGCGTCCACACTGAGCGGTACCGTGCCGGAAGCCCGTGTATCACCGCAAAAACGCCAAACATTGGCTACACAGTGAACGCACTCTCTCACACCATCAGAGGTGCACACCGTAGCCAGCACGCTGTATTTCCTATGGTTTTTGCAACTTTACAATCCGATACTTGTATTCAGGTGAGGGCTCACGATAATCTCAGTATCAAAGGGTTTTCTCCATTTCTCCGCTCTGTATACCCACAGGAGGGTTTAAGTGGCCGGAGAAGTCAGCTCACGCGTCCACTCACGTGGTCACCATCTTGATGGTGCAACCTATGGAGCTAAGCAACTCCGATAACCAGCACCTCCGTGCCATACAAGGAAATTACCTTGAACCAACATGAGCACTTTGGGGCATATTACCAAGCAATAGCGATAATTATCGCTGTTGCTTGGTTAGCGGGAAAATAATATCGCTGAACACCGAGGATTTTTACCGCTGAGATACCTTGATATTATCAAGGTTTATCTCAAAAGCGGTAAAAATCCTGCGAAATGCATGAATATCGCTGAAAAATCAGTGATATTCATGCATTATCGTGACAATGCTCTTAGCCATGTTATCCACCTCCCATTGGATAACATGGCTAAGAACTGCTTTTAGCAGGCGTTAGCTTTTGGAGATATTCGCGCTTAGCTCGAATATTTCCAAAAGTTGGTAATAGGAGTTAGAGATGTTAGCGACTGTTTTCAGTCGCTAACATCTTGGCACGCCCACTTTGCATGTCATTAGCGATAATTATCGCTGACATGCAAAGTGGGCCCCTAAATGCCCGCTATCGCCTACAAGCTGTCGCTAACTGGTGTTAGCGACAGCTTGGTAATAGGGCGATAAAATTATCGCCGCATTAGCGGGAAAAAGTCCCGCTAATGCGGCGATAATGCCCTTGGTAATATGCCACTTTGTTCTTTTGCAGCTTCTTCCTTCACATAAGTTTGCATTAGCACTGGAATACCCTGAGATCCTCACCCTTCACATAATGCAAACAACTGGTGCCATTATATTTATCAGCTTATCTTTACACACTGATTGCTCTCATGTACACATTCAACAAATCTTTTCAGTTCACAGAGACACCACAATGTATGAGTACTTGTTCTGCTGCTCTGTGGGTATCCTTCTTGCACTAGTTATTTAGCGGCATATCATATTATCTTTAGCAAAAATATTTTCAGACAGAATAATTGTGTCCTATATATTATGGCCAAAAATATTGTCCTGGTGGGCGTACATTTTCAAATATTAACTTCAAAGGGATATATTTTTAATAACGACTTTTAGGAAATTATATTCATGTCAGGCAATAGCTTGATTACAATATGCTGGTACTATACCTGTTATTCTACTGCAAGCTAATGTAGTACATCAGCAGTGCAATGGTGATGGGCGCCAAGTGCGTCAAGCCCATGACTGACATGCCATATTTTTGGAAGACAAATAATGAGGTTCCAAGATCGCTGCTCGAGCCACTGTAGACTAATACAACTCAGCTTTAGGACCGGATGTGAGCTATGGTCTTTAGGCTCACTCTTTCTACCAAATGTTTGGTTCTGGATCAACACTACAATACACATAACACAATACAACACATGGTACTGAATTTAACAGTCTTCTTTTCTACCTTACCTTGGTACCCAGCCTCCATCAATACACTCCACACTATTTCAGTTACAGCAAGGATATATTTCATGGATTAGTTTACGAACCAGAATGCTGATTGTAGCATCCTCCCCAGCCTGGGTACCCGCAAAGGACTACGCAACACACAAAGCTTATTCATGCACATTTGTATTCGTCTGCGTGTCACTGCAAACCCAACATTCTAAACTAGCCTTCCGTGCCTTCCGGTCTAATACTGACATCACAGTTCTACGGAGTCCATCTAGAGCCAAAATGTTTCCATCATTTCTAATTCGCAAGGCACCCCAGTTATCATCTGTCCTTTGAGTTCCTACAGTCTCATGTCAAAGTCTTCAAAAAGATGGGGCGATTTATTTGGCCAACACACTTCCGATGAAGCAAAGTCCTATACAATTTTTGGTATTTTAGATCAACACCTTCACTTGGTGATGATAAGAGCATGATATCTTTGCCTCACATTGCTGCACTTTGTCTCACTCTGCGTTTGCCACATTTGCAGAATACTGACACTCAAATCTGATGCATATGATTCAGGGGGCCAGGCTACAGACCAAGATTAAACAATGCAAAAAGTTTTAGCCCCTCTTCAGGATCACTTATGACTGAATGTCTCACTCACTTATGAAATGTTCCAGCAAGTAAAGTAAGATGACAACCTCCTTGTGGCAATTACAGGCTTGATCTCGAGTCCTGGGCTTTAATATAATCACCTAATGCATTCTTGGTGTTGTACTGTTGCTTTGCTCCCATTAAACTAATTGGACTAACACCTGAAAACAATGATTTGTAAATGAAAAGATGAGGAGTGGAGGCTGCGCCCATAATGACCTGGAGTGAGGCGGGCACCCTATTTCTCCTGAAAAACAATGGCCCTTCGCGAAGGGAAAACAGCAGATTACTTCCCGCCTTACCTCAATATGTGGCTAATAATGTGAGGTTCTACCAACCGCCTATTAAAAAAATTAAAGACATAAACAGGTAAACAAGTAATACAGTATGCATATTCTTCCAACCTCATTAGAGAAATTTGTTAAAATTTGATAAATGGACTGCACAGACGTTATGTATTTCCCATCGTAGTGAAAACCGCGTTTTTCAGGAATATAAACGAAGAGAGGGTAAGAAGCGAGTAAACCATATAATCAATTACTAGCAGTGCAAAAGAGTTGGTGCCTGTATACATAAACATTCAAAATATATTAACTTTGCCCTGAATTTTTAGTAAGGAAAATAAAGAAGCACACATATTAAGGAGAAAGAGAACTCGAAAGAAGTTTTAAATTGACGACATTAAGCTTCGCATACCCCAAAAATGGAAAAGAGACATTTATGAAGTAATGTAATGCAGAGGGATTATGTGAAATTAATCAAAACCTCTATTAAAGACATTTATATTATTGTTAATCATATGAATGTCTCAATAGACATAATTAAAAAGTAATTTGCAAGGCCAATAACTTTGGTTTGCCTGTAATACCAACAGTTGACCCGTAGTGGCGCCATTGATCTAGAAAACGGAATTGGGGAGCAGAAAATGACTGTGCCAATACAGACACGACATAATGATGTCTCTAGCATCTATGTTCCTGTCTCAGTAAAGTATGCATCGTAATTGCGCTAGGAGCACTAAACTGAAACAATCATTGACAAAGCCAATGGGTCCCTCCATTTTTTATCTTTTGGCTTTGCCAAAGCGCTTTGCAGCACATCAGGCCCGGTTCTAGCGGGTGGGCCGGGTGGGCCAGGCCCACCCAAACACGAGCCTGGCCCACCCAAACATGAACCGTCAGGAAGGCCAACAGAAAACGGCACAACAATTAAAACGTTCCTCTGAACGTTATCTTTCTTATTTTTCTAGGAGTTGCGTGATTGGGCCTGGGCTCTCTCTTTCAGGCACCACCAATCACGCATCTCCTTTTAGAAAGGTGAGTTGTGTCCCCGCCCACTCGTGCAGGTACAGAGGCTTGGCGAAGGGGAGAAATCATCTTTGGCACCGGGTAATCTGTGCGCACTGTCCTATTGCATGGATATATTCTTTTCAGCGCTGAGAAAAGGAGTTTGTTTATCCTGATTCACCTTTCCTGACCCCTTCGGCTGTTTATGAGATCGGGCTGAGCCACAGAGTTTGAACGGAGCAGTTCAGAGAATGTGTGGCTATTGTTCCGTGTTTTAAAAAATCTGCAAAGGCCCAGCTAGATGTATGCTTTGAGGATGTGTGCATATTGGTTAATATTTTAAAAATCTATGAGGGCCCAGCATGACAAATACTTGTGTATGCTGGGTATATTTTTTATTTTATATCGTTGTATCGTTCTCATGATGGATGCAAGACACAACTACTTATATGTCCAGATAACCCTGGTGAATAATGATCCTGCTGGAGAGAAATATTTTGCCGGTTCCCTAAATTTTAAATGCAAATAAACTGTATTAATGTAGATAGCTCAGTGGGTTACTTGCAGTACAGATGTTACAATCCTAAAATAGGACAGTGGGTTATGAACTGACATTAAAGAGCTGCATATAAACCTGAATGGTATAATTATAACTTATTTTTTTGTGTTGGAATACAGTTATAATTTGCCTGTCCTTCATTACTCTAATGTTGCTATAAAGAGTTTGTTTTGGCAGATATACATTTTAATCAGTAAAGCCAACCCTGCAAACACTAGGGTATGCTTTAAGTCCTGCGTTTGTGCTTCCCAGACCAAACCCTCTTAAAACATGCTGCCCACCAGTATGGATGACATGTGATACCTACACCTTGTCATCCTCATTGGCTTATGTGACATACTTTATAGACTGATTTACATACTTTTATGATTCATGGTCTCTGCATGAAGTAAGTACTGTGACACCCTACACTATGAGTAGGGCTATGCAACAAATGAAATCAAATATGAGAGAGGGGCTACAGAGAGATGAAGGACACTGTTGGAGGGTGACAGTTAGGGAATCCGAGGAGGAGGTCAAGAGGGGGGCCACGGAAAGATGAAGTGCAATGGAGGAGGGTGGGAGTGAGGAAGTCCGAGGAGGAGATAAGGGGGAGGAGCTATGGAGCGATTAGGGGCACTGGTGGAGGGTGTCAGTGAGGGAATCCAAGGAGTATGTCATGGGGGACTACAGAGAGATGAAGTGAACTTTTGGAAGGTGGTAGTGAAGGAGTCTGAGGAGGAGGTGATGAGGGGGAGAGCTATGGAGCGATGAGGGGCACTGGTGGAGGGTGGCAATTAGTGAATCCAAGAAGGAAGTCACGGGGGAGGGTGGGAGATACGGAGAGAAGAGGGGCACTGGTGGAGGGTAGTAGTGAGGGAGTCTGAGGCGGAGGTCACGAGGGGAAGGGGCTATGGAGAGATTGTGAGGGGTACTGTTGGAGGGTGGCAGTGGGGGCATGCAAGGAGAAGGTCATGAGAGGGAGGGGCTTTGGGGCAATGAGGGTCATTGTTGTAGGGTGGCAGTGATATGATTGATTGATTGAATAGGGGGAGAGGCTATTGGGCGATGAGGGGCACTGGTGGAGGGCGGCAATGAGGGAATCCAGGGAGGAGGTCATAAGGAAAAGGGCCTTTGGAGAGAGGAGGGTGGTGTTGGAGGGTAGTACTGAGGGGATTAGAGGATGAAGTCATGAGTGGGAGGGGCTTTGGAGAGATGAAGGGTACTGTTGGAGGGTGGCAGGGAGGGAATCCGAGCAGGAGGTTATTGGGGGAGGGTAGGAGATATGGAGAGATGAGGGGCACTGGTGGCGAGTGATAGTGAGGGAATGTGAGGAGGAGGAGGTCATGAGGGTCTACAGCAGAGGTCTTCAATCTGGGGGGCGCGACCCCCAGGGGGGTCGTGGAGTCCTTTGAAGGGGGTCGCAGATTCTGCCCCTGGCTTGGGCTGATGAGGGTGCTCACGGCGAGGCCTAATTCACACCGAGGTGTGAAAAACATCGAAGCCTCATTAACAAGTAAAAGACTTGTCAAGTACTCGGGTGTGGCTGTGTGTGTCCCTGAAGCCGTTTCGAGCTGGGGGAAGTGGGGGAGGGGGGCCGGGGGAGCAGGCTGTAGTGTAGCCTGCCCTTTGAGGTCAATGGATATTGCGCGTCCCGTGACACATCCCCTGCCCCCAGCCGGGAGGCACAGAGATGCCCTCCCATGATCGGGAAAGAAGGAAAAAAAACACGCAGCGAGATACTGACCCTCCCCCCCTCCCCCATGAGAAAGGCACACAAAAGGTGGGTGAATGAATGATGGGTGGATGGATGGATGTAAGGATGAATGATGGATGGATGTGTGAAAAGGTGGTTGGATGAATGATGAATGGGTGGATGAAAGGGTGGATGGATGAAAGGGTGGATGGAAGGAATGATGAAAGGGTAGCTGGATAAAGGATGTATGGATGGATAAAAGGTTGCATGGATGAATGATGGATGGATGGATGTGTGAAAAGATGGGTGGATGAATGATGGGTGAATGGATGGATGAAAGGGTGGATGGGTAAAGGATGGATGTATGGATGGAAGGATGAAAGGGTGGATGGATGAAGGATGGATGTATGGATGTAAGGATGAAAGGTTGGATGGGTGAAGGATAGATGGATGAAGGATAGATGTATGGATGTAAGGATGAAAGGGTGGACGGATGAAGGATGGATGGATGGATGGATGAAAGGGTGGATGGATGAAGGATGGATGTATGGATGTAAGGATGAAAGGGTGGATGGGTGAAGAATAGATGGATGAAGGATAGATGTATGGATGTAAGGATGAAAGGGTGGACTGATGGATGGATGGATGTATGGATGGATAAAAGGTTGCATGGATGAATGATGCATTGATGGATGTGTGAAAAGGTGGGAGGATGAATGATGGGTGGGTGGATGGATGAAAGGGTGGGTGGATGGATGTATGGATGAAAGGGTGGATGAATTAAGGATGCATGTATGGATGGGAGGATGAAAGGGTGGATGGATGTATGGATGGATAAAAGGTTGCATGGATGAATGATGGATGGATGTGTGAAAAGGTGGGTGGATGAATGATGGGTGGATGGATGAAGGGTGGATGGGTAAAGGATGGATGTATGGATGGAAAGATGAAAGGGTGGATGGATGATGGATGGATGGATGGAAGGGTGGATGGGTAAAGGATGGATGTATGGTTGTAAGGATGAAAGGGTGGACGGATGAAGGATGGATGGATGGATGAAAGGGTGGATGGAAGGAAGGATGAAAGGGTGGACGGATGAAGGATGGATGGATGTATGGATGGTTAAAAGGTTGCATGGATGAATGATGCATGGATGGATGTGTGAAAAGGTGGGGGGGATGAATGATGAGTGAATGGATGGATGAAAGGGTGGGTGGATGAAAGGGTGGGTGGATGAAGAATGGATGTATGGATGGATAAAAGATTGCAAGGATGAATGATACATGGATGGATGTGTGAAAAGGTGGGGGATAAAGGATGGATGGATGGATGAAAGGGTGGATGGATGGAAGGAAGGATGAAAGGGTGGATGGATGTATGGATGGATAAAAGGTTGCATGGATGAATGATGCATGGATGGATGTGTGAAAGTGTGGGTGGATGAATGATGGATGGATGTGATGAGGTCTAACAGGCGCATTTATGGTTGTCAAAAGATGATGATGAGGCGTACCAGTTTCTAGAAACTTTTGTCAGAAGGGGGTCCTTACCCCTAAAAAGATTTTACAAGGGGGTCTCGGCATCAAAAAGTTTGAAGACCTCTGGTCTACAGAGAGATGGAGTGCACTGTTGGAGGATGGTAGTAAAGGTATCTACAGAGAAAGAGGTTAGTGGTGGGGCGCCAATAAATAACTCTCCACATGCTCTGTATACACACGAAGCGCGGAGGTACCCCTTCGGGAGTGATTCCTGCGCTATATAAGCACACAATCAATCAATCAATCAATCCTTGTATCTTGGTGACTGTTTGCAAGTAGACGTGATGTAATTTATGGCTTGTAGACTACCTCCAGAAGCGACAAATTGGGCCGGTAGTGGCCCACCCAAAAGCACCCTTGGCCCACCCAAATAAAAATTCCTGGAGCCGGGCCTGCAGCACATACAGTGCAATATCAGCATAATAAGTTGTGCCGATGCTGTGCAGCATCAGGAAAAAAATGGTGGCATGATTTCATGGGCTACGCATTCATGATGATGTATGCATGTGTATGTTACGACGTTTGCCACCCACCATGACTTGGGAATGACACGTTGCCATTGCTAAGGAATCTAATATGGCAGAAGCTATTTCGATCGGTATATTAACAAAGATCACTTTAGCTGTGCGAGAACACTCGAGAACACTTATTGTACTGCAGTGGTATGGCAGCTAATGGTAGGTGCTGGACTTCACCCAAAAAACACAAACAAGGAATTAAAAAATATATATAGAAGGCCCTGAAGGATTTGGGCAGCAGAGGAGAAGAGGGTGAATGGGAAGCAACAGGGAGTTGGCATGGGTCGAGAGAGCAATGGATCAATTCAATGAAAACCATGTGAAAGTGACTATGCTCTAGAGGAGGGGCAAACACAAGATCCAAGGGCCCAGATTTTCAAAACAATCATGGAATGCAGTGCAGCACCCAAAATACTGTGCGGCACTGCGTGACAAGGAGGGAGCAAGAGAGCACCATGGGCCTAATTTATGAAGGCCTTGCACCGCCGGTGCGTCACTTTTTCCCATGTTAAAAATGACGCACCGGCGGCGCAAGGCCTTCATAAATCTGCCCCCATATTTATAGAGATACGGCTCCCTCCTCCCATCTCCATAGTGCAGCGCAGATTTGAGCCGCCGTGTGCCAGGCACACACCATAGTGCCATAGTGCTAAAATGTGTGCGTGAGTCTCCCATAGGTTTTGCACTTGAAGGGTTCCCTTTCAGTATAAAATACTATGCTTAGACACATTTAAAACTTTTCCTATATGTATGGGATAGCACAGTGCAGCACGGATGCAAAGTCGGAAAAGAAATAAGAAATAAAAACATTTCTCCTTTTAATGCCTCCTTTCAAATGAGGTTAACTTTTGGTCTAAACCCTATCTACTATTGTTTGTAGATAGGGTTTTGTGTTAAAAGGTATGGGTGGTTGCATGGGAACGCCCATGTAGCACCCATGTAACGCCCCCTTGGCTCTAAGTAACACAAAGCTGTGCTTCGTGCTGCGTTACATTACTTTTAGGGTCTTTTCGAGAGCAAAATACGTTTTGCACTGGAAAGTAAATTAGGGGAAAAAAAAATTTGTGTTAGTTAGCGTCACTTTGGGACTCTCGCCCAGCACAAAATGTTCGTAAATCTACCCCAAGAACAGGAAGTTAAGCCATGAAATAAGAAGGAAGCAAATGAGAGCGACAATATAGCCAACCAATGGAAAGTGAAGCGTGGGATCTAAGCACACTGTAAGTTTTTGGTATGGTCTACAAGAAGCCTTTTGCAGACAGCTGAAAACTGTCTGGGAGATGAGACCTTAACATGGACTTTCCATTTTTAACATTAGAGAAAGGATAAATATATATATTGTAACGTGAAGGTAAGACACTTAATTTTTTATGATAAATTCAGAAAAAGTAAAATAAGCATTGCTTTTTTACTTCAAGCAGAAAAAATGGAAAACAAATAAACGTTGTGGATTTCCTTTTTACCAAAAATAAATTGATAGTACATGGGCTTCCTAAGTATAATGTAAGTATGGTAAGAGAAGCTGACAAGAAATGCCACGTGGCTATGTGTATAAATCGAATTCTGAAGCAATGCCTACTATGTTTAATACAATTATAAAAACTGTTTTACAACAAATATAGGAGTTGCAAGGGAAGGATTACTAAGATGAAAAAGAAAAGATGGGCTCAGCTCAGCCCAGGAGGGCGGGAAGTCAAAAGGGGGTTAAGTGGAGGGAATAGATCTCCAAATCTGTAGGAGTGCATGGGGAGCGAAGTGGAATCCAGATGGCACGGGGGGGCAGGGGCAGGGAACAAGGCCCGCTCATTGTTCTCCTCAGAGGGTTCTCTTGGTATACAGTGATTCTCATATATTTTATGGAAGTGTCTCCAGAAGTCACTTGAGATCAGATTCAACCAACAAGCCAGTTCATGTGGGAAAGCGGAGTGGGTTCAGAAGAAAACTGTGACAGAGATTTTCTCTCAGAAGTCAATCAGGTGCTGTATGTCACTTAATTGCATCGTCTCCACCCTCCATACCTCCAATTCTACTTTCCTAACCCTTCCCCAAGCATGATTTCGACCCCATGATGTAACAAAGATTTTCTATTAGATGAACTCCAGAGGACAGTTCTCATATCTCTCCTACTACAGATATTTTAGCATTCCTCACTTTGCCATTATACTGTTCCCACTTTCTTCAGCACAATCATGCAGACTTCTGTTTTCTGTCATTGGGAATCGCTAATCCTCATTCGGCCCACTCCCAGGCTACCCAGGTTTAAGAGCGCAAGCAATTCTCATTGCCTTTGCACGTGGTCCAATCAACGCATTGCTTTGAGTGCTGCGTTCTTCTTTAGAGGACTCTATGACATCCTCACCACTTCTCCTTATAAGGTGAGCCAGCCCATCTATGATCCATCTTTTTGTGCAGCTCCTATAATAATTATACAAGATCTGCACGTTTGGACAGCATATACTGTAGGATTGGTGTCAGACGAGGTATTGACGAAATGGCTGAGGGCGGCAGGCATTGAGGGGTCGGCTCTAACCCTATTGACATCCTTTCTGGCATCTCGCGAACAACTGATAGATTGGGACGGTCTTAAGGCTGCAAAATTCGGCCTCCCATGCGGTGTCCCACAGGGATCTGTGTTTTCTCCCACATTGTTTATTCTTTACGTTACCTCTCTGGCCAGACTAATACGAGATCATGGTCTGATTCTTGTATTGTATGCAGATGATACCAAGATAGTGGTATCAGTAACCCAAAATGTGGATGAGACGGCGATTAGGTTTAGGAACTGCCTAAAGAATGTTATGCAATGGATGAGCTCAAATTTTTTAAAGCTCAACACAGAAAAGTCGGAGGTGATCGAATTTGGGCAAAAGCCTTCAATTTGGAGCCAAGTATGGTTGTCCAGTAAATCTGGGAACTTCCCCATTCCCGTAACTAAGGTCAGGAACCTTGGTTTCATGTTTGACAGCAATCTAAAATGTGCTCAAAAAATGAATCAGGTGTCATCTGCTTGTTTCTACACACTGAAAACTTGCACAAAATCCTTCCGTTTATCCCCTTAACCCTGAAGAAAACAGTAGTCGGGCATTGATTCTCTCCAGAATCGATAATGGCAACGCCCTTTACATGGGAGCAGACAAGGGCCAGATTGCCAAACTACATTCCATTCAGAACGCGGCGACCCTGATGCTTTATGGTCTTCCCAAATATCACCCTACATCAGCCATTATTAAACTGCTCCACTGGCTACTGGTCTGTCAGAGAGTGCATTTCAAGGCTCTCTGTCTTGTACACAAAGCTTTGTATGGTGGGGGAGTCGCAGATGTGCAGCTGCTACTCAAACAGTATTCTCCTCAAAGCTGCCTCAGATCAACAAATACAGGTCTGATCTTCATCCCCAAGATAAAAAAAGTCAGATGGGGAGGCAAGGGTTTTTCATACCAAGCGTCCAAGCTATGGAAGGTACTCCCCATACAGATCAGACTACAATCAAACAAGACCACCTTTAGGAAACAAAGAAAGACCTGGCTCTTCCCCAAACTGGCAGATTAATCAATGTGGCCCAGCATTTTTTCTCACTCAGCGCCAAGATGCCTCGGCATTTGTGCGCTTAATAAATAAGTCAGTCAGTCAGACTGATTCTGAACACCACCACTGACTATTTTGGCCTCTTGTACCAACTAGCTCACAGTGCCACTAGAATCTCATCTTACCAAGGAGAGAATAGTTCTTGGCAACCATCGAACATGACAACCCTGATCCCTCAGTACTGTGGAAACAATATACTACTTTTGCCTAGTCACTCATGCTTACTTAGTCTGTCTCAGAGAGATACACAGAATTCACAGGCTGGGCGTTTTCAACAAGAATTTATTGAGCAGTTGTTATTCTGGTGTGGAACAGATGAGCTGCAACAACCGTTAGACAGTATAAGATATAAATGATTAGCAGTACTATAAAGGTAAATGGATGGTATAGCTCTACCATCTTACAATAATCATGAATGCATACGAGTATATAAAACACATGATAAAAAGATGCGTACTCCTACGATGCTTCTCTAACTAGATGTACCTAAATATACCTAGCATGTGTATAGATATCCAGGTGTCTAGGATTTAGTCAACCCTATCACCTGAAGTGAGAGACTGTGGGACCCGCCTTGGTCTCGAGTTGGACACCCCGCAAGAGATGTTAGACCACTGCAAGCTGTAGTGTCTGCATGCAGGAACCTCAGCATCTCTGTTCAGTGTGTCAACCGGGAAGTCTCGGTCTCCTTTGCCCTATCTGAGCCAGATGTGATGTATATATACCCATAGGTCTCCCCAAGGGTCCTACCTCGCTGTATTATTGTGTCAGGCCAAGGATGACGTTGGGCATGAACTTTATACATAGATATTATACAGGAGATGGTTGTCCTGCTGTGCTTTCAAGAATCCTCATGCATAATGTATGAGATTTCGAACTAGGGAAAATCCGTGTTTTGAATGCTGTGCTGTATCTAGGTAAAAGGTCAGTCCCTGTAAACCGTTACATGTGGAATGTAGGGAAGAATATAGGTGAAGAGTAATGAAGTCACTGGGTCCTATATTATGGTATCTGTATGGAATATAACAATCTACTATCCATTTTCAATCTGCAAACCATGTGCTGTCTTTTTTAACCTCATTCCAACATGAAGCATAGGGTTTGAGAGGGTAGCTGAATAAAAAAAACATGTTTTTAACTTTCTGCACATCCATTCCTTGGGGGAGAGCCTGGACTCCATTTACCCAGGGGCGGTTCCTCCTCTAAGGCGGAGGAGCGTTGCCCCACTGCTAATTCACCAGTGCACAAAAGAAAAAGAAAATGATAATAACATAACGTAATTATCATTTCTTTTATTTTCTTTGCAGAGCTCGGAGTCAGGTGGGTGCCTGGCTGGGCTCCGTGACTCCATACAGAGTGAGGAGTGGTTTGCACTCCTCTAAGTGCACATGTCAGTTTGGCCAGACATATAGGGCCAGACAAACCGTTATGCGCACTTGGCATGTTCTCCATTGGGCTGTGTTGCACAGCCTGTGGAGAACATGCCCATCCTCCCCAGGCACACAGACCAATCACGACGCTGCGCCTGAATCACTGTGATTGGCTGGGTGCTTCCGGTCCTTCTTGCAGATCGTGAGGAAGAGGGCGGAGGAGAGACGTGCGGCAGCGCAATGGTGAAGAAAAAGGTAAGTTACTATTTTTATTGCCATATTTTTTGTAATCCTCCCCCTTCCCCCCACTACCCCCATTCCAAAGCAAACGCAGCTGCATTTACCTTTGCCTGCCAGGACTGATGCAAGTTACTCTGCATGCTACATACTCACTGCCATAGATCCCAGACACCATGGGGAAGATTTACAAGCCCCTTGCGCACTTTTGCGTCACTTTTCCCACGTTAAAAATGGCGCAAAAGTGCCGTAAGTGCCTTGTAAATAAGCCCCCATATATGTATTACAGCGCCTGGCGCTCTTTAACAGCCTCTTGTGTTCCCGTGTAAGACAACATTATTGCCTTCAAGGAAGACCCCACTTTGACCACATCGGCGACTCACTCACACCCATCCTTGGAGGGATTTGGAAAGTCAAGAAGTCTCACAAGCGACATCTAGAAGCTGAAGGCATTCTATATGCGTCCACTCCAATCTGAACTTGATTTTCACAAGAAATGATTGACTAGGAGGCCACACTTTTGGTTTTCTTTGAGACACTGCAGAGCAAGACCGCTGACCCTGCATGGTGGTCTCCGTGGCTTTGTTGACACAAAGGGGCAGATTTATGTTGTGAATGCGCCACGTTTGCGTCACGCAACTGTAGCTTAAACGTGGCGCATCCCTACGACCGATTTACAACGTGACGCATCTAGGCAGATGCGTCACGTTGTAAAGCCCTGCGCCGCTTGTGGGCGTTCCGGCGCAGGGTGGGTGTTCCGGGGCAGGTGCGCCTCGCAAAAGTGGCTGAGTGAAATCTATAAGATTTTACTCAGTCACTTTTAGGCCAATGCTGCGTCAAAACCCTGCGCCTGCTTGAAGCAGGCGTAAGGCTTGACGCAGCATTGGTCAGATAGGGCACCCCCGAGCCTTGCTGGAGCTGCGTCTCGCTTCCGACGCAACTCCAGCAATGCGTCACTTTTACGGCACAGATGCGTGACGCATCTGTGCCGATTTTGCCCCATGGTGCGCCGCATTGTAAATGCGGCGCACCATGGGTGGCGTAGCTGCAGCGCACAATAACTGGCGCATCCCTGGGGATGCGCCAGTTATCATAAATCTGCCCCAAAGTGACTGCTGAAATAGAAAGTGCGATTTTACTCTTAAATACATTTAGGGAAGGGCTGCTCGTTTTATGTCACATATGTTCCAGCTTCAGCAAACAGCCAGGGTATGAGCCTGTGGAAATGTCTCCACTGCTGCATAATGCTTGAGGGGGGGAATAGCTTTTGATTTCTTTGTCCTCCTCGCAAATGAACAGGGCATAATGGTTGCATAGATGAACTACATGGAAGCAAATGCCCCGCAGCTGCCGTTTGAACGGTAAAATACAGCAATAATCAGGGCAGAGTGGGCTCCTCAGGCGTCTGGTCCCCGGTGCCAGTGCACCCACTGCATCGCTGGCAGCTGTGCCCCTGCTCCTGGTACTCCCAGTCCCACCTCGAATAACTGGCCGCTCGCACGCGCTACAACGTCAGGTCACCTGAGGGACTCCTTCAGTAAGAACAGAACAGTGTACATCAGTCAGAGGAGGGTGCACTGCTGTCATTGTTTTACGTCATGAATAGAGTGTGTGTGGAGGAACCACAAACAGATGGAAATTATTGCATTCCCGTTCAGATTTTCATCAAGTATTTTTCCAGTTCACCCGTTGGGGGAATATTTAATTTTAAAACTTAATACATATTTATGTACAAATTTAATGATGTTGTTGATTTATAAATAAATAAAAATGCTATTATTATTCACTCATTATGAAGTGATTCAATTGGGTGTAATGTAACGATCCAACCTAACGGTTTAACGGAATCTCATGTACTCAGCTCTATGACTTGTTCTATACTGCCATCTGGTGGCATGGATGCTTTTTTAACAGAACTAAATATTTCGAAGCGGAGAGGTCCTCTCAACAGTATTTTCCTAATTCGCCGGTGCGCCCAGTGGTGCTGGAGAACACATCAGTGTGGGGTGCTTCCTGCCTTTAATGTAATGTCATTGAAGTATGAGAGATTATGATAAATCTACGATTCACACAAAAAAATCAAGTGTAGCAAATTTACCAGGCCCATTCACCAGACGAGTGGTGTGAGTGTGTGTGCATTGTAAAGCACTCGTGTGGTAGGACAGCACATTTTTCGTTGAAATGGCCACTGAATTTGCATAGGCATGCAGCTATATAAAACAAGCATTTGCAATGCAATAGGTCTCGCATTAGGAAAGTTTGAGCTATTGGACTTGTAAATGTCATTTTTTTTATTTATGTGATGGTTTTGAAAATAGCGAAATTAATAGCTTTGTCATTTACAATGCCAATACTGTTAACTTTTGCAAATGTGAAACCTATAGCATTTGTAATGCAACATGTTTTGTATTTACGTGACTTAGACGTATTGATATTACAAATACCAATGGCTTTTAATTTTTTTAAATAATTAATACGTAAATAGAAAGTTATTGTAATTTATAATGGCAATAGCTTAAACTTTTGT
Source organism: Lissotriton vulgaris (assembly GCF_964263255.1). Classification (NCBI taxonomy): domain Eukaryota; kingdom Metazoa; phylum Chordata; class Amphibia; order Caudata; family Salamandridae; genus Lissotriton; species Lissotriton vulgaris. Next base: position 825,548,760 of record NC_141699.1, read on the forward strand.
AAATAACTTTTGTGAAGATTATGTTCAGTGTATTTTATTGTGACAAATCCAAGAACAGAAGTGAAATATTAACATCTTTTGTGACATCTATCTATCTATCTATCTATATATATAAAAACGAAAGTATGTCTGTTTGTCCTTTAAGCATTACTACACCATTCATCCGATCGGCATGAAACTTTGGGAAGTTGTTGAGTACACTCCCGCAAAGGTTTCTGGCAAAAAAAAAAAAAAAATGGAAAAAGTTGTTGAGTACACTCCGCGAAGGTTTGTGGCAAAAAACAAAAAAAGAAACATTTGTTAAATATCGGCCTTGCGGCCCCCCAGGACCCTCATAATCTTTCCAATACTGAACGTTTACAGTTTCCGGTGCGACTCGCTTTTGCAATGACCATTAACAAAGCACAAGGACAATCGCTGCAAGTGTGTGGACGAGATTTGGAGAATCCGTGCTTCTCACATGACCAACTGTATGTGGCCAGCTCACGCGTCGGAAAACCTTCTGATTTTTTCGTGTACGCACCAGACAGAAAAACAAAAAATACCATGTATCCACAAGCACTTGAAAAAATACACAGAATTAAAACAACAATTTAAAATGTTGTCCATATTAAAATGAATAAGTTTCAATAAAAAATGACACAATGTAAATTAAATGGTAAGCTAGTTTGTAATAAAGCTTGAAACATTGAGAGAACATATTTGAACCAGTTGTTGTTGAATGGTTGCACAGATTGATGCTGTGGTAGCGTGGACTGATGTGGTGGCGACGAGTGATGCTGTGGCGTTCAGTGATGCTGTGGTAGCGCATAGTGATGTTGTGGTGCTCTAGAGTGATGCTGTGATACACCTGAGTGATGCTGTGGTGGTGCAATAGATAGATAGAGTGGGGGCGATAGATAGCTAGCGGGAGGGCGAAAGATAGATAGAGTGAGGGCGATAGATAGATAAATAGAGTGATGGCGATAGAAAGATAGACAGAGTGAGGGCGATCAATAGTAGAATGATGGTGATAGATAGAGTGAGTGCGATAGACAGATAGAGTGAGGGCGATAGATAGACAGATAGATAGAGTGAGGGTGATAGAGTGAGGGCGATTTAACATTGGTTAAAACTGCTCCCATTCTAAGAACTATACATAGACCTATGTCATATCAAAATGAAAGTCTGGTCCAAAAGATAATGGCCCCCATTCAGTATGGAGCAACAGATTATTTGGAGAGATATCTAAAGATATGCAAGCATAGTAAGAATAAGGGATTTCATAGAAATGTTTTGAAAACATGTAAATTAAAAAATTAAAAAGTTAGGATGATATTTGTATCTCCATGTACAATCTCTGACGGTATATTGTGTATCCCCAGGAAAATTCCTGACAGTGGCAACCATCCAGTGCCCAGCCTCCAGGAGAAACTAATCACACAGTCTTGAAAAAGATGGCAGAATATCAATAAATAGCCATCGAAACGCGTCAACGCAGTATTCACACAATCAAGAGAACCAATCTACCCTGGAGTCTAGTAAAAAATTGGGCCTAGGTTTAGATCTTGACAACATTAGGGTCTCAGATGTGTACCTTTTATGACTAATTGTTTATGTCTTTTGTATGTCTCTCCCTTGATGTGATTTTCTTTTGTTTATAATCCAGTGCAAAATATTGATTATTTGCGGTTTTTAATCATTGAAGTGTATGACATTGTGTTAATGAAATGTTTTTTTAAAAACCCGTACTGTAAAATGCCATATTGTGATTGTGTTTTGCGACTATGAAGTACTCTCTGTAAAACTGTATAACAATTTTGTACTAAAGCAACAAAGCTTTTTAAGAATAAATGTTTTAAATGATATAATAATTGTTTGGATAGATTGCAATATATGTGGCCCATTAGCTGGATAGAAACACATGTAAATGGGCATGATAATATAAGTGTGTTAGCCAAGGGAAAACCTTCTTTTTTACTGTTTCAAGTACTCCAATCCCCTGGTATATAAGGGTTCTCTCTCAAAAATGTAAGCACATATCATCATTGAACTACAAGATCTCTGTGTCCGCCACCCTCTACCTCCCACTCCTCCTCCTCCTCTTCGTCTAACGTTAAGTGCTCATCCTCCTGCAGTGGTTCACAGATCCCCCCTAAAGACATTCCAGTGGGACCATACATTGTTCCATTTACGTGGGCAAGCTCTCGCTGTGTAGACTGCCCTCTCCGTGATCATCACCCTGTCCATATTCATACACCATTGTGCCAACGTGGGGGCCTCCGCCACCCCCATTTCTGAGCTATGTCTTGTTTCGCTATTATCATGCCTATCGTGGACCAGGTTTGGCCATGTCTGGTGAGCTCGTTCGGTTCCCATACATTCAACAGACATTTGCGTGGCTCAGGGACCAGGGACACCCCCAATGTTTGCGATATGGTGCGCATTATTTGTCTCCAATATTCCACTACACGAGGACAGTCCCAAATGGTATGCAGGAATGTTCCCACCTCCCCACACCCGCGTAGACAGTAGGGGTGTTGTGCCCGCTGTATTATGTGTAAGGTCGCTCTCGTGTAGTATACCCTGTGCAGAATCTTAAGCTGCACGAGACGGAACCTAGCCGATATGCCCACCTCCCTCGGTGATGCCAGCGCCTCGTTCCACTCCAAGTCATCCATGTCCCCTACTTCTGCTGCCCATTTGCCTCTCAGTTTTAGTGTAGGATCTGGTAGGTTGTTGAGCAATTTACGGTAGGTGAGTGATGTGGCCCGTTCCTGCATGTAGTCCGTGAGGAGGCGGTCCTCAAGGGGAGACGCCTCTGGGACAACCGAGTCAGGTGGTATGGCTGTAAGCAGTGCGTGTCAAATCTGAAAATATCTGTATGATTCCGTCACTCACAACTCATACTGTTGTCGCAGCTGAGTGAAGGGTATCAGCGTACCTTTGTCCCACATATCTCCGACTGTTGAAACACCGATATTTTCCCACTGTGTGAAGCCCTTGCTGTGTCTCAAGTTTCCCAAGGCTTTTGCGTCCCATAGTGGGGTGAGCTTAGTGATCCGCCCTTTCCACCCCAATTTGGCCTGCGCCTTGTGCCACAATGTGGTTGTAGGTTTTGTGGGTCCCACCGTCTTGTTTATGAGGCTCTTGTCGTACAGTGTCGCCAACATACTGTTGGCGCCCAGCTGCGCCCGGTCAGCCTTGTAGGCCGGATCATCCTGGGAAGCATGCAACCACTGATTGATGGGCTTCAGTTGGGCCGCCTAGTAGTATGAATGAATGAAATGTGATTTGTAAGCGTGCAACTTAGCCCAGTGGGCGTCAAGGCGCCTAACTCAATATCTAGCTGAATCAGCCAAGTGACAGGAACTTACTGGTAGGCTTTAATGAAACACCAAGTTTTAAGGGCTTTCCTAAAGAGATCCAATGAGGGCTGAGATTTGATCTCCAAAGGAAGTGTGTTCCATAATTGGGGTGCCAAGATGGAAAATGCCCTACTCCCCCATCTAACCCTCCTAGAACGAGGGACTACCAGTTGATTCAGCTCTAGAGAGCGAAGACATCTGCTGGGTACATACCGGGTAAGCAGAGACCCAAGAGCATCAGAAGGGCCTGCCATGAGGGCACTGTAAGTAAGGCAAAGGAGTTTGAAAGACACTCTAGAGGGAATAGGGAGCCAATGGAGGCTCTTCCTTGCCATAGTAGCAGATGCAAGCCATGGAAGTGCCAACACAAATCGCGCCGCAGCGTTCTGCACCACCTGTAAACGCTGCAGAAGACACTTGTTGGCCCCAGCATAGATCGAATTACAATAATCCAGCCTGGAGCCAACAAGAGCAGTCACGATCTGCTTGCGTGCCTGGGGGGAGAGGTAGTGAAGGATTCTTTTAAGGGTCCTGATGACACCCCAACATGTGGCCACGGTCCTGTTTACCTGAAGCTCCATAGAGAGCGAGGTGTCGAAGATGACGCCGAGATTCCTGGCAGATTGGGTGGGAGTGGGGCAGGTGCCTAGAGATGAGGGCCACCACTCAGTTGCAAGTTCGGCAACGCAATCCCTCCGTCGTACCAACTCCTGTTCATTTTAGCCTGAGCTATGCGTGCTGGGCGATTGCTCCACAGTAGGCTAGTGACCAGCGCTAAAACCTTCCCAAAATATCCGGGCGGTACCGGGTAGGGAGTATTATCGAGGACATAGAGAAATCTCGGCAAAGACATGATTTTGTATAGCGCCGCTCTGCCTAGTAACGTCAAGGGTAAAGTCGCCCAGTACTTAACATCGTGTTTCAACCGTTCTAACGGTGGTTTCAGATTTTTATCATAAAATTCCATTGGGTCAATTGTGACGTGTATGCCCAGATACTTGAAGGAGGACCCCGCTAGTCGCAAGGGACAGTCAGCAGCAAGGATGGGGGGCGGTCCCCGCAGCACATACAACTCGGACTTAGCCCAGTTAATGGTGTAACCTGAAATTCTACCATGGGCATCACATAGAGCCAGAAGTTCCGGTATACTACGGTCCGGGTCTGTAAGGTATACGAGCATATCGTCTGCGTAGAGCGAGAGACGATCCTCCGACCAGGTGATTCCTCTCAAAAGTTGAGTCAAGCGTATTACCGTCGCCAGAGGCTCCAGTGCTATCGCAAAGAGCAGCGGGGACAGGAGGCATCCCTGCCTTGTACCCCTCGCCAATGAGAACATGGTGGAAATATGACCGTTCGCCACAACCTGGGCTATGGGGTCTGTATACAGTAACCGGACCCAGGCTATAAAGTCTTGTTTTATTTTTGAATCATATTTCTCAAAAGGTAATTTGGTTATTGTGTCACCACTTTAGTATAAAATACAAGACCTCCTATACAAATGAACATAAATACAAGAACACTTTTCGACAAATTAACAAATACACAAGTTTTCATTCATTAAATACAGTCATACCCTCTCATACATACACAACCATTAGCATATTCATATATATACACACTGAAATTACAATATTCACAGTAAGCCATAAAAAATCACTTTTTTTCAATAAAGTTTTTGTTGAAAAAAGTTTAGAATCAATCCTTTTGCTTAGATGGCACTAATTGTCAGGACATCAAGCTGTGAAGGAAAGGAAAACAAACCTTTCTTTAGGGGCAGGACTTAATTCATATTAGCCTTGCTACATGCTCCACCACTCTAGCTTCCTTATCTTACCTCTAAATATTCAGTCTGAAATGGGAATGTGGATTCACCCGACGATAAAAACAGAATATCCAAGGACAGATTAATCTGTGCAAAAAGTAACAAGAACCAATCAGCGACACGCAAACAGTATGCGTAGGGTAAGAGTAAGGATAAGGATAAGGATAAGGGTGCGGAAATCGTCCCAGTCTAAAAAAGGGCGATAAGTCAATAGCTGGTAACTACAGGCCAATCAGTTTAATAGACTCGGTGCAGAAGGTCATGGGCCGACTGGTTCTGTACAAGATCCAGACATGGATAGAGGACCACGACATCTTGAGTCCCATGCAGGCCGGTTTCCGATGCGAAACCAGTATGATAGACCAAGTCTTTCGCTTCATTACCTTGTACTGGGGGACAATGGTTTTAGGAAAGGGAGCCCTCTACGCGGTATTTGTCGACTTAAGGGCAGCTTTCGACTTAGTCTCGCGGGAAAAGCTATGGCAGGTCCTGAGAGAGATGGGGATGGTTCCAGAGCTGCTGTCCCTAATCATCCGCTTACAGAGGACAACTTCGCACGGGTCCGGTGGGGGGGGTAGGGGAGAGGTGATGGTGTAGTATAGTTCCTATTTTCCTAATAGGCTCTGCGCATTGAAATAACATAAACAATAGTTTAGACGTAGGACTGAGGTCGACTAGGTCTCTATTGAATATGTTAGACTTAATTTTGGTTTGCCAGCTAGCTCAGAGGTCACTAGAAACTTTCTCGAATGAACAGGGAGGAGTAAGCTTCCCTGATCAGATAAGAAGGGATTCAGCTTCTGACAACCGCATAAACATGACAACTTTGCACCCCCAGAATAAGGAGTATATCTCCAGAGTCGTGTGAAAACAATAGATAGCTATTTCACTCAGTCAATCGTGCATACTTAGTTTCACCAGAGTGCAGAGAAATAGAGAGACAGGCGTTTTCAATAAAAGGTGTTATTTTATTGAGCAGTCTTCTTTCTCATACAAGAGAAATGAATTGCCACAATTGCAATACTTGTTATAAAGTAAAGTGTGGGGGCGTGGCCAAGATGGCGGGGTGAGCGGACGCTTCCTCCCGTAGCTCCTCCGGCCCAGCTCGGCCCGAGCACCGACTCCTGCGCTTCTCTCCCCCCGCGGCTGCTTTGCGGGCGAGAGATCTGTGCCGGAGTTCCTGGGGAGTATTTTGATACTACTCTGACTCCTATCGCCCTGGAGGAAGTGCCCTGAAAGTTTATTCAAAGTTCGGACCACGGAGAAGAGCCTGGATCGGACCACGGAGCGGAGCCTGGGAGGCGGAGCATAGTGCGGCGCTGTCCGAGCGCTTCGGCTGGGCTGAGTGCTGAAAACGGGTGGTCCCGAGGGATCGGACCCGACGTGCTCCGCGGGGTACAGGAGCCCTCCGGCCGGAGCCTCCGTGACCAGAGTCACCGCTGCACAGCGGACCCAGGACCCTCGCTGGCGCTCTGCCCCTTCACCATTGATATCGGTGTGTGGTGCTACGTGGCTCCCGGACCTGGAGGCAGAAGACGGAGGCGTTTGGGCGGCGGCCGATCTGGGTGCACCCGCTGGTACAACTGTGAAACACTGGCTTTGAATTTTCCTGGCCCATTGCAACCCGAGGGTCGCCGGCGGTCTTGCTGGCCTGGGCCGTCCTCCCTGGTTTCGCCCTGCCGCCATCTTGTCGCTGAGGAGCTGGAGCTGGCGACCCTCACCCGCGCCTCTGCCGAATAGGCGTCTACTTTCATCCTGGCTCCTGCACTAACTTCCTTGGGAGTGACCTACTGAAGGACCCTGCCTTTGGCCCTGTTTACCACCCTGGTCAGTACTATAATCGTCTCGCCCCGGCCTGAGCCGCCATTTTGTCACCTGTGACGCATCACCCCTGTCTCCGGCGGGGTCTTCACATCTGGTGCCCACGAGCGACTGGACGCATCTACGGCGGCCAGCCCTGAGCTTTGCCCGCTGCGGAGGCCAAGATGACTGGGAGAGGAGGCGCGAGGAGGGGAGACCGCACTCTACCAGACATGCTCAGCAGGGCCCAGCAGCTACGGGACAGGACACAATCGTCCCCGGGGTCCTCTCGGGCCTCGGCAGACGCCACTGGGGGCGAGCCACCGGTCACGAGGTCCTTCATGGAGGACTTATTCAGCTCCCTCAAAGAGGACTTCCAGACGCTCAAGACCGAGGTGGCCAGCGAGGTCCGAGAAGTGCGCAGAGAGGTCGAGGGCCTTGGCGAACGTGTTGACACGGTGGAAACGGCAGCCCAGCGCCGCGATGAGGAGATAGTCCATCTCCAGCAAGACGTTCTCCGCCTACGGGAGCAGTGTGTCGAGCTCCAGGCCCACTCTGAGGACCTCGAGAACAGGTCCAGGCGGAACAATATCCGGGTGCGGGGTGTTCCATCCGCGGATGAGGGTGCAGACCTGGTGGCCTATTTGCAGGACCTGTTCCGGGACATTTTGGGGGAAGACACGGACTTTCCGAACCGCATAGACAGAGCGCACAGAGTGGGCCGCCAGCGCCAGTCATCGGCACCCCCCCTGATATTCTGGCGTTCCTGCCGGATTTCCCTTTGAAGGAGCGCATTATGACAGAGGCCCGCAGGAAGCAGCCTTTAACCTTCAGAGAGCGACCCGTGGCGCTCTACCAGGACCTGTCCGCCATCACGCTGCAGAAGCGTAGGTCCTTCCGAATCGCTACGGACTTCCTGCGGGAACACGAAACGCCCTACTCCTGGGGTCACCCCTTCCGTCTAATCTTCCGATGGAATGGGGTGTTACATCAGCTGCGCTCCCTCCAAGACGTCTGCGGAGTGTTGGGACTCACAGCCACGGAAGAAGAAGGAGCGACGCCTGCATGGAGGCGTCCCGAGAGACGGGGCCGGTGAAGATCGAGGAGACGACAATCGCCGGCGACTGCGAGCCGCCCTGATTCCCCTACCATCAGGGCGGACATGGCGGAGGCCCTGAGAGCGGCGGCCAGGACCTTGCCTGAATCCAATGGCGTGGCCATGACGGCCTAACTTCACTCCGGGGGGAGAGATTCTTAGCCTCTACGATGCTGGGTTGGGGCTGGGGGTTGGGGGGGAACGGTTGGAGGTAAGTGGCTGAACGTCCACTTGATTGATTTCTGCAGACTTGCCCGTTCGGGCTGGACTGAGACAATGGGGTGTTTTTCTTTGTTTATGGTTTTGGCTAGTTGCCATGGGTTGGTTCTGGGAGGGCTTAGGAGTTGGTTTGTAGTTGGGGGGGTCCCGTCCGATACTGCCCATGCACACACGAGGCCGGTTCTGGCCTTCCCTGCGCCCCTGGCCCGCGCGCCCCCTCCGCTGATCCCTCGCTTGCTGCATAGCGTTTCGATCCCCTGGGAGCGATGCCGTCCTTGAAGGTGGTGACTCTTAATGTTAAGGGTCTGAACAACCCTGTGAAGCGTAGGGCGATCCTTTCCCTGCTGGAGGGGACGCAGGCGGACATTTGCCTTTTGCAGGAAACTCATTTACTTTCCAAAGATAGTCACAGGCTGCGCTCTGCCAAGTTCCCCACCCAATTCTTCTCTTCGGCAGCGACCAAGACTGCAGGTGTGGCCATTCTTTTAGCCAGCTCCTTCAGGGGCGAGGTATTGTACAAATATGCCGAGCAGAAGGGGAGGCTCCTAGTGTATCGCATGCGGCTTGGGGGTATCGCCTTCACGGTTGGCTCCGTTTACAGCCCAAATGCCCACCAGGATCGTTTCCTGGAATCAGTGTTGGTGGACGTCACTGCCTCGCCCGATCGCCATGTTGTCTTGGGGGGAGACCTAAATATGGTCTTCGATTCAGCTTTGGATAGGTCTGCCCAGCGCTTCCCGCAGACGGGGGAGCTTTCCCGAGCGGTGCAAGACCGGATTGCAGAGATGGATCTGCATGACCTCTGGCGCACTATGCACCCCACCGATAGGGACTATTCGTACTTCTCCCACGCGCACCGCACTTACTCGCGGTTGGACTACCTCTTGGTGAGCGGACCGCTTCACTCGGCCGCCACGGCGGCAGACATCGGGGTCTTGTCCCTGTCCGATCATGCACCGGTTTCCGGAGTCTTTGCTTGGCCGGTAGCCCCCCCCTCCAGAGGGATGTGGCGGCTTCGGGATACGCTTCTACATAAGAAGTCGGTGGTGAAGCGAGTGGGGGAGGTCATTCAGGAGTACCTGGTCCACAATAGCAACTCCGACACGTCTCTAGCGACGCAGTGGGCAGCCTTGAAGGCGGTCCTCAAGGGGGAATTCATCTCCATTTCCTCGGCGGAGAACAGAGAGCGGCAATGTAAGAGGGATGAACTGACGGCGCAAGTCAGGGAACTTGAGCAGGTTCACCGCCGAACGGGGGCTCCTCGAGTCTGGAGGCAGCTGAAAGCGGCGAGGAAACTCCTCTCTGCGCTAGATCTAGATCGGGCGGAATACGCAGCGTTGCGTCTGAAGCATGCCTTCTATACGGGCGGAGACAGATGCGGTAGGCTCCTGGCCCATCGGCTCAGGGCTGCGCAGCAACGCAATGTGGTGAAGGAGCTAGTGGGTGCAGATGGGGTTCCGGTTTCCGGTGACGCGGATGTAGCGGATTCTTTCCGTAGTTTTTACGAGGCGCTATATGCCGCGGAACCCTCCCCACCGGGAGAAGCTGAGGCCTATCTGGAGTCTGTGACCCTCCCGGCTCTGGAGCCCGCTCAGGCGGACCACCTGGAGAGGGACATCCATGTGGAGGAAGTCATCTCCGCTATCGCACGATTGAAGCACGGTAAGGCCCCGGGCCCGGATGGCTACACGGCCTTGTTCTACAAGACCTTCTGCTCCGCTGTGGCACCTATCCTGGCTCGCCTATTCAACTCCTTCTCTGAGCCAGGGGCCATCCCGCCGGACCTTCTTTCCGCGACGGTGTCGGTTATTCCGAAACCCGGGAAGGATCGGACCCTGTGCGGTTCATATCGGCCTATTTCGCTTCTGAATGTGGACCTTAAGCTCTGCACGGGGATCCTGGCGGCCAGACTTGGATTGCACCTACCGGGCCTGGTGGAGGCGGACCAGGCTGGTTTTGTGCCCAGTAGGCAGACAGTCGACAACACCAAGACGGTGACGCACGTGTTGGAAAAGGCCTCACGCGTCCCGGGGGAACGGATGTTACTGTCGGTCGATGCGGAGAAGGCCTTTGATAGGGTTCATTGGCCGTACCTTGAGCTGGTTCTCGGGAAACTGGGGATCGGCGAGAAGTTCCGCACCATGGTCTTCAATTGTTACAAGAGACCGTCAGCAGCGGTGCGAGTCAACGGACACAGCTCTAGTAGTTTTGCCAATGAGCGTGGTACGAGACAGGGGTGCCCCCTCTCACCGCTCTTGTTCGCCCTCTATATGGAGCCGTTCGCTCAGAGGATTCGCGACAACCCGGACGCTATTGGGGTTAAGATGGGTCAGTATACCCACACTGTTAGCCTATATGCGGACGATGTCCTGCTGACCCTGGATGACCCCAGGCGGTCACTCCCTGCCTGCGTCCAAGAACTGAAGGCCTTTGCACGCGTGGCCGGCTTTAAAATGAACATGTCCAAATCGGCTGCCCTGGATGTGTCGCTCTCTGCGGACACCAGGCGAGACCTCCAGCGTCTTTTCCCTATGCAGTGGTCCTCTTCCACGGTGCCGTACCTGGGGATCCTGCTTGCACCTTCGCTGCCTGAAATGGTCAAAGCCAACTATTCTGCCCTTAGCAAGAAGATTAAGGAGGAACTCGGCCGATGGGGCAGGGGCCTGCTCTCGTGGCTGGGCCGTATCGCAGCGGTAAAGATGACCGTACTGCCTCAGATCTTGTATCTTTTTCGCGATTTGCCCCTCCAGCCCCCTGTGGGTTGGATACAGCAAGCGCAGGCTGACATCTCCCGTTTCGTGTGGCAGGCCCGCAGGCCACGGATGAAGAGGGTTCTTTCCACGCTTGCCCCGGAGGCGGGGGGTCTCGGTGTTCCGGACCTCCGGAAGTATTTTCAAGCAGCGCAACTCCGGTATTTGGTGGAATGGAGCAGGTGGGAATCGGACAAGCACAGGCTCTTTCAAGATCAGGCGGTTGCAGGTCGCACCCTTCAAGAGGTTCCATTCCTGCGGCGCGCACATCGCCCGGCCAATCTCTACGCTTCCTTTGTCACCCGGGTTCCACTGCGAGTGTGGGATGCGGTTTGTGAGCACCGCGAGCTAACAACTTTCCCTTCACCGTTTACTCCCATAGTTGGTAACCCAGACTTTACTCCGGGCCTGGAACCGGGAGCTTTTTCTCACTGGGTGAGTGCGGGCTGCAGGGTGCTCTTCCAGATCTACGGACCGGAGGGCGTGCTCCCTTTCCAACAACTCCGACAGGAATTTGGCCTGACGGAGGTGGACAGACTGCGTTATATGCAGGTCCGGCACTGGGCTCTCCAACCCCAAGTGCGCGACGTCGCTGCCCGTCAAATCACACCTTACGAGCGTTGGCTGGTGACCCGGACCTCGGATGCCAAGCTTATCACTGATCTATATAAAATTCTCCAACCCCCGCCGTTTCATTACCACAACCCGGGGAGAGAGCGCTGGCACAGGGAGTTGGGCAGAACCCTGAGCCACAAGGAGTGGGACAAGATCGCATATCGGGCGAGGCACTCTGCGTACCACACTGGGCTGATGGAGACCTTTACCAAGGTGTCCACCTACTGGTATTACACCCCGGAGAGGCTCTACGAGATGCACAAACTCACCGACAAGGGTTGCTGGCGAGGCTGCGGACAGGAGGGTACTCTATCGCACATTCTCTGGGGGTGCCCGATACTGTCTGCTTATTGGAAGGAGGTCTTAGATGAGGTGGACAGGCACTTTGAGGTTGAACTCCCGCGCTTCCCGGCGTATGTCCTGCTAGGCCTTCCCAACGACTTGATGTACCCGCTGAAGTCCCGCAGGGGTAGGCAGATTGCTATAGCGCTAGGCTCAGCGGTTCAAAATATCCTTGTACACTGGCGCACCCCTACTGCCCCCTCTATCACTGGCTGGTTACATAGACTCTGGCAGGTGCTAGGTATGGAGAAGATGTCGCTCACAGTGGCTGGAAATGTAGACCAGTTCGAGGAGCTCTGGCACCCCTTCTTGGCACTGCTGTCCACGGAATTTCGCGAGCTTACTTGTCCAAGGTACCTACGCCTCCTCAGGCTGACGCCGCCGGCGGCTCCAACGGATTGAGAGGGATGGGATCAGGGGGATTGGGGGTTGGGGGTAGGTGGCTTGGGGTGAATGTTTCTATAACGGGCTATTGGACGGGGATGTTGGGGTATTATTTTCTTCTTTTTCCTTTCTGGGGATGGGGGGCTTGGAGGGACTGTGTTGTTTCCGCTGTGTTGCGGGACGCTACTCATGCTTAGCTTGATTGAGAGGTTGGGGACTATTGGAGGGTTGTTCGCACTACCTTATTGCCTTACAGCATATGCCTTTTTTTCCCCTCCCGGACTACCGACCTCCCCACTTTCCACCAGAATTGCTGCACTATGTCTCTTTTTGTACTGTATGTAAACTTGACCTCCTATTTCCCTTCCCCATGTTTTTTTATGTTTTAATAAAATGCTTTAAACCTAAAGTAAAGTGTGTACAGTAAAAGGAGTATTATGAAATAATACTGTAAAAGCATTGATATGGTTTCTGAGCCATATGATACTTAAAAGGTATAAAATATATACAGTTACATACAATGATAAAAGTTTGACTAAACGTACTCAACTGGTGCTTCTAAGATACGCCTACCCCGATGTACCTAACCTAAGCCTAGTACGTGGGAAGGAGTAAGTGAGCTACAGTTTAAGTTAAGTTAGTTTTTGCCAAGAATCTGACTCAAGAATTCTCTAAGGATCTAATCAGCTCCGTACCTTGGTTTTAGAATGAAGGAGGTCTTGTATCTCGCTCTCAGGACTCGATGAAATGAAATGAAATGAAAATGAAATTTATAAAGCGCTACAGTTGCCCTCAGGCGTCCAGGCGCTGTGACTAAACAAAAATGCCCTCAGATGAACAGGAAGTTTCTGGTTACTGAAACAAAAAGGTTTTAAGCTGTTTCTGGAAACTGGTTAAGTTGGAGTTGCCTCTCATATGCAGAGGGAGGGGGTTCCACAATCTTGACACATTATAAGAGAAGGAACGTCCTCCTGCTCTGGCTCTAAAGATTCTAGGAATATTGGCCAGTGAGGTAGACGAGGATCGAAGCACCTTGCTGGGCAGGTAAGGGGAAATCAAGGTACAGTTAATTTCTGGACCCATTTTCCAGAGAGCCTGGTGGGCAATGCACAGAGCTTTAAACTTAACTCTGTCCCTGACAGGCAACCAGTGCAGCGTTCTTAGGCCAGCTTTTATTGATGTTCTCCGTGGGACTCCAAGTAGCGCACAGGCAGCACAGTTTTGAGTGCGCTGAAGTTTTTGCAAGGTATAGTCCGGTGCTCCAAGATACAGGGCATTATTGAAGTCCAGGCGGGATTGGACGAGGCCCTGTATAATTATCTGCCTGGCCTCAAATGGAAGAAGGGGAAGAATTTTTTTGATCACCCTAAGGAGGCCAAAGCAGGTGGCCGCCACCTTGGTGGCTTGTGTATTGAAGCTCAGCGACTTATCTAGCCATACCCCCAGACTTTTGATGTTATCTCTGGGGGCAGGGGCCGCCCCCATGCTCGCGGGCCATAGCAGCTCCAAAGTAGAGGGGGCCGCCGGGCCCAGGAGCATGAGCTTGGTCTTGTCGTCGTTGAGCTTCAGACATGAGCTCATCATCCAACTCCTCACCTCCTCCAGGCACGCTGCTAGATTGGGCGGCGATTGGAGGCCACTCTTCTGCACAAGGGAGACCACCAGCTGGGTGTCGTCTGCATAGGAAATGATGTTAATACCATGCGGACGAACAATCCCAGCCAGCGGCCTCATATATGCATTGAAGAGCGTAGGGCTCAAGGATGAACCCTGAGGGACTCCACACCCCAAAGGCCTGCTCGATGACACGGATGTGCCGTCAAAGACCTGGAAGGTTCTATCCGATAGAAAAGACTCGAACCAGACCAGGGCTTCTCCGGACACTCCTAGGTCGGCGAGACGGTTCATCAGAATTTTATGATGTACCGTGTCAAAAGCGGCACTCAGATCGAGGAGGATCACTGCCACTGACCCCCCCCGATCCAAGATCCGTCTCGCCTCCTCAGTGACACAGCTAATAGAGTAGTCTCTGTCCCATGTTTTTGCCGTTGGGTCATGGGAGAGTAGAGGTCTAGTGGTGCTAAGTGCCTTCGTCCAATTATCAACAGAGAGTTTGGACCAATTTCGGGTTTTCCATGATGTAAAAAAGGATGGAGGGGGTTTGCGAGTGGTCCAGGTGAAGGCTATCAGGAAGTGATCCGACCAAGGTAGGCTACTAATAGTGCCCACTTTCAGTTGGTCACTGTTACTAAAGATCGGGTCTAAGAGATGACCTTTTTCATGCGTGGAAGAGGGAACTAATTGCTCTAGTTGGATGGCAGCTAAGCTTGACATCATCTCTAGTGCCGTGGGGTCTAACAGGTTGTCAAAATGAACATTAAAATCTCCAAGTAGAGTGAAATTAGAGGGAGAGACAACCAATTGGGAAGCCACAGACAAGAGAGAGGTGGTAAATTGTCCGATAGATCCAGGAGGGCGATAGATAAGAATACCGGTGAAGCTGGTAATAGGGGAGAACTCGATCGCAAAAGGGAAACTTTTGCAATCCTCAATCTCCTCCGTCAAACAACGGCAGACATAGCTCTCTTTATAAATGATCGCAAGACCGCCGCCTCTGCCCTGCGGTCGATCAACCCGCGCTATCTGGTAATCCGGGATAATGGCCTGTGCCAGATCCGGCTGAGAGTCTTGATTTAACCAGGTCTCGGTCAGAAAGATCACATCCGGTGTATGTTCATCTAGGAGCAAGGAAATTTCTAAACTATGCTTCACTAGAGACCAGCAATTGAGCAGAAACATGGAGTAATCCTTTACCTCAGATCTGGCAACAGTCGTGGTGATTAGCTCTGATTTACAGTGCGTGCAACAGCGAGGGATCTCCAGTGGATGTCTAGGATGGCCACATCTAGATGAAACCGGTGGGCGCAGCTGATGTAAAAGGCTCGAGCTGGATACCCGCCTGTTTCCCAAAAAATGACCAGGGGACGTGGCCCCTGGGCCCGGCCGGGCGCGGACAGGCGCAGACGGGCTTGCCTTTGGCGCGCCTTCGGCTGCGCGGACGGACGTTCATGTTCCTATATCCGGTGTGAGGAGGGCGTGAAGCGGCCAGCAGCTGCAGCGCTACCCCTCCCTCAACCAAGATGGCCGAACCCCTTCTCCGCAAGCGCCAGGAAATGCAAATGCGCGCTGAGAATCGGGTTCGAGGGGGCAGTGTGACATGCAGGTAGTTATTAAGTCAACTAGCAAGCAGCAAAATACAATTTATAACACAGATTAAAAAAGTGTTTAAAAAATAATGCTATCTGTTAAAAGCGATCAAGATCAAGAACAGAGCCCCCGGCTTCCGCCTCAGGGGAGAGACATCAGTGTAATCAGCGAGCAGCGCTATTCACTGAGTTAAATACTCTGGGAGGGCGGGAAGCGGCCAGCAGCTGCAGCGCTACCCCTCCCTCACCCAAGATGGCCGAACCCCTTCTCCTCAAGCACTAGGAAATGCAAATGCGCGCTGGGAATCGGGTTCGAGGAGGCAGTGTGACATGCAGGTAGTTATTAAGTCAACTAGCAAGCAGCAAAATACAATTTATAACACAGATTAAAAAAGTGTTTTAAAATAATGCTATCTGTTAAAAGCGATCAAGATCAAGAACAGAGCCCCCGGCTTCCGCCTCAGGGGAGAGACATCAGTGTAGTCAGCGCGCAGCGCTATTCACTGAGTTAAATACTCTGGGAGGGCGGGAAGCGGCCAGCAGCTGCAGCGCTACCCCTCCCTCACCCAAGATGGCCGAACCCCTTCTCCTCAAGCGCCAGGAAATGCAAATGCGCGCTGGGAATCAGGTTCGAGCGGGCAGTGTGACATGCAGGTAGTTATTAAATCAACTAGCAAGCAGCAAAATACAATTTATAACACAGATTAAAAAAGTGTTTATAATAATGCTATCTGTTAAAAGCGATCAAGATCAAGAAGAGAGCCCTCGGCTTCCGCCTCAGGGGAGAGACATCAGTGTAGTCAGCGCGCAGCGCTATTCACTGAGTTAAATACTCTGGGAGGGCGGGAAGCGGCCAGCAGCTGCAGCGCTACCCCTCCCTCACCCAAGATGGCCGAACCCCTTCTCCTCAAGCACTAGGAAATGCAAATGCGCGCTGGGAATCGGGTTCGAGGGGGCAGTGTGACATGCAGGTAGTTATTAAGTCAACTAGCAAGCAGCAAAATACAATTTATAACACAGATTAAAAAAGTGTTTTAAAATAATGCTATCTGTTAAAAGCGATCAAGATCAAGAACAGAGCCCTCAGCTTCCGCCTCAGGGGAGAGACATCAGTGTAGTCAGCGCGCAGCGCTATTCACTGAGTTAAATACATCGATCTCCCAGTAACCCGCAAGGGTGACTGGAAACACTGGAGCTGGGTTTTCTCGGCAGGAGAAAAAGACAGCGTCTTTCTCAGTGCGTCAAATGGGAGGGACGGCTTCCTTCGGCACTCGCATCAGCTGGGCTTTGGATAAGTAGATAGCCGCTCTGCTCCACACCACCGTGTGTTGCTTAAGGCAAACGTTGCTATATTTATACCTGGAAGGTGCCGAGTTTGACGTAAGGTTGGACATAAGACATCAATAAAAGATGTCACTAGGAACTGGCCGTTCTTTCGGACTCGCAGGAGTTCAAGAACAAATAAAAACAAAAGCATGGGGAATTCCGAGGTTGCTGGAGGTTTGGTTTGTTGAAAGAACTCATTGTACTTTCTAGGAGTCTAAGGAAGTAGCCTTGCCGTATTTGGTTTGCATTGGCTATTACTAAATATGGATATGATTCTTATGCCTTTATAAGGGTATGATTTGTTATAACCACATAAGGGCATAAATCGGGAATATTTAATAAGGGTCCTAGATACGATCACAACAATGGAAGACTTCCTTGTTGACAGGGGTGTCCGACAGGGATGCGTTATGGCGCCTACCCTGTTCTCACTCTTTGTCAATGGGGTGGTCGACTTCCTTTCCCTGATCCCCATGGACGCTCCGGTGCTGGCAGGGTTACACATCCAAATCCTAATGTTTGCGGATGACACCTTAATAATCTCCAAGACCCCAAGTGGTTTACAAAAAGCCCTCCAGCGATTTGAAGAATTCTGCAAACTATGTGGCCTGGAAGTAAATACAGCCAAAACTAAGTTTATGTCACTTAACGAACATAAGTCGTTTAGGGGCAATGTTCTTATGGATACAGGTTGATTCCTTCACATACCTGGGCGTTACCCTACAGAAGGATATGCGATGGAACTGCCAACTTGATCGGGCAGCTCTGTCGCACAAGAAGCAAGCAGGAATCCTTCTAACTAAGTTCAAAACCTCTTTGACAAAACCAATTAGCCCAGTCTTAGACATCTATGGGATGAAGGTCCTAAGCTCAGCCCTATACGGGGCAGAGCTATGGGGGTTTGAAAACCTGAAATGTCTGACCACATTGGAGAATGCGTTTTTACGCAAAGTAACAAGCCTCCCTCAGAGCACCCCTTAAGACCGTTATTGCTGGATCTTGGCAAGAAGCCAGTGGTACACCTAGCGAACCTTCGCCCTTTATTGAATTGGCGGCGGTTATGGTGCATGGAGGAACTAGCACACTACACTAGAGGTCTCATGGATGTCATAAGAACTGACTCATTTCACAAAATAACATGGCTAAAGGAAATTAGATATCTCCTAGCGAAGCTTGGGTTGCTAGAGCTCTGGAACGATCCTTTGAATGCTGTGTTCCCTTCGAAGGAAAAACTGAAAGAAAGATATTGGGAAATGGTATTTACATCAGCAAACTCTCAATGTCTCTCAACCCACCTTACAGGTTGTTTCCTCAAATTCAAGCCCCGTCCTGTCTTGGAAAGGTATTGGGACCTGATTGAGAAAGCTTACCACCGTAAATTGTATTTTCAATTAAGGGTGGGTGCTCTTCTGACCCGGGAATTTACCTGCAGATGGGGAGATTCCAGTAATGACAAATGTGGCAAGTGCAAAGAACAATGTGAAAATGTGGGTCATATATTATTTTTCTGTCCCATGTACACTGTGCCCCACAATGTCTGGATAAAGTCCATCTGTAGGGCATTGGGCATCAGGAGATATGCAGTAGCATTGCGAATACTGTGCTCAGACCCCGCCCCCCCCCACCCCCACCCCTCCCATCGCTATAGCTGTCGCAAAGTTCTTAAGCTGGGCTTGGTGAATCCGCTTGAATATACTGCTCCAAGGTTCCAACGAATGACCGCTTACCATATCTAATGCCTATCATGTCCTGTTGCTGTAAGATGTTCTGCTTACCAGAATTATGCCATGCGTTTCCTTGCGTAGTGCAAGATTGGAAATTTTGTATTAATATACCTGCAAAATGAATTAATGGTCGTTTTTGTAAGTAATAATCTTAAGGTGATCCTATGTATTCCTTTATTTTCGATGGTTATTGAATGATTTAATTGTATTTTTGAAGTTTTAGATATTTAAAAATGTGGTTCTTAAATGTATTTGTACAATGTGCTTTTATGACTTAACTGTCGAATAAAGTTTTTGAGATTTAGATTGGAATACCTCAGCAGTACAGTGGGGTACAGAGGAAGAAGAGAGCTTATTTATACTTTAGGGATCTACATAGAGTGGGGTGAATGAGTGCATCCATATTGTTTGCAGGTGACAAACTGGGCACTAACTGAAGGCTGCAGGGGGGCGGAAGGTAGTGGTGAGGGAGATTGGGCATTAATAGAGATCTGCCAGGCAAGAGGCAAGTTGTAACAGAAACTGGGCATTAATGGAGCTCTACCGGGGACTCAAAGCAACCACTACAGAGACTGTGCTATAATGGAACTCTGCAGGGGGAGCAAGGTAGAGGTGACAGACAATGTGCATTACTGGAGATCTGTAGGGGCGCAGGGCAAAAGATGGCAGAGGCTGGGCATCTAATGGAACTATACTGGGGATGCACAGTAAACGGTGACAGAGACAGAAAGTTAATGGAGATGTGCAGGGGCGGCAGACCAGCTGTGACAGAATGTGCCTTAATGGAGATCTGCAGGGGCGGCAGAAGAGCCTGTGACAGCATGTGCATTAACAGGGATATACAGGGGGCACAGAGCAGCTTTTACCAGTCTGTGCATTAAAGGACATATGCAGGGGATGCAGAGAAGCTCTTGACAGTCTGTGCATTATAGGCGATTTGCAGGGGGTGCAGTCCCGGCGCAGTCCTGGAACCAATGTCAATGGCCCGTGAGAGAAGATTTGGGAGCGTTTGGTGGCAATACAAAGAGGATGTTTTTTCAAAGTAAATTGGTAAATATATGGAATGAAATTCTGGAAGTAACCTTAGGGTAAAAACCAAAACAATGCAGGATTAAAATGAGACTTAGAGCAATGTCTGCCGAGCAATACATGAATTGGAAATCAATTGTTGCACCTGTGCTTTAGCTGTAAATAACTTAAACTAAAGTGCGCATCAAAAGTAAAGAAATAGAGAAAAACATTTTGTCTATTTCTTTACTTTTGAAGCAATTGCGGTACCTGCGCTTTAGCTTAAGGTGTGGAAAGCTAAAGCGTGGGTGTCGCAATTATAAGAAAAGTAAAAAAAGAGAAAAGAAGGGAAGCAGCAGCTGTGATGCAACTAATAAAAGTAAGACGCAGCCGCACTAGAGAAATAAATTTAAAAAAGTATTGCAGGAGAGCATGTCCTGCCTGCAAGAGCAGGCAGGACAAAGCTATTTAAGAAAACAGTGCTCCAAGGCTGTAATTAAAATGGCCAGAGTAACAACACATGTAACCGGGGGTGTCCTCATGGGAAGTTACAAGACGAGAAAAGGCGATACTAAGGAGGGACTACTAAGCCTATTGACTAATGAATAGCCACCCTTTACAAAAGGCAATGACAGGATCCAGTTAAAAAGATGGGCGGAAAGTGAGCGGAGCTTCATGCCCATATCCTGAATACAGCATGGTTCAAAGAGACAGCGTAAGCGCTGCCTAGGCGAGACCTAAAAATGGGATCCTACAAACTTTGCTTTCACCTTCCAAGCAGCCAGCAGGTTTGTCATCTATATCACTTTTACCAAATTCTCTCACTGTGCAGTCTGAGAATGAAGAGTAAACATCAGTTTCCTCGTTAAAAGAATAAGCAACAGTTTGTCGGAAGGTATATCCTGACATTTGACCTTTGTTTTTGAACGCACAGCAAATACAACAAAGTAAAGTCAAAATTTAAAGACATCTGTATTGTTCATTCACCTTCTGAACTCCAGCATGGTTGTTTTTGGGGGGCGATCCCTCCGCACCCCTACTTCTAGCACCTATGGCTGTACCTAGTAGATTTTACAAAAAAATGAATAACAGTCCAAATCTGCTGAAAATATGTGAAAAGCTATGGATTTTTTTAAATGTATGCTTAAAAAGGAATCATCTCTGCACAAACTACAGTGAAAAATAAATTCATGTTTCTTAGATGAATGTCAGAAATAGGGATATATGTCCTTGCTGCTTTATGTTAAACAGACCTGAATGCTTAGAAAATAAGCTAATTGAAAATTGCAGCATCTCTATCACCATCAAACACATCTCCCTTCTGCAATAATCTGTGAGCCCAAATGTCGAGTTACAACCTGCACTCCCAAACAGTCACCAGTGCACGGTTCTCAGCAGCTTGTCTGTGTTCTGATGCCAGGGTATTTATCTGCAAGCTCCTATAACTTTTTAATGCTCCTCTCGAGCATACAACTTGGTGCATTCAATTATAGGATATGAGTCACTGAGTGACTTCGAAGAGTGCTTCCTAAAAAGTATAAGGGCCCTCTTCACGAGCTGGATTGCATCACTCTTGCACCATGCAACATGGTGCAAGACACAGCAAACCTTAATTAAGATTTATGAAGCCACTTTGTGTGGCTCTGAGTGGCTCCATAAATCTGGAGTTAGACAACGCAGCGTAAATGATTGTGTTGACTTACTTGGAAGGCATTCCATGGGTGTTCCGATGCAACTCCTGTGGATTTTGACGCATTCCCACATTTACCAGATCTAGTAAACCTGGGAATGCATCTTCCAAGGAGAGGCATAACGCTTTCCTAAGAGATACACCTTCCCTGGAGAGGTGTAACAAGGAGAAATACCTTTGTTTCTCCTTGTTACTTCCTCTTTCTATGGGTGCTACATTTTGAAGCCCACATAGATGGAGGAATATGCCTCTCAGGATTGTTTTTGTGCAGGAAGGTGTTCCTTCCTGCACAAAAACAATCCAGCATTACACACAGGCACCCTTGTACCATAGTGCAAGTGTGCTTATGTTGGCACTAAGCTGCCAAAATGGCACCAGCTCAGAGGAAAAGGCAGGAATGCTCTGTATTGTCTTAAATACGGCGCATTCCTGCCTTTCCCAATCATGCAGTGCAGCACAGCAATGTGAGTTTCTGCACTACGTGACTTTTTTTATAAATAGACCCCTTACTATGTAGGTGACTGCTCTCTCGTGCCTGCAACTAATCTGAGTTGCTAATACAATTAATACATCCGTCAGTGACTGTAGTGTTGCTAATTTATGTCAATGGCTACCTCTGTATATTTGCCACACTGGCCACAGTCATTCCACCTAACTTTCTGATGTTTTTAGGTCTCGCCTGTCGTTAGCAGCGCGCATGTGCTGCACTCGCTATGAGAGGGCTTATTGGAATCAATATGGATTCCGCAGAATTAAGAGGATGACTTGAATCCCCGCCCATCTTTTTAATTCGCTGGCGTCATCCTCCATGCTTGACGCTGTGTCAGGATTGGAAAGGGGGCTTCTTAGTCCCCCCTTGTTGCCGCTCTGTCCACTTTTGGCCCCGTCCACCAAGACTGGATTGGGCACTCGCGGAGTTACACGCACTCCTTTAAAAGGCTGGAAGCACTCTTTCTTTGTCATTTTGAGCGCGGGCCGCCTGGGACGCGCTTGTTTTGAAATGGGCATCATTGTTGGATGCATCTCGAATCGGCCTTCATTCATTTTGTGTTTACTTAACGCATCATGTTATTTTGTATCGCCTGTTCTCTGCTCTTCCTGCATCCAATAGCTGTGATAATCCCCTTCCCCTCTCGCGCCCATGAAGTGTCTGCTTTTTTTTATCTGTGGTCCCTTAAGTAAGAAAACTCCAAGTCATCGGGGACAACAGTTTAGTCCAGCTTTCCTTCTGTGAATCACAGTAAGCTAAAACGTTTGTTCAATTAAGGCTCCCGGAACCACAGCTCCTAGAATGGGCTGACACAGGTACAGATTCTGACTCTCATTCTTGCCCCCCCCCTAACGTGGCACAGAACTCGGAACTGAAATTGTTTGTGGAAATCCAAGGCAAGGAAGGGTATTATTGTCTGTTGTCAAAGACGAAGACTGCCTACATTAAGCCTAGCGTACAACTGGCACAGCGACAACATTCACTATATTGAGGAATTGGGATTGCACTCACCAGGTCTTGTTGCAGCACCCTACATACAGGAGGCCATCAGCCCAAAAGTAGATTGGGCTATTTTGTGCAATTTTGTCAAATGAAGTTACATTACAGTGGTATAATTTCGCTGGCAGTGGATTTAATTTCCAGCACGAGGCAGTCTGAAGGGAGCATTCTTTGTTGTTGTTATATGTTTCTTAACTTTGAGCGCAGCGCCCGCTTCAAGGATACCACGCACAGTCTTAAAGTAAAAAAAAAAACATGAGTGCAGTGTCCTTCAAGCGGCGCCGCACTCAGTTTTACACTTAAACATTTGGAATGCAATCGGAACTATTGCATTGCAAATGCTTATTTTAGTAGCGCGAATCGGACGTTATAGGGCAGCTCTCCGTTAATTTCTCCCCCACCTCTGCAGCACACATGCCGCAGCCTCTCCTCCAGTTGCAGTCTATGCTCCTGCATCTGACCAACACCCTCTTTCGCCACTTTCAGGCTTGTGACTGGCCATGGGCGAGGTGGAGGAGAAGGGAGTATCTGTGAACTTCCCGGGCCCGGATCAGAATGCGATTAAAACAAAAAGTACATACAAGTGGAAGAGATAGTAATGGATCAGGTATGTTTTATTTAATAAATTTACATTATGGCATACGCGCTGGTATGCCATACCCTTTGCCGCCTCCTCCCATCTTGGTTTTCCAAATCATCGCAATGCCTGCTAAGCGCCATTGTTCCCCCTCCCTCTTCCCTCCAAGCCCTTCCTGTGGCGTGTCTTTTTTTTGTCCGTTCACTTTATGGTGTTTCCTGAAGGGCACCTTTGTTTTGTTTGCTCTGCTGGCCAACTGTAGTTCCGCGCTTGAATACGACAGTGACATGCCGGTTTGCAACCCGATGATTGTGGAGCACATCTCATTTGTTTCTTCTGTAGATAAAACCAATAAAAGAAATGTAAACAAAATAAACGTAGCAACCGGACCTCTGCTCCTTCAAAAGTGCCAAGTCCCTCTTCATTGCCCTCAACAACACTACTCCCTTGACCCCGCAAAGATTGTTCTCACCCAAATGAATTAGCAAAACATCCGGGCACTTGCCTCCAACTATCCACTTATTCAGAGCGGGTATTAACTCCCTCCAAAGCATTCCCCCTTTCCTTACCACACGATTTTAAACAAACGTTCATTGAAACCCAACATTGCTCCAAAATAACAACGGCACGCCTAGACATGCGCCCATTTGATGAATGAATGCCCAAATATCCAGATGGTAGATTCCGTTGAGCGGGGACCAGCCACTGAACCTGAACGAGAAAAATAATACAAGACTCATGACAAGGAGGATGACACATGCGCCTCCTCCGCATTCCTTCTCACATAGCATTGGAAACAGTTTGATGACCAGCGCCCCAGCCTCATAATATCCCCCCTAGACCAGCCCCAGTTGTATGCTTCAGTTGATGCCCCGATCCTGAAAGAATGAGTCCCATACTTTGCCCGTCCAACGCAATACTCTCCAAAGCCTTGCGCAGCACCATGCACAACTAATACTCCGATACCCGGGCCCCATTGGCGTGCCGGAAGACCAACTCGCCCACCTCACCTCTAGACAAAGTCCTCCAACGCTGGGCCCAATGTAGTGGGCATGTAAAAACAGGGGAAGCTGCCTCCAGCCAAACTCCCTTCCCTAGGCTTCTATGGTCTGATTTTGAGCTGGCCAGCCATATATGAATCCCCCTCTCTGAGAAAAAAGACCTCTTGCCAAGTGACACCCTTTTTCAACTTGGTACCTACGAGCTCGGAGACCCTAAAAGCCCCAAAAAACATCCATACCATAAGGGTAGAAAACAAACATCCCTCAAATCCATCCCTACAAACAACCGGTAACACTTTCAACAATCAAGCCAAAGTCTGCCATGACAGAGGGCTACGTGCCCAATGCTCCCTTCCCCGCTCCCTAGCCCCACCCTCAAAATTCTCCTCCCTAATCCCCCCGCGGAAGGGGAGTAACCCACAGGAGTTTCCCCATGAAAGAAATGCCCGCTAATTTCCCGGCGATGGTGACCCTGGAAAGACCCTTCTCGATGAGGTCTAGTATGAACTGGATCACATCCTCTGACCGCCTCCATGCTTCCTCCCGCCTACAGGCTCCTGATGCTAAGAAGTCCCCTCAGGCCAGCGCATATGCGGCTCGAGTAGCTGCTGACAAAGAACCTACCACCAATTGTATAACCCTACGTTGCCTACATACCAAAGATGCTCCGGCATTGGGGTCGGTGTCCTGTCCGCCTCCTTGGCCGGCCCATGGATTCTCTCCCACTGCGAACAAGACAAAGCATTGGCAATGTCATTGTCCACACCAGGAATGTGTAATGCCCTAAAAGCAATGTCATGTCTAAGGCAGCCTAGCACAAAAACCTGTAGCAACTTCACAATCTGTTCATCTCCAGTCGACTGTCTATCTCTCGTCGACTGCCTATTGATAATCTCCATCACTGCCATGTTGTCAATCTGAAACAAAACTTTCTTATGTGCCAGCTCTTCACCCAACAGTGTCATTGCCACTAGTACCGGAAAAAGCTCCAAAAAGGCAATGCTCCTCCCCCATCCTTCCATTGAAGAGGACACTTTTCTCAGCACACCACCTGCCCTACCAGTATAGGCCAAAACCATCACTCCCTGCTGCATCTGAAAACATTTTAACCTCCCACTGAACGTCAACATCCCTGGCCAATGGGACTCCATTAAAAGAGTGTAGAAAAACTGCCAACATACAGAAGTCCTCTTTCACCCCAGCCGACAAGCGGACATGGTGATGAGGCAAACGATGTCCTGCCAGTGCTCACCCCAAACGCCTACAAAAGGTCCTCCCTGCCCTGACCACCCTGCAGGCAAAATTAAGATGGCCTAGCAAGACCTGAATGTCCTCCACCGTCACTTTCTGTTTTGATAGTATTCTGTTGAATAATTCCAACATTTTCACTTTCTTATCAGCTGGTAAGCGAGCCTAAATTGCCATTGAGTCAATTTCGATTCCAAGAAAGGACATGGTCGTGAATGGTCCCATTGTTTTCTCTGGTGCCAATCGCACCCCCAAATCCTTTATGATCTCATGGAACATGTCTAGGGCTACCTGGCACTCCATGGAGCCCGGGGAACCGACAAAAAAGAAGTTGTCCAAGTAGTGTGTCACCAACACGTGACCAGTGTGCTGTGAGAAATACCACTGCAAGAAGGTGCTAAAACACTCAAACAGAGCACAAGACATTGAGCAACTCATTGGTAATCCTTTGTCCACGTACCATTGACCTTCGAAATGGATCCCTAGAAGATTCTAATCATCTGGATGAACTGGAAGCAACCAAAATGCAGATTTTATATCGCATTTTGCCATCTCTGCAGTTGTGCCCGATGTCACGACTAGTGACATGGCAACGTCAATTGAGGAATATGAAACCGAGGCTGCCTACTCATCGATAAAATCATTAACCAAAGACCCCTCTGGCCATGAAAGGTGTTGGATCAACCTGTACTGCCCTATTTCTTTTTGGGACCACCCCGATCAGTGAAATAATCAAGTTCTCCATTGGCCAATCATCAAATGGACCCGCCATTCTGACTTCTCGCACCTCTTTGTTAGGTTTTTCTTGCACAACTAACTTGTGTTCCACTGCTGATTTCAAATTTTCTGCCCACCACCTCTGCCGTGGCCCTCTGTATCCCAAATGAAACCCCTCTTGAAACCCTTCCAAAAGCACCTGTCTTGCCCCATATCCCCATAGCCCTTCAAACCTTCTATCAGCTTCACTAGCCTAACTGGCGTAGGAGCCTTTGGGCCCAGTCTCTTGAGATCCCTTACCTTCCCTAACGCTCTGGAAATGCTGAGAGGAGCCAGGGGTGTTGGCACCTGTCTGTTGCCACTGCTGGCTTCCCTGCGGCTTGACTCCCCAACATTTGACCAGGGGATGTCTATTTCCGCACTGAGAACACTTGTGTCGGAACCTGCAGAACTCCCTTGTGCACAGGCCTTTATTAAAAATATTGCTAATTTAAGCTGTTGAATATCATATATTGTATAAATTGTTATGCCACAGGAACCATTGTTCTTTGGATATATATTTATTAAAATCCCAGCACACCCCAGTCCCAGATTGTGTAGCTGTTGTGCTCCCCACCCCTCCCCGGGTGGGCTTCCCCTGAAAGGGGCGGTATACCAATGGTAACCCACTGGCTGTGAATATGGTCTTACCCCAGCCGCTACTCCCATTGTGTGCTGCCATAAATCGGTGTCCAACTCCCCCCACTTCGCCTCCAGGTCCCAAGCCATACAGGCCCAGAATTCCTCATCATATTGTGCCCATGCGTAACTACTGCCCGTGATCTGAGCCTTTCGAACGACATCCATATATTTGAAAATGGCAACACAGCACTCAGGAAACTTTTTGCAATAAACCCTGGCATAGATTAAGAATGCTGCCGTCCAGTTTTCAATTATCAACAGCACCTTAGGCCGCTTAGCTAACTCATACTCCTCTCCTCTTTGGAACCTTCCTTTGACCTCACCTCCCTGTGAAGGAGCTTCAGTATTTCCACATATTTCCCCTTCCAAATGCGTTACTTGGTCGCTAACATTAAATGGGCACCCAGGGGCTTCGTCACGCCCATATATGGCAGTTTTTTAATTTTTAACTCCTTACTCTCTAAAGGCTCTTTACCTGCCTCGGTTGCCTCAGTATTCGTCCCGCTCTCCACCTTAATGCCCTGCATTCCTCCCACGTCTCTTGTTCCTACGCCCTGATCTTTAACGTATTTTCCTTTGTGTAGCTTCCCTTCTAACACTCCCCCCTCCCCTTCATCCCCCGTCCCCAAAGACACCATTTTTGGTTTGACCCATGGTTCACCAATCTCACCTGGCTCTAAAAAGGCTGCCTGGCCGGGAACCTACCCCCAAGCCACTTGCTCCGCGTGTGGTCCACCGTCCGAGGAGCCCTCACCGAGGGGGAGTGCTCTCTTCTGGATCCCAACGCCACTGCCCTCCTGGGCTGCACCGCCTTTGGTGCCTGCAAAAAACTAGGAGACACATGATAAGGCCCCCCCCATCCTCATTATCTTTCAGTTCCCCTTCCTCGGGGCTATCCTACGGGCCCTGATCTAACCATACTTACCAGAGGGGGGGGTGGGGGGAAGGTTCCCCCCTCCTCCTCCCTACTCCACTCCAACATTGCCTGCACCACGGCTGCAGAAGGACCCAGAACCTGACACCCACTCCCCGCTATACCCAGGAAACTCCTGTGTCCCCACCCTTGGCCCCCACCTCCCCCATTGGTCTCCCAAAACTGTCCGTGCCTGCCCCACGCAGGGGAGGGCTATGAAAATCTACACGGTCCCCTTCCCAATGCCACGCACCCCTTCCGCCCAAGAAGGAAAAGTATCTAGGCCCTACCATGCCCTACCCCCTCCCGCCGGATCCAGCTCCACCGAAAATTCACCCTTAAACCCCCTTCTACTTTCCCTGTCGGCTGTGCCCGAACTCTCCAGACCACGCAGGGGGCCCCATTTCAAAACCCCCAAATCCTGTCTGGCATCAAGACTGTGGAAGCTTCTCCACCCTCCCACCTGTGCCCATTCCCCATCCCCCACCGAGCAGCCACCCACCGAGACCACCTCGCCCCTAGAAGAATATGGGGGCAAAAAAGGCAGTGGGCTGAAATTATCCCTACCTCCCACGCCCTCCAACCCCACTATAGCTTGATCTTCCCTGCCGCTGCGTACCGTGAAAGTGCCCCCCACAGAGGAAGAAGCCCACACAGGGGTGCTAATCTCCGCCCCCACTCCCGCACCACCAGTGCCATCTTCCTGCTCCAATAATTCTGGAGGGGAAGCGAGATACACCTGCTGCTCCCCCTCCGCTGCCCGGGTACACAGTAGCGGCGCTCTGACCCAGGAGATAAGACCCAAGCCCCCCTCCTGCCCACCCTCCCCTGCCGCATTCGAAGCTGGGGCGGTGGACAACGAGGTAGGGCACCTCTTGCCACCCTGCCCACCCCGGCGCTTACCTCTCAGCGCGGGGGCAGCCAATGCTCTCTACTAGGACCGGAGCGGAAAGCAACTCTGCTGGTGCAGGGGAAACAAGGCTCTTCCCCGTGGGGCCCCTCCTGCCCTCCCACTCTAAACCGCTGGCCTCCCCCGACACTCCCCCCTCACTGGGATGCAAATTAACTACCAGGCTGCCTTCTTGTAATGCGGGCGGCCCCGCTCACTCACCGGAGCTATCCGGGCGCGCTTGGGCGATATACAGGCAGCAACCACTTCTGGCACGCCCACCTAGGCCTGCTGCACTGGGCGCGATGGGCCAGCCACGTCCCCAATCACCAAATCCATCCTGCCCACCTCGCTGAGGAGCCGGAGGGCTTCTAGCACTCGATAATCCTCCGCTGCCATCAGGAAAAACACTATAACTTCGTCTGCAAACTACCACAAAAATTTTAACTAGCTAAAGCTCCCAGCCACCAGGTCACCAAACCTAAAATGGTGGCTGGGAGCCGAAGCCCAAAGCATTTATGCTTGGGCTCCATTTGGGCTACAAAAAACAAGCCCAAACACAAAATGTCTGCCCCCGCCCCTCCCAAACTGCCCGGGGGGGACTCCCCTGTGGTCAGCTACCCACCCAAGCTCCTCTTTGTGTGCTAAACAAGAACTACAAAAGTAATTGTAAGGCGGAGAGTTACTTCAAGGTTGTTGGCAGGATTACGGCAGGACAGAAATACCGCAAATCGCCTTAAGAACATAAACAAGAAACATGACTTGCTTGACTTCCTATAGACATTTAGCAGCGGGTCAAGGGGTGGAGGTGCGGGCACCCCGCTTAGATTAGACAGGAAGACAACCGAGGAGGCTACGTGCCCACATTTTAGGGGTGAGGCTACTGCTTCGACAGATGTCGACTCCTAGAAGGAAGCTTATAAAAGCACGCAGCTTGTCTTTGGGAGGGAGGGGTGGGGGGGGGAGTAAGACCACAGACAACTTCTAAGTGTGAAAAATTCGGCTTTATTAGAACAGGTGCACATTATAATACAAACCTCGGTTAAGCCTTACAAAACTAAACCTCACTAACTACGACGTCTAACTCACCCCGCATCCCCTCCCCCACCCCTAACCGATCTTTGAGCCCCGCCCCCACCCCAGCATTACAACATTACATCATACATCATAATTAAAAAACAACACATATGCATATCCAATTCACATTTATTAAAACACAAATCCCCTGCCTGCCCTTTCACCATTTACGAACCCCCAAACACTGTAAATGCCCCAACAATAAACCTGCTCAAAAATCCCTGTCGAAGACCCCACGATAACAAACCAATCCAAGAACTCAGCCAACCCTGGCAAAACTTCCACCCATCGCCGCATAACCAAACGAATACAGCACCTGCTCCAGGTGACAACACAGAACCTACCCTGCGCACCAGAACTAACAAAAAGGCACTAACATGCAAGGAAAGGACTCAATACAGGAAAAAACTGAAAGGCCCCAATAAAGGATAAAAAAGGTTAAAAATTATATCCAGCTAGCGAACGGAAAAGTAGGGAGGGTGGGAGGGGCCAAAAATTTCCCTATGCTACACTCCCAGCCATCAGGTCACCAGTGACAAAATGGTGGCTGGGAGAGGCAGCCCAACGTATTTAAACGTTGGGCTGCATTTGGGCTGCAAAAAACCAGCCCAATGCCCAAAATGGGCGCTGATGGTCATGCAGGCACCCCCCGCCCCTCCCAAACATCCGGGGGGGGGAACCTCCCGGTGGTCTGCCGCCCCCCCAAGCCCCCCTTGGGAGGGAGGGGTGAGGGGGGAGTAAGACCACAGACAACTTCTAAGTGTGAAAAGGGCCGCTTTATTAGAACAGATGCACATTACAATACAAACCTCGGCTAAGCCTTACAAAACTAAACCTCACTAACTATGACGTCTAACTCAGCCCGCATCCCCTCCCCCACCCCTAACCGATCTTTGAGCCCCGCCCCCACCCCAGCATTACAACATTACATCATACATCATAATTAAAAAACAACACATATGCATATCCAATTCACATTTATTAAAACACAAATCCCCTGCCTGCCCTTTCACCATTTACGAACTCCCAAACACTGTAAATGCCCCAACAATAAACCAGCTCAAAAATCCCTGTCGAAGACCCCACAATAACAAACCAATCCAAGAACTCAGCCAACCCTGGCAAAACTTCCACCCATCCCTGCCACCCAGAAAGCCGGGGGGGGGGGGGACTACCCCCCCTTTCTGCCCCCCCCCACCCGACCCAGGACACGCCTGCAGTAACTGCTCGACCCGACAACTATACAGAACACTTCAGAATGTTCCTGAACCGTGAGACACCTGGACAGAACCTCTCTCAACTCCAGTAAATACAAGTCCATCCCCAACCTGGAAAGATGGACCCCATCACCCCTGAAAAACTCCACTGCTTCAAACTTAATGTCTCTGTGGCAAACTCTACCGAAACCTACCGACCTACAAAACCGTGACACCTCCAAGTTAACTTTCTTGCGCGCTCTATCAATCGCCCTGGGATTACGCGCTCCCCTCCATGACCTCCGAGGCACCAATTCCGTCCACAAAACATGGCAACCAGCCCACTGCTCCTTCAACAGGGCCAAGTCCCTCTTTATGGCCCGCAACAACACCACCCCTTTCACCCCACAAAGATCATTCTCCCCCAAGTGTAGTAACAAAACATCTGGACATTGCCCCCCAACCAACCATGAATTCGAAGAAGGAACCAACTCCCTCCATAACATGCCCCCCTTGCCTTTCCACACAACATTAAAAAAGCGTTCATTGAACCCCAACATTTGTCCAAAATAGCTCTTTCAAGCTTGCACCTGGGCCCACTTAACACACGAATGCCCCACGATCCAAATGGTCAAGGCCGGGGAGAGGGAGCCTGCTACATAACCTGAAACATGAAAAACAAAATGAGCATCATGAAAAGGAGGGGGTCGCAAGCGCATCATCTTCATCGCTCCGCACATAGAGCTGAAAACAATTGGAAGACCAGCGCCCCAGCCGCATAATGTCTCCCCTCGACCAGCCTCGATTACTGGCTTCCGTAGCGGCCCGATCCTGAACGAATGCGTCCCAAACTGAGCCCCATCCAAGCCCAATTCCTTCAATGCCTTCCTCATCACCATGCGCAACTGATAATCGGTCACTCTGCCTCTATCTGCGTGAAGAAACACCCGCGCACCAGCCACCCCACCACACAAACCTTTCCAGCGCCTTGCCCAATGTAACGGGCATGTAGAACCAGCAGACGCAGCTTCCAGCCAAACCCTTTACCGCGACACCTCTGGTCCGTTCTCGCAGTAGCTAACCAAATATGTACCCCTTGCTCCGCGAAGAAAACATCCTGCCACAGTAACCCAACCTTCAACCTAGAACCCAACAGCTCCGAAACTTGAAACTCCCCAAAGAACATCCAAACCATGAGCATGGAAAACAGACAAACCTCAAAAACATCCCTGCACACCGCAGGAAGGACCGCCAGCAAGTGCGCCAACATCTGCCACGACACCGGCCTGCGAGACAAGGCCGACCTGCCCCGTTCCCTGTCCCAACCTTCCAACATCCTCTTTCCCAACTCTCCCGCAGAAGGGGCATTACCCCACAACAGCTTACCCATAAAGGCAATGCCTGCCAACTTCCCAGCAATCGTGACCTTCGAAAGGCCCTTATCCATCAAACCAAGTAAGAACTGAATCACATCCTCAGAGCGTTTCCACAACTCCGCCCTCCTGGAGGCACCTGAAGCTAAGAATTCCTCCCATGCCAGAGCATAGACCTCGCGGGTAGAAGCCGACAACAAACCTACCACCAGTTGTACAACCCTACGTCGCCTACATACCACAGCTGTTCCGGAATTGGCGTCGGTGTCCTGTCGGCCTCCTTGGCCAGCCAACGGAATCTCTCCCACTACGAACGAGACAAAGCATCCGCAATGTCATTGTCCACACCAGGAATATGCAGGGCCTTAAAGGCGATGTCATGCCTCAAGCAACCAAGAACAAACACCCGCAGCAGCTTCAACACCTGTTCGTCCCTGGCTGACTGTCTGTTGAGAACTTGTACCATTGCCATGTTATCAATCCTGAACAACACTCTCTTATGTGCCAGTTCCCTGCCCCACAAAGTCAAAGCCACCACCACCGGAAAGAGCTCCAAAAAGGCAATGCTCCGTCCCCCATTCATCCACGATCAGGCCAGCTCTCCGCACACCACCTTCCTTGCCAGTACACACCAAAACCCTCACTGCCTGCCGCATCTGAAAAGATTTGAACATCCCATGGCACATCTTCTTCCCTGACCAGTGGAATACCATTGAAGGAGTGCAGGTACACCCTCCACATCCGCATGTCCTCCTTCACATCTGCTGATAGCCGCACATGATGGTGAGGCAAATGGTGACCTGACAATGCCCGCCCCAACCTTCTGCAAAAAGTCCTCCCAGCTCGCACCACTCTGCAGGCAAAATTGAGATGTCCCAGCAAAACCTGAATGTCCCTCACCGTCACCTTGGCCTTTGCCAGCATACCTTCCAGCCGAACCAACATGGCCTCTTTCTTCTCCGGTGGCAACCGCGCCTGCATCCTGACAGAATCAATTTCAATGCCTAAGAAAGACATAGTTGTACATGTGTAGGAAGGTGGATATCTGACTATGGTTACCCCCAAACTTTTTGCCTGGTGTTTAGCTGGTTTTTGACTTAGTTGGCCTGTGATCCTGCTATTCAGAGCCCCAGGCTAATTGCTCTCTCCTTAAAATGGACTCCATGTACCTTAGGTACATACAAAATTGGAACTGGTTCACCTTATAGGCCCCTGTAACAGTGTACCCTAGGTACCCAGGGCATAGGTGTATCCAAGGCCTACCAGGGGCTGCAGCATGTATTATGCCACCCCTGGCCTGGCCTCCATATTTGACACAACTGGCTAATCAATCAGCTGGGGTAAGTTGGTGTAATCACCTCTTACTTAGATATAGTATACCTATATCTAACCTATCTGGACACATGTTAACCTATAAGCCACTCCTATGGAAGGCCTCGACAATCCTGGAGGCAGAGTGCTTGGTTTCATGTGAGATGGTGCTCTAGCACGAGCTGAGCCCATCTGCAGCTGTCGGGAACAACTCCCTTAGCTGTTCCGGGATATTGCCATATCATATACTCTTAAGTGCATTATAATCCTCGCGGTTACTTGCTAACTTTGGTTTGGCTTTATCAAAACATGTCGAGTAAGGTGTCATATGAATTGGGATACTACCCCCTCACCAATTCTAGCGACCGGGGTAGCATTCCACCCTTCTAGAGGGACACGACATGTACATAACCTGAACCCCGGTTAAAGTTAAACTCGAGCCTCAGCATCACAAAATGGATGCTGCCACACAGACACAAGTCTGACCTCCTGCTGCTGGGAGTCCTTCCAGCAAGGGAGGCTTGGACAAAGAGTTTCCTGCCTTGGGAGGTGCGAGCACCACCCCAGACAGGATTTTGTGTATTGGTAGGACAGGGCTGAATAGAATGAGACATGCCTGGGGCACAAAAGGTGTCCCCGTGCATAAGCCAGTCCAAACCGGTGCTGGGGCTTTCCAGCCTTAGTCCTGGTGCAGAGCTGGACAAAGGAAAGGGGGTGTGTGAGAAGTTGGCCTGATATATAATGTTTACAATTCTGGAACCACCTTGTATCAGTCCAAACAACCCTTATGGTGTCTGGTTGTAAGTCAACCTTATAGACAAGCTATCCTAATGGTAGCATGGACTAAGCAGCCTTAAGGCTAAACTCAAGAGGTCGTGTTAAGCAAGCTGTTTTACCAATCACAATCCTGTAATATCAAATTAAAGGACATCACACAAGTTATATATTATAAAAATATATGTATTTATTACTAGAATAATCATCTATACTCTTTATGAGTCTAGAAGCACAAGCGTTTAAACAAAAGCACAGTATAACATATGAAAGTTGCACAATTATGGATGAGGGCGGGTGGCCACTCAAACCATATATTAAGAAAGTGGTATAAGAGATTCCAATCAAACAGTGGTTAGGCCTAGGGCCTAGGGAATCGCTGGGAGCAGTCGGGACTAGCAATGCTGAAGTCGGGAAAAGCCCGCGGGATTCGGGTGCAGCACTTAAAGCACAGGCATGCACCAATGTTAAGTCAATGGTGCGTAAAAGTTATAAAGTTACTAGGCCAGATTCCATCTCAGTACCCAGGGTTAACCCCACTATACCCTTTGGCTGTGTACTACCACTGCTGACTGTACTAGGGGGTGCAGGTGCTTTAGGAGCTGCAGTGGTAGGGACTGGATATTTCTTGGTGCATTCACTCCCCCAATGGGAAATGGACTTACAAGTATAGCACCAAGGTTTCTTTGGGCCATCATTCTTCTTCTTTTTGTTACCATTCTGGTAACCATCCTCCTTATTAGAATTTTGTGGGCCTGAAGAAGACTTCTGGTCTTTTTCTTTATCTTTCTTATCCCCACCCTTCTGGTCTGTTTTCTTCTGGTCACCACCATGGTTCTGGGGTTTCTGCTTAATCCTTGTTCTGACCCATTTGTCCGCCTTCTTTCCCAATTCTTGGGGAGAGGTCAGATCAGAGTCAATAAGGTATTGATGCAACAGCTGGTTCTGACAGTTATTAAGGATCTGCTCTCTCATTATAAGATTGTACAATCCTGTATAGTCTGAGACTTTACTTCCCTGCAGCCAACCCTCCAGAGCCTTAGTGGCACAATCAACAAAATCAGTCCAGTCCTGAGTCTGTGCTTTTTGGGTGTCTCTGAGCAACAACCCGTATTGCTCTGTGGTTAGGCCAAACCCTTCAATAAGAGCACTCTTCAGGACGGAGTAGTTTTTGGCATCCTCAGGTCTAACTGTGAGGAGCCTATCCCTCCCTTTCTCAGAAAAGGAGTACCATAAAATTGCAGCCCACTGATCTTAAGGAACCTGCTGTACCATGCAGGCTCTCTCCAGAGCAGTCATCCATTTGTGGATGTCATCCCCTTCCTTGTAGGGGGGCACTATTTTTGTCAAGTTTCTATTGTCATAGGACCTGTCTTTCTCTCTAGGAATATTGCTGCCACCAGTGGAGTCTAATCCACACAACTTTTCTTCTCTTGCTAAAGCAAGTTTAGCTTGAGCCAAGGCTATCTCTTCCCTCTCTATCTGAAGTTGGACAGCCCTCATCCTGGGCCTATGCTCTTTCCTCTGGGGGAAGTCATTCCCCTTTGAGATTCCCTGGAGGCACTAGAAATGTTAGACTCCCTGGAAGGGGATCTCACTCTTCTATTACCCAAGGGAATTATGGTGTATGGTCTGGGGAGGTGCTGGCCCTCTCCATTACCATGTAGGTCCAAGTTGGTATGGTTAAGCCTGCCAACCTGTACCTGGTTACCCCTCTGATCCTGTGGGGACTCATCTACCTCTGAGTCCTCCTCCTCCGCTTCTTCCTCTTCTTCTAAGTCCACCACTGGGGTGTCCTCAGTCTCAGGGGGGTTCACTCCATCTCCTGTATCTAAGGGAGCTGCACTCGCCTTATCTAAGTCATCCTTTTCCAGGATGGCTATTAGGGAAGGAATGGTGGGGTTGTGACCCCTTTTTAGCCCTCTTGCAATGCATAAGGCACCCAAGTCTTTATGGCTAAGTTTGTCATAGCTGGAAGTTGCCTTGGTAAGGTCAACCTTCACAGGTAGAGAGCTGGAAGCTTCACCTGTGCCAGACATGACTGCTAGTGAGGTGCAAGTGGTGCACTTACCTACACTAAGTTTTTTCCTACTGTACCTTGCTAGTGAGTTGTAGGCAGGGTGTGCTAATCCCTTTGATCTACAACTACTAAGTTCAGTAGAACTTAAATATGCTAAGCTTTTGTTTATATGTACCTAAGGTACTTGATGTGATCTTTCAATTTGATAAAAAGATTGCAATGGTAAAACAACAGCAAGCTCAACTCCGCACCGCTGCACACCAATGTGAGAAGTTGGCCTGATATATGATGTTTCCAATTCT
Organism: Lissotriton vulgaris; assembly: GCF_964263255.1. Classification (NCBI taxonomy): domain Eukaryota; kingdom Metazoa; phylum Chordata; class Amphibia; order Caudata; family Salamandridae; genus Lissotriton; species Lissotriton vulgaris. Next base: position 825,585,657 of record NC_141699.1, read on the forward strand.
GGAACCACCTTGTATCAGTCCAAACAACCCTTATGGTTACTTCCGCTCAACCTAGAAGGACCAAACGTAAGACTCATACACTAGAGGTGTGTACCAGTGAGGGAACACCGGCGTTGCTGAGTTACCTCACCCACAGGAAGCGGGTGCACAGGTGCGAAGTAGTGTCGGGTTTTGTCACGCAGGTTGCTGGTGCTTGGAGCTGAAGATTCTGCAGGCGTCGAGACGAGAAGTGTCCGGTGTGATCCAAGGGTGGATCGAAGTTAAAGATGATCTGAAAGCAGAGGGGACAGAGTCTGGGTCACTTTGCAGTGACCAGCGTGGAACCAGAAGGAACCAGGCAATGTCGGGCGCTTTCAGGTCGCTGACGGGTCGCTTCTCTCCGCTGCCACGTGGACTCTGGGGCACCGAGAGCATCCAGGAGTGGATCACGAGCTGTCCCACTCAGGCTCTCGCTGTCGGCAGTGTTGGCTTTAAGATCGGAGCAAACAAACCGTGGCAAGGGCAACTCACGCAGGATTCGAAGATGGCGTCGCACTCGGACCAGGAGGGTCAGAGCGAGTGCTCCTTTTCAGAGGAGCAGGTGCAAGTCTCGAGCAACCAGAATCACAAGTTAGATTTCGTAGTTCGTTGGCACAGGGGCCACAAGACAACGGGCAAGTTACCGGGCCAACGCAGTGAGCCAAAAGAAGCAGAAGGGCCCCACGCAGCACTCGGTGAGTGTAGAGTGGTGAGCTTCGGTGCAACAGAGGCTCAGGGCTGGGGCTTCTTAAACCCCGATGTACAGCTTCGAGGGTCACTCGGGGGCTGCACGGTCAGCCTCTAATGGACTTTCCAAGATGGTGGGCCCCATGCTTCAGGTCGCCTCCACGGGTCTCAGCTCTGCAGGGACTGTGCATCGGGCTGTTAGAAGGCAGGCACGCTAGGTCTTGTCAAACTCTGTCGCTTGAGTTCTGGCGGGCACTGCAACAAAGCAAGGGTCAAGGTGCTGGATGGTGCCTGTTTGCACAGGGTGGTCACTCCTTGACCACAAGGGAGATTCTTCAGTCTTCTACGTCGAGTAGGATGTCGAAGGGTCCAGAGTTTTGTTTCTTATGTTTCATCAGGATAATCTGAGTGCTTTGGCACTGCTCCTATTCTTATACCAATCTAGGGGGCTGGATTACCTGCTAGGTCCCCTCCTATGGGTGGGACCCAGGAAGGGGGTGGTTACACCCCTTTCCCTTTGTCCAGGCCGCACTGGGGCTGGGGCTGGTGAGCCCCAGAACCGGTTTGACTGGATGATGCAAGGGGAAGCCTTGTGCGCCCCAGGCAGTGTCTGGTTTCTTTCAAACCTCCCTCCTACAATCCACTATCTCCTGTCTGGGGTGGTGTGACACCTCCCCGCGACAGGAAAGCCTTTGTCCAGGCCTCCTCGGGTGAGTTTCGGTCAGCAGCAGGAGGTCAGACTCGTGTCTGTGGCAGAAGCGTCCATTTTGTAATGCTGAGGCTCTTTTAAAATCAACCGCGTTTCAGTAAAGTAACATGTCTTCTTCCTCTAGAGGGATGGAATGCTATCCTCGTCGACAGGACTGTCGAGGGGATAGTATTCCAAATTGTATGACACCTTACAAGACATGCTTTGATAAAGCCAAACCAAAGTTAACATATAACCGCGAGGATTCTAATGCACTTAATAGTATATGGTTTGGCATTATCCCGGAACAGCTTAGGGAATTGTTCCCGACAGCTGCAGACAGGCTCAGCTCATGCTAGAGCACCATCTCACGTTAAACCACGCACTCTGCCTCCAGGATTGATAAGGCCTTCCATAGGAGTGACTCACAGGTTTATATGTGTCCAGATATAGGTTTAGATATAGGTATACTATATCTAAGCAAGAGGTGATTACACCAACTTGCCCCAGCTGACGGATCAGCCAGTTGTGTCAATTTAAGAACCAGTCAGGGGTGGCAAAAGATATGCTACAGCCCCTGGTAGGCCTTGGTGGCACCTATGCCCTGAGCACCTATAGTGCATGGTACAGGGGCTGACAAGGAGTCCAGTTCCAATTGGGTTATGTACCTATAGTACATGTATGTGAATTTAGAGAAAGAACAGCAGGCTGGGGTTCTGATTAGCAGGCCCACAGCCTCAGTAAGTCGAAAACCAGTGAAGCAAAAGCAAAAATTGGGGTGACCATAGGATAGCAGACCCTACTCTCCAACAGGGTGTAACCCCCCCCCTTCCTGGTCCCACCCAGAGGAGGGACCTAGCAGGTGATCCGGCCCCTAGACTGAGAATAAGAGTAGGAGCTGTGTCCCAAGACTTCAGATCATCCTGAACTCGACTTGAAACTAAGAAGAAAACTGGGCTTCGACATTCTGCTGCACAGAAGACTGAAGAGCATCTCCCTTGTTGCCAAGGAGTGATCACCCTGTGAATACAGGCACCATCCAGCAACTCGACGTCTGCTTTGCCGCCGCCTCCCGCCGGAGCCCGTGCCCAGAGCCCGACAAGACCCTGATTACCAGATATCTCAGAGCCTGATCAACAGTCCCTGAAAAGAAGAGACCCGTGGAGGCACCGAGAGACGTGGGACTGGCCATCTTGAAAGACCCACGAGGAGCTGTCTGCGGAGCACCAGAGGCACCCTCGATGCTGTGCTTTGGGGTTTGAGAAGCCCCACCGTCGAGCAGCATCTGCACCGAAGATCAGCCCCCCAGCATCTCCACGATCTGCGTGGGGCCCTTTTGCATTTTGCCACTCGACGCGTCATCCTGGTTACTGGCCCGTTGGCTAGTGGCCATCTTGTTGACGAAATCCGAAATGAACACTGCTGGTCTCGTTGCTCTAGACTGGCCCTCACTCCTGTAAAAAGGAGCAGCCCCTCTGACCTTGCTGGTCTGAGTGAGAAGCTTGCATCGTTTCCTACGTGGCTTGCATTAGCCAAGGCCTGTTTGCTCTGATCAAGAAGCCGACACCGCCATTAGCTAGAGCCTTTGTGGGACAGCTCGTGACCGATGCCTGGACGTCCTAGACCTCTTCGTGTCCACGTGGCTGCAGAGACAATCTTCACTTCTTCGCCTATTTGCACCCCACATCGCCTGGTTCCATCCTGGTTCCACCGTAGTCACTGGCTAGTGACTTTGAACATTGCCCCCTCTGCTTTCAGGTCTTCGCCTCTTCAGATTCACCCTTGGATCCACCGGAACTCTCCACGATGACCCGCCTGCAGCATCTTCCTCTACAGGCTCCATAGACCAGCGCGACGAAACCCGACACACTTTGAGACATATGCACCCGCTTCTTGAGGGTGAGGTAACCCTGCCACTCCGGTGCTCCTGTGTAGCAATACACCTCTAGTGTGTATGTTCCAAGTTGCTAGGTTCAAGGTCATCCGGAAGTTTCCCTTTGCAGTAACTTTGTAACTTTTACGCACCATTGACTTTGCATTGGTGTATGCGTGTGCTTTAAGCGCTGCACCCGAGTCCCGCGGGCCTTTCCCGACTTAGTCACTCCTAGTCCCGATCAGCTCCAGCGATTCTACAGGCCCTAGGCCTACTTCCTTTCCGATTGGTGGTACTTATACCACTATTTTAGTATATGGTTTAGGTGGCCCCTAGGGCTCATCCATATTGTGCAGCTTTTGTATATTTGAAACTGTGTTTTGTTTTCACGCATTTGCTTCTGTGCTCATAAAGAGTATAGGGGATACTTGTAGTAAATAAATATATATATATATTCAATATATATCTATGTGGTGTCCTTTCATTTGGTATTCAAGGGGATTGTGTATGGTAAAACAGCTTGCTTCACATGCCTTACAGAGTTTAGCCTAAGACTGCTTTGTTCACGCTACCTCTAGGATAGCTGGTCTATAAGGTTGACTTACAACCAATCATCATAAGGGTTGCTTGGCATGGTACAAGGTGATCACTAGAACTAGTGAGCATCATATACCAGGCCAACTTCTCACAACACGGACCCATGGTTTTCTCTGGAGCTAAAGGCACCACCAACTCCTCCATCAACTCCTGAATGGTGTCCAATGCCCACTGACATTCCATTGTGCCCGGGGAGCCCACAAAAAACAAGTCGTCTAGGTAATGCGTAATCAGCCCCAAACCAGTGTGGTGTGTAAAAAATGCCCCTGCAAAAAGGTACTGAAACACTCGAAGAGAGCACAAGACATCGAACAGCCCATCGGTAAAGCCTTATCCACGTACCATTTTCCCTCAAACTGGAGTCCCAAAAGACTCCAATCGTCCGGATGTACGGGAAGCAGACAAAATGCAGATTTTATGTCGCATTTCGCCATTTCTGCAGTTGCGCCCGAGGTCACCACTAGGGACATTGCAACGTCAACTGAGGAATATGACACTGAGTCTGCCTCCCCGTCAATAAAATTGTTGACAGAAGACCCCTCAGGCCACGATAGGTGTTGAATGAGCCTGCACTGCCCGACTTCCTTCTTGGGCACCACACCAATTGGAGAAACAACAAGTCCTGCAATGGCCAGTCCTGAAACGGACCCGCCATCCTGCCCTCACGCACCTTTTTGTCTAACTTGTCCTGGACTAGTGGCATATGCTCAAATGCTGACCTCAAATTCTTTGCCCATCGCCGCTGGTGAAGCCCTTCATACCCCAGATGGAAACCCTCTACAAAACCCTCCAACAGTACCTGCTTTGCTCCCAGATCTTTATAGTCATGCAAAGCAGCCCTCAGGGACACCAGTTTAAATGGTGTAGGAGCCCTTGGGCCCAGACCCTTGAGGTCCCTTACCTCCTCTACTCCCTTGTGACTGCTGTGCCGGCCCTGGTGCATTTCCCCCTGTCTGATGCCACTGCTGGCCTCCCTGCGGCTTGAGTCCCCAACATCTGACCAAAGGGTGTTTTCTCCCGCACTGAGAGCATTTGTGCCTGAATTTACAATACTCTCGCGTGCACATGCCCTTATTGAACTCCCTTATTAGTCCAAAAAAGTGATGCCTTAGGTCTAATTAAAACAGTCTATTTCTGAAAGAGCAACATAAATTGTCTCCTCCTAAATGAAGCAAATCATATTAACAAAGCAAATTCTAACTCATTTATACACCTCCAAACCTGATCCAGAACATAGCACAGAATTCTAAATGGTATTTTATTTTTACCTCAATTAGAATTTTTTTTACCACAAAGGATTGTTATTTTACAAACCAATATTTAGAGACATTGACAAACTAAACATATATAAACAACACATTACTTTTTACACATATATATACACTTATATTGACTTTTTTGTATCTTTTTAAAGCATGTTAGCCCAATTTTTTTGCAAAGAGGATGCTATATATATGTACAGTTAAGCATTCCCGTAAAACAAGATCTAACCAGAAATCAAAAGTACATGGAAGGTCTATATTGTTTTGACCTATCTTCTTGTTGTACTCTTTTTGAATATATATTTACACAACGTTAGATTTTTTAACTGGTGTCTTCTCGTGGGTGTCGACGCGTTTCAGCCCATTGACTACGGGCCTCATCAGGACATGGGCTAATGATAATCCGTCGTAATTAGTGTGCTCCAACCGTTTTGTAAAAGAACGAACGAAGAACTTGTTCAGTTGTACTGCTAAATAGCAAATCAAGACTTAAGGCTCCTACTGTCAAAATGATTAGTGAAGTCCAAATAGCCTCTAAGGGTATACAGATGGCCGCTTTCTCTAGTCACAAGGAAACGGACTGGAGTGGAAATCGCCGGAGACACTTTTCTTTTATCACCGGTATTAGAGCTGCAATATACTGTCCGTTCGCAGTGGGGTTCAGTCACACGCCATATTAGTTCTGTCTTATTGAACTCCCAGCACGCTCCTGACCCCCCTGGAGAGGCTGCTGCAGACCCCACCCCTCCCCGGGAGGGTCTCCCTGGAAAGGGCCGGTAGACTAGCGGTAAACCACTGGCTGTGAATATCGTTTTCCCCCCAGCAGACGCCCCCATTGTGTGCTGCCGCAAATCAGAATCCAACTCACCCCACTTCGCCTCAGAATCCTAAGCTATCCTGGCCCTAAACTCCTCATCATACAGGGCCCAGGCATATCCACCCTCCCGTAATCTGAGCCTTCCGAATTACGTCCATATACTTAAAGATGGCCACACAACGCTCAGGGAACCTCTCACAATATACACTAGCATATATCAAAAATGCTGCCGTCCAATTTTCAATCGTAAGCAGCACTTTTGGTCTCTTGGCCAACTCATACTACTCTTCCTTAGCCTCTTCCTTAGATCGCACCTCCCTGTGCAGGAGCTTCAGAATCTCAACATATTCACCCTTCCAGATCATCTCTTTTGTGGCCAGCATCAGATGCGCCCCCAAGGGCTTAGTCACTCCCATGTAAGGTAGTTTTTTAAACTTCAATTCTTTACTTGGTACCGGGTCTTTACCTGACACATCAGGGTCCGTATTCATCCCCGCCTCCACTTGGGACCCAGGCAACACATTCCCCGCCGTCTCCACTGCTTGATCCTTCATATATTTTCCTTTGTGGAGCTTACCACCCGGCTCCTCCCCAACAACGTCCCCTCCAGTCCCCACCGACACCATCTGCAGGCTGCCCTGGAGCCTACCACCCGGCTCCTTACGAACACCATCCCCTCCAGTCCCCACCAACACCGTCTTTGGTCTGGCCCGTGGGACAACATGCTCACCTGGCTCAAGTAACGGCACTTGTCCCGGCGCCACTCTCCAAGCCACACGTCCAACCAGGTCCACTGCCCGAGGAGCCCCTCCTGTGGGGCCGTAGCCTCTCCTGGATCCCAACGCCGTGGCCGGCTGCCCTACATGCTGTGCCTGTAAAACACTAGAGGACATGTGAGAAGGCACCCCCCCCCTCCTCATCCTCCCGCAATTCCCCTTCCTCTGGGCTGTCATCATCGTAATCCAAAACCATGACTTCCTCCATCTCTAGAGGCACCTGCACAAAACTGACATTCCGGGCCTTGCTCAACCCTACGTTGCGCACACTAGCTTCAGACAATGCTCTCACTGAGGGAGCCGGCTGTACCCGCCGATACTCCCCCACATCGCGCTGACTAACTTGAAGATGTCTATCCACGATGCCGGCGGGCCGGCGCCCCCTGCAGGTTGGTGGGGCCAGTGAAGTCGCGCCGGACTTTTGTGCACTGGCCGCGTCGGGCTCCCCTGCCGGTACGGGACGTGCCATGCAAGGCTCCACCCTCCCTTCTCCTCAGCGCTGCTGGGCCATACAACGCCCTACTGAGTCTGCGGAAGCTCCACGTCCCCTACCCTCCACAAACTCTAGCGGCTTCAACAGAGAGCCCGCCTCAGAGAGCGGCCACTCTCTCCCGCCGCCACCAACTTCGGGTGCTTCGGTGACGTACACGCCGCTACCGCCGCGGGAACCCCGGCCGATGCCAGCCGCACTGGGCGCGAAGGCCCCGGTACCTCGCCCAACACCAGGTCCAGCCTGCCCGCTTCGTTCAACAAGCGGATCGCTTCGATGACGCGAGCGTCTTCAGCTGCCATCTCACCCCGCTGTTATATACCTGTACCTGAACTCGCTGACAAAACCAACTGACCAAAGCCACCGAACACACTAACCTAAACTCTGACAAAAATTTCCCTATGCTACACTCCCAGCCACCAGGTCACCAATGACAAAATGGTGGCTGGGAGAGGCAGCCCAATGTATTTAAACGTTGGGCTGCATTTGGGCTGCAAAAAAACAGCCCAGTGCTCAAATTGGGCGCTGATGGTTATGCAGGCACCCCCCCTCCCAAACAGCCCGGGGGGGGGACCTCCCGGTGGTCGGACGCCCCCCCAAGCCCCTCTTCCAGCACATGCATAATGCTTTTCAAGGGAGAATGGAAGTTGCGATGTTGAGAAAGCACAGCCCTCTCAGAAGGCTTCTGTGCAGCATTAGCTATCGTGGGTGTATGTAAATGTAAATGTGTTGGCATTTATATAGCGCACTACTTACCCGTAGGGTCCCAAGGCGCTTTGACCGCTGCGAAACCCTTCCTGGCTTCCCTGAGAGATGGTCCCTTAATGGGTATCTCCAGGGTGAGACCAGGCATCCCCGGCGGTCTGGTGGGGCCGTTAGTGAAGATGAGGCAAGCTAATGCCCAGAGTTGCCGAGTGTGATCGCTGATCAGAGTGGGCACCGAGGCGAGAGAATTATCGAGTCTGCTGACCCTGGTCCAGAAAGCTGCCGCGCCGGGAATCGAACCCTGGTCCCAGGCCGTCCTCTGCTCTCGGGTCTGCCGCCTCTAACCGGTGAGCCACACTACTTCACTGCCATGGAAAATGCTCTGCCAAACACTTCCTTGACCTGCATAGGCTTACTGTACTTGCTGTCTCCCTTTCTTTGTAGCGTGGCCAACTTTACTCGCACCCACTCGCCTCTTTCCAGTTCTGTCTCTTTCACATTTCTGTGGTTGTTGTAGTGTCTTGAATAGATGGCCTGTGCCTTTTCCAAATTGGCTTGCACCACTGCTGGGGACCACTCGCTCGTTATGGTTTTTTCCTTCCATACGCGGTTGTCCCGAGTGAATGGTTCACAACCCCTCAGAATTTTGAAGGGGCTATATCCTGTCCCTGTGGGGGTGATTCTGTACGCCCACACCATGTGCCATATCTCCCTTTCCCAGTCTTTGTTGTTGGAGATAGCTGCCTGCACCGACCCCATCACTACTCTGTTAAATCGCTCTACCAGTCCATTTCTGGCCGGATGGTAGATGGACGTATGTTTGGCTAGGATACCATTCCTCTGCATAAAGTTGCTCCATTTGTCTGACCTGACTTGGGGGCCATTATCACTTAGGATGGACTTGGGGATGCCCTCTCTCACAAAGGTGTCAGACAGGAACTTTATGATGGTCTCTGTATCCATCGCTTCATCCACTTTCAACTCTGGCCATTTCGAATATCTATCCATGAGGACGCACACGTATTTTTGAACTCCTTGTTCATCCAAGATCGGGCCCAGGATATCCACCGACAACTCTTCCCACGGATTCTGCGGGGGGTCAAATTTTCCTATTGCTGGGCGTAGCAGGTTGAGTGTTTTATCTGCTCCTTGGCACTGTAAGCAGTCCCTGACGTGTCTTTCGGCTCGTACATCCATCCCTGGCCACCAGTAGTTTTGCTTGGTCCTCAACTTCATTTTTCCTATTCCCAAATGGCCTTCGTGGAGCATGCTTAGTAACTTGGGGATGATGTTTGCCGGGGGAATGACCTTATCTCCCCTGTACACGAACACTCCTTGGTCGTCCATTGACAACTCTTCCCTGATCTCGTAGTATGGTTTAAGGTCCTCACTGGTCTGTCTTTTGTCTGGCCATCCCTTTGTGATGTATAATTTCACCTCCTTTATGGTCTGGTCTTCATCATAAGCTTCTTTCCACTCCTGATTTCTGATTACTCTTTCTTGGTCTTCCGTGAGTGCTACCAATTCTTCCATCCCTGCTTGGTCTTCCTCGCTCTGTTCCATGGCCGCCGCCCTGCTTAAGTAGTCTGCCACTCTGTTCCTGCTGCCTGGGATGTATTCTACATTGAATCTGAATTCTAATAGTTTTAGGGTCATCTTTGAGATCCTGGGCGTGGCACTGGCATGTCCGCTGGATGTTAGTACTTTCAGTAAAGGCTTATGATCCGTTTTCAACTGGAACCGTGTGCCCCACAGAAATTGCCTGAACCTTGTCATTGCCCACACGACTGCCAGCATCTCTTTTTCTATCACGCTGTATTTCTTTTCCGTTTCGCTCAGTGTGCGGGATGCAAAGCTAAGTGTCTCCATCCTTCCTTGTCCTCGGTCTTGCATCAATACAGCACCCAGCCCCTTGTCGCTGGCATCGGTAGTAAGCACTGTCTTTTCCTGGGGGTCGTATCCCTGGAGTGGTACTGCTCCTACCACCTCCCTTTTGATGACTTCGAATTCACTGTGTGCCTCCTCCATCCAACGGAACTCAGTACTGTCTCTCATCAGCTGCCTCATGTAATGCGTCTTGGTGGCGAAGTGCTGCACGAACTTGCTGTAGTATTCCGCCATGCCTAAAAATGACCTTACCTCCTCTTTGTTGGTGGGCGGTGGTGCTTCACAAATTGCCTTTACATTCTCTGCTTTAGGGATAACTCCTCGCACCCCGATTTCGTGCCCTAGGTAGGTCACGGACTCCATGCCTATCCGGCACTTGGCCCATTCTGCTGTGAGGCCCTTACCATCTAGGATCTTCAGTACTTTGCTGAGTTTCACATCGTGGTCTGGTTTGTCTCGCCCCATTACCAGGATATCATCCTGAAAATACTGGATGCCATCCATGTCCTTAAACAGTTGGTGCATCAGTTTCTGGAACACCGCAGCCGCCGAGGCCAGCCCGAACGGCATGCGGCGGAACTGATAGCACCCGAATGGGGTGATGAACGATGTCAATTTCCGGCTCTCTGGGTGTAATGCAATCTGATGGTAAGCTGAGGTCAAGTCTATAGTGGAGTACCACTTGATTCCTCTAGTCTTGGCCAGCATTTCTTCGATTCTAGGTAATGGGAACTTCTCCACCACAATGTTCTTATTCAATTTGCGTAGGTCGACACACAGCCTGACTTTCCCGCTGGGTTTCATAACTACCACCAATGGCGCCAGCCACTCCGCGCACGTGATTGGTCCGATTATCCCCTTTTTTTTCTAAGTCCTGCAGCTCTTCCTGTACTGCTTCTCTCACTGCCAAGGGCACATTTCTCACCTTATGGACGACTGGTACGGCTTCCTCCTTTAGAATTATCTTGAGTGAGAATTTCTCCATCCTTCCCACCGTGCCTCCGAATACTTTGGGGTACTCTCTCTTCCATTTGTCCAGATCTGGCCAGGCTTCAAGTTCGGTGAGTAGTATCTGTTCTTTGCCCCCTGGATCCAGCTTAATTCCCAGGTCGCCTTGGTCCAACCATCCTAACACCGAGGGCCCTCTCTACGATATGTATGGCTTGCAGAAAGTGTAACGGCCTCTGAACTCAAATTTTAAGGGTCTGAATCCTGCCATGGGTATGCGGTCCCCCATTATATGTGACTGGACTGATGTCTAGCTTCTCCAGTTCTGGGCCTAGATGTGGCACAAAGATTTCATTACACACCGCTCTCTGGACGATGGTGTAAGGCGAGCCTGTGTCTGCCACTACGCATATCGGTACTCCCCCTATCGTCATTTCCAGTACCGGTTTCGTCGTTCTCTTGCCTTCCACGCTCAACACTTGGTCGTATATGCAAAGTACAGTGACGACGTCCTCCTCTGTGCCTTCTTCCTGCTCTTCACAATCTTGGCCAATGTATTTTACCATGCTTTTAGAAGATTTCCTCCGGCATACCTTCTCATAGTGGCCCACAATGCCACAGTACATACATTTGGCGCGGAACGCTGGGCACTTCCTGTCGTGCGCCTCGTGGGACAAGCTTCCACATCTGTAGCATGATTTCTTGTTGCTCCCCGTCTGCTTTCCTGGAGGGCCCGGGTTGCCTTGCCATTTGTTGGGCCCCTTCGCTGACTACCCCTTGTACTTGTAGTCTCTGCGGGGCTCCTCCTCATCGACTTTATTCACCATGGTGCTGGGCGCCATCTCCTTCTTCGTCGCTTCCGCGCACCTGCGCGCCAACTCTGCCCTCTTGACTATTACCATCACCTCCTTGTCCTGCACTGTTGTGCTCGTGGTGTGCATCACTATCTGATCTTTGATGAATTTTTCTTCCCATGTATCATACTTGCATGTGGCCGCCAGTTTCTTCAGGGCCGCCACGTATTCCTCTACTGTCTCTCCCGGACGTTGTTTCCTTTGCTGGAAATTGAATCTGTCTACTGATACACACACTGCCAGCCTGTAGTGTTCATTCAGGTCATCAATGGCATGGGCATACACATCGTCGTCTGCGCTTCCTCTTTGTTTGGGCACCAGGCTCTTGTAAATTCTGAGTCCTTCCGGGCCTAGGTTGAGTAGTAAGATGCGCTTTTTCCTCTTGGGGTTGAACTGTTCCTCGTTTTCATCTTCTAAGACTCCTATGAAGTTGTCAATGTACTCCCTCCAGTCTTCCCACTTCATCAGTGGTTCTCCTGGTCTGGGCAGGAATTGCACTGGCGCCATTGCGTATCCCGCTTGCGCGCTCATCTTTTCACTTTTGATCGTGGGTGGTGTGCTCCCTTGACTCCTGGGACTGCCTGGTGTATTGTCTGGCTCCTGTTTTCCAGCTTGTAACTGGGGACTTTCTGTGTTGGTCCCCTCGCCCTTTCCTAAGGACGCCAGCGCGGTTTCCCTTTATTTTTATGGTACACTGTGCAATCTGGCGCAATTGCGTTTGATTTCGCTTGGGTCTTTTCTCTCCACCCCCTGCGTAATTGTCTTTCCCTCCGGGGTGGGGTTGGGCTCTGCCGCGCTCTTTAGGGTAGGGTACCTCGTGTGGTAGCTTGTTGGCCTCTCCTCGACCGTGTGCTTCCCTTGGCCACCTGGCACCGCTGTCCTGCTTCCTGCTGTGGACCTTGAGTTCACCGGTATCAATGATGTTTCCTTCGGTGTGTTTTCTGTTGTTTTTTATTTCTTTGGTGTGCAGGGGTTCAGGATCCCGTCCTCGTCGCCATTGTAATGTCGAGATTCTCCCAATAAAGACTCCACAAGTAGCTTAGGCTTAAACTGTGTTTATTCACTTTATGAGCCCTAAAGAGCGCCGAGCCGATCAGCCGTCAGTACCGGCTTTCGCGCCTCTCATGCGCGATGCGTGCACAGCCACCAATATGGCCGCCAGCACGTCACGTCACGGCGTGACGTGCAACAACTAGAGCGCGACACCACAATAACTCCTGTACCATGAGCAAGAAATTCAAGTGTGGGTGGCCATACCTATGATAACATGCATTGACAATGCGTCAAGCTTTAACGTGCCAACGCACATAAACACAAGCATTCACAAATGCGGTTTAAATGCACTGCATGTAATAGGGCTTGACTTTCATTAAGTTAAAGCCATTTGCTTTGCTATACAATACCATTAGCAAAGCAAATGGCTTTAACTTAATCAAAGGCGAGACCTATTGCATTTTCAATGCTTGTTATGCACTGTTTCTGCATGGCAAGTCATTATTTTGAGTTTTATGGCTTAGGGAGGTGATGCAACTGCTAACCAATCTGCGTTTAACCCCTTAGTCAAAGGCTCTAATTCCGTAGGTCTGACTCACCATTTGAACTCCACAAAGTTGATAAAGTGTAAATCATCGAGTTGGGTAGCACTAGCAGTTATCATTTGTCTCCAACCTCCTGCTGGCACGTTAAAACACCAAAACCAAAACAGGGTCTGGGCTCACTGGCAATAAGGACAAGCCTCACTATCAATAAACTATAAACCAAAACACAATACCAGTATTGCCAACTTAATTACACTTGGACCACGGGTGATCACTCGAATCGCTGACTGAAACAGTGACTCTCGGAGAACAGTTTTGTCCGAAATAAATCAAAATGTTTTAATTTTTATATCACATATACCATATCAATGGGCAGTTTTTTGTTTTTTAGATAAACATTTCGATAACTCCACAGAAGTATGTCAAGACATCAAATAATGAAAACGAGTACAAAAGACACTTTTTAGACAAATTGACAACTTGCATTCCACATTCATACGGGACAACACACAGATAAATATACATATATATACATTCGAAAGATTCTATTTACAGCATGTATTTTTGAAAAACAAAGCATTGGAACAACCAACTAAACAGTTTTCATGTGTTTGAGAGTAAATCAACAATTCCTAATGCTGAATAGAGGAGGTCTACGCGTTTCGATGACCCCTTGTTGTGGGGAAATCTCGTCAGGACCAAAAGCCTGTGAATGAAGAAACAAGATTGGGTCAACTAAGGGGACCGGACTATACCTCTCGACGTATCAGATGGGATAAGTGAAACTAATCCTACCTTAGAGTTGCTGGGTTCTCTTTTGAGATTTAAACTGTAATAAAAACAGAACCTGTTTTAACCCATGGTTAAAGACGCAGAAAAAACCGCAATCGCATTTTCCTAATTATCACATTCACTCGTGAGTACTTACATAGTGTTGCGCAGGGTGCGCTCTCAAAGGGTTTAGTTCTCATCTATAAGTGGAGGAAGTGGAGATCTAAAAAATGGAAGGACTAGTAAGAGATCTAGTGATTTAGCGGGGGATGGCAGTTGCTATCAGTGAACCGGAGACAACTTACATGTAATTGAAGCGTGGAGACGGGGCTGTTTACTGCTAGTAAAAAGGACAAAACCATCTCTCAACAGGATAGTATGTGTCTCAACATTTTGCCCCAATTCCAACCAACTCAAGAAAACCATTCTACAAAATTGGCATTTAGTAGAAAATGGTGCTGAGACGCTAAAAGAGAAGCCATTATTTGCCTTTAAAAAGGACCAGAGTGTGGCCAACCACCTTGTACGAGCAGCAGTGAAGCAGAACCCGCCCACAATTAACACCATGCTAGTCCTACCACCTATACAGGGTCACCACAAATGCGGATCTTGCATTTGTTGCGCAAGCACAGAAGAGGGATGCTTGTTTCAACATAAGCAACTTTTTTGGAAACACGAAAAGTTCACGAACTGCAAATCAAAATACGTCATCTACGGCATAACATGTCCCTGTGACATGTTATATATTGGGAAAACAAGCCAAGAAATTAGATGCCGCATCACCCAACACAAATCCCGCATAAAAAAGAAAGTCACAACTGCCCCCCTTGTTAATCATTGGATCAGTCATGAGCACACACTAGACGACCTGAAATGGACAGTCATTGCCAAAATCGAAAAAGACCCCAGAGGAGGAGATATTGAGGCTAAACTATCTCGCCACGAAGCCATGCTTATTGTCAAGTTTAATACAGCTACAGATGGCCTTAACGAACTCTCTGAGATCTACCGTCTATAAACTTACACATGGAAAGATTCGAGTTACCGTCTCCTGTGCAGAACGTGAGCCCGACTACACAAGGTCACATGACAGACACAACGTCTCCATGACGACGAATCCTAAAAAACTACAATCCCCACAAATCCTACGACCAGGAAGTGAGTTAAAACCCCGGACACACGAGTCAAGAAACATCGAACTGGATGATGCCGGTATCTGCATTCATTTGACAGAGACCGAAGAACGTGGACCCCCAAATATACTCACCATACTACAAACCTACAGGTACATCGGAACAACCTGACAGAACCGTGATAGAACAGCGATCCTGCCCACGTAGTTCCCACGAAGAATACTGACAGTAGTCTTCACTTTTCCTTTCAGGAATCAATCAATCTAACAAGGCGTTTCACCGTGCGGATCCGGGAAACAGCCCCGTCTCCACGCTTCAATTACATGTAAGTTGTCTCCGGTTCACTGATAGCAACTGCCATCCCCCGCTAAATCACTAGATCTCTTACTAGTCCTTCCATTTTTTAGATCTCCACTTCCTCCACTTATGGATGAGAACTAAACCCTTTGAGAGCGCACCCTGCGCAACACTATGTAAGTACTCACGAGTGAATGTGATAATTAGGAAAATGCGATTGCGGTTTTTTCTGCGTCTTTAACCATGGGTTAAAACAGGTTCTGTTTTTATTACAGTTTAAATCTCAAAAGAGAACCCAGCAACTCTAAGGTAGGATTAGTTTCACTTATCCCATCTGATACGTCGAGAGGTATAGTCCGGTCCCCTTAGTTGACCCAATCTTGTTTCTTCATTCACAGGCTTTTGGTCCTGACGAGATTTCCCCACAACAAGGGGTCATCGAAACGCGTAGACCTCCTCTATTCAGCATTAGGAATTGTTGATTTACTCTCAAACACATGAAAACTGTTTAGTTGGTTGTTCCAATGCTTTGTTTTTCAAAAATACATGCTGTAAATAGAATCTTTCGAATGTATATATATGTATATTTATCTGTGTGTTGTCCCGTATGAATGTGGAATGCAAGTTGTCAATTTGTCTAAAAAGTGTCTTTTGTACTCGTTTTCATTATTTGATGTCTTGACATACTTCTGTGGAGTTATCGAAATGTTTATCTAAAAAACAAAAAACTGCCCATTGATATGGTATATGTGATATAAAAATTTAAACATTTTGATTTATTTCGGACAAAACTGTTCTCCGAGAGTCACTGTTTCAGTCAGCGATTCGAGTGATCACCCGTGGTCCAAGTGTAATTAAGTTGGCAATACTGGTATTGTGTTTTGGTTTATAGGCACGTTAAAACAAGCATTAGAAATGCAATCGGGCTCAGATTTATTTGAGTTTGAGCTAATGGCATTGTAAATGGCAATGTCTTTTCGCCATGTGTTATGGAGTGTGTGCATGTGGTTTGTAGTGGAATTATGGGGGTTGGATTGTAATTTTACCAATGGTGGCATGCTGTGCTTTAGATGAATATGTTTAAAAGTAAAGTGTACCATACTGTGATTGCTACAATAGTTAATTGTGGATAGGTTAACAATTGATGCGTGCACTGATGGCTGGTGGTGTGTGACTCACTGTCACTCACTGTCACTCACTGTCACTCTACACTCACTGTCACTCTGCACTCACTGTCACTCTGCACTCACTGTCACTCTGCACTCCCTCTGCACTCACTGTCACTCTGCACTCACTGTCACTCTGCACTCACTGTCACTCTGCACACACTGTCACGCTGCACTCACTGTCACGCTGCACTCACTGTCACGCTACACTCACTGTCACTCTGCACTCACTGTCACTCTGCACTCAATGTCACTCTGCACTCAATGTCACTCTGCACTCACTGTCACTCTACACTCACTGTCACTCTACACTCACTGTCACTCTGTACTGACTGTCACTCTGCACTCACTGTCACTCTGCACTCACTGTCACTCTGCACTCACTCTACACTCACTGTCACTCAGCACTCACTGTCACTCTGCACTCACTGTCACTCTGCACTCACTGTCACTCTGCACTCACTGTCACTCTGCACACACTGTCACTCTGCACACACTGTCACGCTGCACACACTGTCACGCTGCACTCACTGTCACTCTGCACTCACTGTCACTCTGCACTCACTGTCACTCTGCACTCACTGTCACTTTGCACTCACTGTCCATCTGCACTCAATGTCACTCTGCACTCAATGTCACTCTGCACTCACTGTCACTCTACACTCACTGTCACTCTGCACTCACTGTCACTCTGCACTCACTGTCAGTCTGCACTCACTGTCACTCACTGTCACTCTGCACTCACTGTCACGCTGCACTCACTGTCACTCTGCACTCAGTGTCACTCTGCACTCACTCTGCACTCACTGTCACTCTGCACTCACTGTCACTCTGCACTCACTGTCACGCTGCACTCACTGTCACGCTGCACTCACTGTCACTCTGGAGTCACTGTCACTCTGCACTCACTGTCACTCTGCACTCACTGTCACGCTGCACTCACTCTACACTCACTGTCACTCACTGTCACTATGCACTCACTGTCACTCTGCACTCACTGTCACTCTGCACTCACTGTCACCTTCTTGGGTCTGCAAGCAGCAGCAGCCTAGCACTGAAGCCTAGTTCCCTTCACAGCAGCACGGCAGACACGCACGCGCGGCACTGCCGATCTGTGCTGATCTAATATGCAGGGCTGCTCTGTGTCTTCATCCTTCTTGGGTCTGCAAGCAGCTGCTGCCTGGCACTGAAGCCTTGTTCCCTTCACAGCAGCAGCACGCACGCGACACACTCCAGATCTGATGCATTTGATTCTCTAAATTGTGTTGATGGAATCTGCAGGGCTGCTCTGTGTCTTCATCCTTCTTGGATCTGCAGGCAGCCGCTTCCTGGCACTGAAGCCTAGTTCCCTTCACAGCAGCAGCACGCACGCAATACACTCCAGATCTGATGCATGTGATTCTCTAAATAGTGTTGATGGATGCATTGGTGGTGGTGGTACTGCTGCCCGTAATACTGGTAGTGGTAGTACTGGTGGTGGTACTGGTGGTGGTAGTACTGGTGGTGGTAGTGGTACTGGTTGTGGTAGTACTGGTGGTGGTGGTACTGGTGGTGGTGGTAGTACTGTTGGTGGTGGTAGTGGTAGTACTGGTGGCTGTAGTAGTGGTAGTACTGGTGGCTGTAGTAGTGGTAGTACTGGTGGCTGTAGTATTGGTAGTACTGGTGGTGGTAGTACTGGTAGTACTGATGGTGGTAGTACTGGTAGTACTGGTGATGGTGGTTATACTGGTAGTGGTAGTACTGGTGTTGGTGGTACTGGTAGTGGTAGTACTGGTGGTGGTACAGGTGGTGGTGGTAGTACTGTTGGTGGTGGTAGTGGTAGTACTGGTGCCTGTAGTAGTGGTAGTACTGGTGGCTGTAGTAGTGGTAGTACTGGTGGTGATAGTACTGGTAGTACTGATGATGGTAGTACTGGTAGTACTGTTGATGGTGGTGGTACTGGTAGTGGTAGTACTGGTGGTGGTGGTACTGGTAGTGGTAGTACTGGTGGTGGTGGTACTGGTAGTACTGGTGGTGGTGGTACTGGTAGTGGTAGTAGTGGTAGTACTGAAGGTGGTGGTACTGGTAGTGGTTGTACTGTTGGTGGTAGTAATGGGGGTGGTAGTAATGTTAGTGGTGGTACTGGTGGTGGTGGTACTGGTAGCAGGAGTACTGGTGGTGGTGGTACTGGTAGCAGTAGCATTGGTGGTGGTGGTACTGCTGCCCGTAATACTGGTAGTGGTACTACTGGTGGTGGTGGTACTGGTGGTGGTAGTACTGGTGGTGGTAGTGGTACTGGTTGTGGTAGTACTGGTACTGGTAGTACTGGTGGTGGTGGTAGTACTGTTGGTGGTGGTAGTGGTAGTGCTGGTGGCTGTAGTAGTGGTAGCACTGGTGGTGGTAGTACTGGTAGTACTGATGGTGGTATTACTGGTAGTACTGGTGATGGTGGTGGTACTGGTAGTGGTAGTACTGGTGGTGGTGGTACTGGTAGTACTGGTGGTGGTGGTACTGGTAGTACTGGAGGTGGTGGTACTGGTAGTGGTAGTACTGTTGGTGGTAGTACTGCTGGTGGTAGTACTGGTAGTGGTGGTACTGGTGGTGGTGGTACTGGTAGCGGGAGTACTGGTGGTGGTGGTACTGGTAGCAGTAGCATTGGTGGTGGTGGTACTGCTGCCCGTAATACTGGTAGTGGTAGTACTGGTAGTGGTGGTATTGGTGGTGGTAGTACTGGTGGTGGTAGTTGTACTGATTATGGTAGTACTGGTATTGGTAGTACTGGTGGTGGTGGTAGTACTGTTGGTGGTGGTAGTGGTAGTACTGGTGGCTGTAGTAGTGGTAGTACTGGTGGCTGTAGTAGTGGTAGTACTGGTGGTGGTAGTACTGGTAGTACTGATGGTGGTAGTACTGGTAGTACTGGTGATGGTGGTGGTACTGGTAGTGGTAGTACTGGTGGTAGTGGTACTGGTAGTGGTAGTACTGGTGGTGGTGGTACTGGTAGTACTGGTGGTGGTGGTACTGGTAGTACTGGTGGTTGTGGTACTGGTAGTGGTAGTAGTGGTAGTACTGGAGGTGGTGGTATTGGTAGTGGTAGTACTGTTGGTGGTAGTACTGGGGGTGGTAGCAATGGTAGTGGTGGTACTGGTGGTGGTGGTTCTGGTAGCGGGAGTACTGGTGGTGGTGGTACTGGTAGCAGTAGCATTGGTGGTGGTGATACTGCTGTCCGTAATACTGGTAGTGGTAGTACTGGTGGTGGTGGTACTGGTGGTGGTAGTACTGGTGGTGGTAGTGGTACTGGTTGTGGTAGTACTGGTACTGGTAGTTCTGGTGGTGGTGGTAGTACTGTTGGTGGTTGTAGTGGTAGTACTGGTGGCTGTAGTAGTGGTAGTACTGGTGGCTGTAGTAGTGGTAGTACTGGTGGTGGTAGTACTGGTAGTACTGATGGTAGTAGTACTGGTAGTACTGATGATGGTGGTGGTACTGGTAGTGGTAGTACTGGTGTTGGTGGTACTGGTAGTGGTAGTACTGGTGGTGGTGGTACTGGTAATACTGGTGGTGGTGGTACTGGTAGTGGTAGTAGTGGTAGTACTGGAAGTGGTGGTACTGGTACTGGTAGTACTGGTGGTGGTGGTGGTACTGGTGGTGGTAGTACTGGTGGTGGTAGTGGTACTGATTATGGTAGTACTGGTATTGGTAGTACTGCTGGTGGTGGTAGTACTGTTGGTGGTGGTAGTGGTAGTACTGGTGGCTGTAGTAGTGGTAGTACTGGTGGCTGTAGTAGTGGTAGTACCGGTGGTGATAGTACTGGTAGTACTGATGATGGTAGTACTGGTAGTACTGGTGATGGTGGTGGTAGTGGTAGTACTGGTGGTGGTAGTACTGATAGTGGTAGTACTGGTGGTGGTGGTACTGGTAGTACTGGTGGTGGTGGTACTGGTAGTACTGGTGGTGGTGGTACTGGTAGTGGTAGTAGTGGTAGTACTGAAGGTGGTGGTACTGGAAGTGGTAGTACTGTTGGTGGTAGTACTGGGGGTGGTAATACTGTTGGTGGTAGTACTGCTGGTGGTAGTAGTGGGAGAACTGGTGGTGGTGGTGGTGGTACTGGTAGCAGTAGCATTGGCGGTGGTACTGCTGCCCGTAATACTGGTAGTGGTAGTACTGGTGGTGGTGGTACTGGTGGTGGTAGTACTGGTGGTGGTAGTGGTACTGGTTGTGGTAGTACTGGTACTGGTAGTACTGGTGGTGGTGGTAGTACTGTTGGTGGTGGTAGTGGTAGTACTGGTGGCTGTCGTAGTGGTAGTACTGGTGGCTGTAGTAGTGGTAGTACTGGTGGTGGTAGTACTGGTAGTACTGATGGTGGTAGTACTGGTGGCTGTAGTAGTGGTAGTACTGGTGGTGGTGGTACTGGTAGAACTGATGGTGGTATTACTGGTAGTACTGGTGATGGTGGTGGTACTGGTAGTGGTAGTACTGGTTGTGGTGGTACTGGTAGTGGTAGTACTGGTGGTGGTGGTACTGGTAGTACTGGTGGTGGTGGTACTGGTAGTGGTAGTAGTGGTAGTACTGGAGGTGGTGGTACTGGTAGTGGTAGTACTGTTGGTGGTAGTATTGTTGGTGGTAGTAGTGGTGGTACTGGTGGTGGTGGTACTGGTAGCGGGAGAACTGGTGGTGGTGGTACTGGTAGCAGTAGCATTGGTGGTGGTACTGCTGCCCGTAATACTGGTAGTGGTAGTACTGGTGGTGGTGGTACTGGTGGTGGTAGTACTGGTGGTGGTAGTGGTACTGATTATGGTAGTACTGGTATTGGTAGTACTGGTGGTGGTGGTAGTACTGTTGGTGGTGGTAGTGGTAGTACTGGTGGCTGTAGTAGTGGTAGTACTGGTGGCTGTAGTATTGGTAGTACTGGTGGTGGTAGTACTGGTAGTACTGATGGTGGTAGTACTGGTAGTACTTGTGATGGTGGTGGTACTGGTAGTGGTAGTACTGGTGTTGGTGGTACTGGTAGTGGTGGTACTGGTGGTGGTATTGGTGGTGGTACTGGTAGTACTGTTGGTGGTGGTAGTGGTAGTACTGGTGGCTGTAGTAGTGGTAGTACTGGTGGCTGTAGTAGTGGTAGTACTGGTGGTGATAGTACTGGTAGTACTGATGATCATAGTACTGGTAGTACTGTTGATGGTGGTGGTACTGGTAGTACTGGTGGTGGGGGTACTGGTAGTGGTAGTACTGGTGGTGGTGGTGGTACTGGTAGTGGTAGTACTGGTGGTGGTGGTACTGGTAGTACTGGTGGTGGTGGTACTGGTAGTGGTAGTAGTGGTAGTACTGAAGGTGGTGGTACTGGTAGTGGTTGTACTGTTGGTGGTAGTACTGGGGGTGGTAGTAATGTTAGTGGTGGTACTGGTGGTGGTGGTACTGGTAGCAGGAGTACTGGTGGTGGTGGTACTGCTGCCCGTAATACTGGTAGTGGTAGTACTGGTGGTGGTGGTACTGGTGGTGGTAGTACTGGTGGGGGTAGTGGTACTGGTTTTGGTAGTACTGGTACTGGTAGTACTGGTGGTGGTGGTAGTACTGTTGGTGGTGGTAGTGGTAGTACTGGTGGCTTAAGTAGTGGTAGTACTATTGGTGGTAGTACTGGTAGTACTGATGGTGGTAGTACTGGTAGTACTGGTGATGGTGGTGGTACTGGTAGTGGTAGTACTGGTGTTGGTGGTACTGGTAGTGGTAGTACTGGTAGTGGTAGTACTGGTGGTCGTGGTTCTGTTAGTACTGGTGGTGGTGGTAGTGGTAGTACTGGTGTCTGTATTACTGCTAGTACTGGTTGTGGTGGTGGGCCTGAAAAGAATACACTCTTAGGAACTGCTGGAGCTTTAGGACCCTATCCCTCTCCCACATTACCAAATGCCATCAGTTTTATTAAGCCAATCATACGATGCCACCCAATAGAAAAGAGTATCAGCAAAGCAATTAAAAAATGTAGCATAACAAACAGAACTGTCGCCATTAAAAATGCTCGATTTACGGTAGCATCTTACCAGCATATGCTTCTAAGCATCAATTAAACTCCCCATGCCTAATAAATGTAGCTTGGTTTAATTTAATATCATCTACTACCTTCACGCTACATAAAACTGCAAACACCAAATATAGTCGGAAAAAAAAAGATTTTGACACTAAGACAGACTACGCACGCACCTACACTTACTTCCCTGCTTCACAAATGACCTGGTTGTGCAATGACTCCAAAAAATTACACACCAAACGGGAAGCTGTGAAAACTACTCGCACTCGGCACAAGGCACGGACCAAGAAACGTTCCCGTCTTTAGAATCTTCTTGTCTGCACCAGGCTGTGATGCACACCAGACAAATGTTGTGCTTTGCATGGTGCGCGCCCACCAAACGCACTGCAGAATGGTGAACGCGCCCACAGCATCTGGATTCCATTACAGCACCTCCCTGACAGCTCCTAATTGATATTTATGGACGGCCGTGCGCATAACCGCACAGAAAATGCCAACAATGGCGACCGGAAATAACATGTAGCCTATCGCTTCAAGGCTACTAAAAAGACAGCACAGCGAAGACGAATCACTATGCAGATGCCAAAAAAAAAGCTTGCGCACTAAGGAATGTAAGGAATGTTTCTGGCCCGAGCCCTAAAGAAACCTTTCTTTTTTTTCTTTAACAATAGGAGCTCGGAGCTCCGCCCCACTTCGTGGTGACGTAGGCCGAGCCCTAAAAAACCGAGCTGCAGTTTCAAATGGAATAACCACCCGTAAAGACGATTTAGTACCGAGAGATGGCGCTATAAAACAAAAAAAGTCAAAACAGCCTATAACTGACATAAAGGAACCTACTGTCATGTCTACTTGGAAGACAAGCGAACATTTTGGCGTGGGTAACAGGATAAGGCCGTTTGGAAGGAAATGACATTTGAAACAAGTATTTGTCAGGCATATATGTGGTTGTGTTGTCACTTACACCTAAACGCTCTGCCTATTGTTGCTGCACCTACATCTGTGGAAGATCTATTTGAAAAAACTGAAGCAGACAAATGAGTGTCTATTTTAATTGTACAAATATACGTGGGGCTTGTGCTAATTCCATTCTCTGAATGCTCTGTCTTAGCATAAAATCAGGGCATAAGTCCTAAAAAAAGAAGTGGAGTTAAACCTAGGTAGGCAGTATGCAAGTGACATCACAGCAGATGACATCGCACGTAATTGTAAAACTCAAATGGGACTCCATCAGGGCTACAGACCTTGCAACTTGGAAGGCTCCTAACCACCTCGACCAACTCTTCTTTTGAAAAAGGGCGGCCTCTACTATGCACCTCTTTCTCTATAAGTGTAGGAATATCCAGCCCCTCCAAAAATGCCCCCAATGCTCCCTTATCAATCACTAGATTATGGCTAAAAATTAGCATATAATGTTCAAGCAGAAATTCACCCAACTTGCCCTGTTCTTTATAGAAAACACCGGAGACTGGGCACTTCAAAGCATAGACCATATATCTCTAAACTTGTTCTCAGGCCTGCCATGCCAAGAACCTTCCTGCAAAATTACTGACACTTTCATCATGTAGGCCCTATTTGAAGCGAAGCACTTAGCATAATAAAAGTCACTTAATGGCAGTTTAGCCTTCCCAAACTCCTTTCTGTTCACCTCAGAAGGCTGCCTCACAACTGTATCATGTACTTCCTGGATAACCTTCTCCAAAGCCTGATTTTGATCTTTGACATTTCTATTGTTAGCCCCATCTTTTTCAATCAACTGCCTCTAATATAGGATTTTAAAGCACCCCATTCCACATTTGGCGGGGCTGACCCACGATTCCTTGCCAAAGATTTTTAATCTCTTCTTTGCCTATCCTAACCCATCCCTCATCCAGTAGATACTGCCTATTATTCATTCACCTCCTCACTAGCGGACTGACCCTTTCCATTAAAATCTCCAGTTCAAGAAGTCCGAAAATCTATTAGGGAGAGTCTACTGACCTTTAAAGGTCATGGTTTTGGAGATTTAAAAAAATAAATCCACATAGCACTATGGAACCTACCTGAAAAGTATGTGAATTCTATCTTTAAAGGAAAGGCAACCCATCAGAGATCAATTAACGAGAGGACTTTTTGATGGCTCTGCATAATATTTGCCATCCTGGGCTTTAGATGTATTTTAAGGCTTGCCGAGGAATCTGATCTAGGATTTTGCAAAAAATTAAAATCCCCGCCTTCTGATAATCTCACCTGGGTCTTGGATTAAACATTGAAATAACTCTTCATATGGCCTGATATTATTTTCCACTGGGGCAAAATAGCAAACAAAAGTGAGCCACCTACAAAAAACCAAGCAATTAATCCAGCATCAGCGGTCCTGCTTGTCACTGGCCCAGTTGAGAGCTTCTGCATTTAATCTATGGTCAAGTAAAACAGCAGTACCTGGGTGAGCCGCTGGGGCAGATGAGAAACCTCTATATCCACTCATTTCTTAAACATGGAACGCTTTAAAAACTTTCCAGATGGTATATGATTCTCCAGTTACAGCACTCCTGACAGACTACGGTCCCCACGCAGGGTTCTATAGTTCGCAATGTATTTTTATTGTTCAGCCCCTTAACATGAAATGAAGCTAACTTCAGGACACTCCTAGAGTCTGCACCCTTTTTCCGCTCTCTGGGGCTCAGCATGAATAATCGAAGTACATGGAGTATCTAAAGTGCCCAAGTGCCAAAAGTACCAAAACGCTACTAAAGTGCCAGCATGAACCTTCAAGTGCGTTGAATCACTATAGTGCTTCCCGTGCTTACTAGTAGCCACCCTAATACTACATTCCTCCCCAATAAGTGCTTTAGCATCATTACTAAAGTGCAAATGTGCATATCCCAAAAGTGCTGCAAGCCCTTTTTCCTTCCGAATTCGGAAGCCATGCCAAACCCCGCTGATGAGGGATCCCCACCTTCCATTAATTTAAATCCGTTTGGATCCATAAAATGCATCTATACCAGCACCTCTTAGGTAGCACCCATCTGATTGGGCCAACTCTGAGTTTTTCACTCCTTGGAGGTGTATTTTACCTATATTATCACTTCTGCATCTCATTTTATGCTGCACCCCCACCAGGCCCGGCTCCAGGAATTTTTATTTGGGTGGGCCAAGGGTGCTTTTGGGTGGGCCACTACCGGCCCAATTTGTCGCTTCTGGAGGTAGTCTACAAGCCATAAATTACATCACGTCTACTTGCAAACAGTCACCAAGATACAAGGATTGATTGATTGATTGATTGTGTGCTTATATAGCGCAGGAATCACTCCCGAAGGGGTACCTCCGCGCTTCGTGTGTATACAGAGCATGTGGAGAGTTATTTATTGGCGCCCCACCACTAACCTCTTTCTCTGTAGATACCTTTACTACCATCCTCCAACAGTGCACTCCATCTCTCTGTAGACCAGAGGTCTTCAAACTTTTTGATGCCGAGACCCCCTTGTAAAATCTTTTTAGGGGTAAGGACCCCCTTCTGACAAAAGTTTCTAGAAACTGGTACGCCTCATCATCATCTTTTGACAACCATAAATGCGCCTGTTAGACCTCATCACATCCATCCATCATTCATCCACCCACACTTTCACACATCCATCCATGCATCATTCATCCATGCAACCTTTTATCCATCCATACATCCATCCACCCTTTCATCCTTCCTTCCATCCATCCACCCTTTCATCCATCCATCCATCCTTTATCCCCCACCTTTTCACACATCCATCCATGTATCATTCATCCTTGCAATCTTTTATCCATCCATACATCCATTCTTCATCCACCCACCCTTTCATCCACCCACCCTTTCATCCATCCATTCACTCATCATTCATCCCCCCCACCTTTTCACACATCCATCCATGCATCATTCATCCATGCAACCTTTTAACCATCCATACATCCATCCATCCTTCATCCGTCCACCCTTTCATCCTTCCTTCCATCCACCCTTTCATCCATCCATCCATCCTTCATCCGTCCACCCTTTCATCCTTACAACCATACATCCATCCTTTACCCATCCACCCTTCCATCCATCCATCCATCATCCATCCACCCTTTCATCTTTCCATCCATACATCCATCCTTTACCCATCCACCCTTCATCCATCCACCCATCATTCATCCACCCACCTTTTCACACATCCATCCATCATTCATCCATGCAACCTTTTATCCATCCATACATCCATCCACCCTTTCATCCTCCCATCCATACATGCATCCTTAATTCATCCACCCTTTCATCCATACATCCATCCACCCACCCTTTCATCCATCCACCCACCCATCATTCATCCTCCCACCTTTTCACACATCCATCAATGCATCATTCATCCATGCAACCTTTTATCCATCCATACATCCATCCATCCATCAGTCCACCCTTTCATCCTTACATCCATACATCTATCCTTCATCCATCTATTCTTCACCCATCCACCCTTTCATCCTTACATCCATACATCCATCCTTCATCCATCCACCCTTTCATCCATCCATCCATCCATCCTTCATCCGTCCACCCTTTCATCCTTACATCCATACATCTATCCTTCATCCATCTATCCTTCACCCATCCAACCTTTCATCCTTACATCCATACATCCATCCTTCATCCATCCACCCTTTCATCCTTCCATCCATACATCCATCCTTTACCCATCCACCCTTTCATCCATCCATTCACCCATCATTCATCCACCCATCTTTTCACACATCCATCCATCCATCATTCATCCATGCAACCTTTTATCCATCCATACATCCTTTATCCAGCTACCCTTTCATCATTCCTTCCATCCACCCTTTCATCCATCCACCCTTTCATCCACCCATTCATCATTCATCCAACCACCTTTTCACACATCCATCCATCATTCATCCTTACATCCATCCATCCACCCATCATTCATTCACCCACCTTTTGTGTGCCTTTCTCATGGGGGAGGGGGGGAGGGTCAGTATCTCGCTGCGTGTTTTTTTTCCTTCTTTCCCGATCATGGGAGGGCATCTCTGTGCCTCCCGGCTGGGGGCAGGGGATGTGTCACGGGACGCGCAATATCCATTGACCTCAAAGGGCAGGCTACACTACAGCCTGCTCCCCCGGCCCCCCTCCCCCACTTCCCCCAGCTCGAAACGGCTTCAGGGACACACACAGCCACACCCGAGTACTTGACAAGTCTTTTACTTGTTAATGAGGCTTCGATGTTTTTCACACCTCGGTGTGAATTAGGCCTCGCCGTGAGCACCCTCATCAGCCCAAGCCAGGGGCAGAATCTGCGACCCCCTTCAAAGGACTCCACGACCCCCCTGGGGGTCGCGCCCCCCAGATTGAAGACCTCTGCTGTAGACCCTCATGACCTCCTCCTCCTCACATTCCCTCACTATCACTCGCCACCAGTGCCCCTCATCTCTCCATATCTCCTACCCTCCCCCAATAACCTCCTGCTCGGATTCCCTCCCTGCCACCCTCCAACAGTACCCTTCATCTCTCCAAAGCCCCTCCCACTCATGACTTCATCCTCTAATCCCCTCAGTACTACCCTCCAACACCACCCTCCTCTCTCCAAAGGCCCTTTTCCTTATGACCTCCTCCCTGGATTCCCTCATTGCCGCCCTCCACCAGTGCCCCTCATCGCCCAATAGCCTCTCCCCCTATTCAATCAATCAATCATATCACTGCCACCCTACAACAATGACCCTCATTGCCCCAAAGCCCCTCCCTCTCATGACCTTCTCCTTGCATGCCCCCACTGCCACCCTCCAACAGTACCCCTCACAATCTCTCCATAGCCCCTTCCCCTCGTGACCTCCGCCTCAGACTCCCTCACTACTACCCTCCACCAGTGCCCCTCTTCTCTCCGTATCTCCCACCCTCCCCCGTGACTTCCTTCTTGGATTCACTAATTGCCACCCTCCACCAGTGCCCCTCATCGCTCCATAGCTCTCCCCCTCATCACCTCCTCCTCAGACTCCTTCACTACCACCTTCCAAAAGTTCACTTCATCTCTCTGTAGTCCCCCATGACATACTCCTTGGATTCCCTCACTGACACCCTCCACCAGTGCCCCTAATCGCTCCATAGCTCCTCCCCCTTATCTCCTCCTCGGACTTCCTCACTCCCACCCTCCTCCATTGCACTTCATCTTTCCGTGGCCCCCCTCTTGACCTCCTCCTCGGATTCCCTAACTGTCACCCTCCAACAGTGTCCTTCATCTCTCTGTAGCCCCTCTCTCATATTTGATTTCATTTGTTGCATAGCCCTACTCATAGTGTAGGGTGTCACAGTACTTACTTCATGCAGAGACCATGAATCATAAAAGTATGTAAATCAGTCTATAAAGTATGTCACATAAGCCAATGAGGATGACAAGGTGTAGGTATCACATGTCATCCATACTGGTGGGCAGCATGTTTTAAGAGGGTTTGGTCTGGGAAGCACAAACGCAGGACTTAAAGCATACCCTAGTGTTTGCAGGGTTGGCTTTACTGATTAAAATGTATATCTGCCAAAACAAACTCTTTATAGCAACATTAGAGTAATGAAGGACAGGCAAATTATAACTGTATTCCAACACAAAAAAATAAGTTATAATTATACCATTCAGGTTTATATGCAGCTCTTTAATGTCAGTTCATAACCCACTGTCCTATTTTAGGATTGTAACATCTGTACTGCAAGTAACCCACTGAGCTATCTACATTAATACAGTTTATTTGCATTTAAAATTTAGGGAACCGGCAAAATATTTCTCTCCAGCAGGATCATTATTCACCAGGGTTATCTGGACATATAAGTAGTTGTGTCTTGCATCCATCATGAGAACGATACAACGATATAAAATAAAAAATATACCCAGCATACACAAGTATTTGTCATGCTGGGCCCTCATAGATTTTTAAAATATTAACCAATATGCACACATCCTCAAAGCATACATCTAGCTGGGCCTTTGCAGATTTTTTAAAACACGGAACAATAGCCACACATTCTCTGAACTGCTCCGTTCAAACTCTGTGGCTCAGCCCGATCTCATAAACAGCCGAAGGGGTCAGGAAAGGTGAATCAGGATAAACAAACTCCTTTTCTCAGCGCTGAAAAGAATATATCCATGCAATAGGACAGTGCGCACAGATTACCCGGTGCCAAAGATGATTTCTCCCCTTCGCCAAGCCTCTGTACCTGCACGAGTGGGCGGGGACACAACTCACCTTTCTAAAAGGAGATGCGTGATTGGTGGTGCCTGAAAGAGAGAGCCCAGGCCCAATCACGCAACTCCTAGAAAAATAAGAAAGATAACGTTCAGAGGAACGTTTTAATTGTTGTGCCGTTTTCTGTTGGCCTTCCTGACGGTTCATGTTTGGGTGGGCCAGGCTCGTGTTTGGGTGGGCCTGGCCCACCCGGCCCACCCGCTAGAACCGGGCCTGACCCCCACCCCCCTTCTGCGCCATTCTTCCCCCCTTCCAAGCCCACCACCTCATCCATGAATGGGTAGGATTCGTTTTATTGCTGACCAACAGTTAGGGACAAATATACATTATTTAGCTGAGGCGTTGGATTATCTTGCAGCTAACAATATCCATGCCGCAGTTTTTCTATTAGACGCGGAAAGGTTTTCTACCTCGTGGTCTGGGAGACTCTTTGATATTTTAGAGAAGTTTGTGGTACCCTCCCAGATCCCGAGGCTGATATATGATAGGCATGAGAGCACCGAAACAAATGTTGCTGCTCGATAGAAGCAGGCGCTCTCAAGAAAAAACTTTCAAGGTCTTTTCCTTTTTACCAGGTCTTAGGGGAGCTATAGGATTAACAATAAGAGGAGAGAAGTAGTTTTCTATAAGTGTGAGCCTGATATATTGGGCCTCATTTATGAAGCTGTGCGTCACTTTTTGTGACGCACCAGTGGCGTAAAAAATGCGCCTTGTTGCGCCATATTTACAAAGTGACGCATCTAGGTAGATGCGTCACTTTGTAAACCTCTGCTACACATTATACCTGCGCCAGGTATAATGTATGCAAGGGTGGCGTATTGACGCAAGGAAGGGTCGCAGAAGTGACGCAGTGAAATCTATGAGATTTCTCTGCGTCACTTTTAGGACACCGTTGCGTCAAAATCTTGCGCCTGCCTCACAGCAGGCGTAAGACTGACGCAGGCCCTTTCACATGGGGCTTGCCCAATGTGAAAGGAGGCATTGCTGGAGTTGCATCACTTTTGTGACACACTCCAGCAATGCGTCACTTTTGCGCCTACAGATTCGTCAGAAATACTGACGTATCTGTAACTCCTTGCAACATGATGCGTCACACATTAAATATGACACATCGGGAATGTCGCAAGGAGTGCGCACTGAGAAGTGACGCATCGCTGCTTTCACGCAGCGATGCGTAGTTTCTCATAAATGAGGCCCATTGATTCCAGACATGGTAGCCTGCGTAAACAAACGACCGAAGAGATACTTGTGTATTAGATATTCATCAAAGGTTAAAGACTTATACGACCTTAAGTTTGCCCCCTTACTTGTAAAAGTAAAAGCATTGTTGGCACAATGGAACTCGCTCCCTCTTACTATTCTAGGTAGGGTGGCATTGATTAAAACGGTGCTTCTTCCCCTGTTTAATTTTAATTTTTCGGCTATACCATGTGTGCTTGTGTCATTTTATTTAGAAAAGTGGAATCTCTTTTTACATCTTTTATCTGGCAGAATAAAACTGCTAGATTAGCATTCAGCACTTGTACTCCCCAATACATATACAGATTCAATGTGAAACAAAGCAGTCAAATTTATTTAGGACGATCTTATGGGTTTGATGTTAAAGGAATACAATATCAGAGATTTTTTTAAATTGATAAAATCACCCAAAATAAGTCCTCTTTAAGAGCTTGCTGTGGCTCTTTAAAAAAAGTAATAACCTTTATAGGCAATACACAATCCCTAAATTAATGCCATTACTTCCCCGACGAACTGAATTGGGACCCGAGGTATAGGATGGACCCAAGCGCAGTCCTGGATTGGCAGATAATGGGGTTTTGTTAGGTGGCCGATTTTATGGCAGGAGAAAGGTGGAAGAATTGGCCTGAGATTAAAGAATTTGTTAAGGGTCATTTTTAGTTGTTGAGCTCTTATAGAGTTCTGGCCACTTAGTTTAGGGCTCTGGCTATTAGACAGATTTGTGACAGTCAAAATTTGATTATGAACCTTATTGAGGACCCCGATTTAAAACGATCAGGAGAATGGAAAAGACTGTTTGCATCAGGTAGGCACCCTGACACGTGAAAAAAGGCAATCAGTAAGAGGGGGAAATATGAAGGGCTTAATGTCATATGCGAGATGTGAAACAAACTCAATAAGTTACATTTTAAGGTCCTGAGAGGGGCCAAGTAGTGTAGAATGCAATTCTACACAAAATAGTTGCTCTACTGCGCTATGCAGTTTTTGGGTGAAATTAACTCCACATGGTCAAGTAGTTGTTTTAGATTCAATTCATGTGCAGTTGAGAATTGGTCATATGTAATTGGGCAGTGTGCTGCCATTCAATAATCTTGGAGTGTGATATTCCGGCATTTGGAATACGTTTGGTGTTACAACTGATCCCCAGAATTTGGACTAGGCTATGATCCTGTTGTACGATTAGCCTCCAGATTCCAAAAACAACTATATGTCGCAATGATGGTGGCCAGATCTTTATTGCTTCAAAGGTGGAGAACCAGGTTGATTCCCCTCTGTAGGTGACTGGGTGGTGAAGATGAAGCAAGTAAGATATAAAGAGTGACTGGATGCTCTTCCGTGTGGAGGGCTTTTAAGATTTTTTCAAATTTGGAGTCAAAATATGGTGCAAACGCTTGATTAGGGTGAAGAAGTGTAGACCATTCCTTTGATATTCTATTAGTAATTAATTACATAAACTATTTGAGGCTGACCTGTTTGATAATGGATTTTGATTGAAATAAAATTTGTTCAGGGCATGTATTTATCTGGTGGTGTATAGTATATGGTGATTTTTGTAACTTTTTGCTATGGTGAATCACAATAAAGAAATATTAAAAAAAAGTTACCCTGTATTTTTATGTTAAAATACAATACATTGTACACTTTGCAACTACGCTCCAGTAGGTGTCAGTGAGAAGGGAAAAAACCAAGACCACCCATACCTCTGCAGGTTACAATATAACAAAATGTATCAACAATATCCAGCGCTCTGGAATTTCCAGTGCTACAAAAAAGCAATTTATTTTTCTTTCAAGGAAAACAGTTCTTCAACATTTAGGGCTTGATTCCGCTGCGGGTCGAAAAGCTCTCCGACAGAGCCGGATCCGGAGTGTTCTCCGACCAAGCCGGGCCCCTGCAGTCCGACCGAGCGAGTACGATGTAGAAACATACTGCCGGACTCGATTCTGTCGGACTCCCATAAAAGTCAATGGGAGCCGGTCGTACGACGCGCACAAGGACTCCCATTGACTGAATGGGAATTTCTCGCACAAGGGTGCCCCCTACAGTGGGTACGCATCAGTGCCATCCGCACCGTACATGCCTGTATTGGGGAGACCCTTGGGTCTCCCCCTGTGTCTGAGTCGTAAAGCTGCGGGTGATGGGGGTCCGACGCAGACCCCCAAAGCCAGCTTCCTGAACGTTTTGCGAGCCAGACACTTCACCTCGATCCGGCTGTCCAACGCATGCTACGTACTGGCTCGGTCGGAAATCGTCTCCATTGCACAGCATTATTTGGTTACAGACGAGACGTACAGAGCGGTTCAGACCCGGAAAGATTTGGTTGGTGAATTTCACGATGCTCTCATCGTACTCGCTCGCTCGCACAGCTGTACGAGTCGGGCGGAGAACACGCGTACGACTCATACTTTTTCCCATACGGATTGCGTTCGGAGCCCCTCCGAGCGAGATCGGAATTGGCCCCTTAGTGATTGTAACTGGTAAATAAAGCACATCATTTAAAATATTTGGAAATCATTTTTTGTTGTTATATGACAGATTTAGATACGTCTTCACAGAACTGAAATATTTTGGTCATGGAGGAACAAGCAGCATTATGCAAGGTAGTCTTCATTTGAAGTGAAAAGTGCACAGTTGCAGCAACTGCCTGCTAAAGCCAAGAATTAAAGACAAAGCATTAACCTTTGATGTGAAACAGGAGAAATAAAGAAATGTCCATCTAATGGCTGAAATGAACAATGTGAAATCAGAAATCCTTGGTTCAATCCCAGCTTGACTAAATTCTGTGATCCTAGGAAAAGCTGTCTCTTGTGTTTAATTTAATAGGCTGTAATATTGCACCATGTATAATAAGGAACTAGCATGCTGGGGAAGCAGGAACTAAATACGTTTCACGCTGTGAAGAGACCTTTGAGGAAAGTTTTTCTACAAGGTCCACCTGCCTCCGTACCCTCATGGGGCTCTAAATAGGGTGCCACTAAAGAAATGCGAACAAAGGGACCGGATGGATCGGTATATATGGCATGTATGAGTATGATGAATGGATCACTGACAGAATATCGAGGAGTAAAATATCGACCTGCCAAAATATCGTGGAGAAAATATAGAATGCCAGAATATCGAATTCCTATCTTCAAACAGGTAAGTAGAAAAATATCGACTCCAAAATATCGATGTAAAAAAATATAGACAGTCAAAATATCGAATTTTTTAAATGTCTTAAAAGTAATTTAAATTAATATAATAATAAATATAATTAATTTAAACATACTTAAAATACTTAAATAAACTTAAAATTAATAAATAATTAATGTAACTTATAAAAAATTATAATTTTAATACATATATATATATATATATATATATAATAGAAGTCGGCTTGGTTCTGCCGAGGAGGACACGCACAGCCAAACGAAGCGCCAGGCATTCTCACAAATTGAACCACACTTGTCGGAACCGCCACACGGACTGAGGGAATTGCGGTGCTCCCGGAGACTGGACTCCGGTTCTGGCCCCCAGTCAGTCCTGAAAGTTGACGGACATTGAGGAAATTTGCAGCACATAGTACGTAGCAGGTGGAAAGGGTTTGCAACCACAACGCGACAATTTTGCACCGCCCACTGGAGGGTTACAAATGATCAGGCGCTGGTGAACCACAGGTCCCAGAATGCTGTGCCACAAAGGAGGAGGTTCCAAAATGGGCGGGACCATTGGAAAACAAACAAATTAAGAACGCACCTGTGGTAAACTGACTACTGATTCGGGGCAGGCACACCTTTGACGAAGTTTAAAGACTAAACGAAACATGTTGGTGATGAAGTCTTGTCACGTTGTTCTGCACGTATTAAAATGATGGAGGCAAGTTTTTGTGCGACTCATTGCATTCCTGGAGGGGGATGTTTGTTGTAATAGAAGTCGGCTTGGTTCTGCCGAGGAGGACACGCACAGCCAAACGAAGCGCCAGGCATTCCCACGAATTGAACCACACTTGTCGGAACCGGCACACGGACTGAGGGAATTGCGGTGCTCCCGGAGACTGGACTCCGGTTCTGGCCCCCAGTCAGTCCTGAAAGTTGACTGACATTGAGGAAATTTGCAGCACATAGTACGTAGCAGGTGGAAAGGGTTTGCAACCACAACGCGGCAATTTTGCACCGCCCACTGGAGGGTTACAAATGATCAGGCGCTGGTGAACCACAGGTCCCACAATGCTGTGCCACAAAGGAGGAGGTTCCAAAATGGGCGGGACCATTGGAAAACAAACAAATTAAGAACTCACCTGTGGTAAACTGACTACTGATTCGGGGCAGGCACACCTTTGACGAAGTTTAAAGACTAAACGAAACATGTTGGTGATGAAGCCTTGTCACGTTGTTCTGCACGTATTAAAATGATGGAGGCAAGTTTTTGTGCGACTCATTGCATTCCTGGAGGGGGATGTTTGTTGCAATAGAAGTCGGCTTGGTTCTGCCGAGGAGGACACGCACAGCCAAACGAAACGCCAGGCATTCCCACAAATTGAACCACACTTGTCGGAACCGCCACACGGACTGAGGGAATTGTGGTGCTCCCGGAGACTGGACTCCGGTTCTGGCCCCCAGTCAGTCCTGAAAGTTGACTGACATTGAGGAAATTTGCAGCACATAGTACGTAGCAGGTGGAAAGGGTTTGCAACCACAACGCAGCAATTTTGCACCGCCCACTGGAGGGTTACAAATGATCAGGCGCTGGTGAACTACAGGTCCCACAATGCTGTGCCACAAAGGAGGAGGCTCCAAAATGGGCGGGACCATTGGAAAACAAACAAATTAAGAACTCACCTGTGGTAAACTGACTACTGATTCGGGGCAGGCACACCTTTGACGAAGTTTAAAGACTAAACGAAACATGTTGGTGATGAAGCCTTGTCACGTTGTTCTGCACGTATTAAAATGATGGAGGCAAGTTTTTTTGCGACTCATTGCATTCCTGGAGGGGGATGTTTGTTGCAATAGAAGTCGGCTTGGTTCTGCCGAGGAGGACACGCACAGCCAAACAAAGCGCCAGGCATTCCCACAAATTGAACCACACTTGTCGGAACCGCCACCCGGACTGAGGGAATTGCGGTGCTCCGGGAGACTGGACTCCGGTTCTGGCCCCCAGTCAGGCCTGAAAGTTGACTGACATTGAGGAAATTCTGACATTGAGGAAATTTGCAGCACATAGTACGTAGCAGGTGGAAAGGGCTTGCAACCACAACGCAACAATTTTGCACCGCCTACTGGAGGGTTACAAATGATCAGGCGCTGGTGAACCACAGGTCCCACAATGCTGTGCCACTAAGGAGGAGGTTCCAAAATGGGCGGGACCATTGGAAAACAAACAAATTAAGAACTCACCTGTGGTAAACTGACTACTGATTCGGGGCAGGCACACCTTTGACGAAGTTTAAAGACTAAACGAAACATGTTGGTGATGAAGCCTTGTCACGTTGTTCTGCACGTATTAAAATGACGGAGGCAAGTTTTTGTGCGACTCATTGTATTCCTGGAGGGGGATGTTTGTTGTAATAGAAGTCGGCTTGGTTCTGCCGAGGAGGACACGCACAGCCAAACGAAGCGCCAGGCATTCCCACAAATTGAACCACACTTGTCGGAACCGCCACACGGACTGAGGGAATTGCGGTGCTCCCGGAGACTGGACACCGGTTCTGGCCCCCAGTCAGTCCTGAAAGTTGACTGACATTGAGGAAATTTGCAGCACATAGTACGTAGCAGGTGGAAAGGGTTTGCAACCACAACGCGACAATTTTGCACCGCCCACTGGAGGGTTACAAATGACCAGGCGCTGGTGAACCACAGGTCCCACAATGCTGTGCCACAAAGGAGGAGGTTCCAAAATGGGCGGGACCATTGGAAAACAAACAAATTAAGAACGCACCTGTGGTAAACTGACTACTGATTCGGGGCAGGCACACCTTTGACGAAGTTTAAAGACTAAACAAAACATGTTGGTGATGAAGCCTTGTCACGTTGTTCTGCACGTATTAAAATGATGGAGGCAAGTTTTTGTGCGACTCATTGCATTCCTGGAGGGGGATGTTTGTTGTAATAGAAGTCGGCTTGGTTCTGCCGAGGAGGACACGCACAGCCAAACGAAGCGCCAGGCATTCTCACAAATTGAACCACACTTGTCGGAACCGCCACACGGACTGAGGGATTTGCGGTGCTCCCGGAGACTGGACTCCGGTTCTGGCCCCCAGTCAGTCCTGAAAGTTGACTGACATTGAGGAAATTTGCAGCACATAGTACGTAGCAGGTGGAAAGGGTTTGCAACCACAACGCGACAATTTTGCACCGCCCACTGGAGGGTTACAAATGATCAGGCGCTGGTGAACCACAGGTCCCAGAATGCTGTGCCACAAAGGAGGAGGTTCCAAAATGGGCGGGACCATTGGAAAACAAACAAATTAAGAACTTACCTGTGGTAAACTGACTACTGATTCGGGGCAGGCACACCTTTGACGAAGTTTAAAGACTAAACGAAACATGTTGGTGATGAAGCCTTGTCACGTTGTTCTGCACGTATTAAAATGATGGTGGCAAGTTTTGGTGTGACTCATTGCATTCCTGGAGGGGGATGTTTGTTGTAATAGAAGTCCGCTTGGTTCTGCCGAGGAGGACACGCACAGCCAAACAAAGCGCCAGGCATTCCCACAAATTGAACCACACTTGTCGGAACCGCCACACAGACTGAGGGAATTGCGGTGCTCCCGGAGACTGGACTCCGGTTCTGGCCCCCAGTCAGTCCTGAAAGTTGACTGACATTGAGGACATTTGCAGCACATAGTACGTAGCAGGTGGAAAGGGTTTGCAACCACAACGCGACAATTTTGCACCGCCCACTGGAGGGTTACAAATGATCAGGCGCTGGTGAACCACAGGTCCCACAATGCTGTGCCACAAAGGAGGAGGTTCCAAAATGGGCGGGACCATTGGAAAACAAACAAATTAAGAACTCACCTGTGGTAAACTGACTACTGATTCGGGGCAGGCACACCTTTGACGAAGTTTAAAGACGTGTAAAGAGAAAATAATGAGGAGGAATAAAGATATTTCTCCTTATTACGCCTGCCTAAGGTAGACTCACCAGTTTGGTGCAAACCTATGTTCACAACTCTTCGTAATTATGGTTTTGCATCAAAATACACAGATGGATGCATGGCAAAGCCCAAGCACCATTCATATTAGCAGGGAGGTAGATACATCCCCAACCACTCGGACAGCTCAGTTGCGCCATTTTGGCCTTCATCCTTTCTTTGTACTCATCAATGTACCCCTTGTGTATTTTCTTCTTTTCCTCCTTTTTCAACATTCATTTAGGTAATCATCCACACGTGGAATTTTATGCCATTATCCAAGTTTCTAATATTCATGATGTGTCCATTCGGACCTCTTAACATAAATACGACTGAAGCAAGGTTTGTCAAAAGGCAGGGTTTATCGTAAAAAAAAACAATGCATTTCAGGCTACAAGCGCCCTTCTTCGGGGGTCACTATAAAGAACAATAAAACATAACTCAATTTCCATTATGCCATAATATTGCATTTTGGTCCGTTAATCAACACAAATTAATATACAATTCATTGCAATGACAGTTAGTATGAAATCTTTACTCGAATGTCTCCTCCAAAAAACATCTCAAACAATGCAGCTAATCGCCCTCCATTGCCTAAATAAACGAATATTTTTAACTCCATATTTCCCTGATCCTTTCCCCTCCTTCCCTCTAATTATACCAAATGGTCAGCTTTTCCCTACTTGCTACCGTAAGTTATTCCTCACAGCGCTGTCGGCCACTTCCAAACATTTACCTCCGTACTCCTCCCTCTCCTCCAGTGACATTCACCCTGCCCGTGAATGCTCAAAAATTACTTGCATCCCCACTTTCTCTCCACTATCTAAACTCTTGTGTAGATGGTACTATCCTAAACCTCACGCATTCACAAGCTGATGAAATCCCCACCTTCTCATCCTCCTGTCTGCTGTATTAAACACCACGTAATTCCCCTACCTGCCATAACAGGTTAAATCGGCCATCTGCATCTTTCTTCTAGCAAGTAGTCATAACATCATTCCCCCACCCCTCTTTAAGCACATCAACCAGCCAAAATTCCTCCTAATTGGCCCTTAACTGCACCAGTTTCCCGCTGCTCATACTATCATTCAAAATTTATATACTACATTTCCCATAATAAAGTTCAACGGCTTCTGAAGAGAACAAACTTGCCATTCATGAATGTATTTCTCAATCCCACTCTGAAAATAATAATTGTCATTGATAAAAACCATCATTATCATATGAAAATCATAGTTGCTTTGAAGTCTCTTTCCAATAGAACATTAACACCAACTTTCTGAATGAACCCAAGCCGTGTGGACGCATAGGACACATCTGTGTCTCGTTTCTTATCTATTTTTGACAGGCGGTTTGCTATCCCAGAAAACGGCAAAGTTCATCAAGATTAATTATAAGAATGGGATGCACACGACGGGCTCCCACTGGAATATTACATGACTTTTTCCCCCCTGTTAGTCCCCCGATTAGTACAGATGTTTGCTACTGCGCTCGAACAACGGGAACTGTTGAACTGCATTTTTTAAAAAACCTATATGATTCCATTTTGTGTTGCCATGCTCTAGGCAACTTGTCTGAAAACTGTCCTCAACGTCCCCATTGAATCTTGCACAACCCCCTGCTCCTTGTGGTCGAGCCAATTCCAAGAAGCCTGCTGTGTACCTTCCCCCCCAGTTGTGCCAGAGACTCAGCCACATCCTGTCCATTGTTGGTAACTCAGCCTGTCACACCAGCTGCCCTGTGACCACCCCCAACCGAAAGAGGAAGCACAAGGTTAGGTCCTGAAACCTCACCAACTGATAGAGGAAGCACAAGGCTGTACACTGTGACCACCCTCAACTGAAAGAGGAAGCACGAGGTTAGGCCCTGTGACCACACCAACTGATAGAGGAAGCACGAGGCTGTGTCCCATGACCACACCACTTGAGCAAGGAAGCAGGAGGCTGCGTTCATTGTGCAATCAGAGACAGATGCCCCCAGGCCACGATTGCACCACACAAGACTGACGAAGAACTTTTCACATGAGGGACTTGTCTGAATAGGGAAGTTGTACTGTGCAAATGGGCGTGGCTAGCGCTATAAATATGTGTCATGCTGTGAAGTAAGCAACAGTCTCCGTAGAATTGTCTTTGTACCATTCTGGGACCTCTGTCCTTAGCTCGAGCTAATATATAACTTTCTTCCCTCCATGGCTGGTTGTCCTGGTCTCTTTAGTAATGTATGACTTGAACAAGGAGAACCCTGTAGATTTAAGGTGTGCCCTGCACCACTGGCTTTGACTCTCCTAGTGGGGGAGGGGTCTCCAAAAAGCCGGTTCTACAAATGGCGCCCACGTGGGGTGTCTTCGGTGGCCGTCATCGAGCCCGGTGGTCGTGAGGAGTCCGTGATCGAACTCTAAGGGAGGCGCGCCACTGCATTGGCTGAAAATTGTCATTGTGGGCCCAAGGTCTCCGATTGCGTGATTCCTCCCTCCAGTGGGCTACCCGACTGCGGCCCCGACTGATGCCCCAGTTCTGGTTCCTAGTTTTTTTGGGAGATCGAGACCTTTGTGACACCCGCCGTGCGACGGAAGATTAACGGTCAGGTAAGAGTGGGAGTGGCCCACCACTTTGGTGAATTGTATTTTGGGTTTGGTATTTTGATTCGACTTCTGCAGAAACCGAAGTCAAGGGGTAAGCACAGTTATAGGATGTAAATATTCGATTGCACCCTTTGTTGTTTAGATCCAGGATACACATCTAGAGATGCCTGGACTTGGTAAATTCCGGAAAATGGTATTGTTGTTATTAGACACGGCACTCCACATTGGAGGAATCTTGTCAGATTCCTCCTCTGGGAACCCCTAGTCATTAAGTCTATGAGGAGAAATTGTTTTAGAGAAAAGTTAGGCCTGCAATGCTTGATTCCTTTCGGGTTTGGCGCAAGGAGTCCAAACAGAAAGAAATCAAACTAAAAACTAAAAGTGAACCTAGAAAGATTCAGATTTTTGCATGCACCTTTTGCGTATATTAAAGTTATGCCTGTCACACTCTCTCTCTCTCTCTCTCTCTCTCTCTCTCTCTCTCTCTCTCTCTCTCTCTCTCTCTCAGCTGGCATCACTGTGAGTGACAGTATTCTGCTGTCTCACAAGGAGCATATTGACACACGAAGTAGTTTTGCACAGTGCACAGAATTTCTGTGGCAATATTTAATTTTTGAGACCAAAAACGATTTTTGCTTTTGCCCATGCTTGTTAGAGTGGTGAGGGACTGACTGGCTTTGGCAATGCTTGTTTATGAAAATTTGGGAAATACTAGCATACATCCTCATGTTTACTAGGAGCATTATACATAGCCTCACTGGAACTTCCGTCAGTGGAATGAGAGGTTTTTGGCCGCAGCTGTTGACCCAGGAAGTGTCATAGAGTAGGAGGTAGCCCTGATGCTCAGGGAAATGCTGGGGGGTATACATGTTTGAATGGATTAAAAATACCATTTACTTCCTCAGAGTTTGTTTATGCCCAGTTGCTACAAATAGGGGTTGATAAGTGTTGACAGAAGTAAAACACGTTTCAGGGTTTACTACTGTCAAAATGGGGGAGGAGGCTCGCTCCCTGTACAAATTAAGGGTAAGAAAAATATGGTTTGCTCTCTCTCTTTCTCTCTCTTTTCCTCAATCTCTTTTTGAGCCCGTCTAAACCG
The DNA here is from genome assembly GCF_964263255.1 of Lissotriton vulgaris. NCBI lineage: Eukaryota > Metazoa > Chordata > Amphibia > Caudata > Salamandridae > Lissotriton > Lissotriton vulgaris. Next base: position 825,627,425 of record NC_141699.1, read on the forward strand.
TCTATGAAATAGCCATAAGACATTTTAATTGACTATTCTGGTATGTGAGTTATTATGTTCTGTGAATTATTCACAGTAAATATTTTAACAATCTAAGAACAGAAATAAAATTGTAGCCCCTAAAAAAGGTAATATATATATATATCATGTATTTTTAAAAATAGGGTTAATTATTGCAGGTTAAAAAGAGAAAAGTAGGAAGGTTTTTTGTCTTTGACAGCTTCAGAGTGAGGAGAAAAAGGGGGCTGAGGAGCGCAGAGCGCGAGGCAGATTTTGACCCTGAGGTCTGTAAGGTGGGGGCCAGGAATGTTGGCAGAGGCTGGCTAGCAGCCCAGAAAGTCCTGCACTGAGGCGTTATTCTTAGCTCTTGGAAGACTGTGCGAGGCCTTCATGTAGACATCTGCAGCCTCATAAAATAGGGCCTTGCATTCCTTTGTATTTCTGCTCTTGAAAAATAATGTCCACATAGTTGCCTTCATTTAACAGAAAATAAAATGTTGTATTAATCTTAGACAGAAAATAAGATGAAGCTCTTTCTTAGAAATGTTGTGGGCTACATGCCTAGGTAAAACCGATTAGCAAATTCAGATTTATTTTTTTATCAGCATAATTATGGCGCAAAGGACACACAAATTTTTGCTTTTAGACAGTCAAAGTTAAGGTGGCTTAACATGCTTTAGTCATTGCTAAGTTGACAAGATGGTTACAGTTAAGTACATTTTTCGATTTTGTGTTTTGTTAATGTGTATTATGTTTTGTCTTCTGATTTAAAGTTACAGTTGATATTTTTATGTGTTATGGGAAGTGTTTCCTTTTTGTGAATTGTGTATTTTTGTTTCTGCCCACAGATCATTCATGGACTGTTCTGGGTGGTTTTTAAGGTTGACAAGACACGTGAGTTGGTTTGACAAAAGGTCATAGTTGTAAGAGGAAAAAGGTGAAATGTGCGCACTGAATGACTATAGGTAGGAAATGAGGGTAGAAAAAGATTGGAACGGACCAAGAATGTTACAACAGGTGTAGGAAAGTGGTGGAAAAGCAGAGGTCAACAGCAAACGCATCAGTGATGGTCCATTCCACGAGGTGGTGGAACAAGTGTTCCATATGTATCTGTGGGACCTAATCAACATGCAAATTGCAGAAAAAATGGTGCTGTCCGCAGTATGTTGAAAGATGATGTGTTTTTTGCATAACTCCTTTGAAAATACATTTTCGTGTGTTTTTCTATTTTTGTGCATTTTGTCCTTTTATGGCTTGTTCCTGCTGGTCCTGTGTGTCAGAAGCGACACAGTAAGTTGTATTGACAGCCAATCACCACTAAGGTGACCTGCTGTCAAAAGGAGGGTGAATGAAGTAAGAAATTAGAATTTTTTTATTTTAAACATGACAAATGAAGCAGGCCAGAATATTGGGTTTTGGGCTGCAGGTTCACTGTGCATAAAGTGCATGACATAGTGTTGTGCGTCACTGCTCATTTGCCTGTGTTATTATGATTTATCTATGCTTTCTGTGCTTGGCATACAGCAAGTATACCTGATGGCTTGGCATGTGTGTTTTTATTTTTTGTATGTTTTTGTTTTTGTGTTGTTTTGACAATGCTATTTTTTGATACTGGTACAAGCTCCCCTATGTTGTGAGGGGATGGTCATGACAGTGCCCATCGCTACACAACAGTTGGTTGGACTTGTTCTGGTTACTAAATTTCCCAGATATGATATTTCATGCTGGGAACATGACAGACAACACTTCAACAGTGTATGTCTATTTGGCTATAATGGTATTGAAGAAAAATAAAAGAGTTATACAGGATTAAAAGTGTGTCACCTGCAGTTAGCCATGACCGCCCCTTCCCTTAAGGGAAGGCAGCCCTTGATTAAATACTCCCTGATTGGACCCTAAGGAGGAATTATAAATCTACGGCTTTTGCAAAAGGTGACCTAATATCTGTGCACTATTTTGGTTTTTGTGTATCACCTGTACTCATGGTGTTGGGTCACAAGCCTGACTATCACCTAAGTAATTTTTTTGTTCTTCTATAGATTTTCCTTTTGCCGCCTCTCCCCTAATCAATGTCGCATTGTGCCTACTTATTGGGGACTTTAGCAGTGCCCCAGTCCCATTTCCCTTTTCTGTATTCCTTTCAGCAGTCAGCCCTTTTATTATTGTTGGTGTATTGTTCAGGTCCCCACTCCCAGATTGCAGCAATGTATTAGGAACCCCCATATTATGTATAATTCCCTTTTGTATGACCAGGCTGGTTTTCAAGAATTTTCCTCATGCCCACTTGGATGTTTTTTATAGCCTGACTCTCAGGGTAGTGATGGACTAGTTAACTGACCCAATAGGATCTTTTACTATAGTAGACAAGTTTTCCACCTCAATAGAGAATACCTTACGTTTATTTTTTGGAACATGACATAATTTCAATGCCTATTTCTGTTGGTATTTACCCTTTTTGTTCCTGCTGTTTTGATTTTCGGTGGGATCAGATGTGTACTAATCATGGAAATGCCAGAACTCTCTAGTTCTTATCTTTTGTTTCCACATTTTGATCATTAGCCTGTATTGCATTGTGCATCTGATACCCCATTATTAAAGAGAGGTATCTGTATGCCCCTAACAATCTGTATCATGCGATTTTTCTTTTGAGAGGTTCTAGATAAGGAATGTAAGAACACACATATGTAATCATTCAGAAAATAAAATGTTTACCCTATCAGACAATGCCACTATGAAGTCCAATGTAGCTATCTACCCTTAGATGGCAGAGGATATGCTCTCAAATTGTAGTTAGTGAGGACAATGAAAGGGTACCCAATTGAAGAGACTAGAAGTACGATATGATCTGCGCCCACGACCTCCGAAGAGCATGGTATCTGTAATGCCTGCCTCAGAGGAGAGATATTGGTGCACTGCCTTGAGACATTGAGACTTTTGAGTGAGCAGTGAGTGTTTACCAGGAGGACACTCCAACAGACACTAAGAAGCACCATCGTCATGGAAAGGCATGGATTGAGAGGCCCAACGTGGAAAGAGGAAATGGAAGCAGATTTGATGGACAATAGAAGACTACCAAAGAGGCTTAGAACAGACTTTGGGCAGAGTTGGCCACGCAATTACAGTCTAATAATTTAGAGCAAATGTTAGATATGTTCCAAAATGGTCCAACAAAAAATGGATTTGTGTGACTGTTCTTACTGTTTGCTGACATCATTTAAGAGTAGCATTCTGTTTAGTAGAACAGTATCAGGCCTTTATTCAGACAAAGAGTATCACCATTTCACCTGAAAGCATTGTTAATAGCTAAGGCCCATTTGATACCACATAAGGACTGACACAGATGGAGTAGTGATAGTCTCTATTAGCTGTAGGGTCCATGGATTGCTTCCCATTCTGATTAGTAAAGGATGATCTGGTTTTGCCCCTATTCAAGTTATATGTGGGTAGGTTCAGAGATCTAATTATGGTAATATATATATACATATATATATTTTATTAAACTCCAAGTTAAGTAATTAGGGAAATGAAGATGTCCTGGAGTACAGTGCATGCAGATCGAGAGAGGTCCAGGAAATAATGGACATTTGATCTAGACATGTTTGATTGTTGCCTTGGCATGGCAAAAGGAGTGTCTGTTGAACTGCATTTTTAAAATAACCTTTATGATTCCATTTTGCGTTGCCATGCTCTAGGCAACTTGTCTGAAAACTGTCCTCCACGTCCCCATTGAATCTTGCACAACCCCCTGCTCCTTGTGGTCGAGCCGATTCCAAGAAGCCTGCCTGTGTGCCTTCCCCCCCAGTTGTGCCAGAGACTCAGCCACATCCTGTCCATTGCTGGTAACTCAGCCTGTCATACCAGCTGCCCTGTGACCACCCCCAACTGAAAGAGGAAGCACAAGGTTAGGTCCTGAAACCTCACCAACTGATAGAGGAAGCACAAGGCTGTACACTGTGACCACCCCCAACTGAAAGAGGAAGCACGAGGTTAGGCCCTGTGACCACACCAACTGATAGAGGAAGCACGAGTCTGTGTCCCATGACCACACCACTTGAGCAAGGAAGCAGGGGGCTGCGTACATTTTGCAATCAGAGACAGATGTCCCCCGGCCACGATTGCACCACACAAGACTGAAGTTGTACTGTGCAAATGGGCGTGGCTACCGCTATAAATATGTGTCATGCTGTGAAGTAAGCAGCAGTCTCCATAGAATTGTCTTTGTACCATTCTGGGACCTCTGTCCTTAGCTCGAGCTAATAAATAACTTTCTTCCCTCCATGGCTGGTTGTCCTGGTCTCTTTGGTAATGTATGACTTTAACAAGGAGAACCCTGTAGATTTAAGGTGTGCCCTGCACCACTGGCTTTGACTCTCCTAGTGGGGGAGGGGTCTCCAAAAAGCCGGTTTTAAAGAACTACCAAAATCCCTTAGGGAATCTGTAATTGTTACCTTACTGAAACCGCATCGAGACCCGCCACTTATGGCATCTTATTGTCCCATCACACTTCTCTCCACCGACTGTAAAATCCTCGGGAAGGTCTTGGCGGACAGATACACACAAATTATACGTCCCCTTATCCATCCGGATCAAATCGGATGCGTCCCCGGTAGACACACGTCCCAGAATATACGTCGCATTTTTCATGTTCAAGATCAGGTGAGTGACACATACCCCCAATCAGCCTGTCTCATCCTAGACCTTGAGAAGGCCTTCGATACCCTTACCTGGCAATATTTATTCTCTGTCCTGCAACGAACAAATGTCGGCCCCATCCTCTTAGCGTATACACGGCTTCTATATATCTAACTCACCTCACGTGTTCGAATAGGGAGACGCATTTCTACAGAATTTGTGGTACAGAAGGGCACAAGGCAAGGCTGTCCCCTCTCGCCCCTCCTTTTCGCCCTTGTGGTTGAACCACTAGCCATACGACTACGACAAGAGGGCGCACACTGGGGCATCCCTATTGCGGACACCGTACATAGCGTCTCCATGTACGCCGACGATCTTTTAATATACATACGGGACATTACAGACGACCTGACACTTATTTAGCGACACTCACAGAATTTGTGAAAGCCTCTGGGCTAAAGGTAAACTGGGACAAATCCACAGTATACCCTTTCCATCCGAATCTGCCCCCTCGAAACATATGGATGGGCACTCAGAGGGTGCCATGGAGTGCGGATGCTCCCCGATACCTTGGGATCCACCTATACCACTCCCCTGCTGACATCTTTGAGGGCAACCACTGTAAGGCACTTGCTGGCACCAGATCGGCAATCAGATTCTGGAGCAGACTCACGTTGTCCCCGATTGGTCGAGTGGCTTTGGCTAAAATGATAATGCTCCCCCGGTTGTCATACCACTTTGCAAATTTACCTGTGATCCCACCCAGAACCTTCTTTCTTGACCTAAACTCCCTTCTTAGCACACTAATCTGGGGGTCGGGCAGGCATAGAATAGCACTGAAGACACTGCAGTTACCTACAACCCAGGGAGGGCCTGGCGCCCCCTCGTTTGAGTCGTATTTTCTAGCGGCACAACTTCAATGGTTATGTTACTGGACGGCAGGCAGGCACACCAATGAGACGCACACCACGACAGGTCGCATCTCTGCCCCAGAACTCACACGCCTTCTCCTACCAGGTACCAAGCCTCGGCGCACCTACAAGTAGCAGTGGCACGCCAATGTATGCTACGAGTGCATTGCATGTCGCCAGGGACATCCCCGTACTCCCCAATGCTCTCACTTGTCGGCTGGCCTATACACGAAACCTACCATACGGCTAACATGCTAACAACATGGACGGAATGCAGGATTACCGATATGGAGTCCCTATTCGAAGACGGACAGATCAAATCATTCCAACGTCTTATGGATGAGTATGATCTCCCCCGGGCCAGTTCTTACAGTATCGCCAACTCCTCGAGTGCTTTCGCCCACATCATAATCTCCTAGCTGGGGAACCAAACACACATCCAGTCATATGCCGTCTTGCACATGGGAGTAGGGTGACACTTAGTTACGTGGCTTTATAAAGCACTCCGAAACACACCCTTAACGACTTTACGTGCCACCTGGGAGGATGAAATTGGGCATCCACTACATGAGAAGGAATGGGTCAGAGCCCTTGAATTCCCAAAAAAGGTGTCCAGAAATGCCCGCTTTAAAAACATACAATTTTATATACTCCACAGAGCGTATCTAACACCGGCGCGCTTACAAAAATTCTACCCTGACACGCAGTTCCTATGCCCCAGATGCCACCCCCCAGAAGCAGACTTTCAGCATATGTTCTACAATTCGGTCTCATTAAGTGATCTTGTGCTCTCTGCCAAATGCAGAGGATGTCGTCGATATAACGACGCTAGAAGTTGTCGTCCGGGGCATGGCGTCGCTAGTGTACCCAAGGGTGACTGTAAAGTTTTTCTATCCACAATAAGAAGGAGCCATATTTTTACTTATTAATTTGCATTCTCGCCTAAATACATGGAATCTATAAAGTGTGATGTGTGTTGATGTTTTGACATTTCTGTGATGTTTTTTACGTTTATGTATGGACTTATATATACGGTTCTCAACTATGCCACAACATAACTGTATGTATACATTCAATCTATGATTTATTCATTTTGTATGTGGCTTTTGATTGACTTGTTTTTGACGACTTAAACAAATTGACGTACAAAAAAAAAAAGAATGGGATGCACACCTTATTTTTGTTGCTTTTATTCTTTTTTTCTTTTACTGTTCAAACTATCCACTTTCTCCTGTGACTGCATGCGGAATGGTAAGTGCCAGCCCATTTTGACACCGGATCAAAACAATTCATATTAGCAGGGGCGTAGATACACCCCCAACCACTCGCACAGCTCAGTTGCGCCATTTTGACCTTCATCCTTTCTTTGTACTCATCAATGACCTCCTTGTGTACTTTCTTCTTTTCCTTCTTTTTCAACATTCATTTAGGTAATCATCCACATGTGGAATTAAATGCCATTATCTAAGGTTCTAATATTCATGATGTATCCATCCGGACCTCTTTACATAAATACGACTGAAGCAAGGTTCGTCAAAAGGCAGCGTTTATTCTTAAAAGACAATGCATTTCAGGCTACAAGCGCCCTTTTTCGGGGGTCACTATTCAGAACAATAAAACATAAATCAATTTCCATTATGCCATATGTTGTAAATGAAGTAAGAGGCGGCACACCAACGTCGTGTAGTTCAGGGTAGTTTAATGAGTCGCTGAGTAGAAAACCCAACCATCGTGCACAAGATCCAACGGGCAACTGTCAACCGTTAGATAGAACACAGGACATGTCACAGAGCGGAGCAGCGCGAGTACAGCGCGCGACATGCGTCATGACACCAAGCAAAAGGGCGAATATAACACATCTCCTTTTCTTAAACAGAGAAAGAAAAGGATGCAATAACAGAAATAGGTCGAAAGCTCACAGTAACCTTTTACGAAGAAAAGGTGGAACACAAGAAAAAACAAAGCATCATTGAACACATTACTTGCTCTTGGAAAAGCAGAACAAAATGAAACAAGGCATTCAACCCCACATTCTCCCTTAAACAGACAAAGTTACACATAGTCCTTCAAATAAGCAGGAACAACCCTGCAGCGAAGAGGTCTGCCAACTCTATCAGCAACCACATCCTTAGAAGTTTGAGCTGAAGGAACAGACTTAAGCTTTCTTTGGTAAAGTGCTACCCTGCGGAGGTTCCACGTTTGGCCATTTTGTAGCTTAACATAGTTGCCAACCACGGACTTTACCTGGTAGGGTCCCCTAAATTTATTGAACATCCTCTGGTTACCCCCAGGTTTAACTTTTACCAGGTCCCCTTCAGCTATTTTGGAAAAAACAGCTTTTCCCATGAAGTCACCTCCCACACCCTTTTTTTTCTCATGTAGCCAAGTAGGAATGAGTTTAGTGCCTGGCACCCTCCCCCTCATGAGCTCAAAAGGTGTTACAGACATGTTGCTATGAACAGTGGTGCGGTATGCCCACAGCATTTCTTTGATCTCCTTCTGCACAGGGCGACCTGACGCTAAAGCGAGCTGCATAGTACCCTTAACAAGCCTGTTTATTCGCTCACAAAGTCCATTCCCTTGTGGGTTGTAGAGCGATGTACGCAAGTGCTTCAAACCAAGGAAAACAAAATAATCCTCCATAATGGCAGAGGTAAGCTGCGTACCATTATCAGTTAACACCATTGAGGGAATGCCCTCACGTCGAAATATCTCATCAAGGACCTTGACAGTGGATTCTGCAGTGATGCTTTTCATGAAGGCAACCTCAACCCACCTAGAAGTTGAATCAACCACAACCAAAGCGAATTTTTCAGCATCTACCAGATCATGAAATGGACCTATGAAATCAATGCAGATCTTCTGCCATACACCATCATCTGCAATAATCTTCCCCATGCCATCTTTACTAGCACAAACCTGTAGCCTCTTTTCAGACTCCTTGCACAGCTGGCACTGCTCAACCCAACCCTTCACCTGTGCATCTACACCGGGCCACCAAAAATCAGCTTTGACACGTTTGCCAGTAAGGGTTTGGCCAAGATGGCCCTCATGCGCCAGCGCAATGATACGGGGTCTAAGGGATGCCGGAGGTACATATTTCTCTCCTCGCACAAGGATATGCTCGCCCTGTAAAGAAATTTCATCCTGTAACTGAACGTAAGGCCTAAGAGCAGGTGAGACAGTACTCTGCCTTGATACCCCTTCTTTGCACATCTTGACTAAGCCAGCCATAACAGGATCTTTCCCCATTTCCTCAATCCATTCCCTCCTAGATATGGAGCTGGGTAAATCACCTTCCAAGTCATCTAAAAACGCAACCACATTTTCAGTCACTAACTCTTTAGGTGGTTCTTTAGTGTCAGGTAATCTAGAAAGACAGTCCGCAACCCTGTTGCACCAACCGGGCAAATATTCTACACTACAAGTGAACTCTTGTACACAAACAGCAAGTCTCGCTAATCTCCCAGAGCAGTTCCTAATCCCCCCAGGGGCCAAGACCTTTAATAGGGGCTTATGGTCAGTCCTGAGTGTGAAGGTGATTCCCCACAGATACACCCTAAAATATCGAGTTGCCCACGCGGCTGCAAGAGCTTCACGCTCTATGACCGAGTAGTTCCTTTCGGTCTCAGTCAGAGAACGTGACGCAAACGCAATGGTGTTCTGTTTGCCACCCCCTTTCTGTGTTAAGACCGCACCAATCCCAAAGGAACTTGCGTCAACAGTGAGGATGGTGTGATAAGACTGCACAAAACTTGACAGAATGTTGGCATCTAATATGTTTTGTTTGATCAATAGAAAGGCATTCCGCTGATCTGCTCCCCAAGTGAAACCTTTTCCTTTCCGCATGATAATACGCAAAGGTTCAACCTTTTCCGCAAAATTCTTTACGAATTTCGCATAGTACTCAACCATGCCCATAAAAGACCTTAATTTGTCTTTGTCATCAGGTTCCGACACGTTACAGATTGCACTCACAAGGTCTTTTTTGGGTTGTATACCAAGACCAGATACATGGTACCCTAAATAGTCCACTTCTTTAACAGCAAAAACACACTTTTCTCTACGTAATGTTAAACCAGCCCTTGAGAGAGCAGAGAGAACTTTGTCCAGAATAACATCATGGTCACCCACATCCAAACCATGAATCAGGATGTCGTCCTGGAAAAATACTACCCTTTCAATGTCTTTTAGTACATCCGTAATGATCCTTTGAAAAGCACTGGCTGCAGAACAGAGGCCAAAAGGAAGTCTTTTAAATTGGTAAGTACCCTCCGGAGTGATAAACGATGTAAATTGCTTAGAGTCCGGATGAAGCTTTATCTGGTGGTATGCGCTGCGAAGGTCTAACTTCGAAAATACCTTTCCTCCACCCAAACTCAGAACAATTTCATTTATGTTCGGAAGCGGAAAGCTATCCATTATCACCGCTTTGTTGAGGCTTCGCAGGTCCACACAGAAGCGCAAGGATTTGTCCGGTTTCTGTGTGATCACAACTGGACTCAACCACTGTGTGGCCTCCACAGGCTCAATTATGTCATCCTCTAATAGCTGCTTGATGATTTTCCTGACCTCATCTCTTGCAGAAAGAGGTATCTTCCTTGCAGTGTGTTTCACAGGTGCTACATCTCTTTTGGTTTTGATGATATGCTGGTAACCAATGGCTTCCCCCAACTTCTCATTGAAGATACACTCATGCTTCTTAAGAATAGTTTCTAAATTATCATGGACTGTATTACATGCACTTTCAACGTCAATACACATTACAGGTGGATCAGCTCTCGGGTTCACTCTTATGTTAAGTTCATACTGGTGTAACCACCCTAAAATGGCAGGGCCATGTGGGGACACATAAACCTTCCCCTGAGTGACCCTCCCTTTAAACTTGATATTTGCCTCAAAATATCCAAGGACACCAATGCTCACACCCTGGTAACCCCTTAGTGTGATGTCAGATTTGACTAAAGTTGAACCAGAGCAAGATGAATTGTACAAAATCTTAGGGATGATTGTGTAAAGTGATCCTGTATCCACCATTAAATTGATAATAACACCATTCAATTCAAAATCTGCTTTAGGCCGAGATAAGACAACATCCTCCATTGACTGCATGTTGCCAGCAGACGTAATCATCATAACCTCTGCTTCATCATCAGTAACTTCACCCTCAACCATAGCAACCTTTTTCATGCCAACTGTCCTACACATTCGTGCATAATGCCCTTTCTTTCCACATTTTAAACAATCCCTAGACAAAGCTGTACAATTTTTGGAATCAGCTAAATGAAAAGGGCTTCCACACCTATTACAAGACCGTGTGGCTGGTCTAAACTTGCTTGTCCCGCTTTTATTAAACGAGGTTGCGGGTTTCCCCCCCTTGTTTGTTTGTCTCCCTTGTATTAAAGCTATGCTCTCTGAAGCATCTGCCTGTAGGCTTGCAACTTCCTGACAACTAGTGTGTCCCAGTTGTATTCTTTTAAGTTCCTTCATACACCTATCGCTTTCTTCAGCGACTTTGGCAATGGTAATTGCCTCAGTAAGGGTGGGGTTTTTAGCTGCCCACAACTTCTCCTGTGTCTTCTTGCTAAAACATTGTACAATTAACTGGTCGCGAATCATCTCATCCTGTATGTTCCCAAATTGACACTTCACAGAGAGTTCCCTCAGCCTAGAAACAAATTCATCAATAGTTTCACTTTCTTTCTGAGGAGCAGTGTAAAATTTGTGCCTGCGCATTACAACATTTTCTTGTTTAGCAAACCTAGTATAAAGTCTAAACAGAGCATCCTTGTAAACGTCATCAATGTCAAGAGGCGGATTTGGCAAGTATTTAAACACCCTTTGACCCTCTTTGCCTAGAGCACCCAGTAGTAAAGCTTTCTTCCTGATGGCAGAAAACTTTGTACCATCTAAGGCTATTATATAATTCTCAAATGCCTCACACCAGTCATCCCATTCCATTGAGGGTTCACCAGGGGCACTCAGGAAAGGAACAGGCGCTTGAATGGCATTGCTCACATTCATAGTGAATACCCAGGAGTGATACACAAACCACGATAACAATAACTTAAACAGCCAAAATTTAAAACAGTCTGCAAAGTTCGCAATGTCTTATTTTAAAGTGTGTGTGTCACTGACGTTTGAGTAACACACTGTAAAGAAATCGATTTACAAGTGAGTGTGTCACTGTAGACCAACGACAGTATTCTTTGATGGCAAAACGTCTTAAAGACAGCGTGACACACAAAAGCGAACTTGCATGGAAGTGAGTGTGTCACTGCAGAAAGAATAGCGGTGGTATCTGTTTCTTTTAAACCGCTTTTTCTTTGGCTGCGCGTTTCCCTTTTAAGGCACTCCGCCTTCCGAGCAGTGGGGCTCACTGGTATTGCCTTTCCTTCAAAAATAATTTCCCTTTTAAGGCCAATGGCAGCAAGGGGCGCTGTTGCCCTGCGTCGACGGGCCGAGGAGCAACAGTTAACGCTCCGTCGCGCTTGGGAGAGGAGAGTTTTAAGTACACTTCCCTTCACGGTGAGCGAGTTTGTAACATACCTTCTGTCGAGGCTTACTTTCAAACCGCTTTCTCTTTTAAAACGAATCCTCCGGTCGGGTTTTCTTTCTCGCGTCGTCTTTACCGGCAGACACTTTTCCTCACGTTACCCTCCGCCTTCAGCAGTCGCCAAAAATGTTGTAAATGAAGTAAGAGGCGGCACACCAACGTCGTGTAGTTCAGGGTAGTTTAATGAGTCGCTGAGTAGAAAACCCAACCATCGTGCACAAGATCCAACGGGCAACTGTCAACCGTTAGATAGAACACAGGACATGTCACAGAGCGGAGCAGCGCGAGTACAGCGCGCGACATGCGTCATGACACCAAGCAAAAGGGCGAATATAACACCATAATATTGCATTTTGCTCCGTTAACACAAATTAATATACAATTTATTGCAATGACAGTTAGTATGAATTCTTTACTCGAATGTCTCCTCCAAAAAACATCTCGAACAATGCAGCAAATCGCCCTCCATTGCCTAAATAAACCTATATTTTTTACTCCATATTTCCCTGATCCTTTCCCCTCCTTCCCTCTAATTCTACCAAACGGTCAGCTTCTCCCTACTTGCTACCGTAATTTATTCCTCACAGCGCTGTCGGCCCCTTCAAAACATTGGGTGGTGCCCAAGCACCACCATGTAATGCCTCCCTTACTTTTTTTTTTTTAACAAAGCCACACAAACGGGATTTTTGTGGCACTGTAAATCTACAAATATATTTTGTGTCAAGGGTGTGCCAGAAAAGTGACCCAACCCTGATGCCAAATCTGGGCCATAACTTATACACGTATTTTCTAAAAACTCTGCCACAAAGACATTGGCAACAAGGAAAAAACTGACAGTAAATCTGTTCTACTTAATTGGTTGCAAAGCCTACATTTAAAAATATCTCATGGGGTTAAGGCACCTCCTGCAGAGATCTGTGTGTTCCCAGAAATTCTTACAGAATAATAATGGTAAAATACTCTGAAAGTTAATGCACTTGCTGGAAAGATCTGTGTTCAGTCGAGCTCCAGTTTTGACTCAAAGTAGCATAGAGGGTTTATCTGTCTCCTGCGAAACACATCATGTAACATGCAGAAGACAGAGTTTATTTTAGGTAGATAGGTAAGAGGGTTACTGCTTTGAACACATAGATCCTTATGTCACTTGCAGTTGCATTGTCATCCTTCTAATATGTCACAGTGAACTATGAAGGATGATGTGTGACTTCTACACCTTATAACCTTCACTGTTTATGTAACATATCCTGTACATTGATTTACAAACTTATATGATTTCTTGTATATGTAATGTGAACATGTGATGTAAAGCATTCTGACACCCTGCAATGGGATAAGTAGCAATATAAAAGAAATAATAGTGGTATTTAAATTGCTATTCCAACGTCTCGTGAAGGGTAGTTAGTTCTATATAAATGCAATTTATTTTGTGTACATTCTGGGAAAGACCAACACATCTCACATTCTTACAGTGGAAGCCTATCTCGTATACAGTGACTGAACAAAGTCAAATGCATGTCTCATAAGTATGTGTGAAAGTGCTAACGAGGTGCATTTGCATCAGGTGTGAGGCGCCAGCCAGGAGAAACGAACAAAAGGAGGTTTGCTGACCCCTCAAATTCGGCCTTTGTTATAGCCATCTGGAGTTGGAAACAAGAAAGCCCCCTCTAGGGGTGGTTACAGGGCAGGACTGAGAACAGAAACCGGCCCTGGCAAACTGCTCAGCTGCCCCCCCCTGGGGTCAGGGGGAGTGCAGGTGAGCAGTTTGTGACGGCCAGTTTCGGCCGATTTAGTTACCGGGGCCGACATTGCAGACCCCCGGCAACAAAAACGGCCCCCCAGGGGCCCAAAACCGGCCCCCACCCTAGCGGCCTACCGGGGAAACGCCGGGGGCCCGCTATGGCCAGTCCGGCCCTGGGTGGTTACTCCTTGGCAGTGTTGACCCCGTACTGAGTGCAGCCACAGGCATATAATTTTAAAATTCCCCAAAACCGGACTCTTTAAAGGACAAGGCTCAGCATGGCTGATGTGTTTGTTTGGCCGAGGTTGATTGGCACTGGCATTAGAGTGAGGTCAAGTGCCCATGTTGGGTTGGACATGGTTCTGAGTGTATCCAACCCGACATGCGCACCTTGGACCTCTCAAATCCAATCTGTTTTAGGGAGTCTGGGAAACTCAGCACAGGTCCCCAGTCCACATTAGGGCACTGGACTCACATGCTCACACCAAACCTGGCCTTGCTCTCATGCGTTTTCTACTTGAAGCTGCATGAGAGCAAACTCTGGATTGGTTGTGGGAGCTGGATAGTTGTGGTGACAAAGGCGTAGCTAGGGTGACCAACCGTCCTTAAATTTCACGGACCGTCCGTCATTTTAGTATGATGTCCACATGGCGTCCGTAATTTGGGGATCCCAAATTACAGACGCCTTACAGACAACATACTAAAATCGAAATGGGAAATCTCAGAAAGGAATGCTGTTTCCCATGCGAGAGGCCCTGTGAGTTAAAAAGATTTCACTCAGGGCCTCTCGCAGTTGTCTTTTAAACTGAAGAGGCTGACTGCAGAGGCCCGTTCCGGACCTCCCTGTGCAGACTGTAGAGTGGCCCATTGTCATTCCGAGACTGCCGCTGATTATCATTTTAGAATGACAATGGGCCCAATTGCAGTGACAGCATGTGGGGTGCCTTCTCCTGCATGGGACTAGGGCAAAACATTGTGCTTTTGTCTTGGCGCCATGCTGGAGAAAATAAAAATAAAATAACTAACACCGTTTTCACTGTACATTTAAAAGACAGATTTCAATATACAAATAAAAAATACTATTTATTAATGTTTATCGTTGCTAGCACAAATCTTGATTGCAGAAAGGGCCAGATGTCGCCTTGCAAAGTTGCGCGCCTACTGAAAATCTGTGAAGTGCACGATTGGCTCAACCTTATATAAACCTATTTTGACTTGTATTTATTTTGGTTGTCTATTTACTTACTTATATATTATTGTGCCACCTCCTCTGATATGTCTGTAAAACCTATGTTTTGTCCCAAATGTTTCTCCTGAATTTTGACCTTCTGTCCTGAATTTTTGTCCTGAATTTTGACCCTTTGTCCTGAATTTTTACACTGACTGTCCTGAATTTGCACCCTGCCAGTTGGTAACCCTGAAATAAAAAAATAAAATTAAATCCCAAGTGGGTCGATGCGCTGTACTTAGTACTGTGGCTGCCCTGCTTTAAAGTGGCCAAAAATAAACACCGTGCAGGCTGCAGCCCTGAATTGCAGCCTGTACCGCTTCCTTCTGGTATTTCATGCTCGCAGTGAGAATATGAAGGAGTGAACAGCGCACTCACATGGGTAATGAACTACGAACACCAAGAGGCAGTGGGAGCGCCACGTCCACATGGGCATGTGTTTAAAATCAAAACTGTTTAGTGCGATGTTTCATTCCTGCAAGTAGCCACTGAAGAAAGGATTGTTTATCCTGAAACGCGTGTCTTAAAACTGGAAGCCTGTTACTTGGTGGTGACTGCTGGCAAGTGCTGGTCTTTCATTAAAATAACCTTATCAGGCTTCCTGGGGCCTCCCTCTTTGTGCTTCCTGTTGTTGTATATATGGAGCTTTGCACGCCTGACGAGGAAGGCCCACTGCTGTCTACAGGTCTGTTCAGGCTCTCACTGCGAGCATGAAATACCATCATGAAGCGGTACAGGCTGTAATTCAGGGCTGCAGCCTGCACAGAGTTAATTAACGACCACTTTAAAGCAGGGCAGCCAGAGTACTAAGTACAGCGCATCGACCCATTTGGGATTTAATTTTATTTTTTGAATATGAAGGAGTGAACAGCGCACCCACATGGGTAATGAACTACGAACACCAAGAGGCAGTGGGAGCGCCACGCCCACATGGGCAGGTGTTTAAAATCAAAACTGTTTAGCGCGATGTTTCATTCCTGCAAGTAGCCACTGAAGAAAGGATTGTTTATCCTGAAACGCGTCTGGCAGTGTCTTAAAACTGGAAGCCTGTTACTTGGTGGTGACTGCTGGCAAGTGCTCGTGTTTCATTAAAAGAACCTATCAAGATTCCTGGGGCCTCCCTCTTTGTGCTTCCTGTTGTTGGATATATGGGGCTTTGCACGCCTGACGAGGAAGGCCCACTGCTGTCTACAGGTCTGTTCAGGCTCTCACTGCGAGCATGAAATACCAGAAGGAAGCGGTACAGGCTGCAATTCAGGGCTGCAGCCTGCACGGAGTTCATTTTCGACCACTTTAAAGCAGGGCAGCCACAGTACTAAGTACAGCGCATCGACCCACTTGGGATTTAATTTTATTTTTTGAATATGAAGAAGTGAACAGCGCACCCACATGGGTAATGAACTACGAACACCAAGAGGCAGTGGGAGCGCCACGCCCACATGGGCAGGTGTTTAAAATCAAAACTGTTTAGCGTGACGTTTCATTCCTGCAAGTAGCCACTGAAGAAAGGATTGTTTATCCTGAAACGCGTCTGGCAGTGTCTTAAAACTGGAAGCCTGTTACTTGGTGGTGACTGCTGGCAAGTGCTTGTGTTTAATTAAAAGAACCTTATCAAGCTTCCTGGGGCCTCCCTCTTTGTGCTTCCTGTTGTTGGAAATTCAACAAGAGCTAATTATCTCATCTAGTGACTTTGATTAAGGGACAAAAGCGTTGTTGCTCTTGTTATAAATTTTGTCTTCATAGGTGTTGGACAGGCCTCGTGGAAGGCCCGCTCCCTCCCCGCATGGCGGGGTCCGGACCCCTGCTCTCCCTGTATCCAAGACAAGAACTATCCCGGCAACCCACCGGGGCAACCCACGGTCCGTCCTTGACGGAACCCCAGCTCCTGAACACTCCGGTATCGGCTGGCCCGGGCCCCCGTCAGTACCACTGCCCCGGACCAGCCGCCATTTTTGGACACTACACGACAAGGCCGCGTGGCCTCGGATCGACCCCAACCCTGGGCCTGGCCAGGCCCCGACATCTAGGCACCACCATCCACCCAGGAGGTGAAGAGACCACTTGGCAGGTCAATGGGAGAAGGAGTGTCAATGGCTCCCCTCCGCCAGGTGTCGATCGCCCCCGGCCTCCCCGGGCGCTGGCTCCACCCCCCTGCTGGGTGTCTGGACTCCCTCATCCCGGACCTCCCGACCTCCAAGTGCGAGGGTCCGGACATCAAAGGATGCCAGACCTATAACTGGGGCAGCTACAGAGCAGGAAGGCAGTTGTATCCTGGAGTCGAGAGACACCGAGACAAACTCATCCTTGGAGGCCTGCTGGAGCTGCCACGGCCCTTTCTTGTGAACCATCTTCGAAGCCTGCTGGCGCTGCCGCGGCCCTTTCTTGTAAACCATCTCCGAAGCCTGCTGGCACTGCCGCGGCCCTCGTCATCGTGAACCATTGTCCAGGCCTGCTGGCGCTGCCGCGGCCCTCGTCATCGTGAACCATCGTCCAGGCCTGCTGGCGCTGCCGCGCCCCTCGTCATCGCGAACCATCGTCCAGGCCTGCTGGCGCTGCCGCGGCTCTCCTCGTCGAGAACCATCTTCGTAGCCTGCTGGCGCTGCCGCGGCCCATCTTTGCCAACCCTCAAGCTCGAGGATTGTGAGCTTCACCTCTTGCTGTTCCCGTACCGGCCCGGTACTAAGACTGTCCCGCTACCCCTTTCCCCAAGAGACTAGAATTGTCAGGATCCTCGTATCCTGGTCCCGCTGTATCGTTGATTACCTTGCCTCAAGATTTCTATATAAAGTGTGCAGAACTCATCTTTGTGTGGTGTCCATCTGTGGGGGGGAAGTTACTTGTCTGTACGATCACCGGAGACGGCCCTCACCAGAGGCCTCTCCCCCCTGTACTCGGCCAACCCTCCGGGTTTCCGTCTAACATTGGTGGCCAGCGGCGCGATCCGAGCCGACGCATAATCGTACAGAGAGTAACTCACCCCACGACACACAGCCACCATGACGACAAAGGAAAGCGGAACAACGAAAAAATTCCTGATGGAAAAACTAGAAGAATATAGCCACAAAGAACTAAAACAATTCTGCATAGAACTGGGCATTGCTACCACAGGACTGAGCACGAAAGAGGACCTCAAACACGCCTTGGAATCTTGGGCGGAGGCGGGAACGACCGTACCCCAAGACAAAAACCCCGAGACCACCGAAACAAGCACCTCTCCCACAGAAGAAAGAAGACCGGGTCTCTCGCCGGAGGAGGCCCGAGAACGGGAGAAGAGCCGGCTCCACGAGTTGGAACTGGCCCGACTTCGCTTAGACGGAGAACTCAAGTTGGCGGAACAAAAAATAACTTTAGAACACTTACGGCTCCGAGAGGAGCGAGAAGAGAAAAAGAGTCAGAGAGAGCTGGAAGAGAAAAGACTAGCCTACGAGCATGAGCGCAACTTGAAGGAACTAGAGAATCGGAGGCAGAACAAAGACCTCGGAGTCCCCGGGCACCAGAACCCCCCTACTCCTACGGACCCCAAGGTCCACATCCCCAAGGATGTCGTCAGAGAATATTACCAGAACGATGATATCCAGCAATGGTTCAAAGCCTACAAAGTAGCAATGACCTCCCACCGGATCCACGAAGCGACTGGGGAGCCGGGTTATGGGGGAGGTTTGTCAACGAAGGGCGAGACGCCCTGCTGCAACTCCCGGACCATCAGATGACGTCCTACGAACACGTGAAAGCCGCCCTTCTCACTCGATACGGACTCACGCCCGAGATGTACCGCCAGAGGTTCCGCGACTGCAAACGGATCCCGGGTACGACTTGGGTGGAGTACGTGAACTTCTTTAGCCGAGCCTTCGAGGGGTGGATCAAGGGCAGCAAGGTGACCACTTACGAGCAGCTCTTTGACCTTATTGTATGGGAACACCTCTCTAATAACTGCTTCGTCGAGCTCAGGCAGCACCTCCTTGACAGTAAACTGACTGAACCTCGCCAACTCGCCATCGAGGCAGACCGATGGGAGAGCACCCGAGTTTCCCGAAACTGGCCCAGCGAACAGAACCGAGCCTCCCAAGGGCCCCATCGCCCCCGAGGAGGAGGAGGAGGCCAGGGTCGGGGCAGAGACACCGTCCCGGTGGCTCCCACCAGCAACACCCCGCCCCCGGCCGGAAGAGGAAGCCCTCCGACGAGACCAGGGTTCCGCGCCAACGTTACCTGCCACCGATGCCAACGACCCGGCCACTACGCCAACAATACCAACTGCCCGAAAAACCAGAGTCCCGTGACCCGCCAGGTCACTGCCGCCGCCCTGGGAGAAGAACAAGCCCAAGAAAACACCGAAGAGTACGAGCCTGACCAACCCGAGTGGGAACCCGCCGCCATGTCCCTGGTCTGCCTAGGGGAAAGAGACCTGATTCCGCGGGCACCCCTTCCCGCCAACACGCAGAAGTACAGCCAGTGGGTCAACATTAATGGGCACCGGGCTGAAGCCCTCCGCGACACCGGGGCCAGTGTGACCGCAGTCCGCTGCCATCTGGTGAGCCCAGACCAGATCTTACCAAATATCCTTTGCCCAGTACGGTCGGCCGATAACTCCGAGAGCCTGTGTCGGATGGCCTGCGTTCCCTTCGAGTGGGGAGGGGTATCCGGCATGCTAAAAGTGACTGTCCGCGACGATGCCCCCATGGACTGCCTCCTGGGGAACGACCTCGAAAGTTCTCCCTGGTCAGCCGTTGAGCGAAGAGAGCACCTGGGGATGCTGGGCCTCCCTGAATGGGCCTGCGTAACGACCCGATCCATGGCCGCCCGCGCCATCCCCAGTCCCGAAGAACAAGAATGGCCGGAACCCCCTCCACCGATCGTCCAAGAAGGAGCAACCCTGGAAGCCAGTTCCCAGGAGTCCAGCGAAGAAGGACTTGATCGGCTCCGGGACCTTCCCGAACTAGCCCAGTGGCGTCAAGAGGGTGGCTCCACTCAGGAACAATTCCGACAGGAGCAGAGGACATGTCCCTCCCTCGAGGGACTCCGACAGCAAGCCCTCGCCCAGAGCGCAGGAGACACCTCGGGGGCCCATTGGATTTATTGGGACAATGACCTGCTCTACAGTGAGCAAAAGATTGCTGAGCTGGGGGCCAGCCGGGTGCTGGTGGTCCCCCTCCGCTTCAGAGACTTCCTCTTGAACCTAGCACACGATGTGCCTCTTGCCGGACACCTGGGACAAGACAAAACGTACAGCCGCCTGGTGACCCACTTCTACTGGCCCAAAATGCGGAATGATGTAACGAACCACTGCCGGGCCTGCCCCACCTGCCAGGCCAGCGGGAAGAGCGGCCGAAAACTCAAAGCACCCTTGCAGCCTTTCCCCATCGTCACCACCCTGTTTGAACGGGTGGGAATAGACATCGTGGGGCCCCTAGAGCCCAGAACAGCACAAGGACACCGGTTCATCCTGGTCCTGGTGGACCACGCCACCCGCTATCCTGAGGCCATTCCTCTTCGGACCGTGACGGCGCCCGTGGTAGGCCGAGCCCTGATGGGGATCTTCTCACGGGTGGGCTTCCCCCGGGAAGTCGTCAGCGACAGGGGCACAAACTTTATCTCTAAATACATGAAGTCCCTCTGGCAACAGTGCGGGGTCACCTACAAATTCACGACCCCCTATCACCCGCAAGGAAATGGGCTGGTAGAACGGTTTAACCGCACCCTCAAGGGGATGATCATGGGCCTGGAAGAACCCCTACATCGCCAATGGGATGTGCTGCTCCCGTGCCTCCTGTTCGCATACCGAGAAGTCCCCCAGAAATCACTGGGCTTCAGCCCGTTTGAATTACTGTATGGACACCCCGTCCGGGGTCCCCTCAGCCTGGTCAAAGAAGGATGGGAGGTGGCCCCTCAGAAGACTCCTCCGGACGTATACAAGTACCTCCTGACCCTCCGTAACCAAACCCGGCGATTCAGGGAACTCGCCAAGGCCAACCTTGAAGCCAGTCAGGAGGACATGAAGCGATGGTATGATCAGCATGCCTCCTCCATCGAGTTCGAGCCGGGACAACAGGTCTGGGTGATGTCCCCGGTTGAACCCTGCGCCCTACAGGACAAATGGACGGGGCCCTTCAAGGTGGTAGAGCGCAAGGGTCCAGTCACCTACCTGATCGACATGGAGTCACCCCGGAACCCCTACGGGTCCTCCACGCCAACAGACTCAAACCCCACTTCGTGCGCTCGGAACTCAGCCTCCTGATGGCTACCGATAGTGGGACTGAAGAAGACTCCGAGCCCCTTCCTGACCTGCTGAGAACGCTCGAAAAGGACGGCTCCGTGGAAGGGGTCAGACTCTCCGATGCCTTATCCCCAGAGCAACGCCAAGACTGTCGAGACCTTCTGCTCCAATTCCCCGACCTGTTTTCCCTCATTCCCGGGGTCACCCCCTGGTGCCTTCACGACGTAGATACCGGGGATAGCCCCCTATCCGACACAGGGCGTACGGAGTGCCGGATCGAGTGCGTGCCTGCATCCAGACAGAAGTCTCCAAAATGTTGGCTCTGGGAGTGATCGAGCCATCTGACAGTCCCTGGGCCAGCCCAGTCGTGCTGGTCCCTAAGGCTGCCGCCCCGGGCGTAGCCCCCGAGCTCAGGTTCTGTGTGGACTATCGGGGCCTGAACGCCGTTACCAGAACCGACGCTCACCCCATCCCCCGGGCGGATGAGCTGATTGACCGCATGGGGGCCGCCCGCTACCTGAGCATCTTCGATCTAACAGCGGGCTACTGGCAGATCGGCCTCACCCCAGGGGCCCAAGAGCGATCCGCCTTCTCTACCCCGGATGGCCACTACCACTTCAAGGTGATGCCATTCGGCATGAAAAACACCCCAGCTACCTTCCAGAGACTCGTGAACCACGTACTGGCGGGCCTCGAAGAATTCAGCGCCGCCTATCTGGACGATATTGCTGTGTACAGTCGCCACTGGGCAGACCACCTCCACCACCTCCGGGAGGTCCTGCACGCCCTCCGGCAGGCCGGGCTCACCATCAAAGCCAGCAAATGCCAGATTGGCAAAGGGTCCGTGACCTATCTGGGACACCAAGTGGGGAGCGGTCTGGTGGCCCCCCTCCAGCTCAAGATCACTGCCATCCAGGCCTGGCAACCACCAGTCACCCAAACCGAGGTCCGAGCCTTCTTGGGGCTCACCGGGTACTACCGGCGGATTGTAAAAGACTATGGCAGCATTGTGGGGCCCCTCACAGAACTCACATCCAAGAAAAACCCCAAAACAGTCAACTGGACTCCGGAATGTCAGGCGGCATTTGAGAAATTGAAGTCCGCCATGTGCACCGCCCCCGTGCTCCAAGCCTCCGACTACAGCCGGGAGTTCATAGTGCAGACGGACGCCTCAGATCATGGCGTGGGGCCGTCCTCTCCCAACTCAACACTGAGGGAGTCGATCAGCCAGTGGCCTTCATCAGCCGACGCCTGCTGGCCCGAGAACAGCGCTGGAGCACCATCGAACGGGAGGCCTTCGCCGTGGTGTGGGCCCTCAAGAAACTCCGGCCCTATCTCTTCGGCACCCACTTCCGGGTGCAAACAGATCACCGACCCCTGCAATGGCTGATGCAGATGCGGGGAGAGAACCTAAAACTGTTACGCTGGTCCATCTCCCTGCAGGGGATGGACTTCACTGTGGAGCATCGTCCCGGCCAAGACCACGCCAACGCAGACGGCCTGTCACGCTTCTTCCGCCTCGGCGAGGAGAGTACCCAAGAGGATGGGTGACTCTCCCTGCCTTCAGCTGGGGGGGACGCATGTTGGACAGGCCTCGTGGAAGGCCCGCTCCATCCCCGCATGGCGGGGTCCGGACCCCTGCTCTCCCTGTATCCAAGACAAGAACTATCCCGGCAACCCACCGGGGCAACCCACGGTCCGTCCTCGACGGAACCCCAGCTCCTGAACACTCCGGTATCGGCTGGCCCGGGCCCCCGTCAGTACCACTGCCCCGGACCAGCCGCCATTTTTGGACACTACACGACAAGGCCGCGTGGCCTCGGATCGACCCCAACCCTGGGCCTGGCCAGGCCCCGACATCGAGGCACCACCATCCACCCAGGAGGTGAAGAGACCACTTGGCAGGTCAATGGGAGAAGGAGTGTCAATGGCTCCCCTCTGCCAGGTGTCGATCGCCCCCGGCCTCCCCGGGTGCTGGCTCCACCCCCTGCTGGGTGTCTGGACTCCCTCATCCCGGACGTCCCGACCTCCAAGTGCGAGGGTCCGGACATCAAAGGATGCCAGACCTATAACTGGGGCAGCTCCAGAGCAGGAAGGCAGTTGTATCCTGGAGTCGAGAGACACCGAGACGAACTCATCCTTGGAGGCCTGCTGGCGCTGCCGCGGCCCTTTCTTGTGAACCATCTTCGAAGCCTGCTGGCGCTGCTGCAGCCCTTTCTTGTGAACCATCTCCGAAGCCTGCTGGCGCTGCCGTGGCCCTCGTCATCGTGAACCATCGTCCAGGCCTGCTGGCGCTGCCGCGGCCCTCGTCATCGCGAACCATCGTCCAGGCCTGCTGGCGCTGCCGCGGCCCTCCTCGTCGAGAACCATCTTCGTAGCCTGCTGGCGCTGCCGCGGCCCATCTTTGCCAACCCTCAAGCTCGAGGATTGTGAGCTTCACCTCTTGCTGTTCCCGTACCGGCCCGGTACTAAGACTGTCCCGCTACCCCTTTCCCCAAGAGACTAGAATTGGCAGGATCCTCGTATCCTGGTCCCGCTGTATCGTTGATTACCTTGCCTCAAGATTTCTATATAAAGTGTGCAGAACTCATCTTTGTGTGGTGTCCATCTGTGGGGGGGAAGTTACTTGTCTGTACGATCACTGGAGACGGCCCTCACCGGAGGCCTCTCTCCCCTGTACTCGGCCGACCCTCCGGGTCTCCGTCTAACAATAGGATTGTGATTAATGAAATAACCTAGTGTGTTTTGAATTCATGAAATAGATTACTGTACATGTTTATTTGGATGTATTTTGATGTATTTGTTTACGTTTCTTCTTTAGGTGTTGTCATGATGTTTTATGTGAATTTGAAATGTATTTTACTAATTGAATAAGATTGTATTGTATATTCCTTTTTCTTGCCTTTAAAAATTCCAGGAGTACATCAGTTTCTATCAAAATATATGAATAAGAGGTATAAATAAATGTACCAGACCAGATTTAATGAATTCTTTTATTTGGTCTTCGTTCAAAATCATATTGTACGTAGTGTGAGAAGGGGGCAATTTCTGTGTGTGTTTATTATAAAACGGTCCAGCCCTCCCTCAGCCCCGCTAAGGACCTAACTCCTTTTGTGCGTATTAATGAACCATCACAAAAATTCTGATTCCTTTACAAGCCCTGATGCGTTTCAAAGCCACTGCTTCTTCCTCATAGGGCAAAGGTCAGGCAGGCACGGAAAACACACAACTTCAATTTCCGCTTTATGCATGCACTCTCCAGTGAGTGGCATACTGGGAATTGTGGTTCAATTATCACCCATAGGTGGGCTCTGTATTTACTTGCCAGTTAATGTATACATATACATATATATATATATATATATATATATATATATATATATATATATATATATATATATATATATATATATATATATACTCAATGCCATATTCTTGATGCTGTCGAGTGCTGTAAATAGCAGGTGTTCGTGTTCCTATAACCAAGTTGAATGGGCTCATTCTACTCACTTTGGATGAATAAAAGTTGGCCCTACTGGGTACACAGCATCAGCCGTGGCCCATGCCGCGGCCCGTGCACGTAAGAGCGGTGGGGCGGGGGCCAGGTTGGGGGGGATTTGACAGGCAACCAAGAGGAAATAGTAAATAATTAATTAATTGCCACCCATCTGTCGAAATCCCCCCTACCTGGCTCCACTGCTCTTACCTGCACAGGCCGCGGCTGCACAGCATACTATTACTGTAGCAGATTCCTTCATTCACTCAGATACATCATTAGAATATATCCGTAACAGGGGCAAGGCTTACTGCGCGTCAAAGATGGCCACGTTCGTTTGAAGCTCCAGAGAAGGGCACGGATGTTGGTGGTGCGGCAGCCGCTCCCCTGTTGTGTTTCTCGCCGTGTGGCCCATCTTTGACAGGGCATGCACAGCGGTTACAAATTGGTTGCTTCAGCATAGTTTGAGTGGGCACGTTCTTTCCCTTAGAGCTGGCCGCCATCTTAGCTATGAGAGGAGCCTGCTCATTACTCATGGGAAATGACTGACAGGCTCCGCCTTTGAAGGCAGTCCATATATTTAAAGCGCATTTTCTGCACCTGATCTTACTCTACATTTAAAGGCAATTTTTCTTTCTTTTTCTATTTTCTTCTTGTAGGATGTGATTCTTTTTTATGGCTTTTTATTGATATGTAAAGGATACCCTTCAGCTGCTGACATTACTGGAGTTCCGCGTCACCATTGAAAAGGTCTCTAGCAGCATTTCTGTCGAAATTTTGTGGAGGGTTTCAGTTTTTGCTCAACATCTCCTTTTCACTGCCAAGTTTACTTTGGAATTTTTTGCTGCTTCATCAGTTTTAGAGGCATATATGATAGAGCAATAATTTCCACATACTGGCTATACATTTATACTCTTTATTTTTAACTGATGCATCAGTTGAAGGAATATCTGTGGCAGAGTAATAGTTATCTTACACTGACTACATTGTCTTGCTAATTTTGTGTGACTTTATTTCATAGGCAGATCAAAAGCTCTTCACTACATAACTCAATCTCCAGTTGGAAAACTAAGAAGGCGTTTACCGACCTCGGCTGTCCCTTCCGCAATGGATAATCTTACTACACATGTAGGGCCAAACATGGTCTCTTCTCATATCTCACCTGCGGTGTCATCTAAAGCCCAGGCCAGTAAATTACAAGTCAAGAGGCTTAAAAAAGAAGGAGCTACGACACCAACTAAGATGGCCGCATAGTCTCCCGGCTCCGCTGACCTCCGTCCTGCGCTTCACTATCCTGTTGACAATCCTGCTTACCTGAACCGGATCCGTGTGGGTGATCCGTCCCACACTCCAGTGGTCAATCCCAGAGTTTTTCCGCCGTCATGGAGCGAAGATACGTCGAAGAACGTACTGAGGCCTAACCTACCTGGGAAGCCGGGATCTCTAGTGCCGGCCCTGCCGGGTCCGAGCTGAACAACAACGGGCTGCTGCATGCGGTTGGGCCCGGTCTCTGGTCCACTCAAACTTTTTCTTGATTGTTTTGCTACCATCAGCTGCCTGGTGCCCTATAACGTGTGAGGCGACGAGTGACGCAAGGTACTGTCTTGTGAGGGTCCCTGACCGGCGATCCGGCATCCATAACGCCGAGCCCCCCGGATCGGCGCCTCGCCGCGTACCACTGCTCTCTGACTGCCGTTCCCTTCTAGCTTATTCCTGCTCCGTTTCACTTTACCCTGGAGAAGGCGCCTCTCCGTTGGGTTCACCATGCCTGAGGACAGAATAAGTTTAAAGGAGCGGGTTCGATCTGGCCCGTCTTTGTTAACGGTGATGGAGGCACTTATGGCGCTTCAGGGCACTATCAAAGCTCGGACTTTGGTTGCTGGGCGACAGGCACGCTGCGTGGGGGGTGGCCGTAGTCATTTGCAGGGGTGCAGGGTGGGGGGGTGTGGGGGTGGGTATTTCGTTTTTGTCTTTGTTCTATGGCCTCTTTTTCTTCTTCTCTTCTCTTGCCTTCTTTCCTTTCTTTTCCGGGTTAGTGTAGTGGGTTCGGCTTTCTCTACATCCTCATCTCTACACCTGTGCCTAGACCTCTCCTGGGGCCTGGGTGCCAGGGGGTGGACAACAAGGACGGTGTGGATATTAATAATGTGCTGTTTATCCTGATGTTGCATGTCTAAACGGCGTTGATTGCTAGGGCAGCGAACTTGATATGGACGCATCGTTTTCCTGTTCGCCCCCATTCCCATGGTCCGAGACACTATATGATACCTGGTCCTTTCTATTTTATTTTGAAAATGAAAACCTCCTATCCTGTTTCGCATCGAACTGCACTTGCAACCACTGTATCTGGTAATCTGAGCTACTATGATCCCCAGGGACAATTGCTTTGAAACTGACTATGAAACTATACTGAACTGCTTAGCGGCCAGCCCTGGGGGTTGTAGGCCCGGTTTTGTATATGTGTGCAAATGTTAAATAAAGGTTTTCAAAAAAAAAAAAAAGAGGCTTAAAAAAGACCCACCCTCTCATACAAAATCTGCACCTGGAGCCTCATATGGCCTTTTATTGTGGGAAATTAGAGCCCTATGCCCTTTTATGGAGGACACTAATATTAAATTGCAAACACTCACTGAGAAATGGTCAGTTATGGAGGAACGTATGTCTTCAGCGGAACAATAAATCCTACACTTCAATGATATGTCTCTCAAAGTGCACTCCTTACAGTTACAGGTCTCTTCTTTGCAAAGACAAGTCAAAGACCTTGAAAATAGAAATTGAAGAAACAACCTACATATTTATGGCCTTCCTGAAGGTACAGAAGGGGTGGACCCTATTTTGTTTTCAAATCTTTATTACTTCAGGTCTTAGAGTTGCTGAAGACTCTGGAACTTAACATCCTGAGAACACATAGATTGGTTCACCCTCCTTTGACTGCTTCACCTCCTAAGAGGCCTATAGGTGTCATTTTTTACTTCTTAGAATATACAGATTTAATGCAGGTCAAAATGGCTGTGTTTTGCTTAAGAGAATCGCATGGTCAGGAAATGCCCTATATTTTTCTCAAGATTATGCTAAAGCTACAGCTGACAGGAGAAGACACTTTCTGAGGATGAGGCCTGCCCTCCGTTCAATGAGAGCCTAGTTTTGTCTTTTCCAACCATGCTTTTTCAAAGTCTCGCATAACAATAAAACAACAACATATGAAGATCCTTCTCATTTGTGGGACTTACGTCCTGCAGAGCTGATGTCATGGATGTGGCTCCCTCAACTTGTATGAAGCAACTGCTGTTTTGTAGCCAAATTTCCTTGTTACACATGTCGATTTCAAGATGTACTATACTACTCTTGCTGTTGATGAGCTTTATTGTTATAGTATAATAATTTAAGGTTTGTTGTTTGATTTAATTCTTTATATTGTTCTCGTTTACCCTACAGATGATTTTTAAATGCCATGGATAGCTTTGTTCCCCATTGCTTGTTGTGCCCCCCCGCGTAGTGCAGCTCCCTCTGGATTGTGTGTAATGTCTTCTTTGTGTTGTCCCTCCCTCTCCTTCATTGGGTTTTTCTTAGGTATGTCATTCTTTAGTTTTGTCTGCTTACCCTGTCCATGTTGTATCATTGTTCAATGTTTTTTCTTTCTGTTTTGCTACGAGATTCACTTTAATCTTTTTGTGTTCTTCTTCTCCTTTCTACTCTCCCTTTTCTCTCTTATTCTATACTTTCTAACTTATCTCACCCTTTGCAGAAGGATCCTTTCTCTACACCCTCTGTGGCTTTGTTGTATTAACTCTTAATTAAGGTCTGAATGTTTTCTTCATTCTGTCTGTTTACAATGGTTATGACAATGGTTTCCTGGAACGTCAGGGTTTTGAATTCTGCAATTAAAAGGCAATGTGTTCTCACTTGTTTACAAAAACTTAATGCTCATATAGCCTTTCTGCAGGAAACTAATTTATCGGATGTTGATACTATGAAACAGAGAAGGATTGGGTGGGCGAAGTTTTCTTTTCACCTACTTGGGAGAAAAACATGGTGTTGCAATATTGTGTCATAAGTCTTTGAAACTTCAATTGATTTCTCAGGAAAGAGATGAAGAGGGGAGATGATTAATACTTAAAATGTATTGCAATAAGACTCCAATTGATTTGTTTAACTTACATGCCCCTAATGCACCTGATTGTCAATTTTGTTCTTTAATTTCTCAGAAGCTTCTACAACATCCAGATGACAGTCTGGTTCTGGCTGGAGTTTGTAACTTACCTGATGATCCTCTTTTAGACAGATACTCTTTATCACTCTATATTTCAAATAAATCGCTAAAAATTTCACACAAGCTATTCAGAGACGCAACTTCACTGATGTCTGGTGCTTATGCAAACCAACTTTAAGGCAGTATTCATTCTTCTCCCTAGTACACCATACACAATCTCGAATTGATTATGGGTTTTTTCACATCACATAGCTCAATCCTTACACTCAGCTGATATTGGCTCCATTCTGATATCTGATCAAGCCCTCCTATCTGTACATATAGATATCATACCCAATTCTACTCTTCCTAAAAGATCGAGATTTAATAATTCCCTACTATTTGGATCCCTCTTTCATCTCCTCTTTTACAGCTTTCGCCCACGACTTCTTCCTCTTTTATCAAACTGAAGACATTCCCTTTAATACAGTTTGGGATGCATTTAAGGCCTCAGTTCAAGACTTTATAATTAATTTAGCTTCTACAAAAATATGTCTGTCTCAATCGCAATCTATACTAATTCTTAATGAAATATAACTATTAGAACATTCTTATTACATGTCCCATTCTTAACAGGCTCTAAATCAGCTAGTTAAAACCAAGCTTAATTTTAACAAAGTATACACGGATAACACTGCTTTTAATCTTTACAAATCTAGCGCTAAATATTATGGGGGTCAGAACAAATTTGGAAAACTATTAGCTAATTATCTGAAAATTAACAAAATAAATGATTCATTGAATCAATTGCCAATGGCAATGGTTCCTCTCATCACCCAGATCAAGATATTCTAACTCAATTCCAACAATTCTATCCAAATTTTTACATGCCGCAATATTTACCCTCTGAGCCTGTAATTTTGAGCTATCTATGCACTATTTTAAAACCGGCTTATTCTCAAGTCGACTTCTCCTCCCTAGAGGTGGATATCACGCAAAAGGAACTCCAACTAGCATTGTTCTCTCTTAAAAAGGACAAAGCTCCAGGGTCGGATGGCTTTACAGCTGAGTTTTATACATACTTTTCCAAATTGCTTTTATCTAAACTTTGTTTGTTAATTCATTCTTTTCGAACTTCGGCTACTTTCTAGATGCCTTCATATGTTTAATTCCAAAAGCGGGTAAATACCCACACTTTTGTAAAAACGATTGACCCATTTCTTTAGTCAATTTAGATAATAAAATGTTCTCCAAGGCATTAGCTTTACGGCTAGAAGTGCTTCTCCCTGATGTTATAGGCAAGGAACAATCCGGGTTTGTCAAGGATAGAACTCTCTCAGACAATACTCGCCTATTTTTTTATATTATTTCTAGATCTGTCAGCTTACCTGATTCTCTAGCGGCCATTGCTTTATATGCTGAGAAAGCTTTTGATCCTCTTATTTGGCCTTTCCTATTTCAAACTTTAACAGGGTATGGTTTTGGGCCAAAATGTATGTCTCTCATTTCTCTTCTTTATACTTCTCCAAAGACAGCCATTTGCGCCAATGGTCTCACATTTTTTTTAACCTACAGAGAGGGATTTGACAAGTATGTCCCCTATACCCCTTTCTTTTTAATTTAGCATTAGAACCATTTTTATCTCTGATCTGTCAGAGTGTTAACATTCATGGTTTCATTCATGGCTCACAACAGGTTAAATTGGCTGCATACGCTGACGACATCTTACTATGTATATCTCAACCTAATTCTTCACTTCCTGCTTTTGCGTCTGAGGTTGCTTCTTACTCATCGGTCTGGGGCCATAAGCTAAATACAAACAAATGCTAAATTCTTCCCTTTAATATATTCACTTTTAGTTGTGATTTCTCTTCCTCCCATTTTACGTGGCAATCTAAACAACTTAAATATCTTGGTCTTCAATTCTAGTCCTCGCTCTCTTCTTCTATTTCAATTAATATGGACTACTGTATTCTCTTCCGTAAACAGTAATTGTCACCCTCTTTATTTATGATGGTGGGGCTGTCTTGACACCATTAAGATGATGTTGGTACCTGTTGTTCTTTTTACTCTCTCGAATATTCCCTTACATGTTCCTCTTAAGTATTATAAGAAATTAAATTCATTATTATCTGCTTTTCTTTGGACTGTGTGTGAACTTTCATTTTGTGGGTGGTGTGTGTGGACTTGTGCTTAGCTGGCAGTATGTGTGGACTAGTACTTGGCTGGCAGTGTGCGTGGACTGTCACTTGGCTAATGGTCTGCATGGATGGTACATGTCTGGCGATGTGCATCGACTATTACTTGGCTGGTGATGTGCGTGGACTGTCGCTAAGGTAACGATGTTCTTGAATGGTGCTTGGCTGGTGGTGTGCATGGGTGGCGGTTGGCTGGTGTTGTGCATGTATGGTGCTTGGCTGGCAGTGAGTTTTGTGTGGATCCTTTAGTGTTTCATTACCCAGAATCCCCTGCAAACCTCAAATTTAGCTATTAATTCCCCCTTTCCTCACATTTCTGTGTGGAAAACTTGTCGGATCACTGTGCTGGCTCAAATTTCCATATTTTCATACTTCCATATTTTACATAAATAAAAATCAATTAAATAATTATTCATGAATTGTTAATGCATTATTCCTTAATTAACTTCCCACCCTACATTCACCAAACCTAGCAGCACACAGCTAAAAAACAAGTAAAGTAAATAGGTATTCAATAAATGACATGATAAAAAATGTATTTAATAATAAATGTATAAGTAATTGACAATTAATTATTACTTAATTAACTTCACAACCTATTCCTCTTCAGATCTAGCAGCCAGCATATATATTAGAAGGAAAATAAATCAGTATTTCATAATAAATATAAATCACATAATTAAATAAAACATATTAAATAATCCTACATGAACTGTTACCTAATTAACTTCTCAGCCTATCCCCCTACAAACCTAACAATCCACTACAAAACTATACATTGCTCTTAAAAATTAATAAAACATTCAAAATCCCTTAAAATGACATGCTGTTTTAGAAATGATTAACAACATTTATATAAATAATAGCAACACATAAAATTCATGTATCAACTAAAACAAATAATTAAAATCAGTAAAAAACAATAGTTTTAACCTCAATATTTGTGAAAAATTATCTTTAAAAAATTGTTTTATTTACAACAATATTTCGTACCTAAAAACAACGATTTTTTTGATGTCGATATTTATGCATCACAATACTTTTGTGGCACGATATTTAATTCCTAATATTTCGTCTTCAGTTATTTTTAAATCAATATTTTGTCCAAAGACTGGTAAAATGTATTAGGCTACATGTTGCTTAGGAGCAGAGAGAAGAAACGTATATTCAGACAAAGGCATATTGCAGCAGAGTGAGGAATAAATACTTAGGAAATAACATTTTTCAAGCAAGGTATTACGTTTCCTCATCCATGTGCTACATCAACTAACATTAATCCTCTTATTTGTTGTTCATGTTATAGTTTGCATTATATATATCCCAGCAGCTACAATATTCCACACATATGCATCTTCGCTCAGTAAAAACAATTTAGCCTAAATTATTTATTTCATTTGCACCATATAAAACACATTATATTATAATATTTTTGTAATTATTCACATGCACATCATTAGGACCAATATTTTGGTAATTTACAACCCTCACTTGTCTCTATTAATACAGAGATCACTAACTTATAGGCCAATCATTGCTAATCATTTTGAAAGCGCATCCTGCAACCTCTCCTAATTCATGAAAACCTTGTTACAATCAAGAATTTTTTGGTAAATTATCTACTCCAGACTAAGCTGCACTTTGGCTGATTCTAGACATTTGGACAGGCTTCTTCAAGTCTCAAACAGATTGTATATGCCTTCCTAACAAATGCCTTCATAGTTGGGGTAAAGTCTTGTAATGAAACAAAAAAACTAAATTTAAAAAAAAACATAACTTTTTCGATCACGCCGAGAAGGCATTCAAATATGCCCTGTTGTTATAAAATGTTAGACAAACATAGGTCAAAATTATGTTTTTTGTTATTCTTGTAACTTCATCTCATATGAACAGATTGGGCAGTCAAAAATACAGATACACAAGCCATCTTGATGGCGAGATAAAAAGGCATCTTAAAGAAATAAATTATTTATGGCTGAGGTAATACCATTCATAGATATGCAGCTTAATCTTATCACGTTGTTTCTTATAACCATATTGATTCATGTTGGACATTAGAACACTTTTATTTATTATCTTGTGTGCATTGGACCGTACTCTGTGCTGTACATTCTCTTCATGGATAAATACTCAAGGATACTCAGGCTAATCCCATTAAGAGATGATAAATTAATTGTTTACCTTTTAAGAAAGAGCTTTGCAATGCCATGCGGAGTAGGAGGAACTGTGGCAGCAACTTTACCCTTTCACAGATATTCCTGATTAAACCCAACCCCCTCCCGCGTTTGTGGATTCCATGGAGGGGACTGAGAAAATAGCCCAAATATAGCTACATGTTGTGGGGTTGGGGTGTTTAGGAAAATAGTGCTACGCAAAAAAGTGTCTGTTTTTTTCCCTATGGGCATTCTCTTTTTTTGTGAACCTTTTATTTGTAGCACATGCAGTTACAAATATGGGCCTACAACCATCCCGGCCGGCCGCTAAACAGAACGAGAATACTGCAAGCAATATGTATAGTTATAGTAGTTCGAAACCCGGGGTTATAAAATAATGGTACATGACTTGTAATCAGACACAAACAAAGTGAAATCAGGATTAAAGAGGTTCATTTTCAAATAAGAAACTAAGGAAGAGGTGTCGCACAGTCGTACACAGTCCCGCAATAGTGTGCAAATCAGGATATCTACAAACAGTGTTAATACGAAGGGAATATCGGGGGGTAAGATACAAAGCAGAAGAAATGCAGGCGCAACCCCAGCGTGTAGCAAGTTTAACTCCCGCCCCTCATCACCAAACATACCGCAAAGAGCGTGAGCGACGACGACACTAAAAAGAGAAGAAAGACTAAGGGGCCATAGAAACAAATATCGCTCAGCCACCCATCTCGCAACCCCCCACCCTGCACACCCGCAGAAGGCCATGGCCCACCCCCCCAGCAGCATGCCTGTCGCCCTAATAGAGACCCGAAATATAGAAAGATAGGGAAAGGGGAAAAGAAAGGAAAGTAAGCGGAGGAGGGCCCTCATCGTGCCGCCCGGCCCCGACCCTTGCCCCTACACTTCGGAAATCCCAGAAAGGAAGTAATACTGTAATGAAGAACAATAAATCCCAAGCACAATAGCGATGAAATATCGATCGAACATACCCACTACACCATCTGTCCACAATAAAGCCAATAGACCATGAACCACTTCATCCCTGACCCTGTCTGGTAGCAGTACCGCCAGAAGTCCACTCATTAATCAATGTGAAGCACAGTCCTGAGGGTCCAAACAATATGGGTGGATCCGGGTGGGGCGCCGACCCAAAAAAGCACAGCAATCCAAGTCCCTCGAAGTACCGACAGCAAAGATCAGACAATATCAACTCCGGTCTCGGGAACTTCCAAAAGCTCACAGTTAATAACACCATCCAGGAGAGGAGAGTCACACAGTTTGGCCACCGCTGCGACATAACCATGCCAGTCCAAGAGGGAAAACAGCGTTCCATCCCCAGCCGCAAGTTGGACATGTGTCCCAAGGAGACATCCATACGAGCAATCAAGTCGGTCCGCGTGGGCACGGGAGCCCGAACCCCGAGCGGCTCCCGGTGCTTCTGCGGAGCTGGAACTTCCTCCATGGACTCAGCAGCAAGTTCATCGGCAGCTCCCTGAAATCGGACCGTGGCCGTTAGAGACGGCGAGACAGCAATGGCGTCCATTCTTTCACCCAGGTCCCAGGCGTGGCAAATCATGGTTTTGTGCAAAACTGTTAGGGCAGCTAACACGTCCCAGGATGTAAACTCCTGCGTATGTTGTGAGCATCCCGGCCCCATCCGTGCAACAGCCACCTGGCGTGGACGCGGGCCGTAGAGGAGAGCACCAGCCGCCATCTTAATCCAGTCGGCCCCGTCCCTCTTCACCACTGTCAGGGACTAGGCCTCACCTCGAGGGCGACACGGGATGCGTTCCCGGGGCAAAAAACTGTGAGGCAGGCTCCTGAAAGGAGAGCCACCAAAAGGCTAAAATCCCTGCCGGGCCCTGGGAGTCGCCCGCCTATGTCAGGGGCAGCCCTTGGCTATACCCGGGCAACAAAGTTTGGGGAGGGGGCAGGAGGCATGCGCCCCCTCCGATCCTGTGCCACCACACTGCCCCTCAAGGGTCACCGCCCAGCGGACCGGGTCTTCACCGCTAGCAGCGATCCTTTATGTCAATGGCACCCACCAACAGGCCCCCCACCGCCATCAATGGCCGCCGATGCTGCAGCTCCGGCCGGAGGCCCTGACGAGTCAACGCCCCGGTCTCGTTGCCGCGTGGGCCGCGGAGCCGTCGGGGAGGGTTCTCAGGATCTGCTGCACGCAGGAGCTTCGGGACCAAACGGTAGGTGCCCGTTTTCTTTCTCCTATTAACCCCTTCGCTGCTGATGACGAGCTCAGCTCGTCATCAGCCACGGGTGGCGTGTGCTGATGATGAGCTTAGCTCGTCATGTAACGCGGTAAATCGAAAAAAGCCGCACAGCGCAAAAATCGCCGCAGCAGCGATGCGGTTAAAGTATGCCTTCGTGGCTCAGGATAGATGTCAGGATAGATGTGTGGGGCGATAAGGCTCTCTGAGCCGAGCGACTATGCGGCCATTTCGAATGCCTGCTTGGCTCCTCCCCCCCATGGGCATTCTCGATTTATCCGCACCCTTCCCCCAACACCCTCCTCTTCCGCCTTGCGTGAGGTAAGATCCGGCCCAGCCCTGGCAGTTCCACTGATGGATGGAAGTTAATGCTAGATCCAGAGATGGAAGACACATTAGTGTGTTGGTGCCCTGGTACTCTCTCTGGGGGTCATTACAATAGCGTACACACTTCAGTCCATCCGCCACTGTATCGTATTTTGGACCGGCCGCCTACGAGACGGCCTACCGACCATCCGATTTATGATGCGACTGCCACTGTGGCAGTGGCATTACTTATATTTTGTATTGTGGCAGGGATGCAGTCAGAAGCCCCCGCTGCAATATAAAAAACAAAGTGCAGACATATCCCTGCACTACGCAGCAGGCACCATGCGGTACCTGCCAAATGGTGCAGGCAGTGGCGGCCGCTGCTTTAGGGCAATGGGGCGCTGCCCCACAGCTTTCTCGCAGTTTGAGAAGCTGAAAATAAAATAGTATTTTAAATACCATTTTCTTTTCTGCTTCTCGCGCTGCTAGAAAGCAGACATCTTGGGTATGCCTGGTTGGGTGCGGGCAGGAGAGATTGCCTGGTTGGGGTCGGGTGAGTGGGCGGGTCAGGGAGGAGTGGCTTGTACCACTCTATGTGCCCAGATTGCTTGGTCGGCCAAAGCAGTCATGCGTACTCTACATTTTCTCTATGTAGTCTGAATGCAGCCTACATAGAGAAAATGGCGTCCCTACTGGTGCCCGGCTGGGCGCTGCCCGGGACTCAGCGCCAATCACAACGCTGCTATTGCAGCATTGTGATTTGCTTACAGGAGGGGAGGGAGCCTCAGCATGCCTGTTCCCGTTGAACTGTTCTGAAGTAACGCCGAGACCCCGGCCCAGGAGCAGAGGCGGCGGGGACCCGGTCAGTTGAGGTACGTTTCTTTTTTCTTTTAATTTTACACCCACCCCTGCACGACCCCCCCCCCCCTGTGACCTTTCCCCTTGACCTCCCTCCCCCCTGAGAGTATTGCGACTTGCGAGGGGCGACTGGTGTGGGGATATAGGTCAACAGTGGATCCAGATACATAAATGAATAGGGAAGTGTGTGAGGCGTTCCAACTCCCCCCCCCAATAAGTGCTTATCGTTGGGGTGTGGAAGGTGATGTCGGGTCAGACAGTGTCCGAATCAGAAACACTGCATGCCGAGTGGGCTTTAAATTCAGTCTGGCCAGGTGTCCGGCTTGGAGGGCTGCCATGAGAGTAAAATACTATAGTACAACTCACTGAGAAATAAAGAGACTCGCTTGCAGCATTGATAAAACGTTGCCACTTCGGAATAGACTCCTGGTGTTAATTATGGATCACGCTCTAATTTCTGAAATTTGATATGATCGTCCATCAACCACAACATTATTCTACAGAAATGTTTTTATTAAATCAAAGAAGTGCTCTGTCATAGAAGAAGGACTAAGAACAAGCTTTGGCATAGCAAATAGGTATCGCCTTTGGGACCTTATAAGTGTTTAGTTATCCAGCACAATATCCTTGCTGCAACAACATCAAGTGTTGTATGGCTAAACACTTATAAAGTCCCAAAGGCGAGACCTATTGGCTATGCCAATGCTTGTTGTATTTTGTCCCACTGTTGGAGCATTCCTGGTTACCAGGCCCTTTGATCCGCTGAGGTGTTTCCTAATGTTGTGAAACTATTTTTCCTTAAGCTTCTTTATCGGTAAGACCCATATCCATGTTAAATGTGGATTTAAAAATAATCAGTCAGGTCCTCGCCTCCAGACTCCTTCCATATCTCCGACACCTGGTCAATGATGACCAATCGGGATTTATCCCGGGCCGAAACACCTTGTGGAATATACGCCGCCTGGCCCATGTTATGCAGACCTTAGAGGGTGGGGCTGAACAGAACACGCTGGTTTTCCTAGACATCGAACAAGCGTTCGATTCGGTCCGATGGCCCTATTTATGGAAGGTACTTTTAAGACTAGGACTGGGGGAAGGATTCGTACGATGGGTTCGACTGCTGTATTCCAGACCGGTGGCCAGAGTTCGCACGGGCAGGTGCGTCTCGGAGGAGATACCTATTTTGAGGGGTACTTGCTAGGGGTGCCCTCTCGCCCCCTGCTTTTTGCCCTGGCGATGGAGCCACTGGCATGTCACCTTCGTTCGGTGCTTAGAGACCAGGGCATTCGAATAGGGGCGATGGAACACGTGGTGTCCTTATATGCGGACGACGCCTTGATCTACCTGCGTCAGCCAATGCACTCCCTGCCGATCCTGATGGCCGGACTGACGCAGTTCACGGCCGCTTCCGGTCTGGCAGTCAATAAAACAAAATCCCAGTTGTACGCGATTGGGACGTAGGACGAGTGGGAAAGGGGTTCCACGCCCTGAGTTGGGACTCCCATGTGTGGATGACACACTGCGCTACCTGGGTGTGTGGATAAGCCGGTACTCAGACACCTTTTTCCAGCATAATATGGGACGGATAATCCGAGGTCTAAAGGGAAGCATCACCTTTTGGAATACCCTTCCGCTTTCCCTAATGGGAAAGATAGCCTTAATTTAGATGGTGATCCTCCCGCGTTGTTTATACACTATGCAGGGGTCCTTTTACGAGATACCACATCGGGTTTTTCGAGAGCTGGACTCACTCCTCATCCTCCTGTTATGGAATGGGAAGCGCTGCAGGGTGAGTTTTGAGGTTTTAAAGCGCAGTTGGGGCGCTGGTGGTTTAGAAGTTCCCGACCTGGAGATGTACTATTTTGCCTCGCAACTACAACATGCGGTCGCATGGCTGGGTACGGACCCCTTGTGGGAACGATCCTTAATGGAGGGGACGTTTGGAAACAGGCAACTGGGGGCATTGCTTTGGCGTTTGGGGGGACAACCGGAACATACCCCCCCCCCCACTGGCGCGGTTGATGGCGTTGATATGGGAACGGGTGACACAACGCCTCCTCCACAGCAAACCCTTCGCCCCAGACTTGGATCTGTGGCTCTTACCGCCATTTGCCCGGATTGCACGGGTCATGACTATAGATAAATGGACGGAGGGAGGGTGCCTGATGTTAGCAGACTTGTATCCGAATGATCAGTTTGTAACTTATCAGAAGGCGGTAGCCGCCTTTGAGCTTGGCCCGGGACAATTCCTCCAATACGCGAAAATAGCGGCGACAGCGCGGCACACCCGTACACTGGTCACAATGTTGGCGATGGCTGGGGGTCGGAAGTTTGTGACTCACCTTTATAGGGCCTTGAGGGAGGACAAGAAGTTGGGGCCCCTGAAGATTGAGGACAGATGGCAGCGGGCGTGTCCGCAGGAAATTACCTCCCGTGACTGGGAAAAGATTCATGAAAGTGTGAGGAGAGTGTCAGTTAGCAACAGATTCAAATTAATTCAGTACAACATTGTACATATGACCTACCTTTCCCCTAGGCATCTCCAGACCATTGATAGCACTAGGGACGCGCACTGCCCAAGATTCCGCAACCCAATGGCAGACTTTGTGCATATGGTATGGGGGTGTCCGGTCCTCCAAACATACTGGGAGGCGGTCCTGGAGATTTTGAAAAAGGTGCCAGGATGGGTGGTAGATTTGGACCCCCCGTCCATGCCTCTTGGGCCTAATCCCTCGAGACCCCAAACGAAAGGTGAGCAGGCAGTTTTTGGTATTGGGCCTGGTGACGGCTCGACGCCGCATTGCAATACACTGGTTATCCCCACAGGGTCCGGCGCTGCAGAAATGAAAGTCTGACCTGAGAGAATGGGCGCTGGCAGAAGAAGACCATATAAGGCGTACTAGAAGGGATGGGAAGTTGCCCAAGGTTCTCCAGGCCTGGGGGGTTATGGTCCAAGAGTTGGTGGGATTGGATGCCCTTCTGACGCAAAATTGCCCGGAACTGGTAGAAACAGGACAAGAAGGCATTAGTCCTCCAGGAATCACAACAACTGGTGACCCGGTGTGAGGAGCTGATCGCACAGACCCGATATCACTGTTTTTGCTTGTTTCTGGTGAATCAACCTGTAAGGCACACAGACCACATTGGGAAGGGTTCTAATCTCGGCAGGGGCGGGGGAGGAAGGGAACGGGGAAGTTGTGGTTTGGGGAGGGGGGATGGGTGGGGCGTCTTGGGAGTTTAATTGCGTTCAAGAAAGTTTGTGCGATAAGCAACGTCACAGTGTCCATACAAGGGGTGGTTGGGGACCTCATGGTCCTCATGACTGTTATGCAACTGACTGTTGATAATATTGTGGAGAAAAAATTTTTTCACGACTAGAACAATTGCGATGTGTGATTGTACCTTGTTGGATATACTGTGCAGGAGATGAAAAAACTTGTGAAACTTGAGAAATAAAGTGGTAAATATAAAAAAATTTAAAAAAAGAGGAACACAAGTTGACGCGGCCGGCCCGGAGTGGTTGTAGGCGGCTTGCTGTGTATTTCTATGCTGACAACAATGCTTTCCTTGGTCTGATTCTTACGCTGCCGGCCTGTAGGAGGTGGTAGGCATCATGCCGTGTTCACAATTGTTTGCCTTTAATAAAGGTTTTTGAAAACTTTAAAAAAATTAAAATTAAAAAAAAGCTTCTTTATCGGTAAACCACTTTTTACGCTCGATGAGTGTGTAGTCCTTCCTGTGTTCCCTACTCTTCCCCTGTGTCATCCCTGTGACTTTCTTTAGTACTACCATCTGGCTCTTTCTCCTGTGGGTCGCTTCCTCTCCCGTTCTTTGTTCCCCCGCCTTCTGCACATTTGAGGCCCTCCTGCCATTTTCTTGTTACCCCGGGCCGGCTCCTTGTCGGGCACAACAAACATGGCCACCAATAGCTGTCAACTGTCACTACCGGTATTAGCTTTATAAAGCCAAGTGTCTTCTATAAATCCAATACTATCCAGCGGCTATGTTGGAATTCTATTTTTGTATTGTTTAATATAGTTACACTGTTACAAGATGACGGTTATGGTGTACATAGCTGCAACTTGGCAGCGATCTTGGAACCATAAATTATTATGGCAATAGAAAAAACAAAATTCCATGGAGGACCCCACGTCACATTATGGCCGTCATGTCGGTTGTCACAAAGGCTACTAATCTGATGGTCGTCTACATCCATGAATTCTGACTATTCCTGGATCTGGTAAAGCTGTCTGTATATTGTAAAACACTGGTATTTTCAGTGATGTGGAATATAAAAATATATGTCCTCCACGCCAATGTAAGCAGAGAATTTCCCTAGTCAGTTTATAACTCCAAGTGTTGGCTGCCAGTCGTAAATGCATGCTAAATACCACAGACGGGGTTTGCTTACCTGTAGATTAGAACTACATGAAATGATGAGAAAAATTAAACTTCACAAGTTTTTTTCTGATAAAGAATAGGTGGTCCCATCAGTATTCAATACGAATCTTCATCGTCCCTCTAACTTCTGTCCTCCCACTGGCTCTTTGGGCCCAGAGGTTGCAGTATTTTAACAGAAAGTGCTCGATGATATTGCCAATCTGGAACAAGTCCCTCAACAACATCAAGGTTGTAATATGAGCAAACAGGACTGGCAAGCTGTCAAATCCCTACAAGAAAACACCCTTCTAACCATAAAACAAGCGGATAAGGGGAGTGCGGTCGTAGTGTTAAACACATGTGATTATGAGGCAGAAGTAATGAGATTACTTAGTGTGCGCACCAATTATCACCCGTTGGCTAAGGATCCTACACCTGACTTACTCGAGACAATTACCAACATGGTGGCAGTTGCCCTAGAAAAGAAGTGGATAACACCGAAAGAGGCGGACTTCATTGTCAACAAAAGGTCACGCATTCCGGCGTTTTACATTCTGCCGAAGATCCACAAACCCCAACGCCCACCCCCAGGACGCCCAATTGTTTCGGGTATCCAATCAGTGTTAGAACCTCTTTCCCAATTAGCTGATTTTTTCTTACGGGAGGCAGTGATCACCCAGGAGTCCTATGTCCAGGACACAACGGACATTTTAAACATTCTAGATGGAGTACAATTTGATCCTGACTTGCAACTACTAGTGGCCATCGACATCGAGTCACTCTATACCAGCATCCCCCAGGATGCCACGCTGGTGGCAGCAGCGCGGGCCCTGGGGGCACTTGAGTGGTTTTATGATACACCTGCCACTTTCGTCATGCAATGCATTGAGCTGGCATTAACAAAAAAAAATTTTGAGTACAAGAATCAACTGTACTTGCAGGTGTCTGGTACTTCAATGGGGGCCACATTTGCACCGAGTCTGGCCTGCATTTATGTGGGCCAGTCCGAGGTGAATGTGGTCCTCAATGGGGATAATAACCCCTTCAGGAACCATATCTTCCTATGGAGGAGATATATTGATGACGTCCTCTGTATCTGGACAGGTACAGAGGACCTTCTTTTGGACTTCCTTACATGGCTAAATCAGATTGATGATTGCCTGAAGTTCACTTGGTCCATCAATAGAACTACAGCAGTCTACCTAGATGTCGACATCGTGGCAGTTGACCGCAAATTGGTCATGACTGTACATCATAAAATTTCTGACAAGAATTCACTGCTCCATTATACATCTTTCCATCCCCGAGCCTTACGAGATAATCTGCCTGTGGGACAATTTTTGCGCTATTGGCGCAGTTGCTCCACAACGGAGGCATTTGTGGAACAGTCTAAAGAACTAACTGAGAAACTGGTTGCTAGAGCATACCCTAGGAAGGTTGTTAAACAAGCCTGGAAACGCGCACTGAATACGCCCCGTGAGGAACTCCTGGAAAGACATGCAAGAACCAAAGAGGAAGGCATACCTATAGTTACGACCTTTGATCCCTTATCTACCAAAGTGAGACAAATTGTGAGAAAACACTGGTCGATTCTTGATTCCATCACTGGAAAGATGCCACGTCCACGATTTGCCTTCAAAAGAGCCACCAATTTGAAGGACAAACTGGTCCACCCCCGGACCATAAATACCCCATATACAGACAGGTTACCGACGGGCCATCACCCGTGTACCAGCTGCTCAGTATGCAATTTGACAAAAACCAGCAAGACAGTAATCCTGAGAGGTGGTAGAATCTGGCACCTCACCAAGTTTAGTAACTGCAACACTGTAAATGTAATCTACAGACTAACTTGTAAATGTGGTCTTCACTACATCGGACTTACAACAAGAAAGGTGAAAGTCCGGATTTAAGAACACCTTAGTACTTTACGAGTAAAAAAACGTACTACCAGGTTGGTGCAACATTTCATTGAAATGAGACATGATCCCAAAGATCTTGAGTGGGTGGTGCTAGAAAGAGTAATCTGCAAGAGCCATAATGTTGAAAGTATTCTGGCCCGCAAGGAAGCACGCTGGATTTACCAGGAACAGGTTGATCGTGAGGGGTTGAATGATTTATTTGAATGGAACAAAATCAGTAAACGATAAATGTACTTGAAGTAATTCATGATGGGCGCTATGAGTGGGAGCTGCTCTTGCCGGGTAACTTGGAACTGGGCATTGTGGATAGACCTGGGATTTAGTGGGACCCATATATATGGCACCATGTCATTTTAAATCTTATTCCATGCCAAGATGTCGGATACATTGTGGTTAGGGCTGCTTCAACTCTGTTGGCCCTCAATAAATTTCTTTGAAATGGTTTTAAAATGCATCCACACGGTGTAGATTCGACCAAATCTGGTAATAATCACACTATGACAGCTGCAGGGCTGAGAATGTTCATGTATGCTAAGTCTATGGTAGTCTTAGGCTGACCTTTCAATATGAACGTGTAACCGGGGGTCCCTTCTAAGATGGCCACCATAGAACATAAACATTGCCATTTGACTGATGAAGCATCGTTGTCACGTGACAGATGACGTTCTGCACGTCACTCCACGGCGTGTGTATACTCCGAGGTGGGAGTGCGGGCAGAGCGCGGCTGAAATAAGGAGTTGCCGGGGATCCGGCACGGGTAAGAGTGCAGATGCATAACGGTAAGAGGAGCTAGTTGAGAACGCTGCCAAGACACTTTTGAGGCGGGACCTGTTCACCAAGCCGCTGTGGCGGTAGAAGGGCACATGTGTAAATACGTATTTCCAGTGGGGT
Source organism: Lissotriton vulgaris (assembly GCF_964263255.1). Lineage (NCBI taxonomy): Eukaryota > Metazoa > Chordata > Amphibia > Caudata > Salamandridae > Lissotriton > Lissotriton vulgaris. Next base: position 825,671,322 of record NC_141699.1, read on the forward strand.
GTGTGGCCATCTGAATTGTCGGCACCGATAACATTTACAGGGAGCTTAGTCGAAGAGACTAGGTCTTGAGTAATATGAGGAATATATCGGTAATCCGGCCATGAAGCTCCGATGGCAGCCGGGGTGCAATGATGGTGCACTTGTAAATTCTGACTGTTAGTACGTGTGATGGTCAGATGTATTATATGTACTAACAGCATTGGCAATTCACATAGCCGAATGTGAGATAGCGATCATTTGGTTGAATTCGGTGTTTGTATCTGTGTTCCTGCATAGAGTACTTGACGATAGCGGGTCTCCCTGAGGGCAGCGTGATCCTTCAGGACACGGATGCAACAGCTGAGTGGAGTAGCAGGTACGCGTGAGAGACGCTAACCCCAGGTAATTATGTGACAGATGTCTTGTGTGCCATGGCAGTGTACTATATGTCGATCTAGCCTGCTGGTATTTGAGGGTCTTGAACCCTTGGCTCATTTTAATGCACATTGTGCTTTATTGTCCTTTACCATCACAGGTGTGGTTTACTAAAGAGTGAAAAGTAAAGTGGATAACCCCTGTATGCCCTGAAGAAGTTGCGTAAATTACAAGCAACGAAACATGTTGGCGACACTGATTCACACAAGACTTTGCTTGGTGTGAGTCGTTTTAATTTGAAGTATTCACAGCCCAGAATAAATCCATAGTGGCCAGTGAATCCTTCAATATTAACTGTGTGAGATACACGTTTTCATTTCTCACTAGGGGTTTGTGTATGTGTACACTGTAATAGCTAGGGTTTACATTACCTGGCTATAACATTCAGCAGATTGTGGGGCTGAAGTTAAGTAAAAGCACTGTTTTATGTTGGTGTCTTTTCCTTGTGTTTGTGTTTCCTTTCCACCTAGTCAAGAGTGAGTTACAGATGATGATAATTGGGTACACTGGCAATTGATAGCCAGATAACCCCATTGGCGGTTCTTCCGTGAGGGGCTCACTCTTGTCGCCACATTTTTTCCACTGTAATGTTGGTGGGTGTTGGTAGCGTGACAATTTTATTTGAACCTGTGTGTACCTTAATAAATCCTGACACTTATACAGTTATGAACAGCCAAAAATTGGTGGGCCTGTGGAAGTAGAAATTTTTCACCACTGCATTTCGTGTATATACAATTATAAATGTGCAAGGAGGGACAGGCCATTTATTGTTGATTAGGGGTTTGCTTGGGGGTCAGGCAGAATGGCCCGAGTGCAGGCACTGCAGGGGTCACTCCCTCCTCATCGCTCACTCCACCCGTCTAGTCTGACCATTTCTGCTTTACTGGTTCCTCTGTTACATTTGCTGCTATTCTCTCCACAGCCCCCCCCCCCCTTCCAGTCCCCCGAGCTATATTTTATTAGTTGGCAGCTTAAGAGTCAAAGTATCAGCCTACCTACATAAGTTTAAATAAAGAATGCCAACTCACATCTCTGGTTCACAAATGGAGAAAACATTCGGACCTCTCCACTCTCACCCTAGGGCCTAGATCTGTAAAAAGATAAGTGCACAGGACCAGTGATGGGCATGTGGCTTAATGGCTAGAGCAGCCAGCTTAGAAGCTGGGGATCCATCCAGGCTGAGTCTGGATGGAGTCTCATGTGATTCTGGACAACTCACTTAATCTCAAAATGAATGTGTCCGTCTTTAATGCAATTGGTGATCATGTAAAGCGCCCTGATACCTGCTGGTCGACAAACGAAGAAATAAAAGTTCCCGTAGAAACCTGCCGCCAGCTCTCCCACATGCTGTTGTTGCCCACTACAAATGCTGCCTATTCTTGATTCCACCTAATGTCTCTCCATTTCACCACTCAGTACTTCCTGTCTGTTTAACTCACTAGTAGGTTCTTTTGCATCCCTGCTTTATCCCCTTGTCTCAGTTTCCTTACCTTGCTTTACCTTTGTCGTTCTCCCTTTTCTGACTTTATCACCCTTGCTCTGGGCTAAGCCTGTTGATAAAAAATAAGTTGCAGTCCCCAAATATAAAGCCAGCGCCCATCACCTGCAACCACTGGCACAAATTAAGCACAGCAGGCACTGATCCCATAATATGGACTCTACATGATACCCCTGGTCTCCAACCAATAAAGCAAGAACGTTTGCTTGAAAGAACCCCTCCCGAAAGCCCCCATAGATTGTTCAGGCTTGCGCGCTATGTACGCTCGCCACAGTGAAGTACGCGATTGATTTACGCCTCACCACTTTCAAATGTTACCAGCCGCCACTGGGTGCAGGGATATGTAGGGGCCACCATAGGTGCCTACAGGGTACATGTCCCTGCCGTATTGCGAAAGGTTGACTGCCACAGAACGTCCGGGGGAAAGGGATATCATAATCGGTATGGCAGTGCTTGGCAGGAGTTACGATGCGGCCGCAGTAGGTACCGGCAGAGGGTCTCAGACCTTGATGAATGTGTGACAATAGGTCAGTCCCCCCACGGAACCCATGGGGCTTATTCCTGAAAGTTTCAGAGAATTGAGTCATTAGAGAAACCAACCTCTTCCACATACCGCACCTTAACACGTGTGCCACATAGTTGGTCTCAATATACATTTTTTAGACCACCATTTTAAACCACACTCATAAGGTCCTGATGAAAGCCAGTTTAACACTGAGACCTGGCTGAAATATGTTGACCACACTGTATATTGAAGTCATTAATCATTTCCACTAATATACACTTCTCAGTTCTTTATCACTGCCAAGGGCCCACCATTAAAATAGTCCTTTGAGTTCTGGGACCCTCTGGAGAGTTTTTTAACCCACACACCATTCACCTTCATCGCACACTCACGGCACAATACCTGCTCCACTGTCATCATGCGTTGAAGCACACCCAAGGTACACTTGGTGCCTTGGTTGGGACCCATTGATGAAGCATGCCACCAATCAGGTTTTTTTCAAATGTTTTTTTTTTATCTGCAAACATACACAAGGAGCTTCTACCCTGTAGCTAGTTCCCATTTATTCTAACATATTACATGGGGAAGTGAACTAGCTCTAGCTTTTCCTCTCTCTCCCGCTTGATATTCATTATGGTGCCTGGCAGGCACTTCCGCAATGCAGGGATTTGCACTTGGTCCGACGGCCAGTCGGATTTGATCCGCCAGTCTGGACCATCCGACCGCCACGCTTTTTCCCTGCCATCATAATATGGCGTGGCGGGGGGGAAACTGCATTGCGATGGCGGAGGGACTGCCACCGACAGCACGTCGGTGGGGGTCCCTCTGCCATCGTAATGAGGCCCTCTGTTATGTTTTGTTACATTAAAAATGTGTTAAACGCTCATACTGTGCCGCTACTCATTGTAGCCACTAGATGGCACTGCTATACTTCTATAAATGTGGCGAACTGCTCAATAAATACTGTGCCTATATACAGTGGCAGTTTTACTCAGGTTTCCACGTTTGGAGCATTTTCATACTGCACACTATTGATAATGCATCAGATTTTAAATAAAATAATGAGTGATTCAATTAACTAGACCAAAAGTTATAAATTGTTATAATAATCAACAATTTAATAAAATTGTATCTCCTGTCTTATTTTACGGTATGGTCACTCTTAATGTACTCAGATCCAATGCTTCCCTCTTTGTCAGCACTACAGCTGCCATCTTTGCTACAAGTAAAATCTTAAGGTTGAGCTTCACAAACACCATAGTGGCAAGTGACTTTGTGTCATTACACACCCCCTTTTTAAATCCACCTGCTTGTATTGTTACATACCTCTTGTTACCATAATCTAGCAGTTTATTGGCAATCTTAACACCTTCACTGCTGAGGCTATTCCATCCCAGTGGTGAGCCAATTTTTTAGATCAAGCATAGCTGCAGCGGGCATGCTCTGCTCGCTCTGCGAGGCATGCTGTATTAGGGTATGCACTAGAAGCCCCGCCCACTCTCCGCCCATATTTTTAATTGACTTGGGCCATTGTCCTTCATAAACGCTGGCTTCCGATTCATTATAAAGCTTGTTAGTCCCTCCTTGGTACCGCCTTTTCTCCATTTGTCACCATCCATAAGGACTGGACCTTTTACTGGTGTTGTTACATTCTCTGCTTTATAAGTTGGTAAGCACTATTTTCCTTGATGCTCTTCCCCTATTCCACCCACTACCTTGGAGCACACTGCATGCTTACTACTGTATTTATTTAAATTACTACGCAGTTTGCATTTACTATAGCAGCCGCACTTAATCAATTATTTAATTTACAGTGCTGTCTGCTTTCAGTTTAGGGGACACATTTATTTAATTATTTATTTTACAGGTGGCCGCTTTCACATTAGCAGCTGCGCTTATTTATTTTATTAATTAATAGTGCGGGCCACTTTTACTTCAGCAGCAGCTAGGAATGTTTCTTAATCATTTTATTTGTACTTTGTGTGAAAGCGCACCATATGCGCTTTCACTTTAATATTGTCTGTGCCACTTTGTTTAGACAAAGTGGCACAGACAATATTAAATTTGTTTAGGCTCACTGTAACCTGAATACCATGAGCAGCGTCTAAATAAATGGGCGCAGCCAACATTAAAGTGCTCTCGCATTTGCAAGAGTTTGAGCGTTTGGGTTTAAAAAGAACCAAACCTTTTATAGATGTGTTGGGTTTAAAACACATAAATAAAAGGCATTGTCATTTACAATGCCATTCACTTAAGCGCGGCAAAAGTGAGACCTATTGCATTGAAAATTTCTGTTGCTAATTGGGATACGTCGCACTTACACCCCATAACTTTTTTTCCACATAAGGTATCGACAGAAAATGTGTGTCCTTGTTTCTGAACATCATGGGGATTCTACGGGTACCCAGTGTTTGTGCTCCAAGGGTACCATTGCAGGGGACAAAACAAATTGTCAAAATATAGCTATATTTTGGGGGTTTGGGGAAAATAGTCTTCCACAAAAAAAGTGGCTGTTTTCCCCAAAAAATAGCATCAATGAAGGGTTTGTAGTCTTCTGGTGCAAAAAGTTGTGAATCCCATGGGTGATCCCAGAAAGCTATCATTGCTAGAGAGTAGACATAATTCTGAATTCAGCAAGGAATAATTTGTGCTCACTAAATGTTTTCTCAAAGAAACTAGCTGTTGAAATTAAAAAAAAAATGAGTAGGAAAAAAACAGCTAGTGTGACAACATTTTCATGAGTAACTTCTTGTCATGATTGCCTATTTAGAAAAGCGGTATAAAATTAAATCCGCTAGACACTTCTGGATGTGGGAATACATATAGGGTGTGAAGGTTTCCCAAGAACCTGAGGTACCCATGCCAACCAAAATCAAGGGTTTAGGGAGTGAAGAGGTAGTGCTCAAGAGAGTACTATGGTGGATGCATCCTCCTTCATGCAAGGTATTAGAAAACAAAAAGAAAGTGTCTAAAGAAATAGATCATCTTTTCTTGAAACGGCAGAATCTTCACCTTACCATTTATGGGAGGGTAAACCTGGTCAAAATGGTTATCCTGCCGAAGTTGATATTTTTGTTTGGGGCTGTCCCACTCGATTCCCTGGGAAGTTACTTGGAAATATCCAAAGTAAGATAGGGAGTTTTATATGGGCTAACAAAAACTGCAGGCTATCTTGGAAGAAGTTAAAACGGAGGCTGATTAAGGTGGCCTTGCTCTTCCAGATATTTCTTTATATTCTCTTGCCTTTTTGTTTAAAAATATTTGTTGTTTACTCTCTAGCCCTCCTGGCTCTAATTGGGGGATGATTCTGAATGCCATGGTTCATTTTGAGGAGGTAGTACCGGGTTTTTATATAAATTTGGTGCTCCCAGATTTTTCAAAAAGGTATGGCTAAAAGTAATGAGGTCAGCTCTCAGGTTGTGGCAAATCGTGAAAATGAAGTGGAGAATAAGATATTATTCCGATTTTTCCCCTATTTGGGATTCTCCAGGGCTCCCCGCCTGCCTAAATGATATGTTTGCTATTCCTATTTGGAGGGCGGGAATCGCCGTCTGGTCCGATTTAATATCATTGGACAGAGTTCATCCATGAGATGTGTTAAAGGCTAAAATAGGGGATTCTTTCTCCCGCTTCAAATAGCTGCAAATATGTTCTTGGTTTGCTGCTGAGAAAGACCTTATTGGTGGAAACTGGGAGATAGAGAATACACTCCAAAATGTCAATTAAAAAAAAAGGAGGTAGGGATATGGTATAGAGTGTTAATTGAAGCAGAGACTATGGACCTTCCTCCTCCCTACAGGGTATGGAGTTCATCATGTTTGGAAGATGTTTCTGTTGATTTGTTTTTTCTCTCCCTTCAAAATTTATATAAGCATGTCAAATCGGCTTCTTTAAAGAAGAATCATTTTTTGTGGTGAATAGATTGTACTACACCCCCAAAAAAATTGCTAGGTTTGTTTTAACCTCAGCTCCGAAATGTCCTTGGTGCGGTTTAGTAGAGGCTGACGATTTACATATGTTTTTCGATTGTGGATCCCTAAGGATCTTTTGGGAGAATGTGGGCAGGGCATTGGAGGGAGTTTTTAAAGTTAAGACGAATCTTAATTTGTCATTAGTTGTTTTTGGTATCGAGAATAGTCTTAGAAACCAATTACCTAATAAATTGATTGGTTTATTCCTCTGCTTGATATTAGCAGCCCATAGAGAGATCTGTAGGCTGTGGAAAGACCCTGAGCCACCGCAATATGCAACCTGGTTGAGAGCAGTATTGAGCATGGCGAGATTGGACCAAGGGGAAGGGAGTATCTGGGCACCGTTAACTCTTTGGGGTACAGAAATGAGGCAAGTGTAAGTACCTGTGGTCCAATGATCACACCAAGCCTCGCACAAAATGTAGATGGCCTGGTTGACCTAAAAGCGAATGCAAGAGCATGGACCCAGGGCGCCCAGTTTGGAAGAGTGTTTTTCTATGCGAAATTGCAGATGTGAAAGGAGGACAGCAAAAAGAAGAGAAAAAAAAAGAAAGAAAACAAAAAGATCCATCTCAAAGAGGTTTACTGTATGTCTAGAAGTGTAAGGCATTCACAATGTTTGTTAAAATACCCCTCACACACCAAAAGGGCCCTTGGTGTCATGCTTCATCATCGGAAATTCCTAAAAACAAGCACTGGCATAGCCAATAGGTCTCAGCTTAGGGACCTTATAAGTGTTTAGTTATCCAGCAAAATATCCTTGGTGCAACAACATCACGTGTTGCATGGCTAAACACTTATAAGGTCCCACAGGCAAGACCTATTGGCTTTGCCAATGCTTGTTAGTACTTATCATGGCTGCTATTGGAATAAAGTAAGATAAGAAAGCATAATAGGAGCCTCCGGTCTTGTCATAAAATTAATCACACCAGCATGCCTCGCCCTCAGGGTGCAATCATGCCAGTATTTTTTAAGCTTTTGTTTTTCACATTTGGCTCCTGGGTCCTGGCAAGATGAGCAAAATGTGTGAACATACTAAGGCATCATCTGTCCTCAACCATTGTGACGGCCAATATGGAAGTGCAAAACCAAACAAAATAGTCTGATGAAGTATATTCCGAGTGCAGGCTGGGGATCTCTGGAACGCACTAACTGTCTTCGTAAATTTCAAATACACACACCTTTTATGTAGAATTGCTTTAATAACTGACCCAAGGAGCTAATTGCCCGATGCGGTACCAAGACTTTTCTGTCATACTTGAGAAAATGTGCTCCCTATGATTGATTGTTTACAAACATTTTATTTTGCACGTTTCAATCAATCAATCAATCAATCAGTGACACTTATATAGCGCGCTAACTACCCGTAGGGTCTCAAGGCGCTGGGGGGGGGTAGGGGGGGGGGTGCCGCTACTGCTCGAAGAGCCAGGTCTTCAGCTTCTTCCTGAAGGAGAGGTGGTCTTGGGTCAGGCGCAGGTCGGGAGGGAGGGAGTTCCAGGTCTTGGCGGCCAGGTAGGAGAAGGACCTTCCTCCCGTAGTCGCTCTTCGGATGCGGGGGACGGCGGCGAGGGCGTGGTTGGCTGATCGGAGGTGGCGATTGGGAGCGTAGAAGTTGATTCGGCTGTTGAGGTAGCTCGGGCCCTGGTCGTGTAGGGCTTTGTGTGCGTGGGTGAGGAGGCGGAAGGTGATTCTTTTGTTGACGGGGAGCCAGTGGAGGTCTCTCAGATGTCCGGTGATGTGGCTGGTTCGTGGGATGTCGAGGATGAGTCTGGCTGAGGCGTTCTGGATCCGCTGGAGTCTCTTCTGGAGCTTGGCGGTGGTACCGGCGTAGAGGGCGTTGCCGTAGTCCAGTCGGCTGGTGACGAGGGCCTGGGTGACGGTCTTCCTGGTCTCGGAGGGGATCCACCAGAAGATCTTTCCTAGCATGCGTAGGATGTTGAAGCACGCCGAGGAGACGTTGTTGACTTGCCTGGTCATGGAGAGGGAGGAGTCCAGGATGAAGCCCAGGTTGCGTGCATGGTCTGTCGGTTTGGGTGCAGTGCCCAGGGCGGGAGGCCACCAGGAGTCGTTCCAGGCGGAGGGTGAAGAGCCCAGGATGAGGACCTCCGTCTTGTCAGAGTTCAGTTTCAGGCGGCTGGTCGTCATCCACTCGGCTACCTCTTTCATCCCTTCGTGCAGGTTGGCTCTGGCGGATGCGGGGTCGTTGGTCAGGGAGAGGATCAGCTGGGTGTCGTCGGCGTAGGAGATTATGCTGAGGTTGTGTTTGCGTACGATGGCCGCGAGGGGGCTCATGTAGATGTTGAAGAGGGTGGGGCTCAGAGATGACCCTTGAGGGATGCCGCAGATGACTTCGGAGGCCTCTGACTGTACGGTGGTAGGCGGACTCTCTGTGTTCTTCCGTCGAGGAAGGAGATGATCCATTCCAGCGCCTTGTCCTGGATTCCGACGTTGCTGAGGCGCTGTACTAGGGTGCGGTGGCAGACAGTGTCGAATGCCGCGGAGAGGTCTAGGAGGATGAGGGCCGCTGTTTCTCCATTGTCCATCAGGGCTCGGATGTCATCGGTGGCGGCGATGAGGGCGGTCTCGGTGCTGTGATTGGCTCGGAAGCCTGACTGTGAGGGGTCGAGGGATCCGTTCGTCTCGAGGAAGGCGGCCATCTGCTTGTTGACGGTCTTCTCGATGACTTTGGCTGGAAACGGGATGAGCGAGATGGGGCGGTAGTTCTTGAGTTCGGTGGGGTCCGCTGTTGGTTTCTTGAGGAGAGTGCTGAGTTCGGCGTGTTTCCAGCTCTCAGGGAAGGTGGCGGTGTCGAAGGAGGTGTTGATGATGTCCCGCAGGTGGGGTGCGATGACAGCGTCGGCCTTGTTGAAGACGTGGTGAGGGCAGGGGTCGGTCGGTGATCCGGAGTGGATGGAGTTCATTGTGCGTATGGTGTCTTCGGTGCTGATCGGGGTCCAGGCGTGGAGGGTGGTCGTGGGGGGTGGTTGTTCGGTCATGGTGTGCGTTGGTTGGTTGTTGAAGCTGTTGTGTATGTCCGCGATCTTGTTGTGGAAGTATGAAGCGAGGGAGTTGCAGAGGTCTTGCGATGGGGTGATGTCGTTGTTTCCTGCGCTGGGGTTGGAGAGCTCTTTCACGATGTTGAAGAGCTCCTTGCAGTTGTGTGCGTTGTTGTCCAACCGGTCCTTGAATGCTGTTTTCTTGGCGGCGCGGATCAGCTGGTGGTGCTTCCGGGTGGCAAGCTTGAGGGAGGTCCTGTTGTCCGGTGTAGGTTCCCTTCTCCAGACTTTCTCGAGGGCTCGGCAGTTCTTCTTGGAGCTCTTGAGTTCGTCGGTGAACCACGGGGCTTTCTTGCTGCCGGGTCTGCTGGGCGGGGTCCTCAGCGGGGCGAGCTCGTCCGCGCAGTTGCTGATCCACTTCGTGAGGTTGTCGGCGGCCTGGCTGGGGTTCGCTGAGCTGGCAGGAGGGTGCTGGCTCAGGGAGGTGGCGAGCTGGTCTGCTGTGATCTTGTTCCAGCTTCTGCGGGCGGCCTGTTGCTGGTGGCGGTGGGTCGTCGTTCTTTTGAAGGTGAAGTGGACGCAGCTGTGGTCCGTCCATTGAAGCTCTGTGGCGTGGCTGAAGTCGATGTCTGGGCTGGAGGAGAAGACTGCGTCCAGTGTGTGTCCGGCGAGGTGGGTGGGGGTGGACACCAGTTGCTTGAGTCCAAGATTGGCGAGGTTGTCGAGCAGGGTGATGGTGTTGCGGTCGTTGTTGTTCTCCAGGTGGAAGTTGAGGTCCCCCAGGAGGATGTAGTCAGCGGAGGGGAGGGCATGCGGGCTGACGAAGTCGGCGATGTCCTCGCTGAATTGTGTGCGTGGTCCCGGGGGTCGGTAGATCAGGGTGCCTCTGAGGGTGGTGTTCGGGCTGGTGTGGATCTGGAAATGCAGGTGTTCGGCGGTGTTCAGGGTGTTGTCGGTGCTGGTCGTGAGACGGATGGTGTTCCTGTGGATGATGGCGATGCCTCCTCCCATCTGGTTGGCGTTGCGGTCCCTCCGGACGGTCTTGTAGCCCTCTGGGATAGCGATGGCGATGTCGGGAGCTGAAGAGGCGTTCATCCAGGTCTCCGTGAGGAAGGCGACGTCAGGGGCTGTGGCATCCAGAAGGTTCCAGAGTTCGATGGCGTGTCTGTGGACGGAGCGGGTGTTGAGCAGGATGCACTTGAGGTGGGTGCTGCTGGCGTTCGACTTGGCGGGTGATGGTGCGAGGCAGGTCCGGATGCAGGTGAACTTGCAGGCGTGGCAGCTGAAGGGTCCGTGGGTGCGCCGTGGAGTGGCTTGATGGCATTCTGGGAGTCGGCCGGTGTTGAGTGCGATGAGGGTGGCGGCGGAGTACGTCAGGCGGGTCGGCCGGGGTCTTCGGGGGCCAGGGGTCCTGGCGCTGGTCGCGATCCGGTCGCGGACGGGCGCAGACGGGCTTACCTTTGGCGCGCCTTCGGTGCACAATCGGCGCGCCCGCTGCGCGTGACCGCTGCGCGTTCGCACGGTCGCCATTTAAGGCGAAGTGCGCGGGTGGGCGGAGCAGCTGGGAGGCGGGAGCGGGGAGGGAACAGAAGAGAAAAGGGGCGGGGCCAATGGCGGTGGCAGGAAGCGAGAGCGGAGGGCGGCGAGGTAGGCGGGCAATCAGGAAGGAAACTGGACACGGCACAGGGGATACAATGAAATTAACAGGCACAAATTACGGGCAAAACAAAGAAAAACAGCTAAGTACACGAACAGACGGCAAAAACAAACAAGCACAAATTACGGGCAAAACAAAGAAAAACAGCTAAGTACACGAACAGACGGCCAAAACAAACAAGCACAAATTACGGGCAAAACAAAGAAAAACAGCTAAATACGCGAACAGACGGCAAAAACAGACAAGCACAAATTTAGGGCAAAACAACTGGAAAACCAGAGTGGAGCGACCACGGCGTCAGCAAGGCCGGCGGCGAGGCAGAGGGCAGGCAGAGGGAAACACACACAGCAGCTGGTGGCCGTGCGGCGCGGGGGTGTCCCACAAGTGGGTCATATTCAGAGGTTTTTAATAGTTTAATTGGACTACTGTATCACTGCAGATCTTATCTATTGTAATGGTTTTAATTAGATAAACATGAAAGTGTACAATAAAGGTTAAGGACAAATTAAAACAAGCATTGGCATAGCCAATAGGTCTTGCCTTTGGAAACTTATAAGTGTTTAGCCAGAGATATTGACTTTACCTAAGTATTTAAGCTGTGCTAAACAGAAGTCTGCAGCATGCTGAAAAGGTATAATAAAGAAGTGTCTAAAGCATTTTTGTTATCTTAGATATGACCAAAAAAGCATTATGTACAACTGAACGACCATATTAAAAAAGTATCAAAAATAATGTCTTGAGTTTTTTTGTCCTTTCAATGCTGGCAACTTGTATCTGCCTGCCCCAATGGTTGCTTGTTGAGTTTTTTTTGTTATGCGAGGGGCATAAATAACAGGAGGGTGAAGGTCAGTCAGTCAGTCAGTTAGTCAGTCAGTTAGTGAGATTGAGTGAGAGAGTCAGTCAGTGAGAGAGTGAGTTAGTCAGTCTTTTTTTTAATTTTTTTTATTTATTTTATTACCATGGTTGGGTCAATTGACAGTACAAGTGGTTCGTTCACCATTTTACATGACATTAAGCAATCAATATCTACTTTTACAATAACACTTGATTATGACAGGTAGGTGGGAAGGATGGGTTCCCTATACAACAGAAAAATAAGAGAAATAAGAGAAAGAAAAAAATAAAAATAAAAAAATAAATAACCTAAAAAAAATCACAATTATTCATCTAAGTACTCTTTGAGTATTCCCCAAGTCGATATACCTAATCGTTTTTTCCTAATACCCTTCAAGGCATACAGATTCCATTCTAATTCATATATATTAAACATTTTCCTTCTCCAGAATTCAAACGTCGGTGCTTCTGGTTGTAGCCATTCTGTAGCTATACATAATCGGGCTATAGTCATAGTCATAAATAGAAAGTTTTTATATTTACATAAATCTTCATTTTCATTCACGATTTGCCCTCCCCCTACTAACATAAGTGCTGGAGATATTTTAATCGGGTGGTGGATGACCAAGGATATAAATTCCTCTATACTTGATATGAAAGACGATAATTTCAAACATTTATAAAAAACATGAACAATGAGTTAGTCAGTCAGTGAGAGAGTGAGAGTCCGTGAGAGAGTGAGAGAGTCAGTCAGTGAGAGGCAGAGAGTCAGTCAGTTAGTGAGAGTGAGAGAGTCAGTCAGTCAGTCAGTGGGAGTGAGAGTCAGCCAGTCAGTGAGAGTGAGAGTCAATGAGAGAGTCAGTGAGAGTCTGTCAGTGAGAGAGAGTGAGTCAGTTAGTGAGAGAGTGAGTCAGTGAGAGTGAGTCAGAGAGTGAGTCAGTGAGAGTGAGTCAGTGAGAGTGTCAGTGAGAATGAGTCAGTGTGAGTCTGTCAGTGAGAATGAGTCAGTGAGAGTCTGTCAGTCAGAGTGAGTCTGTCAGTGAGAGTCTACCAGTGAGTCTGTCAGTGAGAGTCTGTGAGAGTCTGTCAGTTACATATATTACATTACATATATTGTAAAAACAGTTTAAAAGTTTTGTATAAAAAGCAGCCTTACAAAAGATATTTAGAAGACTCATTTACAGATAGAAAGTTTTAAACTAAAATCCTGTTATCAAGAAGGACACAGTTCAAGACGTTTTCTAGGTCTAATCATACATTTCGGAAAAATGGCTATACTGCTTGCAATGCATATATTATCAAGAAATTGCAAAGCAAGGTAGGCTGGTCGGCCTTGCCTCAAGCCCCATATTTTTAAGATAGGTATAATCCACCTTCTCCACTGCTCTGAATAATATTTACAGAACAGGACTACATGTATGCTTGATTGTAATGATAGCCCATCGCAAGGAAAATTTGGTAAGGTCTTCGACCAATCATTTATGGTCAGAAGACTCACCAAGCGATGAAATACATCAAGTCTCAGGCGTGTAAGGACGAATCTATCATACCCTCTTATTGTGTATGTTAAATATGGTTGAATGGCGGAGGTAGAGCACATTAACTGGTTCATTTAAACAGTTGGTCTGAAGGCCTCATTGGCAAATCTATTTTCCTCCATGTGGAACACGCATTGTTCTTTAAAAACCTTTCTTGGAATTGCGCCCAACACAGTAGGATTAGAGTAATATTCAGGTTTGCCCAGATCAGTCATAAATTCTTTGATGTATGTCAGCTACCTAATCTCCAAGGGATGATCTTACTTTAGGCTATCACAAAGCATGTGGCGATTAAATGTAGTTTTTGGGGAGGTCCAGACCCGATGCCACATTAAAACTGGTTGTACCTTTATTATATCTGAAATATATGGGAGGCCCAGCTCAGTATGACAAATATAGGCTGATGTCGATCGGGGAACAGCCAAAACATATCTTAACAAGCATTTGCAATGCAATAGGTCTCGCAATAGGTAAGTTTGAGCTATTGGTTTTGTAAATGACAATTTTTTGTTATGGTTTTGTTTTGAAATTAGTTAAAGTAATATATTTGTCATTTACAATGCTAATAGTTATATCTTTTGCAAGTGTGACACCTATAACCTGGGTAGCGCTGAGTGATGCTGTGGTGGTGCTGAGTGATGCTGTGGTGGTGCTGAGTGTTGCTGCAGTGGTGCTGAGTAGTGCTGTGGTGGTGCTGAGTGGTGCTGTGGTGGTGCTGAGTGGTGCTGTGGTGGTGCTGAGTGGTGCTGTGGCGGTGCTGAGTGGTGCTGTGGCGGTGCTGAGTGTTTGTGTGGTGGTGTTGAGTGATAATGTGGTGGTGCTGAGTGATAATGTGGTGGTGCTGAGTGATGCTCGGTTAGCGCTGAGTGATGAAGTGGTGATGCCGAGGCTAGAAAGGCACAAAAAAAGTGTGTTACAGAGGGCAAAAGGTTAGAAAAACAAGGGATAAAAAATGCTTGTGTTGTAAATGTAGGTATTGTGGTCAAAGTAACACCACCTTTTTTTGTACTAGATAATTACATTTTTTTTTCCACTAGAAAAAAAAACGTAATCCTTGTGAAGAAAACAAGACTGGGAGGATGGAAGTACAATAAGCTCTTGGTATTGCTGTGGGGAGGGGAGAAGGGGGTGGGGGAGAGTAGAAATCTGAGACATGGCCTGGTAGTCGTTAAAATTGTGAAGCAGTGGGCGGTTTTGAGAAACATTAGGACTTGTTCATACTTGAAAGGCATACTTAAATGGCCTGCGTTAAAAAAGTGAACAGCATTGGTAAATGTTTAGAAGTTGTGCGGCATACTTTCTATTTATGATGTGATTTGTATCACATATTTTGATGTCTTGACGTAAGCATTAAAATACAAGTTGTTGCCACACTTTGTATTTATGATGTGACTTGTCAAATCTATTTGGATGGAATGACATAAGGAGCAAAATACAAGTCTTGCGACAAACTTTGTATTTATGATGTGACTTGTATATTTTTGTGAGACAATGATGTAAACATGCAAAATACAATTCTTTTGCCACACTTTGCAATTATGATGTGATTTGTATTACATATTTTGATGTAATGACGTAAACTGCAAAATACAAGACGTGCGCCACACTTTGTATTTATGATGTGTATCACATAATTGAAATCAAAGATGGAAACAGCAAAGTACAATATGTGGATCAAGTCTGTGGCCTGAGTAATGGGGTTTGAGATTAAAAAAATGTAGAGCGATGAGCGTGCATGAGAGTGAGGGTGGGGTGGAATAGACGAACATGCAGCTGACAGAGAGAGGCTGTGGTCTGCGTGTTTGCGCGCAGTAAAGGAAAAGAAATGAAATGTACCAAAAGCATGAAACTTGTATCATATTTAGATGCAATGACGGAAACAGCAAAATACAAGTTGGGTGCCACACTTTGTACATATGATGTGACTGTGGATAGGCCGTTGTGTTTTTTGTTTCCTTTAGCTTAGATTTGCATTTCACAGCGGATGGCCGCCAACAGATAAGAATCTTTATGGCTGAGTTTAAAGCACTCCAGTATCCTGGTGTGATTTTGTCCCCAAATGCCCCCCCCTCCTCCCACGAAAAAAAAAAACATGATGGTACACACAATTGCAGAGCTTTGTGTTAGTCTTTGTTACAATTGTTCTGTGGTGCAGAGGCCATAGTGAGTAGGTCTTCGGTCACTTTTAAAAATCATGACTATCATGCAAGTTATGGAGCAAGTCTGTTGCCTGATTAATGGGGTTTGCAATTAAAAAAATGGGAGAGCGAAGAGCGACATGAGACGGAGGAAGGGGGTGGAATGGACGAACGTTCAGCTGACAGAGAGAGGTGTTGTCTGGGTGTTTGCACTCAGTAAAGGAAAAGAAAAAATGTACCAAAAGCATGAAACTTGTATCATATATTCAGATGCAATGACGGAAACAGCAAAATACAAGTCGGGCGCCACAGTTTGTACTTGTGTGACTTGTATCACATATTTGGATGCAATGACGACTTGTATCACCTAAAAGAATAGCACGCAAGTAATGGAGTCTGTGGCCTGAGTAAATGGTTTGGAGAGCGAAGAACGTGCATCTTGTATCACCTAAAAGAATAGCACGCAAGTAATGGAGCCTGTGGCCTGAGTAATGGGTTTGGAGAGCGAAGAGCGTGCATGAGAGGGAGGGGGGGTGGAATAGACGAACATGCAGCTGACAGAGAGAGACAGTGGTCTGCGTGTTTGCGGGAAGTAAAGGAAAAGAAATACATTTTACCAAAAGCATGAAACTTGTGACGGAAACAGCAAAGTAAAAGGCGGGCGCTACACTTTGTACTTGTGTGACTTGTATCACATATTTGGATGCAATGACTACTTGTATCTCCTAAAAGAATAGCACGCAAGTAATGGAGTCTGACCTGAGTAATGGGTTTGAAGAGCGAAGAGCGTGCATGAGAGGGAGGGGGGGTGGAATAGACGAACGTGCAGCTGACGGAGAGGCTGTGGTCTGCGTGTTTGCGCGCAGTAAAGGAAAAGAAATACATTTAACCAAAACCATGAAACTTGTATCATATTTATATGCAATGACGGCAACAGCAAAATACAAGTTGTGCGCCACACTTTGCACTTGTGTGACTTGTATCACATATTTGGATGCTATGACTACTTGTATCACCTAAAAGAATAGCACGCAAGTAATGGAGTCTGTGGCCTGAGTAATGGGTTTGGAGAGCGAAGAGCATGCATCTTGTATCACCTAAAAGAATAGCACGCAAGTAATGGAGTCTGTGGCCTGAGTAATGGGTCTGGAGCTCGAAGAGCGTGCATGAGAGGGAGGGGGTGGAATAGACGAACGTGCAGCTGACAGAGAGGTTGTGGTCTGCGTGTTTGCGCGCAGTAAAGGAAAAGAAATACATTTTACCAAAAGCATGAAACTTGTATCATATATTTAGATGCTATGACGGAAACAGCCACACTTTGTACTTATGATGCGACTTGTATCAAATAAAAAAATAGGACGCAAGTAATGGAGCAAGTTTGTGGCCTGAAGGGGCATAAAAAAAAAACTCTGCGGCCACGAAATGAAAGCCTTTGATGCAGCAGGGGGCGGAGCGGAACCCCTTTCAGTGAAGCTGCTGGCGGCACCACGCTGGGGAAGTAACAGATGGCTTGGATGTGAAGCTCTTGGAGGCAGGCGGCTTGGGCAAAAGCTTGTGCACGAGAGCACATGCATTCGTGGAAATCCGCTTTTTTGGAGAGCTTAGTTTAACTCTTGGTTTCACCGCAATAGACTCGTCCTAAAAAGGCGTTCTCAACCTTCTGTATTTCAGTGACATTACAGGACCCCCATATTACAGCCCCATAAATGGCTTTGCTGACACATTTGGCTTGGTAAATTTTGATCAGCTCAACCAGGGGTTTCTTCCCTAGTTTTTGTGAGAAATTCACTGAAGCTGTGGTTGTTCTCATAAAAAGCAATTTCCCTGGTTTAATGGCCTGCAACCACAATCCCTTGTTGTCAATTAAGATTCCTAAGCACGGATACGTTGGAGTGGATTTCACTTTTGTGTTCTCTACGAAAATGTTCACCGGCTTGGTTATGCCCCTTCCACAATTCATTATAAGAGTCTTGGTTGGATTTATATTTAGCTCTAAACTTTTTATTTACTTGTTGTAACTATTAAGAGTCTGTCAGTCAGTGAGAGTGAGAGAGTCAGTCAGTGAGAGCGAGAGAGTCAGTCAGTGGGAGTGAGTGAGTGAGTCAGTGAGAGTGAGTGAGTCAGTCAGTGAGAGAGTGGGAGAGTCTGTCAGTGAGAGTGAGTCAGTGAAAGTGAGTGAGTGAGAGTGAGTAAGTGAGATTGAGTCAGTCAGTCAGTCAGTGAGCGGGAGAGTATGTCAGTGAGTGGGAGAGTCAGTCAGTGAGTGAGAGAGACTGGGAGAGTCTGTCAGTGAGAGTTTGTCAGTCTGAGTGAGTGAGTCAGTCAGTGAGAGAGAGTGGGAGAGTCGGTCAGTGAGAAAGGGGGAGAGTCAGTGAAAGTCTGTCAGTGAGAGTGAGTCAGTGAGAGTGAGTCAGTCAGTGAGTGAGAGTGAGTCAGTCAGTCAGTGAGAGTCAGTCATTCTGTCAGTGAGTGAGAGTGAGTCAGTCAGTGAGTGAGAGTGAGTGAGTCAGTCAGCGAGTGAGTGAGAGTGAGTCAGTCAGTGAGTGAGTGAGAGAGAGTGGGAGAGTCTGTCAGTGAGAGTCTATTAGTGAGAGTCTGTGAGTGAGTCAGTCAGAGAGAGTGGGAGAGTCAGTTAGTGAGAGAGTGGGAGAGTCAGTCAATGAGAGTTCATCAGTGAGAGTGACTGAGTCAGTCTGTCAGTGAAAGTCTGTCAGTGAGAGAGAGTGAGTGAGTGAGAGAGTGGGAGAGTCAGTCAGGGATAGGAGAGGGAGAGTCTGTCAGTGAGTGAGAGAGTCAGTGTGAGTGAGAGTCAGTGAGTCAGTGAGACTGAGTCAGTGTGAGTGAGAGTTAGTGTGAGTGAGAGTGAGAGTGTCAGTGGGGGTGTCAGTGGCAGCGAGAGTGTGAGAGAGAGAGTCTGTGAGAGTGTCCGTGAATGTGTGATAGTGCGTGAGAGTGAGTCAACCATTAATGCAAGGCATTTGCAGTTAGGGTGAGTACTCTAAAGCTCAACTTTCATTGTGACAATGGTTCAAATATAAAACCTGTACATGTTTGCAGAGTTTAACGATTTGTGGCTATTCGTAATGCTCTGTGGATACCACATTAATATATTATATTATAAAACAGAATGGAGAACGGTAGTGAGGTGTCTTATCGCCAATCATTGTTTTACTTGGAAAGATCGTACCCCCTTGCACTGCAAAGCCCACCAAAGACTGGGGCTTTTAATGTGACACTTAATGGTGTCACAAACATGTTGTGATCTGCTTACACAGCGAACAGACACTTGAGAGTTTTTAAGATTTTAGCCTCTCTAGTACACAGTCGTTTATATCCAACTTCTCAGATAGACTTTTTTTTTTAAACCGATAGTATCTGTGGGAGTCATGTCATGCATACACAATCTGAAACTGCTTGTTTTAGGGAACAAAATCAAGTAAGCTGTTCAAGTTGTTAATATTGTAAGTTTATGTTTACAATATAGCAAGTTCTTTAAAGGCTGCAGTGATCAGTAAACGTTTTACCAACACTGGCTGATTCTGAAAACGTTTATAAAAGATATTTTCCCACTCCACATAAACAAGCCCGGAAGTGGTGTGTGCGCGTGCGCTCAGTCTGCTCTTTTTGGAAGCACTGCACTTGTGCTTGTGGTGCGCCCCTGCTCGCTCCCGCAAGCTGGATGCCGCCACAGGCATGAGTGTGTGCTTCCAAAAAGAGCAGAGCGACGGCTAAAGTCCTCCTAGTCAGCGCAGGTGCTCTGCGTAGGCAAGACCTAACCAGACCTGCAGGGCCACCCAGGGGAGTCTAGGTTGGTGTGCCTTGTGTGAATCCCTCAAAATTCTCTTACCCACAATGCCCAGCAATCCTGAAACTTTGCCTAAAGTCAGAGAAAATGTTGTAGGAGACACAACAGGCACACCATCCTTGTACACACAAGCAATTGAACAGAGAGGCATGGGGTACTATAAAGATATAGTTGAATATTTTAAGATGATATATTCACAGTAACGTAATCAAATTTAGTTTGTTTTGCAGTTAAGTACTTTGGATACTTGTCCTCATGCTATCCATATTACTTGTTGATGATATTTTTAGTCCAATTTTGTTGAGGTTACATAGGCAACCTCTTGCTCTATTCATACCTGGGGACAGAAAGGCCATTAGACAACAGTGGAAAAATAACCTCCAAAAAAGGGGGGGAGGGTCTCACCTATGTGTTGCATCTTTTCCCTCGTCTAATATGAGCACAACTGTTTTTCTGATCCCCTGGGTCCCAATGTGGATAAACACCAAGGGGCAGATTTACAATTACTGGCGCATCCCTGCATATCGGCAGTAATTGTGCGCCGCAGCTCCGCCACTCTTGATGCGCCGCATTTACAATGCGGGGCACCCTGGGGCAAAAACGGCACAGATGCGTGACGCATCTGTGCCGTAAAAGTGACGCATTGCTGGAGTTGCGTCTCATGCGCGACGCAGCTCCAGCAATGATCAGGGGGCCCTATGTGCACAATGCTGCGTCAATCCTTACTCCTGCTTCAAGCAGGCGCAGGGTTTTGACGCAGCATGGGCCCAAAAGTGAGTGAGTGAAATCTTGTAGATTTCACTCAGCCACTTTTGAGAGGCGTTCCTGCGCCGGAACGCCTCCCCCTGCGATGGTACGCCTCTTCTGGCGCAGGGCTTTACAACGTGACGCATCTGGGAGATGCGTCATGTTGTAAATACCCCGCACCATGGCGCACCTTTTGCGCCACCGCTGCATCACAAAAGTGACGCAACAGCGGCGTAAAAGCGGCGCAAGGGGCTTGTAAATCTGCCCCCAAGTACCCCTTTTTATATGGCACATAATAAAATCCCTGATGTCTGATGAGCTTTCTGCAATCTACCCCCTGGGAGTAAGAATGACTGTTGGGGTCAATTTAAGGTGGGGCCTCGACCCAATGTCTGGGCGAGCCGCACTCAACACATTTATTCATTAAAAAAATCCCTGGTGTGTAGTGGACATTCTGCTCTACAGCGGGGGCAGATTGAAGGTAAAAAGAACTCCCATCTATCTCCCTGGGGGTAGCAGTAAGACTTTTAGAGCAGGTGGGAGAGCACTTCCCCATTGCTAGAGGGCTGCTCCCCTCCCCCAGCGCAATTCCCTGGTATCTAGTGGGAGGATTTCTGCTTGAGGGCTGCAACCCCTAAGCAGAGATTCCCTAAGATGAGGGATATTATTTGAAAGGGGAGAGTCTCGCCTTTACAACAATACCTCCTTCATGCAGATCGGTGCTTAGGGAGCTGAGGTATGCGAGTCCTCGTGAATCACATAATCATCCTGTGCCTGCAAACAAAATTAATGTGACCTTTTGTAATGTAATTGGTGCTCAATGTCGCTTTTTGGAAAGCGATATTGTAAAAAGTGAAGTACACCAAATTTGGCAGGAAGCTAGTTTTTGGTCTAGAAGGCGTGTTTTTAGGTATCGCCTAGGCAGCGCTTGCGCTGTCTCTTCGAGACATGCTATATTCAGGTTATGTGCATTAACCCCTAAAGTGCACCTGTCGGCTCACGGCCATCGCGAGCACTACCTCGGTAGTGCTGCGCACGTCCGTTGGCCGGTGCAGCCCCGCTTGCGCAATGGAACGTCCGCGGAAGAATTGCTGCCATGGTAAACAGGTTAAGCAACACCCATCTTTCTAATTGGCTCCTATAACTGTCCTTTGTAAATGACTATTTTCAATTGGTTGATATGGTCACCAGTCCCTCCTTTTTTACATTTGTAACCTCTGATCCAGCGGGCCAAAGGAAATTCGGTCACATATATACAACTCTACACCAGGATACTCACCATTATTAATAAATTCTACACTAGGCCCATTTACAACTGAGACATGAATTGACCAACTGAATCATATGACCTAATTAATCATAACACTTTTTATAACATTTAATTAAGTCAAAATAATAGGCAATGGATTAACTAATGGTAACACAAACGAAACAAACAAGACCAGCTTGTCATGTCAAAATCTATTTTATTAATTTTTATTATCAAGCAAAGGGTATTTTAAGAATTTATTTCTTTTATTTGCATTTTAATAATAAGCAGCATCATTTGATTAGATAGGCACATTAGACTGTCAGTTTAAATCAATATCAACATATGAATATGTTTAAGCATTTTTAAAGCTCATTCCCTAAACCCTATTTCCCTAACTTAACTACGAAACCTAAAGGGAAAAATATAAGCTCGAAAGTTCTTACGTGAGTCAAAAGTCCGACAGCATCTCCCGAGTACAGGAACGAGCCAGCCGGGCTCTCTCTAAGGGGGCAATTTTTATACCTTTTCTCTATCTAAGACTAACTAAAAGTATGCAAAATGATGACCAACTCAAAGCGTGATTGGTCGAGAAATGCCAGACCATGAAGTCATTCGCCTTTCACATCGCAAAAACCATGTTCCTTAAGAGCGGCATTGTCCTTTGACTACGTGTGTCACAAGCTCTTCCGAGGCTTGCAACAATTAATTAAACAATATGCTGCTTCCTCTGCCCAAGCTTTTCCGCCGCAATGTCCTGTCCTTGGCATTGAAAGTTTTACAAAAAATACCTCAACGCTCTACACAGCTCAGCTTCCACTGGTTTGTTTTTCAAAGAATTATGAAGAAAACGTTTTCTTTCATTCTCTGCTGTGCAAGGCCCAACTCGACAGGACTTCAGACATCCATTTTAGAAACAGGCCACAGGCCTCTTTTAGCATGACTCTAGTATGCAAGGAAACACAAAACATCAATTATTTCAGGTAATGATAATTATTCTGTTACCCACCCCCTTTACAAATGTTAACCCATTAGTCTATGTTACCTAGCATAATGCACAAAAGACAAACAAAACACTGTCACATGAAAGACACGACATAAACAAGAGCACATTAAAGAAAATGCACATGCTATTATTTAAAACAGCTGCAGTTAATATTTGACAAAACAATAGACAAAGTTAATATATTATTTAAAACATAATGACAAATGCAACAAAAGCACATATTATTAGACCCACATGTTCGTTTTGGTGCACATTATTCTAGGTTGAATTAATACGAAAACATGCAACACTCGTTAATGAATTAAAAATTATGGGAGTTTAAATCGGTGAACTAAATCTAAACTTATCTCGAAAGTCCGCTTCATCAACTCCCTCATCTGGTGATTTTTAAATCACCAAACAAAACTTAAAAATGTACTCAAAAATGTTACTTTTTAGAAATGTCATATAATGATCTCTCGCTGTGTTAGTAAATCTAAACTCCTATTTCATCAGTTTGTCTGGAGCTCTCATACTGAGCTCTGCGAAATTCATCCATTTCTGTCTCCTTCTCCTGAGCTTTTCTGAGCTTGTATATCCTCTTCTTTTCCCTCACATGCTTCTTTCTCTTGTGAATCATGCAACTGATTTTTAACAAAAGTGTCACTATAACAATGATTATTACAGGATAAAGCACTTTGCCAATGATTGAACTGCCAATTTCAGCAAACCATTCCCTGATTGCCCCAAATCTTTTAGCCAAACGTTCAGAAAAACTGTCACTCTCCATGGGTTCTATTTCTGAGTGAAATTCAGTGATATTCTTTATCAATAATTCTATGTTCTGACTTTTATCTGGGATATACGTGCAGCAGTGCTGGACATGCAAAATCCCACAGACTCCTCCCTCTTTTGCTAGGAGAATGTCTAATGCAAGCCTATTCTGCATAACCATGCTTCTGGTGGCAAGGAGCTCAGTATTGACCAATTGAAAACCACTTGCGGTATCAGTGGATAATCTGTCAACAATTGTGAAAACCTTTCTGATTTTGATTGCATTCAGAGTTATTCCCACCATAGGAATTATTGTACCAAATATATCTCCCATGATCTCAGAGAAGCTTTCTCTCTCGTACCTATTCAGGTGTTTGCCAATTTCAAAAGAACCTTCCCCATTTCTGTCCACATGCAAAATTTTAGGAAAAACAAGACCAAGGTAACATGTACCATACCAGTGGTCAGGGAGACTGAAATATGCTTTGTTCCCACAGACAAAATAAATTCCTTGGAAAATTGGGCCTTTACCACCTTTAAATCCCCAACCCCCTGCAATTCGATAAGTGTCCTCACACTGGCTTGCACCAACAAAATAATTGTCGTAAAGCATGTTATCTCTTCTAATGCTGAATTTTCCACTAACTGGATCATCTATGTGAATAGCAGCAAATCTATTTTCACCATTAAGCTTCTCGTCTTCGAGCTGCCAAAACTTGGATTTAGTCTGTTTCAGCATCTCATTCCTTTTGTAAATCGCCCTCCTCTCTTCAACCAAATTGAGAAAAGATCTTTCTCCATCCCTCCCCTCACTCAAGATTCTTTTTTGGAGATACTCCCCAAAGTGAAGTCAGGGTCTCCTGCGGACGTCTGCCCGGCAGGAGTCCTGCAGCAAATTTACTCCAGCTGCCCTGACCCCCCCATCGCCTTCCTCAACAGTTCTTTGGCACAGGGCGTTGTGCCCTCTGTGCTAAAGGCAGCTACAATAGTGCCCATCCTGAAAAAACCTGGCGCGGACCCTTCCATCTCGGCCAACTACCGCCCCATCTCCCTGCTACCCTTCTTGGGCAAGGTAATGGAACGCCACGTCACCGCGGCACTCAGCGCCCATGTTGAGGCAAATGGAGGACTGGCATCCCGCCAAGCCGGGTTCCGCCCCAGGCACTCGACCGAATCAGTCGTGGTCGCGGTCTTAGACAACCTCAGAAAGGGTATGGACGAGAACAAACACCAGGCACTAGTCCTCCTTGATCTCTCCGCCGCCTTTGACACGGTGGACCATACCATCTTACTTACCCGTGTCAGGGCGGCTGGTATCGGGGGCTCAGCACTGGTCTGGCTCTCCTCCTTTCTGAGGGACCGCACTCAGGCGGTTCGGCTAGGCGACTTCACGGCCACTCCTCTTCCCGTCACCTGCGATGTTCCCCAGGGTTCCTCTCTCTCCCCTTTACTTTTTAATCTCTATATCTTTCCTCTCATCTTCGCACTCCAGCAGCTGGAGGTCACCGTTTATAATTACGCGGATGACCTCCAGCTCATCTTTGATCTGTCCTCCTCTCCTCTCTCTGTTTCCAACTTCCAGTCTACTATGACATTCATCAGGGACTGGATGAACCACAACCATCTTAAACTGAACCCGGATAAAACCAAGCTGGTTCTCACGGGCGGTTCATCCAGCCCCTGGAACTCTCTCTTTTGGCCCCCTTCTCTTGGTCCCTCTCCCACCCCTTCCACCTCGGTCAAAACACTCGGTGTTAAAATAAACAGCCAGCTTACTCTTCATTCACAAATTAGCTCCGTGGCATCCTCTTGTTTCCTCACTCTCTGCACTATCCGCACTATTTCCCGTTTCTTTTCCCCCCAGGCTCTTAAGATCATCATGGCCGCATTGGTGATATCGCGATTGGACTACGCAAACGCTCTCTACCATGGTATCCCCGCGTACAGCTTGCGTAGACTCCAGATTATTCAAAACCAGGCAGCCCTACTGGTGTATGGCCTTCCTCGTTATCACCATTCCACCCCCCTTCTCAGGGAGCTTCACTGGCTCCCTGTAAAAGAACGCTCCCTATTTAAGATCGGCTGTATGACCTTCCAGGCCCGCCAGGGCACCGCCCCCGTTTTTATCTCCTCGTTAATCCACCCGTATGTACCAGTAAGAGAACTCCGGTCTTCTTCCAAGTCTCTTCTTCAGACCCCTCGCTTCACACGAAAAAAGTGGGGCGGGGCCAGTTTTTCCACCCTGGCTCCAACCTTTTGGAACTCACTCCCTGACCACCTCCGCTCTGCCACTCAGTACCTCTCCTTTCGCAGAGATCTGAAAACGTTCCTCTTCAGCCAGGCCTTCCCTTCTTAAAACTTCCCTAAATACCTCCCCTTTCTCTTTCTTCTGGTCTCTCTCCCTCAGTTGCCAATCCCCCTAGCGCCAAGAAACCGCAAGGTGTACACTGCGCTTTAGAAATATTTTAAATTAGAAATTAAATTAGAAATGTCATCTCTCATTTTGCAGGTTAGATTATTTTTGTAAGCATACTCGTAGGTGAGTTCATTAGTTACCAGAAAGAATTCCCTCATATGTTTAGCAGGCCTGACTTTGTTAAGGCTATGTACAACCTTCAAGTTAGCGAATATCTCATCAAAGTCTGAGTAATAGTACTCCAGACGACCTGTCTGATAGAACAAGCTAGATATAACACTGCATGTTATTCCATAAGTAAGAGGAAGCATATTATACTTGACCCCTTCAGAAACCGAAGTAGGTAGCTTTAGGCACACATAACAATCTTTGACATACATGACTCTAACATACTCTGACAAGAGTCTTGAAAAGAAATTAGTAGAAAAATCACCAACAGATCTGTCCTGGTGAAACTCTGGTTTGTGCTCAATAATCCTGTTAGTTTTGCCTGCAACATCATGAGCAGCTTGTTTAGATTCAGCTTTGCTCGTCATATTCACTTTATACTCCTCTTTATCTATGCCAAGAGGAAAGATGACTGCTAAGATTAACCAAACTAGAATGATTAGAATTACACAAATGGAAGACATTTTACAACATCTCTTGAGGATAGCACACCTTGAATTGTCAGTATTAGGCATTTTTTCTTTATTTCTTTTACTTAAAACAAAATTTTAAATTAGTATTTAATTAAAATAATACCCTCCCTTTTTAATTTTTTTTTTAGTAACCCTCTAACAGCTTTTCTTTGACCTTGCGTCCATAAAAGTGATTCCAGCTAACACAATTTCTTCGACCTTGTGTCACCTAATACAATTTCTTCAGCCTTATGCCAAAAATAAACCTCAACTCAAAGAAAGCTAAACCTAATCATTGTCACTATTTTCTCCTAAGTTTTCCTGACTGCTACTGCTGACCTCAACTACTGGTGGGATCATTATGTAGGCCCACTCTGGAGACTTGTATTTCTTATTTGGCTTCAATGGTCTTTTGCTCTTTCTGCTAATTACTTCAATTTTCTTTCCAGCTTGTTCTTTTTTGTCTGATTCACCCTTTTGACTTGATATCTCGTTAATCTGTTCTTTTGATTTTTTCACCAACTTGAACTTCAAGTCTTCTTTTGGCCAGACATCACCTTTTCTCAAGAGTTTCTTCTTAGGCTCGATTTCATTACTTTCAGCTTTCCAAGCCCTTTTTCTGAATTTTCTTATTTCAGACTCTTCATTACTTTCATCCAAGTCAGTTTCAGAGATTTCAATACTGTATCTAGGAACTTCTTTACTCGGCAGCTTTACTCCGTTAGGAACAACATCCATGTAGCTGGTACTTGGCAATTCGTCCGCCTCTTCTGGAATTACTTCTAACTTCCCAGTTCCAGAATTTTCGTTCCTGCTTTCAGAGCTTCCAATCTGCTTTTCAATACTCTCCTGATCTTGAATCTCTTCTGACACAGTTTCTTTTTCAGTTCCTTTTTCTAGAACATCTTCATCATTTTCTGAATCAACAACAACAATTTCTAGATCTTTTTCATTTGATGCTTGATCCACATCAGAATTTTCCAGATGTCGACTTTCCTGTCGATCTTCAGAGTCTGGATCTTCTTCTTCTGAGTCTGAATCAGTTGTAGTGTCGTCACTATCTTCATCAGGGTTATCAGGAGGTGGTACGCAAATGGTGTGACTTGCATGCACCCACCTCTTCAGATCCTTACATTTAACAGCATTTGTTGTGACTAATATCACCTGTCTTGCTTTTTGCCACCTGGGTACTAAACAGTTCCTCCTCCGATGAACTTTTGTTCTGACCCAGTCTCCTGGCAATAGATCATGAGCCTGCTCCTTTTCTTTTGAAATCACATCTGTTCCCACCTGATGGAATACAGAAGTTACCACGTCAGACAGCTGCTTACAGTATTCTAAAATTGCACTATCATTTATTGTCAACAATTTTCCAACTGGAACAAAAGCCTGTCTCATTACTCTTCCCATGAGTATATCATGAGGGCTAAGACCTGTTCTTTTGTCTGGTGTGCTCCTCAAAGACATCAAAACAAGTGGAAGTGCATCTGTCCACTTTACTCCAGTAGCTAAGCACATTTTTGAAATTCTGTTTTTAATTGTGCCATTAATCTGCTCTACAACACCTGATGCTTCTGGTCTGTAAGCACAGTGCAACTTTTGCTTTATGCCA
The DNA here is from genome assembly GCF_964263255.1 of Lissotriton vulgaris. Lineage (NCBI taxonomy): Eukaryota > Metazoa > Chordata > Amphibia > Caudata > Salamandridae > Lissotriton > Lissotriton vulgaris. The sequence goes on from NC_141699.1 coordinate 825,699,081, forward strand.
AGGCCTCACAAATTAATTTAAGCAGTCTGTTTTCAAAGTGTGTGCCAGGATCACTTTCAATAGTCACTGGAAATCCATATCTAGGTATGATCTCCCTCAAAAGCAATTTTGCCACAGTAACTGAGTCATTGTGACGAGTTGGGAACGCTTCCACCCATCTTGAAAATAGACAGACAATAACAAGGACGTATCTCAACTTGCTATGTGGTGGCATGTCAATGAAATCCATTTGCAATCTGGTAAAAGGACCACCCTCCCATCCTATGGTTCCCATGCTTACAACTGTTTTTCTGTTTGGATTGATTTGTTGGCAGATCAAACAACGCTGGCAAAGTGACTCTGCAATAATCCTAAATTTTGGATTATACCAAGTTTCCCTGAACAGTCGAATCATTGTGTCTCTTCCTAAATGACCTGGACCATGGTACATCCGTGCCATGTCAGCAATCATGCAATTGGGCATAACAGGTCTGCCATCTTTGTAAACCCAAATTTCATCTTCCTCTCGCTGTCTGCAACCTTCTTTGAGCCATGTGTTTTTCTCCTCATCATTTGCCTCATCTTGTAAGTCTTTTACTCCCTGCCATGTTTCTACTACAGATATTAGCATGAGAGAGTTCATGACATGATCATTATCCTTTTCCCGATTAAGTGAAAGATTGTTTTTCGCACAGTAACGTGCAGTTTCATCAGCAAAGGCATTTCCTTTAGTTATATAGTCTTCTCCCTTTTTGTGCGCTCCACATTTCACAACAGTAATCTTTTCTGGTAACTGAATGCCATTGATCAGTCTCTTGATCAATTTTGCATTCCTGATCAGAGTTCCCGCAGAGGTCAAATAATCCCTTGGAGACCAGAGCTGGCCATAGTCATGAACTACGCCATATCCATACTGACTATCAGTCACTATGGTAACCTTTTTCCCCTCTGCTTTTTCACAAGCACAAATTAAACCAACTAATTCTGCCCCTTGTGCTGAACGAATTCCTTCAAGAGTTGAACTCTCAATTATTTCTGAAACTGTGCAAACTGAATATGCTGCTCTTAGAATGCCTTCACCTGTTCTTAAACAGGAGCCATCAACAAAGTAAACAATGTCAGACTCTGGTAAAGGCACATCTTTGATGACTTTTCTGGGTTTAGTGCAGTATTCCAAAACATCCAAACACTCATGATCAATGTCATCAGCTTCATTGTCAATTTCAGAAACCACACTATCTGGTAAAAGTGTAGCGGGATTGAGATTAACACATCTCGCAATAGATACATTATCTGATCCCAGAATAACTTTTTCATATTTGGTCAATGTGTTACTCGACAGATGCTGTGTTTTACTTCTGGTAAGAAGTGTTTCAACTGAATGAGGTACATATACTTTTACAGGAAATCCCATTATGATTCCTTCACTTTGCTCAAGGCTTACACTTGTTGCAGCCACTGCTTTTAAGCAACCTGGCAATGCTTTTGCAACAGGATCAAGAACAGCTGAGAAGTATGCTATTGGTTTTCTCATCTTTCCATGCTTCTGAATGAGAACTGATAATGCACAACCTTCCCTTTCACTGCAGTACAGCTCAAATTCTTTGTCGTAATCAGGCATCCCCAATGCTGGTGCTTCAGACAGACTTTTCTTTAGCTTTTCAAAAGCCTCTAATTCTGTTTTTGTCAGAACAAACGGGTCTTTTATGTCTGCCTTTGTCAGCCTCTGCAGTGGTTTCGCAATTACTGAAAACTCACAAATCCATTGGCGACAATAACCAGCCATTCCAAGAAACATCCTGATCTGTCTTTGTGTAGTTGGTGGTTGTATTGCTCGAATCATTTTTATTCTCTCAATTGTTACTTGTCTGATTCCTTTTGCAATTCTGTGACCAAGATATTTAACCTCTTGTTTGCAAAACTGTAATTTCGCAGGTGACACTTTATGTCCCTCATCTGCCAATCGATTCAAAAGTGTAATGGTGTCTGTTACACAGTTTTCTCTTGTTCTTCCTGCAATAAGGAGGCCATCTATGTACTGGACCAATGTTGACTCTCCAGGCAATTTTAAATCTTCCAGGGATTTCTTTAACAACTGATTAAAGATAGATGGACTCTCAGTATACCCTTGAGGAATACAACACCATGCTAATATGCGATCCTGGAACCGGAACGCAAAAATGTGTTGGCTGTCTGGATGCAGTGGAACTGTAAAGAAGGCATTACATAGGTCAATGACCGTATACCATTCTGCATCATGCGGAATTTGATATAGAATTACCGCCGGGTTTGGTACAACTGGACAGCAAGGAACAACTATTTTATTAACCTTTCTCAGGTCCTGAACTATTCTGTAAGTTCCGTTTGGCTTTTTGATTCCCATAATCGGTGAATTACATGGGCTGCTTTCAATTTCTCTCAAAACACCTTGCTTAACACCTTAGCTGCGGCGCAAATATCCCTCCCCAGTGCTGCGCTGTCCATTGGAACTAGTGCTGAATGGACGTCCAATGGACGTGCGCAGCACTGGAGAGGTAGCGCTCGTGACAACCGTTGGCCGTCGGCAGCGCTTAAGAGGTTAATGAATTTTTCAATCACAGGAATGACTCCCTCAATAGTTTCAGGTTTCATTTTGTACTGGGGAATGTTTGGAAAATCTATTCCTTGTCTCACAGTAATTTTTACTGGGTCCACATGTTTCATTAAACCCATTTCATCACCAATTAAATCCCACATTTTCGGATTAACTGCCTCTTTCAATTCTTCAGGTAAATTGTTTTTATCAAAAGCAAGGAACATTTTATTTTCTTCGTCAACCATTAGCATAGTCAATTTATGCAGACCATCTTCTTCTAAAGTCTGAAGCTCAATACCATCCGGTGAGCAGTATATTTTGCAGTTCATTTTGCACAACAAATCACGTCCTGCTAGGTTAACAGGACTGCTGTTGCTGACAACAAATCTGTGTTTGTCTTTGTAATTTCCAATTTCAACATCAACTGGTTTTGTCAAATCTGTTTTTATGTGATGATTGGCTACGCCAACTACCTGGATGGTTTCACCCGAGAGAGGAAGATTTTCAATGTCCACTGATCTAACAGTAGAACGGGTAGCACCAGTGTCCACAAGAAAAGTGATATCTTTGTCATTCACTTTACCATTTACAAATGGACCTGCCTGATCTACCTCAAGAGTGGCTCCAAGCACACACTCTTCTTCCTCTCTCAGGCACCTTCATGAGTAATCCTCTGAGTCACTGCTCTCATTTTCTTTTAGCCAAAATTGTTGAGAGACATTTGACACATTTACTTTTTGTGATCTTTTTACCTGTTCAGCTCCGCAGAAACCCGTATCTGGACTGTATCTCTGTGTATTAATGCAATTTGGCAAGGGTGGCTGTGGAATTTGGCTCTGCTGATTCACTAACTGTCGCTGTAGCTGTTGCTGCTGACTTATTTCATTTAACTGTCGCTGTAGCTGTTGCTGCTGATTTATCTCACTCTGCATCTGTGGATTTAATGATGAATTTTTAAAATTTCTGGACGGATTTTTACACTCACGCTTCCAGTGTCCAATTTTGCCGCAATTAAAACAAGGTAGCTTTTGTTTTAGCTCTTCAATGTTTATATTAAATTTAGGCTTATTCACAAAGTTCCCTTTGAACCTTCCTGGATTCTGCTGAAAATGTTTGTTTTCTAAGGTTGCTATCTGCTGTTCAGCTACCTTCACTTGTGCCCACATTGCCTTTTCCTTGAGTTTCTTTTGTTTTGAATCTATCTCATCACTGCAGTATTTTGCCTTCCTCAGGATATCATCAACTGAAAGTGATTGCCAGCCGACAATTCCGTTTCTAATCATTTCTCCAATTTCAGGTTTCAGGCCATAAACAAATCTATAAATGAAGTGGCTCATGTCACTTTCACTTAATATTTCATAGCCACTGTATTGTTTAAATACCAGGAGTAATCTTTCATAAAAGGAATGAACTGATTATTTTGGTTCTTGGTTTGTCCTGTCTATTTTAACCCAATCTACTTCTTTTGCAGGAATCTTGTTTATCAGCCAAACAATTACTTTGTCATATAAATCCATGACATTGTCTGAAGGAGCACCTGTTACTCTATGTCGAGGTGGTCCCTCTTTGAGCCAACTAACAGAAATTTTACATTCTGTCCAAAGATATGATGGGACAACAATGTCAAAGAAACCATCAAGATCAATCCACAGAACTTTAGAAAACTTTATGAATCTGTCATCCTGACGATACCATTCTACTGGCTTTTCTCTCAGCCGAGGGAAATCATTTGTAAAGAGCAGAATGTCCTGTCTTGTCCATGGAACATGAACATAACCTCCACCAGCTATTTCCCTCATAGGAAATTCACCAAAAACTTCTCCTCTTTCTCTCTTTTCTTCTTCTCTTTTCTTTGTCCATTTAACTCTCCATTTACTTAATTCACCTAATCTTTTTAGAAACACAATTAGTTCTTTTACATGGGTTATTCTGCCTGTGGTATTTAGATTTTCAATATCCTTCTCAGAAAAATCCACTCTGTAATGTTTTTGCAATTGTTTCTGACGACTCAAATCTATTTCTAATTCAGCAGCCACTTCTTCAAACTGTTCATATTTATTTTTAGTTTTCCACTGAATGCTTTTGCAAATAAACAACAGTTCATCATCCTGATAGTGCTTCAAACAGTCAGTACCAATTGTGCCAATAATTAGTTCTTCTAAATCTGCTTTTAATTTTGCAACATCAAGTTGTTTTGACTCAGGAACTTGTTGAGGAATCTGTGTTAAATCTGTTTTATTTGTGGTCCTTTCTAAAGAACCAGAATCAGAATCTGCAGCTGATGGTGTGGCACCATTTGACAAATTTTGATTTAAAGTTAAATTTGGCATTGTTTTATCTCAGTGAATTTCTGTTAATTCAGAATAAAAAATTTCAGCCACTTTTTGAATTTCTGCATTAAATGGATTCGTTAAGACTGCATGGGTGTTTTCACCTTGGTCAAAAACTGGTACAACAGGACCAATTGTAACTGGAACTGTTACTGCTTCCATGCCTTTTGTTAATTGCTGAATTAATTCTCCCTTCGCTTTTAAATACTCTGAAATGTTTGGTGTATTTTCAGGTAGCTCTGCCTTTTTGTCATTTTTCGGGAAATTATTTCTCGAATCTGAAACCTCAGGATAATTTCTGCTTTCTCTTGGAGTATTTGATTTACTTCTTGATCTTGCCCTTTCAGGTAATCTCATAAATCTAGGTGAATTTTCATCAATCTCTCTAGAAGGTGCACTAGGAGAAATTCCTGAAAGACTTCTTGGGGTAGACTGTGAACAACTTGGCTGATAAGGTGGTGGATTAATAAAAATTTCTTCTAAAACTGCATCATCTAATTCTTCATCAAGATGACCTTTTTTCTGGGAATTCTTTTGAACTGTTGTTTCAACACCCATTTCTAAAACTGGGTACAAGCCTTCATGCATGTCCCCTTTTCTCCAACGACGCACTCTATCTTGGTGGGTTTCCCTATTTATGCCTCTTGGTGTTCCCCAACTTTCTCGTTCGAGCTCCATCATTTCAATTTCCTATTCAACTAAAGCTTCAAATTGAGTGGGTCTGGGCCTTGGTGAAAGAATCATATTTTATCTCTTAAATTTCTTAAAACTTTAACATTAAACAATCCATCTTCTGGCCACGCTAAAACACCATCATTTTTGGTATATTGCATCCAATTTTCAAACCAGAGAACCGTATGATAACCATATTCTCCTTCCATCTATGCTGCGGGTGTCTTGTATTTATGAAGTAATTTTCCACCACGCGCTTCAATTTTCTTGTCAGGATTTAATAAATTTTTAATTTTCTGAAACCGTGAAGGCTTCTTTTCTTCTTTATACCAATAATTTGTTTTAAAACTATTCCGTTTAATTTAGAAAAGATCGTAAGTATTTCCTTGTTGTTCCGCTACTCTAGCCAATCCGTGCGCGAAACTCACTAACAAGCCAATCAGGTTAAGCCACGCCACAACCTTGCTTAACCAATGAGAATCTGTTTTCAGAAAGGACCAATTAGCTAACAGCTCGTTTCGGTCACGTGAACCAATCAGAGCGCTTGCTGTGACGTATGTTAACCAATCGCAGCGCGAACCCTGTGACGTATACTGCCGCTGCAGCGAAGCTGCGCGTGTCAGTGTCACTCCGTAAACTCACCCCTCCTATACAAAATATTTTCACAGCGCCATTTTAAAACAATCCTTTTCAATGGATTTCAGTTAATAACTACAGAAAAACAAACCATTTGTCTGTTTCGCTAAACAAAGTGATAGTTTTACCAGACATTCAAGATTTCACTCTCGTGAAATAGACGATGCTATTTTCACAAAAACAGTTTTACGCATTCATACGGGAAAACCTATTCATGTATACATGAAATCTTTGGCAGGACTCTAACCAACCAATAGAAATCCACAAACGCCAGTAAGAATAGATGATGCCACCTTACCCTTCACACAAGCTTGGAAAAAATCCTACTATACTTTTCGCAACGAGTTTTAAAACGGGCTCTTAGTCCCTATAATCAGAGCTACAATTTCATAGGCAAACCTCACTATACATACAACCTGTCATACCTAAAAATCCCTAAACTTGTGTTGTACGTCCACAACACTTAGTGATATTTCAGTACCACTAATTTGAAAACAGAACAAATGAACTGTGTAACTTCACCTGTCACACTACTCTGCCGGCACATAGGATTTTTCTCACTGCTGGAAAAAACCTTTCGACAACATATAACAACTAGACAAAACTTAACATGTGTTAAACATGTATCCTATATAATTACCATGTAAAATGTCAGTTACCATAGTAACCAAACTCTGCTACCAGAGATTTGATCCAGCGGGCCAAAGGAAATTCAGTCACATATGTACAACTCTACACCAGGATACTCACCATTATTAATAAATTCTACACTAGGCCCATTTATAACTGAGACATGAATTGACCAACTAAATCATATGACCTAATTAATCATAACACTTTTTAGAACGTTTAATTAAGTAAAAATCATAGGCAATGGATTAACTAATGGTAAAACAAACGAAACAAACAAGACCAGCTTGTCATTTCAAAATCTATTTTATTAATTTTATTATCAAGCAAAGGGTATTTTAAGAAAGTATTTCTATTATTTGCATTTTAATAAGCAGCGTCATTTGATTAGATAGTCACATTAGACTGTCAGTTTAAATCAAAATCAACATATGAATATGTTTAAGCATTTTTAAAACTCATTCCCTAAACCCTCCTAACTTAACTACGAAACCTAATGGGAAAAATATAAGCTCGAAAGTTCTTACGTGCGTCAAAAGTCCGACAGCATCTCCCGAGCACAGGAATGAGCCAGCTGGGCTCTCTCTAAGGGGGCAATTTTTATTCCTTTTCTCTATCTAAGACTAACTAAAAGTATACAAAATGATGACCAACTCAAAGCGTGATTGGTCGAGAAATGTCAGACCATGAAGTCATTCGCCTTTCACATCACAAAAACCATGTTCCTTAAGAGCGGCATTGTCCTTTGACTACGTGTGTCACAAGCTCTTCCGAGGCTTGCAACAATTAATGAAACAATATGCTGCTTCCTCTGCCCAAGCTTTTCCGCCGCAATGTCCTGTCCTTGGCATTGAAAGTTTTACAAAGAATATCTCAACACTCTGCACAGCTCAGCTTCCGCGGGTTTGTTTTTCAAAGAATTATGAAGAAAATGTTTTCTTTCATTCTCTGCTGTGCAAGGCCCAACTCAACAGGACTTCAGACATCCATTTTAGAAACAGGCCACAGGCCTCTTTTAGCATGACTCTAGTATGCAAGGAAACACAAAACATCAATTAATTCAGGCAATGATAATTATTCTGTTACCCACCCCCTTTACAAATGTTAACCCATTAGTCTATGTTACCTAGCATAATGCACAAAAGACAAACAAAACACTGTCACATAAAAGACACGACATAAACAAGAGCACATTAAAGAAAATGCACATGCTATTATTTAAAACAGCTGCAGTTAATATTTGACAAAACAATAGACAAAGTTAATATATTATTTAAAACATAATGACAAATGCAACAAAAGCACATATTATTAGACCCACATGTTCGTGTTGGTGCACATTATTCTAGGTTGAAATAATACGAAAACATGCAACACTCGTTAATGAATTAAAAATTATGGGAGTTTAAATCGGTGAACTAAATCTAAACTTATCTCGAAAGTCCGCTTCATCACCTCCCATGAGGATTGCCCCTGTTACATGTGGTGTTACATGGGCATGCTATTTATTAGTATCTGAGCACTGTTTTTTTCGTTTTACGCTTGCTCCTCCGCCTTGGCTACAGCTGCTTAGAAGGTCATCCTTTATACTTTCAAAAAGCGCTCCTCCACGCACCTCTTTACCTTAAAATATGGTGGCAGCACCTCTTATGTGCCACTTTATATTTACAGAAAGTGCTCGCCACGCAGGCACTATTATTTTAATTATGTTTATTTGTGCAATGCGCCACAGAGCACTTCAGACTTAACAAGGTGTCTGTGCACCTTTTTGTTCCTAAATTAACTTTTAAATCAATCTTTTTTTTTTCTCCAACCGCTCGCCATGCCGTGCATTAACAAACCTCACCTAAATTAACTTTTTTTTTCAACAACCGAGCCCGCTGCCATCTTGAAATATTCACTATCATTTGGTAAAAAAGTCTCCTCTTTCTATGGCCAGGTCTGTTTCCCTTCCGTTGCTTCAGACACTTGGGGCAGAGTTGCTTGTCTTTCAGCCTCTCGCCCCCATGTGCCAGTATGTGTTCCCTCTCCAACAACTTCATAGTGCTCCGAGTCCGCTGTAGCCATGGGATTCCAACGACCTGATATGAACTGGCAGCATCAGGGTCCAATCTCCCTGCCCCTCCATACAGCCTCAGTGCCCCTTTAACGGCACCCCCTGCTGCCTCATCACTCCTGCACCCTCTAAGTGCTCCACAGACCCACCCAGCCTCAGTGCTGCTTTGAAACACTTCCCCAGCCTCAGTCTCAGGCCTGTTCTAGGATTTTTGGGGACCCGGGAGAAGGTGAATGTCTGAGTGCCCTCTAATTTACATAAGTGACACCTTCAGGGCTCCAGAAGCTGCTTTGTGGAGACTTCCCCTGGACCGCAGCTCCTCCCCTCAGCCTCCTGCAAGTACCTCTATTATAGCTCATATCAGGCTGAAGGTGTGAGAACTGCTTTAGGGCTGCAAGTTAAAACTGAGGGGGCGCTAAAGTGCTGGACAATGGGCATCCCACAGTGCCTCTGAATGGGCCCCCGGGCAGGAGGCCTAATTGCAGGGCAAGCCTGTAAAATGTGTCTCCTTGCTACTGGGACAAGAGTAAGTGTCCCCCTCCCCTAGGCCTTCTCACACCACCCCAAAGAGGCCCAGGGAGGGGAGCCACCTCCCATGGGCCCAATTGTTGTGAGGCACCTTTCTTTTAATTGGATCGGCAGGGGTACATGAGGACCAGACGCGCAATGCCCATTGGGCTCAAAGGGCTTCAGCACCACCCCCTGTTGTGTCTATCAGCCCAGTCTGAGACAGCTTCCCGGGCACACACACAGACCATTTTTGAGCTGCTGTAGGCTCGCTGGCTGGTCTGGCGTCCGTCTTATAGCAGCCGCACCTGTGTACTTCACAGGTCTTAAAAAAGACCATTTACTTGTTAACGAGGTTTTGTTGTTTTTCACCCCTTCTTAGAGCCCCTACTTCGCCACTCTGCCTACTGCTGGACGAATTAACCCTTCCCCGAAATGTGTAGTAGTCCTTCCTGAAATTTGGCTCTAGTTGCGCCTCTGATAAGGACCGGTGGTGTGTTACACTTGTGTGGGGCCCCATGCTGGTAGCCTGAGTGCGAGGCCCTGGGCAGCTGCCCACACTGCCCATGCCTTGCGCCGGCCCTGCTCATTCTAAGTATCTTATAAACTCTGTGCAAGTGACCAGCTTGGCCTGATGTAATGTGCAATACTTTCCATTCCACTGTAACCTTGGTCTTGCCACCCCCATCCCTTTAGTGGCATTTTTATCTCCACCAGTTTTGAAGCTTTCCAAAGTGCCCGTTTCCCATATTGTCTTTATTTGCCAAAAAGGCAAAGGTAGGGGTGAGCACTGGGTGAGAAAATAAGCTGTTTGGAAAACGACCTTTTTTTGTTTATAGTTTTGAATATGGTATCCAGCAAAAAAAGTTTTTTCTTTTATCGTTTACACATGTAGCTTGTGATTTCCGACTACTTAGTCTTTCATGACTTTTGGAAGTTGCTGAACAAGTAATTGTCGCTTGTATTGTCTTCGTTTTCATTACACAGAATATGCCCACTCCCACCACGCATATTCAAAGACTTTAATGTATAATGACTCCTCCAGTTTCAGTAATGCCTTTACAGTGGACTCCTATCTTCTCTATATTCAGCATCAATCAATCAATCATTTGTAAAGCGCACTACATACCTGCGAGGGTCTCAAGGCACAGGGGAGGGGGGCCGCTATGTGGTTCTGAAAATTCTGAACCTGTGTTTTTTAAATATCATTATTCTGTTATGAATTTGGTATCAGCGAACCGCAAATGACGAATGCGGTATGCATGAGTGTTTTCATCATGTTACACCAATGGATTCACTGTGTATTTGAAGGTTCTGTTTTGAAGCCTTGGGTTCCATCTTGTAAATAGCAGCCATTTTGTGCATTGCCCTTACAGTAGGCTCTCACCATGGGAGAACAAGTATTTAAGGACATAACCTTAGCATGGGTTTGTGCTGACTTCTGCATGACCTGACGAAAGCTGACTCTGTTGCTTGAGGCTAACCTTGCCAAGCCAGTTCCTGCCCTTTTGCTGATCAAGATTATAGATCAGAGCACAGGACATTGTAAAGATTTACTACACACAAACATGCCTATCTTACTTCCATCTGTTCCTGTTCCTGCCTCTACGAGCTATTTATGACATAGGCTGTGTTCTTAATGTTTTGGGTTTATCCGGCCTTGTCAGCTAGAGAATGTACGCATTATGTGGACATTGTTTATGGCCTGGACTTATCTTGAAAGTGGGTTTGTCATCATACAGCGCTTTGTGTGCACGGCCTGGGAGTGACCAACAATAATTTACTTCAAAGAAAGAATGTGTGCCTAGGGCATAATAAATTGTATAAAAGGTCTGTGCGGAGACCAGTTAGGCAGACCGCCTCATCCATTTGCTTTAGGTATGACTGGGCGACGTAGCCTCACAATTAATTGTAATAAAGATGTATTTTCATATTTCAGATTCTCTGTTCATTTCTTTGCTGCTTCTGAATGGACTACTTATTGGTAAGACCCCTGAGAAGGAGTATGAGGATTTTTAGGTTTCTCAGCTACTGATTGAACAGCCAGGTCTTGAGTATCCTCCTGAAAAACAGCAGGTCTTGGGTCTGTCATAGGCTCAGTGGGAAGGTCTTCCATGTCTTGGCGGTGAGGTGGGTGAAGGATCTCCCACCGGTGGTTGTTCTTCGGATGCGCGGTACGGTGGCGAGTGAGAGGTCGGCGGAGCGTAGCTGGCGGTTGGGGATGTAGAAGGAGAGCCGTCTGTTGAGGTAGGCTGGGCCAGTCTTATGGAGTGCCTTGTGTGCGTGGGTGAGGAGCTTGAAGGATATCCTCTTGTTGACTGGGAGCCAGTGCAGGTTTCTCAGGTGGGGGGTGATGTGGCCGTGGCGTCGTACGTCGAGGATCAGTCATGCCAAGGCTTTTTGGATGCGTTGAAGTCGTTTGATGAGCTTGGTCGGGGCTTCCACTAGGAGGGTGTTTCCATAGTCGAGTGTGCTGCTGACGTGGGCCTGGGTGACTGTCTTTCTTGTATCTATCGGGCTCCATCTGTAGATCTTGCGGAGCATGCGGAGGGGTTGAAGCAGGAGGAGGAGATGGCGTTGACTTGCTTGGTCAATGAGAGCAATAAGTCGAGGATGATTCCCAGGTTGCGTGCATGGTCGGTGGGTGTCGGGGCTGCCCCCAGTGCCGTCGGACACCAGGAGACGTCCCAGGCTGAAGGGTTGGAGCCGAGGATGAGGACCTCCGTCTTGTCCAAGTTCAGCTTCAGAAGGCTGGTCTTCATCCAGTCGGCGGCGGCCTTCATTCCTTCGTGGAGGTTGACTTTGGCGGTCCTTGGTGAGGGAGAGGATCAGCTGAGTGTCGTCGGCGTATGAGATTAAGTTGAGGTTGTGCTGTCAGGCTACGAGTGCGAGCGGGGCCATGTAAATGTTGAACAGTGTTGGGCTGAGGGAGAATCCCTGGGGTACGCCGCAGATGATCTCGGAGGCTTTGAAACGGAATGGGGGAGGCGGATGCTCTGGGTTCTGCAGGAGAGAAAGGAGATGGTCCAATCCAGAGCCTTGTCTCGGATCCCTGCAGCGTGGAAGCGTGCGCGTAGTGTGTGGAGGCAGACGGTGTCGAAGGCGGCAGAGAGGTCTAGGAGGATGAGTGCTGCGGTCTCGCCGTTCTCCAGCAGGGTCCTGATTTCATTGGTGGTGGCGATGAGGGCAGTCTCAGGGCTGTGGTTGCTGCGGAACCCTGACTGGGAAGGGTCCAGGATTCGGTTTTCTTCAAGGTATCGGGTTAGCTGTCTGCTGACGGTTTTCTTGATTACCTTGGATGGGAAGGGGAGCAGAGAGATGGGCCGGAAGTTCTTGAGGTCTCTTGGGTCTGCCTTATGTTTTTTGAGTAGGGCATTGATATCGGAGTGTTTCCAGATCTCTGGGAAGGTCGCGGTCTCGAGGGAGTGATTGATGATGTTGTGCAGGTGGGGTGCAATGGAGCTGCTTGCTCTGTTGAAGACGTGGTGCGGGAAAGGGTCTGACGGAGAGCTGTAGTGGATTGAGCGCATGGTCTTGATGGTGTCATCGATGCTCACGCTGGCCCAGGCTAGCAGGGGGTTGTGGTCGATGGTGTACAGAGGGTCGGTTGTGTTGCTGTCTATTGGGGCTGTCTGGGTGTTGAAGCTGTCGTGGATGTCTGCTATGTTGCAGTTGAAGAAGGTGGCGAGGGAGTCGCACAGGGCTTGCGACGGACGGATGTTGTTGGTGTTGGAGCTGGGGTTGGAGAGTTCCTTCACGATGTTGAAGAGCTCCTTACTATTGTGTGCATTGTTGTCGAGGCAGTCTTTGAAGGAGGTCCTCTTGGCCGCCCTGATGAAGTGATGGTGGTTGCGGATGGCGTCCTTGTGTGCTGCGTGGCTGTCCGGAGTTTGTTCACTGTCCGGAGTTTGTTCACTGTGCCATTTCTTCTCTTTTCTTCTCAGCAGGCCTGCTTGGAGGCTAGGAGTTCTGGGGTGAACCAGCTGGCCCTCTTGCTGGTGTCTCTGTGGAGGGGGTTCTTCAGCGGGGCGAGGGTGTTGGCTCAGTCCTCGATCCAGCGTCTGAGGCTGTGGGCAGCATCATCGGTGTTGGAGGGTTCGATGGGTGGGCTGAGAGCGAGGTTTGCGTGTAGGTGGTTCTTCGGTGATATTGCTGCAGCAGCGGTGGGGGATCTGTTAGGTGCCCTGGTGTGTGGTGGATTTCTGGAAGGTAAAGTGGATGCAGCGGTGCTCGGTCCAGAGGAGTTCGGTGGTGTGGCTGATGGAGACGTACGGGCTTGAGGAGAAGACTGGGTAGAGCGTGTGGCCGTCAGAGTTGATGGGCGTTGTGACGAGTTGCTTCAGTCCGAGGTTGGTGAGGTTATCGATCAGGGTTGTGGAGTTGTTGTGGTTGTTGTTCTAAAGGTGAAAGTTCTGGTCTCCGAGGAGGATGTAGTCAGTGGAGGTCTGGGCGTGCGTGCTGATCAAGTCGGCAATGGAGTCGCTGAACTGGGGGCGGGGTCCAGGGGGTCAGTAGCATGCACCATAAAATTCCAGTAGACTCCTTTGTGAATTATGTAACTCTCATCCAGCATCCTGCAGCTTCTACATAAAAGCCCTGGAATAATTTGTCTGATTAGGTGTTTTCTGTTGTTAAAGTAGCTACTGTATAGGACAAATGTGTTGGATTCAGTGGCTGCCTGGGAGAGTGCGTTTGTTTCATCAACCTGTATTATGAAATGTAGGTTTCTGTGTTCAATTGTAATGGTCCTTCGAATATATGTTATCAACGTTGCTGCTATCGAATTAGGCTTTGCGTATTAAATGTATGTTTGTTTAATTTCACTTCTTCTTTCATTTATAAACATGCACCACTGCTGAATGAATGAATGAATGAATGAATAATGAATGAATAAAACTTTATTTTTTGGTTACTCAAAACCATTAAAATAGGACATCAAACTATAAATAAACATGGTTATCAGGCCGAAGTAGAAGAACAAACTTAAAAATAGATAAAAATCAAAGACACAATTAAAAAAAGGTACATTAGTCCATTTCTATGTGGGCTGGTGAGTCTCGATAATTATAAGGTAATTGACCGGTGGCCTAGCTATGCGGGGCCATCAGTTTCTGGCGTGCCTGTTGAATGAATTTACTGAACACAGCCATATCTTTCACTGTTTCCATTGTGAATAGATAGTTGACAGCCTCCTTTATTTTTCTAATTCCTTGTCTAAGTAGAATTGGCTTTAGGTAGCGGTTGCGCTCGGAAGACAACCCCGGGCAGCAGAATAGGATATGTGCAAAACTCTCTTGTCTGTAGTTGCATAGGCGGCACTCAGAATGGGTTATATCAGATAACCCCGTGGAATAAAGGTCTTTAAGAGGGAGAGGATGTAATCTGAGTGCTAAAATCCTGTTTACTGCTTGTTTTCCCACCGCTTGGGTAAGATGGAGTTTCGAGGTCTGTATCAACTGCGGGAGTTTTAGAGACTCGTGAAAGCCTCTTAATTCCAGTGCTTCCAAATCAGTTGTGCGCGAGCAAAGCCGGACTTGTTTTTTTGTTGCGCTTTTAATGGCAGCGTAGTTGATTAACTCGGGATCCCAATTATCCACTGCAAGATTCAAAATTTCTTTGGCGGAGGAGAGACTGTTTGACCACGGATTCCCTGGTTCCAGAAAGATATTCTTTATACTAAATTTCAAAGAGTTTTCTGGTGCCGCGGTAGTGAGGTAGTAGTATTTACTCATTAAGGCCAGTTCCTCAAGTTTTTGTTGTGACAGGCCGAATTCAAGCCGCACTAAGGTGTTTCTGGTGCAGGAAGGTAGATGGAATAGCTTTTTGTACGCCGAGCAATGAATTTTTTCCAGAGTGCTTGATAGTTTTCCTGGGAAGGCCTGCTGGGCATAGTTCAATGATGGTATTAGCTTTGCCTTCAATACTCTTCGAATTGCTGTTGTCGTGGGGCTGTGTAGAGTGGCGTGCAACTTCCCAAGGGCGTATGAGATGCGTTTCCCTTTTGTCCGCATTTTGTCCAGATGAACTCCCGGGCGCCCTGTCTCACTTAACCATACCCCCAAGTAATTATATTGTTGTGTACTGTCCAACGTCAACTTTCCTATTCTCCATTTTATCAGTTTTTTCTTCGGAAAAGAACCAAATATTACTATTTTTGATTTGGCTGCATTCACGATCAGTGACCACTGCTGCCTTTGCCACTTTGGTCAGAGAAAAATATCAACATTTTTGTTTTGGGATTCTGGAAAGGCCAAGTGATTAGTGTTTGTTTTTTAACTATATAAAAAACTAGATAGGGTCATTTAGTTGTACATAAGGTCTTCAGGGTTTTATATAAGGTAACAAAAATTCTTACAGCACTTTTTTATCATAACTCTTCCACATCCTTCATAAATCTAAGAGGTGAAACGGAAATCACTCTCTTTTGATCATTTCTGTGTGGGTGTTGCTCAAGCCAGGCCAAAGGCTGGCTTATTGTCACTGGTCTATCCAGGTACATTGATCAACAAGAGGTCTATCCTCCTTCCTTCCTTCAAGATGAATATTGGAGGCCTGACATTTGCACTTTGGCTTTACAAAAATATCTTACGAGGAGGGTTGAGAGGCGTTGCACAGGTGTCTACAAGCAGGTGCAACACAGGTCGGCTTTTTATTACACTGAACTTTCCTCCTGTCGGCTGGGGCCCTCGGAGGTCGGTTTTGAAAAGCCTAGGGACGCTCCTGGTGCTTCTGACACTTTCCCCAGCTCTCTGAGGTTAATTGCAGCAGGCAGAAAGAGATAGGGGTGGAGGTGGAGAGAAAACACTCTGAGAGGAAGAAAAGAGGAGAGAGAGAATGGAAGGATGGAAAGAGAGTGCTAGCGCGAGGAGACGAGATGAGCCGGGTCTCGTTTGAGAATTTGTGCCAGAGCTGCTTTTGGTTTCACACTACAGACCTGAGGCAGAGGGGCGACAGCAAGCACTGACCACCATAACTGGACGGGGCTTCCGACAGCGCTTGAATTTCCATATGTACGGTAGAACTCTAAACGGGTACCTGAGCTTACGTTTCCCAAAATCTACTCGTACAGTGAACAGACTTTGAGATCCTGTAGGCAGACTTCCACTAAGGGTAAGGGGCTTTAACCTATGCCCTGCTACTGCTATCAGCTGCCACCAGCTACTAGTTGTGTCATGTCCTAGGGCAATAGACTTTCGCGTTAAAAGGAGTACCATTTTGGGCAGTCCTCGAATCACAGAACAGAATATAGCACTCTTGTTAAGCAGCATCCCCCAATTATATAGAGAACCTTCCCTGAGACTTGTAACACGAGTCTATAGTGCAAGAGAACATACTATGCCTGTCAAAAATTTGAATAAGCAGCAAGCTGTCAGATGCACCGTGTGCAAGGAACCTTTTGACTTAAGTTTACAGCAATCTGTGACAGACCCGGGCAGGAACAGAAGACGAGAGAGGCTGAGGGCAGGTGCAGAAGAGAACAGAGCGTATTGGAAGATGCTGGAGGTGAATAGAGAATGAAGACAGGGAAATAAAGTTACAGAGAGTCAGGGCAAGGATACAGGGTTACAAAGCTGGGAAGTGCACATGCCAAAGATTAAAGCAAGAGAGCAAAGGCCTACCCAGAGATGTGAGCAGTAGTGGGGCCAGTGTGTCATGGGCCCTAGCTGCTGTTTGAATTTTAAAATACAACAATAATGAGGACTAAATAGGCCCCTCAGGGTTCAGGTCCCCAGTGCACTGCACCTGCTGCGCCAAATGAAGCTATTTCCCTGAAAGTGAAGTCAGGGACTGACGGCTAAAGCGTGTGTGTGGACAGATGTAAGAGGTCACAGCAAGTGTAGGACTCACTGGGGAGTTGAGGGCACAAAAGGATATAGAGAATGGAGGCAGAGGCATGGGGTTACACAGCAAGTGATGGTTAACACAGGGGCTACAGGGATTGTGAGGCCAGGGGCAAGAGTTTACAGAGACTTATGGATGGACGAAAAGGTAACAGACAGTGGGGTCAGACACAGCAAGTTACAGAGGGAATAGCGGTCAAAGACCAGAGGTCACAATGTGAGGGAAGACACCGAAGATACGTAGGGTGAAAGCAGAAATGCCCCGGTTACTTACCGGTAATCTTCATTACTCCGAGTCCATGTCTTCCTCGCACAGTAATCTACATATGAGCCTCCGGCTCCACACAGAACTCCAAGTAAAATTAAAAGAGCAGCGCTCTAGTCTCCCCTCCCTCCTCCAATATGGCCCCCGAGGCTTCCACCAATCCCATAAAGGGACACATATCCAGCAACTCAGCCTGAAAACCAAGCCGCAGACATGAAGCCACCACCAGGGCCGGGAGGGAAGGGAAACTATACTGTGGCGAGGAAGACATGGACTCGGAGTAATGAAGATTACCGGTAAGTAACCGGGGCATTACCTCCCCGTCCTGTCTTCCTCGCCACAGTAATCTACATATGAGCCGATACCAAAGCAATCAGCTTCATGTAAGGAAAACAGACCACCACATCAGTGCAGTGAAACATATTTTAATATACAGAGGCACAATAACCCAAAATGGACAACCTCTTAAGGCACCCCAGCAGTCAAAACCGAAGAGGCAAACGAAACAGAACCCCCACCCCCAATCTGGAGGCGGTAATGGGACATGAAGGTATGCGGAGAAGACCACGTAGCAGCCCTGCAAACATCCTCCATAGACACCCCTTTGAAAGAAGCCCAGGATACAGCAACAGACCTGGTGGAACGACCCTGAACAGGAAGAGATGGAACCACCGACACCGAAGCATAGGCCAAAAGAATGGCCTCCTTAATCCACCGACTGATCGTGGACAGGGAGGGCTTCATACCCCGACGCGACAAACCATAATTTACAAACAAGCAGTCAACCTTACAAAAGGGAGAAGTGCGAGAAATGTAAATCAGTAAGGCACGCCGAACATCTAAGAGGTGCAAAAGGGACTCCTCAGCCGAGGAGGGATCAGGACACAGAACCGGAAGAACCACCTCGGCAGACCGGTGAAAAAAAGAAGCCACTTTAGGAACAAAGGTGGGATGAGGGCGCAAGACCACACGGTCCGCCAAAACCAACAAAAACGGGGCAGAACGAAGGAAAGCACCCAACTCACCCACACGCCTGGCAGATGCAATCGCCACCAGAAACACCACCTTGAGAGTCAAAAACTTCAGGTCCACAGACTCCAAAGGCTCGAACGGAGCCAACTGCAAGGAACGCAAAACTAAAGGAAGGTCCCAAGGAGGAGGACGCATGATAGGACGAGGCCGCTGGAAAGAAAGAGACTTAAAAAGTCGAGCAACCAACGGAGAAATGGACACCAAAGGCAGGACATGAAAAGCCCGAATGGCGGCCCACTGAGCCCGAAGGGTCGAGATGGCCAAACCCAACACAAACCCATCGTTCAGAAAGTCCAGAATGCGAGCTGGATCCAAAGAATCCAACGTCAGCCCACGATCAACACACCAAGAAGCAAAATGATCCCAATGCTTGGCGTAAGACTTAAGCGTAGAAGGCCGCCGTGACTGCTGAATGACACCAGCCACAGTCACCGAACAACCGCCACGTATCAGAGACTCCCTCTCAAGAGCCAGGCCCGCAGACCCAGGGAACGGAACACCGGCAGTGGAAGATGAGGACCCATTAGAGGATACGGCACGAACGGCAAGGGCCACCCCGGAGACACCGTCAATTCCCTCAGAAGGGGAAACCAAGGGCGACGCTTCCAACAAGGCGCAATCAGAAGCACCAACGACCCCTCCCTCTTGATTTTCTGTAGCACAGCCGGAAGCAGGGGAACAGGGGGAAAGGCATACAGCAGACCCTCCGGCCAAGGGAACGAAAGGGCGTCCACCCTCCAGGCGTCCCGGCAAGGCATAATCGTGCAAAAACAACGGGTCTGGGCATTGTCCTGGGAGGCAAACAGGTCCACAATCGGACAACCAAACATCATCCGCAACCTCCTGAACATCCACCTCGTGAGAGACAAGGAACCCATGGAAGGAAACACCCGGCTCAGACAATCCGCCACTGTGTTCTCCGCCCCAGGTAGGTAGATGGCAGACAGGGACAACAGATGCACCTCCGCCCAAGAACCAATCTGACGAGCCAGGCAACTGAGGGAGCGAACCCTGCACCCCCCTTGATGGTTCACATACGACATCACAACCTGATTGTCCGTCCGGATCTGCACGTGGTGACCCTGAACAAGAGCCGAGAATTCCAACAGACCCAGAAGGACGGCCTTCAGTTCCTTGAAGTTGGAGGAACATGACAAAACCGACTGAGGCCAAATCCCTTGAGCCGCCGAAACCCCCAGAGTAGCACCCCATCCCAGCAGGCTGGCATCGGTAGTGACCACGCGGGTGGGAACAATCAGAAAAGGGCGGCCTTTGGACAGATGACCCTCGTCCAACCACCAACCCAGGACCACCCGAACCTCCTCCGACATAGGAACCAGAACATCCATATCGAGGGAACAGGGGTCCCAATGCGATAAAATGTGGGACACCACCGGGTACATATGAAGGCGAGCCCATGGCACCGTCAACAAGGAAGCCGACATCAGACCCTGAACTCGCAACCACAGGCTCACAGGATGAGAAACCCCCACCAACAGGGAGCGAACAGCAGACATCAGGGACAAAACACGGGGAGGGGGCAGGAACACCATCCCCAACTGAGTCTTGAACAGAGCCCCAATGAAAGTCAATTCTTGTGCAGGAACCAGGGAGGATTTTGGCACATTCACTAGGAACCCATGATGCGTCAGGACCTGGCACACCTTCTGGACATGCAACTCCGCCTTAGGAAGAGAAGAAGCAGAAATTAGAATGTCGTCCAGATAAGGAAAAACACTAACCCCCTCTCCATGTAAATGTCCAATAAGAGGAGCCAGAATCTTAGTAAAGATCCGTGGAGCAGAGCAGAGTCCAAAAGGTAATACCTGGAATTGGTAATGACGCCCCTGCACACAAAACCGGAAAAACTTCTGAAACTCCGGATGAAGAGGAACATGAAGGTAAGCATCCCTCAGGTCGATCGAAGCAAGGAAATCCCCCTGAGAGATCAGAGGAAGGATCAAAGGCAGGGAAACCATCTTGAACCCTTGGTGAGGGACGAAAGTATTCACCCACTTCAGGTCCATCACAGGTCGAAGATCCCCCGTGCGCTTGGACACCAGAAAAAGAATGGAGTACACCCCCTTCCCCACTTGGTCGCAGGGCACAGGAATCACCGCCTTTTTGACCACCATGGAAGCGATGCCGTCCAAAAGCGCCAACCGTTTCACCGGATCTCCGGGACAAGGAGTGGCCTTGAAATAGTCTGGGGGCGTCTGGGCAAATCCAATGCGCAACCCCTCCGAAATCACGCGAAGCACCCATTGGTCTGACACAGTCTCGCGCCAAGAGTTCATGAAGCAAGAAAGTCGACCCCCAACCGGACCGACACCAGGAGCGATCCAGTCAGGATTTGGAAGCAGGAGCGGAGGAGGCAGAAGCGCCGGAGAACCGTGACTTATCAAAGGAGGGAGCACCCCGGCCACGCCCCCGTCCACGAAAGGGCTGACCAGCCCGACCCCTCTTCGAGGTACCAAAAGACTGCTGGGAACCAAAAGCACGGAATCTGCCAGGACGGTCAGGAGCAAGCAGTTTACGGTCCTCTGCCGTCTTCTTCACCATGTCGTCAAGAGACGAACCAAAAAGTCTAACTCCAGAGAAAGGGATTTTCATAAGCAAGTTTTTCTGAGCAGCATCAGCTTTCCAGGAACGGAGCCACAACTGACGCCTCGCAGCCACAGAGGATCCGGCCGCAGAAGCAGCAGCCCCCAGCGAATCAAAGGAGACATCCGACAGCAGACGGACCTGCTGCTCCATCATCGCCAGGGTAGAAGAAACATCCTCCCCTTGGTCCAACAACTCCGACAGAGACTGGAAATCCTTGAGCAAGGACTGGATAGTGTAAGAGGAATAGGCCGCCGCCCGGATAGAAAAATTTGCAGCCGCAAAAGTGCGTTTCACAGCACCATCCACCTTACGGTCAACCGGGTCCGCAGGAGAAGAGTCCTCCGAGACAACGGACCCATGTGAAGACATGCTCGCCAACAAAGAGTCAACCTTCACGGAGGCAGGGTATTTCACCGCAAAATCCTGAAGAGGGTACCTCCTACTCAAGAAACGAGGAAAAGAACCTTTGTCCACATCCTTCCATTCATTCTCCAGGACCTTCAAGATCGAGGAATGGAGAGGCAAAGAATCAGGCTCGGGACGACGATATTGCGAGAACAGATCGTCTTCCAGAGGCACCGCAGAAGCAGGGAACACCAAGTTTTCGCGAATGTGGCCCAGCACCTCCTTCCGGTCGGCACCTTGCACAAAGCGACCCCTGACATCAACCTCCTCCTCATTCGCGGAATCAGCATCAGCAGCATCGTCCTCAACCCTCGCCTTCTTAGGAGGAGGGACAGGAACATGACCCCGCAAAGCAGCAGAAACCGCAGTATTTATCATCTGCTGTAAAACTTCCATAGAGGGAACATGCACCCCTGAACCGGAAGCCACGGCCAAAGTATCAGGATCATCCACGTTAGAAGAATCCATGACCGACAGCCAAGTGAAAGTAAACAAACACAGGCATAACGAAGAACAGCCCGGTAAAATAGGACCCCAGGTTGCTAGGCAACCCAACAAACTCCACCCGGACCGAAGCCGAAGGAAATAAAACATCCGGAAGAGCCGCGCGCCGCAGCAGGAAGACGCCCAGACCGCAGCGCGCCAAGCCCAAACAGCCCCAAACGCGCCTCCCGCTCTGCAGGAAACGAGGAGGCATGAAACGCCGCCGGCACGAAAACCGGCAGCAGGTAAGGCCGTAGACCGGCAAAAGCACCCATGGAAGCCCTCGGCTCCCAGAGACCCCGCACCCGGCCGTGTAACGTCCGCTCAGCAGGACGCGCGGCCGGGAAAGGAAAGCAAATTTGCCAATCAGCCTACCCACCAAACCCCGGAAGTCCGCTGAAGCAGGACACGAGGCAACCAGGCAACAGAAGGGGGAAACAAAACATTAAGCAAACGCAGGTGCAACACCCCGCATAAGGCAACATGCAGCAAACTAACTTCCCCCCAACCATATACCACAGGACAAGGGGAACCGCTAAGGCAGGAACCCCGTCCCACTCACCTGACCAGCAGGGAAACCACAGCACTCGGAGAAGTGCAGAAAAAAAGAACAGGCTGAGTTGCTGGATATGTGTCCCTTTATGGGATTGGTGGAAGCCTCGGGGGCCATATTGGAGGAGGGAGGGGAGACTAGAGCGCTGCTCTTTTAATTTTACTTGGAGTTCTGTGTGGAGCCGGAGGCTCATATGTAGATTACTGTGGCGAGGAAGACAGGACGAGGAGGTAATGAGATCAGAGAGAAAGGGAGGGAAAAGACAAGCAGTTACATTCTTGGTGATGGAAGTTAATGGAGGTTATAAAAATGTGTTCGTGCTGTAAAAGTAAAGAAAAAGTGTTAGGAGAGAGCGTGTCCCGCCTGCAATAGCAGGCGGGACAAAGCTACTTGGGAAAATAGTGCTTGGAGTCTGTAATTAAAGCTTACTGAGGAACAACACACGTAACAGGACGTGTCGCCATGGGAGGTTACAAAATGAAACAGGGCCGTACTAAGGAGGGACTACTGAGCCTATTGACCAATAAATAGCTACAGTTTAAAGTGGAAAATGATACAAGCCAATAAAAAATATGGGCGGAGAGTGGGCAGAGTGTTAAGTCCCTACCTGAATACAACATGCCTCGCAGAGCAGCTCTTGCGCTACCCAGGCTCGACCTAAAAAGAACCACACATAAGCAAATTCCTTTGGCAAATATAAGTAGGCATTAAATGCCTGAGAGGGCCCGTTGACTCCAAATTATTGGCAAGTCAAACTTGGAGAACTTTAAGGGTAGCGTTCATTATAGGCTGCAACGGGCCTCGTACAGGTGTGTTCAGAGCTTTCAGGCTGTGCAGCCCCCACTACCTCAGGGCTTGTGGAGGTCTGTGTTTCTCAAGGGTCTGCAGCATTGCATGCAAGAAAACACCCCACATTCGACTCATGCTCATCCGGGAAAATAAATTAATAAATGCAGGGATCTAAGTTTTCCGTAGGATTCTGCCACAAACACTGTCAAATGCTTGGGTTACTGATACCCAAGTTATTCTTGATTCCACCTCAGGCCTCACTCTTCCACCACCGTGCACTCCCTGTTCTTTAGCGCACTCTTGCAGGTTTTTTTTCAACACTACTTTCTCCCTTTGTCACTATTTTCCCGTCTTCTCTTCCTTCTTCTATCTCCATTTCTGTCTTTCTGTCTCTCAGTGTGCCCATGTCTAATGATGGAAAATAAGTCCTGGTCCCCAAAAATTTGATTTTGTGCCCCCCACATGCAGCCACCAGCACAAAGTAAGCACTGCCCACCCCCATACTAAAAGACAGCCATCTTTGCAGACTCCAGTGCCCGGGCACCACAGTAACCTACCGCAGTGACTGTGCTAATGATAGCTGCACCGCCGGGCTCGCCTCAGGCACAGCCTGCTGGGGTTATAAGTGAAACTAGGCCGCTGCGTCTCTACAGCTGCTATTGCTGGAGCAAGTCCAGCCGAGCATCAGCAGAGACAGGTGCCGCAGCAGAGACGGGTGCCGCCTGCACTGTGGAAACAGGAGCAGGTGCGCTGTGTTTTCACATGAATGCGCTGCCCCCAGGGCGGCGCGAGTTTGCGACTGCCCGGGAGGCAGTGCATTCACCATAATGGGGCGCCTTGGCATTGTTCGCGCCCGGCGCAAACAATGCCAATACGTAATTCGGCCCCTGGATACCAAATTGACCTGGTGAATAATGGGTGTCATTTGGAGACGTAATACTTACTAATGTCGTATGTCAATGAATAGCACTGTTGTGTTTAAAATGTTAAAACCAATAAACTTGATTATCAAAAAAACCTTTGTTTTTTTCAGTTATTTTTTCCTGCTATGCTCGTGCGCCCTTTAACGTGGAACTGCTATTGCTGCTTTTAAGACCTAGCTACCACAACAGAAAGTTTCCCTTTGTCCTCTCTTTGATGGTCTCCTTTGTGAACTGAGAAGCTGGATAAGTTGAGATAAGTGACAAAGTGATTTTGCACGTGCTGCGGGTTTTATCTTTTCAAGAGCATGATGCGGGAGTAGGATTACAGTTTTCAGCAAGAGGTCTATTTTAGTAGACATTTTACGAATTACACAGGAATATATTGGAAGATATACAGTTAAGTTAGACTGCTTGGACGCTTTAGAGGAAAAAAAGGAATGAAGTTGCCTCCTTTAAAACAAGTAGAAAAGAAATGGGCTCAATTATTTGAATACAAAACTGGTGACTGCTCAAAATACTTTCCGACTTTCTAAATCCACTATTACTATAATTAGCCTCATACAGAAACATGAAATGGTTAAAGGCAAGATTGCTTGTGAGAAAATCCTTTTGAAGGGTAAACACGCAGAGATGCACATTTTAAACCTAAATCTGACAGAAATTATGCCTGTGCAGTTACTTAGAACACAAACGGAGACCCGTGTCAGCCGATGAGTGGGGCAAACAGAGCCCCCATTCTAGCAACTTACAAGTGGGCATTTTTTAATTAAAGCACATTTAGGATTGCTATGATTGTTTTTGTTTTTTCTGTGAATGTAAAGGGGGAAGAGTCCCGAATCCGATGCCCTAACACAGAAACTTCTGCTGCCGTCCAATGCGCCTCTACCTTGAAAAGCTCTACTAGCAACAGCTGTCGCCAGGAGCCAGGGCCCCTGCTCCTCCCAACCTAGATCGAAGCCCCAACCAGAAATATACCTATACTAGCACGGACCTTATTGCTCTAAAAAGGGTAAATACCCCATATGCACTACTAAGGCCCCCCGGTAATGGAAGAACATTTTGCCTGCAGAGATTGTCAATTCCACAGCTTGGAATTTCAGCAGGCAAATTCCAGAGTCACCACCGTAGGCAAGGGATACCCCCATGGGGATACAAATTATCACCCCCTTACCCTAACCACTTCACCAGTAATCCCAAAGAGGGATGGAACTGCTTCTTGGCCAATGTTAGATCACTGCCTAGGCACACCACAGAAATTTGGGACTTGCTCTCCTCAGGACATACCGACATTGGTTTCCTAACGGAAACCTGGCTCAAACCAAGTTCCACCCGGCAATTACGATGTCTATCCCCAATGACTACTGCATCCAAAAACTTGATAGACCGGCTAAAGTAGGTGGAGACATAGTCATAGTCCACAAGGACTCCATCAAGATTACAATCCTGGAATAATATTGTGGCAACACATAAGAAATCCTTGTGTTCTGAATCGACTCCCAACCCCTTTATTGTTGGAAAGGTGCACTTATCTACCGACCGCCAGGCCCCCTTCAGGACCTCTCGCTACAACTCATGGGGCTTATTGCCCCCCACATTATCTCCTCTAAACAGTTTTTATTACTAGGAGACTTCAACGTACATAGCGAAACCCCTCCTAATGCAGACGCTTTGACTCTCCTGGCAGATCAAGCCATGTTAGGGCTGGAAAAGTCCAACACTGGCACTACACTCTTGCAGAACTCACTCTAGACCTCATCCTGACCACTTCCCATAACATCTGCTGTGAGGCTCCTTGCCCTCTCACTTGGTCAGACCACTCTCTACTTTGTTTTGAAATAAAAGAAGTAGGGGCCTCTCTTTGCCCCGTAAAATCTTCTACAGTCTGCAAAGACAATGGCATAAAATTACGCCAGAACGCTTTGCGAATAGCTTTCCAACAAATGCCTATCTGGCATCAGATAATTTGGATGACTGTCTGGCCAGGTACAATAACATATTTGGAACCACTCTAGAACAGTTGGCTGCATTAAAACGTCATCCAACCATGACGGGGCTAAAGCAGGCGGCATGCTTCTCCCCTGATTTACAGAATGAAAAAAGCCTATGCAAAAAACTTGAAAGGCGCTGGCATCTCTCCCACGCCACTAATGACAAATTAACCTAAATAAGCTCTCTTGCCCGATACCACAAAAAATCTGAAGAAAGCACGCAAAAGACATACTGAGTCAACTCAATCAGGCCAGTAAATCTTCTAAAGAACTCTATTGTATCCTCAATTCTTTTACCAATCACAAAGCTTGCCACAATGAGGTAACACCCTCACAAGAACTTTGTGACAAACTAGCCAATCATCTTATCCAGAAAATTGAGAGCATATACAACAGAATCATTAAGGACAGGGACCCTCCTAATGACACCTCCACCCCCCTCACAGTCCTCTCTCCCACTTCACATTCTTTGAACCGCTTCCCCCATTCTCCATAGATACGTTGGAGTCTCTTATGAAAACTGTCAAATCAGGTTCTCCCCAGGATATTCTACCTGCTAAAATATCCTTGCAACTCTACAAACAGTTGACACCTACTAACTGCTCCATTCCAAATTCTTCCTTGGATAAAGGTTCTCTTCCCTCTGAGTGGAAGGCTGCCCAGGTAATCCCCATACGGAAAAAACCTAATGCCCCTCAGGATGATATGTCGAACTACTGCCTCATTTCCCTGTTTCCCTATCCGTGCAAACGTCTGGAAAAAAACATCAACAAGTATCTCTTTGAGTACACCAAAGTAATAGGCTACCTAGACCCCTCTCAGTCCGGGCTCCAACCCAAATTTAGTACGGAGTCGGCTCTGATTACAGTCACGGATAACCTTAAGTGCTCCCTGGATAATGGGCAACTACATTATTGGTGCTGGTGGATCTGTCAGAGGTATTTGACATGATATCCCATTC
The DNA here is from genome assembly GCF_964263255.1 of Lissotriton vulgaris. Taxonomy (NCBI): domain Eukaryota; kingdom Metazoa; phylum Chordata; class Amphibia; order Caudata; family Salamandridae; genus Lissotriton; species Lissotriton vulgaris. Next base: position 825,726,313 of record NC_141699.1, read on the forward strand.
CATCCTACTCAATAGACTAAGTAACATCGGAGTTCAGGGCTATGCTTTTCAGTAGTTAGCCAGCTTCCTTATCCACCGCATCCAAACCATCAATCTTTGCACTTTCCACTCCCAAACATCGGAGCTGACTAAAGGTGTGCCTCAGGAATCGTGACTTAGTCCCACTTTATACAACATTTATGTGGCTCTCCTGGCGAATCTACTAAGGGATCTGGGCTTCATCCCAATTTCATACGCTGACGACACCCTGCTTTAAATGGTGTTCGCCAAAAACTCTCCCAACACCCAATCAACTTTCAGTGAAGGCATGATAGCCATATCAGCCTGGATGTGGAACAATTTCCTCCAACTAAATACCAGCAAAACAGAGATTATGCGGTTTGGAGACCCCCCTACTCTGGTCCCCTGATTGGTGGCCTACTGACCAGGGTGATGCCCTATCCCGAAAACAGTGGTAAAAAAACAAGGAGTACAAATAGACCAGAAATTAACGATGAAGGACCAAGTTACATCCATTGCGGGCTCTTGCTTCCACGCCTTAAGCCTCCTGAGAAAGGTCTTTCCTCTTCTCCCTGTGACAGTCTGAAAGACTCTCCTTCAGGCACTGGTAATCAGTTGTTTGGACTATTGCAATGCACTCCTGATTTCAGCCAATGAGTCTTCCCTTAACAGACTTCAGGTGGTCCAAAATACTGCAGCCCGCTTAGTCTCCAACTCCCTTGCTAGGACCGCATCCTTGACACTTCTCCAAGGTCTGCATTGGTTACCCATCCACAAGCGTATCCAATACAAGATCTGCTGTATAGTGCACAAGGCAATCCATGGTAATGGCCCTAACTATCTAGCAGATAGACTTTGTCGCTATCTACCCTCCAGAACTCTACGCTCTAGTTCTATATAACTCCTCTCGGTGCCTCGTGTTAAGAAATTCTGCATTGGGGGGAAATCTGTTTGCCATCTGGCCCCCTCCCTGTGGAATTCTCTTCCCAGCTGTAGGAAGGTACCTCCTGACTATGGTTGCCCCCAACTTTTTGCCCTGTGTTTTAGCTGGTTTTTTACATAGTCGACCTGGGACCCTGCTAATCAGGACACCAGGCCTACTGCTCTCTCTGTAAAATGGATTCCATGTACCTTAGGTACATTTCCAATTGGAACTGGGCCACCTTATCAGACCCTGTAACTCAGGGCATAGGTGTACCCAGGGCCTACCAGGGGCTGAAGCATGTATTATGCCACCCCTGGCTGGCCTCCTAAATTTGACACAACTGGCTGCATGACAGCTGGGGCAAAGTCGTGTAATCACCCTTTGCTGTAGATATAGTATACCTATATCTAACCCTAAAAATGGACACACAGATTCCTATCAGTCACTCCTATGGCAGGCCTTGACAATCCTGAAGGCAGAGTGCTTGGAATCGTGTGAGATGGTGCTCTGGCATGAGCTGAGCCTGTCTGCAGCTTGCGGAACCAAGTCCTAAAGCTGTTCCATGATATCGCATACCATATACTCTTAAGTGCATTATAATCCTCGCGGTTATATGCTAACTCTGGTATTGCTTTATCAAAACATGTCGAGTAAGGTGTCATACGAATTGGAATACTAACCCCTCGCCAATTCTGGCGACGGGGTTAGCATTCCACCCTTCTAGAGGGGCACAACATGTATGTAACTGTGAACCCCGGTTAAAGTTAAACGAAGCCTCAGCTCCACAAAATGGATGCTGCCACCACAGACACGAGTCTGACCTCCTGCTGCTGGGAGTCCTTCCAGCGAGGAGAGCTTGGACAAAGGGTTTCCTGTCCGGGGCGGTGCTAGCACCATCCCAGACAGGGTTTTGTGTATCCTGGGTAGGCAGGGCTTTACAGGAAGGTGACTGCTGAGTGGCACCCCGGTGCTCACTACGCATAGGCCGGCCAGAACCAGTTCCAGGGGCACACCAGCCCCTGGCCTGGGGAAAGTCCGGCATGGGAGAGGGGTGTAACCACCTCCCTCCTAGTCCCACCCATAGGCAGGACCTAGTCACCGGGTCAGCCCCTTTTCTTAGTATAAAGATAGGAGCGGGCCCCCTGTTCAAATTAGATCATCTTTGGAATCAAGACACGACTTTCTGCGAAAGGACTTCAAGATTTCTTCCTCAAGATTCTCCCTTGTGACTAAGGAGTAGTCACCCTGCATCCGCAGGCACCATCTTAAGAACACTGCGGTCTGCTGCAAGTCCTTCCTCCGGAATCCGACTGCCCAGCTCGACGAGAACCAGCTTCCCTGGCACCTCTGACCTCTACTCACCTCTACAGCAAAGCTGAGAACCGTGAGTGCGACGAGACCTCGAGGGACCGGCCATCTGCAAGACTGCACGACTTCTTTCCAGCACGACCGCCGAGGGATCCTCTGGTGAGTGCTTTGGGGTCCGAGAAGCCCCGACCCTGAGCAGCTCCAGCACCGAAGTACAGCCTCCCAGCATCTCCACGATCTGCGTGGGGCCCTTCTGCTTTTTGCTGCTCACCGCGTTGTTTGGCTACTAGCCCGCTGGCTTGTGGCCTTCTTAACGACGCCCGACGACATCACTGCTGCTGGTCTGGTTGCTCCAGACTGGCCCTTGCTCCCTTCCAAAAAAGGAGCCCCCCGGACCCTCCTGGTCCACTCAAGACGCCATTTTAGGTCCACCGCGTGGGCTTGAATTAGCCAAGGCTTTGTTGCCCAATCCTGGGTCCAGCGACGCCGACAGCTTCATCCATCGTGGGACAGCTCGCTCCTCCATCCTGGTCGCCGACAACGCCTCCTGGTCCGTGAGATCTGCAGAGCCCAGCGTCGCCCACTCACCTAATCGAGGTGACTACCATCCGGTGCCCTCCTGGTGCCACCTGACTACTGGCTAGTACTCACAAACTTGGTCCCCTCTGCTTTCAGGTATCGTCCATCTTCCAGATCCAGGCTTGGATCACTTCGAACTCTCTTCACTGGTCGCCTGCCAGCATCTTTCTTCCAGGCTCCTGGTTCGTCTACGAGGATTCCCGACGTCTTTTGAGACCTATGCAGCTGCAGCCCCTGGGCTAGGTAACTTCGGCATTTCGGTGCCCCAGCATAGCCTCACTATCCAAGGGTCAGAATCCACTTTCGTTTTCCTCATACCAGGTCGGGTTCGCCCGAGAACACAAACTTTGCTTTTACTAGCTACCATAGACTTTGTCCCGCATCACACGTGAGAGTGCACACTCTGCACCCGAGTCCCCTGGGCCTCCTAGAAGTAATCTAAAGATTCTATAGTCAAGTCCTAGCGATTCCAAAGCCTATTAGTACTGTACTTACCTGCTAGTAATTTCGCATTCCACTTTCAGAGTATATGGTTTTCCGTGCCCCTCGGGCATTTGTATATACTGTGCTAACTTAAGTATTTTCGTAAGAGTTTTGTTTTGTGCTCAGTACCCTGTCCTCATAAAGAGTACAGGGCTGTTGTGATTCTAATAAATACACTGTTTATTTTCATAACACTTGTGTGGTGTCCTTTCACTTGGTGTTCAAGGGGTATATGTGATGGTACAACAGCTGGCTTAACACGCCCTCTAGAGTTTAGCCTTAGACTGCTCATATCCACGCTACTAGGATAGCTGGTCTATAAGGTTGACTTACAACCAATCATCAATAAGGGTTGTCTGCACTGATACATAGTGTTCACTAGAATAGTGAGCACTGCATATCAGGCCAACTTCTCACACCAGCCACCTCCGGAATTGTGACAGCTATCTCTGATTCCGCAAGCTCTTGAAAACAACACTTTTCTAATTTCCTTCCCCGCCACTCTTAGCTCTGCCGCAGCGCAGAGATACCCTTCAGGAGGTGATTCAGGTGCTTTACAAGACTCTAAATAAAAATAAATAACTAAAATAATAATTAACACCTGACCGTCAAACTCCACATCACCCTAACCTACAGCTTGAGCTGCACCCTCATTTACCGTCCTCCCTGGCCATGCGCCAACTTCAGCAGTACCATCGCTGATTTCGTCGGACCCGATCCCTCAACATCTGCACCTTCATTTTCTTGGCCAATTCAACTACCACCTGGAGGACCTCACTAATCCCAACACGACTGACCTCCTAGAGGACCTGTCCACCTCACCCAGCAAGTTGTAGGTCCCACACATGCCGCCGACACTTACTGGACTCCATTTTCTCCAGAAAACTTCATAGAAGACAAGCCCATTCCAATCACCTGGACCGACCACACCCTCATCAACTCCAGCATACCCATCCCACACCACTTCAGAAACACCATCAACAAATCTTCGCAACAGGACTGGATGCATCCTTGTCTTCCGAACTCCTAAACCATCATCTTCGATACAACAACAAACTTCCAGAATACATCTCCAACTTCAACTTTAACGTGAGCACCTGTGTTGTGTGAATAATTTGTTGTGGACAAAAATGTCTGATTTACAGTTTTTGGGGCATATGGTTAGGGTTTATGCCATTGTGTTTAATTCTAAGAATTTCTTTAGTCAAGAGTGATATTGTTTACACTGTGAATTTGTGTTGCAGTGGCTTTTGGACTGTGAGGTGTTTGCGTTTTATATGGAAGAATGGTTTGAGTTTAGCAATGTGTGTATGTTTTCGTGTATAGTAACAGACCAAATGAAAACATAGGTCAAATGATTGGGGGTGTCTGCATCAAAAGAGCCATTTTCAAGGTTTAGAGTGCAATTTCACCAAAGAGCACCATAGTTTAATAAGCTTTGAATCAAGGCTAAGTTTTGACCAAATGAATTGTTTGAGAATAAATATTGTCTGTGCATCACTGTAAACCATGAACATGTGTGTCCACTGCACATAGATATTTGCTAAGTGAAAATGTATATTAGTTCAACAGAGTGATGGTATGACAGAGCCTGGAGCAGCTCCTTAAACAAATTAACTTGGGGTAAACTAGCAGGGTAATACCATTTTTTTTTACATTTATTTATTTATTTACATTTTCCAAGAACAAGTACAATCAATATAGCATATGTAATTTACAGGTAGATACAGGATGACAACAAATTAAAAGGGATGAGAATAAGGACGATACAATAACAGAAATTTACAGAGCAGCTCATAAAATAATAGGCTATACAGTGATCAATATGCTAGGGTTTGTACACAAGAGGTCACTACTACCCCTGGGAGTCATAAATGTATTGGCGGAGGTTTCTGTCATGCCTCGAGCCTCCTACAACACTGTCCCTTTAAATTTCGCGCTATTTAGGACTCAATGACCCATGGAGCGACGCTTCACGTTCTTGCGTCTAGCTCCGTCTGGTTCAGAGTCCGTCTTGTTCCTGATTGCCTGACTTCTGCTTTTTGAGTACTTCCTGCTTTGTCGTATCGAAGGGAGCTTCCCCGGCCCCCGCGTTCCTGAGCGGGCTCCGGTTCTCTCTCTACCGATTGCGGCCAGCCTTCTGTGGGCGTTCTCCTAGGGCGCCTATTTCCTGAGTGCTGCTCGTTTACTGGATCTCCCGTGAACATTTCTTCCCCGCCCTTGAGTCCCCGCCAGGCCGCCGGGTTTAACTCCGCCATCCGGCTGGGCTCAGCCCCCGTGTTTCCTTACCATTCGGATTTGCTCCGCCTGACAGCCGGGCTTGATCTCCGCTGTCCGGCCGGGCTTATTTCTGTCACTTTCTCGCTTGGGTTGCTCCACCCGGCAGCCGGGCTTGGTCTCCGCTGCCCGGTTGGGTTTCCTCTTTTAACCCTTTAGGTAGTTAGTTAGTTTCTTTCTTCCCCATATTCCTCCCTTTCAAATTTGTTTTACCCTTTCCCTTTTGTTAGCTCATCCCCTTGTTGGATATCTTGTCCGGGGATTCATCTTCACGTATTTGTTGGAATCCTTGCGTGGACCAGAGTGGGTGCAGCTTCATCTTCTCTACGTAGAATCACGGTAACAGCGCTTTTGCACTGCATATTATATTATTTAACGGTTCCTGTCATAACAGAAGTCTGATTACATGTCTTGGTTTTATAGAGGTTCATACAACCGACAGTGGAGTGGGCAATAGGTTTATTGCATTCCATCATACTAGTGGATGTTTCTTCGAGCCTTCTACAACAGTCAAAGTGAGAAGTGTAACAAGTCAGATTATATTGCACTTACTTGTATTGAAGTAATAGTTACTCACTGATATGGTATGTCATCTTTGCCACAGCTCCAGACGAGTTTCCTTAAATAAGATCCTACATATCAATTCTGCGACATTTCAGAAAACCCTTTAGTATGTAATGTTTATATGCATAAAGGTGTCAAAGTGGTTGTAGGTTTAGTGTTTTCATTAGATAAGGTTGCTTACTTACCTTTTATTGCAGCCTACCTGTTGTCCAGTTCCCCATTGGAGTTGCCACGCATCCGTTCTGAAGACCACCATCAAGCACCTTTTTCCCCCAACCTTTCCTTGTTTTGTCTCCCTGTTTTCCCCTGGCGTGTCTCCCGTACTCTAGAGTTTGATAGAGTCGGAAGGCCGTAGGGGAAGGCTGTGGAATATTCTTCGGATTCCTGTCGCTCCTTTGGAACCTACTTGCAATCCTTACAGTTTCAGACAATTCTAGTAAAGTGCAAGCGACAGAGGTGAGTAAGCAAGCGTGGTTCAACTTTCTGTGGTGTTGACGGCTTGGGTAGTGTTGATTTCCCCAATCGGGTGGGAGAGCGAGTATGCCGGAAAGGGACCCCAGATATCACAGGATTGTGAGGTAAGAGGGAGGAGTTCGGCAAATGTGTATGTTTGCTCCTGCTAGAATACCATGTCATTTATCCAGTCCTTAAATGTGGGTGCCCTGCCCGACCCCATATACATACTACTCGCCGTTTAGCCAGGAGAAGGGCGAAGGAGTCAAATTTCCTATGCCCTACAGCTAGTTTAACAGTGAAGCCTAACAGGGCAAGTAAGGGAGAAAATGGGAGTTGCAACAATGTCATTTGTTCTAGGGCCTTAGAAGGGTAGCATTGCCTTGCCTGCTACGGCTAAAACGGAACGAACCAACTCATTTATGGATAGTTTATTTGACAGGGTAGAGTTAGCATAGTATCAATAATGTAGAAGGCCTTATGGTGTAAGATTGTGATGTGTGATAAGCTGTAGTATAGACTTTAGCCAATCACATGAAACTAACCTTAATTTTTCCTTTAAAAAAATCAGAGAAGTGCGCTATTCTTAAATCGATATGCACTATTCCGAGATGTGCAGCACTCTTTTGTGGAGGGAGAAATTGTGATATGTTTTGTAAATGACTGCCACATGCTGCAACCTGAAAGTTTTCTTAGGGGCCACAGTGCCAAAATCAAGCATGCCAAGTATCACAGTATCAGTTGCCAAGTATCACACATAGGGCCATATGTATCAACAGATTTCCCCATAGACACAGAATGGGCAAAACCCTTTGATACATCTGGCCCATAGCCTTTAACATTCACATGAGAACTATGGTTTAGTCTGGCATACAGGCATACTTATTAGGTCTCGCCTAGGCAGCACTTGTGCTGTCTCTTCGAGACATGTTGTATTCGGGTATTGACTTTGAGCTCCGCCCATTTTTTGCCCATCTTTTTAATTGGCTCCTCTTATTGTCCTTTGTAAATGGTGGCTTTTGATTTGTGAATAGGCTTAGTAGTCCCTCCTTAGTACCTCCCTTTCTTCTGTTGTTACATCCCATGAGGACAGCCCCTCTTCCATGTGTCCTTACTCTCTTGGTTTCATTAACAGTTAGTGATCACTATTTAGTTAATGAATGTCTTGCAGAAGCAGGCACAACATGCTGTCCAGCTTTTGCAAAACGCCCTTGTTTGTAGTTGCTGTACGAGGCATGACATGTTACCCTGCTTCTGCAACCAGTGACTCTGCAGAAGAGGTAATTTTTTCAAAGTTTGCTTTACTGTAAAATTTACAAAGTGAAGCTTTCGTTTACTATTTATTTACGTTATTAGCATTTGCAGCCCGTGGCACTTTAGCTTCACATGTTTAAAGCTAAATCGTGGCATGCTGAGATTGCTACAAAAAGTAAATAAATAGAAATAAAAAGGTGGGTGGCCACCGCATTGCTTTTCTGTTTATTTACTTTTTTAGCAATTGCGGCACACCGCGCTTTAGCTTTAAACATCTGAAGCTAAAGCACGGCGTGCCAAAAATGCTAATGAAGCAAATAAATATAAATAAAAGGAGGAAGGCCACCATTATATTAATGATGCTTTTACATTTTCAACATGGTGGCTGCCCACCTTTATTTACTATTTATTTAGTTTTCAGGTATTGACGTCACAGCACACATATAGCTTTAAACATATATCATTAAAGCTAGCCACAATGCAAAGGCCACAAAACAAACAAACAGAAATGCTCCCACTTCCTAAATGCTCTAATTAAATCTATTCACTTTAAACATGGCGGGAGCATGCCATTCATTTCTATTTATTTTTTCCTTTAATAGCGTTTGCAAGACCCCATGTAATTCTATTCTCATACTAGGTCTCAAGGAAAGGGTGCAGGACCACAGTCTGTTACTAGGTGTCACTGTGGAGTTCAAAACAAACAAAGAAAAAGGTATACTCAGCAGCAATCTTTATCATTTCATAAAGGGTGCAGTACCTTATGTGGCTACTAGAGGTCCCTTTAGATCTCCACAGGGACACCTCTGATACTGCACCATTTCCTACCTTTATTCATGAAATTTCTTTTATTATTACTTATGCTACTGCTGGGATATTTTGAAACAATAAATACATTGTAAAAGTGACACACATTAGCATTTGCAACACCAGTAGCTCAAAGTTTCACTAATGCGAGGCCTATTCCACTGCAAATGCTTGTTGTGTTTTCACAGCTGGCTCAGTCTTGGTGGGATTTGTGTGAGATTTGAATTATGTTTGAAGCAAGGAATCTGCCTGAAGCAGTGTATGACTTAACTTAGAAATATTCATAAGTTGCAGTTTCAGATTTTGTGCACTACACTTGTGATCCTCTATGGTCAACGCTCGAGTGTATCAAGAGCAAGCCAATATTTAAAGGCAGGGACTCAAATACCAAGCTACAGACAAGTATCATCACAGCACCAATATTCAAAACGGATCCATTTATAACAAAACAAGTTAGTGCTTGTAAATAATTATTAAAGTTTCATTTGCTGTATGCAACCATATTATAAATGTTACTTTGAAAGGGAGAGTATCGATAAAGGGTTCACACTGCTTCAAACATATATGTTTGGGAAGGTTTCTTTTCACTAAGACACATTTTGCTCGAAATAACACCTTAGGTATGAAAATGTTTAATTTAAAAGGATCCATGGTTTAACCCCTTCCACGCTGATGACGAGCTGGGCTCATCATGGCGTCCACAGCTGCGTTCACTTTGTCTACAAAAAGACCACCGCCCACAACCATCCTCAACCTACTCTGCGAAGAAACTGGAACAAAATCACCATCGACCAGATCTCCTCATCACTTCTTCAAAACCCCCCTGCCCGCTCTTCGGACCCCAACCAAGCAGCCATTAACCTCACTCAATGGCTAACCAACAGCGCCGACAACCTAGCACCTTTGAAAAAGCATCAAATCAAACTAGGCAGCAAAAACGCCCCCTGGTTCAACGAGGATCTTAAGAAATCCAAGAAACTCTGTCGCTCCCTTGAGAAGGCCTGGAAAAAAGACCCAAACACCAGCACCAGGGAAGCCTTCAAAAACGCCACCCGCATACACCACCAACTGATCCGGACTGCCAAGAAAGCCACATTCAAAGACCGACTAGACAACAGCGCCCACAACAGCAAGGAATTATTCAACATTGTTTAAGAGTTTACCAACCCCACTGCCAACTCCAACGACATCACTCCCTCTCAAACACTTTGCGACTCCCTAGCATTGTTCTTCCACGACAAAATCGCAGACATCCACAACAGCTTCGACAACCAACCCGGAGACCAACCCACCCAACCTTCTACCGTACTTTCACCCCCCTTGAACATCCTTAATGACTGGAACCCAATCTCCACTGAGGACACCATCCGCCTGATGAACTCCATCCACTCAGGATCCCCCACAGACCCATGCCCTCACCACATCTTCAACAAAGCAGATTCCATCATAGCACCGCACCTCCGAGACGTCATCAACTGCTCCCTCAACTCCGCCACCTTCCCGGAAAGCTGGAAACACGCCGAACTCAGCGCCCTTCTGAAAAAACCCACAGCTGACCCCACCGAACTCAAAAACTACCGCCCCATCTCGCTCCTTCCATTCCCGGCCAAAGTCATCGAGAAAGCCGTCAACAACCAGCTCGCCGCCTTCCTCGAAACCAACAAATCCCTTGACTCCTCACAGTCCGGCTTCCGAGCCTAACACAGCACCGAGACCGCCCTCATCGCAGCAACAGACGACATTCGAACTCTACTGGACAATGGAGACACAGTCGCCCTCATCCTCCTCGACCTCTCCGCAGCCTTCAACACGGTCTGTCATAGCACCCTGTTACAACGCCTCAGAAACATCGGAATCCAAGGAAAAGCACTGGAATGGATCACCTCGTTCCTTACCGGAGAACTCAGAGAGTCCACCTTCCACCATTCAAGTCAGAGGCCTCTGAAGTCATTTGCGGCGTGCCACAAGGATCCTCACTCAGCCCCACCCTCTTCAACGTTTACATGAGCCCCCTCGCAGCCATCGCACGCCAACACAACCTCAACATCATCTCCTACGCTGATGACACTCAACTGATCCTCTCACTCACCAAAGACCCCAACACCGCCAAAACCAACCTACATGAAGGAATGAAAGAAGTGTCCGAGTGGATGAAGCACAGCCGTCTGAAACTGAATTCAGACAAAACAGAAGTCCTTATCCTAGGTACCTCCCCCTCCGCCTGGGACGACTCTTGGTGGCCAGAGGCCCTTGGAAAAGCACCCATCCCGACGGACCACGCACGGAACCTGGGCGTCATCCTGGACTCCTCACTCTCGATGACCAGACAAGTCAACGCCGTTTCATCATCTTGCTTCAACATTCTTCGCATGCTCAAAAAAACATTTCGCTGGATCCCCACCGAAACTAGAAAAACGGTCACCCACGCACTGGTTACAAGCCGCCTGGACTACGGAAGCACCCTATACGCCGGTACCACCGCAAAACTTCAGAAAAAACTCCAACGCATCCAGAACGCATCAGCCAGACTCATACTAGACATTCCGCGTAAAAATCACATTTCTGATCACCTGAAAAACCTCCACTGGCTCCCCGTCAATAAGAGGATAACATTCCGCCTCCTAACCCACGCACACAAAGCACTTTACGAACTTGGACCCGAATGCCTCAGCACACGACTTTCCTGGCGGCTAAAACCTGGAACTCACTTCCCATTCACCTTCGCCTCACTCAGAACCACCTAGCATTCAGAAAGCAACTTAAAACCTGGATATTCGACAAGTAATTCCCCACCCTTCTTCAAGCGCCTTGAGACCCTCTGGGTATGTAGCGCGCTATATACATTTTTTTGACTTGACTTGACTTGAGCCTCCTCGCACGCTGATGACGAGCCCAGCTCGTCACGTAAAGTGCGATTTACAAAAACTCAGCGCAGGAGCGGAATTCCGCTAGCGCGCATGGTGTTAACTAAAATGTAAATGGATCAATGAAGGATGACTAGAAGGATGGTTTTTTGAAAGTGCAACTAATTGGTTTTCACCAGGTTTTCAGACATACAAGACATACCCTATATACGCTGAAACCATTCCTTATACAACCGTAACTTGAGTGTAAGTTAATCATCAGGGGCCAGATGTACAACCCTTTTTTTGCAGCCGCAAACGGGAGACTGGCCAGTTTGCGACTGCAAAAAAGGTTCCAGGCATGTACACAAGTCAGTGACTCGCAAAATAGCATTTGTGACTCTCGCTACGAGGAAGGGGCGTCCCTTCCTAATAGCGAGTCACCATGCCATGTGCTGTTGTTTTGCGACCGCATTTGTGGTTGCAAAACACTCGCAGTTTAGGAAGGTAAACACTCGCAAACGAGGAGGGGTCCCCAGGGGACCCCTTCCCCTTTGTGAGTGGGTGCACAAATATTTTTTAAGAGCAGGCAGTGGTCTCAGGGACCACGGCCTGCCCTTACAAATGAAACTGAAAAGTTTTTTTGTTTTTTTAAAATGCATTCCGTTTTCCTTTAAGGAAAACGAGCTGCATTTAAAACAAGCATTGGCATAGCCAATAGGTCTCGCCTTTGGGAGGGGTTATTAGTTTTTGCAGAAAATAAGGCTTCTTTAAGTAATCTGTTTAAAAATACCTGATAAAGGGGGGCGTGGCTAACAACATGGCCGGGTAAGACGTGAGCCTGCTAGCTCCGGCTACCATTGATGATCTGACTAGCATATCGGCGGCTTCAAGTCCCGATGTTTGAATATTTAAGATAATTGAAAGCCCCTGCAACTCCTGGATACTGACAGGCACGCTCCGGAGAAGTGAGTGTCCCGTTTTCGGGAGAAGACAGAGAGCGGTCCGGAGGCCTGGCCAGCGCTCTAAGATGGCCAGGCCTCCAACCCCAGCCGAGTGTGGGGCTGATACCGGAGATCTGTTCCGAACCCCGGAGGGACGTGGAGGACTGTGGAGACTCCTATGCCCGACCGCGGCCTGTTGAGCCCCGACATCCGGCACAAGGTGAGCGGTCTGGAGGTCGGTGGTGGCGGGCCGCGCCCGACACGCAGGAAGCTCGATGGGAGGGGAGAGGGGACTGCCGAGGCCCCGAATGCCGCAACACAGCCATCCTGGGGCGCCCTCTGGACGCCCCACCCAGGACGCCCTCTGGTGAGAGGGGGTGATCCGGGAGCGGCGGCAGCCGGGACCGGAGAGGGGCTGACCTCGCGCTGGGGTAGACAAATGTTGGGGGGCAGGCCCCTTCCTTCCGCCTCTCCCCACTACCTGCTCACCTGTCCCTGGGGTGAAAATACATCTGCATTGAGCCCCCCTGCACCACAACTGGCACAAGTGACAGAAGAGTTTGCGGGATACGGCCCACGCTAAACATATGCCGCTGCAGGCCGGATGGGTGAGGAGGGCCGGCCCTGAGGAGTGAGGCCACCATAGATGATGCCCAGGAAGAGATAGGTCGGAGCCTAGATGTACAGAAGGACGTTTCTCATGCTTGCAGTTGGTGAGGGCCCCCAAGGAGCTGCGGAGCCCCGAATCTTTGTGTGCGTTTGAAGCGGCCAGTGGACCAACGTAGCGGAGGTGAGGGGGCCGGAGAGCTGGAGTGCTTGCCTGGAGCTGGGACTAGATTTGAGAACTGAGGCGACCTCCCCCCCTGGAAGGGTTGGTGTGTCAGAGAGGGAGGCCCAGTTGACTGCGGTTGGAAGGGACTGGGGCGAGCTGCACAGATCCGCGATCCGGACTGCGAGACCCCTTGAGCATGGACACGGTGAGGGGGTCAGTCCCTCTTGTAAAGGCTCAGAGGTGGAGAGTGCCTTTGCACCACCCATGGTGCCTGGGCGGATGCTGGTACCGCACGGCGACAACTGGGGGCATTGCAGGCAGCGGTCTGTGGCACGTGGTACGGGGAGACTTAAAAGACTCCGGCCCTGATCTGAGAGGTCCCTGTGGGGGAGAGACAGATCCGCTGAACAAGATGGGCAAGAAGAACCTGGACACCAAGCCCCCCAAACAGGGCACCCTGGACCGGTACACTGTGGCCCCTTCTATGGGGGAGGGTGATTCAACTGGAGCGAGATTGGACACGGCCCTCCTGATGAGTGCCATACAAGTGTCTCATGAGGCCCTGGAAAACAAAATAGGAGAGATGGGAACGGAGGTGACCCTCCTGTGGCAGGACCTCCGTAATTTAGCCGAAAGAGTGACGGCCTCGGAGACCAGGATAGGGGAGGCGGAAGACAACATACAGGACTTGAAAAAGGGCCTGGTGGACCTTTAGGCCTCACATAAACAACTTTTGGGGATGGTGGATGACGCAGAAAATAGGGCGAGACGCAACAACCTCTGCTTCGTGGGCTTTAGGGAAGGACTTGAGGGAGCAAACATGGCAGAGTTCCTTCACCCCTGGCTTCTACGCACATTCCCAAAAGACAAATTCTCCACTTGTTTCGTCATTGAGAGGGCACATAGAGCGCTGCTGGCGAGACCTCCGGCTGTGGCACGGCCACGGCCACGGCCAGTCATTGCCCGTTTCTTACATTTTTTAGATCGGGACATGATCCTCCGGGAGGCTAGGAAGTTCGGGGACATCCGGCACGAAAATGCACACATAATGATTTTTCCGGATTACAGCCAAGAGGTACAGAAGCAACGGCGCGCCTTTGACTCGGTTAAAGCTAAGCTGAGAGCCCTCCAAATACAATACATGCTGTTATTCCCTGCAAAGCTGAAGGTGATGTACAAGGAAAACACCTATTTTTTTCAATCTCCAGAGGAGGCATGGCAATGGCTGGAGGAGCGCCCTCCTCTGGGGCGGCAGCTGATGGGGAAGCGGAGACCACCGGAGCGGGACCACCCTGGGGGAGGTCCTCGAGGATCATCGAAGCCGCAGAGGCATGGCAGCCATGACATGGCGGCTACCCCATACCCCGTATCCGGATCACTGCAGAGGAGAAGGCGGAGTGCAGCCTCCCTTGACTCGATTCGCCTGACGGGCTCCCGCTTTCGCTGCCTGGCAGAGAAGACGCGGTCGGAGGAGGAGGTCGAGGCTGGTGATACCTCATCTGAGGGAGAAGATCTGGAAGGGCGCTTGTTGCACCTCTTGGTGGCAGCCATAAAAGACATGGAGCATGGACATAAGCAAGAGGTCTCGCACTGGGACCCACAGGACTCTAATGCGTGGTGAAGGGACTGTAAAGGTCAGCCAAGTGTGGACTCTGTGGCCAAGAGCACGCAAGTTGAACACCCCCCCCCCCCTATATTGGTTTGTTTTGACTGTGTTGGACTGATTTTCTTCTCGTTTTGCTTCCTTAGTTGCATGCTTGTGATTATGCCCTCTAACGATTCTCTTGCAGAGGTGTAAAGCGGGCACGTTAATTGTTGGGACAGAGGTGGGGTGGGCGACAGACCTCCTTCACCTGCACAGCTGTATCTCTGTCTTTAAGATGGCGATGAGTCTGGACGGGGGAGGGGGCGTTCATGGGGAGAACCAGTAGAGGGGTTGGGGGAGGGAGGGGGGGCCCATTGGGTTGTAGGCTGGGGGGGTTCATGGTTATGGTTATCTTTTTCAAGCATGTTGCAGGCAGAATTGTTCACTACACATGTACACCCTACACCGGGGCCCTGCCGGGGCATGTCCTGACTCAGTTCAATGTCCCCTGAAGTGGCAAGTGGCCTCTGGATGGAGGCGCAAGACACTGGAACTGTCAAAATCCTTACATGGAATGTAAACGGCTTGGGCACTAAGATAAAACGGGGATTGGTTATGGCCTTTGTTAAGAGGATGGCCCCAGACATAGTACTACTCAAAGAAACACATTTACATGGGACACAGTGTGGTTTTTTGGCTAGAGGAGCGTATATGGTACTGGCCCATGCGGGGTACACATCGGGCTCTAGAGTGGTGGCCATTCTAGTTAGGAAGTACCCCCTTTCACAGTCACAAACACTTAGACGGACTCACAGGGTACATACATTGGGGTAACCGGGATATGGAGACGCCAGAAGATTATGGTTCTGTCAGTGTACGCACCCCCTAGGTTGCAGGCTAGAACCCTTGTAGGGCTAGCTGACATTATTCTGAACAAGCCAGACACTCTACACGTAGTGGGAGGGGATTTTAATGATATTGTACATCCCCCTCTGGACAGGTCTGGGGTACGGACGGACTCCTCGGTACAGTCCCCTCTAGTGCGGTTTCTCGACACGGTGGGGCTGACGGACGCCTGGAGATGGTTTCATCCGGATGCTAGGATGTACTCTTATTTTTCTGGGGCACACAAGGTGTATTCCAGGGTGGACTATGTCTTCTTACCCTGTTGTGCGCTTGATGTGGCTAGCCGGGCAGAATACCTGGAATGAGGCATCTCGGACCACTCGCCGGTGTTTGTGACAGTGGGGACGAGACTCGGGACGAAGGGTAAGAGCTGGAGACTGGCTGCCTGGGATCTCCAGAATAAGGACTTGTTGCGGGGATTTAGGGCGGATGTGAAGGTGTACCTGGCGGAAAATCTGGGGTCAGTACAGTCTGGGGTGACAATATGGGAAGCTCTGAAGGCTGTCATGCGAAATAAAGTACAGAATAGGTTAGTGGCAGAAAAGAGGAGAATGCAGGGTGATCTGCGTGACCTTGAGGCTCGCATTTAGGAGCTCGAACAGCGCCATGTAACGGATGGGGGAGCATGTTCACTACGGCAAGTGCTGGATGCCCAGCAGCAATACAAGGCCCTGACGAGTGACGAGGCCAAGACGCAGGCGCAGGCGACCTTGCACAGGCTTTACGATGTGGGGGACAAATCTGGGAAACTTTTGGCATGGCTGAGTCGTAGGGAGCAAGAGGCGAGGTGGGTAGACCAGGTGGTGGATGCTAAAGGTCAGACCAGAAGGACGGATGAATAGATAGCACAGATATTTGCAGCTTATTATGAGAGGTTCTATGAGGCTAGGGACCTAGGCTCGACGTACGAGATCGGTCAGTACTTGGACATGGTCGAGACCCCCAGTTTTGAGATGGAGGCTCGAGAAAGCCTAGAGGCAGAGATTACAGTAGCTGAGGTGAGGGAAGCAATAGCTAAACTTCGCCCGGGGAAGTCTCCTGGTCCCAAAGAGTTCCCCGCGGAATTTAAAAAAAAACGGTGGACCTCCTTACTACTCACATACTGGCTTTGTTCAAGGGAGCGATAGAGGAGGGAATGCTCCCCCCAGAACTCAGTATGGCCACAATAGTACCTATCTATAAGCAGGGCAAGCCGCCAGGGGAGTGTGCGTCTTACCGCCTCATATCGCTGTTAAATGTAGAGGTAAAACTCCTAGCGACGGTTCTGGCATTGCGACTGAGAAAGGTGATAACAGAACTGATAAACCTGGATCAAATGGGGTTCCTACCAGACAGGGCAACTAGACACAACTTGAGAAGGACCCATAACTGGCTGATGGAAGTGTGTGATCGCAGGGAGCCCCACGTATTTCTATCCCTTGACCTGAAAAGGCGTTTGACCCGTGCACTGGCCCTTTTTAGATGGAGTGTTGCTAAAGTTTGGATTCGGCCCAAAGTTTCAGAAATGGGTTAACCTTCTTTATACAGATCCAAGAGCGAGGGTCAAGGTTAATGGAGTGCTATCAAGGGGCTTCCCTATAAGGAGAGGGACCCGTCAGGGGTGCCCTCTGTCACCGCAATTGTTCGCTCTCACCATAGAAGTGGTGGCCTGTGAAATACGGCAAGATAGACGGATAACGGGTTTTAAAATTGACCAAGGTGATGAATACGAAGAGAATATTTCACTGTACGCGGATGACATCCTGTTATACATCACAACTCCGGAGGTCTCAGTACCGCGCTTGTTCACTTTTTTGGGCCGGTATGGGTCACGCTCAGGCTATACTATATATTGGCCCAAGTCGGTCCTATACAGCCCCAGGGGTGAGAGCATGGGGCCTGCCTTGCCCGCGGTGCTACGGGTGACGACTGAGGGGTTTACATACTTAGGGATCTACATGACGAAGGACCGCTCTATCTCGTATATGAAAAATATCCACCGAGTTCTGACAAATTTGAGGAGGACGCGCTCAGATGGAAGGCCCTCCCCCTCACAATACTAGGACGGGCGGCAATGTATAAAATGATTACCCTGCCGCGGTTCCTGCATGCATTGCAAAATGAGTACTTCCCCCTTCCTCGACAGGTTTTTAAAGAGATAAATGAGGGGCTTCAAGCGTTGCTTTGGCTGGGCAAACAGCCTAGGATAGCCCTGGGACCCTACAGAGAACCAATATAATGGGGGATCTCCCTACCCAATATTGAGGCATACTATTGGGCGGAACACCTGGCGCCGATAAATGACTGGCTACATGCCCCGGCAGATCCCCCCACATATAGACTGGAACGGGGAAAATTGGAGCGTTACACTACATATACAGTGGTAGGGGAAAAGAAACGCTACTATCCGCGACACAGGTGACTGTAGAGCTGTGGGAAAGGGCGACAAGAAGGATTGGTTGGCAGCACAAACCGTCGAGACAAACCTCGATATGGCACTGTACGTGGCTACGTGAGCTACATAAGTTGAGAGGGTTCAAAAGGTGGGACGACATAGGTATTTCAGCACTGGGTGACATACAGAAACAGGGAGCTTTGAAATCCTTTCAGGTGTTGAGAGCGGAATATGGTTTGCACCACACTCAGTTTCTGAAGTATGCGCAAGTACGCCATGCCTGGCAGGCGGAAGAGGCGCTCTCGGGCCCCTTGCCGGAGTACAGTCCAGTAGAGGGTCGTCTACTACAGGACCAGGTCCCAACTAAATTAGTTTCCTTGACTTACAAAACCCTGCTTAACAATATGCCGGACAGGCTGGTGAAACTGAAAAGTATATGGGAATCGAACCTGGGGGAGATGGACACACTTGACTGGGAGACTGCCCTGATGCACCCTAGGGAAGTGGCAATAAAATCCCGGCTCCGAATCATCCAATTTAAAATTCTCCATAGAGTTTATTATGATAGATATCGCTTGCATCAGATGGGACGAGCCAGTGACCCTAATTGTCTATGGTGTGAACATGCGCAGGGAAAATTTTATCATACCATCTGGGACTGTGGGGTCCTCCAGAGTTACTGGGCCAAGATACTAAGGGAGCTTGGTGAAATACTTGAAACAACCCTACCGTTGGAGCCTAAATTGGTTTTATAGGGGATAACTAACAAAGTGGATTTGACCCGACCCCATTTAATTTTTCTAACACAGGCCTTAGTGGTGGCTAAGAGGGATGTGGCTCGGGCCTGGGGAGCTCCAAACCCTCCGAGACTAGACGAATGGAGGAGGAGAATGGATATTTACATGGCAGCCGAAAGGGTTACATATAAAGCTAGAGGTTGCCCGAAGAAGTTTAATAGAGTGTGGGGGAAATGGCGACGTTACTATGGTTTGGATGGGGGGCTTCGAGGGGGTGAGAACGGTCCTGTTTGCAGCCCTGGCGCTCGGGGGTGGGACTCGGATGCAGCTACATGTTCCAGAAGTAGGTGGCATGTTACCATATACAGATGAAGCGATATGTTTTGTGCAACGCCGGAGATGGTGGGTGATGGGTGGGGGGAGGGCAGGGTATGATGGACAGTCTTATGTGACATGCTTGTTATGTTTCTATGGTAAAAAATGCAAATAAAAATAATAATAAAAAAAAATGCCTGATAAAAGGGAAAAATGCATCGAATTGTAGTAGTTGTTTTTTTAGGGTATAGTAGTTGAAGGCGAATTTATGGGAGTTTGTGTCGGTTAGTACTTAGTATATGCTAGTATGGATTATTAATAATGCGGAAAAAAATTTGCAAGATGTTTTTACATTTGTGGTAAAGTGTGGCGTTAGGTGAACTGAAGTCTATTGCAAGTAAGGGAAGTATGTTGCATATGCCTGCAGGAACTGTAAACGAGCGGGCTTGCAAAGGCAATTTTAAAAGCAGGCTGCCTAGTATATTTATAATCCTAATTAGCTATTTATGAATTTTAAAATAGAAAAGGAGGCCCAACAGATGTATGTACAATGTTTGTAGAAAAAAAGTTTAAAGAGAGTGTTAAGCGACCCGGCAGACCCCGCACTAAATTAGGCTTTTTGCTTATGTTAATATTACAGGCCTAATTTAAGTAAAACAGAACAGTTTTGCACAGTACATTGCAAAGTAGGTACAAAACTGTTTTGCAAAAATTGAATTACGGGGGACTAGGCAGTGTTTAACACCGGCTTATTATGATGCCCTAGCATGTGATGAGATGTAAGGCCACTGAACGGGTTTAATTACGGCCCTGGTAGAAGCTTTCTGTTGGATTGAAAGCAGTTCAATGTAAAAGGGTGGCGGGAATGGGAACAAACAAAGAAGAAAGGAAATTTGGAGTTTTTTTATTAAAAACCAAAATAAAAAGTGATATTGGAAAACATCTACGCAACCTCTGCTCTGTTAGCGAGTTATCAAGTGAGAAGTATACATCTCCATGCCGAAGCACCTTAAAAATAAAACCCCTATTTTGCCTACAATGTTTAAAAGAGAAAAGCTTAAAAACAGTGCTAAGTGTCCCAGCACACACCACCCAAAATTAAGCTCCTTACACGTAGTAATATTACGGATTTAATTTGACTACAACCCAACAGATTTGCCTAATGCACCGCAAAATCGACAAAAACCTAGTAAAAAAATCGTATTAATGAGAAATAGGCAGTGATAACCACTAGCTTAATATAATGCCACAGCACGTGATAACATGTAAGGCCCCTGAACGCCATAAAATTACGGCCCTGATACAAGATTTCTTAGGGAACTACGTAATAATGTGAGGCAAGCACGGAGGGGAGGAGAAGAAGAGGAGGCGGGCAGCAACACTATGTGTGTGGGTGGACACAGCATGTCCTTTAGTTACTTAAATACGTGCACAGGCATTGTATGTTAACTGTGCGTGTGTATAGGGCCCCCAAAAAGTGCACAGGCATTGTATGTTAACTGTGCGTGTGTATAGGGCCTAAAAAAGTGCACAGGCATTGTATGTTAACAGCGTGTGTGTTTTTAAATACAAAGTGACTGCGCGCGTACCTCAAAAATAATTCTGACAACCCTGTGCCTCTTTGCAGGGGCTAACATTACAGCCCTGTGTACATCTCCATGCCGAAGCACCTTAAAAATACAAGCCCTTTCGTGGATACAATGTTTAAAGGAGAAAAGCTTAAAAACCGTGCTAAGCCTCACACCACCCAAAATTAAGCTCCTTGCACGTAGTAATATTACTTCCCTAATTTGACTGCGACCCAACAGATTGGCCTAATACACAGCAAAATCGGCATAAAACTGGTAAACAAAATCGGATTACCTAGAAATAGGCAGTGTTTACCACTAGTATAATAAAATGTCACAGCACGTGATAACACATAAAGCTCCTAAAGGCAAAAAAATGATGGCCCTGATACAAGATTTCTTTGGGAACTACGTAATAATGTGAGGCGAGCGGGGGGAGCAAAACAAGAGAGGGGGGGCAGCAGCACTATGTGTGGGGGTGAACACAATGTGTCCTTTAGTTAACTAAATACGTGCACAGGTGTTATATTAACAGCGGGTGTGTATAGGGCCTAAATAAAATTAACAGGAATTGTGTGTTAACAGCACATGTGTTTAGGCACAAAAAAGAAAAAAACATGTCCCACATGCAAAATACAAGGCGACTCCGCGCCTACCCCAAATATAATTCTAACAACCCCGTCCCTCTTTGCAGGCGCTAACATTATGGCCTGTATACAGCTCCATGCCGAAGCACCTTAAAAATACAAGCCCTTTCGTGGATGCAATGTTTAAAGGAGAAAAGCTTAAAAACAGTGATAAGCGGCCCAACACACACCACCCTAAATTAAGCTCCTTGCACGTTGTAATATTACGTCCCTAATTTGCCTACAACCCAATATATTGGCCTAATACACCACAAAATCGGCATTAAAATGGTAAACAAAATCGGATTATGGAAAAATAGGCAGTGTTTACCACTAGCATAATAAAATACCACAGCATGTGATAACATGTAAGGCTCCTAAACTCAAACAATTATGGCCCTAATACACGATTTCTTGGGGAACTACGTAATAATGTGAGGCAAGCAGGTGGGGGAGGAGAAGGAAAGGGAGCGGGCAGCACCACTGTGTGTGGGTGAACACAGCGTGTCCTTTAGTTAACTAAATATGTGCACAGGCATTGTATGTTAACAGCGCGTGGGTATAGGGCCCCAAAAAAGTGCACACACATTGTAGATTAACAGAGCGTGTTTAGGCACAAACAAAAAAAAAACATGCCCCACATACAAAATACAAAGCGATTCTGCACCTACCCACAAAAAAACATTTTGACAACCTTGTCCCTCTTTACGGCCCTGTATACATCCTCATGCCAAAGCACCTTTAAAATACACGGCCTTTCATGGCTACAATGTTTAAAGGAGAAAAGCTTAAAAACAGTGCAAGAAACAGTAAATAAGGGTCGGGGAACTACACGGCCTTTCCTGGATACAATGTTTAAAGGAGAAAAGCTTAAAAACAGTGCGAGAAAACAGTAAATAAGGCTCAGGGAAACGTGAGAGCTCAGCCCGGACAAAAGCCAAACCAAGAAGTAATAAATAGGACCACAATAAAAGCTTCAGCCGCAAAAGTGAAAGGTTACACAAAACAGATGTCAGCCTGCGCGCTGCTGCGTGTCACAAATAAATGTCAGCCTGCGTGCCACTGCTGGCTCCCGAGAGCAAAACGCTCTGACAGTGAACATTTTACTAAAAGCTGAGACATACACATGCCTTTGGCCAATTGCCTGCTGAAGCCAGACGCAATGGCCAATGGCATGTGAGCACCACATGCACAAGCTTCTCCTGAAGCTGAAGTGATTCCAAGAGGTCGGTTTCCTATGCAGCGCATGAGCGCAGCCATAGGCTCAACCTAAAAAAGACCTGCTTTATTTAAAAAGCAGTCCCAGGCATGGTGGTCTGCTGACCCCAGCAAGCTACCATCCCTGGGAGTGCTAGCCATTACCTATAGGGTCGCAAATTGCGCTTGCCTCATGAATATTGATGAGGCATGCAATTAGCGATCACATTGGGAATCGCAAACAGTGTCTGAGACACAGTTGCACATTGCATTTTGCGACTCGCAAATTGTGAGTCGCACAGCAACGCAATTGTCGAGTCGCAAAGTGCAATTGTCGTACATCTGGCCCCAAGTCTTTTTTTTTTACTTTGCATTCTGGTACATGTAGTTTAATTTCCTAATCAGAACTGCAAAAGATTCATTGGGACGCTATGAATAAAGCAGTACTGACGAGCTGTGTAGCATGAACTGAAGCATTTTGATAGTTCTGTGTTACATATGTTTTAAAACAAATATGGCAGAATGTACTTTGACTTGAAAAACATAGAGGAGAGGTTAGCATACATATAATTGCATTCTACAAGCCGCAAATGTTTCGATCAGTATAAATGCCCCCAAGACGAAGTACCATGACTTTCCGAAATGCACTGAGGCAAACAACTGAAGAGGGAAACATGACTCAGTGATATGAATCAAGGATGTAAATGAATGTACTTTGCTACAAGTCAGATAAATAATGCAATAATGAAATATACATTGTATCCATAGAGACGACTTGAAGTGATTATGGTAACGGATGATAATGAGTGATCAATAAATTACGAAGACAAAGATTGATACAGAGTTGAAAATCTTTTGGAAAGCTTGGTCGAGCACTTTTGTTGAAATTAATTTTTTTTTATTGTTTCAGTTAATTAAAACCACAACAATACATTTTAAAAGAATCGACTAGTGTGTTTAAAATTTCTTAATTTTTGGGTGCAATATCTGTTAATGGGTTCTAAAACATTCTCAGTCTAAGGTAGAGCTTGTTATTTAAAATAGAATACAGTGTAATTAGAATACAATCTGTCTAGCTTAGTTCAGGAGTTCTTGGTTTTTTTCTCTGTTAAGTTCCGGAGAGCCCTCTCCCCTAGCTACCACTGTCGTGTTATCCTTTTGTGGACATGGTGCTAAGGTTTGTTTTAGCACTTGGGAGTGGGCTGCAAGGAACTTTAATAGTAGGCAGTTCAATTGCGTGTCTGCTTGGTTTTAAGGTTGCCATAATTGCAGATCTGCACGTTCTTATGCCCCGCTCGTTCATAGACTTTTTTAAAAGAGAGATTAGAGCTTGAGCTAGATTCGGGCAGATACAGACAAGATGAATGAAGTCCTCATTGCTCCTTCCGTATAGTCTGCAGATTTTGGGTCCGTCGTGCACCCAGCTTGGTTGGTCCATAATCGATGGAAATTTCCCCAAACAAAGTCCCATTAATTTCTGTTTTCTGTGAGCTGGGAATGTGATTGTTAAGTATGGGGCTGCCACAAGTGTTTTGTAGTTTGATATGACCATCCATGCGTGTTTTCTGGTGCTAAACGTAGCTTTATCAAGTAAGAGAGAGTGGAATTTTGTCGACTTGTTTACAGCA
Source organism: Lissotriton vulgaris (assembly GCF_964263255.1). Lineage (NCBI taxonomy): Eukaryota > Metazoa > Chordata > Amphibia > Caudata > Salamandridae > Lissotriton > Lissotriton vulgaris. The sequence continues at coordinate 825,750,458 of NC_141699.1, forward strand.
TGTTTGAACGCCGTGTAAGGCAGGTTGAGTTCCCAAAGTTTCCTTGTTCCAGTCTCAGTTATGGCCTTTTCAAGATACTGATTGTATGGGGACTTAACATCAGATCTTATTTCTTCCCATAGTGCTTGGTGCAATTCCGAGGCTGACGTATTCTGTTTCATTGTATACCAGTACTTGATATTTACATACTTTCTTCCCAGTATTTCATTTGTTATTCCAAATTCTAACCTCGTCTGAGCTGGTGAGGCTCACTGTTGTATTTGGAAGGTGGATTTAAAGATGGCTGTCTGCATTTTGTTAGGCAGATCTGCATCTTTCCCATGCAATCCTACCCTGCCATATGACAGGGTTGGAAGAACTTTTGCTTTTATTGTTGCCAGTAGAGGTTTATATGATGGCCCCGTGAGCTTTTTAGCCAAAGATCTAAAGCAAATGAAAGTGAGTTTGATCTCTGAGTGATGTACGACATTTGCTGCTGGTGGCTTTGTCGATTATCAAAGTAGAAGCCCAAGTACTTGAAGTTGGACACGGCTTCTAGCTTTGTTCCCTCCAGGTAAATGTGTGCACTGGCTGTACGCCGCCTGTTGATGAGCATTGTTTTTGTTGTATTTATCTCCAGGTTGTTATAGCCTGGAAATCACAGATAAGATCTTACAAGGTAGTAGATGGGAAGATAGAGAAAAAATCTTTACCTTTGAAGGTGCAAGGTCATCCTCATGCATCGATCATTTCATTACATCAATAAATTTAAGGTCCCTAATATAAGAATGCTTCGTTGCTCCAAGCCTACTAAGTGATCACCACCCAGTATTAATAATTGTTAGAACTCCGCTTAGAAAACAACTACAAGCAGGTATCCATGAAGAGGACATAAAAACACACGGGAAAACTGGATCTCAATTAAATGGGTAGGTGTGGATCCAGAGGCATTCACAGATAGAATCTTATTAAAAATAAAAAACTACATTGGTACTTGTTGGGACGTTTCAACAAGTAGCCATGATATTGTTAAGGCCTTTCATTCTATCACCACTGTAATTTCAGATAATTTACTAAGGAAAAGTAAGAAAATAATATTAAATTCCCCAAAATGGTTTGATAACCTTTGCTCTAAACTAAATAGAGATTTAAAGTCGGCACTCAAAATGAACCCACGTAATAGGGAGGGGATTAGTAAGCTACAAAAATCATATAAAGAAGCCCTTAAGCAGAGAAAAATGGAGATAATGGAAAATGCGTGGGAGTCTTTAAATAAAGCTGCCGAGCTTAAAGATTCGGTTCTTTTTTGGAAAACGCTGGATCAACATTTCTTGAAAGAGGTGCAATCAGCAAAGATAGATTCAGTAGTGCCCCCTGAGGACTGGTTAACTCATTTCGAAGCAATTTTTAACAAATCCATAGTGGGTATTTTAAATATTCAGGATAATATTGTCATAACCACAAACAAAACTGACGTAGGATGCATAACCCAAGATGAGATTAGAACAGCCCTTAAGAATAGCTCCAGTGGTAAGGCTGCAGGCCCCACTTAAATTGTCATATTCGAACATACAAATGTCACAAATTGGTACATTTAGCTCATTCATATTTCCCAAGTCTATGCTTGAGTAGGTCACCCAGTTCAAGTTTTTACTTTGCATTGTGAGACTTTTAATCCTGAATTTTTTATGTGAGTGGAAAGACTACAGATCCCAAAATGCAGGAGAAAAAACTTGGTGCGGGCTGTGGATAAGCTACTGAAGCATGAAAGTGGAAACCTACGAGTGTGCGACACATGTGGAATAGAAATGCCATACACACACACAAACATTGATGCTGACTTGAAGAGGGCAAAGGGGCCCTTGACCCCCCTTCAAAAAGTCTGGGATGGGGTGGGCCCTGCCCCCCCTTCGGAAGGGAAAGAAGACCTGCAGGCCAATGTTGCTCTTTGGTTTCTGCATGCCTGCAGAAAGCAGCAATAAGTTCTGAACTGTCTGCAAGCAGAGACACAATACAAAGAATGTTGTTTTTTTCTCAAGCCTCTGAACAACTCCCAACCTCTCTGCCCTGTCAAACCCAGGAGGTAACAGTGATCACAGAAATTGCAGGTGCAAGAAGAGTTAATAGATTTTTAAAACAGAACTGGTCATATAGACATGGATATCACTAGACTAGCAGTTTGAAGTGATCAAGGGCCAGATGTAGGTAGGCATTTACCGGTCGGTAACGGCCGAATTCGGCCGTTACCGACCGGTAAATGCAATTTGAGATTTAGGGCCCTGTATTTTACAGAATCGGTAAATTTACCGATCGGTAAATTTACCGATTCTGTAAAATACCGAATCGGTATTTTTTCCGATTCGGTAAAATTGATATGTAGGTGGGACTCTTCTGAGTCCCACAAGCATTACAGAATCGGTATTTTACCATCAAATACTATTTGATGGTAAAATACCGATTCTGGTGTGCATGCACATGTGTGCATGCACACCTGTGCCATATGACAGGCAGACCTGCCCTTAGGGCAGGTATGCCTGCCATATGGCCCCCGAACCTTTTTTGGGGGTGCTAGAGGGTGTCAAAGTGACACCCCCTGCACCCTTGTCAGAATCGGTATTTACCGATTCGGTAAATACCGACCGGTAATGCCCCATTCATTCCTATGGGCTTCAAAGCCCATAGGAATGAATGGGGCATTACCGGTCGGTATTTACCGAATCGGTAAATACAGATATTTACCGATTCGGTAAAAGGAACATCTGGATGTTCCTACATATCCACCCCTCAGATTTACCGATTTTTAATTACCGAATCGGTAAAATTCGGTAATTAAAAATCGGTAAATCTCATTTACCTACATCTGGCCCCAAAAGGCCAAAGAAACATGAAATACACGCGCCATGTGCCAAACATTTCTCTTACTAATAAAATATGTAAGTTGGCAAGACTTTAAATACACCCTATATTCTTTAATCAACATTTAAATCAGTCCTTAATTTGAGATAGCGGTTGCAGGAGGGGTCCACCGGCACTCATTTTTGGGGACCAGCTCTTATTTTTCCTCATCACAAAGAGCAAGAGAGAGAAAATCACAAAAGTGAGAAAGCTCGAAAACAGTGACAAAGAGAGAACTCAGGGATGAAAAAGAACCTTCAAGAGAGATATAAAGAGGGAGGGAGTGCCTAGGGGGTAGATGTAAAAAACATAAGAAGAAAGCAAGATTAGGAACCCCTGCTGTTCGATACCTTTGAAATTCATAGATTTGGTTGTGGACTTCTGAGCAAACCTTTGAGCCCCAGCACATTAATCTTTTTTTTTTTTAATTAAACACTAATCTAAATGCTTGGATCACAGTCACCAATTTAAAATGTAACCCTGAGCACAGGTCTTAAGATTGGAAGAGTTAGAAGAACTAGATAAAAAAGCAATTGCGTCCTCAATTTTTTCCTGTTTTTCATATATGAATGTATTGGAGCTTAACCAGTCGTATTCTGGATAAACTGATAATCACACTGCTCCCAGTCACAACAATGGAAAACTTAATGGCTTGATTAATAAAAACCCTTTTAATGTGTTACAAATAAATAAAATTGTACCCAAAATTACATAATTTAAAAAGGTAATACATTATAAAATACATCATGCGTAGAAAGCCAGACAATATGCAAACGCCCAATCTCAACAAGGGGACTACAACGGTGCATGGCCCGGAAGGCCCAAACTCGCTGGGACTACCTGTTGTCACACCGCAGACTTCTGACAATATCATATGACTGATTGTGGAGAAATAAGAGACAAGCCTGCTGTCTTACCCAAACGCCCAGATTGGTGGAAGCCAAGCTTGCAACTACCAAACATGACAACCCTAATGCAGAAACTACAGCTGAAGCATTGAACACACTGGACAATACAGCACAGAAAGGACTGTATAGTCAAATCGATTCAATCCACAAAGTGTCATCAAATGTAATGAAGCATAGCTAAAAACACATCAGGCACCATGGGGAGACCAGGAGTTACATTCACCTTGCAAGCAACCCTACACTCGAAAACTGGTGCGACTGGTAGATGACTCAGTTCAGTGACCTAGTATGGACAGACCGTTATTAAGGATCTGATCTTATGATGTTTTGCCTGTTCAAATTCAGATCCCCACTTCCCCCTTTTTAGGTTTTGCCTGGCGAAAGATGCGCTCTGCGCATCTTTTTCGTGCAGGCGAAAACCTAATGACTATGGTAGGGGAGAAAGGAACGGCCCCCATCTTCCATTGGCTAGCTCCATAAATGGAGGCTAGCCATTGGAAGACGGGCCTGTCCGTCAATGCCGGACCAGATTCGGGGGCGTTCCCGAGAATTTTTGGCTTTTGGCTACATCACGCTATGTCAGCCAAAAGCCGGGAACCCCCCCCGAATCTGGTCCGGCACTGAAGGAGAAGGAGCCTCACTTACATGGCGTGGAGCGCTTTTGCTGACCTCTAAAGCCGGTGCCCACGCGGCATTGCCCCTTTGTTTCCCCGCCGCGGCCCCCGAAGCCGAGTTCCCCAGCCGAAGGAAGCAGCCGTCCGCCTCCAGCCAGGGCCGCGCTGGGATTGGCCCAGCCGGCCGAGCCTCCGCCGCGTCATCACTAGAGCTGCTTCCTCTGCTCTGACGCGGACACGGGCAGTCAGGTAAGTTTTCTTATTTTAAAAAAATGTACTTTTTAACCCCCCGCGCGAGTCCCCCCGCCCGCACCCCCAAGTACCGTCGTCCCCCCCCCAAGTCCCGTCCCGTCCCCCCCCACCCCCAAGTCCCGTCCTCCCCCCTCACCCCGCGCGAGTCCCGTCCCCCCTCCCCCCACGAGTCGTAAGGATCGGAATGACTTAGGATGATTTCTAGGTGCACGCGACAGCAGACGTTTGAATGCCAAGTTATGGTAACTATAACGTAATGAGACTGATGCAACAATGACATCATTGACCAGGCTTTATATGATTTTTAATATAATGCGATGTTTCTTTAAGATTTCTATGATGCTCCTTTTGGTATGTCCACAGCATGAGCTATGAAAGCAGCGTGGGCGGTCTTTGCATGCCCTCATGGTATTATTGTAGAGCGCTATATTTATCTTTGCTTACTTCCTCTCACAGCATATTATTTTGTACGTATTTTCGACTATAGGTAATCTCTCGGTTTGAGCTGTCAGCTGTTTGCTTTCTTCACGCTCATTTGCTGCACATTTTTTTTAAATGATGGGAGGATGTTATTAAGGTTCGAGTCAAGCGGAAGGTTGTGTTAAGACATGGGAATTCAAACGACAAGCACAATTAAAGTGAATGCACTAAAAAAATAACCTCATGCTTCAAACGTAATTCTGCTGTTGCTTCCTTTATTTGACTTTATGAACCCAGCTTTAGTTTCTACATTTCCAGTGGCTAGTGCTGCATTTGGCAGTGACTCTACCCTTCTGCATGTACATTACCTATATTGCTTTTTGCTAAATATGTGCTATTACCACTAAGGGGCAATTACAACACTGTGAGTAAACGAAAATTCAATGTAAGTGCAGCCCTACTGGCTGGCACGTTACAGGCTGGCACTGCTTCCTCCCCGTAGATCTAATCCAAGGAGTATCACTATCGTATTCCCAGCTCTCCCATGCAGCTATTCATTGCAGTATTCAGAAGATAGATGTGTGCACTCGCTATACGCAATGACACATCCATTCCCAGTTTCCTCATTAGCACAGGTCAGTCAGAGCTACTTCCATCTAGTGTTACTGTTAAGAAAGGCCACATCATGATATTTATTTACGTTCCTTCCTCTGTCCACAGTACTTGCAGTTTATTATCCCGTTTCTGGGTCTCACACAACTGCAAACTGCTGTTAACTCGGAATTCCTCACATTTTCTGCCTCTGACTTTACAGTTTCACTGGGGGAATTACTCGGGTTTCAATGACCCTAAATTGCCACGAAATTAACGTGTCCTCCAGACAAAGACAGCGCGAGGAAATTAGGCTCAAAGGCCCAGCAGGTGAGGAATGTTACACTGTTAGGTGATGTCTTGTTTTGTAGCCATGGTTAAATAAACACAAGTGGGTGAAAATGGTAAACGTTAAATCACAGTGCCCGCCAAGGGCCTGTCCCACCAGCATCCGCCTCCTTCCTCTAGTTACGACTATTACATTGAAACAATTTTCGTTAATGGAAATCTTGAGAATTCTCGTGTTTTTAAAGTATTCTATTGTGCAAAGGTTTTCACGGGCATAGATCACACGATGTTTGCCTATTGTTTTAATCTCAACATTGCACTACTTTTATGTTGACAATACCTTCTGTGTTTTTTGGCAAACAAAAGGGCAACAGGGAAATCTTTCTCCGGCATATAGATTCCGAATATTTTTGTGCCAGTGGATTCTGTGGCACTGAATAACCAGTGAGGCTTGACATCCAGTTAAAACCATATATTTGTAATGAATAGCAGTTCGGTTCATTTGTAATGTACATAATTACAATTCAATATGAATTGCATTTTGCAGCGTGAACAATTGGTTCTACTATTGATCAATCATATTATCACGTGAACAATTGGTTCTACTATTGGTCAATCATATTATCACCTCAGAGTGAGAGTCTGCCTGTTGTTGTTTTATAGCCAAAACTATACGCTGATCATTACAATAGTCATGTAGTGAAGTGAAATATTTTACCGGCACTACAATGCGGTATAGTGCAGAATGCAATATCATATTTCCAAAGGAGTATTAGCTTTGATGGTTCTATACAACAAATAACACACACCTTATAAAGAAAGCCATCTCCAGATGTTGCCCATGAAATTAGCACAATTGTTTCAAAATCCATCCACTTAGTGAACAAGTTTAGTATTTTGTTATGTTCCTGTGACGGGGCGGACCTGGAGTGGTGGACTGCGACCCCCTTGTCACCAATGTCTCTCCCCTTTCAACAGCGTGAGTCACCCTGCCGAGAGGACGATTGGCTTTCCAAGGACTGCGAGTACAATTGGGACGACGAGTATGACAAAGGTCCGGGCGCCTTTAACTGCGCCTCTCGGACTGGCGAGACTCCTCCCCCTGATGACGTCGTAGGCCCAGCCGAGCCAAAAGAAGGACGACCCCGGAAGAGGACGGACGGCGTATCCCCGGCGGAAGAAGGTGTCGGCGACCGGAGAAGGAGTGAGCTATCAAGGAGCCTGGAGGAGAGCCTAGACGGAGGAGACGAGACGAGCCCCGGCGATTCCAGCAAGCCAGGAGGCCAACGACCCCACGAGCCGCCCCGCCACGCTCCTGCGGGAGGAGTGTGGCTTTCAGAGGTACGGGGCAAGGTAGCGGGTTGGGTGGGACGGCGTCTGCACCCTTCTGAGTAAAACCGACCGCTAGTGTAAATTTGTGTAGTCGAAGTGCACAACCCCCCCCCCCTCACGAGCACCAGAGCCCTCGATAGCGCTGTACAAAGTCACTTGAGCACTTGGTTCTCCCTCACACCCGGCCCCACTGTATGACGTGAAGTGAACGTCCCAGTGACCCTTTCCTTCTGTTCTCTTCTCTCCCATATCGTTTGGTTTTCCGGACCGGTGGACCACCTCGAGGCCATACCCTGACAGGAGAAGACATCCTGGAGCCCCTCAAGAACACAATAACGGATCCTGCTGTGTTCGCTAGGGAGAGACTGACTAGTAGAAGCAGAAGGGCTTACATAAAAATAAAACCATCCTTGAAATCCCTACTCAAAGTCTCAGACTCAGTTACTCCCACTACCCCTGCCCCATTACAGTTCCTAAATGTTTTCATTTCATTTTCTTCACCGTGAGAGAAAGGAGATAATGCATGATTAGAAAAATTTAGAGAGAATATGTTACTTTATTACAAAGAAATACAAGCCGTGTGTGCTTTACTACATCCACAGAACAAAAATAATGCCCACAAGTTACCCATAGTCCAGGTTTTAACTTTTTGTTCTTCTGTAGCCGTCCAATTCCTTATGCTCAAAAAAGAAGTTTGGTTACATATGACCACATTCCCTCTATGGCTTTATTATATTCTATTGTTAGAAGTGCATGGAATGTCTGCCTGAACAGTGCATATATTTTTCATGATTAGAATATTTTTTGTGTTGTTGGATTTGTTAAAGTTGAAGTGATGGGGTGTTGAGGTGGTGGTTTCCCAATGCTTGCATGAGCCAGAAATTCACAAATACCTGCCCTCGTACTAAAAGCATGACCGTGGCGTTTAATCAAGAGGCTATGATTGTTATGTTTCATTATTGGCAAGTTGTTATATTTTTGTAGTGGTGATTTTCATTACAATCCTGGGGCTCGATCTGCAAAAAGCAGGAGCAAAATCAGATTTCAAAAAACCTAATGCTTTAGACTTTTGTTTTGGTCAGCCCTGTTTGGTGCTAAAATGTGGAAATGATTAACATAAATAATGATACGTTCAAAACGTAGGAAACAAAAATAGGCCAGTGGGATGGTACACACCATAACAGTCCATACATAAAACAGTATCTTGTGACCCTGTTTTCGTTCCTCTGTTGCCTGCTTGTGACCCTGTTTTCGTGCCTCTGTTGCCTGCTTGTTCTCTGTTGCCTGCTTCTGACCCTGTTTTCGTGCCTCTGTTGCCTGCTTGTGACCCTGTTTTCGTGCCTCTGTTGCCTGCAATGTGTGGGGGCTCGCAGTGTGTGTGGGGGCTCGCAGTGTGTGTGGGGGGGGGCTCGCAGTGTGTGGGGGGCTCTGTGTGGCTGTGTGTGTGGGGGGGCTCTGTGTGGCTGTGTGTGTGGAGGGCTCTGTGTGGGTGTGTGTGTGGGAGGCTCTGTGTGGGTGTGTGTGTGGGGGGGCTCTGTGTGTGTGTGGGGGGGGCTCTGTGTGGGTGTTTGTGTGTGGCATTTGCGAGAGATTAAGCTATTGGCATTGTAAATGACAGTGCCATTTATTTATGTTAAAAAAAACATAAATAAAAATAATGTCAAGAGCAATGCCAATAGCTCTAACTTTAACAAAGGCAAAACCATTGCATTGTAAATGCTTGTTATTTCATTGCATATCTATGGAGCAACAGATGAACACCCAATCCCTTACTACAAATCTGAGCTGCTACACTAAGGTGTGCCCTGGAAGTGCATATCACGGAAGAATAGCACGTAGAGGTAAACCTTCACCATGGCATGGGTAAATATTACAACATGGAATGTGAGAAGCATACACACGCCAGCGCACTACTCTATATATTCATATCTCTATATACAAATTGAGAGGCAAACACAACCAATTCATGAATGTAGTGAGTTCAAGAAGCAAGTTAATAAAAATTTGCAGGTCCCGGTAGATATGTTGGTTTCTTTTCTTTATTAATTTTTCTTATATCTTTTGCTCTCAGAAATAGTGTAGCCAACGCGTTTCACCTTAAAGAAGGCTTCATCAGGGCAGAAAAGTGAATAAATCACTCAAGAAGAAAAAAACAAGATATCATTTCAATGGATAGTCAGACTTATTTGAGCTCTTTCACTATTGCTGCAGGTTGTAGTACCACAGTTTCTCAATGCTTCCATTAATTGAGGATATAGACAGAGTAAGGCCCATACACATGTCATCACATCCCCATGGAAGTCAAACAAAAGAAAAATCGCTTTCGTGTTGTGTAATGGTCAGCATATACTTCCACACATCACTGTTTACTGTTGCTGTCCTTTTTGTTCGAAATAACAAATTGTGAGACTCAGACTAATAAATAGAGAATGTCCCCGGAGACATTTTTCCCTCTGTACCTAACCGAGGACATTTCAATTGTCCCAGGCTATTGCTATACAATGTATCAACTTATCCACTTGACTAAACTGTGAGAATGTCCGCAGGTCCAATGCAGCACTACCATGAGCGATACTTTGAATGTATTCTGTAGGAAAATGTTTCTTCTTGCTCGTTCCCAATTGGTGGATATCCTGAGAACTTGTACTCATGTAGAATGTATGAGTGTCTTTGTTAGAAGTCCTATAAAATGACATGTGGACAAGAGATTGAAGTGAGGAGTGAGCGATGCAAAGCTAGAATGATGAATCCCTTGTCAAAGAAAAAGAAGAATGTAAAATAGGAGGAATAGTTTTCTCAACTAGTTCCTTCATTGATGAAAAGGTTGTAAAGGATGGATAGACGTGAACACCAGACAACCCTGGAGACAACGAGAAATGATACACCAGGAGGTCAGAAAAGAAAGCTATGACCACGACAAACATACCAAAATTTGCAATGTGGTGGTCAGAGATTAGGTACAGATTAAGGGCCAGATGTAGGTGTCAAAATACCGGTCGGAAACGGCAGAAAATTCTGATTTTTGGCCGTTTCCGACCGGTATTTTCACATTGGTATGTAGGGCATTGAAAATCCTACAGATTCGGTAATTTTACTGAATCGGTAATTTTACCGAATCAGTAAAATTATCGATTCTGTAAAATTACAGAATCAGTAAATTTTACTGATTCTGTAAATTTACCGATCGGTAAAATTACCGAATCTGTATTTTCCTATGTAGGTAGCACTTCTAACAGTGCTACAGTGCCTTTAGAATTCGTTATTTACCATGTAATACAATTGCATGGTAAATAACGAATTCTTGTGTACATGCACATCTGTGCATGTACACCTGTGCCATGTGACACACATACATGCCCTTAGGGCATGTATGTGTGCCACATGGCACACAAGCAAGAAACAGGGGTGTAACAGGGTGTCAAAGTGACACCCTGTCCCCCTTGGCAATTCGGTATTTTTACAGATTCGGTAAATACCGAATCGGTATTTGCTTTTGAATCCTATGGGCTTCATGGCCCATAGGATTCAATAGCAAATACCGAATCGGTAAATACCAAATCTTAACGATTCGGTAAAAAATACCGAATTATTACCTACATCAGATTTACCGATTCTAAAATACCGAATCGGTAAAATTCGGTATTTTAGAATCGGTAAATCTAATTTACCTACATCTAGCCCTGAGTCTCTGAGAGAAGGTTTCAAAGTCTCCAAGCCTTCAAAAGCCATGAAAGTTGGAAAACTGTTTTGCAATGCTCTAAGGACTTACAATGGTAGTACATGGGATTTGAGGAGGGTGACAAAACTCAGTCACCCTTTCTTCAGAAAGAATACAACCATCAGCTAGCAGGAGGAGACTCAAGCAGCGACAATCCTCCTGGTAGAGGGAATGGGTTATTGAATAGTGTACACAACAAACATCACAATGGGAGTTTCCTGTATAAATTACGGACATGTACCATCAGACCACCAAAATATTTGAAAGGCTATGTATGGGATTAAAAGGGAACTTTCATTGTGTGCATTAGATCCTATAAAGCTTCTCTTATACATATGTTCACAAGGCAACGATTGAGATTACAAAAGGCATTCGCATTTTTACCTTGTATACTGCAAGCTGTATCTTACACAAAAGTGTACTCACCTGTTTGTATGGTATTATGCCACCATCTGTGCTCAACCTTAGGACTAGCCCTTCTATGGTTCCTTCTTGTTTTTAGTGTGGACCATCCCCTCCCTTTGTCCTCCTTCTCTCTCCCTTTAACCCTTGTATCTTGTTTGGTGATGAAAGGGGGATGGGTGGTATCCTCCACAGTGGTTCCTCTCATTGCCCATGCCCCCCTCAGTTCCTTGCAACAATAGACATTCCAACTGCAGACAGTGTTCCCCTCAGTGAAAAGCTGTACCTGTGCTGTGGTGGGGGTGTTACCAATCAACCTCTCTTCAAGCACATCATTCTCCTAGTCATTCATTCTATGTTTCTGTGCCCCCCCACTTTAAAGCCTTCATATTTTGGGAGCAAATAGCAAGCAAAAAGAAAAGGATGACATTTGAATTAAAATTCCGCAGTAGGGCTGTCAGGAGTATGTTCCTCAGGAGCAGTACCCTTCAATGCCCACCTTCTGGTAGAACATACTCTATGATTATAGGCACCAGATGTTAGTAGAGGGGAAGGGTTTTCGGGAGGGTACTGTGGGGAAGGAGCCCTGGAACAGCAATGAACAAAGGTTAACAGTGTTGTCAGAAGTCTCAGGAAACAATAAACATATGTTGGTATACTTAGCATGCACACTCTAAACTCTGTTACCTGTATGGGATTCAGATGTTATATCTCACACCAGAAAACGGATTTTTGGCACTTATTTGGTGCATTTATCCTTTGCCCATAACTCAGTCTATAATATACCTGATTTTGCTTTCTAAATAGGATGCACTTCCTTTTTTACACTTATCATGCCAATTTCGTGTCTTGTCAAACAAAATATCAAGTGTGCTCACTATGGCTTCCGTGATATTGTTATGAGCACAACACCAAACAAGGAGGAAGCGCTTTACTGTGGGATTCAGGGTATTGTTTTGGAGCATAATATCCTTTGATAATACTTCTGTGAATTAATGTTTATAACTATTCATGTTCCATTCTTTTGTACTGTCAATGAGGACTTAATCAACTCTTGCAGCACTTAAACATACTGCAGGTTAAATCAAAGTTTTGAGCGTACTACATTCTTTCCTTCACAGCACTGTCATGTCTTTCTCAATTTTTCTCTACCTTATTGTGCTATGAGTGTCGTAGCATGTGTTCTAAATAAATAAACCAGGTTGTAGACCAGGTGGTAAGTTCCAAGTAGTTCCTTTATTAGTTTCAATGGCATGAAATTAACTCACAACAGCATGCAGGAGTGGGCTTACCGTGATTCAGACAGTTCTGGCACATCATGAAGACGACTGCTGCCAGGATCGAGGTTCGGCGCTAATCACAAGCGCTGTGCCACATATATAACAATGTTTGCCTTTAAGAGAGGCCGAAATCTTAGAGACAGGCTAGTGCATGCTTATAAGAACAATGTAAGTGAACTAGTAGACAACATGCGACAGCTAAGTCCACTAAAAGGACATTATAAATGCAACCATTGTGCTGCTTGCTCCACCACTGCTAATCTAAAACAATTCAATCTTAACAATAAGAACTTTTTCTTAAAGAACTTCTCAAACTGCAACACAACCAATGTTGTTTATTGCATAGAGTGCCCCTGTGGACTCAAATACTTCGGTAAAACTACACAACCAATTAAAAAAAGAGTTCTACAACATCAGTCAAGAATTCGCTGCCAGACGGAAAATGCCCCACTAGTTGATCATTATTCGTCAAAAAACCACAGTGAACATGAACTTCTTTGGTATGTAGTAGAAGTGATAAAACCCACAATCAGGCAACCTAATGTAGACCATTTACTAACTCTCAAAGAGCAACGCTGGATCTGCCTGGCAGACTCAGTCAGATATGGTCTTAATTCATGTACAGAATGTACAGAATGGCATGCCTTGGCATGTCTTTAGTCATTAGAAGTCTTTGGTCAACTAGTGATGTTATTTGAAGTCTGTCAATAATAACAGAGCCAATTGGATAAAAATATGTATGTTTGACTCAGTATAATACTGATACAGTTGTGCAATATCCATATATATTTAACAGACTTATCAATAACAAAGATTGATATGTACTATAAATGACATTGTTTGTTTTGTCACAATGAATCCTGACATATTAGCGCTTTGGTTAAAAAAAATTTCCTTCTCAAAAAAAATTTTTTCCTTCTCAATTCCGTTTAACATGCATTGTAGCGTGCAGTTAATTGGACCCATCGATAATAGTGATTCGCTTCAGAAAGGCTTCCCAATCCAAGATGGCGACCGTTTTAGTCTCTCTCCGCGTTAATAACACTGCAAAATCACTAGAATGTATACACATAAACCATTTGCCCCTTTTTTTATAAATCATGGCATACAATATCTAGAACCAAGGTTTTAATAATATAAATAACAAACGAAGCGATTGTAGGATGATTTACTTCCGGTTTTCGTCCGTAATACTTCCGGTACATGGACATTTAACTCTCGGTCTCGGGTCTTCTCAGTGTTTCTAAACAACTGATGAGGACGCGCCCGTATGCCGGTTCATAACACTTCTGAAAGTAAGTAGCCTTGTTCGTGATGAGGGTAACGTGATTAATGCGTGTGAATTAAGGCCCTCGTTCTGTTTTAAAAATTTAGGTTTTATTTCGAGCAACAAGCCAACACTTTTCCATAGTTGTATTCAACATTCAGCTGAATCTAACATGGCCCATATGCCACTTGAGATGAGCAATTCACTAGCACTGTAACTTTTTGAAACAGATCGTATCTTGATTAGCGGTAACTGTTACCTCTTCTCTGCTATATGATGCGTACATTTTAAACACATATCAGTTTTCAGCAGTGACTTTCAGCCACATCTAAACCACTACCTAGCGCCGCGTTCTTACAGCTAATCTGGCAGGCAAGTTCACAGTGGTCTCAGTAATGGCTACATAAGGTGATATCCTGTGACACTGCTGCCTGCGCACCAATAAATCACGAGAAGCAAAGAATGCAAAGAGTACCTGAGGTTTGGAACTGGTTGATCATGACAAGGGCTTACATGAAGAAGTGCAAAGGACAAGGACATGAAGAGAAGTTGGAGAGAGAAAGTAACTGAGACTGTTGGGCCTACCCCTTGAGAGAGAGCAAAAAAAAGGAACAAGCATTGAAAATGCAATAGGTCTCACCTTTGAATAAGTTAAAGCCATTTGCTTTGTTAATGGTATTGTATAGCAAAGCAAATGGGTTTAACTTAATGAAAGGCGAGACCTATTGCATTTGTAATGCTTGTGAAGCAATTGAGAAGCAATTGGACAGCAAAAAGGGGAGAAAGATTGAAGATCCAGGCAGGAAAAAGGAAGTAACTGGGGAGAAAGATTAAATATGGCGAGCCGTGAAGAAAACTAGAGGGCATTGGGGAAAAGAGCAAAAAGGAGAAAGGAGAGTGGTAAGGAACAAAAAGTATGTATAAAATAAAAATAAGATTGAGATAAATCTATGGAAGCAAAGCAAGAGAAAGGCTGGGTGAGGAAAGAGGGTGGAGAGATACAAGAGGAGAGAGGGCGAGAGTACATATAGAGGAGGAGGGGTAGTGACATGCCCAGCACTTCCCAGGGGAAGGCCCATCCTGTACGCAGCGAAGATCAATTGTGAACAATTGCGGGAAGTAACCGCATTGTGGTAGAGAAGGTGGAGACACTGGTTGGAGAGTTGTGCTATGCTTCCAATATGGAGTACACCTGAACACATCTTCAAGACACACGAGGGTTATATTTCCACCACAAACCAAATTATAAAAGAAAATTGATGGGTGGGGGGAGGATTTCAATGCTGCATGCTATGTGACACAACACAGTAGAGTTAGCTGTAAATGGGCAAGAAATGGGTCAGAACAAAACAAGAATTGTTTGAAAAGCTAATGAGCCATCCTTTTGTGCCCAACCATGCTTTGCTGGCTGCCTGAAGTACTTTAGTTGTTTCCAGCGCACAACACAAGCTATTTCCAGGCACAGGACATGTGAGCCTACTGCTTGCAAAGCTAATTACACTGCAACATAAAATACAGAAAACAGAAAAAAACAAGCATTTGCAATGCAATAGGTCTCGCATTAGGAAAGTTTGAGCTATTGGTATTGTAAATGACAATTTTTTTATTTGTGTGTTGGTTTTGAAAATAGCGACATTAATAGATTTGTCATTTACAATGCCAATACTTTTAACTTTCGCAAATGTGACACCTATAGCATTTGTAATGCAATATGTGTTGTATTTACGTGACTTAGATGTATTGATATTACAAATAACAATTGCTTTTAATTTTTTTCAATAATTAATACTTAAATAAAAGTTATTGTAATTTATAATGGCAATAGCTTAAACTTTTTTAAATAACTTTTGTGAAGATTATGTTCAGTGTATTTTATTGTGACGAAAATCCAAGAACAGAAGTGAAATATTAACATCGTTTTGTGACATTTGTAATAAAGCTTGAAACATTGAGAGAACATATTTGAACCAGTTGTTGTTGAATGGTTGCACAGATTGATGCTGTGGTGGCGCTGAGTGATGTTGTGGTGACGATGAGTGATGCTGTGGCGTTCAGTGATGCTGTGGTAGCGCATAGTGATGTTGTGGTGCCCCTGAGTGATGCTGTGGTGGTGCTGAGTGATGCTGTGGTGATAAGATAGATAGAGTGTAATTATGTGGTGTGTAACTATGTGGCACGGAGTGGTATTTGGAGTGTATGTTGCATTGATGCAGTGTGATTATGTGGCGTGTAATTATGTGGGACTGAGTGGAATTTGGAGTGTATATTCCGTTGAGCGCAGTGTAAATATGTAGCATATACTTATGAGGCACTGAGTGGTATTTGGAGTGTATGTTGCGTTGAGCGCATTGTAATTATGTGGCGGGTAATTATGTGGCACTGAGTGGTATTTGGAGTGTAAGTTGCATTGAGTGCAGTGTAAATATGTGGCGTGTAATTATGTGGCACTGAGTGGTATTTGGAGTGTATGTCGCATTGAGTGCAGTGTAATTATGTGGCGTGTAATTATGTGGCACTGAGTGGTATTTGGAGTGTATGTTGCGTTGAGCGCAGTGTAAATATGTAGCATATAATTATGTGGAACTGAGTGGTATTGTCTGGAGTGTATGTTGTATTCAGTAGAGTGTAATTATGTGGTGTGTAATTATGTGGCACTGAGTGGTATTTGGAGTGTATGTTACATTGAGTGCAGTGTACATATGTGGCGTGTAATTATGAGGCACTGAGTGGTATTTGGAGTGTATGTAGAAGTGAATGCAGTGTAATTATGTAGTGTCTAATTATGTGGCACTGAGAGGTATTGGGAGTGTATGTTGCCTTGAGCACAGTGTAAATATGTAGCATATAATTATGTGGAACTGAGTGGTATTGTCTGGAGTGTATGTTGTATTGAGTGCAGTGGAATTATGTAGCATATAATTATGTGGCACTGAGTGGTATTGTGTGGAGTGTGTGTTGCATTCAGTAGAGTGTAATTATGTGTGTATTAAAAGCTGACTTTTTTCCAGTGCAGACTCAATTCTTTTTTACAATCTGAACATGCCGGGTCGCTGCACTTTTCAAAAGTAGAGGACATGATTGTCTCTTCTACAGAGTGACTGCTGTGTGAGCCTACAATTTGCCACTAAAATGGTGTGATACCATATTTTTTGTGGCATTGTCGCCTCATGTTTCTGAACAAGCATTGGCAAAGCGAATAGTTCTGGTGGTGGTCGCCAGCCTTTTGGTTTGGTCAGTGCTAATTTTGTCATGGTTTTTGGCCAAACCGTGTTGGAGAAGCTGCTGAGCCCTCAACAATTAAATTTTTTTTATGTATTCTTGTGTAACGTAAATGGTGTTCATATAAAGCGCTCCAATACCTTTGGGTCGAGTTTGCGCTATATAAAACTGCAAAAAAAAACATGTGAAGGTAAATCTTATTAATTCACTCATTTAATATAACTCTCTCCAGGTCAGATTTGCTGTAGGGGAACAGGGAATGCATCAGATGCAGATCACATGCATGCAAACTGATGCGATATTTGCAAAACTATAAATATGCATGCACATGCAGCACTTTTTGCACAATTTAAGATTAATATTGTTAATTAGTGCATAGACAAAATGCATGTTTAGCCAAACATGCAATATTGCAAAGCGAGGAACATATTTGTGAATCACTCTCATTGACTTAGCTAGGCAATGAAATATATGCAATTGAAGATCCGAATATATGAAATAAATTACCACAGTCGCAGTAAAGAATGCCTGTTAAGTCTACAAAGCCCGCACCATATGAAAACATAAAAAAGGGGACAATGGAATATGACAACCAAGGCAACTCATGAATGAAGGAAAACGTGCGTACAAAGTCCGTAGACAAATCACAAATAAACCCACTGATTGATTTTACTGTACATCAATAATCATATTAAACTGGAAAAAAATCTAAATACATAAAATATTTCATATATAATTCTTTTAAAAGCCATTACTAGCCTAATACTGGAATTAAATATGTAGCTACCTTTCTAATGATCAGACCAAGATCTGATAATTAATGCAAAAGTCAAAATCCACTTTTTTCATAGTCCGCAGGTAAAACCACCAAAGACATGGTCTGGTAAAGTGGCTAGCGGCACTGACGAGCGTAATTTATACACAATCTTTTGTTTAATAAAATAACGAAGGGAGTGCTCAATTTGTAAAAAAAAGTACCCGGTCTCTCCTCAGGAGGCCACAGCAGCTTGAACAACACATTGCCCCGGCCACGCTGCCAATGATCGTAACAACACAAATACTAACCATTGCACTGCTACAATTGTGTAATTTACAAGGCCCATTTCCTTTAATTAGCAGTTGTCCAATCCGGGAGCTGTGAATAATGCACATTATTTATGATTACAAATTGAAGAGGGAGAGTGTCAGGCAGGGACGGAAGAATAGAGAAACTCGGGGGATGCATAGGCAGGCGGCTTGGGTTTTACTGCTTACAGGAGAGGAGTGCTCTTTCATAAAATGACCACCTCGTTTTCACCTCTGCCTGTGCATACCGTGGGGTGGGGGGGAGGGGGGGAATAATGACTGTACGAGACGTTTAGATGTAAGACGAGGTTTCCAGGAAAGCCAGGGCTGGCGCCAGTCCGCCTATGTCATATGGGGACATATAATGTCAGTCAAAACAAAGTGAAATTAAGGGGAACACCACTGACACGCCAAGAGCGACAGACCATATTAACGCGAAAGGGCCCGTGACTGCTACCATGGCCGATTTCCACCATCTGTGACGGCTAGGCAGCGGGGTCTTTTTGTAACATACCAGTAGCGAAGGAACAAGGTGGGGGAGATGGGTAGCCTCTTTAGAAGAGGATTCGTACCCAGTGGCGTCACTGGGGTTGGTGTCACCCGGTGCGGGTAACTCATGGTGTCACCCCCTCACGACTTAATACATGGACCACCTCTGTCGGAAATGTACGGCACTAGGTACTGTCTTACTCCCTCTAGCTCCCTCTCTCTGTCTAGCTCCCTCTAGCTCCCTCTCTCTGTTTTACTCCTCTAGCTCCCTCTGTCTCCCTCTCTCTGTCTTACTCCCTCTAGCTCCCTCTCTCTGTCTAGCTTTCTCTAGCTCCCTCTCTGTTTTACTCCCTCTAGCTCCCTCTCTCTCTGTCTTACTCCCTCTAGCTCCCTCTCTCTCTGTCTTACTCCCTCTAGCTCCCTCTCTCTCTGTCAAACTCCCTCTAGCTCCCTCTCTCTCTGTCAAACTCCCTCTAGCTCCCTCTCCCTCTGTCTTACTCCCTCTAGCTCCCTCTCTCTGTCTTGCTCCCTCTAGCCCCCTCTCTCCCTCTCTTACTGCTTCTAGCTCCCTCTCTCCCTGTCTTACTCCCTCTAGCTCCCTCTCTCTCTGTCTTACTCCCTCTAGCTCCCTCTCCCTGTCTTACTCCCTCTAGCTCCTGCTCTCTCTCTCTTACTCCCTCTAGCTCCCGCTCTCTCTCTTACTCACTCTAGCTCCTTCTCTCTCTTACTCCCTCTAGCTCCCTCTCCCTCTGTCTTGCTCCCTCTAGCTCCCTCTCTCTGTTTTACTTCCTCTAGCTCCCTCTCTCTCTCTGTCTTGCTCCCTCTAGCTCCCTCTCTCTGTCTTACTCCCTCTAGCCCCTTCTCTCTTACTCCCTCTAGCTCCCTCTCTCTCTCTTACTCCCTCTAGCCCCCACTCTCTCTGTCTTGCTCCCTCTAGCTCTCTCTCTCTCTCTGTCTTACTTCCTCTAGCTCCCTCTCACTCCGTCTTGCTCCCTCTAGCTCCCTCTCTCTTACTCCCTCTAGCTGCCTCTCTCTGTCTAGCTCCCTCTCTCTCTGTCTTGCTCCCTCTAGCTCCCCCTCTCTCTGTCTTACTCCCACTAGCTCCCCCTCTCTGTCTAGCTCCCTCTAGCTCCCTCTCTCTCTTACTCCCTCTAGCTCCTCTCCCTCTGTCTTGCTCCCTCTAGCTCCCTCTCTCTCTCTATCTTAATCCCTCTAGCTCCCTCTCTCTCTCTGTCTTACTCCCTCTAGCTCCCTCTCTTTATGTCTTGCTCCCTCTAGCTCTCTCTCTCTCTCTCTGTCTTACTTCCTCTAGCTCCCTCTCACTCTGTCTTGCTCCCTCTAGCTCCCTCTCTCTTACTCCCTCTAGCTGCCTCTCTCTGTCTAGCTCCCTCTCTCTCTGTCTTGCTCCCTCTAGCTCCCCCTGTCTCCCTCTCTCTGTCTTACTCCCTCTAGCTCCCCCTCTCTCTGTCTTACTCCCTCTAGCTCCCTCTCTCTCTGTCTTACTCCCACTAGCTC
Source organism: Lissotriton vulgaris (assembly GCF_964263255.1). Classification (NCBI taxonomy): domain Eukaryota; kingdom Metazoa; phylum Chordata; class Amphibia; order Caudata; family Salamandridae; genus Lissotriton; species Lissotriton vulgaris. Next base: position 825,770,692 of record NC_141699.1, read on the forward strand.
CCCCTCTCTGTCTAGCTCCCTCTAGCTCCCTCTCTCTCTTACTCCCTCTAGCTCCTCTCCCTCTGTCTTGCTCCCTCTAGCTCCCTCTCTCTCTCTATCTTAATCCCTCTAGCTCCCTCTCTCTGTCTATCTCCCTCACTCCCTGTCTTACTCCCTCTAGCTCCCTCTGTCTCACTCTCTGTCTTACTCCCTCTAGCTCCCTCTCTCTCTCTGTCTTACTCCCTCTAGCTCCCTCTCTTTATGTCTTACTCCCTCTAGCTCCTTCTAGCTCCCTCTCTCTTACTCACTCTAGCTCCTTCTCTCTCTCTTACTCCCTCTTGCTCCCCCTCTCTCTGTCTTGCTCCCTCTAGCTCACTCTCTCTGTTGTACTCCCTCTAGCTCCCTCTCTCTCTCTGTCTTGCTCCCTCTAGCTCCCTCTCTCTGTCTTACTCCCTCTAGCTCCCTCTCTCTCTGCCAAACGCCCTCTAGCTCCCTCTCTCTCTGTCTTACTCCCTCTAGCTCCCTCACTCTGTCTTGCCCCCTCTAGCCCCCTCTCTCCCTCTCTTACTGCTTCTAGCTCCATCTCTCTGTTTTACTCCCTCTAGCTCCCCCTCTCTCTCGGTCTTGCTCCCTCTAGCTCCCCCTTTCTGTCTTACTCCCTCTAGCTTCCTCTCTCTCTGTCTTACTCCTTCTAGCCCCCTCTCTCCTACTCCCTCTAGCTCCCCCTCTCTCTCTTACTCCCTCTAGCCCCCTCTCTCTCTGTCTTGCTCCCTCCCTCTCTGTCTTGCTCCCTCTAGCTCCCTCTCACTCTGTCTTGCTCCCTCTAGCTGCCTCTCTCTCTCTTACTCCCTCTAGCTCCCTCTCTCTATCTAGCTCCCTCTCTCTCTGTCTTGCTCCCTCTGGCTCCCTCTCTCTGTCTTACTCCCTCTAGCTCCCTCTCTTTCTGTCTTCCTCCCTCTAGCTCCCTCTCTCTCTATCTTACTCCCTCTAGCTCCCTCTCTCTATCTAGCTCCCTCTCTCTCTGTCTTGCTCCCTCTAGCTCCCTCTGTATCCCTCTCTCTCTGTCTTACTCCCTCTAGCTCCCTCTCTCTGTCTAGCTCCCTCTCTCTCTGTCTTACTCCCTCTAGCTCCCTCTCTCTTTCTAGCTCCCTCTAGCTACCTCACTCTCTGTCTTACTCCCTCTAGCTCGCTCTCTCTATGTTTAGCTTCCTCCCTCTCTCTGTCTTACTCCCTCTAGCTCCCTCTGTCTCCCTCTCTCTCTGTCTTACTTCCTCTAGCTCCCTGTCTCTCTGTCTTACTTCCTCTAGCTCCCTCTCTCTCTGTCTTGCTCCCTCTAGCTCCCTCTCTCTTATTACCTCTAGCTCCATCTCTCTCGGTCTTGCTCCCTCTAGCTCCCTTTCTCTCTATCTTACTCCCTCTAGCTCCCTCTCTCCGTCTAGCTCCCTTTCTCTCTGTCTTACTGCCTCTAGCTCCCTCTGTCTCCCTCTCTCTGTCTTACTCCCTCTAGCTCCCTCTCTCTCTGTCTTTCTCACTCTAGCTCCCTCTCTCTCTGTCTTTCTCACTCTAGCTCTCTCTGTCCTACTCCCTCTCCCTCTCTGTCTTACTCTCTCTAGCTCCCTCTCTCTCTTTGTTACTCCCTCTTGCTCCCTCTCGCTCTGTCTTGTTCTCTCTAGTACCCTCTTTCTGTCTTACTCCCTCTAGCTCCCTCTCTCTATGTCTTACTTCCTCTAACTCCCTCTCGCTATGTCTTGCTCCACCTAGCTCCCTCTCTCTCTGTCTTACTCCCTCTAGTCCCCACTCTCTGTTTAGCTCCCTCTCTCTCTCTGTCTTACTCCCTCTAGCTCCCTCTGTCTCCCTCTCACTCTGTCTTACTCCCTCTCTCTCTCTGTATTACTCCCTCTGTCTCCCTCTCTCTCTCTGTATTACTCCCTCTAGCTCCCTCTGTCTCCCTCTCTCTCTCTGTATTACTCCCTCTAGCTCCCTCTGTCTCCCTCTCTCTCTTACTCCATCTGTCTTCCCTGGATTTGCATAAACAAGAGTGCGAGCAACAGGTGGCACTGCAGTGAAGCTGAAATTTGGAACTGGTTCACTGGAAAACTGGACTGTGCAAGATACTGAAAAAATAGGAAACCATGCACCCTCAGATGAGCTAGGCTGCTATAGAGTTGCCTTGTGAGCAAAGAAAATTGCAGTCAAGCATTGCAGATCTCCTGCGAGACGCTGGCGAGTGTGAACAGCATGAGGAACAAGCTTGCACAGGGAGCGACAGTAAAGGTGAGAGCAGAGGCGAGGCTGCAGTGCAGATTGGTGTCACCCCTTTGTGTTGGTGTCACCCGGTGCGGTCCGCACCCCCCGCACCCCCCTAGTGACGCCACTGTTCGTACCAATTGTTTGACCACATTTATTACAACAATAATAATAAAGCACTGTGCTGCGCTGATGAAGCAACAAAGGTTTAATGAAAACAAAACAAAACAAAAAAAAAAAAAAATCCCATGAAGCTCCCACCCTCAAGTTTCCCCAATAGAACCTTAAAAGAAACAAGCCAATCCCTCCTAATCTACCAGAAACACTTGCTGATTTCAGAGGCAGACAACCGCGTCCTACCCACTTTGGCATTGTTGGTGATAGTTTTGCAGTCCGCAACCCGAAAGCGAACCTGTGAAGAAGACGGAACCTGAGGCAGAGTTAAAGAGAAGTGATACCTACATTACTGTCCAGTGCACTCCAGTTCTACAAGTAACACGACACTCTCTTTTAAACTAAACGTACATACACTAGTCAAATGTGCACTTTTCTGTCCCATGTTGCAGAGAAGAGGGGAGACACGGCACCGACACTGGGCCCCCGCAGCAGAAGGAATAGTCTGCGCCTCCTGCGCATGCTTACTAAGTAGAAAAAAGTATGGCATGGTCACATGGAGGGCATGAGGTTTTCTTAAAATGCTTTTAATAAATGCCTCTGCAGTGATATAATCTGATGTACTAAACAAGAAATGTCTTTGTGCGGCAATTAAAGAAATTCCCTTTTTTATTTTTTTATTCTGAAGAGACATTATCATTTTTTTTACACGTATGAGTTGTACAAATTACATGCCAATCATTTTCATGGCTTAGCTCGTACATGGGCTCTTAGTGCCAAGCCAGACCACTGACACAGCTCTTCTCTTCCTATTAATTTGTTACCTATCCTGACTCCAGTCAAAAGTGACACTGTACGTTGCAAGGTTTGTGCGTTTGACATCAAAGTCAGGTTTCGTTTTAGACATTAAAGTGAACCGGAGGATATTCAAAAATTGCGCTTTAATCATATCGATCTATAGCTAGGATTATTGTGTGCATCTAGGATGCGCGACTGTAACTGTCACAGCATCGAAGCCACACAAACGTGATAATGAAATTGACCAGAGAGTTGAGTAGTAAACCACCAGTTACTTCCCGAAAGAAAGATCAGTGTGTTTCAGGATACGTTGTTTTCTTCTTCTGTATGAACAGAAAGCACCCAGAACTGAGACCGTGCAGACCCAGACGCATTAATGGTGAATTTCTTGCACATTTAACCCACCCTTGAGTTGACTCGCATTTACAGAGCAGGAGCAGCCAATGAAATGTTAGCATTCAGCTAAAACAAACTTACAAAAGATTTTACGAGTGAGCTTTGAATCGTACACGGTCTCGGCAATAAACAAGCAATGTCCTGAGCAAATGGTGGGGGCCTGAAGCAGTGGAGTGGGAGAAGTGAGGGGGGAGTCACAGGGAGATTAAGGGACAGAAGGCAAGCGGCCGTGAAGTGCAGGGGGGGGCGGGGAGCAGAGCCTTGAAGAGCCAGAGTGAGTGAAGTGAATAATTAGGGCAGGAAAACTGGCAGGCTGATAGGCAGAAGGCTCAGGCAAGCTCGTGCACGAGGCGTGCACTTCCCAAAATCCGCTGGAGAGCCCTTGGCCTTAAGTATGGATGGTTTGGCTGCATTAGGGCTTTTTCCTATTCCTGCGGAATAGGAAAGGGGGGAGCCCTAATGATCCCCCGGCTTCGGTTTTATTTACTAATTTCACAACAGTTGAAAGAAGCAGTAGGCAACAGTTGAAAGAAGCAGCTTGTGGTAAAAATACTGTTGCCTTTTGGAAATTAATTAATGCACTAGATAGAAAGGGAGCAGATCCTATTTTAAATCATATTACGGACCAGGAATGGTATTCTCATTTTTTTAAACTATATTGTGAGGAGATTGTGGATAGCGTGACATTATTATCAGCTAATATCCCCGAAAGCACGCCTCATGGTAATTTTAATTATAACATAGATCCATTTACTCAGAGAGAAGTACTAGATGCTATCTCTAAATTATTGCCCGGGAAGGCCCCAGGCCAAGATGGTCTTCCAGGGGACTTGTTAAAGTACGAATCGAATGTGTGGGCTAAATACATATCCAATCTGATGAATTTGATACATGCTGGTCATCCTGTTCCCGATTCCTGGAAAGGTGCCGAGGTAATAACCATTTATAAAAAGGGCGACAGGGACGACCCTTCCAATTACAGACCGATAAGTCTGATAGATACTATTCAGAAGGTGGTTGGAAGGGTAATCATAAACCGTACAGAAGTATGGCTTGTGGATAAGAGTATTTTGTCCCATTTCCAGGCCGGGTTTAGAAGCAATATAGGTGCAATAGACCAGGTATTTAGATTCTGTGCAGTCTGTTGGAAGTCAGTGTTAATTACTAAGGGAAGTCTATACCTGGCTTTCATAGACTTGAAGACAGCATTTGATGTAATTCCACGGAATAAGCTCTGGTCGGTCTTATCCGATATGGGTTTTCCCAGTTACCTCCTACAATTTATTATTAAACTCCATGAGGGGAATTATGCCAGGATTCGATGGGGATCCCAGGGTCAACTGACAGAGAAGATCCCGGTGAATAGGGGAGTGAGGCAAGGATGTGTGATGGCCCCAACCTTGTTCTCCCTCTTTATTAATGGGGTTGTTGCCCATTTGAGGGAGGATCCGGCTGATGCCCCCGTCCTTGCTGGAGAGAAAACACCCACTCTCCTCTTTGCCGACGATACCTTGCTCATGTCAAAATCCCCCATGGGTTTGCAAAAACTACTCGATCGTTTTTGCAGTTTTTGTATAGATAGGGGGTTGTCAATAAACACTTCAAAAACAAAGCTGATGGTGTTATCTAATAAAAAGAAACTTAGGAAGGTAAACCTCAGGCTGAATGACACCCCGTTGGAGGTGGTAGAGGAATTTGATTACCTCGGGGTGAGACTTTGCAATAACTTGAGCTGGTCAGCCCATATCGCCAAAATGGTTTTAAATCTCAAAAGGGTTGCAGGAGTAATTCTTAAGAACCAGCGTCGATCTTTCAGTCGTCCCATAGCCCCCACCCTGGCAATTTATGAAGGGAAAGCTTTGGCAGCGGCAGTTTATGGCTCAGAACTTTGGGGGGCGGAAAATACAAAAGTTTTAGCGGTGGCCGAGAATAAGTTTATTAGAGATATGGTCTCGCTACCCTTATCGTCCCCTTTGAAACCTCTTTTTTTGGACATGGGTAAAAAATCGGTTGTGGATCTAGTGCAAATTCGCCCCTTGTTATTCTGGGTTCGTCTTAGAAGGACCCCAGAACTTTATAATTATGCTAAGGTTCTGGATGAGCTTATTAGTTTAAATGTAGCAAACAAAATTAAATGGCTCAACAATTTAAAGAGACTTGTAAAATCAATAGGTCTGGAGGAGAGTTGGATCTCGCAACTGCCACCCCCAAAAGCAATTGTCAAAAAACTTTATTGGGATTGGGTTGTTGCCAAAGAACACAGGAATCCAAACTGGGGTCATTTAACTAGTACCTTCCTTGATCACAAGCCCCTTAGGAAGTTAGAGCCCTTTTTGGATTTTATCCAGGTCCCTCGTGATAGAACATTGTTTCTGAAACTCCGATATGGTATTCTACCCCTTAACTCATTCAAGGCATGTTGGAAGGGACATAGAGGAACAGAGGACAAATGCCCAGGTTGTTCCTGCCCAAAAGAATCCTTGGGCCACTTCCTATTTGCATGTGTAGCATATAAAAAACCTAGAGGAAGGTGGTTGAAACCTGTCTGTAGGAACCTAGGGGTGAAGGACCATAGATTAGCTATGCGTATTTTTTTAACGGATGTTTCTTCAATGTATATGGTCTGTGGAGTGGCTAAATATGTGGCGAATGCTTGGCTCATTAGGTCAAAACTCGTACCTACTGTCTGAATTGTTTTATGATTTGTTTTATGTACAGTCTATTATGGATTTATTATGGATACTGTATATGTACTTTTATGAAATTTTGTTTCGAATAAAGTATTTCAATGGCTAAAAAAAAAAAAAAAAACTAATTTCACATGTTCCTTAATGAGTTCAAGCAGTCGTTTGTCTGAACAACAAAAAACAAGAGTGTGTTCAGCTGCAGCTTTCCTCTCTGTCCAAGAGGGTGAGGCACACACAACACATTTAGCTGGCATGAAATAATCACCCGTTTTATTGTTGCTTTTTGCTCTCAGCTCATCCTTTGCTAAGGGTCTGTTTCAACAGAAATGTAATAATGAATGCCTCGGAATGGGTATGTGCACAAGCTGACGGCTAACTTTAAACTAAAACATTGCAAACTTAACTATGTTGGAAGCCCCTAAAACGACTAATTGTAAGGCTAAAAGGCTTGTAAAGACACGGAGAAAAGTAAAACTGCAACTTAAAAACAAACTACAAAGGTTTGCAGGTACAGAGCATTACTCACCGTTGTGTGGAGCTTCAAATATTTGTAGCTTTCACAAATGCATTCCAACAGGATACCACAGAGTTGCGAAGGAGAAAATTAGATTAACGAAGCAATAAAACGAAAAACAATCTTTAGCAAGACCCCCGATGTTTGTATGCAAAGAGCCTTACAGCTGTGAAATAAAAATATCCAGGGGTTTAGAGATACTGACTGAGCAACTCACAAAAGGCTTTGCCGAAGAAAAGTGGCAGCGTAAGAATGGAATTAGCATGAGAAAGCGCTTCACCTGGGGTCTGAAGACGAGGTAGAGAGCCCACCCGAGGTGCATTTTCCAAAAAGCTGTCAGCATTCTGAAAAGAAACAGTGCGTGTTGACTAATGAAGGCGACTGTGTCACGCCGCCCGAAAAAGATCCAGTCCACGCAGGCAGGGAAAAAAGTGGACAGGGTGGTAACCAGGAGGGGCTTAAAAGCCTCCGGGACAATCATAACACCCCTTTTAGCATATTTGATGACGCAAAATGACACGCACCAATGGAAAACACGTGCGGACCACAAAGCAAATTTCTGGAACCGTATTGATTCCAAGAAGTCCTCGCATGGCGAGGGTAGCATATGTGCGCTGCTAACGCCAGACAAGACCTAAAAATCAAAGAGGGGAGCAGACATGGCCAGAGATGAAGAGGATTCCTCTATAGATGAACTCCTCAGTGTAAGACCACCTCCATACAACGTGGCAGTCGCTGATCTGGTGGCCAGAGCCTCGGCAGTGACAGAGATCGGAACAGCTGAATCTTTGTGGTAGTCATTGCAACCCGAGCTATACAAAAACTGCCATCCCGTCCTCTGCTCTGATCCCGCACCCGCACTCTTAAGACACTACGTTTGTCATGTGCTGTAATCACTCCCACAGCCAAAGCACTTGTTAGTACCATCCCGAGCCAATCTATCTCAAGTATACCACGGACACAGCACTGAGCCCTGGAGGGATGCCATTAGTACCCTTACAAGGAGGAAATTCAGTCAGCGGTAGGATGGGTGGTCAAATCACTTGCAGAGATTTATCAGGCAACTCGCCAGGTGCAGGGCAAACCTTACGAAGAATACATCTCGCCCGACTAAAACCAAGTTTGACTAAATTGTCATGGGAAATGTGGGGATGGATTATTGTTATGGACTATGTTGTGTTCACTCTTTTCTATGTCAGTGCTGGGCAGCACCTTATTGTTCAACTTGTAATGCATGACGAGTCATGCATGACAACACAATGGGTTATTGGGGTTTGAATGGTCTAGCACTGTTGCTGGCAGTTGGTCTGGGGCTGCCGCATGGACTGCTGGTTCCTTCACTTTTCTACTGGAATAAACAACCCAGGAAGGTTTTCAAATCGTCCTTTTCTACTTCTTAGAACTGGCGACGAGTTGGCCTGCGAGGAAACAGGTATCTAGAGACCACCAGTTTCCACACGCACAAAGAGGAAGCGGCAATCTATGGATTGTTTTATTTTACCTCCGTGTAACATATGGGGAAATTCAGGTACTTTGTAGTGTCTTCAACCGGAATTGTGCGGCTGTTTGAGCTTTGATAGTCTGTTATCTTTGTGGACATCGCTTCGTGTTTCAAACCGGCATATTTTAAAGAGTTAGTGAGAGACCTGTTTGTGTGGGCTCGCGTGGAGTAGAACAACTTTGTGTCGCCCTTACCTCCACGTGCTGTTGATTTCTAGTACTATGAAATTCTTCTGGCCACGAACTTGATCAACCTGACGGAGCGCTCGGAGCACTTCTGTGCAGGGCACAAGTCCTAAAAAAAGAAGTGGGGGGACTCTCCAAGGTAGGCGTGGTCACAGGAAGTGACATCACGACAGAAAGTGACATCACGACAGGAAGTGACAACACAACAGGAAGTGACATCACAACAGGAAGTGACATCACATGTAAGGCAGATCTATCCTTTGCATATAATGCAAGATTTAACAATTGAAGCTGCTTGGTACTTAAGCCTGTGACTTAAGGTCCCTACATGGAGGAATTAGCAGCCCAAATGTGGATGAAGTTTGGCGAAGGTGACATGAACACATTTTCAAAACGCTACAGGAAAGTTTGACTGCAAGATTTTATATACATTACAGGTTCCCAGAGAGGCTGCTTCCCACACTCGACAATGACTATTACACACAGTAGGGCTCCATATTCACGTTATTCTATCGATGAGTGTTATATGTTATCTCCCCACCTATTGTAAACTAGCGACTCGGTATTAAATAGTTTTGTCCCAGCTGCCTCTCTCTAGCTGTGGCTAGATTTATCTATTTTATTTATAAAGTTTTATATAGCGCGAACTTGATCCCGAAGGATATCAGAACGCTTTACAATTTGCAGCAAAGGTAACAAATCAGAGCATTAGTCTAACATTGGGAATCTTGGCTGAAGACAATGGAGCTGCCGGGGCATTAACTTGGGTCAATGCCTAAATTTTAGATATATTAACTGGCCATTGTATTTATTTTAGCAGATTTATTTATTTCTATTTATTTTAGGAAATGTATTTAGTTTTGGTATATTTTAGTTTGACTTATTTGCCTTCATTTACTTCAGTGCAACAAAATATAAACATTGCTTTACTTTGAATTAATACCGTTTATTTTTGTGATAGTTCCTAAAAAAAGGGCCGATTATGACTCATGCGTTCTAATGGTTGTTTCCCCCTTTACAGAGACTACTTACTATAAAATCGGGGTGGGCCTAGCTCATGATGTCATTTTGTGGGGACCCCTTGAAGAAAGCGGGCGGAACCTTTGCAAAACTTTGTGCCCCCCTATCCAGTAGTGCAATCATCCAAACACTGACAGGATTAAGCCTAAATTAAAAATATACTGACATACATAATGCCAAGTCAGACGTCATCATGGAGCTCCCCATTCCACAAAATTATACAATTCAGACCAACAACACAAACTAGAAGGGGGCGTTGCTGTCATCATTAAACATTCCATGTGGAAACAGCGACACACGGAAGAACACACAAGGGTACACCATCATACTACTTACATTTTGTAGCCTGGTGTCAATTGTTCAATGCAGGGCTTAATTTGTGCCAGTGCTTAGCGCCGGCACTTAATTGGCAGGGCCGGGTCTAGTGGGACTCTGATTCTACACGCACGAGGCGCACAGTGCATGTAAAATGTTTTAATTTAACTTACAGCACACTTGCTAGTACTAATACTTAATTAACTCCTCAAGTCTCGTGCAGCCGCATCGCATTGTGTTTAGTTTTTCACATCTCAGTTTACCCTTAATTGTTCACGATCACTTGAATAATGAAATATTCTGAGTGGGAGAGCTCTTTGGCAGCACTCTGCCAGGTTTCTCTCTCGTCACTCTCATGCTGCTGTGTTAAAGAGCCTCGGTTCTACCGCACAAAGAATTAGGGTGACCAACCGGCATTGGTGCAAATTCAGGAGGGTGAGTGTAAAAATTCAGGACAAAGGGTCAAAATTCAGGACACAAATTCTGTACAGGAGGTCAAAATTCAGGACAAAACTTCAGGACAATAGGTACGTTTTACAGACACATCAGAGGTCGCGCAATAGTATATAAATAAGCCCAGCCATTTCCAAAAGTATTCAACCATTTGCAAACTTATCCATCATGTATTCTTCCATCTATCATTTCACTCATCCATCCCTTCATCCATCCCCTCATCCATCCTTTCACTCATCCTCCATTATCCATCCATCCATCCACCCTTTCACCCTATCCATCTGTACACTTATCCATCCACTCTTCATCCCATCCATCCATTCACTCATCCATTCAGCCATTTACCCTTTCACCAATCCAGCCATCCTTTCACTTACTAATCCTTCCACCCATCCACTCTTTTAGTCATCCATCCATCCTCCCTTTCTCTCTCCATCGACCCTTTCACTTAGCCTTCCTTCCATCCATCCATCCACCCACCCATCCATCCATCCATCTACTCATCCACTCATGAATCCATCCATTGCCCCTATCACTCATCCATCTATCATTTCACTCCTTCACACATCTATTCATCCTTTTGTCCATCTACCCTCCCTTTCACTCACTCATCCATACTTACACCCACCCTTTCACTCATATGTCCATTCATTCACCCTTGCACTTATCAATCCATCCATCATTTCACTCATCCACCTACCCCCCATCATCCACCCACCATCCACCCACCCACTCATCCATCCTTTCACCCACCCACCATCCAATCCACTGATCCATCCTTTCACCCATCCACCATCCACCCACCCACTCATCCATCCATCCTTTCACCCACCCACTCATCATCCATCCATCCATCCTTTCACCCACCCATCATCCATCCATCCATCCTTTCACCCACCCACTTATCCATCCATCCATCCCTTCACCCACTCTCCATCCATCCATCCTTTCACCCACTCATCATCCATCCATCCATCCATCCATCCATCTGTCCTTCCCCTCATCATCCATCCATCCATCCCCTCATCATCCATCCATCCTTCCCCTCATCATCTGTCCATCCTTTTCCCTAATCATCCATCCATCCTTTTCCCTCTTCATCCATCCTTCCCCTCATCATCCATCCATCCTTTTCCCTCATCGTCTATCCATCCATCCATCTGTCCTTCCCCTCATCATCCATCCATCCTTCCCCTCATCATCCATCCATCCTTCCCCTCATCATCCATCCATCCTTTTCCCTCATCACCCATCCATCCTTTCCCCTCATCATCCATCCATCCATCCTTCCCCTCATCATCCATCCATCCCATCCATTTATCCTGCCCTTCATCCATCCATCCTTCCCCTCCATCCTTCCCCTCATTCATTTATCCTTCCCCTCATCCATCCTTCCCCTCCATCCCTCATCCTTCCCCTCATCCATCTTTCCCCTCATCAATCATCCAGCTACCCTTCCACCCATATATCCAGCTATTTACATTTTCTCTCCATCCTTCCCCTCACTCATCAATCCATCTATCCTCTCTCATTATCCATTTATTCAATCTTTCATTCATCCATTCACCCTTTCACTAATTCATCCAGCCATTCACACATCCCTTCACTTACTTACACGCCCACCTTTCCATATTAATTTTGAGCTGAGCCCTTTTGAGAAGAGGCCCATCAAGAACTTCACCCTCGCTGCAGGGGCCGTTCCAGGACTGGGACAGAAGCCACCCAGGGAGGAGACAGGATCCACCACAGGGGGGGACAAGAGCCATCACAGGCGGGGATGGACTGGAGCCACAACATGGGGGGACAGGAGCAGGAGTCATCACTGGAAAGGGAACGTGATCCACCAGGGTGGGCACAGGGGTGGGCATGCAGTATTCTAGTATCATCTTGGGCTTCTCGCCCCCTCCTGCACAAGACAACGAAAAGACAGGCTCTCTGTCCAAAATGCCATCCCCCACTGTGATATACAGTACTTACAGGAGATACTCCGAGAGAACTGATTGAACTGATTGTCCTCCATACTTTGTTAATCAGTGTGGGTGCGATTGTGCCATTTCTTTATTGTATTACATTATGCATGTTTGAAGAACCCAGGTTTGCTTACAAATTAGTGACAGTAATTAAGCTCGGTGAAGAGAAGCAGGTGCTGCCTCGGTGTAATCAGGGGTGTAATCTGGCCGAGTCTAGGATGTTTGGGGCCCTGGGTAGAAATGGAATGTGTGAGCCCCCCTCTAAATAGCAGATACAAGACGCATTCAGGGTTGTTTGCGTGTGAATGGATGCCTCCTGCTCCTGAACCTGCAGCCCCTCCCTCTCAGTCACCTTCAAGCACCTTTTAACAGCTCATCAAGGGCTGGAGGTGTGAGGGTTGCCATCCCGCTGTGCCTCTACAGTGCTGCTGGGGGTCTGAGCTTTCATAGAGCATCGGAGTCAAGAAGGGAGGTGGGGGCAAGCTGTGCCCGGTTAAAATTACGGACAAATGGCAGGGGCGTGGTGACCACCGGCGTGCTTGGTAACTTCTGGATTCAGCCAGCCACTCGCCCACCCGGAAATGCTTTATTTGCTTTGTGCGCGCCGCGCTCCCGTTTTTTAATGGTGGACGCGGTTTTGATTTAGCAGGGTGGACGGCGTCCACCCTGAAAAACCCTCGGAAATAAGTGGGGGGATGCCGTCCACCCGCGTGGTACCCCGACTCGTGCCCTGCTTCTGTGGTCGCGTGCATCAAATTCTGCACACGTATTGCTGACTCTTCGAGCATGTGCTGTGTGCACCTTTCTCCCATTACTTCTGGATCCGTTTTTTTGGGACGTGCTCGGTGATGCACACACCTTCAATTGGCTCTTATCTGTAAGTATTTCCGAGTCATTCCCGTCCACTTGGAGGTGCGCAGAGATGCGCAAAACCTAGAGTTTTTGCACCCAGGGCCAGATGTAGGTGGCCAAAAAGCGAGCACTAACGTTTGCGATTGCTATTTTGCAGCGAGCAATGTAGGTAAGTTGAAACCTACTGGCAAAATAACGAATCGCAAAAATGCGATTCCTTACTTTGCTCTTGCATTTAAGGAATCACAAATTGCGATTCCTTATTTTGCTCTTGAATTTAAGGAATCACAAATTGTGATTCCTTAAATGCAATGTAAGTAGCACAAAAGAAAGTGCACCCTTTGCCTTAAGGAATCTCTAATTACCACCAACTTCAAGTTGGTGGTAATTAGCGATTTCCTTTAAAAAAGCACTTTTTTGTCCTTTTGAGACCCTTGCACCCTTGAAATTGTGCCCTTAATTTGGAAGTGCCTCTTGGTGACTCGCAAATTGCGGGAGCAATTCCTATTAATTCCTATGGGCCTCTTAGCCCATAGGAATGAATGGGAAGGTATGCCTTAATTGTAAATTGCAAATTGCAATTCACAATTAAGGAATATTAAGGAATCGCAAAACATATTGCGATTCCTACCTACATGGCATTTTGTGATTTCTTAATAGCGATTCCCTAAAAATCGCTATTAAGGAATCGCAAACATGCTTTTACCTACATCTGGCCCCTTGTTACTTGGAGCGTTAACAGTGGCGCGCTCACTTTATTTAGAGCATTGACAATGATGCGCTCACTTCTCTTTCTGAATGATTTTGGAGAATTATTGGTGGTTTCAACACTACTAGCAGACATCTGGGGTATCATTTAACTACTACTCAGCGCAGTGATGCGCACACCAGGAATTGTACCCGTTCATCAAGTATTGACATAAATTTGTACTTCCATAATAATTTTTTTTAAATTAATTTTTATTAGGTCGAGCATCAGAGCACATGCACTGTCTGCAAGACCTTTGTAGGCAATAAGACCACTTTATTCCCGCCTGCTTCTTACCATTGGCTCCATCCTCTGTTGCTCTCATTCCTGCCTCCTAAGTCGTTCCCGCAGGCAAGTTCAAGTTCTACAATTTGTATAGCGCACTACTCACCCGGAGGGTCTCAAGGCGCTTGAGGGAGGGAGGTGCTTTACTTATCGAATATCCAAGTCTTTAGTTGCTTTCTGAAGGAGAGGTGGTTCTGTGTAAGGCAGAGGTGGGTGGGGAGGGAATTCCAGGTTTTGGCCGCTAAGTAGGAGAAGGATCTACCCCCCATGGTGGATCTGTGGATGCGCGTAATTGCGGCGAGGGCTTGATTGGATGATCTAGTTGGCGGGAGGGGGTGTAGAAGGAAAGTCGGGTGTTGAGGCAGTCGGGTCCTAGGTCGTAGAGGGCTTTGTGTGCGTGGGTAAGGAGACGGAAAGTTATTCTCTTGTTGATAGGGAGCCAACGGAGGTCTTTCAGGTGGTTGGAGATGTGAGCTTGTCGAGGGATGTCCAAAATGAGTCTGGCTGAGGTATTTTGGATGCGTTGGAGTTTTTTCTGTAGTTTGGTTGTGGTTCCGGCGTAGAGGGTGTTTCCATAGTCCAGTCGGCTTGTGACCAGTGCGTGGGTGACCGTTTTTCTTGTTTCGGTGGGGGTCCAACGGAATATTTTTTTGAGCATGCGTAGGATGTTAAAGCATGATGATGAGACAGCGTTGACTTGTCTGGTCATCGAGAGGGAGGAGTCCAGGATGAAGCCCAGGTTACGTGCGTGGTCCGTGGGACTGGGTGCGGTTCCCAGGGCCAGTGGCCACCATGAGTCGTCCCAGGCAGAAGGGGATGATCCTAAGATGAGGACTTCCGTTTTGTCCAAGTTTAGTTTTAGGCGGCTGTTCTTCATCCACTCGGCTACTTCTTTCATTCCTTCGTGTAAATTGGTTTTGGCGGTGTTTGGGTCTTTGGTGAGGGAGAGGATCAGCTGGGTGTCATCTGCGTAGAAGATGATGTTGAGGTTGTGTTGGCGCGCGATTAATGCGAGGGGGCTCATGTAAACGTTGAAGAGGGTGGGACTGAGTGATGATCCTTGTGGTATGCCGCAGATGCCTTTGGTGGCCTCTGATTTAAAAGGGGGGAGGCGGACTCTCTGGGTTCTTCCGGCGAGGAACGAAATGATCCAGTCCAATGCTTTTCCTTGTATTCCGGCGTTGCTGAGGCGTTGTATGAGGGTGCTATGACAGACTGTGTCGAAGGCTGCGGAGAGGTCGAGTAGGATGAGGGCAACTGTTTCTCCGTTGTCCAGTAATGTTCGGATGTCGTCGGTTGCTGCGATGAGGGTGGTTTCGGTGCTGTGTTTGGCTCGGAAGCCGGACTGTGAAGGGTCAAGGGATTTGTTGGATTCAAGGAAGGCTGCGAGCTGACTGTTGACGGCATTCTCGATGACTTTGGCGGGGAATGGGAGGAGCGAGATGGGGCGGTAGTTCTTAAGGTCGGTGGGTCTGCTGTGGGTTTCTTCAGAAGGGCGCTGAGTTCGACATGTTTCCAGTTTTCCGGGAAGGTAGCGGAGTTGAAGGACCAGTTGATGACATCTCGGAGGTGGGGAGCGATGATGGAGTCTGCTTTGTTGAAAATGTAGTGGGGACATGGGTCGGTTGGCGATCCTGAGTGGATGGAGTTCATCAGGCGGATGGTGTCTTCGGTGGTGATTGGGTTCCAGTCGCAAAGATTGTTGGAGAGCGGTTAGGTTCGGGGGAGGGTGGAGTGGGTTGGTCTCTAGACTGGTTTTCAAAGCTGTTATGTATTTCGGCGATTTTGTTGTGGAAGACTGAGGATAGAGAGTCGCAGAGGTCTTGGGAGGGAGTGATGTCGTTGGTGCCGGCGGTGGGGTTAGTAAATTCTTTGACGATGTTGAATAGTTCCTTGCTGTTTTGGGTCTTGTTGTCAAGTCGATCCTTGAATGCTGATTTCTTGGTGAATCGGATCAGTTGGTGGTGTTTGCGGGTGGCGTTCTTGAAGTTGGCTAAGTTGTCAGTGGTTGTGTTTTTTCTCCAGGTTTTCTCGAGAGTACGGCAGAGCTTCTTGGATTTCTTAAGGTCATCGTTGAACCAGGGGGCTTTTTTGCTACCTTGCTTGATTAAATGGTTTTTCAAGGGTGCTAGTTCGTCTGCGCTGTGGGTGATCCATTGTGTGAGGTTGGTGGCTGCTTGGTTTGGGTCCGATGATTTGGGAGGGGGGTTTTGATGAAGCGATGTGAGGAGCTGGTCGGTGGTGATTTTGTTCCAGTTTCTTCGAGGAATAGGTTGTGGGGGGTTGTGGGTCGTGGTCTTATTGTAGTTGAAGTGAACGCAGCCGTGGTCCGTCCAATGGAGAGCTGTGGTATGGTCGAAGGAGATGTGCTTGCTGGAGGTGAAGATTGGGTCGAGCGTGTGTCGGGCAAGGTGGGTGGGGGTGTAAACAAGTTGTTTGAGTCCGAGATTGGCCAGGTTGTCTAGGAGGGTGGTGGTGTTGCTGTCGTTTTTCTTTTCCAGGTGGAAGTTGAGGTCTCCCAGAAGAATGTAGTTCTCGGAGGGGAGGGCATGTGGGCTGATGAAGTCAGTGATGTCTTCGCTGAATTGTGTGCGGGGTCCTGGTGGTCTGTAGATGAGGGTGCCTCTGAGTGTGGTTTTGGGGTCGGTGTGGATTTGGAAGTGAAGGTGTTCGTCGGAAGCGAGGTTATCGTCGGAACTGGTCATGATGCGGATGCTGTTCTTATGGACAATGGCGAAGCCTCCTCCTGTTTGGTTGGTGCGATCTTTACGGATGTGGCATACATCACTACCATAAACACAACAAAAGGAGGGAGGGAGAGGAAGAAGTGGATTCAGTCTACCCTAACAATTCTTTTAAACAAAATAGAATCCACTCAGAGGTGGTAGTGATCCCTAAAGTGATGGGGAGCACACAGTGTTGTTTAAATGCCCCTCACACACCAACAGGCCCCTTGGTGTCATGCTTCATCATCGGGGCCTTCAAATCCCTCTACGGGATGCGGCGTGCTGCGACTCACGGATACATAGGAGCACTGATAGTGAACTATGTGTTTGTGTGTGTGAGAGGGAGAGTGAGTGGTGAGGTTTAAAGGTGAAGGGTAAAAAATACCTGGCTCGTAGGAAAAGAAAATATTTATTATGTCCTCAGCTGGTATTGTTAAAAGGGGTGCAAGGCGAGGCTGTCAGTTATACGTATTAGGGTATGTCAACCTCTAAAAGTGCCTCGACATGTGCCGGAGTACAGCGACACCTTCTTCAGGACGAGGATATGCACGATTATCCTCACCTTACTCACATGGGTATGTAATGTAAAAGTGTATTTTACAAAAAACACTAGGTGAAATGTACCTATAGGTGTTAAAGTATGGGTAAGCTCTGTTGCGCCCAATTGGCGTTTGAAGAACCTGGGGGATAAAAAGCATAATAAACATCACAGTCGGACGTCCAGGATCAAGAAAAAATAATTCCAGTTATGGGAGGGTAAAAGTCGAACCAAAAATAAGGTTCAAGGACCCATGTGGAATAAAACAATAAAAAGGACACACAATAGACAAAGACATACACTGATTGGAGATACGCCAAAACATCTTTCCAAACATTGACTGTGGAGGAAGGAAAAGGATTTTATAAGTGTGGCTTACTTATGGATCAAGGTTGTCTGACCTCATGAGCCTAAGCGTGGTATTGGGGGTTCCTTCCTCACTGCTCAATATAGCAACCTATAAGATGTTAAAGGTAGGTTTTAGGGTCATGAATAGGTAATAATACTGGAAATCTCAGTGGCCCTTGTTTGAACAACACAACTCATGGTTACTGCAAGACCTAGTAGACTGCCATGCCCTCAACGCGGCTCCGACGATGTGTCGAGTCATGTCGAATCGTTTCTTTTATACCACCAAAACCACTTTAATTAGGTGTTAATTGGAAGCGGAAACATGCCCAAAGAAGGATGGAATCCCTCACCCAGGTCCGGTATTGCGCGCTGGTCAGGGGCGTGTTTTGCGGTAGGCAGGCGCACGCGCTAGAATTAAGCGTTCCTAACTGCGCGCATGTGTAACGCCGATCGTGATACTGGTTATAAGAATCGGCACACATAGGCAATGCGCATGCGTATTAGTGTCAATTTCAAGATGCTGGTCGTTCGCGCATGCCTATTATGCACAGTGGGGCAATAGGAGGTTCAGGACATGTGCGCAATGGTCGGAGTTAAGGCCAAAGGACAGGGGATTTTTGTATAACTTATACGTGGTCCACACATAACGAACAGCTCTTTTTAGTCATTGAAACCAGCCAGTATGGAGGTTATTCACAGTACTTAAAGTTAAATTCTTTACAGGACAAATTTTTCTGTCTAGTTACTCGGCCAACAGCAAGAAAAAGAGTGAGTTGCATAATTAGTGGGTGCCCATTGGGTCAAGATGGATCATCGCAATTGGCTCCAAGGGATGGAGTTGTTCAATCCAGTGGTGTCTGTCCCTAGACGGAACACCCACCTTTGACCTTTTCGAATAAGCCAACATCCGTTGGCAGTTGTTCAATCACTGTCCACTGTATTTCGTTCACGCAGTGTTGGTGTTCTAGGAAATGGGCTGCCATTTTCGTGGTTGATTTCTTACATCTTATGTTGCTTTTATGTTCATTAATCCTGATTTTGACCGCCCTTGTAGTCATGCCCACATATTCTTTGTTGCAAGGGCATGTGATTAGATACACAACGTTCTTACTATTGCAATTAGTGAACGTGTGTTGTTCCCATCTAGTGGCATTCATGAAAGTAAGGGTCTGACTCTTTTTAGTTAGAT
The DNA here is from genome assembly GCF_964263255.1 of Lissotriton vulgaris. Classification (NCBI taxonomy): domain Eukaryota; kingdom Metazoa; phylum Chordata; class Amphibia; order Caudata; family Salamandridae; genus Lissotriton; species Lissotriton vulgaris. Next base: position 825,789,560 of record NC_141699.1, read on the forward strand.
GACAGCTGTTGCAGTTTCCCCAGGGATGGTGGCCATGTAGTCCCTGTAGCCTTGTTTGTTGTCTTTTCGTGGTTGGCGGTCTCGTGTGTACAAGCATGTCTTTTAAATTCTTGCCCCGCCTGTGGGCAAACAGAGGTTTCTCCAGATCAAGTGAACCGCTTGTCAGAATACGCCAGTGTTTGTTAACTAGTTTAAAAACTTGGTTCGAAACTGAACTGTACGTTGTGACACAGACTGTTCTACTGGGTGTGTTTTCTCTGGCAGGTTTGTCTTCCAGGAGGGCTTCACGGTTATTGTTTCTCGCTCTCTTCATTGCTTTTTGAATGACCTGGTTTGGGTATTTCCTCTGTTTCAGTTTTTCACCCAGATCTCTGGCCTGGGTTTTGTATTTGGCTATGTCGCTACAGTTGCGACGTAGGCGTAGGAACTGTCCGTATGGTAAATTCTCCCTCAGGTGACGTGGATGGAAACTGTCGAACCTGAGGAGACAGTTCCTCGCCGTCGGTTTGAAATGAGTCTCAGTTTTTAAAAGACCTGCCTCGTGATAGATATTCAAATCTAGGAAGACCATTGAGCTGTTGGACATTTGGTGGGTGAACTTCAGAAAAGGGTTTTGGTTGTTCAGCCAATGCATGAGCTCAGTGATCGATTGGCCATCCCCTTCCCAAATCACCAGAATGTCATCTATATAGCGTAGCCAAGTGCAGATTCTTTCCCTGAAGGGGTTGTCTGGGTGGAGAATCCTGAAGGATTCTAGATGGTGAACATATAATCCCGCCAGGCTCGGCGCAAATGTACTCCCCATACTAGTTCCATGGCTTTGCCAATAGAGAGTGCCCTCGTAGTCAAAGAAGTTTTTTGTAAGTGCTATCGAGATACACTCCATGACCACTCCACGGGGGGTTTGGTATTCCCATCGGTCAGAGTGAAGTACCTCTTCAATGATCAGTAGTGTCTCGTCATGTGGGAGGCTCGTGTAGAGACTCTCTACATCAAGGCTCAACAGCATCTGTGAGTCTGGATCAAAAGGATGGTTCTGTAGTAATTGCAGAACCGCTTTAGTATCCCTTAGGTACGTGTCTGTCGCTTGCCCCAAGGGTCTCAAAAAGGCATCGGCAAATTTTGACAGTGCTTCCAAAATGGATGAAATGCCGGACACAATTGGGCGGCCTGGTGGGCTTTCAAGGTTTTTGTGGACCTTTGGTATTGTGTAGAAGTAGGGTGTGCGGGGATTTTTTTGAACAAGGAATTCCGATTCTTTTTTGGTGAGCCAATTATGCGCCAAAGCCTCCTCAATCATTGCCTCTATTCGCACACGTAGAGACTCGGTGGAATCTTCTACCAAAACCTGATAGTTCCTTCAATCAGAGAGTAATCTCCTACATTCCTTATCATATGCAGTTGTGGTTTGAATTACTACTGCCCGCCCTTATCTGCAGGTTTTATGGTGAGTTCTTTGTTTTGTGTGAGTTCTCTTATTGCCTCATTCTCAAGTTTACTCATGTTTTGGAAAACATTTTGCTTGTTGTTTAATTTACTGAGTTCAAGCATGATGGCTTTCTCGAATGCCAGTAACTCAACAGGGAGTTGATTGTCCAGGGGTGTAAAACTAGATTTTGGTTTTAGACCCGTATCCGAAGTTTCTTGGGATGGTTCTTTGTCTTTAAAGAAAGCCTTCAGTTTTATAGTTCTAATGAAATCCTGGATCTCTTTATGTAGAATGAATGGGTCAGGTTTGTTAGTGGGGACGTATCCTAAGCCCTTATTTAGTACCTCATGTTGTAGGTTTGTTAAGGGCCAGGGGGTTATGTTAATTACTAAGTCCCCCTCTTGCTTGTTGATGCTTGGTTCGCAGTCATGCTCCTGGTATGGACCCTGGTGTCTGCTTCGTCTGCGGGCTGCCAGTTGACATTGTTTCCCTTCTTGTTCCTCCCTCTGCGGGGTCCTTGGCCCCATGATAAAAAAGGCTGAGCATTCTTGGGTACGGTAGTTTGGTCTGGTCCCCATTGGGGGTACATTTGTCCCATTTGTGGTGGGCCAAATTGGTATTGAGGGAATTGGAATTTGTTTTTGATACGGATTGTATTGAGGTGGTCCCTGGAAACCTCTCCAGCCTCTCTGGCGGGGGAATTGGGATCTCTGTTGGCGAAGACCACCCCTTTGTTGTTTCCTTTGTTGAAAACCACCTGAGTTGGTACTGGTGGAACTACCATCCGAACTCACGGTGTCTGTGTCACTAATGTTTCCATTTGTTACATAATCAGCTTTTGTGTAAGGGTATGCCCTCTCTGGGGTAAAACGGTCCTTGTCTTTTTTCAGTTTGTTAAACTTGCTTTGTTTTAAAGTGATCTCGAAATCCTTCATTTGCTGATTAAGTTCTTCCAGCCCTTTCTTTAAGTCTGCTGGTGAAACAAAATTTTTCAGTTGTATTTCGAGTTTCTGGATCTCTACCTTTAATTCCAATGATTTTCTTGTGGCTGTTTGAACTATTAGCACCAACCAGTCTCTGGTGGAATGCCAGGAGATAAGAGACAAGGCTTTCTTAAAGGTGAGGTCATCCTGAAAGATGAAAGGTTCATTTCTTACCAACAATCCCTGCGGGGCTATTTTATTCCTCAAATATTCCCTCATTAGTAGACCATGTAGGGCTGCCCTTACTTACAGTTCAGTTTCAAACCAAGTTTCTAAACTAGTTAACAAACACTGGCGTATTCTGACAAGCGGTTCACTTGATCGGGAGAAACCTCTGTTTGCCCACAGGCGGGGCAAGAATTTAAAAGACATGCTTGTACACACGAGACCGCCAACCACGAAAAAACAACAAACAAGGCTACAGGGACTACATGGCCACCATCCCTGTGGAAACTGCAACAGCTGTCATCTAACTAAAAAGAGTCAGACCCTTACTTTCATGAATGGCACTAGATGGGAACAACGCACGTTCTCTAATTGCAATAGTAAGAACGTTGTGTATCTAATCACATGCCCTTGCAACAAAGAATGTGTGGGCATGACTACAAGGGCGGTCAAAATCAGGATTAATGAACATAAAAGCAACATAAGATGTAAGAAATCAACCACGAAAATGGCAGCCCATTTCCTAGAACACCAACACTGTGTGAACGAAATACAGTGGACAGTGATTGAACAACTGCCAACGGATGTTGGCTTATTCGAAAAGGAGCAAAGGTGGGTGTTCCGTCTAGGGACAGACACTGCTGGATTGAACGATTCCATCCCTTGGAGCCAATTGCGATGATCCATCTTGACCCAATGGGCACCCACTAATTATGCAACTCTCCCTTTTTCTTGCTGTTGGCCGAGTAACTAGACAGAAAAATTTGTCCTGTAAAGAATTTAACTTTAAGTACTGTGAATAACCTCCATACTGGCTGGTTTCAATGACTAAAAAGAGCTGTTCGTTATGTGTGGACCACGTATAGGTTATACAAAAATCCCCTGTCCTTTGGCTTTAACTCCGACTTTTGCGCACATGTCCTGAACCTCCTATTGCCCCGCTGTGCATAATAGGCATGCACGAATGACCAGCATCTTGAAATTGACACTAATACGCATGTGCATTGCCTATGTGTGCCAATTCTTATAACCGGCATCACGATCGGCGTTACACATGCGCGCAGTTAGGAACGCTTATTTCTGGCGCATGCGCCTGCCTACCGCGAAACACGCCCCTGACCAGCTCGCAATACCGGACCTGGGTGAGGGATTCCATCCTTCTTTGGGCATGTTTCCGCTTCCAATTAACACCTATTTGAAGCGGTTTTGGTGGTATCAAAGAAACGATTCGACATGACTCGACACATCGTCGGAGCCGCGTTGTGGGGATGGCAGTCTACTAGGTCGTGCAGTAACCGTGAGTTGTGTTGTTCAAACAAGGGCCACTGAGATTTCAGTATTATTACCTATTCATGACCCTAAAACCTACCTTTAACATCTTATAGGTTGCTATATTGAGCAGTGAGGAAGGAACCCCTAATACCACGCTTAGGCTCATGAGGTCAGACAACCTTGATCCATAAGTAAGCCACACTTATAAAATCCTTTTCCTTCCTCCACAGTCAATGTTTGGAAAGATGTTTTGGCGTATCTCCAATCAGTGTATGTCTTTTTCGATTGTGTGTCCTTTTTATTGTTTTATTCCACAGGGTCCTTGAACCTTATTTTTGGTTCGACTTTTACCCTACCATAACTGGACTTATTTTTTCCTGATCCTGGACGTCCGACTGTGATGTTTATTATGCTTTTTATCCCACAGGTTCTTTAAACGCCAATTGGGCGCAACAGAGCTTACCCATACTTTAACACCTATAGGTACATTTCACCTAGTGTTTTTTGTAAAATACACTTTTACATTACATATCCATGTGAGTAAGGTGAGGATAATCGTGCATATCCTCGTCCTGAAGAAGGAGTCGCTGTACTCCGAAACATGTCGACGCACTTTTAGAGGTTGATATACCCTAATACGTATAACTGACAACCTCGCCTTTCGCCCCTTTTAACAATACCAGCCGAGGACATAATAAATATTTTTTTCCTACGAGCCAGGTATTTTTTAACCTTCACCTTTTCACCTCACCACTCACCCTCCCTCTCACACACACAAACACATAGTTCACTATCAGTGCTCCTACGTATCCATGAGTCGCAGCACGCCGCATCCCGTAGAGGGATGCGAAGGCCCCGATGATGAAGCATGACACCAAGGGGCCTGTTGGTGTGTGAGGAGCATTTAAACAACACTGTGTGCTCCCCATCACTTTAGGGATAACTACCACCTCTGAGTGGATTCTATTTTGTTTAAAAAAAAAAAAAAATACATCACTACCAGTCAAGACTAAGGAGCACCGGCCAAGAACGGTCTCCAGTCCTTACCCTTAGTTTCGTCAGCTCTTGCTTTACATGACTTATTTTTTTCAAGTCCACCCTCCGACGTAAATGCGCCGGGAAGGAGGATTAATGGCCATCTCCACGTCAGACAAACACCGCTAGTATTGTTTTATACACAAAGCCCTTTCACGTTTTATACATATTCACATTTTAACGATAAAATCATGTTCAGTCATTAACACCACAGCAAAAGTTGTAATAAATACTAGAGCAGCACATCAACAGGTACCCGTCAAGATAACAACGGAAGGCGAAGTCAGCCGATAAGATCCCGACATGCATTTCACCTACCAGGAAACTGAGCTTAAACGTTGCGCTTCCTTTGAGCACTTTGGGGCAGATTTACAATAACTGGCACATCCCTGCATATCAGCAGGGATGCGCCAGTTGTTTTACGTGACGGTTGAAACCCCTTACGCCACCTTAGATGCACCGAATTTACAATGCGGCGCACCGTGGCGCAAGTATAGAGAGATGCGTGGCGCAATTGACATCGTAAAGGTGACGCAGTGCTGGAGTTGTGTCGCAAGCGCGACGCAACTCCAGCACTGCTCAGGCACAGCCTATACTTGCTGTGCAGCGTCACTCCTTACGCCTGCTACAAGCAGACGTAAGATTTTGACGCAGCTTGAACGTAAAAGTAACGCTGTGAAATCTTGTAGATTTCACTGCATCACTTTTACGGGGCTTCCCTTCGACGGAACGCCTAACCTCCATACATTATACCTGACAAAGGTATAATGTAGTGCAGGGCTTTACAACGTGACGCATCTCACTAGATGAAACACGTTGCAAATATGTTGCATAGGGGCGCATTGTTTACGCCGCCGCTGCGTCACAAAAGTGATGCAACGGCGGCACAAAAGTGACTCAAGGGGCTTGTAAATCTGCCCCTGGGTCTGCACCTCTATCATTTGTGGGGATGTAGTTTCAAGACTTTTTCATTGTGTTCTTATTTATTTATTTATTTATTATTTATTATTTATTACTGGCATTTATAGAGCGCAACCAAATACCCTTGGGTGTCTCGGCGCTAGACTGCAGTAATGTCTCTCCTTAGAAGTAGGAACAGTGGGCTGAGTGAGTGTGTTACTGGTCGAATAACCACGTTTAAAATTTTTTCCTGAACTGTAGGAGTGAGGGGCTGGATTTAACATGGTGAGGTAGGGTGTTCCAGATCTTGGAGACTGCGACAAGGAAGCGACGGTCGCCCCATGTAACTGTCCTACTACGTGGAGTGATTAGTTGATTCAGTACAGAGGAGCGAAGTGCTCTGACTGGTTTGTAAGGTTTTAATTGCTCTTTCAGGAAACGAGGCCCCTGATCCTGCATTACCTTGTAAACTATACACATGGCTTTAAACTTTATCCTATTTTGGATAGAGAGCCAGTGATAAGTTCTCAGAGTGTCTGAGATGGGAGCGAATTTGGGCGTTTTGGATAGCAGGCGTGCGGCCGCGTTTTGTACCGTCTGAAGCTTTTTTGTGACTCTTTTTTGAGCGTTCAGAAAGAGGCCGTTGCAATAGTCTAGGGAGGTAAGGACCAATGATGTGACCAGGGTCTTAGCGGCCGTGTCAGGTAGAAAAGGCAAGATTTTCCTAATCATCCTGAGTTTAAAATGGGCCGTGGAAGCTACCTTATTGGCATGGGCCATAAAGTTGAGCTGGTCATCGAATACAACTCCTAAATTTCTGACCTTAGAGGTAGGACAAGGTGGAGTGCCAAAGGTAGATGGCCACCAAGATGTCGGCCAGGATGGTGAGAGATTGCCAAAGATGACTACCTCCGTTTTGTCGGAGTTTAGCTTCAGGCAGTTACCTGCCACCCACTCACCTATGGCAGACATGCCAGATTGGAACCGTTCGGCTACCTCCTGACTGTCGCCCTTTTGTTTTAGATTTGCAGGTTGTGATTGTGTCATGGTTCATCACGACAAATTGCTCCTAACAATGATACTTCTCTCAGCGGTATCCTTTGGTTAAACTGTGATGTTCAGCGCCCTAGCGGTCACTCAACCAACACAAGGCACACGGAGTTTATTCCAATATTATGTGGCAGAGCAGCTTAATGTTGGTTCAGGTTAGTGCAGCGGTGTTTGATGGGGGAGTGATCCTATTGGAAATGCGACTGCGCTGCAGCAGAAGCAAGAAATTATCAACTGGAAGAACAGGGGTCTCGTACCAAGTTCTACACCGTCGTCATCAGTTAATTAACCTACAGGCAGGGCCAATGGAATTATGCGATTCTGCACCCGTGGCATTTTCAGGAATAATTATGGATTTGCCGCATTTGCCACTTAATCAATGGTCTGGTGCATAATCTGCACATTTTAACAAAGAAAAAAGAAATCTAGTTCAAGCAGATCTAGAGGCAATACAAACGTGGTGATGTTTGTTCCTGCCCAGTGGAAGGCTCTTCGGAAAGGGTGACTGGTCATATTTCAGTTGTTTCTTTCTGTGTTTGATTGTTGAACTTGTACTAATGAGGTGCAATCTTTGCCCAGATAGTTTTTCCATTAATTAAAATGGCTAAATATTTCAGCAACACCATCAAAAAAGATTCCACATTAAGCCTCATAAGTTGCCTACTCTTGCTGCATAATTTTGTCGTCCCCTGCCACATAATTCCAGTGGCCCTGCTACTGGTCTATAGTCCAAGGCTAGCAATGTTGCCATTATCAATACAGGAGTATGCATGTGGTATGGGGCATCATTCACCACCCTTTTAGTGTGCTAGTGTAAGGTGTGCCAATGCTCAATAAACGTTACCAACTGTCCAGTTACAACTGACTTCCTAATTAAGATGACAACTCTTGTAACAGATAGGGTTTGGTAAAGCATGAAAGCATTGTCAAAATCCATCCTTTTCTAAGTTCACTGGCAGAGCGGAATTTAGTTTAGAAAATGTCAAGATAATGCACAGCAGGCAGAGAAGATACAAAGGTGTAATTTATTCATAAGCACAGAAAAACGCTGTGGGCAGGCTGGCCACATATCTCACCAACAGCAAAATGTGATCCAGGAAGGCATAGGCTACTCACAGCCAATATAACTGGTTGTCAAAATGGTCCATTCCAGCCTACTTCTGTAGTAGCCATAAACTTATCCTCAGAAAGGGTGGATTTGTTTCAAGATGTATTTCTGCTTAGTTTGCACTGTAGAAAAATAAATGCCCAGCCCTTCTAACAAGAGAATGGCTCATTATGTTTTTTCAGTGGTGCCAGTATGCATTACAGTTTTGCATTCGTATTTTTGGATAAATTAAATTTCCACACAGTCACTGACTTGCTCAAGTTGTGTTTTTTGTGACTTTTCGTTAAATAGACAGTTTTAAAAAAATGACTTTAGGCCTGAGTTAGAATTAGTTAGGGCAGAAAATCCTTTAATTTATGGGAAAAATGCTAAATCAGTCAGTGAATTAACCAACTGTACTTTCTCCGCCATAGGAATTAGTATGCTAAATGAAATTCTCCCAGTGAAGTGTTCTCTGATTGTATCACTTAATTCATAAATTGAAGAATTTTCTGTTAACACCCATTGTTATTCACTCGCTGTTGAAGCTGTGACCCGCATATTGGTAAGCCTTTGGGTGGTGTGTGCACTTGCAGCCTGATTCATGAAGTAAAATTGCGCCCGCAATCGCTGCGAAAATGCAATTGCGGGCGCAATTTCCGTAATCGGCATTCAACATCAAAATAGCGAATTCGCAAACACAGAATAGCGAATTCGCTATTATATTCGCAGAATCCCGGCAGGTGAGCATTAGCGAATCGGAAAATGCGAGAAACCACGGATTCTGCGAAATAAATAGCGAATTCGCTATAGATTCGCAATCGGTATTCAAGAAAAATCGCTATTAGCGAAAAACCCAAAAATCGCATTTTGCGCCGCGCAAAATAAGGACAACTCAAAGCAGGTGGTAACCATAAAAGCCATGCAAAAATTACTTTCAAAAAACCGTTGTCCAATCACCAACAGGTTCTGGCCTGACCAATCACACATAAGGACAATCATCAGCAGCAGCATTAGGAGTCCCACAATCCCAGGAATGTACATGTGGTGAGGCGTCGAAGGCTACAGCGATTAGCACGGAGGAGACGCAGGATCCAGGACAGGATATTCCGCCAGCGGGTCACCTTGCTGGGCCAAACCAGAGAGCAGATATATGCTAAATACAGGCTGAATGGGGAAATGATAATGCAGCTAATACAGGACCTTGACCCCCTGATACAGCACCCAACAAGCCGTACCAATGCGGTCCCTACACATGTGCAGGTATTGTGTAGCCTGCACCTCCTGGCCTCCGGGAGTTTCCAGGGGATAGTAGCGGCTGCTGGGGGGATATCCCAGCCCACCATGTCACGCTGCCTCCACACTTTTGTTGACGCCATGCTCACCCAGCTACACCGTCACATCAAATTCCCCGCCAGCCAACAGGAATTGGACATGACCAAGCTACAATTCTACAATGTAGCCCATTCTCCACATGTGCTCGGATGCATAGACTGTACCCACGTCGCCATCTGCCCACCAGCTGCCATGGAGTATATGTTCCGCAATAGAAAGTCCTACCACTCCCTCAACATCCAGATGGTCTGCAATGCTAAGACATACATCACTGACATTGTCGCACAGTACCCAGGGAGTACCCATGACTCCTTCATATTCCGGCACAGCGACTGGTCAGGAGAGAGTTTGGGGAAGGACACCTACTTGGTAAGTACACTTTGTTGAAAATGTCACATTGCTAAGATGTAACAGCGCAGCACAGGCAATCACCATTTGCTCCTCTCATACAGGTGACAGTGGCTACGCCCTCCGTGAATACCTCCTGACCCCATACCTCAACCCTGCTACACCCCAGCAACGGTGCTACAATATTGCACACATACGGACAAGGAATTGCATAGAAAGAACATTTGGCCTGCTCAAGAGCAGGTTCCGCATACTGCACAAGACAGGTGGGGCCATGTATTACAGTCCTGCAGTGTGCTGCCGCATTGTGGCTGTCTGCGCAATACTACATAACATTGCAACCAAGCGCCGGATACCTGTTGACATCTCTGGCAGTGAATCTGAAGGGGACAACCTGCCACCTGCACATGCGCGCCATGCATGTGGGGAGAACCCAGCTGAAGGGCACAGACGTCGCAACCACATCACAGTGAACAGTTTCTAGTACAACCTCTTCCATCACCCCACAAATCAACAATGCATGCAAAATGTAATGATGACACAACGCTAATGTGTGTAGCAAAATAAATGTATTTGTTCAAATCACAAAAAAAATAAGGTTTCAGTACAAATATCTCCCACTAACAGTATTACAGCATACTGCTGTGTCATAGGACATGGCAGGCTTAACGTCAGCCTGTGCCAACGAAAGTCAAATGTTTTCAAGTGCGCCTACTGCGCGTTGCACCCAAGCGCCTCTGAGGGGCATCCTCCTCCGGGGCTTCAGGACCTGGCGTGGGCCTGGTGCTGCGGCTGTGTGGTGGGATTTGTGAGGCTGAGTGGCTGCTGACGCTGGACGCCCCCTCACTAGCATCATCACCCCCCACAGTGGATGGTATTGCTGGAGGGTGTAGTGCCATAACGGCCGTGGTGAGGTGCTTCAGGACCCTGGTCATGTCCTCACTGCACTGGACTAGTTGGTGCTGCTGTGTTAGGGAGCGCCGCGCCAACAGAGAAGTTGCATTTGCAGCAACATAATTCGCCCTGCTGTATGAGGCCAGCCGGCTCATGAGTTGACGGTGGCGGCGGCGTGCTGCACTGCGCTGTGTGGACATCGCAGCGGTGTTGGCCTCCATGGCTGCAGCCATGCGGGCCATTCCCTCACCCACACCTGCCATGGCTGCAGTCATGTTGTCTAGGCGCTCCCCCACACCTGCCATGGCCGCCCTCATACCGTCCATGCGGTCTGCGACTGTGGCCACATTGCGCCCTATCTTATGGAGCTGCAGCTGAATGGCTCCTTGCTGTCGTGCCTGGCGCTGGTGTATCCGCAACATGCGTCTTTCAACGCTCAGACGCGCAAGTCCTTGCCCATTTCCCCTCCTGCTTGCTGGAGTGGAGTGCTGGCGGACCTGCCACGCCTGCCCTGCTGGCCTGAGTCTGTGGCTGGCCGCTGTGTCGCAACTGGCGCGGGCCCCGATGTTGTGGTGACAGCTGCTGGGGGTGTGACCGCTGGCGTTGCTGGTGCGCCAGATGCAGGGGGTGTGACAGCTGGCGTTGCTGGTGTGCCAGATGCAGGGGGCACAATGGTAGCTGGCCTGGGTGCGGCTCTAGGTGGTGCAGCAGTAGCAGGGGGCACAATGGTAGCTGGCCTGGCAGCGGCTGTAGGTGCTGCACCAGTCGCAGGGGAAACACTGCAGGTGGATCTGGCTGCTGGTGTCGTAGCAGCGGCAGGGGCTGGTGCCTGGGTTGGTGGTGGCACCTCCTCCTCCTGGACCTCCTCATCAATTTGCAGCCTTTCACTATCGCTGCTTTCGCCACCTGTGGGGGTAAGTGGAGGATCATTAGTTGCATGTATCTGGCAGACGTGCAGTTGCTACGTGCATGCTGGGTGACATTCCCTGAATGGCTGTGGCTTTGTGTGCTTTAGGACCTGTCTGGCTGCATTGTGGTACTACTACATTGTGGCCACACTACATCTCCCACAATGCATCAGGACATTCCTTGATGTGCAACTATGGCATGCCTATGGGACATTAGGGGAGCCTATTTGGTCATGGACATTCATAGGGGGCAGGGTCGCAGTCGCATGCCACTTACCTTGGGTGTCTTGGGTGGTGCGGGATGAGTCGAGTCGTGTGAATCCTATACAGGCCTCCCTCTCTAGGGTGTCCTCCACCTGGTCCTCCATGGCTGTGTTGGGAGGGACTGTTGGTCCACCACCTCCAGTGCCCGACGACTCTCCAAGGCGCGCCGCCACCTTCTCCTTGGCACGGCCTCGGAGGTCATACCACCGTTTCTTCAACTCCTCTAGGGACCTGTCGGCCACTCCCACAGAGTTAACAGTGGAGGCAATCCCCTGCCATATCCTACGTTTCTCTTGCTCAGGGACCCTCCTGGAATCTTTTCCAAAGAGTTTCTCGTGGTTGGCCACCACCCCCTCAATCAAGTGTTCTAGCTCCTGCTCGGAAAATTTGAGCTTCCTTTTGCGCCCAGAGGAGTTGCTGGTGCCAGGAACAGGTTCCTCTGACATTGTAGCAAAGTAGTGGATGTCTAGTAATCTCCTGTATTGCAGCAGCTCTCCCACTTGCTCCCTCTCAGTCAGCCTCACTGTGGAGAATGGGGGTGGGAACTGGCAGCTTCCTGGTTGTGATGTCATCACTGGGCTCGAAATGCGACTTCCCGTTTTCCCGATCTCGCGAGTTTGCGATCTCGCAAATAGCGATATCGCAAATAGCGATATCGCTATTTGCGAGTTCGCAATCCCGGCGCGGGTAGCCGAAAATAGCAATTTTTCTGCGATTATCGGTAATCGCTAACGGAATTTGCGATCGCGTGCGAATCGCTTTTTTTAATCGCAAATCTTCATGAATTCGGATTTGCGATTTCTGAATAGCGATTCGCTTTTTTTCGCTATTACAGAATCGCAAATGCCGTTTTTCATGAATCTGGCGGATTGTTCCTAATTCCTTCCTTTACCAACCGCACAGTTGCTTTTGCAACAAATACTCTATCCGGGTTAATATTTGCCCAGGAAAATTGTCGCATGTTCCTTCCGGAGGTCCTTTCCTTGTGCTCGTACATATTCCTACACACACATACATACATACTCACATAGGTACACACATACAGCTGTTTACTCGCAAGCCCTTGCTGAATTTATTGCTGGTCATTTGGCATCTGCTGCTTCTTGGCTGCTCCTGCAGTTTTTCTGTTATGACAGGTGCTGATGGATAGACTATTTGTGGATTCAGGTAACAAGCAGCACTTGCTATCTGTCCCCTAAGCCAACATGCAAGCCTAATTCTAGTACCAGGGCCCATTTTGGAAAAGAGGTCCCTTAACAACTCCACAGGGACACCTAGTAACAGCCTGTGGTACTGCGCCCTTCCCTTTCTCCGTGGATTTTGTTTCAAAACGTATGCTATTTCTGGTATATTATTCACACAAAAAAACATTATCATTTACAACACCAATAGCTCTAAATGTTACTTATGTGAGACCTATTGCTTTGCAAATGCTTGTCTTCGCTGTAACTCCCTTGCTATTATTGTTTTCAGTGGTTTTATGATAATTGTTCTACCATCACAGCATCCTCCAGCATGTCTCAACCTCCTCAATTCCTGTCTGACAAGGGTGATCCAATTTTACAATGGGATAGATGGAAACCTTTATTTGATTCTTATCTACTTGCTATAGGGGGGGGGAAATTCTCTGCTTTAAGAAAACAAGCTGTAATGTTACATAATCTGGGAGTGGAGGGGAGACATGGATGAGAGCCTAGATTAAATAGTTTTGGAGTGTGGTGAGAGTGAACCTGACAATGTATTTGTCATGCCTGTAATGATGCTATAGAAGCATTTTGGATCAAAAATGAATGTTGTTTTAGAGCGGCATAAGTTTCTCTCTAGAATTCAAGGTGAACAAGAAACGATTAGTAGCTGTGCTCCAACTTTAAAAACACTAGCACATACTTGTGAGGTTGAACAACTCACAGATTCTCTTGTAAGAGATCAGATTGTCAGATGCACAAATGATGTCAAAGTTCAGCAAAAACTATTTGCAAATAATCCTGATTTGAAGGAGACTTTGGCTATTGTTGAGGGTATGGAGAACACCAATATGTGGGCGCGAGAAATGAGGGTGGACAATAGCAGTGATACTCCCCTTGAAGAAGAAGTGGTTCATAAAGTCAAGAAAGAGGGTAGGAAGGGGGTGAGTTAAAGAAGTTGATTCACCATGATGAGGTTGAGTGCACTGTTACATTTAACTGTATCAAAGAAGTTATTGGTTGTATGCCTACTTTGGGACATTTTGATGCCTGCAAAAAGACTGTATTGTCTATTGATGCAAGCCTGCATGGAGTAGGAACTGTGCTCTCTAAGATTGTAGATGGTGAACCCAGGATTGGTGCTTTGCTTCTAGTTCTCTCAAGAGATTGAGCGAGAAGCATTCGCTGTTTTCTGGGCAATTCATCATTTTAAGTTTTACTTGTGGGGCATACCTGTGGTGGTCAGATCCGATCACTGTTCCTTATGTCAGGTCTTCACATGCAGAGAGATTGAGAATTTGTCTCCAAGAATTAAACGTTGGATGGAGGGTCTAACCAAGTTCAATTTTAGAGTTGTATATCTGCCTGGCCCGAAGAACATGATTGCTGATTGTCTTTCTAGGATGCCTTTGAGTCAGTGTGGTGGTGAAGTCGAAAATTCTTTTGTGGCACGGGTCAAGAATCTGCAGTCAATGTGGAGGAATGGTCTGTGGCTTCTCAGGGTGATAAGGATTTGGTAATGATCAAGGAGTACATTGTGAAAGGTTGGCCTATGGACAGAGAAGTGCCAGAGTCCTTGAAGTGTTTTTTGAATGTGAAGGATCAGCTGTCTGTGATTGATGGGAAGTTGTTGAGAGGAAACCGGGTAATACCTCCTGGTGGTTTGAGGTGTAAGCTTGTTAATTTGGCCCATGAGGGACATCTTGGAAGGAATGTAACCAAATCTAGAGTACGAGAATAGTATTGGCGGCCAACTAGGGATCTGCAGATAGAGGAAGTGGTAAAGGATTGTTGAGAGTGTGCTAACAGTGACAAGAGCAATAAAACACATACAGCACCTCTGTCACTGGAAGAGGTTCCTGCTGAACCTCAGTCCAAATTGGGTTTGGACATTTCTGGTCCTTTTGAACTGTTTGCACATGACGAGCGGTATGTTTTATTATTGGTGGACTATACCTCCAAGTGGGTAGTGACCAAATGTGTGCCTGCAGTCAATACTAACACAGTGATTGAGTTTCTTGCTGAATAATGTTCTAGAGAAGGCATTCCTAAACATCTCATCATGGACAATGGGGTTCAGTTTGTCTCCCATGACATTAGTTTTTTCTTAAAAGAACTGTCCATTACTAGTTTCAAGACAGCTTTGTATTCACCGCAAGCAAAATGGTTTAGGTGAGAATATGAATAATTTGTGTAGAGCTGTGCTCAAAGGGCTTTGCAAGCCAAGTCATCTCTGAAGATTGAGCTCAGAGAGACATGGTGGGCTCATCGTAACACACCCAACTATTTGACTTCTGTTTCCCCTTTTCTATTTTGAGGGGTAGGAAGCCACATGATAGGTTAAGTCCCTCTTGGTTAAGATTGGGTATGGTGGAGGGCAGGAAAGAATTTTTGAATGAGCAACTGGTGTCTAAGAGGAAGTTTCTCCAGGAGAAATATATGGACAGGTTTGATAAAAGGAACTGTGTTCTTAGCAGGATTTGGAGTGTGGGAGATGAAGTGTTGGTCAGGAATCCTGGACTTTTGTAGAAAGGTTGTTCCAGATTTATGGGCCCCTTTGTCATCACAGAAGTGAGGATGAATGTTGTTGTGTTAAACTCTGGTGATGTGTGTAGTATGTCCAGATTGGTCAAGTGGAATGGTAGCTCTCAAGTGTCTGAAGGGGCTAGGTGTTATTCAGATTCCTATGATAAAGTGGTTTCCAGTGATTTTTGTGGTGTTGGGGCATATGGCAGTATGACAGTTTTTTTGATTTGCGCGGGGGGAGCGCCCGGTACGCGCACCGCGGAGCGTACCGGGGAGCGTTCCATGGGGAAAAAAGAATGGTAGAGTTTTAAAAAAATGTAGCCTTTTTTTATAATTTGGAGGTAGTTCTAAAAAGAACTGTTTTTTTCTTCTTTTTGTTGTTTTATATTTTTTTTATGTTTTTTGAACATTTTGTACTTTTTGGGGCTTTTATGAACTATTTTGTATTTTTTTTGTTATTTTTATGGGGAGAAACAAAAAACAGGGAATTGAAAATGGCTCAACTGGAGTAAAAAAAAATGAGGAAAAAAATAGAATTTTTTGGGGCAATTGTGGTTGTCACCAGCAAGGAGGATGAGCTTTAGGCTCTGCTCACCATAGGAGATGGTCTTACCACAAAAAATACAGGTGACCCTAAATTCTCCAAACCGTGGTTGAATGCAAGGGATTGTCTCCCTTGTCTCTGGTCCCGATGGAGTGGGTTGTTTTCGTTTGGAGGTGCTGGGTGTAGATTGGGGAGGGTTGCTGGCCAGTTCTCTCATCTCTGCGGCAGCATAGTTGTTAGGATGCTTGCGCTGCATGTGCCTTATCATGGTATTGTTCCCAAATGAATATTTTTTATTTGGGTTACCCCTTGAGAGTTCCATGTCACAGATAAGGCAAGTCACCTTTGCCGCATTCACTTTCTTTTTTCCCTCAGGGATGGAAAAAAACTCCCATACAATGTGTGGCTTGGGTTGGTATGGGGTATTGTGTTCTTCCAGCCACCTCCTCCTCGTCCCCTCCTCCTCTTCCTCCTCCTCCTCTTCTTCTTGACCACCAATGTGATGTTGTGGTGGTCCTCTTGGTGGTGGTGGTGGTGGTGCAGATGCTCCAGCTGATGCTGCTACTGTAGCTATTTCAAAGTACAAAATATACCTCAAAGATTTCAAAACAGGTCTTCCTCAGTCAAAGGACAAAGTCAGAATAAGGAAAAAAGGTGGGGTCTTTCATCATTTGGAAAAAAAAAATGTCCTGAACCAATGAGAAGTGTTATTTTCAGGTCACAAGACCAGGGATTTCATCATTATGAAACGAAAATTGTTCTGCACCAATTAAAAGTGTTATTTTCAGGTCACATGACCCGACGTGCTTACGCGACGCGCCCCCGGGCGTGCCTGTGGTCGCGCCCCGGGTAGCGTCGCGTAAGCGCGTCGGATGTTTACGTTGCGCGATCGTATTCGCTCGAGTGCTTCCGGGTGCGCTTACGCTGTGCGTATCACGTGGACGCGGCTACGCGATACGTCACGATGATGTTTTCGTTCACGGCAATAGCGCTAACGGGACGCTCTCCGGAGCGCGCCCTGGGGCGCTTCAAAAGACTACGCTTTCCGGGGCGCTCACCGGGGCACGCCCCGGGAGCGCTCCAGGGCAAAAAAAAATAAATAAATAATAAAATATATATGCATTAAAAAAATTTATTTTAAATACAAATATAATATAGGATTCATTCATTTTCAAAAATATTACATTTCATAGCTATAGACATTTGCTATTAACAACATTTTGAAATACACTGAAAGAAACATAGGTTTGGGGCCTTATATATAGTTAGGAATTAGCATTTAAAAAACCTATGAAATTCACTGAAAAAACATAGGTTTCACACCAGTTATAGTTAGGAATTAGCATTTAAAAAACCTATTAAATTCACTGAAAAAACCATAGGTTTCACACCAGTTATAGTTAGCTGGAAATTTTACTGACATAAAACCATTGAAATTCCCACGTTATAGTTAGTTGGTCTCACTATAACTTGCGCGCCTGCAATGCACTGCTGATGACGTCACATATTACATCACTCATGACATGGTCAGTGACATCACTCATGACATCACTGATGACACCATCCTTGTGACAGACTGACAGACCTCCTTTCGGTGTAATGTAACCCTTGAAACACATATTTAAAAATAGAAACTAACATTTTCAAAAAAATTGAGATACCCATACCAGTTACAACAACCAATTCAGTATTTCCACCATCTATATACACATCCTCTCATTCAGCAACAGTTCTATATAGTCACTCATACATATACTCACTCATCATATGTAGTGATACACATATACATCCTGTTACACACCGACAGTCATCCAAAAGTTACTCACACACATACTCACACATGCAAATAAACTATTGAACATCCATTTATTTGTATATACAGCTATACACACACTAGTACATTACTTCTAAGGAAACTTACACATACTTACTCTCTTAAACAATCACTTATAGAAGCACATACTTATTTAAACAGGAACTCTTTCAATCTCTCACTCTCACATATACTCACTTATATACATCAATACTCACATATACTAGATTAAAACATATGTAGTTACTCATAAAGACACTAGTGAGGCAGGCATTCACTCACTAACACACACATATTCACACTCATCCACCCATACAGTCCTGCACATACGCTGTCTTAAAAACACATACAAACAGTGAGTCAGTAAAAAACCCATGCAGCCACTTATACACAAAGTGAAACACTGATACATATATTTAAAATATTTAAAAATTACTCGCTAATATATGTATTCACCAAGATACACTTTATAAGCCAGTTAACCAATCAATATTTTATTAAAAATAAACATCCACTTACACACTTATTTAAACATTTATTCGTCCATCGACCTTTACAAATACATATATAAAACATATTGATATTTCAGAAAGACACACATTCACTGGATGGTGTCATCAGTGATGTCATGAGTGATGTCACTGACCATGTCATGAGTGATGCAATATGTGACGTCATCAGCAGTGCATTGCAGGCGAGCAAGTTATAGTGAGTCAGAGGCTCGTTTGAGTTTCCGATTTTGTGAATTATATATGACCGGTAATAGTGTTTCTTTACATAGCGTATGGTTTATATGTAACATTGAGTATGTGTTTCAAGTATATGCATTCATTATATGCATATGAGAGTCACTGAATTTCATATTACAATTTACGTTCATGTCATCACTATGCTTCGCATGCTATAGCTAATGATACACAACGATTGTGTGAGACAATTTATATGTGGTTAATCCTCCCAAAGTGTGCGTAAACCGTTCCATGCGCTTAAAATTAATGAGGTCTTTTGTTTATGTCTCCACCTGACTTGAGCCGCTTGATGAAGCCGGGCTGTAAACTACATCCCCGTATTTTATAAGAACCATGTATCGCACGCAATACAATTATTCATGGGGCCTTTTTACTTGAGTTTTGTCATTGTATTGATTCTCCGATCATGTTTAAGAGAAAGCAATTTGGACAACATGTTCAGTGATTATGAGAATGACGGTGCGTAAATCAGTTTCTGATATTTTGTTAAGGAACTCTTTTATGTCCCTTGTTGTATAAACAAGTAAGTGAACCGGAATAACCATGACAACCAGCAACCTATCACAGTGATGTAACTGTTTTTGTGTCTTTGTGCTGGGGTATATATAATTTGCACTGTCATTGATGTGGATGAAGTGAGCAAGGCGGAGGCTTCCGCCGAAACGCGTCTGTAAGCAGCTTTTTGGAAATAAACTGAAAACTTGAGTCGAATTCACGGTGTCAGTGCCATCCTTGATCGGAAGGAAAGGCGGCTTGGTAACCAATACGAAGGATTTTTGTTTTCCTGAGAATCCTACACTTACCCTCCTCGCTCTGACAGCGCTGTGCCTTCAGGATTATTGGTGGTGGAACCCTCGTGGAGAGAGATGTGCAGCGCCCCCCGAAACCCGTTACTTGTGAGGAGACTGCGTGACTGCACACGGACGAGTAACTAGATTGCTGGATTCCTGTGAGGGCTGGAGAGCAAACACAGGCAGTCAGGTAAGACAGTGAAAGTCTGTTGTGTTAGCAAACCAGAAATAAGCGCAAGGGTTTATAGGAGAGGTAGTCCCGGATCTGAAAACTAGAAACGGGCAGTGAATTCCCCAAGTGACTATCTTTTTCCTTTAAGAATATGGCTGCTGAGTGGGAAAAGGAGAGGGAGGAAGCTGCATTGGACATTTTTGCAGATGCTGATACAGGCAAGTCAGCCAAGAATAAACAATCAGCGGCGACTAATGAATCTGAACCAGACAATAGCACAAAAAAACTATGTGGTGAATTGGAGAAACTCCGTAAAAAAGAAATCGCCAAATGGTGGGAGATAAAATCTCTACAAAGATATCTGGATGTGGGCAGAATACCAAGAGGGTTGAGAATTCTAGTAGCCCCGACATATGAAAACCCGGATCCGGCCATGCTACAGGAGTGGGCCGACAATTCTGCCCAAGCTTCGCAAAACATGGTCAAAATACTAATCAAGTATGCTGCGAGTGACCGTGACAAATTAATAACCAGAATTGAAGAAATCTTAAAAGAACTAGAGTCTAGAGAAGAACAGGATGAAATCTCAAAACTAAAGAAAGAAATAAAGATAAAATTGACAAAACACGAGGAGGAAATCAAAGAACGAAAAGCCATAAAATTTCAGAGAGACCCAAATGACTACGTCAACGGGCGTGTATACACTTTTGCCAGAAAATTTGACAATATAAAAAGACAACAACTCTCGACAACCGCTAGTGGAGAGGAAACAGCTTCGGTAATAAGTGGCATAGACCTTAGTTCCTCCTTGGGCTCAGACACAGACAGTAACAGCTCACTAGGGGCAGGGGGCCCGATTCCCAAACCAGCGCAGGAGTTAACTTATTTTCGTTTACAGCGCCTAGCAACACTCAGACCGCGAACGCAACGGCAGGCATGGTACATTGGCAAAACGAAACAAAACACAAAACAAAAAGCCGACGGATAAAAGACAGACGCTGGGGCAAACGTGGTGGGAAAACAAACAAAGCCAAACTACAGAAAGAACAGGAAACAATAATGGCAGACAAACTTTTGGAAAATATGGACAATACGGTGGTAAACCTAACAGACTTAATACTGACTGTAGAAGAGACTAAGATTTTATCTTTGGGATTGACATACTGTACTGTCACGAATTTTGATTATGCCCAAACCCGGATAGACCTTTTCCAATTCCTAAGAAAACTGAAATTACAGAAATACTTTTGGAACTGTGCTAAAAAAGACTCTGAAAAAGATTTGGGCACTGAATCAGAAAAAATGCTAGCTATTTCAGATATGGGGGTTCTAAGCGATATGATAGCATTAGAATTTGAAGAATCAATGAGTCAGCTTTCAACTGGCGAAGTAGCAGCCCAATCTAACCTGAACACCAACCTGCCTGCACAAACTAAATTCAGGCCGAAATCTGTTTTCATGCCCATGTTAATGAAAGATGGATTAGATTTGTTTTCAGAATATGTCATTAAGGAACTTAAGGAACTTTCAATTATGAGCACAAAGAATTTCTACAGGACTGACCATGATAAGAGGTTCAAATACAACAACCTCATAAAGAAAATCAAAGACAGACCGGATATAGTGGTAAGATGGTCCGATAAAGGCGGCAACATTGTACTGTGGCCACTCAAAATGTACAATGAAGAAGCGTTATCACAGCTGCAAGATCGAGAATGTTACTGCAGAATTAGTC
This sequence comes from Lissotriton vulgaris, assembly GCF_964263255.1. Classification (NCBI taxonomy): domain Eukaryota; kingdom Metazoa; phylum Chordata; class Amphibia; order Caudata; family Salamandridae; genus Lissotriton; species Lissotriton vulgaris. Next base: position 825,810,744 of record NC_141699.1, read on the forward strand.
CTACAGCGACGGTAGGAATTCAAGAGCGTTACCATGCGGAACTGTACAAATGGAAAAGCTCTAGTCTGCTAAGTAAACCAGAATTTGAATTTCTTAAGAATGACTATCCGACAACGCCCCAACTTTACCTCATACCTAAGATACAAAGACGCTGTGAAACCCCCAGGGAGACCCATTATTTCAGCTATAGGTAGTTTGTTTGAGAACATGAGCATTTATGTGGACAGTTTTCTGCAGACGTTTGTTAAGAATTTACCCGCTTATGTACAGGACAGTGGAGACTTTCTTCGTAAAGTGTATGATTTTGACTGGAATGATGAATATGTTTTAATGACCCTTGATGTACAATCATTGTATACCAGTATTAGACACACAGATGGGCTTAAAGCACTCCAACATTACCTTAATCTCAGACCCATTGCAATGTACGATCACACAGTAATGCTCCTGCAAATGGTAGAATGGTGTCTCACCAATAACACTTTTATCTTTGATCGGTTGCACTACAAACAGCTGCAGGGTTCTGCCATGGGTACTTGCTTCTCCCCCAGTTATGCTAATTTGCATATGGGCTGGTGGGAGGAGCAAGTACTGTCAGTCACCCAGGCATCCAGCATGGAAGAAAGTGTCATAATCTATAAACGCTATATAGATGACATTTTCATTCTATGGAAAGGGTCAGAAGAGAGCGCTCAAAGCTTTGCTTCGGCGATTAATGAGAACACTCTTAACCTAAAATTTACATGTTCAACCAGTAAAAAGTCAATACAATTTCTGGATATAGAACTATACGTAGACAAAAATAAAATCCAAACCAAAACCTATAGAAAACCTACTGCGGGAAACGCGGTGCTGCATGCACAAAGTTTCCATCCAGTCAAACTGAAAGAATCCATCCCCTATGCAGAATGTCTTCGTATGACCAGAAATTGCAGTACAGAAGCAGGTGCCCAAGAGGCTAAATCCAATCTTTTTGAGAGACTCAGTAAAAGAGGATATAGACCACAAACCTTATCCCAAGCAGAACACAAATGCCGAAATGTCAATAGAAGGGACCTTCTATTCTCAGACAAAAACAAAAAGGAACGGGGAGGAGCTACGCCGCGAACCAAGATGGCCGCATAAGCTCCCGGCTCCACCGACCTCCGCCGGCGGCTCGTCTATCCTGTTGTTCATCCTCTACCCACGCCCCATGCCTGATGTATGAAGGTCACCTGATGCCAACGTTGTTGTCCCGGACTTCCTACCTTGTTCAGCGACGGAGTTATGTCGTGTCCCATCTTCGGCCTACTCCTGGGCTGCCGCCGGGACCTCTATTTCTGAACTCTCCGAGCGGGAACTGATCAACATCGGCTGTGAGACTGAGATTGTGGCCGGTCTTCCGGATTTGAATAATTCTTTGCACTTTCGACTTGTGACCTTGTTGATGGATGGTTCCGGTGAAGGGACATCGTGACGTGCTGCGATCCTCCTGCACCGTGGCCGGGGGTTGTGTGCCTGATCCTCGTTTCCCGGTCCGGGGGCTGACGGGCTTCACCCACGGCCGGTGACTGTGTTGAGCGTGCCAGTTCGGGGCGCCCCTGTTGTTGGGATCGCTAAATGTGTGCCCGGAGCCCGGCGATGTGGGCTGGAGATTGTGTCCCCCTCCGTCCTTTGGGCCCCGGGATGGAGGGGATGGATGACGCACATTCATTGAGCTCCGTAATGGCAGCGATTGGGGCGCTCCGCTCACAATTCACCGTTGCGTATGTCTCTCTGGCGGCAAAGCTGGATGATGTCTGCTCGCGACCGGCCACTGAGGCCGCAACACCTGAACAGCAGTTTGTGGTCCAGTCGAGCGATTTGACCTGCCATCTTAAGGTGCCCGAGCGGCAGCCCGACTTCGCTCTTTTGGGAGCCGGTCTCACTTCTTCTCTACCCGCTACAATGCCTGGTCTTCCCTTCATGTTTCCTATCCGATGGAATATCATCGCTGGAGGTTCTGATCGTCAATGTCGAGTCTCAGGGTCCTGTCGAAGGGGACTGCCATTTTTCTTCGTCCCGGCCCGTCTGTTTAGCGGAGGTCGCCATTTTGTGTCCGGACTTTGTTCCATCTTCATTGCCTCGGACTGCCATGGACGCTTTGTCTGCCTCTGGTCGGCTGTGGCTTGGTTGGCGCGTGCTCCGGAACGGATCCGCACTGGTCAGGGCTGATTCCGACTTTGAGTTGTTCTTGTCCCTCGCCACTGCTTTGGACCACCTGAGACGCTTCCTCTGATCGTATTTGTTGTGACTTTGGCGATAGATCTCCCCGTGATATTTGCAGGGTTGACTTCTACTTTCCTGGGATTGCTCAGTTCACTTTTGCCGGAATTGCACCGAGTATCTCACCGGGCCTGGGGTGGGGTGGGGGGGTTTCTTGTTGATGACCGTCCTCCCCGTGATAATGCCGAATACTTGCTTTGTTTGATGATGATTGTGCCTCGGGAAGGTCACTGCCGGCGGGGGGTACCGGGTGCCCGGGAGTGTGTCTGTTTCTCTCCTCCTCCACTTCTTGTACTTTTTCCCTTCTGTGGGGCAGTTCCGGGGTGACAGGCACGCTGTTAGTGGGTTAGGCCGTAGCCATTACAGGGGTGCAGGGTGGCGGGTGCGGGGGGGGTTTGTTATTTTAGTTTGTTTTGTTCTCTGGTCCCTATCGCTCTTTTCCGGCTTTGGGAGGGTTCTTTCCTCTTTAGTAGGGTTGGCTGTCTCTTGGTCTTGCACCTTTTTTCTTTTCTGGCGTCTCAACAAGCCTCTGTTTCTCTGTTCTTGGGGGGTGGGCTCTCTGGGGTGATACCTAGACATGTTGCTTTTTGTAATGTTGCTTATTGTCCAGTCTTACCGCCACGGCTGCCTAAATTACATAGTTGCTGTAGTCATAGCCTATCTCCGACTGTAAATGGGGTACGCCCCCTCGTCTCTTTTGTGTATTTCTCATGTAAGGTGTGATGTCCTTGTTGTTGCAGCCCCTACTCTTCTTCTAAAATTTAAAAATGAAAACCTCATATCCTGTGTTGCGAGTCTCACAGCCACGTCTGGTGTACCTTGAAATATCCTGATTGCTGATTGGCCTAAGTTTCTCCTGCTCTTATTGATTGTCTTTGCGGCCGGCCATGGTGGTTGTGGGACTGCGCTTGTATCTCCTTATTTTTCGAATAAAGGTTTTAAAAAAAAAAAAGGAACAACAAATGAAATCAGTCCAAGACATCCCTAGACTGATAACGGGGTACAATGCCTACCATAGCCACGTGAGAAAAATCCTACAGAGGCACTGGCGACTGATACAGAATGATCCTGTAATAGGACAATGGTGTGGCAGAAGCCCGTCAATCTCTTTTAGGAGGGCCAAATCGATGCGCAACCAGTTGGTTGTCAGCTCACCGACTATAACCAAGCCACCAAATTGGTTAAATACTCAGAGAGGTTTCATCAAGTGCTCAAAATGCAAAGCATGCAAACAAGGTATTAACACCAAGGAAGTAACTGTTCCCTTTAGAAATAAGCCCTATACCATCAGAGATCTGTACACTTGTAAAACAGAGTACGCAGTGTACGTCCTAGTTTGTAAATGTGGCAAGCGGTATGTAGGAAGTACCATCCACCCGGCACATGTCCGAATCCTGCAACATTTGCGAGCCATAAGCAATAACGATGAGACCTATCCCGTGGCCAGGCACATAAACAAAGCGCACTCTGGCAACAGCAATGACATTAAATATTTTGTCATTGACAGTATTGCCAAAAGCATCAGAGGAGGTAATCGCAGACTTGCCTTAAGGCGCTTGGAATCTAGATATATCATCTTACTAGATTCCAAGATCCCTAATGGGCTCAATGCCGATGAAGCATTGACCGTACATCTATAAATCAGCATAGTAGTACTCCTGAACCCCCCTTTTCCCACTCCTTTAACATCTGCATCATCACTTATGTAAATACTTTCTTTTGTCTGGTTTACTTTTAGCACCGTTTTATAATCACTGTGTATCACACTTTTTAATGGTTCGATGATATACAACCTAAAATACAGGTATACATGGTTGGAATATAGACGTGCAACCCAAGTAGTTTTGGGGAGGATTGATTTGAATTTGCATGCTGTTGACATTTTTTAACTTTTGCCACATACTTAGCGGATACAACGTAATACACATTAATTACTCCACTTGGAGAAGAGGCTCGTTTGAGTTTCCGATTTTGTGAATTATATATGACCGGTAATAGTGTTTCTTTACATATCGTATGGTTTATATGTAACATTGAGTATGTGTTTCAAGTATATGCATTCATTATATGCATATGAGAGTCACTGACTTTCATATTACAATTTACGTTCATGTCATCACTATGCTTCGCATGCTATAGCTAATGATACACAACGATTGTGTGAGACAATTTATATGTGGTTAATCCTCCCAAAGTGTGCGTAAACCGTTCCATGCGCTTGAAATTAATGAGGTCTTTTGTTTATGTCTTCACCTGACTTGAGCCGCTTGACGAAGCCGGGCTGTAAACTACATCCCCGTATTTTATAAGAACCATGTATCGCACGCAATACAATTATTCATGGGGCCTTTTTGCTTGAGTTTTGTCATTGTATTGATTCTCCGATCATGTATAAGAGAAAGAAATTTGGACAACATGTTCAGTGATTATGAGAATGACGGTGCGTAAATCAGTTTCTGATATTTTGTTAAGGAACTGTTCTATGTCCCTTTTTGTATAAACAAGTAAGTGAACCGGAATAACCATGACAACCAGCAACCTATCACAGTGATGTAACTGTTTTTGTGTCTTTGTGCTGGGGTATATATATTTTGCACTGTCATTGATGTGGATGAAGTGAGCAAGGCGGAGGCTTCCGCCGAAACGCGTCTGTAAGCAGCTTTTTGGAAATAAACTGAAAACTTGAGTCGAATTCACGGTGTCAGTGCCATCCTTGATCGGAAGGAAATGCGGCTTGGTAACCAATATATGATATATATATATATATATATATATATATATATATATATATATATATATATATATATATATATATATATATATATATATATATATATATATATATATATATATATATATATATATATATATATATATATATATATATATATATATATACATTTATAGCTTTTTATGATCTTGTTTATTTTTCTTTTGTATGGGGAAGATGTGTTAGATGTTATGTTGTGTTCACCCTTTTCTATGTCAGTGCTTGCTTGTCCTTGTTGCTGGGCAGTACATTACTGTTTCACTTGTCATGCATGACTCGTCATGCATGGCAACACAATGGGTTGTTGGGGTTTGAAGGGTCTAGCACTGTTGCTGGCAGTTGGTCTGGAGCTGCTGCATGGACTGGTGGACAGTTGCTTTTCTACTGGAATAAACAACCCAGGAAAGTTTTCAAAGTGTCCATTTCTACTACTTATCAATTATCTAGAACATTATGACCAGAATCGATTGCTTTATATGAGTAAAGAGGAAGCAAGTGTGGCAAAAGAGGTACACACAAGGATTGGAAAGGTGAGGGATGAATGTGGAATACCTATCACTCAGCAGAATAAGCTGCGAAAAAATGTTAGGCTGGCAATGGAGGGGTGGAGCTAAGAATGTTAAAATTGAGGGGGCTGAGAACACATGTGAGAAATTGATCAAAGACATTCAGGAATGAAGTTATAATAAGAATTTAGAGAGCTGTGGTTCAAGAAGGAGAAGGTTAATGGAGAATAGAAGAGAGTTGGGTAAAGCGTGGCCAAAGGAGCCGTAAGAGAAGTGGCAAAGGAATATCCCTTGCCGGAAGTGCAGGGGGGTGCCTACATACTCGTACCCTGCCCACAATCAGATCTCTTTCATTTAAGAAATGCTATTCCAAAGCTTAGGGAGAATCCTGATAAGTGGTAAATTCAGCTGGAACAGATTATGACCATCGCAAAAATTTTGGGGGAAGACTTGGATGTAATATTTAAGGTGGCGGTCTCAAAGGACCTGTTGGTGGAGAGCAAATGGGCAGTTGAGTGGCAAACCGAAGGAGCCTTTGACTAAGGAAGCTTGCAAGAAAGACATGATTACATTGGTCAACTACTTGTCTGAGAACAGCCATAAAGTCTCACCCGAGAAATTAAAACACTTCCAGAGAGAAGTCATGTACTAGGGGCATCAGATATAAAAAGGGAGGGAGGAGAGTGTCCCCTGAGCACATAGATACAGTCATTAGGATGAAGTCCCCAACCTCCCAAAGAGAGGAGATTGTGTTATTGGGCATGGCTCCTACTGCTGACAAGGGATCTCAAAATTGTCCTATGTGGTGAAGCGTTTGATAAGGTTTACGCATGCTGATGTAAAATACCCGGTATCAAGGGATAACAAAAGCATAGACACCTTCCAGGAGCTCAAATATCTGCTTTGTAGTGCACCTGCTCTTGGAGTGCCAAGCTATTCGAAGAAATTAGTGCTCTTTGTCACAATTGGGATGGGTGTGCACTCTCTGTACTAACACAAGCCCATGGAGAGACTAAGAGCCCCATTGGTTACTTCTCGGCTACTCTTGAAGCAGCGTTGCCTAGATGTCTCAAAGAAGTTGCAGCGGTGAGTCTTAGTATTCAGCAAACTGAGGGGATAGTGATAGGTTACCTCTTAATCATAATGGTACCCCATTCCATAGAGATTCTAATGACCCGTACCTGAACCCAACATCTTTTAAGTATCTGCGTAACCCGCTATGAGAAAAACATGTTGGCACCGATAAATGTTTCCATTCGGAGATGTAACACACTAACCCCTGCTTCTTTGTTACCAACTCCAGAGGGAGACAATGAAGGCAAATTCAACCATGACTGTGTCAGTGTGTTACAGAGTTGTGCACAAAACTGACACCCGACATACTGGATGTTCCCTTTCCTGAGTCTGACCATACCTTTTTTGTTGATGGGTCTTGTCTGAAGGACCAACGCTACATTCTAAGAACCCTTTATGCTGTGTGTACACTGAGCAGAGTTGTAGAAGCATCTAATTGGTGCCATGTAACATCTGGACAAGTAGCTAAACTGATTGTCCTTACCACAGCCTGCTATCCCTCAGAAGGCTTGTGAGTTACTATTTACACTGACAGTCAGCATGGGGTTGGTGTTGTGCACAATTTGGGCCAGTTGTGGTCGCAGCAAGGATTTTTTACATCAGCTGGCACCTCCTTACAGAGTGGGCTGTATGTTTCAAATTTGTTCGATGCTTTTCAAATGTCAAAGGAAATTGCTGTGGTGAATTGTACTGCACACAAGAGAGACAACGATTATGTCACGAAAGGCAAAGGCAACCTGTTATGTGGACGAAATTCGAGAGACTGTCTCCAACATGCTACTGAACACTGTGCAACCCTTTAATGAGTTGAAAGAAGTGTAATATATTGCCCAGTGTTAGAAAAAGACAAATGGGAAAGGATGGGATGTGTGAGGGATGTCAGTGACATTTGGGTATCCAGCGAGAGAAAACCAGTTCTCCCCGATTCCCTCACACATGCATGGTCCAACTGGTGTGGGCAGATACAGAATGGTGTCTACCTTACGATTATACTGGTACAATCCCCGTTTCAGGTTAATGGCAGCAAATTCTTGTCAGCACTGTGTTATCTGCTAAAAGAAGAATGTGGGCAGGAGTGTTGTTGTGGCTATGAGCCACATTGGGAAACTTGATGTTCCCTTCAGCCGTTTCCAAATTGTCTTTGTGTAGATGCCCTGATGTAACCAATTGAGGTTTATCCTTGTCATTGTGTTTTTGTTCTCACGATGGCTTGAGGCATATCCTACTCCGAGATGTGACAGCCTAACAGTTGCCAAGCTATTGCTGCAAGAGTTGATACCGTGATTCAGGATGCCAGTTCATCTTGAATCAGATCAAGGAGTTCACTTCAAGAGTGAGATAATGCAGTTACTGTGTAGAGTTGTAGGGATTGACCAGAGATTCTACTGCAGCTACAGGGGCGAGGCATCAGATATTGTTGAGAGACTGAATGGGACAATCAAAGCTAAACTTGCAAAAGCCTGTGCCTCTACATTACTCAAACTCCCTGACGCCCTTCCTTTGTTACTAATAAGTACCCTTTGTAAGAGAACTGGGCTGTCCCCTCGTGAGATGCTAGTGGGGAGAGCTATGCAAATTCCTTCTGTTCCTGAAGCTGCTCTTGTGAATATCACAGATGACCTGTTCCTCAAGTACTGCAAAGGATTTTCTGATGTGGTGCCCACTATCTCTCATCAGGTTGATGTCGCTACTCCAGCCATCCAAGAGTCTCCATGGCATTACCTGAACCCTAGCGATTAGATCCACATCAAGAAACACATCCACAAGTCCTGTTTGGAGGAGCACTGGAGAGGGTCCTACCAGGTGATCCTGGTCACCGCGATACTGCTGTTAATGCAGCAGATTTCCGATCTGAATTCACACCTCCTATACCAAGAGGGCAAGGGACAAAGCAGAAGAAGCAGAGCCAGCAACCACTAATTCCTTTAGTCCCCAGGTTTGAGTTGTCTGTGGCTTTGGAAGAGGAGAAAGACAGGCTGAGGGTCCATTGTTTCCATCGGGTGAACATCGAGCAGAGCAAGAAGATGAGGAGAGTGCTGTCGTCCAGGTGACCACTCTGATACCGACCACTGAGCTGAGATTTTGCATCTACTTGGACAGTGGAAATTTGTGGAAGGCTAAAACTAATCTGCCACAGCAACCTGAAAAAGAGGTGGTAATAGGACAAGGAAGCTCCACCTTATAGAGTGAGTCAGCCTCATCAGAGGCAGAGAGCTGAGGGGGCGTGACCGAGCCACCGAAGATGGCGGATCACTCTCCTTAAGGCTCCGGCTGCCGGCCCGCATCATCTGCCACCTATGTAGCCCCCTCTCATCCTCACAGCAACAGCAGGGGCAGTGATCGAGACCGGAGTGCAGCGGGATTGCCCCGATGTGCTCATAATCCCGGGGCATGATCAGCAACGCGCCCCGTGTGTAGCTCCCGTGCGCAGCCCTCTAAAATGGCGGCCTCCCGATAGAGCGGCGGCGCCCGCGGCGGACTGTGGGTGGCTCGGCCCCGGCCGACAGAAGACCACAAATGGAGGTGGCACACCAGTGGAGCCCCCATGTGAGCCAGCGATGTCCCTAGACCAGCGGCCAGACACCGGCCGAGACCTGACATACCGGGGGGAGGGGCTCCGCAAAGCTCCAACGGACCGCGGCCGGGAGCCCACCCCGCCGGGTCCCCACTCCACTACTGCGGCCCCAAGTGAATTGAGAGGCGCTGGGAAGGCCGAAATTTGGAGGGGAACGCCCGCCCTACCTACTCAGTGAAAGAGGCTGTGACCAGAGACCCCTAGTAACGGCCCATATCACCCGCGCTGCGCCCAACCTCAACTGCAGGCCATTCCTCATTCTCCCCCGCCAGCGATTCAAAGAACATGAAGAGGTGGAGAAAGACGCTGCGACCGCAAGCAGGCCGCTCTCGACCGCGCGGTCCTGGTGACCCCGGTATAGAAGACCGAGAGGGCGACCCGAAGACCTCCTCTAAGGAGCGGCTGTAGAACCGGAACCGATCAAGCCATTCAGATAATCGTCAGCTGCATCTTATCGTCAGCGCCGCTGAGGCACGGGGTAAGGCCCACCAGGACTGACCACCCTCAAGCCACGGAGCGAAGGCAGCGACACCGCCATTCTGCTATACCTCCGAGCCCCCTCCCAAACTCAGAAGCCACCACCTGTCTAAGGAGTGACACCCCGATCTGCCGACCCAAACCAGTCTTACATCAGACGTAAGTGTCGGGCGCGGCAACTTGGTGTATAATCGCGGACGCTGGCCCCGCCTGACAGCCATCGGAAGCTAGAACTCGCGCGACGGATGTTAGGCCCCCCATTTGGGTCGTCAACAGGCGACGGTGACCACCCAACGGCAGAATCGTAGGAGATGACGCCTCAGCCACCACTACCTACTGGATCACGGGAGGAACTCACCAGAGAAGATTCCATGTCCAGAAAATTGGATCAAGTCCTCGCTGCCATAGAGCATCCCAGAGTGGCGATGGAAAACAAATTTGATACTCTAGCCACCGACCTCAACATTCTCCGGGACGACCACATGAAGCTAACGGACAAAGTCACCCAGAGCGAGAAAACAGTACAGGCCATAGAACCGCAAGGGGATTGCTGAATCGTTCTCTGTATAGTTTGATGCAGCGAAGGGAGCCTCTGCGTCAAGGACCATAGCAATTCTAATGCAGGATTGACCTAATATATGGATATGGCTACCGTTCCCTAGATCTGGGAGACTCGCATTTAAAAGCTGCACTGATTAAAGCTACATGGTAGAGAATTCCTGACCACCATGTATGAACACAAGTTGTTTGTATGACACTGTTGTTTGCCCTTGTAGTCCTGATGAGGCCTGATTTAACAAGAGGCTGAAACGCGTCGACACAGCTTTTTTGAAGACACCAATACAAACTTAAATATGTTTTGATCAGGATAAAAATTTGATAAGGAATGCTGGAGAAAAGGAGGTCAAAATAGGTTTAACCTCATACATTCCTTTTTTGGTTTGCTGTGGTGATCTGAGAATAAGGAAAGTTTTTGATTAATTGTGGACAAACTTCCTTTGTTGAAATAAGTAGGGCAAAAGAAACTCTAGTGGGGTTTTAAGCAAATTGTGTTTAATGTAAATGTACTATATTTGTTTGTTTGTATAGATATGTAAAAACTGTATATATATATGTGAACTGTGAGATAATTACCTTTGTGGAGAAATTTGGTTTACATTAAAAGAATTGGTTAAACCATATATGTGAACCTTATCTGTGGTGGCTCTCGTACAGGAGAAACTCTATTGTTCAGAATTTTCTGTAATTTAGTTTTGTTGGAAATGATCAAACCCAAAAATGGATAATTTATGGTATCCATTTTTGATAACTAGTTAGGTGTCTAACTATTCCGTAGGCTTTGCCTTCTTTATTCCTAGTATAGAACCGCAAGTACAGCAACATCATCACACCATCAAAGAACTGCAATCCCGGATCAAGGCCCTAGAATATAAAACAGACAATTTGGAGGGACGCTCCCGGAGGAGCAACATCAGAGTCATGAATCTACCAGAAGGGGCGGAAGGGGCCGACCCAATCAAATACGTCACGGCCTGGATCATAACTTTTACACCTGCCAAAGATTTGACTCCCTACTTCTCCATTGAACGGGCTCACCAGATTCCAGCGCGAAGGCCCAAACCAGGCCTGCCCCGCGACCATTCCTGATGAAACTCCTGCCCTTTCAGGACAGAGACACTATCCTCCGTGCGGCCAGAGCACACGGGAGACTGCAAGTGGAGGACAAGCAGGTAATGCTCTTCCCCGACTATTCCCGAGCTGTGCAACAACAAAGGGCCACCTTCCAGGTGGTAAAACGCACACTTTGCCAAAAGAACATTCAATACGCCCTCCTGTTCCCGGCCAAGCTCTAGATCATCTACAAAGGCACTACGCACTTCGTTACGGACCCGAAGGATGCAGCCGCCTGGTTGGAACAGCATGTACCCCATCGTCCGAACACAGCGAACACGCAAAACGATCGCCCACCGCGACGGTCCCGGCGACAGGGCCGTAAAGTCACCCTCACACAGCTCAGTGTCAGGTCCAGTCCGACCGGAACTGGTTCCCCGGACCTCACGCAAATCATAGCAGAACGCAAGGAGGCGATACAGGCGGTGGCAGCTCTCGACCCCACCGGGGGAGGCTCAGACGTGGAAGGAGGCCCTCAAGTATTCAGCTCTGAGGATGAGGACAGCAATGCACCCGCCTCCCGAGAGGACTCCGTGAAGCCCTCGATAGGGACACCCCAAACAGCAGACACACTAATATAGCAGCTACATACAGGCCCGGACCGCGCAGTAAACACGGCTTAACTTGTGACGAACCGCCACGGAAATGCACCAGCCGACTGCAGAACGGCGACAGCTGACAGGACTCACCACGAAGACCACACCGAACTGCATCACTCCAAATCTGTGCCAAAGTACCGGAACGACTGAGATGCCGAGGGTACAATTCCAAAGTTCATCTGACTCTGTGGCGGAGCCGGCAGCAGCCGGGGGGGGATGCCCAGCCACCACCCCGTAACAACGAACTAAAGAACACGAATGACACACAGTTTGGACGTATTGCCTCGAGCAATAGGTCCCCCGAGTTGGGAATGTTCCCCAGAGTTACAGTTTGTCCCCCTTTATATTCTTAGTCCCTTAGATACCCGGAGGCGGGCGGGAGAAAGAGGACATGATCACAACAGACATCCCTATATTGATGGGGCAGGGAAAGACCAAGGGGATGGGTCGGACATGAAGAAACGGACACTCAGAGAAGATCGCGAACTGCCTCGGTGAAGCATGGCCCCTAAAACGCTGAACACTGACTTAAAGTTTGTGACCTTGAATGTCAGGGGTATGCACACAGCCACTAAGAGGTACTCAGTGTACGCTTACATTAAAAGATTACTGGCTCAGGTGGCCCTCCTACAGGAGACACACCTGACAGAACAAAGATACGATGTTACCACGATTTCAAATACAACGCATGGCTTTACCACGCAAATTTTACATCGCAAATGTCTTTACCACGCAGAATAAAAGAACGCAAAATTTTACCACGCATAAAAATGTTAGTAAGCATCCAACATCCATTATGCCCAAAAATACACTAAAATAAAAATAATGAAACGGATAGGCAAAAAAAATATGTCTTCAGAAGTGACATTGTTTGTCTTTTGTCACTTTCACTGACCCTCGAAAAACGTGTCCCCAAGCAAGATGGCTGAATAATTCTTCAAAGAAGGTCACTTGTTAATTTGTAATACACCTTTTAAATTACACATTCAGTCAGCATTTGTCATCGTTTTTAATTTTTGATTCCAAAACATATTTTACATTTTTTTTCCGTTGTTTTTTTGGGGGGGGAGACCCCCCCAGCCCCCCTTTTCTAATTTTTCCCATTACCACCCATGCCTTTTCTACGTATCACGTTCTTAAGGTATGCGTGAAAACACTTCTAACAAAATTAAAAAAGGACTTTTTACGTACACGCAGAACGTATGAAGGTTGACCGGAATGTAACTTGCGTGGTAAAGACGATTGTGGAAGGCATACGCGTGGAAAAGACGTTTACGTGGTAAGTGCCCCGTTGTAAACATTACACGTAGTAATGCCTTTGTTGTAAATGATGTTTCCCGACAGAACCAGAGGTAGGCCGCCTTCATAGAAAATGGCGAGGCCTAGTGTGTGCCACGGCATACTCTGCCTTCGCCAGAGGTACACTAATATGGATCAGACCTGGTGTACCATTTAAGGAACAAACCCGTTTGATCGATAAAGATGGGCAATATGTAATCATGACCGGCCTCCTAGAAGGTCAGCCTATACTCCTGGGTTGTGTGTATGCCCCTAACACAGAGCAAGACCACTAGTGGGACAAACTGACCACAGTGCTAGCTGGTCATACTGGGATACCCTGGCTCCTGGGCGGAGACTATAACTGTGTATTAGATTTGCACCTAGATAGGTCGCACCCTCCTCCAGCGCACTCCCCAGCACACAAATAAACGGAACGTTTCCGCAAATGGGTAGACCACTGGGCATTGACGGATGCCTGGAGAACACAGTACCCAGACACAAGACTATACTCCTTGCACTCTATTCCCCATGACCTACGGGTGAGGCTCAATATATTCCTGTGTTCCGCAGATCTCCTGCCCAAACTACAATGCTCTGACTATCTGGGGCGGATAGTATTGGACCACGACGCACACACCGTAACCCTTAGATGGAGACCACCACACCTCCCGGTCCCCACATGGAAACTCATCTAGGAATGCCTCACTGATCAGGCATTTCGACATATACATGGGGAATTCATTCGGGAACACTTTATACACAACGCAGGCTCAACCTCTTCCAGAGCAGTAAAGTGGGTCGCATATAAGGTTAGCGCCCGAGGACACTGTATCCAACAGGTAGTAGGGGCACGCAGGACACAGGAACAGGCGCTACACAAAGCAGAGACAACGCTAGCGGACTTGTCCCGGGGTGTGGACCAAGGGAGGACCACCGCAGCATAGCTTTCAGTGGTGAAGCTTGCACACGCAGAAGCATTGTGAGACCTACGCAAATACAACTTCCGTGCATATGCAACACGGACACACAGGGAAGGCAATAGAGCAGGGGCATTACTGGCATGGGTGGTCAAACAGGACACAACATTGCATCCTATCACTGAACTGGTAGATGGGATAGGGCGTCCTCATCACTCCCAACCAGACATTCTGCACATATTTCGCACCCACTACGCAGCCGTGTACCGCTACCCAACACCAACAACACCCTGTGAGCTCACACAATTTCTAGGCACTCTGGTGCTTCCCACAATTTCCCCTGCGGATAAGAAAGACCTAGACAGTAAAATTACACCCTCCGATATAAAGCGTGCAACTGGGTCTTTGGCAAGGAAGAAGACGCTGGGAATGGACGGGTTCCCACTGGAATACTACAGTACATTTGCGGCCTGAATAGTGCCCCACCAAGCGTCCACATATGAGTAGGCCTTGTCCAGAAGTATACTACCCGCGTCATTTCGCGAATCCGTAGTGGTGACCTTTCTGAAACCCCACAGAGACCCCACACTCCAGTCCTCGTATAGACCCATAACACTCCTGAATACCGTTTGTAAGATCCTGGGGAAGATCCTGGCTGACCGCTATAGCCAACTTCTCCCCACCCTAGTGCATCCTGATCAATGCAGCTTTGTACCCAGACGTAACACCTCGCATAATCTGCGACGACTCTTCCATATCCAAGATAGAGTGCAGGACAGATTCCCCCACACAGCATGCTTGATTTTCGATTTCGAGAAAGCGTTTGATACTCTGACTTGGCCCCATTTGTTCGGTGTCCTCCAGAAGCTAAATATTGGCCCCACATTGATGGCATACACGAACCTCCTGTACAAGGGACTTACCTCTAGGGTAAGAGTTGGCAAGCTCATCTCTGCTCCATTCCTGCTAGAGAGGGGACCAGGCAAGGGTGACCACTCTCGCCCCTCCTCTTCGCGTTAGCGGTGGAGCCCCTGGCTATGCGGCTGCGACGTGAGGGAACGGCTTGGGGTGTCCCGCTCGCGGACGCGACACACTGCGTATCATTATACACGGACGATCTGCTAATTTACGTCCGAGACATTACAGTAGACCTCACCTCGATATGGACAACCCTACAGGAATTCGGAGACACCTCTGGTCTCAGAGTCAACTGGGAAAAGTCGACAATCTACCCACTCAGCCCTCACCTGGCACCACAGGACATAAGGATGGGCACCCAGACCCTAAAATGGAACGAAGTGGCCCCAGATATCTGGGAGTGCGGCTCTACCATTCCCCAACAGATCTATATGAAGGTAACCACCGCAAAGTACTGGCGAGCCTAAGATCGGCAGTGAATTTCTGGAAGACTCTACCCCTGGCCCCCATCAGCCGGGTGGCCATAACAAAAATGATAATGGTGCCCAGATGCTTTACCACTTTGCAACCTCCCCGTGATCCCACCCCAGTCTTTCTTCCATGAACTCAATACCCTGCTCACGACGCTGATCTGGGGGAATGGCCGACGCAGAGTAGCACTGCGCACATTATACTTGCCCACCACCAGCGGAGGCCTGGGGGCCCCGTCCTTCGAATCGTATTTCCTCGCTGCACAGCTTCACTGGCTGTCCCACTGGACGGTGAAGAGATGTGTAGGGGAAATGAGCATGGAAGCCGGCAAGCTACCACTTCCCGCCATCAGGAAAATGCTCCTACCTGGCACTAAACCAACACGCACACACCTGATCCAGGTCTCCATAGCTCGCAAATGTATGATGCGAATTCATAGAATGTCAAAGGGGCAACAACTCTACTCCCCACTGCTACCCTTAGTGGGTCTCCCTCGGGGGGAACACTATTACACTGCAGGAGCCCTGTGGATCTGGATTGATCATGACGTGACGGAAGTGGAAGCGTTGTCCCACGAAGGGTAACTGAAAACCTACAAGCAACTTGTCGACTGGTATGACCTCCCGCCAGGGCAATTTTTAACACACAGCCAACTCCAAGATAGCGCTAGCCAGCTCTGGGACCTACGGAATGGAGAACCCCCAACATTCCCGGTGCTTCACACGATACTTTGAATGGGAGCAGGTAGACACCTAGTAACATGGCACTACGAAGCGATCAGAGAACTTGTGAATGTCTCGCTAGACAACCTGAGACAATCATGGGAAGACGATGTAGGTAGGGTATTCCATGACAAGGAGTGGGCACGCGCCCGATCGAATACCCCAATAAGGTGTCCCGGAACGCATGGTTCAAAAACATACAGTTTAACATACTACATCGTGCATATCTCACACCAGACAAACTGCATCGATACTATCCAGATACACAATTCAAATGTCCCCGATGCCAGACAGTAGAGGCGAATTTCCGGCACATGTTCTGGGACTGCCCCTCCCTACAGCAATACTGGACCACGATACACCAAATACTCCTCGCACTGGTTCCCCTGCCACACATCGACACGTGGGAGGTCTGCGCTTTGGGAATCTACAAAAAGAAAAAATCTGAAAAACTGCAATGGCGATTTACATCCCTCGCTCTCCTCCTAGTAAAGAGAGCCATAGCCATGCACTGGAAAGCCCCCTCGGGCCCCCCAGAAGCAGCCTGGGTAGGAGCGGTAAACAAATGGGGGGCGGCTGAAGAAGACATTCTGCGGGAGGAGGAAGTGAAGGGCACACGCATACATCCAATCTCCCTATAATGGGCGCAACTGCTAATACAATTTAAACAGGAGACAACCATAGTTGAGACGCCAGAGCCATCCCCACCACAACCCCGCAGTCCCTCCCAACGCCCTAACCTGCCAGGTCAGGCCCTAGGAGAGTGAGTTCCTTGGCGGGAGGGTGTAACGAGACGGGCGACCAACCCCACTGGGAATAGCAGCTACTCCCGCTGCAGATTGCTCCCTTTTCCCCCGCAACCCCCGTGACACTCACCCCTCGAACCAACGGTCAATACACCCCCGCCCACCATAGCCACTCACCCTCGACAGCCCTCCGCGCTCCCCCCTTCCTCTTGTTTTTGGAAGAAGTTTCTTCCCATAGTTTCTCGTTCAGTTTCAGTCGGCGGTTTAGATACCGACTCACATATCGTCGGCTAGTGATTGACTACATTGCAAGGGGTCATTTATGCAAACACGGGGGAGACACCCACACCAGCCTCCACTATCACAAAACCTGAGGGACAAGTCACAGAGTGCCACGTCATCCTACACTGTTGACTTATTAGCAATCCACAAACGACGATGTGTATTCCCTTCTGGTGGAACGGAACCCAAATGTTGTAAATTAACTATGTTTGTTGACCTTATGTAATCACTTTGTGTGTACTAACTGATCTATGAAAAATATGTAGCCCTGCATGGGAATTTTGAAATGTAAAACCCAAATAAAAATATTTAAACAAAAAAAATCAGAGGCAGAGAGCTCAAGTATCTCCAAGGGTCGAGGCTCAGCAGAAGATGGTTGGCTAAAAACTGCAGCAACCTGAAAGGGACTGTTGGCACCTAAGAAGAGACCAGAGACAATAGGGAAGACAGTGATATAGATGAACAAGAACAGGTTGCTCATATTGACATTGTGGATAGAAGTCTGGACTCAACCTGTACTAAGCAAGAAGTAAAGAACAATCAGAAGTATTCCGGTCCAGGCTGGATATACCTTTCCAAAATCAAGTTTGACTCTAACGACTGCCTGGCTTACATTGATGAGCCTCCCTGAGACAAAAAGACAACAGGACGGGAACCTAATCAGGCTAATTATTCACAAAAGTTTGAAGAATGGATAGAGAGCTAGGGTAATGGACGGAGGAGGATAGCTCATTTAGGTATCCAGTTGACCCAGAATAAAAATCTGGGTAGTTTTCGAGATAGGATAGAGACAATGGGATAACACCTAGAGGACTAACCACTCTACTTGAAATCTCCTTGATCTGATTTAGGTTAACATGGCGCAGCAATGCTGCAAAATCTTGCTTGTAAGCTTGCCAGTTGCCATTTCTATCTCCTTGTTTGGATAGCTGATGGATGTTTATTTGTTGGGAGAAGATATCCCTCATGTGCCTAACATCTCTACTCTTGAATCTGTAGCTAGACCGCACCTACCTAAAAGTAGGGTGTCTCACATTCCCCAGCATGAGGGTGTGTATAGTTGTAATGTATAGTATTAAATGTTAGCTGAATATGTGAAAGTCATGGAGGTGTATGACTGTTTTGTTTGCTCTGATCTTCCAGCTTCCACAGCCAGGGGAGCAGCCTACATTCACTTCCCTCTGTCATACTCTCTTTTGTTCAGTCATTTTAAAACGTTTATATAAGCAGGATTACATCAAACTGTTTTATTATGATTTTGATGATCCAACTTTCTCTCGGAGGCCAAATTTACAGTGTGATTTGTGACCAGGGGCCGCACCAGTGGGGCGGGGTCAGTGAAGGGGCGGGTCAGTAGGAGCAGGGCTAGAGTAAAATAAAATTCTACTGTTTCAAAACATTACTAGACAATGCTGTATTTCCAAAGCAGATTTGACTACAAGGAGCACATTTTTATAATATTTGTTTATTATCAGACAATAGAAATCTAAAGTGATTCCATAGCAATTTGCAATAACCGGATATTCAGCACAGGCCCATTGGAGCACAGGCTTCAGAGTCCAAACGTACATATTACCTTCTGAGCCACTGTAAAAAGTAGAGGGAACTTACCAGAGGCACAATTTTCCAGAATTCCTTTGGTGCTTGCCCCAAAAATTGATGCTTTGAGGGCTGAATTGTGCTGCATGTCAATCAGCTCTATTTCTACTTGCACCCTTTCCATACCAATAAGGGCAACAATGTCTGGAGAACCGGGTCTTTTGGGCCGGGCGGCGCAGGGCACGCCTTAATCCCCGGGCTCACCTGCCTTGTTACTAACAGAGACACGAGACACTCCGTTGAGCGTGGAAGCCAGATTTATTAGCTGCAGCTAAGCACAGTTGTCCGAGAAGTACATGCAGAGTGTAAGTTCTGAAGAGACTGCCACTTCAATCCGTGGCGTACAATCTCTTATACAAAACACATTTACGATATCCCACTCCCCGCACACACAAAACGAACCAATAGGAAGAGTTGGAAAACAAGTTATCAGGTATCCCAGTATACGCCTCTTTCTCGGACCCCGTGTGTCACCCCTCCCAACAAATTAATCAGTAATGGTGCTCACAATCCCCTCTCGCAGGTGACAGGAGATGCTAGTGTGTCTCAAAGGATAGTTGTGTAATAGGAGCATACAAGGAGAGAATAGCGAAGGCCAGTCGGATAAGATAGTATAAGGGAAGAATAGGAGAGGGCAAATAGTCGGCTGAGACAGGGATCAATCGAACCAGACATGGATTAACAAACTCGGCCAGAACCTGACATCGGGTTTCATGAACAAGGACAATAGAATTACTTTTTAACTAAAAGGACACGTAGCAACTGGAAAAGCAGAAACTTCGCGTTCGCCGTGCCGCCTGAGTGAGAGCAACACAAAATGGCGACAGGACACAAAATGGCGACAGGACACAAAATGGCGGCTAGATATTGGACGAAATCCAAAATCGCAGAACCTCAGACCCTCCTTTTGCCATTACTCAGGCAATACACCAGGGACTCAAGTCAATCTGAATCGATATCAATGGCCATGAGGTCCTCGAGCTGTTGCTGTAGCATCATTCTTATGTTCTCTGTTTTTCGTCATGCAGGCTTCGGGACACACATAGCAGCACAGAGGCCACATATTACGGGTCCACCCTGCACACAAAGGCAACAAGAGAAGATGATAGCCAAAATCATTCCAAGGAAAGTTAATATCTTCCATCCCCTTGTGGACAGTAGTCCCCAAAACCATCCCATCACAGACCAATCTCCCGTGTCCTGATGTATAGACTCGGAGATGGTATGCAACCTAGAGATAGCTTGGTATACTGTAGGGGCATTATCAGGAATATAAACACAGCAACTAGACCCGATCAATTTACAGACTCCACCCCTATCTGCAAGGATAATATCTAAGACTATCCGATTTTGTAAAGTCATAAGACGATCCGTCCGAAGCTCGGCGGTCACATTACTCAAGGCTCCAGAAGTTTTATTTATGGTAGCCTCAACAACACGAGCTAGGTGTCTGATGTCTCTGCTATTGGCCATTGGGCCCCAGAAAGGAAGCAACCCTTTGATGAAGTCAGCTACCTCCTGTCCTGCTGTGTCCTTCTGATCAAAGACTCCTCTACCATGCCTCTTTCTGTGATGACTTGAAGGAGCAGTATAGGTTGGGGGAAGAAGAAAAGCCACATGACATGTTCCTGAGAAATAAGTAGGAAGCCATGTATAGGCTCTATCATGACAGATGAAATATGTGCCTTGTGATGGCACTAACAGTGAGGGAATCTGAGGTGTATAGACATACGTATAAGAACAGATACTCCTCTCTGGCTGATTCTTGACATTCTGACCATTGATTTGTAAGCAAAAATTACCTCGATGAGGCACAGTCCAGATTGGCGGAGAACTCCTTAGTTTAGCCTTTTCTGTAAGGCTGGTGACATATCGTGTTATGTTCCATCCATCATATGCTCTCTTCTCATCTACAGGAATCTTACTAATCTGAGCAATCTTAGCCATAGTCACAATTCCCTTAACCAAAGTACTATGACTAAAGTCTGCTCCACCACCATATGGACTGCCAGGAGGGTATCGCAACTGATTCTGGTAAAGATTAGAAAACATAGCCAGATAATCCCAGGCGGAACCTTCATAGGAGAATGGAAAAACCAGGTATGGCATGCCTGTGGAGTAGGGGTTTGGGCGGACCGGAATAACAGGCGGGGAGGCCGGATGTAGTGCGATATGATCAGCGAGATTTATTGACTTTGCAGGGTATGGAAGGGAAGTCACAGGGAAAATAAAGTTCGGTAGGTCCCGGATGTCCTCCGCTGGGTGGGCGTCGTCTGGAGGGGTTCTCTGCTGGGCTGGGTCGTCGGGTGAGGGTCTCTGCTGGGCTGGGGTCGTCTTGTCCTGGGATGTGCACCGGTGTCCCTCGGAGGTATATACAAAGGAGAGAAAGTACAGGGCCGTTAGTCCTTTAGCGAAGGACCGTTTGAGTACTGTCACCGACACCGGGTTGTGAAGGTTTGGAAAACGAAATGTGGGGGCGGGACGGTAAGGAAGGCTAAGAAGGGGAGGGCAAGAAAGAGGAGGGGAAGAGGGTGATATCGTGAAGGGAAGGTGCAATGGCCTCTATACAAAATACAGTGCGAGTGGTAGGGTTATCTATAATGTACAGTGGCTCTGTGGTCTGTCAGGTGAGGTCCTATTTACACTAATTTACAACTATCTACAATGGGAACACGGAGAATAGGTAACAGTGTACTCCCGTGCCCCGCCGCAACTCTCCAGCGAGTTGCGGCCGCTCTCCAGCAACCTCCTGAGGACTCCACCAGTCTTCGGACCAGACGTCCTCCTCCTCGTCCTCGCCTCGGGTCTTCAACTCGCCTCCGCTCTCCATCACGGGTTCTTTGCTTGCTGCCTCCTGCCACAGGTCTGCTGCTCGGAACACTCTCCCTTCCGGGTTGTCGGCTTTTCTCTGTTCCGGGGATGTGCTTCCGGGGTCAGGGGGGGACCGCTTCCTGGTCTCAACGCGTTGCCACTGGTTCCTGTAGGGGAAGAGAGAGGGGAGGAGTCCTGGTTGACAGGGACGCGCTATGGCCGGGCTCGGAGACCAGGGACCTCAGGCTCGGACGCCGCCCCGCTGAGGTAAGGGCCGCTTCCTTTCCACATCCCTTTCCCTAGCAGTCTTTCTTGTAGGGGTGGTGGGTGTTGGATAACGGCAGAGATAATCCGCGTTACCCTGTTCCAGCCCTTTCCGGTGTAATGTTTTGAATCGATAGGGTTGCAGGGATAGGAACCACCGGAGCACTCGGTCGTTGTGGCTCCTGTTGTGGGCCATCCATTCCAGCGGGGCATGATTGGTGTACAAGACAAATTCACGTCCCTCTAGGTAATATCTAAGGCTTTCCACTGCCCACTCAATAGCCAGTGCCTCTTTTTCCACAACTGCATAATTCATCTCACGAGGGAATAGCTTTCTACTGAGGTAGAGGATTGGCCTTTCCACCCCTTTCGGGTCCTTCTGTGACAGGACAGCCCCAAACCCTGATCGGAAGCATCCGTCTGAAGGATGAATGGCTGTGTGAAGTCGGGGCTAATAAGTACAGGTTCGGAAACTAAGGAGTGCTTGAGCTGGTTAAATGCATGCAATAACAGAGAAGAGGGGTTCTGTAGTTTCTCATCGGTTCTAGTGGCTTTCTTTAACAAGTCGGTCAACGGGGCCGCAGTTTGGAAAAGTTGGAGATGAACCTCCTATAATAGCCCAATAGACCGAGGAAGGCCCGAAGTTCTTTCTGTGTTTGGGGGAAGGTTATGGCCTGGATGGCCTTTATCTTGTTATCCTGGGGTCGGATAACCCCTTCACCCAACAGGTACCCCAGATATTTTACGCTTTGGGCAGCTAGGGGAGTCATGGAGGCCTGGCGTATTGGGAATGGGGCTGTAGTACCCGGTTCATGGCCCTCTGAAACGTAGCCGGGGCTCCGTGGTGCCCGAAGGGCATTATCTTGAATTGAAACAGGCCCTCTGGGGTTTTTCTTTTATCTTCTTCTTTTAATGGTATCTGCCAATAACCCTTGAACAGGTCAAGGGTGCTTATGTACTTGGCCTTGCCTATGCGTTCCACCATCTCATCTACGCGGGGTAGGGGGTAGGTGTTGAAACTAGAGACCTTGTTCACCTCTCTGAAATCTATACAGAATCTTGTGGAGCCATCGGGCTTGGGAACCAGGACGATGGGCGAATTCCAGCTGCTGATGGACGGCTCTATGATGCCCATCCTCAACATCTGATCCGTCTCTTCTTTAATGATGGCCCTGTGTGCTTCGGGGATCCGATAGGGCTGTTGTCTCACTGTTTTTCCCGGTTCCGTGTGTATGGCGTGTTCTATAACGGTTGTGTGTCCCGGTAGGGAGGAAAAACTCGCTTTTAGGGTGGTCAAGGACCGTCTGAGGTCCTGTTTGTTTCTTTCAGGCAGGTCTGGGTCTATGCAACCTTCAAAAGGGAGGGTTTTCTGGGTTTGTGTCCCGGATAGCACAGGGCGTGGTCCCTCCCATTTTTTCAGGAGATTCATGTGGTATATCTGGGTTAGACCTCGGGTGGAGTCTGTTTCGATTTCATACGTGGCAGGGGTCACTTGTCTTAGGACGGGGAACGGGCCCTGCCACTGACCTAGCAGTTTATGGTCGGAGGATGGCATGAGTAGCAGTACAAAGTCCCCAGCGACAAAGGAACGGGCTTTGGTTCCTTTGTCGTACTTGTGTTTCTGCGTGGTTTGGGCGGTTACCATATTCTGCCTCACTAGCTCTCTTATTATATCTAAGTGGGTCTTAAGGTTGTCCAAATATTCGGGTAAAGGCCGGGTTTGGTCTGGTTCGGCTTCCCAGGCCTTTCCGAGCCATGTTCAACAGCGTACGTGGTGCTCGCCCATACAGAAGCTCATAGGGTGAGTATCCAGTACTGCTTTGGACCTTACACCTGATTGCAAATAGAGCAAGGGGGAGCATCTCTTCCCATCTTTTACTCTCCAGGCCTAACAGTTTCTTGAGGGTGGTTTTTAGGGTAGCGTTATAGCGTTCCACTAACCCGTCTGTTTGGGGGTGGTAAGCCGAGGTTCTTATTTGTTTAAAACCCAGGTGGGAGCATACTTGGCGTATGAGGGAGGAGACAAAAGGGGTCCCTTGATCCATTAGGATCTCACGGGGAAAACCTACCCGAGAAAAAATGGAGATGAGGGCTTTTGCAATATTCTGGGTGGTGGGTTGACGCAGGGGAACTTCTTCCGGGAAGCGGGTGGCATAGTCCACCAAAACCAGAGCATACCTACACCCACTCCTAGAAGGTAGCATGGGTCCTATGAGGTCCATCCCTACTCGGCTAAAGGGTACATCGATAAGAGGGAGGGGTTGTAGAGGTACCCTAGGGGGTCGATACCGACTGTTCTTCTGGCAAACAGGGCACTCTCTGCAATAACGTTTTATTTGTCCGTACACACCAGGCCAATAGAATTTCTCCAGCATCGTTTGTCCCGTTTTTTCGTCACTAAAATGACCCCCCAGTAAGTGACTGTGGGCCAGAAACAGTACCTTGTCACGAAAAGGGCCGGGAATTATCAACTGAGGGATTTGTTGGGGCCCTCCCTTCCTGTACAGGAGACCCTTCTTTTTGAAGAAGTAAGGACCTACTTGTAGCGGGTCCTCGTTGTCCATGGCACGACCCCAAGCGTCCTGTAATACAGGGTCTTCTTGCTGGGCCGCGCGGAACTCCCTATCAGTTTCCCAAGTATGGGTGTCCACTTGAACGGGATAGGCCATAGAATAGTCCCTTTTTTCCTTCTTCTTTTGGCTATTTGATTTGAGGGGTTTAGGAGGTGGTTCCAACGAGGGAGAGGTTTGGGAAAACGGGGCCTCGGCCCACCATCTCTCCAGTGAGTCGGTGGTATCATGAGGAAGGCGGGGAAGACCACTGTAGTCGCTACCCAGGATGACTTGTTCTGCTTGTTCTGGTAGGTTGGGCACCAAACCGACTGTTAGCAGACTCCCTTCAACTGTGGGGTGTTGTACTCGCACTCTTGCTGTTGGGTAGCTCTTCGTGTCACAGTGTACACATTTGATGGCCACAGTACCGGTCACGGGGCCGATAGGGGTTGGCAATTCCTGGGGTCGTAGGACGCTCTGCCGGCACCCAGTATCGGCAAGGGCCATCACTTGGTGACCCTCTATTCTTACCGGACAGCGGAAAGGCGGAGGGGTTGCTTCAGCGGTGAGACAAACATAGTTCCTGGCAAAACCAATGTCCATGGGTTCCTCCTTCTGCGGGCATATGCGGGCTATGTGCCCGTATCCTCCACAATGATAGCACTGAGGACCGGGAAGGCTTGGTCGAGACGGTCCTGGGTAGGGTAACAAGGGAACGGGATCAGGTTTCTTGGGCAGGGGGAGCCTTTGGGCCCGGAGGTGGCTGCCATGTGGTACCCGGGGAGGATGTTCATCCTTGATTTTGTGGAATTCTTGCACCCT
The DNA here is from genome assembly GCF_964263255.1 of Lissotriton vulgaris. Classification (NCBI taxonomy): domain Eukaryota; kingdom Metazoa; phylum Chordata; class Amphibia; order Caudata; family Salamandridae; genus Lissotriton; species Lissotriton vulgaris. The sequence goes on from NC_141699.1 coordinate 825,836,045, forward strand.
GCTGTAGGCGCTGGCTATCTCTACTGCGCTCTCTAGCGTCAGGCGGGCGTGTTGTCGGACCCATTTTTGAGTAGCCGGATGGAGTGAAGCCAAGAACTGCTCCAGGTAGATCTTCGAGAGGATGTCCTCCTTCGAGGCCGTGGCAGGCTTCAGCCAAGGATTGGCCAGGTCCCGAATACGAAACGACAAAGCCCGGGGTTTCTCCTGGGGCCCTTCTCGTGCTTGCCTTAGACGAACCCTGTAGGTTTCATCATCGATCCCAAGACGCTCCAGGATGCAGGTTTTTATGTCATTATAAGGGGTTTGTCCCTGTATGTTTGCCTGTTGATAGGCTGCCTGTAGTTCCCCCGTCAATAGAGGACCCAGGTAGTGACCCCAGCGATCGGCAGGCCAGGCAGAAGCCTGGGCCACGCGTTCAAAGTTTGTGAAGAAGAAATCAGGGTCTTCACCTGGCACGTATTTTTGCAAAACCACTGAGGGTAGTGAGGCAACAGGTCTTTGCTGTCCCATGACGTCGGTGAGTCACCCTATGGCTTGATCCTGAGCGGCGCCCTGGTCCTTCAGGACGTCATGTAGCTGTCCGCGATCGTCCTCGGCCTTCTTGAGGAATCGCTTCATCATTTTACCTAGTTGCTCTTGGCTTTGCGCCAGCTTCTTTACTGCGGCCTCCATGCCTCCGGTATATCCCACTTCTAACACCAGGTGCGGAGTAGGGGTTTGGGTGGACCGGAATAACAGGCGGGGAGGCCGGATGTAGTGCGATATGATCAGCGATATTTATTGACTTTGCAGGGTATGTGTGAGAAGATGGCCTGATATATGATGTCTCCAATTCTGGGGGCACCTTGTATCAGTCCAAACAATCCCTTATGGTGATGGTTGTAAGTCAACCTTATAGACAAGCTATCCTAAGGGTAGCACGGACTAAGCAGCCTTAAAGGCTTAACTCAAGAGGGCATGTGAAGCAAGCTGTTTTACCAATCATAATCCTGTAATATCAAATGAAGGGACACCACACAAGTTATATATTATAAAAATATATGTATTTATTACTAGAATAATCCTCTGTACTCTTTATGAGTGCAGAGGCACGAGCGTTTAAACAAAAGCACAGTTAAACATATTAAAGTTGCACAATCATGGATGAGGCCCAGGGGCCACTCAAACCATATATTAAAAAAGTGGTATAAGTATCACTAATCGAACAGTGGTCAGGCCTAGGGCCTGGGGAATCGCTGGGAGCAATCAGGACTAGCAATGCTGAAGTCGGGAAAAGCCCGCGGGATTCGGGTGCAGAGCTGAAAGCACACACATGCACCAATGCAAAGTCAATGGTGCGTAAAAGTTATCGAGTTACTGTTTTAAGAGTCTTCTGACTGACCTAGAAGGACAAAACTTTAGACCTAGACACTAGAGGTGTATACCAATACAGGAGCACCGGCGTTCAAGAGTTACTTCACCCACAGGAAGCGGGTGCACAGGTGCAAAGTCGTGTCGGCTTTCGTCATGTGGATCTATGGAGCCTGGAGGTAATGATGCTGCAGGCGGCCAGAAAAGAAGTGTCCGGTGCGATCCAAGGGTGGATCGAAGCTGAAGGGTACCTGAAAGCAGAGGGGACAGAGTCAGGGTCACTCAGCAGTGACCAGGGTGGAACCAGGAAGGAACCAGGCAATGTCTGGCGCAATCAGGTGGTTGTCAAGAAGCTTGTCTCCCCTGCCACGTGGACTCTGGGGCACCGAGGATGTCCAGGAGTGGACCACGAGCTGTCCCACAAAGGTTCTCACTGTTGGCGGTGTCGGCTTTTGGATTGGAGCAAACAATCCTTGGCAAGTGCAACCCACGCAGGATTCAAAGTTTGCTTCTTACTCGGACCAGGAAGGTCAGAGCGGGTGCTCCTTTTCAGGGGAGCAAGGACCAGTCCAGAGCAACCGGACTGGTAGAGCAAATTAAAAGGTTTGTAGGTACTGGGGCCGCTAGCCAACGGGCAAGCGACCGAACCAACGCATTGAGCAGCAAAATGCAGAAGAGCCCCATGCAGCACTCGGAGAGTGTGGAGGGGGTAGCTTTGGTGCAAAAACTGCACAGGGCTTGGGCTTCTCAGACCCCAATGCACAGCATTGAGGGAGCCTCGGGAGCTGCAGGGTCAGCGCCTTGTAATTTTTCCAAGATGGCCGGCCCCACGCTTCAGGTCGCCTCCACGGGTGTCAAATTCGCTGGGACTGTGGATCGGGCTGTAAGAAAGCAGGAACACTGGGTCTTGTTGATCTCTATTGCTTGAGTTCCGGTGGGAACTGCAACAAAGCAAATGGTGAGGTGCTGGATGGTGCCTATTTGCACAGGTTGGTCACTCCTTGACCACAAGGGAGAATCTTCAGTCTTCTACGTCGAGTAGGATGTCGAAGGGTCCAGAGTTTCATTTCATAAGTTTCAGTCAGGATAATCTGATGTGCGTTGGCACTGCTCCCACTCTTATACCAATCTAGTGGGCTGGATTACCAGCTAGGTCCCTCCTATGGGTGGGACCCAGGAAGGGGGTGGTTACACCCCTTTCCCTTTGTCCAGGGTCGCGCTGGGACTGGGGCTGGTGAGCCCCAGAACCGGTTTGACCGGATTATGCAAGGGGAAGCCTTGTACTCCCTAGGCAGTGTCTGATTTCATTCAACCCACCCTGCCCCAATACACTATCTCCTGTCTGGGGAGGTGTAGCACCTCCCTGCGACAGGAAACCCTTTGTCCAGGCCTCCTCTGCCAAGTTTCGGTCAGCAGCAGGAGGTCAGACTTGTGTCGGTGGCAGCAGCATCCATTTTGTGATGCTGAGGCTCTGGTTAGAATTAACCGTGTTTCAGTAAAGTAACATGTCTCCTCCCTCTAGAAGGGTGGGATGCTACCCCCGTCACCAGGACTGGTGAGGGGGTAGTATTCCAAATCATATGACACCTTACACAACATGTTTTGATAAAGCCAAGCCAAAGTTAGCACATAACCGCGAGGATTATAATGCACTTAAGAGTAAATGGTATGGCAATATTCCGGAACAGCTAAGGGAGTTGGTCCCGACAGCTGCAGACAGGCTCAGCTCATGCTAGAGCACCATCTCACATAAAACCAAGCACTCTGCCTCCAGGATTGTTAAGGCCTGCCATAGGAGTGACTTATAGGTATATATGTGTCCAGATATAGGTTTAGATATAGGTATACTATATCTAAGCAAGGGGTGATTACACCACCTTGCCCCAGCTGAGTGATCAGCCAGTTGTGTCAATTTAATAACCAGCCAGGGGTGGCAAAAGATATGCTGCAGCCCCTGGTAGGCCTTGGATGCACCTATGCCATTGGCACCTATAGTGCACTGTATATGAGCTGACAAGGTGTCCAGTACCAAATTGGTTATGTACCTATTATACATGGAGTCCATTTTAAGAGAGAGCAGATAGCCTGGGGCCCTGATTAGCAGGGTCCCAGGCCAACTAAGTCGAAAACCAGCTAAACACTAGGAAAAAAATCTGGGGTAACCATAGTCAGTCATGCACCCTCCTACATAACCCCCCCTCCCCCCCCAAACGAAAGGAGATAAGGCTATCCTTGACCAGGTAAGCCTATATTACCTGAGTGGCCATATAAGGAGGAACCTGCACTGGCATGGTTACCCCCTGTGTAAAGGAAGAGTTCTCCCAGTGTAGTTTTAGGTCCAGAGGGGGGGGAGAGATAAGAGAACCAAAGCTAAGAAAGTACCTCTGATAAGACCTATATTACTTTACAGTGATATTTTTCACATATACTTTAGAAAAGGATGCTATATGTAAGAACAAGTCATTTCATTTATTCAAAACATTATTTTATTATTTTTCTCTTTTTGCCTTACGGTTTAAATATTCATACATAAATGTGAATTACTGTGAAAACATGCAAAATGATTTATAAATAACAATTTATCTATATTTAATTGTTCATCACATAGTACAATTAGAACAAGAGAACCCCAAACAATTCATCTTATCCTGTTATCATTCATACCATCATACATACCACTGCACTCACTACCCAGTCTAAAAGAACAAATATAAACAAAATTAACATAAACTCACATTGGGCTAACACAACATTATTCTACAAAGACCTCTATAAGTGTAGAGAGAGAAGTCCTAGAAATCAATCACATATAGATTTAAACATTGTTTAAACGCAGGTCCTTCTATCTCTATATATGTGACCAATTTATAGTACATATGAGGCTCTTTAGTGCGTACGGCCTACGTACGTTTCGGTGACTGTTGATATTTGAGTGAAAAAGAACAGGAGTGAAACCCATAAACCAAACTGGGACTGGGTATAGAGGATATATAGGATACAATGTCCCAATAGGTATCAATGTCAAAGACAGTTTGAAAATTGCATACAATAAGTATTACAAGGAAGGAAACACAAGGAGTCTTAGTACATTTGTGAGAAGGTTATTAATCACCAACTTGTTGGAAATGGGAAGCACAGTTAAAAAGCAGCACTGTACATGAGAGACTTTCATGAAGCAACCCAAATGACACTTGGTGACAAGGTGATGACAAAGTGAAAGTGACGACGCAAGTGAACGTGGTGAACAGTGTGGTCGGCGCAAAGTGATTGGGAACATTCAGAAATAGGCTTCACATTGAATATACATGATTAAAATGTTCAAATTTGGCACAGTTATGAGCCTAGAGATAGTGCGCCAAGAAATCGCGCTGTGTTTGTCGACGGCGTTTCGATCCTCGGCGATTTGGGATCCTCTTCAGGACAGGGTTGACGATGATTTTGGAGTGCTGAAGTCAATGAGCGCTGACAGAGCGGGGGGGTCAGTCGTCCAATGATTGTAGGTCCAGGCGATCAGAGGTGAAGCAGTGATCTTGGCCGGGGGGTCCAGGTCTCAACGTATTGAGCCGGTATGGCGCCTGAGTTAATCTGGCGCTGGAGCCGAATGAATCCGTAGTGATGGGTTCCCGCGAAGGAACACGGGTTCCTTCGCGGGAACCCATCAACGACGACTGACCCCCCCGCTCTGTCAGCGCTCATTGACTTCAGCACTCCAAAATCATCGTCAACCCTGTCCTGAAGAGGATCCCAAATCGCCGAGGATCGAAACGCCGTCGACAAACACAGCGCGATTTCTTGGCGCACTATCTCTAGGCTCATAACTGTGCCAAATTTGAACATTTTAATCATGTATATTCAATGTGAAGCCTATTTCTGATTGTTCCCAATCACTTTGCGCCGACCACGCTGTTCACCACGTTCACTTGCGTCGTCACTTTCACTTTGTCATCACCTTGTCACCAAGTGTCATTTGGGTTGCTTCATGAAAGTCTCTCATGTACAGTGCTGCTTTTTAACTGTGCTTCCCATTTCCAACAAGTTGGTGATTAATAACCTTCTCACAAATGTACTAAGACTCCTTGTGTTTCCTTCCTTGTAATACTTATTGTATGCAATTTTCAAACTGTCTTTGACATTGATACCTATTGGGACATTGTATCCTATATATCATGTTGATATTTGAATCAACTTCTTCAGGGCCAACAATAAGGAAAACAAATGGACATATAACAGGTACAATACACCAACAACTAAAATGCGGGGGTTCTTCAATTTCTCTATTTTGTATTAGCTAAGGGTTCCAATTAACCTGCTGATTAGACTTTAAGAGGAACGCAGTATATTCAATTGATGACTGTATCTGTTAGTTAGTACATTGTTACTTTGTCTTGTGAGGGGGCCAACTGCTCATGAGGCTCACACCTTAGAATTTTTTGTTTCTGGTTATACTGCCTGGTAATTTTACTTGTGTTGTAGAGGAGGGCAGGGTAAGACTTTTCTTCCTGTCCCTGTTGAGAGGTTGGCCGATGATAACAGATTACTACGCCATTGATTTTTTAAGGGAATCTGTCATCTGCCGGGAGTCCTCTGGTATCCGTAATCTGTTATCATCGGCCAACCATCAGCCTGGCAAGCCTTTATTGTCAGCCCGCGGACCTTGCCTTGCCATTTCTTTGTTCCCAGTGAGTAAACACAGAAGATGGCCGGAAGAGCATACGTGGTGAATACGTATTAAATACGTATTCACTATGTATGCTCCTGTATTTACTGCCGGCCTCTGACTGTGCCCGCCTCTGTGACTTCACACACGGCACCAGCGGGAGGCAAAGCTGACTTTTAAAGGGTCTTTTGGGAAGCTTCCTGTTTCAGTGTTTCTAATTCTATCCTCTCCTCCCGCAGCCTCTTCTCCGCCGGCAGCCTCTTCCACCCACAGCATCTTCGTCTCTGCCCACAGCTTGCACTTCAACTTGGTAAGTGGCTTAGTTTTTTTCTGGTTCCAGTATCCCCTGGGCCCCCACTCTGCCTATTCCTTACATTTGTATTTTACATTTACTGCTGTAGTGTGACAATGCATTTCATGAAAAGGAATACAAAGTAGGGTTGCCAAAAGAAAAATTCCAGCCATGTGTTGTTTAAGGAGCCTGTAAAGACATTGTCTTGACACTAAATGGGGTTATCAATAAAAAAGTATGTATTCATTTGTAATGTGACTTTTCTGTCTTTGTTCCCATTAATTATCAGTCACTTATCATTCAAGCAGCCCTGGAACACAATTAAAAGTGTTTTCTATTTATATTTGCGGTTCGAAGTATGCACAGATAAGTGCTGAAGATGCAGCTTTACGTGACTGTTTATTTTTGTACCACTGGGACATCAACATCAAGAGCTGGCAACCCTAATCATAAGACTGGAAGTTTGTTGCAGGATCAGCACGTTATTTTTTTCTCCACCCTCGATCCCTGATTAATGCCATAACAGCAATAGTTTAACTTATATCTGAAACCCTACGCCGCTGTCAATAACATGCTGAGTTACTTCAAGGGTCTGGGAATGCACCCTGCATTCAGACAACTCACTCCTCATTCTCGCCCTTCACTTTCACGCTCACCCTGCATTCACAGCAATCACAATGCACTCACACTGGTCACCATGCACTCACACTCACACCATTCACAGCCACTCACCCTGTACTCACAATGAGCACTCTGTACTCACAATGCACTTGTGCTGTTCACCCTGTACCTCACCTGCAGTCACACGAGCACACTACTCATCCTGCACTCATGTGACACTTCCCTCACCTGTGCCCCTCACTGCTCGATCTGCAATCTCACTCAAACAAGCCCATTGCTAACTATGCATTCATTTGTCCCACTCTGCACATTTTTTCGCACCCAAATTCATAAGGTCACCTCACTCACCCTGCAGTCACTCCTCTTACTCTACTCTCACACTGTCGCATCACTCACCGTGCACTCACATGGGCACTCCTGCCACCCACACAGCACAGCGGGTTAATGTGCCTGCTACAAAGAACGTCTACCATGCACATGCAGATCACAGAACTGAGTGTGAGTAAACTGTGAGTAACTCTATAAACAAAATGAAATATTTGTCAGAAAGGTGCTATAGAGAGACAAGGTGCATTGTTGGTGAGTGGTAGTGAGGGAATTCCTGGAGAAGGGGGAAATGGGGAGGGGGCGCCAAAAAAGACTGTTACACCTCGTGCGACCAGTGCTAGGGCCAGCCTGAAGTTCGGGTCGAGTTGCGCCCCTGTGTGTGTGTATGACGGGTCTGGTGGCTCAGTGGACTAATGCGTCTACTGCAGGGGACTGTGTTCGACCTCATGGTCACAGGTTCAATCCCAGTGGGTCCACTCAGCCTTTCATCCAACTGAGGTCAATAAAATGAGTACCATTGAGTTGGTTAACAATGAATGGGTCAGATGTACGAACATTTTAAATTGCGACTCTTGATTGCGAGTAGCAAATTGTTAGTCGCAATTTAGAATGTACAACAGTGTGAGAAAACTGATTGCGATTCCCAATGGGGTCCCAACATGCGAGGCTCATGAATATTAATGAGCCACTCACAATTTGCGACCCCACTGGGAATGGCTGGCCCTCCCAGGGATGGTGGCCTACTGGGCCCAGCAGACCTCCATGTTTGAAACTGCTTTTCAATAAAGCAGGTTTTTTCTTTGTAAATACAGCCTGTTTTCCTTAAAGGAAAACAGGATGCATTGAAAAAAGAAAAATGAAACGTTTTTGTTTCATTTTTTAAGAGCAGGCAGTGGTCCCTGGGACCACTGCCTGCCCCTAAAAAATATTTCCCCCTGCATTTGCAAAGGGGAAGGGGTCCCCTGGGGACCCCTTCCATTTTCCGAGTGCATTACCACCCTGATGAAGAGGGTGGAAATTTGCGAGTGTTTTGTGACCAATTGTGGTCGCAAAACATTCATACATGGCTTTGGGGTTGCTATTAGGAAGGGAACGCCACTGTAGTGTAGTTCCTATTTTCCCAATAGGCCCTGCGCATTGGAATAACATAAACAATAGTATGGACGTAGAAGTGCGGATCTTCCAGGTCTCTACTGACTATGCTAAACTTAATTGGGTTTGTTACCAACTAGCTCAGAGGTCACTGGAAACTTTCTTGACTGAATAGGAAGTGATCAGCTTCCCTGGTACAGACAAGAAGGGATTCAGTTTTCCAACAACCGCATAAACATGACAACTTTGCTCCTTGGAATAAGAGTCAATCTCTAGAGTCGTGTGAAACAATAGACAGTTATTTTACTCAGTCAGTTTTGTGCAGATTACTTTCACCAAAGTGCAGAGAATAGAGAGACGGGCGTTTTCAATAAAAAGGTATTATTTATTGAACAGTCTTTCTTCTCGTACAAGAGAAATGTATTGCTACAATTGCAAGACTTGTTATTATAAAAAGTGTGTACAGTAAAATGAGGATTGCGAAATAATACTGTAAAAGCATTGATATGGTTTCTTAGCCATACAATGGTTTAAAATGAATAAAACATATATGCATTCATATATACATTAGGCTAACATACTCAACTGGTGCTTCTAACTACGCCTACCCCAGTGTACCTGACCTAAGCCTAATACTTGGGAGGGGAGTAAGTAAGTAGCTTTAGTTAAGTTGGTTTTGCCAAGGTTTGCTTCAAGAATTCTCTCTAAGGGTTTAGTCAACACCATACCTCTGAAATAGAATGTTGGAGGTCTGGTATCTCCTTCCAGGGACTCGATATCCCAGTCACTCGCAAGAGTAGGCTGGAAACGCCGGAGCTGGATTTCTCGGCAGGAGAAAAGACAGCGTCTCTCTCAGCGCGTCTAGGATGAGGAGGAGGGGCAGCGTCCGCGGGCAGCTTGCATCTGCTGGGCTCTTCAGGGGACAGCTGTTCTGCTCCTATGTGCACCACACCATCGTTCGCTCGTTAGCTGCGATAGCAGTAGCGATAGTAGCAGCCGTGTTAGGATCAGCTGCATCAGCATTTGCTTAAGGCAACGTTGGTAATATTTATACCTGAAAGGTGCCTGGTTTGACGTAAGTTTTTGGACATAAGACGTCAATAAAGATGTCACTAGGAAGTGATCGTCTCTCAGTGCTCATTAGAGTTCTATTACTAATCAAAACATAGCAAGCGGGGATTTCCTAGGTTGCTGAGTTTTATCTTGTTGAAGAACTCGGAGTGTAATCTAGGAATCTTAGATAGTGGCTTCTGCTGTGTCATTTGCACTAATGAGCTGCAAAGGAAGCTGCAGAGGAAGTGATTCTGAAATGTGCTCTGAACGTGTGAGGCCAGAGACGAGTTTCTGAATATTGCATTTGATCGGTTATGCCAATATAGGGGTACAAAGGGATTATAGCCGTATAGGGGCATAAGGTCACAGTATTGATCAGGGTCCTAGATTAGAATGCGACACCCACTCCACAAATTTATGTCCATCAATTTACTAAAACTATAGCAAAAGATGCATGTGTAACATTACCCACCCCAAAATACATATATGCATTTGAAATGGCGTATTTGAAATACGTGGCAATTTTGGTACTGTACGTCTTTAAGCATAGAAATCATTCAAAATTATAGCATATGTAATCAATGAACGATTTTGCGAAAAAATTACACATGAAATATCTCTGAATACAGAAAAGAAAAGGCGAGATAATTTCATCACATATAAAAGCATTTGCTATAACATGTGCTAGAGGCTGATGTAAAGTTATTATGTCTCTAGATGTATCTAAAAATAGAAGTAGAAGCTTCTGTTCTTTATGAATAGGTCTACTTTAAGCAAAGAATTTTTCGTGCCAGAAAAAGGTGAATATTTTTTTTAAAAGTGTTCAATTCAAAAAAATTGTTGTTGAACGGGGAATAGAGTTCCAACGCTTTTTAGCAGTTTTTGTTGTTCAAAACTGAAGGCCGAATTCAGAGTTCATGGGAACGCTGTGTGTTGGAATGCTTTAAAAATTATTGTTTCTGTTCGGGGGAGAACATCATATCAGACAGGCTCTCAAAAAATTGGTCTACAAAATCAGGTGACAGTTCGACCAAGTTCGATAGTGCTGTAACTTGGCAGGTGTGAGAATGATTGCTATCATCAAAGTCTGGATCAGCAATGCTCACAGAAGGTCGTACCTGGCTGATGTTGCTTTTATTTTTCGCTCCACTGTCATCACCTAGTCGTAGCACAGGAGTCTCAACGAATGCCGTCATCAGGATTGGTAGTAGTGGTACACACTGGCAGTAGCAGCATATGAAAAAAAAGGAAATGAAACATTGAGTGGCCTGAGCGTAGCATTAGAAACAGTAAAATACAGATAGTACGGTAGAGAACAGTGCCATAAACTGTAGCCTAAGCAGTGCTAAAGTCATGTAAATATAAGTAGTAGTTGCGTGGAGTATGACTACTATAAGAAATAGTATTAAGCCAAAGGACACAGCAATGTAAGCATTAAGCATTTGATTTGTCACGTGGGAGGAGGATGTTTTTGATGATCAATCCACGATTGCTCACATGAAATTCTGATTGGAATGATTTCTCGGTTGCTTTGACCTTATCCTCCCCAGCAAGTGTGTGGAATTTATTGTTGTCAGTCACACATCAATGAAAAACCACACAGCCCGGGGAAGAGGGTTAGGGTTTGCAAATTGGATGGGAATGGGGGTTTTCGGGAAAGTTTGGTAGAGAGGAAAAAAACACAGCATGGGCAAACAACAAATGAAGAGAAACAAATGTTTGGGTTCGAAGATATTGATAAATCTTCTAAGGTACATAAAGGAAGTGCACTACTGCATACATGAAGTTATTTGCTAAATGGATGGTTAGGTTACTGAAAAGTAGTACTACTACTTACTGCAACTTACTAGTAACTACGAAGAAACAAGTTGACAGTACAGGGCTGCAGTAACTAATTACGCAATTTCACTTGCCTCTCTGCCCTCAGAGAGAATAAAGAGTAGACTTATTATTAGAACATTAAATTAGTTTAAAAAAGCTAAGACGTATATCAAATAGCTGGAGGGATAAATTTGAAGCAGAGATCAAACAAACGCACAGAGTCACACTCGTAGAAGTAAGTTCAAGTTCACAACAATAACATTTAAAAGATAAGGAGAATTTAAGAGGATACTGTAACTGTATGTTGTAGTTGTCCTATTGAATTTGTGAAGTTGACTTGTGGGACACCCCCGCGCCGCACGGCCACCAGCTGCTGCGTGTGCTCCAGTGCCTGCCTCTGCCTCAGCGCCGGCCTCGCTGCCGCCTGATCGCTCCCCTTGGTTTTGACCTACATTTGTGCTTGTTTCTCTGTGTGCCGTATGAGCGTTTGTTATTCTGTTTTTCCTCCGTTTTTGTCCTGCATTTGTGCCTGTTTATTTTCGCCGTTTTTCTTCGTGTTTTGCCCTCCATCGCTGCATTTGTGCTTGTCTCCTTCCTGTTTGCCCGCCTACCTCGCCGCCCCCCGCTCTCCCTCCCCGCTCCCGCTTCCCGCCACCGCCATTAGCCCCGCCCCTTTCTCTTCTGTTCCCTCCCCGCTCCCGCCTCCCAGCTGCTCCGCCCACCCGCGCACTTGGCCTTAAATGGCGACCGTGCGACGCAGGTGAGTGTGACCCACTTGTGGGACACCCCCGCGCCGCACGGCCACCAGCTGCTGCGTGTGCTCCAGTGCCTGCCTCTGCCTCAGTGCCGGCCTCGCTGCCGCCTGATCGCTCCCCTTGGTTTTGACCTACATTTGTGCTTGTTTCTCTGTGTGCCGTATGAGCGTTTGTTATTCTGTTTTTCCTCCGTTTTTGTCCTGCATTTGTGCCTGTTTATTTTCGCCGTTTTTCTTCGTGTTTTGCCCTCCATCGCTGCATTTGTGCTTGTCTCCTTCCTGTTTGCCCGCCTACCTCGCCGCCCCCCGCTCTCCCTCCCCGCTCCCGCTTCCCGCCACCGCCATTAGCCCCGCCCCTTTCTCTTCTGTTCCCTCCCCGCTCCCGCCTCCCAGCTGCTCCGCCCACCCGCGCACTTGGCCTTAAATGGCGACCGTGCGAACGCGCAGCGGGCGCGCCGATTGTGCGCCGAAGGCGCGCCAAAGGTAAGCCCGTCTGCGCCCGTCCGCGACCGGATCGCGACCAGCGCCAGGACCCCTGGCCCCCGAAGACCCCGACCGACCCACCTGACGTACTCCGCCGCCACCCTCAACGAACTCAACACCGGCCGACTCCCAGAATGCCACCAAGCCACTCCACGACGTACCCACGGACCTTTCAGCTGCCACGCCTGCAAATTCACCTGCATCCGGACCTGCCTCACACCAGCACCCGCCAAATCGAACACCAACAGCACCCACCTCAAGTGCATCCTGCTCAACACCCGCTCCGTCCACAGACACGCCATCGAACTCTGGAACCTCCTTGACGCCACAGCCCCTGACGTTGCCTTCCTCACGGAGACCTGGATGAACGCCTCTTCAGCTCCCGACATCGCCATCGCTATCCCAGAGGGCTACAAGATCGTCCGGAGGGACCGCAACGCCAACCAGATGGGAGGAGGCATCGCCATCATCCACAGGAACACCATCCGTCTAACGACCAGCACCGACAACACCCTGACCACCGTCGAACACCTGCATTTCCAGATCCACACCAACCCGAACACCACCCTCAGAGGCACCCTGATCTACCGACCCCCTGGACCACGCACACAATTCAGCGAGGACATCGCCGACTTCGTCAGCTCGCTTGCCCTCCCCTCCTCTGACTACATCCTCCTGGGGGACCTCAACTTCCACCTGGAGAACAACAACGACCGCAACACCAGCACCCTGCTCGACAACCTCGCCAACCTTGGACTCAAGCAGCTGGTGAGCACCCCCACCCACCTCGCCGGACACACACTCGACGCAGTCTTCTCTTCCAGCACAGACATCGACGTCAGCCACGCCACAGAGCTTCAATGGACGGACCACAGCTGCGTCCACTTCACCTTCAAGAGAACGACGACCCACCACCACCAGCAACAGACCGCCCGCAGAAGCTGGAACAAGGTCACAGCAGACCAGCTCGCCACCTCCCTGAGCCAGCACCCTCCTGCCAGCTCAGAGGACCCCAGCCAGGCCGCCGACAACCTCATGAAGTGGATCAGCAGCTGCGCGGATGAGCTCGCCCCGCTGAGGACCCCGCCCAGCAGACCCGGCAGCAAGAAAGCCCCATGGTTCACCGACGAACTCAAGAGCTCCAAGAAGAACTGCCGAGCCCTCGAGAAAGTCTGGAGAAGGGAACCTACACCGGACAACAGGACCTCCTTCAAGCTTGCCACCCGGAAGCACCACCAGCTGATCCGCGCCGCCAAGAAAACAGCATTCAAGGAACGGCTGGACAACAACGCACACAACTGCAAGGAACTCTTCAACATCGTGAAAGAGCTTTCCAACCCCAGCGCAGGAAACAACAACATCACCCCATCGCAAGACCTCTGCAACTCACTCGCTTCATACTTCCACAACAAGATCGCGGACATACACAACAGCTTCAACAACCAACCAACGCACACCATGACGGAACAATCACCCCCCACCACCACCCTCCACGCCTGGACCCCGATCAGCACCGAAGACACCATCCGCACGATGAACTCCATCCACTCCGGATCACCGACCGACCCCTGCCCTCACCACGTCTTCAACAAGGCCGACGCTGTCATCGCTCCCCACCTGCGAGACATCACCAACACATCCTTCGACACCGCCACCTTCCCTGAGAGCTGGAAACACGCCGAACTCAGCGCTCTACTCAAGAAACCAACAGCGGACCCCACCGAACTCAAGAACTACCGCCCCATCTCGCTCCTCCCGTTTCCAGCCAAAGTCATCGAGAAGACCGTCAACAAGCAGATGGCCGCCTTCCTCGAGACGAACGGATCCCTCGACCCCTCACAGTCCGGCTTCCGAGCCAATCACAGCACCGAGACCGCCCTCATCGCCGTCACCGATGACATCCGAGCCCTGATGGACAATGGAGAAACAGCGGCCCTCATCCTCCTAGACCTCTCCGCGGCATTCGACACGGTCTGCCACCGCACCCTAGTACAGCGCCTCAGCAACATCGGAATCCAGGACAAGGCGCTGGAATGGATCACCTCCTTCCTCGACGGAAGAACACAGAGAGTCCGCCTACCACCGTACAAGTCAGAGGCCTCCGAAGTCATCTGCGGCGTCCCTCAAGGATCATCTCTGAGCCCCACCCTCTTCAACGTCTACATGAGCCCCCTCGCGGCCATCGTACGCAAACACAACCTCAGCATAATCTCCTACGCCGACGACACCCAGCTGATCCTCTCCCTGACCAACGACCCCGCCTCCGCCAGAGCCAACCTGCACGAAGGGATGAAAGAGGTAGCCGAGTGGATGACGACCAGCCGCCTGAAACTGAACTCAGACAAGACGGAGGTCCTCATCCTGGGCTCTTCCCCCTCCGCCTGGGACGACTCCTGGTGGCCTCCCGCCCTGGGCACCGCACCCAAACCGACAGACCATGCACGCAACCTGGGCTTCATCCTGGACTCCTCCCTCTCCATGACCAGGCAGGTCAACAACGTCTCCTCGGCGTGCTTCAACATCCTACGCATGCTACGGAAGATCTTCCGGTGGATCCCCACCGAGACCAGGAAGACCGTCACCCAGGCCCTTGTCACCAGCCGACTGGACTACGGCAACGCCCTCTACGCCGGTACCACCGCCAAGCTCCAGAAGAGACTCCAGCGGATCCAGAATGCCTCAGCCAGACTCATCCTCGACATCCCACGAACCGAGAGACCTTCACTGGCTCCCCGTCAACAAAAGAATCACCTTCCGCCTCCTCACCCACGCACACAAAGCCCTACACGACCAAGGCCCGCGCTACCTCAACAGCCGGATCAACTTCTACGCTCCCAAACGCCACCTCCGATCAGCCAACCACGCCCTCGCCGCCGTCCCCCGCATCCGAAGAGCGACAACAGGAGGAAGGTCCTTCTCCCACCTGGCCGCCAAGACCTGGAACTCCCTCCCGACCGACCTGCGCCTGACCCAAGACCACCTCTCCTTCAGGAAGAAGCTGAAGACCTGGCTGTTCGAGCAGTAGCGGCACCCCCCCCCCCCCCAGCGCCTTGAGACCCTACGGGTGTGTAGCGCGCTCTATAAATGTCATTGATTGATTGATTGATTGATGCATCCAGCCATTCCTCTTATTTGCCGTACTCCTTCATTCCATCGGATGCTCCGTCGATCAATCTTGGTGACCATACTCACTGTCCACTTCCACCCATTTGCGGAATTGCGGATCGCTAATGGTAAGCCTGAGTAGTACGTCGTTTGTTCCATGGCACAGGGTAAAAGCCGGCCTGTAATTGTTGATGGAAAAACAAGAAGTGATAAAAACACCACGGCTGTGCAGTGCAAAAATAACACTCTCAGTTTCAGAGTTGACAGTATCACTCCCAAAAATCCAGAATACCCCACATTACCCTCCCAAAAACGTGCAATACTGCTACCTCGCAGAAGCCTAAGTTCAAATCGTGCAAAGATGCACTCAGAAATTAGGCCCCAAACCCCCCTTTTCCACCATGGATTTTCTTCAAACCACTTGCAACCAAAATTAGACATTCCCACGAGTGCTCCAAGACCCGGCCAGAACCCAGTCGCAAAAATCTAGAACACCCCCAAACACATGCAATACTGCAGTGCTAACCCTAACGAGCCCTAAGTAAAAAATAGTGCCAACCGCTTTCTGCAACTAGGCCAAATCTCCCTTTCCCACCATGGATTTTCTTCAAACCACTTGCAATCAAAACTATCCCTACCCAGCGTTGCTCCAAGACCCCAAAATCCCCCCACAAACACCAGGAACCCCCAAGCAGGCCCCGAAAACCCAAAAGTGAGCGAAAACTCTGGAAAGTGAAAAACTTTTCCACCATGGATTTTCTCCAAACCACTTTTATCCGGTATTAGACCTTCACAGCAATGCCCCCAGACCCGTCAACCAAGGCGGAAACACCCCCAAACAGCCAAAAAGCAAAACCGCAAAAAGTGTCACTTAGAATTATTTAGCCCTCAATCCCAAATCACTCCGTGTGCGCTCTAAAGCTAGGCACTAACTCCCCTTTGCCACCATGGATTTTCTCCAAACCACTTGCAATCAAAACTATCCATACCCAGCGTTGCTCCAAGACTCCCCAACCCCCCCCCCCCAAACACCAGGAACCCCCCCAAGCAGGCTCCCAAAAACACAAAAGTGAGCGAAAACTCTGAAAAGTTAAAAACGTTTTCACCATGGATTTTATCCAAAACACTTTTATCCGGTATTAGACCTTCCTAGCAATGCCCCCAGACCCGTCAACCCAGGCAAAAACAAGTTTAACCCCCCCAAACAGCCAAAAAGCAAAAATGCAAAAATGGGGACTTTGACAAATGTATGCCTAGTTCCCAGATCACTCCGTGCGCGCTCTGCAGCTAGGCCCTAATTCCCCTTTGCCACCATGGATTTTCTTCAAACCACTTGCAATCAAAACTATCCATACCCAGCGTTGCTCCAAGACTCCCCAACCCCCCCCCCCCAAACACCAGGAACCCCCCCCCCAAGCAGGCTCCCAAAAACACAAAAGTGAGCGAAAACTCTGAAAAGTTAAAAACTTTGTCACCATGGATTTTATCCAAAACACTTTTATCCGGTATTAGACCTTCCTAGCAATGCCCCCAGACCCGTCAACCCTGGCGGAAACAAGATTAACCCCCCCCAAACAGCCAAAAAGCAAAACCGCAAAAAGTGACAGAATTATTTAGCCCTCAATCCCAAATCACTCCATGCGCTCTCTGCAGCTAGGCCCTAACTCCCCTTTACCACCATGGATTTTCTCCAAACTACTTGCAATCAAAAGTATCCATATCCAGTGTTGCTCCAAAACCCCAAAACCCCCCCACAAACACCAGGAACCCCCCCACACAGCCCCCCGAAAACGCTAAAGTGAGCGAAATGTCTGAAAATTGAAAAACTTTTTCACCTCCGATTTTCTCCAAACCACTTATATCCGGTATTCGACCTTCCCAGCAATGCCCCAAGACCCGTCAACCCGGGCGAAAACAAGTTTAACACCCCCAAACAGCCAAAAAGCAATACCGCAAAAAGTGAGACTTAGCAAATTTCGGGCCTACCTGGAATTCAGTCCAAATGCGCTCTGCAGCTAGGCCCTAACTCCCCTTTTCCACCATGGATTTCCTGAAAAATAAATGCAATCAACATTAGACTGTGCCAGCAGTGCTTCCAGACCCCAAAACCCACCCACAAAAACCTAGAAGCCACCCAAACAGCACCCCAAAGACAGGCAAGTGAGCAAAAACGCCAAAAACTTTTTCACCTCCGATTTTCTCCAAACCACTTTTATCCGGTATTAGACCTTCACAGCAATGCCACCAGACCCGTCAACCCAGGGGGAAACAAGTTTAACACCCCCAAACAGCCAAAAAGCAAAAACGCAAAAAGTGACACTTAGAATTATTTAGCCCTCAATCCCAAATCACTCCGTGTGCGCTCTGCAGCTAGCCCTAACTTCCCTTTGCCACCATGGATTTTCTCCAAACCACTTGCAATCAAAAGTATCCATACCCAGCGTTGCTCCAAGACCTCAAACCCCCCCCCAAACACCAGGAACCCCCCCAAGCAGGGCCCCGAAAACACGAAAATGACCGGAAACCCCTGAAAAGTTAAAAACTTTTCACCATGGATTTTATCCAAAACACTTTTATCCGGTATTAGACCTTCCTAGCGATGCCCCCAGACCCGTCAACCCAGGCGAAAACAAGTTTAACCCCCCCCCAAACAGCCAAAAAGCAATAATGCAAAAATGGAGACTTTGACAAAGTTATGCCTAGTTCCCAGATCACTCCATGCGCGCTCTGCAGATAGGCCCTAACTCCCCTTTGCCACCATGGATTTTCTTCAAACCACTTGCAATCAAAACTATCCATACCCAGCGTTGCTCCAAGACTCCCCAACCCCCCCCAAACACCAGGAACCCCCCCAAGCAGGCCCCCGAAAACACGAAAGTGAGCGAAAACTCTGAAAGTTAAAAACGTTTTCACCATGGAAAAACGCAAAAACTTTTTCACTTCCGATTTTCTCCAGACCACTTTTATCCGGTATTAGACCTTCCAGCAATGCCCCCAGACCCCTGCAGCCACCCGCCAAAAAGCAGAACACCCCCAAACAGGCAAAAATCAAAATTGGGCCTACCTTTAATTCAGTCCAAATACGCTCTGCAGCTAGGCCCTAACTCCCCTTTTCCAAACTGGATTTTCTGAAGAAAAAAAATGCAATCAAAATTAGACTGTGCCAGTAGTGCTCCCAGACCCCAAAACCCACCCCCAATAACCTAGAAGCCCCCCAAACAGCACCCCAAAAACAGGCAAGTGAGCAAAAACAGAAAAACTTTTTCACCATGGATTTGGTCCAAAACACTTGATTCCGATATTAGACCTTCCGAGCTATGCCCCCAGATCCCTGCAGCCACCCACAAAAAAGCAAAACACCCCTAAACAGGCAAAAAGCAAAAATGCAAAACCTCATACTTAGAACATTTTCAGCCAACCATTCAACATCGGTCCAAACGCGCTCTGCAGCTAGGCCCTAACTCCTCTTTCCCACCATGGATTTTCTTCAAATCACTTCCAATCAAAATTATGCTATCCCAGCAGTGTTCCCAGACCCCCACAAATCTAGAACACCCCGAAACAGCCCCCCAAAAACATGCAATACTGGTTGTGATCGTGGGCAAACGGCGGACTGGAAAATCAGGCGAGGAGGCCGGATATAGTGAGCGATAGTGATTTATTACGTCTTTGTACAGTGGCTTGCGGGGACAGGGAAAGAGGTCAGGTACAAAAACCCCGGGCCGGGTATGCGTCTTCTTCTCTGTTTGGCCGATTCTTCCGAGGGTCAGATGGGCGTCCGGGTCTTGCTTGTAGCTGCCTCGGTATGGTCGGAGAACACCTCGGAGGGCAATAAGAGAAGAAAGGGAGCCGTTAGTTACTTGGACTCGAGATCCGATCCCGTCACCGTTACCCGGTCGTGTGAGGAAGCGAAAGGGAAGGGAGGGAGGTACGGTTGGGGAAAGGTACGGGCGAGAGTTGGAAGGGGAAGTAAAAGAAGTGCACAGGGTGGTGTGGAAAGGGGTGCGCTTTATACAGTGCTAAGTGCGTATATACAATTTGTCTAGTGCCTACTGGTGACGTGCCTAGGATAGCGGGGAACAAATTTACACAAGGAGGGGATTCCTAATATGCACACAGTGCACCTAATGTGCTTAAGAGGGGAGCTGGTACTCACGCGCTCCGCCGTAACTCTCCTCCGAGTTACGGCCGCTCTTCAGCCACCTCCGTGGGACTCCACCACTCTTCGGACCACTCCTCGCTGTCTCCGTTCCCGTCTTCTCCGTCCGTCACCGCTCTAGCCGAAAGCTCCTGCCACGATCCTTCGACGGCGTCAGTCTCTCTCCTTCCGTCTTTTCTGTATCCGGGCGTCTGTAGAGAGGCGGGACTTCCGGGGTCGTAGGATAGTCCTTCCGGTCCTTCGTTCCACCTGATTGGACCCTGCAAAGGAGAGAGGGGCGGGATTTCGGTTGTCAAGGACGCTGTTGTTGGGGACCCCTCGCGCCTACGCGGGCATGATGCGGGGCGAGATGACAACAGAGGTGAGGGGGCGACTCGGGGTTGGGTGTCCCGTGTGGCGGGATCACATTTCCTTCCCCTAGCTGTCTTTCTTGTACCCGGTGAGGAAATAGGGTATCGAGACAGATAGTCGGCGTTACCTTGGTCTAAGCCTTTCCTATGCACGGTTGTGAAGTGGTATGGTTGAAGGGACAAGAACCATCGGAGGACTCGATCGTTGTGCCCTTTATTCTGAGCCATCCACTCTAGGGGAGCATGGTCGGTATAGATGGTGAATTGTCTTCCTTCTAGATAGTACCGGAGGGTTTCCACCGCCCATTTGATGGCGAGGGCTTCCTTCTCTACCACGGCATAGTTTCTTTCTCGTGGGAACAGTTTCCTACTGAGGAAGAGAATGGGTTTCTCGTCTCCCTGGGGGTTCTTTTGTGATAGGACGGCCCCGAGTCCTTGTTCGGAGGCGTCTGTCTGTAGTATAAAGGGTAGTGTATAGTCAGGGCTTACTAGCACTGGATGTGAGGTCAGAGCGTTTTTCAGATCGGAAAACGCCTGTACCAAGACGGTCGTGGGCGTTTTAAGAAGGGCGTCCGTTTTCATGGATTTCTTTAAGAGGTCCGTGAGGGGGGCCGCTCTTTGAGAAAAGTTGGGTACGAAGCGTCTGTAGTACCCCAGGAGCCCTAGAAAAGCACGAAGGTCTCTTTTGGTTTGGGGAAAAGGGAGGGATTGGATGGCTTCAATTTTACTTTCCTGCGGTCTTATCAATCCTTCCCCCAGGAGATAGCCCAGATATTTAACGGTCTGTGCTGCTAGAGTGGTTTTCGCAGGATTTATGGTGAAGCCATAGTTCCCCAGGGAGGTGATGACCTGGTGAAGGTGCTCCAGATGCTGTGTCCAGTGGTCACTGTAAATAACGATATCGTCCAGATACGCGCCTGCATATAGGGAGTGAGGCCGTAAGATAGTATTCATGGCCCGTTGGAACGTGGCTGGGGCGCCATGAAGACCGAAAGGGAGGACTAGAAATTGGTACAACCCATCAGGGGTGGAGAAGGCCATCTTTTTTCGGTCTTCTTCTCTGAGGGGGATTTGCCAATACCCCTTACAGAGGTCTAGCGTGGAGATATACTGTGCCTTCCCTATACGTTCGACCATTTCGTCGACGCGGGGTAATGGATAGGTGTCGAAGGAAGATATTTTGTTGACTTCCCTGAAGTCTATGCAGAAGCGGACAGACCCGTCCGGTTTGGGCACAAGGACTATCGGGGAGTTCCACTCGCTCACTGATGGTTCGATGATTCCCATTTTTAACATCTGTTCTGTCTCGTTTCGTATTACCTCCCTGCTGGTCTCGGGGACTCTATAGGGCCTTTGTCGTATTACCTTTCCGGGCACTGTTTGTATAGTGTGTTCAGTGATGGTGGTGTATCCCGGAGAAGAGGAAAAGACTTGTCGCAAGGGGAAAAGGACTGTCTCGAGTTCCTGTCTCTGTTGTGACGTGATATCTCGGTCAATACAGGGGGTGAAGGAAAGGGGGCCCGGGTGAGGTGCTCCGGATAAAACCGAACGAGGGCCCTCCCACTTTTTGAGATGATTGACATGATATATCTGTGTTACCCCACGGGCGTGATCAATGTCTAATTCGTAAGTGACCGGGGTCACCTGACGCAGGATGGGATAAGGGCCCTGCCACTGTCCCAGGAGATTTTGATCGGAGGAGGGTAACATCAATAGCACAAGATCGTCTACTACGAAGGTTCTGGGTTTGGTGCCTTTATCATATTGACCCTTTTGCTTGTTCTGGGCACTCTCGAGATTCTGGCGTACTATGTCCCTTATGACTGCTAGGTGGGTTTTTAGATTTTCCATGTATTCTGGAAGGGCCCGAGTACGGTCTGGTTCTGCTTCCCATGCTTCTTGGGCCATGTCAAGCAGGGTACGAGGGGGTCGCCCATATAACAATTCGTAGGGCGAGTATCCGGTGCTACTCTGGGTGGCGCAACGGATGGCAAACAGGGCCAGGGGTAGCACATCCTCCCACCGTTTGGCTTCCAACCCCAGCAGTTTCTTAAGGGTCTGTTTCAGGGTGGCATTGTACCTCTCGACTAGTCCATCAGTCTGAGGGTGGTAGGCAGAAGTTCGGATTTGTTTGATTCCTAGGTGGGAGCAGACCTGTTTCATGAGGGCAGAGACAAAAGGAGTACCTTGATCGGTTAAAATTTCTCTGGGGAAACCCACCCGAGTAAATACTGAAATGAGGGCCTTTGCAATGTTCTGTGTGGTGGGCTGTCGCAAGGGAAGGGCTTCAGGGAAGCGGGTTGCATAGTCCACAATAACCAGGGCGTAGCGACATCCGCTGCGGGAAGGTAACAGGGGTCCGATTATGTCCATCCCTACTCTGCTGAAGGGGACGTCAATCACGGGAAGGGGTTGTAGCGGTGCCCTAGGGGGTCTGTACCTACTATGTTTCTGACACACGGGGCATTCTTTGCAAAACCTTTTGATGTGTTGGAAAATCCCCGGCCAATAGAATTTGTCCAAGATTGTTTGGCTAGTCTTTTCTTCTCCGAAGTGGCCACCCAGAAGGTGACTATGGGCTAGGAAGAGCACCTTCTCCTGAAAGGGGCCGGGGATCAGGAGTTGGGGTTTCTGTTGGTTCCCACCCTGGCGATACAATAGCCCATTTTTCTTGAAGAAGTAGGGACCTACGGTAAGGGGATCCTCTTGCTCCACGGCCCTTCCCCAGGCTTCCTGTAGTAGAGGGTCTTCCTGTTGTGCTGCCCTAAATTCTCGGTCTGTTTGCCAAGGATGGTCATCCGGGATCACTGGATAGGCGCCGGTATATTCTCTTCTTTCTTTTTTCTTCTGTGCTTTGGATTTGGTTGGTTTGCGTGCCTGTACGGGGGAGGACAATCCTTTTGGAAAGGGTGCTTCTTCCCACCAGTGGGACAGGGATTCAGTGGTGTCTCGTAACAGTTCTGGTAATCCTGGATAATCGCTCCCCAGAATCGCCTGTTCCGGTAGGGTGGGGATCAGTCCTACAGTGAGAGCGGTTCCGGGATCCTTGTCGTGTTGGACTTTTACCAGTGTGGTGGGGTACGTCTTTGTATCCCCATGAACACACTGTATGGCTACCGTGTTGGACGAAGGCTTAATAGGGTGCGATAAAGCCTGAGGTCTGAGGACGCTCTGTCGACACCCTGTGTCGGTTAGGGCCATTAAGGTTTGTCCATCAAAACTCACTGGACATCGAAATGGAGGGGGTGTGGCCCCGGGTACGGAACACACATAGTTACGCGCCAGACCCACTTCCATCGGCTCTTCTTTGTGCGGACACATTCTGGCGATGTGACCAAATCCGCCACAGCTATAACATTGGGGTCCAGGATTGATAGGACGTTGTATCACCGGAGCGGGGAACACCAGAGGAGGGTCAGGCCTTCTGGGAACAGGGGGGCGAGGGGGTCGTGAACCGGTAGGAGGGTGAGATCTGTGGGGGTGATCCTCTCTTCCCCTCTGGACCTCCTGGGCCCGGCTATAAGCGCTTGCGATTTCAATCGCCGTGTCCAGGGTCAGGTGGGCATGCTGGCGCACCCATCTTTGTGTGCATGGGAGCAGGGATGACAGGAATTGTTCCAGGTAAATCTTTTCCAGAATGTTCTCTTTAGTAGAGGTATCGGGTTTTAGCCAGCGGTTGGCTAGGTCTTTTATCCGGAAGGAGAGGGCTCTGGGGGTCTCCTGGGGTCCTTCCTTTACCTGCCGTAATCGTACTCGGTACGTTTCCTCGTCAATGCCCAACCGTTCAAGGATGCATTTCTTTACATCTGCATATGGAGTGTTGCCCTGAATGTTCGCTTGCTGGTAGGCGGCCTGTAGGTCACCCGTTAGCAGAGGTCCAAGATAATGAGCCCACCGATCTGCAGGCCAGGTGGCCGCCTGTGCTAGCCGTTCAAAGTTAGTAAAAAAGAAGTCAGGGTCCTCCCCCGGCACATATTTCTGGAGAACCACCGACGGGAGGGAGGACATCGGCCTCGGTTGACCTAGGACATCGGTCAATTTCCCCATGGCTTGTTCATGGGTGGTCCCCTGTCCTTTCAGTACATCATGGAGTTGTCCACGGTCATCCTCAGCTGTTTTTAGGAACTGCTCCATTAGCTTTCCCAGCTGTTCCTGGGATTCCGCCATCCTCTTCATCACGGCCTCCATACCTCCAGTTAATCCCACTTCTGACACCAGATGTGATCGTGGGCGAACGGCGGACTGGAAAATCAGGCGAGGAGGCCGGATATAGTGAGCGATAGTGATTTATTAAGTCTTTGTACAGTGGCTTGCGGGGACAGGGAAAGAGGTCAGGTCCAAAAACCCCGGGCCGGGTATGCGTCTTCTTCTCTGATTGGCCGATTCTTCCGAGGGTCAGATGGGCGTCCGGGTCTTGCGTGTAGCTGCCTCGGTATGGTCGGAGAACACCTCGGAGGGCAATAAGAGAAGAAAGGGAGCCGTTAGTTACTTGGACTCGAGATCCGATCCCGTCACCGTTACCCGGTCGTGTGAGGAAGCGAAAGGGAAGTGAGGGAGGTACGGTTGGGGAAAGGTACGGGCGAGAGTTGGAAGGGGAAGTAAAAGAAGTGCACAGGGTGGTGTGGAAAGGGGTGCGCTTTATACAGTGCTAAGTGCGTATATACAATTTGTCTAGTGCCTACTGGTGACGTGCCTAGGATAGCGGGGAACAAATTTACACAAGGAGGGGATTCCTAATATGTACACAGTGCACCTAATGTGCTTAAGAGGGGAGCTGGTACTCACGCGCTCCGCCGTAACTCTCCTCCGAGTTACGGCGCTCTTCAGCCACCTCCGTGGGACTCCACCACTCTTCGGACCACTCCTCGCTGTCTCCGTTCCCGTCTTCTCCGTCCGTCACCACTCTAGCCGAAAGCTCCTGCCACGATCCTTCGACGGCGTCAGTCTCTCTCCTTCCGTCTTTTCTGTATCCGGGCGTCTGTAGAGAGGCGGGACTTCCGGGGTCGTAGGATAGTCCTTCCGGTCCTTCGTTCCACCTGATTGGACCCTGCAAAGGAGAGAGGGGCGGGATTTCGGTTGTCAAGGACGCTGTTGTTGGGGACCCCACGCGCCTACACGGGCATGATGCGGGGCGAGATGACAACAGAGGTGAGGGGGCGACTCGGGGTTGGGTGTCCCGTGTGGCGGGATCACACTGGTATATTCAAATATGGCAAATTGCGCTGTTCACAAAACATTGCTGTTTTCAGCACTTCCACTAATTTGATCCTCTTGAAACTTATCTGGACAGTCACTTGTTCCAGCGATTCACAAGAATCTCAGCAAGGCAGAACAAAATCGAACCACTGCGCTCTTTGAAGAAGAAGAAGAAGAAGAAGAAGGTCTACGACTAGTTTTCACTTAGTTTTCACACAAACACACGAGCCCGCA
Organism: Lissotriton vulgaris; assembly: GCF_964263255.1. NCBI lineage: Eukaryota > Metazoa > Chordata > Amphibia > Caudata > Salamandridae > Lissotriton > Lissotriton vulgaris. The sequence goes on from NC_141699.1 coordinate 825,861,539, forward strand.
AAACACCCAAAAAGGCCATAATTCTGCCAATTCTGGACCAAAGAACACCAAACCCCCCTAAATCATTGCCAACATCATAATGAACGAGCCTGCATTGGGCCCGAGCCCTAGAATCAGCGTGAACCATACCAACTTAAACCCAAAAACCCTAGTACATCGCACTGAACCCTAAACCGTAGATATGCTTTGTCTGTCTGTGTCAAAGAGCCTAGGTATGCTACATCAGGAGGATGCTTCACTCAGTGGTGCCTGCCTTGACCGTCTGCATGGCCCTGCCGTAAGCATGGGCCAAAAATCTGTTCCGCTCAAGAATTTGTGATTTTTCTGTAATTTCGCGAGATTTGCGAAATACCGAAAAACAGCAAATTTTGCAAACATAACGGATGTTTGGCCCAAGCTTGAGGCAGTGCCATGCAGAGGGTCAAGGCAGGCACCACTGAGTGAAGCAACCTGATGTAGCATACCTAGGCTCATTGTCAGACAGACAAAGCATATCTAATTGTATGCAGCAAGCTACATAGCCCCAATTTTACATGAACTGCTGTCTGGAGTGGACTCTGCCTGGCATAACAACAACAGTACACTGCCTCGCCCTCGACCAATACATCCCACGAATAGACAGACATGTAGTCCTGCTATAGTAGTTGTTGTAGACTGGTTTACCTGTTTGCCACTCACGAATTGGCCATAGTTCTTCCGTAAACCGACACTGATGATCCATCCATCCCAGTGAGTGACTGACTGTAAAGAAAAAAGATATATTATTTAATCAATCATCATGGTATATTGGCAAGTGAGTCCGCTCCAAGGGCATTTTGAATATTTTGTGAAATGCAATATAGTGGCCCCTGAATTTGAAGTACAATTTTAACTAAACAAGGTAAAAAAAACAGGGTTGTTGACATGAGTTACAATTACTGTGTAAAAGATTAAATAATAACTAAGACAAGACATATGAATCCTCATTTCATGCACAAAAATCAAACAACAATTGGTTTAATCAGAGCCAGACAGCCATTGCTGTCCAGTGCATGCCATCTTCTCAATTATTCATTACCTATTCTACTTTTTGTCTGCATCTTCTTCGGAAAGTGAGGGCCCACAGGGCAGCCTCTCCTGTCAATATCAGAAGTAATTCTGTCAGCAATCAGCAAGCATGTAGTCAGTCAGTAATTTCAGTCCCACTTGAGGGGACTCGTCGTAATCTATCCATCTGCCTTGAGGGAAATGGATAGGGGGAGTCTGGAGGAGGAGTATGAAGGAGCATGATTGAGTTCTGAACTTATGAACCTCAGGAATGCAGACTGTGGCACCTTCAAATCAATAAGGAATATAAGATGAAGACAGTGCTGCTGATGGACTTGTTGTGATTAGGTGATTAGAGTTTTGTTGTGGTAAAAGTTGCAAAACAAAGAAAGACACACAGAAATAAAAGTGAATAAGGACGAAAAAAAGGAAGTCATTTTCAGGGCTCGGTGTCAGGGAAGTAGAGCTCGTCCTCAAACTCCATGAATTGAGACAGGAGTAGGTCAGGTAACAGAGAAGAACTTCCGTCACCTAAGTCGGTGTCCTCTTCTTCCTGCGTGCATTCACGTACTTTGTAATCTGGTGGTATCAAGTGCTGATTCATCTTGATCAGTGTTAACCTCTCCACATTTTTGGCCGAGAGGCGGGTCCTTTTTGAAGTTACAATGGCACCAGCAGCACTGAAAACACATTCAGAAGACACGCTTGCGAGTGGGCAAGACAAATAATTTATAGCCAGGTTGGTGATCAGTGGCCATAGAGCCATTTTCCTGTACCAATACAGCAATGGGTTCGTATTAACAAAGACCTCTGTTGGGTCACCCAGATAGGCCTGCACCATCGACTCAAGGTTCTCCACGGTTTCTCCACTTTGCGTACCATCTGAGGCCTTCACAGCACTGGAACGAGCAAACCCTTGATGAGTTAGCCAATCCGCTTCCGACAATATTATGGCTGGGCCTGGTGCAGGTGAGGATGATGATACGGTTGCTGCTGATGTCGTTAACAGCTGTGAGGGAAAGTGACTCCCTTCGCCCACAGATTCAGATGTGGAACTTGACGCTGGATGGCCTGCTGATTCAGTTGGACTTCTGCAGGCTCCTTGAACTTTCTGCCGATCTTTTTCGAACCGAGTGGCTGACACAGCTAGCCAATGTTTGTGCTTTGAAACATCTGCTTCATCCGCTGCCTTCGACACGGTGTCGCATGGAATACTTCTCGGCCGTCTGAGGGAGATGGGAATAGGAGGGACCGCCATGTCATGGCTGGAAAGCTTTCTCACGGGCCGCCAACAGGGTGTCAATTTGGGCTCCCACAAATCCATCTGTAGGGAGCTCACTAAGGGAGTGCCACAGGGCTCGTGTTTGAGCCCCACGCTCTTTAACGTGTACGGGGCCCCCTTGGCGGACATAATAAGATCTCATGGGTTCACCCCAATATCTTACGCCGATGACACCCAGTTGCTGTTCCCCTTCCAAACCCTTACGCCGACAATAATGCAGTCCTTTGCAGACGGGATGAGAGCTGTAGCGGATTGGATGGCCCAGAACTTTCTCCAATGCAACGTGACTAAAACCGAAGTCATGTTGTTTGGAGGGGCCACTCTACTATGGTCCCCAGATTGGTGGCCCCTGGAGTTGGGACCGGTTCCTGCCCCAAAGCAGACCATTAAAAATCTGGGGGGGCGTCTGGACCAAGCATTGATACTGAAAGATCACGTCAACCAAGTCACTGGAACTTGTTTCCGGGTAATTGGGCTGCTTCGACATATCTTTCCCTTCCTGCCTTCCTTCCTGCCACAGGAAGACGTTGATACAGACATTAGTCATCAACAGGATGGACTACTGCAACAGACTTCTCATTTCGGCCAATCAGGAACAAATGGATAAACTGCAGGTGATACAAAATACTGCAGCAAGACTCATCGTGAACGCCCAACCACGCACCCCATCACGTCCCCTTCTTTCTCATCTCCACTGGCTTCCAGTGAGACAACGTGTCAATTTTAAAACATGTTGTATAATGCACAAGTGCATTTATGGATCAGGACCTAAATATCTAAAAGATATATTTGTACTGTACACACTCGGCCGCGTCTTGCGTTCCAGTAATTCCCAGATGCTGCAGGTGCCAAAAGTGTAGAGAGCCAGACAAGGAGGTCGGGCTCTCTCTCTCAAAGGCCCAGTTCTGTGGAATTCCCTGCCTGTACAGTTGAGACATACCACCAATCTTCTTTCTTTTCTAAAGAAATTAAAAACATATCTTTTTACTCAGGCCTAGTAATTCCCCTACCATACTGCAGTATCGTCCTTGTCTGTCAACACCACACCACAACGTAAGCAAAAGCGCGGTGATACCCCTTCGGGGCTGATTCAGGCGCTCTACAAATACATAAATAAATAAATAAAATAAAAGGAATGAATGCTTTGCAGGCCACTGCTTTTTTGTACCGTGGATCCAGAATAGTGGCACAAATGTAATGTTGTTCTGTATGTATGTTTTTAAGCCTTTCATTGGCAACTAGGCGGCTTAATAACCTCTCCGCCAACAGATATGCGTCTTGCTTTTCAACATCATCTCTGAACGTTGAAGACACTGCCTTCAGTTGGTGCTCTAGCGTGACCAACATTGGGATAGCTTTGCTCAAAGAACAGTCCTCCCTGCTGACTTCACACGTGAAGACCTCAAAAGGACGAAGCATGTCTGTCAGGCTTTTAACTAGCTTCCATTCCTCCAACTCTAGCCTCATGTCTTTCATAGTAGAACCTAGTTGAAAAACATCGTTGATTACCATGCACTACTCAAACAGATGCTCAAGCATGTAAAAGGTTGAGTTCCAACGTGTTGCCACCTCCTGGATGAGTCCTTTGACTGGCACTTTACGTTCATGTTGAATGCTCCTCAGCTCCTTCCGGGCCTTAAAAGAATGGCTGAAATGTGTGCAGATTCTTCGGCAGGTGGTCAGTAACTTCTTGACTGTGTTTTCATTTTTCAAGAAATCTTGCACAACCAGGTTTATACAGTGCGCCAAACATCGCACTCTGAAATATTCACCTTGCTGCATGGCCTTAACTATATTACTGCCATTATCCGTGGAAACATAACCAACTATGCGATTTCTTGGCTACAGCCATTCAGAGACCTTACTGTTAAACTCCTCCAAAATGTTTTTTGCAGTATGAGGCAAACATGGCTAATGTTGCATGTTTCTGAGTAGCTTGAAAAACTGTGTCCAGGTCAACAACTGCACTTGACTTGTCTCTAACCCCTGCAAAAGAGACCCAGTGTGCAGTGATGCACTGTAATCAAGGGCTTGGCAATTGGTCCACATGTCTGTTGTCAAGTGGATAGTGTGAACAGCTTGCCAGGCTGCGGGCGGCCCGCGGGCCGTACTATGAGTACCACGGCATTAGAAGATGTGCAAATTCCAGTGGTGAGAATCTACATTTGTGGGCTACAAACATGTTTCTCTCTCTTAGCAAAGGTTTAAATCAAGGGATCAGAGTATAGGATGACATTCTGTACCTCTGGGACTAACAAGAGTACAACTAACTAGAGCATACATAATGGAACCTGCACAATTAACCAATAGGGTATTTATAGATTAATTACATGAGAGGATAAGGATAGAGGAAGAAAAAGGAGAAGGAAAGACTAGTGTCGAAAACGTCATTGGGAAAGGTGAGGAGAGACTGCAAGAACCACTTCCTAGATTAAATATTGAGGTTGCCTCAAATAGTCTTTAGGCATTTTACAGCAGCCAGAGGGAAACAAGACTGTTGAGAAACAAGTATAGAGTGAATGCGAGCATAACAGTTTGATGAAGGAAAAGACCTTCTCAAATCTAGATGCAAGTTTTAAAGGGATCTATTATGTATGTGGTAGGTCAGCTTATATCAAGCTACCACCTAACTGGACCGGTAGTTGCTATGCAACATTCGTTTTCCCCAGGATTTATCATACTAATAAGTTAGGCTTTTCTCTTGAACAATACATAAGGAGATGTAAGAGTAGCTTCAAACAGATTCTTAGTCAAGTGAAGTCAACAAATCTTTTTTTGGTTTTCAAGAAACCATAAGAGTTATAAAAGTTCAAAGAAACAGTTTTCAAGTTAATACAAAGTTTACTGTGTAGATTACTTCAAACCATTACAATAGAAAAGATTTTTAAAAAGAAACATAATTGTACAGAAGCAAAATAAAATGCTAGTTACATGTCAAAACCGTATAATATGAATGGCTTTTGTGCCCAAAGGAAGTAGGCACTTGGTGTACGGCTTTCACTCTACAATCTTCCCTTTCACATATCTATTATGAAGGTAATGAATATAAGTAAATTAAAAAACCTTCCATAAAATGAATAAAAATGTTTCAGCTAAGAGAAGACGCAATTATGGCTTAAGAGAACTCTTTTTTAGGAAGTCCTGCGCTGCTTTAAAAAAATGTACCTATTCTTGCCAGTTCGAGGGGGACCATTGTACTAAAAATCCAGTTCAGTGCTTGTTTGCATGTTGGGTGAAAGGCTAAAAGGCTAGATTGATGAGTGAATGGATGGATGGGTGGAAGGGTGGATGGATGAGTGTACCGATTGATAGGGTGAAAGGGTGGATGGATGGATAGTGGATAGATGAGTGAAAGGGTGGATGGGGGATGAATGAGTGAAATGAAGGATGGAAGGATACATGATGGATAGGTTTGCAAATGGTTGAATATGTTTGGATATGGATGGGCTTAATTATATACTATTGTGTGACCTCCTCTGATATGTCAGTAAAATGTACCTTTTGTCCTGAAGTTTTATCCTGAATTTTGACCTCCTGTCCTGAAGTTGTGTCCTGAATTTTGACCCTTTGTCCTGAATTTTACACTCACCGTCCTGAATTTGCACCCATGCAAGTTGGTCACCCTAAGTGGATCTGGCCTCAAGAAACCTACACAAAGGACTCCAGTGCCCTCCGGATTAACTAGTCCTGCCCACTCTGCACTCAACACCGCTGGCCCATCTCCAGGTGGCCCACCAATCCAGAACAGTTTCCCCAGCAAGTCTGACCTCAAGTTCAGAGTTGGTTGACCCCTTCTGGATTCTACAAAAATGCATGCAGACTGAATCCATAGGCTTCCCCCGACTGCGACTGTCAAGAAGAATCCGATGTCAAAGTACACCCCTGCACCTGAAGCCCCTGGGCCTTGGTGAGCTGAATCGACAGCGCCCCTATGACCCTCAACACCTCAACTTACCTCTGCTGTCACTGGTCTCCCTCCTGTAGCCTTCGGTGCGATGCCTGCAGCCTGTTTGTCCAACCCAGTTTCTCCATTGAAGAGCATTGGGCGCACACAGCTATGTTTGCACCCTGCACTATGCCGCCCCTGTGCCACTGTTGGTGTATGTTTTTTATTTTTTTATTTTTTTAACGTAAGACTTTTATTGTCATTTGCCAATAGTACACAGCATTATGCCTACATCCCTGAGGCCGGCTGCAACACGTAACGTTCGTCGAAGATAATTGATACACAGCTTTTCAGCCGACAACCTCCGGTCCGGCAGCAAATTTTAACATAACGGCAATAAACACGATATCAGTTTCTTGTCAAAATCAAAGTTCGTCCCACTTTTATATTTTTACAAACATAACTCAACTTGTGACTCAATAGTTTTGGTCGAAAACTTACAGCATCGCAACCATTCAGCTAGTCGTCTACACTGATAGCTCAGTCTAGACGGTTACAGCACCCCTCCCAACCCCTGAGGTTCCCGTAAAGTAACTGTTCAGGCAGTCTAGGAGCCCCAACTGTACCCTTTCATCACTGTTGCCAGTCATTGATCGGAGCTATTCAGTCTACTTCCTCCTCATCCTCTGAGCTTTCAATGTCTTCCTCCAACAGAGGTTCACACAGGTCTCCCCGGTAACTATTCCAAGGTAGCCTGATCTTGTTCCACTTGCGAGGGTTGGCTCTCATTTTGGCTCGTTCAGTCACCATAAGCATATCCATATTTCTGCACCATTGCGCCAAAGTCGGTGATTCCACCGCCCCCCATCTCTGTGCTTTTTCTCGCTTGGCGACCATGATACCCACAATGGCCCACAGTTGATCCTGGCGCGTTAGGTCATTCAGGCCCCACACACTCAGCAGGCACGCACGTGGGTACCTCTAGAGCTTGGGAGATGGTGCCCAACACCTGCCGCCAGTAGTCAGCGATAATCGGGCACTCCCAGAGTGTATGCAAGAAGGTACCTTCCTCTCCACAGCCCCTAAGACAATATGGGTGGTCGACCCTGTGCAGTTTATGTAGCGTGGTCCTTATAAAGTATACCCGGTGCAGTATCTTAAGCTGCACCAGTCGGAATCTAGCCGAAATGCCCGCTTCCCTTGGGGACGCCAACGCAGCGTTCCAGTCCGTCTCATCCATATCACCTAGTTCGCCCACCCATTTTTCCCGCAGCTTGCCCAAGTGGTCTTGCAGGTTATTCAGCAGCTTACGGTATGTGATGGAGTTGGCGCTAGTCTGTATGTAATCAGTAAGTAGGCGATCCTCCAGCGGAGAGGATTCCGGGACCTCTGTACCTGCCGCAATTGCTTTCATCAGTGCATGCCTAATTTGGACATATCAGTAGGTTTCGTTGGGACCCAGGTTGTACTGTTGCTGGAGGTGTGAGAACGGGACCACCCCTTCCTTTGTCCACATGTCTCCCACTGTGGAGATTCCTATATTGTCCCACTGAGTGAATCCCTTGCTGTGCCGTAGGTGACCCAACGCCTTAGTGTCCCATAGGGGTGTTTGTTTTGTTATGACTCCCCCCCACTTAAGCCTCGTCTGTGCTTTGTGCCACAGTGTCACTGTGTGTTTAGTCGTACCCATTAGTTTTGCTGCCAGTCCCTTGTGGTACAGCGGTGCCAGCAGACTGTGCGTGCCCAACTGTGTTCTGTCTGCGAGGTAGGCCGGGTCGTTCTGCGGGGCGTGCAACCATTGGTTGAGAACCTTAAGGTGTGCCGCCCAGTAATACAATTGTATATTCGGCAGGGCTATCCCACCTTCGTACCAGCTTCTATTGAGCTTCAGATGCGCTATCCGGGCTGGGCGGTCGCCCCATAATAAACCAGTCACCATTGCCGTCACTTTTTGGAAATAACGTGGTGGCACCAGGGTTGGTGCATTCTCAAGCACATAAAGTAAACGTGGCAGCGCCATCATTTTAGGTTTAAAGCATTTTATTAAAACATAAAAAACATGGGGAAGGGAAGTAGGAGGTCAAGTTTACATACAGTGCAAAAAGAGACATGTTGCAGCAATTCTGGTGGAAAGTGGGGAGGTCGGTAGTCCCGGAGGGGAAAAGAGGCATATGCTATAAGGCAATAAGGTAGTGCGAAAAACCCTCCAAAAGTCCCCAACCTCCCAATCAAAGCTAAGCACGAGTAGCGTCCCGCAACACAGCGAAAACAACACAGTCCCTCTAAGCCCCCCGTCCCCAGAAAAGGAAAAAGAAGAAAACAATACCCCAACATCCCCGTCCAATAGCCCGTCGTAGAAACATTCACCCCAAGCCGCCTACCCCCAACCCCCAGTCCCCCTGATCCCATCCCTCTTAATCCGCTGGAGCCTCCGGCGGCGTCAGCCTAAGAAGGCGTAGGTACCTCGGACATGTGAGCTCGCGAAATTCCGTGGACAGCAGTGCCAAGAAAGGGTGCCAGAGCTCCTCGAACTGGTCTACATTTCCAGCCACAGTGAGCGACATCTTCTCCATACCCAGTACTTGCCAGAGTCTATGTAACCAGCCAGTGATAGAGGGGGCAGTGGGGGTGCGCCAGTGTACAAGGATATTTTGAACCGCTGAGCCTAGCGCAATAGCAATCTGCCTACCCCTGCGGGACTTCAGCGGGTACATCAAGTCGTTGGGAAGGCCTAGCAGGACGTATGCTGGGAAGCGCGGGAGCTCAACCTCAAAGTGCCTGTCCACCTCATCTAAGACCTCCTTCCAATAAGCAGACAGCACCGGGCACCCCCAGAGAATGTGCGATAGAGTACCCTCCTGTCCGCAGCCTCGCCAGCAACCCTTGTCGGTGAGTTTGTGCATCTCGTAGAGCCTCTCCGGGGTGTAATACCAGTAGGTGGACACCTTGGTGAAGGTCTCCGTCAGCCCAGTGTGATACGCAGAGTGCCTCGCCCGATATGCGATCTTGTCCCACTCCTTGTGGCTCAGGGTTCTGCCCAGCTCCCTGTGCCAGCGCTCCCTCCCCGGGTTGTGGTAATGAAACGGCGGGGGTTGGAGAAATTTATACAGATCGGTGATAAGCTTGGCATCCGAGGTCCGAGTCACCAGCCACCGCTCGTAAGGTGTGATTGGACGGGCCGCGACGTCGCGCACTTGGGGCTGGAGAGCCCAGTGACGGACCTGCATATAACGCAGTCTGTCCACCTCCGTTAGACCAAATTCCTGTCGGAGTTGTTGGAAAGGGAGCACGCCCTCTGGCCCATAAATCTGAAAGAGCACCCTGCAACCCGCACTCACCCAGTGGGAAAACGCTCCCGGTTCTAGGCCCGGAGTAAAGTCTGGGTTACCAACTATGGGTGTAAACGGTGATGGGAAAGTGGTTAGCTCGCGGAGCTCACAAACCGCATCCCACACTCGCAGTGGGACCTGGGTGACAAAGGAGGCGTAGAGATTAGCCGGGCGATGTGCGCGCCGCAGGAATGGAACCTCTTGAAGGGTGCGACCTGCAACCGCCTGGTCTTGAAAGAGCCAGTGCTTATCCGACTCCCACCTGCTCCATTCCACCAAATACCGGAGTTGCGCCGCTTGAAAATACTTCCGGAGGTCCAGAACACCGAGACCCCCCGCCTCCGGGGCAAGCGTGGAAAGAACCCGCTTCATCCGAGGCTTGCGGCCCTGCCACACGAAACGGGAGATGTCAGCCTGCGCTTGCTGTATCCAACCCACAGGGGGCTGGAGCGGTAGAGCGCGAAAAAGATACAAGATCTGAGGCAGTACCGTCATCTTCACCGCTGCGATACGACCCAGCCACTAGAGCAGGCCCTTGCCCCATCGGCCGAGTTCCTCCTTAATCTTCCTGCTAAGGGAAGAATAGTTGGCTTTGACCATTTCAGGCAGCGAAGGTGCAAGCAGGATCCCCAGGTACGGCACCGTGGAAGAGGACCATTGCATAGGGAAAAGACGCTGGAGGTCTCGCCTGGTGTCCGCGGAGAGCAACACATCCAGGGCAGCCGATTTGGACATGTTCATTTTAAAGCCGGCCACGCGTGCAAAGGCGTTCAGTTCCTGGACACAAGCAGGGAGCGACCGCCTGGGGTCATCCAGGGTCAGCAGGACATCGTCCGCATATAGGCTAACAGTATGGGTGTACTGACCCATCTTAACCCCAATAGCGTCCGGATTGTCGCGAACCCTCTGGGCGAACGGCTCCATATAGAGGGCGAACAAGAGCGGTGAGAGGGGGCAGCCCTGTCTCGTACCACGCTCAATGGCAAAACTACTAGAGCTGTGTCCGTTGACTCGCACCGATGCTGACGGTCTCTTATAACAATTGAAGACCATAGTGCGGAACTTCTTGCCGATCCCCAGTTTCCCGAGAACCAGCTCAAGGTACGGCCAATGAACCCTATCAAAGGCCTTCTCCGCATCGACCGACAGTAACATCCGTTCCCCCGGGACGCGCAAGGCCTTTTCTAACACGTGCGTCACCCTCTTGGTGTTGTCGACTGTCTGCCTACCGGGCACAAAACCAGCCTGGTCCGCCTCCACCAGGCCCGGTAGGTGCAGGCCAAGTCTGGCCGCCAGGATCCCCGTGTAGAGCTTAAGGTCCACATTCAGAAGCGAAATAGGCCGATATGAACCGCACAGGGTCCGATCCTTCCCGGGCTTTGGAATAACCGACACCGTCGCGGAGAGGAGGTCCGGCGGGATAGCCCCCGGCTCAGAGAAGGAGTTGAACAGGCGAGCCAGGATAGGCGCCACAGTGGAGCAGAAGGTCTTGTAGAACAAGGCCGTGTAGCCATCCGGGCCTGGGGCCTTACCGTGCTTCAATCGTGCAATAGCGGAGATGACTTCCTCCACATGGATGTCCCTCTCTAGGTGGTCCGCCTGGGCGGGCTCCAGAGCCGGGAGGGTCATAGACTCCAGATAGGCCTCAGCTTCTCCCGGTGGGGAGGGTTCCGCGGCGTATAGCGCCTCGTAAAAGCTACGGAAGGAATCCGCCACGTCCGCGTCACCGGTAACCGGAACCCCATCTGCACCCACTAGCTCCTTCACCACATTGCGTTGCTGCGCAGCTCTGAGCCGATGGGCCAGGAGCTTACCGCATCTGTCCCCGCCCGTATAAAAGGCATGCTTCAGACGCAACGCTGCGTATTCCGCCCGATCTAGATCTAGCGCAGAGAGGAGTTTCCTCGCCGCTTTCAGCTGCCTCCAAACTCGAGGAGCTCCCGTTCAGCGGTGAACCTGCTCAAGTTCCCTGACTTGCGCCGTCAGTTTGTCCCTCTTACATTGCCGCTCTCTGTTCTCCGCCGAGGAAATGGAGATAAATTCCCCCCTGAGGACCGCCTTCAAGGCTGCCCACTGCGTCGCTAGAGACGTGTCGGAGTTGCTATTGTGGACCAGGTACTCCTTAGGCATGGGCGGAAAATCCGTTCCGCTCGCGGATTTTGCGGATTTTCGGGAAATCCGCAATCCGCGAGATTTGCGAATTTCCTGAAAAATCCGCAAATCCGCGAGCAGCGGATTTTGCTCGCACTGCTCGCACTGTTCGCGTGAGTTCGCGCCCCGCGAATAAGTGCGAAATTGCAGAAATACGATTTTAGCAAAACTGAAAGTAACTACTTACCAGGTTCAAAAGTTCAGGCTCATCATTAGTAGCCATTTCCTGTAGTGCTTCCTGAGGGGCCCCTCCAGAGTTCAGTTGCCAGTTGCAACTATTATGTGACCCTGCTCTGAACCTCAGAATAGTTACACATATGCCACAAAGGTCCTGAATTACAGCTAAGGGAGACAAGCAGGAGCCAGGCTGGAAGTTAAAATCCATTAATCAGCCCCTAATTCATTATTGTCAGTTGGGGCAGGGCAGGTGTTGTAACTAATTTTGCAACAATGAAAGCACTTAGCAAGTGCAAAAGATCACTAATCAGGGCGCACTAAGGAAGCAGGTGCCAGCTAAAAAAATATTCTGTGACACATTAATCAGCCCCAAATTAATTCAGGTCACTTGAGGCAGGGAAGGTGTGCTTTGCTTTGCCAAAAATAATGTACACTGGACAACCAGAGGGTGTGGTGATGAAACAGAGGGTGGCATGGGTGGGCCAGAGGGTGGCATGAGTAGTCAGAGAGTGGCAGTGGTGACAGAGAGTGGCAGTGATGAAGAAGAGTGTCCCAAACAGGTTGGACACGTAGAAACAACAAGTTCGCAAAACTTGCGACCCGACAGGTAAGTTCGCAAATTGCGAAATTGTAAAAACCCTCGCGAACTGGCAGAAACACGGGCGAACACAAAAAAAAAAAAAAATCCGCAAATTCGCGGGAATTCGCGGATTTTGCGGATTGCGAGTTTGCAAATCCGCAAATTCGCGGATTGCCAATCCGCAAAATCCGCTCATGCTTAGTACTCCTGAATGACTTCCCCCACTCGCTTCACCACCGACTTCTTATGTAAAAGAGTATCCCGAAGCCGCCACATCCCTCTGGAGGGGGGGCTGCCGGCCAAGCAAAGACTCCGGACACTGGTGCATGATCGGACAGGGACAAAACCCCGATGTCTGCTGCCATGGCGGCCGAGCGAAGCGGTCCGCTCACCAAGAGATAGTCCAACCGCGAATAAGTGCGGTGCGCATGGGAGAAGTATGAATAGTCCCGATCGGTGGGGTGCATAGTGCGCCAGAGGTCATGCAGATCCATCTCTGCAATCCGGTCTTGCACCGCTCGGGAAAGCTCCCCCGTCTGCGGGAAGCGTTGGGCAGACCTATCCATAGCTGAGTCGAAGACCATATTTAGGTCTCCCCCCAAGACAACATGGCGATCGGGCGAGGCAGTGACGTCCACCAACACTGATTCCAGGAAACGATCCTGGTGGTCATTCGGGCTGTAAACGGAGCCAACCGTGAAGGCGATACCCCCAAGCCGCATGCGATACACTAAGAGCCTCCCCTTTTGCTCGGCATATTTGTACAATACCTCGCCCCTGAAGGAGCTGGCTAAAAGAATGGCTACACCCGCAGTCTTGGTCGCCGCCGAAGAGAAAAATTGGGTGGGGAACTTGGCGGAGCGCAGCCTGTGACAATCTTTGGAAAGTAAATGAGTTTCCTGCAAAAGGCAAATGTCCGCTTGCGTCCCCTCTAGCAGGGAAAGGATCGCCCTACGCTTCACAGGGTTGTTCAGACCCTTAACATTAAGGGTCACCACCTTCAAGGACGGCATCGCTCCCAGGGGATCGAAGCGCTGTGCAGCAAGCGAGGGATCAGTGGAGGGGGCGCGCGGGGTAGGAGCGCAGGGAAGGCCAGGACCGGCCTCACGTGTGTTTGGGCATTATCAGACGGGACCCCACCAACAACAAAACAACTCTTACGCCCTCCCAAAACCAACCCATGGCAACTAGCCAAAACCACGAACAAATAAAAACACCCCATTGTCTCAGTCCAGCCCAGACGGGCAAGTCTGTAGAAAACAATCAAGTGGACGTTCAGCCACTCACCTCCAACCGTTCCCTCCCAACCCCCAGCCCCAACCCAGCATCGTAGAAGCTAAGCATCTCTCCCCCCGGAGTGAAAGCAGGCCGTCAAGGCCACGCTGTTGGAGTCAGGCAAGTTCCTGGCCGCCGTTCTCAGGGCTTCCTCCATATCTGCCCTGATGGTAGGGGAATCAGGGCGACTCACAGTCGCTGACGATCTTCTCCTCGTCGATCTCATCCGATTCCGTCTCTCCGAGCGCCTCCACGTGGGCGTCGCTCCGTCCTCCTCCGTGGCCGTGAGTCCCAACACCCCACAGATGTCCTGGAGGGAGCGCAGCTGGTGTAGCACTCCGTTCCATCGAAAGATGAGGCGGAAGGGGTGACCCCAGGAGTAGGGCGTCTCGTGCTCCCGCAGAAAGTCTGTAGCAATCCGGAAGGACCTGCGCTTCTGCAGCGTGATGGCGGACAGGTCCTGATAGAGCGCCACAGGCCGCTCTCTGAAAGTGAGAGGCTGCTTCCTGCGGGCCTCCGCCATGATGCGCTCCTTCAAGGGGAAATCAGGCAGGAACGCCAGGATGTCCGGTGGGGGTGCTGAAGACTGGCGCTGTCGGCCCACTCTGTGCGCTCTGTCTATGCGGATCAGGAATTCTGCGTCCTCTCCCAGAATCTCCCGGAACAAGTCCTGTAAATAGGCCACCAGGTCCGTCCCCTCGTCCGCTGATGGGACACCCCGCACCCGGATGTTGTTCCGTCTGGACCTGTTCTCGAGGTCTTCAGAGTGGGCCTGGAGCTCGACACACTGCTCTCGGAGACGGAGAACGTCCTGCTGGAGATGGACTATCTCCTCGTCACGGCGCTGGGCCGCCGTTTCCACCGTGTCAACACGCTCACCAAGGCCCTCCACCTCCTTGCGCACTTCTCGCACCTCGCTGGCCACCTCCTTCTTTAGCGTTTGGAAGTCGTCCTTGAGGGAGCTAAATAAGTCCTCCATAAAGGACCTCGTGACCGGTGGTTCGCCTCCGGTTGCGTCTGCCGAGGCCCGGGAGGACCCCGGCGACGGCTGCGTCCTGTCCCTTAGTTGCTGGGCCCTGCTGAGCATGTCCGGCAGAGTACGATCGCCCCTTCTCGAGCCTCCTCTCCCAGCCATCGTGGCCACTGCAATGGGCAAGGTTCAGGGCCGGCCGCTGTAGGTGCGTTCAGTCGCCTGCGGGCACCAGATGTGAGACCCCGCCGGGGACAAGGGTGCTGCGTCACAAGCGACAAAATGGCGGCTCTGGCCGGGGCGAGACAATCGTTGTACCGACCAAGGTGGCAATCAGGGGGGCCAAAGTCAGGGCCTTTCAGAAGCGCACCCCTTGGGCGATCAGGACATGAGCCAATGCGAAAGTGGGCACCTGCCCGCCAAAGGCACCGGTGGAGGTCGCCAGCTCCAGCTCCTCAGGGAGAAGATGGCGGCAGGGCGGGGCCCAACAGAGCGGCCTGTGCTGGCGAGACCGTCGGCGACCTCCGGGGCACAATAAGCAAGGAAAGTCCACAGCCAATGTCTCACAGTTCCACCAGTGGGTTCGCCCAGGTCGGCTGCCGTTTAGATGCCTCCGTCTCTCTCCGCCAGGTCCGGGGCCCACGCCGCGCCATGCACCGTTGTCGGTAGCGAGGGGCCCAAGTGCCAAAGTGCCAGCTAAGGTCCAGGGCCTGCTGCGCGTCAATGATACCGGTCACGTAGGCTTCGGCCGGGGAGTGCTGTTATTCTCCGGAGCACGTCGGGACCGAACACTCGGGATCACCAGCTTTCAGCACCAGGCCCAGCCGAGGCGCCTGGACAGCACTGCAATACGCTCCGCCTCCCAGGCTCTCCTCCATGCTCCGAACTTTAAGCAAGCTTTCGGGGTACTTCCCCCGGGGCGATAGGAGTCAAAGTAGTATCAATAGGCGCGCCAGGAACTCCGACACATTCCTCTCACCCGCAAAGCAGCCGCGGGGGGAGAGAAGCGCTGAAATCGGGGCTCGAGCTGAGCCGGGCCGGAGGAGCTACGGGAGGAAGCGTCCGCTCACCCCGCCATCTTGGCCACGCCCCAGCGCCATCATTTTAAACAGCGCTGCCCGCCCCAACAGCGTCAGAGGAAGGGCCTTCCAGTGTCTCACATCATTCCTTAATCGAGTAAGTGGTGGTAGCAAATGGTGGTGTAT
The DNA here is from genome assembly GCF_964263255.1 of Lissotriton vulgaris. Lineage (NCBI taxonomy): Eukaryota > Metazoa > Chordata > Amphibia > Caudata > Salamandridae > Lissotriton > Lissotriton vulgaris. Next base: position 825,877,420 of record NC_141699.1, read on the forward strand.
GTTTGATGCTGCTTGTGGCCTTCCCAGTGCTTACTCTAAACCTTCTAGCACCCCCTATCTCCATTGAAACGCATTGAACCTATCGCCAAATTTGACCTTTGCACCCGGCCGCCCGCCCCAGTGCTGCTGCTGGTGCAGACTTTGTGCTTACCTGAACCTTGCTCTCTGCTGACCTTAACACCTGAAGACTGGAATGGTAAGTTGGGAACTTTCCTGTAAAACTGCATTGTTTTCCTCAATAGGATAACATTGAACTGTTTGAAAATTGCACTGTGTCAACTTTTGAAAGACAAAGTATTTTTCCTGAAAAACGTACTTACCCTTTTGTGAAGATCTTGGTCTTAAAATAAAACTCCTACAAAGCTTATTCTTCTAAAATTGGTGTGAATCTCCTTTTTGAGTCATGTGTCCCTTATTGATCTATGTGTGTGCAATAAATGCCTTACACTCCTCTGTGTTAGGCCTAAGGATGCTCGCCCACACTACCACTAATAGAGCACTTTGGGTTTGCATTGAGCCCTGCACACTTCTGAGGAATCTCTGGACTCTGTGCACTGTATAACCACAAAGAGGTATACGACATACAGAGTCACCTTCCCACAGCATCAGCAAGGACCGAGTTGGTGGCAAGGGCAAGCGAGGCCTATAAAAGCAACTGAGAGGCACCACAAGGATAGAGCGCCTTCTAAGGTCTCTACACAGGTCCAAAAACAAAAGCCTCTACAGCACCTGTGGGGACCTGAAATTAACGATGACACAAACACCTCTGGATTGTACGGGGCCTTGACCAATCCAACCAAGTCGTCTGACCATCAAGATTTTGTGAGCCATGTGGAATGGAAAGCCTCTGTAACGAGCTAACCAGTCTAAAACTTTATTAGATAGGTCCTTGTGGGACTCCCCCGGGTATTCACGGAAGGGGGTTACTCCAATGAGCACACACATATGGACAGGTTGTGGGCAGGAGATCGATGTGCAATTAACTTGGAATGAGAGGATTTATTCCCTCTGAGCTGGTTCTGGCCTACTGGCTACAGCGCCAATACGGCCTGCTTCCTCTTGCAAACTATTGAACTGATGTGTGACCGAGCCACTGGAAATGGAGGCCCCCACACCTCATTAGATGGCTGGGAGGACTGATAGTATGATCCTGTACTATTTCTTGCCCCATCCTTAATAGGCATGCTATCCAGATTGGGTCGGGATTCCATAGGACCGTGGATATTGGTGAGAACAGCAGCCTCAGAACTCCGGAGCAAAGCCCCTGTGATGCCAAAAGGGCGATCTGGGATTCAATGGCCTCACGACGGTGACTTAAAGGGGTCAACTTGCTCTGCAGTAGCTCTTCCATCTCTTGGTAGCAACCCTCGAAAAATGGCATACTCTTGCTACAACCGTTTGCATATTGGCATGCTTCATAATAGGCGGAATACCACGCTTAGGCATCTTGGTTTTAACTATCTTAGCAGGTCTGCGGGTGGCGTCCAATATTAGTCCTCTAGTTTGTGAAGTGAATCTTTCAGGTAGGTTCTTTGAGGTTCTAGTAGGTGACAGAATAAAAAGTGAAGAACCTAGCTCTTCTGTGGATAATGAGTCTAAATTCTAGCTAGAGTGCAGGGAAAGTCTTTTCTCCATGAGCGGTATCTCAGTACTGATTACGCCCACTGCCATCTCCAACATTTTATCGATTGAGGTGCTCTTGGGCACAAAAAATTAAGCAGGAGACACCTCATCTGCTTTCTAATTCCCCATATTGTTTCAGAGATACGAGGTTAAGTACTCTCTTTCTTGCCCTGCTATTTAAGATCTGTACGATCATTAGACGGTTTCCTATGAGATATGCAGTGAAAAAGTTTTTAAACGTTTATGGTTTAAATCTTTTTATTAGTTTTAAATAATTTCACAGATAACAGAGAACAAGACCCTCAGCTCCCTCGGCAGTATGCAAATGAGACATCTAATTCGCAATAGCTAACATTACCTGCAGGTAATAAGCATGGAGCGGGTCGACAAAGTCAACAAGAGAAAAACAAAGAGAAAGTTCCCCCAATTAACCCCCCACCCTGAGCCCCACCCGTCCCACCACCCCTCGTCTACCGAAAAAGAAAAATTGGGAAAGGAAGGGAAGTGGGGGAAGACGACCCAATGATCAGTAGCGTCGTTTACGACTCTTTGTAGAGCTCTCCTCTGGGATCTGCGTGTCAGGGAGACGGAGGAGCTGGAGATATCTGGGGCACGTCAACTCTCGAAACTCAGACACCAGGAGTGTCAGAAAGGGCCGCCACAACTCCGGGAATTCCGACCCTCTCCCAGCCAGTGTGAGTGTGAGTTTCTCCATGCCCAATACCATCCCTAGCTGTTGAAGCCAGCCAAAGAGCGTAGGGAGTTGGGTGGTGCGCCAGTGAATCAGGATGTTCTGCAAGGCCGCTCCAAAAGCAGTCGCTATCAAACGACCCCTTCGGGATTTGAGTGGATATGTTAATGGGTTAGGTAGACCCAAGAGTATGTATGAGGGGAAGCAAGGTAGTTGGGTGTCTAAATGTAGATCTATTTCATCAAGGACCTGTGACCAATATGGCTGTATGCAAGCGCAGCTCCAGAGGACGTGTTCCAATGTACCCCTTTCCCCACACTCCCTCCAGCATAAGTCACTGCGCCGTGGGTCAAAGCAGTGTACACACTCCGGTGTATAATACCAGTAGTTAACAATTTTGGTCAGGGTCTCCGTGAGGCCGATATGTTATGCCCAATGCCGTGCCCTGTAGTAGATGCCCTCCCATTCCTTATGGTTTAGGGACCTTCACAAATCTCTCTCCCATCTAGCGTGACCTGCATTATAGGTGTGTGTAGTGGGGCCTAAGAGCATCTTATAGAGGTCCGAGAAGATTCTCTTCTCAGAGGTGCGGGTTATCAGCCACTTTATGTAAGGAGAGAGCAACCCTTGTGCCTGTGGCTTAATGTGTGGATGTAGTGCCCTATGCCGAACCTGGAGATATGAGAGGCGTTCCGCTTCGGGGAGGTCATAATGCTCTCTCATCTGTGGAAATGGATTGATGCCCTCCAGATCGAAGAAGTGCCCCTGGGACCTGCAGGGGGAAGAACGCCAGACTTGAAAGGCCCAGGCCTCTGTGCCGGGTTGGAATTCTGGGTTGTCCCACAGCGACGTGAAAGGTGACGGGAATGTGGTCAGTTGTGCATGGGTATTGGTGCGATCCCAGGATTCTAAGATGGTACCTGTGATGTATGATGCATAGAGGTTGGCTGGGCGGTGATGTTTATGGAGAAAGGGAACCCCCTGTAGTGGCCTGCCTGCTACCGCCTGATCCTGAATCAGTTAGTGCTTTTCTGATTCCAGCCTCTGTCATTCTACAAGATCTAAGCTGAGCAGCATTGAAGTAGGATTGAAGATCGGGCACCCCTACACCGCACCCCCCTCCGGTGGAAGAACTGCGACCTGATGGCGGAATCGCGACTTACGACCTTGCCATATGAAGCGCAATAGGTCCGCTTGTGTCTGCTGGATCCAGCCTGAGGGGGGTCTGAGGGGAAGGGTCTGAAACAGACACAATATTTGGGGGAGTATGGTCATTTTAATGGCCGCTATCCTACCCAGCCAGGATATTGTGCAATGTTTCCATCTGTTCAACTCCTTCCTAACGCGACTGCGGAGGTTGGAATAGTTAATGTCGGAGGTAGCTTGGATGGTAGGAGCGAGCTGAATGCCTAAATACGGGATCGCCTCAGTTGACCACTGCATCGGATTTTCCACCTGGAGGTGGGCAAGAGTGTGGGGGGAAAGGGAAAGACTTAGAGACAAGGATTTGTCCATATTAATTTTGAAGCCTGACCCCTGAGCAAAGTTGTGTAGTTCAATGAAAAGGGCTCGCACAGAAGTGACCGGATCTGACAGGGACAGCAGGGTGTCATCAAAATAGAGACTAATGATGTGGGTATCACCCCCAAATTTAATCCCAGTTATCAATGGCTGGTGGCAGACTTTGAGCACAGGGGTTCCATATAGAGTGCAAAAAGGAAGGGCGACAAGGGGCAACCCTGTCTAGTACCCCTCCCGATGGGAAACCGGTAAGAAGTGTTGCTGTTGATGTGGACCATCGCCATTGGCGACCTATAGCAGTTTAGGATGCGGGTGCAAAATTTCTCCCAGAAGCCAGCAACCATCTCCAGGTAAGGCTAGTGGACCCTATCGAAGAGCTTCTCCGCATCAATAGCTAAAAGCATAAACTCGACTTGGGTGCGGGATGCCTTTTCAATTAAATGTAGTATGCGCTTAGTGTTGTCACTGGTCTGCCTCTGGGGAATAAAGCCGGCCTGATCAGGCTCAACTAACTGTGCCATTTAGGTTGCCAGTCGGGTCGCTATGATGCCCGTGTAGAGCTTGATATCTATGTTGAGCAGCGAGATTGGTCTATATGCGCTGCAAGCTGACCTATCCTTTCCAGGTTTCGGGGTGACGACCACTGCTGCCTCCAACATCTCACCTTGGATTGCTCCCGTTTGTTCAAAAGTGTTGAACAAACGCGTCAAGGTGGGGGCCAGTTGGTTGCAGAAAGTCGTGTAAAAGGCGGCCGTGTAGCCGTCCGGGCCTGGTGATTTACCCACTTTGAGACGGGAAATTGCCAAAATGACCTCCTCCACCTGTATTGCTCTGTCAAGATGGTCTGCCTGCACGGACGAAAGAGGAGGCAGGCCATCAGAAGCTATGTACACCGCGCTACATTGGAGGTCAAGAGGGTCTCCGGCAGAGAGGTCGGCATAGAAGTCCCTAAAGACTTCAGCTATGGTTGCATCATCTGTCACCGGCTCACCCTCCGCGTATGTATGGTCTGGACCCCCTGTTGCTGTCTAGCTCACAAAGCTTATTGGCGAGAAGGCGGCTGCACTTATCCCCCCGGGTAGTAAGATTGTCGCAACCTAAGAGCTGCGTACTCGGCTTTATCCTGATCTAAGGCTACAAGCTGCTTACGTTCTATGCAGAGTTGGCGACAGCCTCTAGAGGCCCCTGTCCTCTGATGGAGTTGTTCAAGTTCCAAGACTCTCTGGGTGAGGTCTGCTCTCTTACGTTCCCTATCTCGATTATGGGCCGAGGAGATCACTATAAATTCCCCCCGGAGGATTGCCTTCAAGGCTGCCCATTGCGTAGCCACGGAGGTATCAGGGTTAGAGTTGAGGGAGTTAAAGTCAGTAATAGCCTTCTGGATTTGAGCAACCACTGGTGGTAGCTGTAGCAATGTATCGCATAGGCGCCAGTGCCTGCGAGGACGCAGTGAGTATGGAATGTGAAAGCTGGCCAGCACTGGGGAGTGATCTGAGAGGGAAGTCGTTAAGATATCTATATTGGTTGCATGAGCTTGGAAAGAGGGGGAGCTGAGGAGATAGTCTAGGCGCGCATAAGTTTTGTGAGCCCCGGAATAAAAGGTTCAGCTGCGAGAGTGGGGGATAAAGTGGCACCAGAGGTCAGTCAGTCCCAGCTCTTTGAGCAACGCTCGCCCTGAAGGCGGGAGGACACCGGCCTGCGTCGTCCTCTGGCAAGAGCTGTCTAGTTCGTTGTCAAACACAACGTTGAGATCCCCTCCAAGCAGCAAATGCCTGTCTGAGGCAGTGGCTGCCTCCCGTAGGGCCGTGTGAATTAACTTCATCTGCCCTTCGTTAGGAGCGTAGATGGAACCGACAACAAAAGTCAAGTCCCCTAATGAGAATTGGTATGTCAGGAGGCGAACCCTAATCTCTGCCTGCTTCTGAAAGACTCTCCCTGGAAAGGATCGGGAAACTAGAATGGCCACCCCTGCTGACTTTGTGTTGTTGGAAGAAAACAGTTGTTTGGGGAATGCCCTAGCCCTCAGTCTGTGATGATCTTTGGGGAGGAGATGGGTATCTTGAAGTAGGCATATGTCGGCCTTAGAGTGTTCTAGGTAATGGAGTATGGCCCTGCAATTGATCGGGTTATTCATGCCACGCACATTGAGGGTAAGAATTTTAAGAGAATTGTGCGTCATCCGTGACCTGGGATCGAGGCAGAACGCTGTGCATGTCGCTGGCCACGGCGAGCAGTAGATACCCATAGATGTGCAGAGAAGCATGAGGTTACCAGTGGATTAAAAGACGACAAGTCGTGTGGCGAGCCCTGGGGTGGTGGACGAGGAAACCTAAACCCATCAAAAAAAAACTCAAATAATCTCAACAATAAGAATGTCCCAAGCAGAAACAGAAAAATCAAGGATATAAGAAAAAAAAAACAATGACCGGTGACGAAACAAGAATCTCAACAAAAAACAGTAGACCCAGTCTCCGTAGAGTGACCAAGTTCTGGCAGGAGTGTCCGCCCTCCCGGAGGAGCCGGGAGGTCGTCGAAGTGGGACCCATAGTGTGACCAAGGGGGGAGATCCGGTTCCCTCCCGCTGCCCACCCATGGACAGAGAGTCTATTTTTCAGGGACAAATTGCCTTCAAGTCCTCATTCGGCAGCAGGGCCCGGCTCCGCCAGTGCATCTGGTGCAGTTTGCTGTTGAAAAGGAAAGTAAGTCGGAATGGATGTCCCCAAAAATAAGTGATGTTCTGCTTTTGGAGGTGCGCCGTGACTGGGTGAAATGGCCTCCAGCGCTGTAAGGTAATCAGAGCCAGGTCCTGGTAAAGAACCGGGGAATGCCCTTGGTAAGAAATGGGATGGAGGGACTGTGCCTTGGATAGAATTGCTTCTTTGGTTTTAAAGTCTTGCAAACAGACAAGAATGTCAGCAGGCGGGGAGTTTGGTGCCCGAGGATGACTGACTCTGTGTGCCCTGTCTAGGATGATGGGAGCGTCAGCAGGGGCAGCCAAAATGTAGCGAAAGAGGCCCTCCGTAAAGGCAAATAGATCTGTCAGGCTCCACCATACGAATCCTCAGGGTTGTGTTGATGCTCTATAAGGGGCCCACCTCTGGACTACTCCATGTCTGGCTTGTGAAACAACACAGACTTTTGAGGTGATCGAGCAGGGGAAGGAAAGGGTAGGGACTGCGGGGAGGGAGAACTGAGGAGGAGAGAAGAAGGACACAGACTGAGCACAACGTTCCAGATGGCAAGTGACACACAGCATTTAAGAATGCGTCATAGCCCTTTCTTACCCCTCACTTGAAAAGCAAAATAAATGGAGCCTAGGTCATAGAAGAGAGAGGAGGGTAGTGGTAAGATCACTTCATACACATTGCGATTGAAGTGAATATAGATGCTTAGACCACTGTGGTGACATACCCTTTCTGACCTCTCTCTTGGAGATATGTAAAAGAAACAACAAAAGGCAACAGCTTAGGAGGAATAGAAATTCAGAGCTAAGAACAATAACTCTTGTTCCCAGTTCTTAATCAACAGATAGAATTATTGAAATCATACAGTCATCTTTTTCAGGAAACTCATAAGACCTCCTTAAGTTAGTTCACCATGAATGGACGCTTCAGATGTGAAGCTTACTAATGTTTATTAGCCATGTTTTTTCCTGATTGCAATGAACCAAAAGAGCTCCTCTGCACGAGATCGACTTCTTCCGACCTCACCCAACAGAGGAGCGCATGAACAAGAAAGTAAAGGAAACAACCAGAGGCTCCTCTGCACGAGACCTTAGAATTCAGGTCTCATCCAATAGAGGAGAATACGAAATAGTGGGAGGCAAACACCAAGGCCTCTCTGCACGAGATCTCCGATCAGGTCTCTGCCCGCAGATAAATGTTTTGAGCAAAGTAAACAAGGACAACGCAGTCTTTCATACCAGGGAACCAACGGAGAAAAACAACGGGTGTCCAACTCCACCCAGATGGACGATAAAAACGTCGTCCCGGGCAAGGAAAAGGCAATCAGAAAGGTAGTGCATGTGCACTCTTACCGCCTCGAGGATGGGAAGGAGCAGCGTAAAAAATCAGGCAAACCTGGGATCCAGAATTATCGGCGCTGCCGCCTCCAGCAGTCGCCATTAAATCCAATTTCCGGCATTGCGTGAATGTCACGTGGTGCGTGACCCGCAAGTGCTGCCGGGGAATGTAGTTCCGCACTCAATCGTCCCGAACCATCACACCGCAACAAGGAAGGCAGTGATTACCGGCGGTAGGGCGATCGTGACAAGATCCTTGGTGTCATCTGAAGCTCTCAGCCCCTCGAATCCTGATGTTATGGCGACGTGACCTATTTTCCAGATCCTTCAGGTGGGTTTGGACATCTAGGTGCTGATCCTGCAGGCGGAGGACTTCTTGTTGAAGCATAGTCACTTCCGACGTCACAGTGTCGCTTTTGACTTCCAGGGTGGCAACGCGCTCGCCGACACTGTCCACATCCCTCCGGATTTCCCGCATTTCAGCAGTGAGAGCTGTTTTCACAACTTGTATATTCGGCCGGGGGGTATTGAAAAGCGATTCCAAGAATGCCTTACTGATGAGTTCACCTCCGGCATCGGGCTGTGCCCGAGGGGTCGCCATCTGAGAAGACATGATTGGGAAGTCAGGGTTGGATTGCGTTCTTCCAAAAATGTCTTTCAGGGACTTCTGTTTTCTCCTCCTGGCCGAGGACATAGTCGTGTGGACGCCGCTGTGAAGCCAGCATGGGGTCACCACCCCGTTCAACCCCCGGTCCGGAAGCAGTCTGTGAATGACGGTCCAGCCGCTCCCAAAAAAAAAGTTGTCCGACTCTACGTCTTGAAAGCCTCAAGTAAGTGTGAGTGAGGCGCTACTGACCGGCCCCCGGTCGGGGCATCCACCCTGTGAGAGGACAGCCCCCAACCTCGGGAGACTCTATGTGGCGTGAGACGCGACCCCACTGGTCGAAAACACACACTTGGCTAAATGGGTTCAGAGCCCAACACATCAGCGATGTAGGCCCCAAGACTAGGCCGGCACGTTCCCAAGGTCTCCGTCTCTGTGCAGCCTCCACCCAGGTGCCAGCTCTCAGTCTCCCGTTTCCGCCGTTCCATGAGTAGCCCCTAGTCGCCACACCGGGTCAGATCCCGATTCAACAGGCCTGCTAAGTCTTATACCTCGGACCGTCTCAGCGCGAACGTCGCCGGCCCAATCTGCGTGAGATTTGTGATGCATAGTGAAAGGCTACCGTGCCTTGTAGCGGGCCCTCACAGTCGCAGGGGTTGTGGTGCTTCAGGTAGGAGGACCGTGTCTCCGCCTCTCCAGTGCAGGGGAAGTGGTACCGGCTGATCGGCCAGTGTGCCTCTGTACTCGTTGGGGGGTAATGCCCACCGCGCGGGGGCCCGGCTCAGATACAGTCCTCCTCAGGCGCCGCAGACTCAGGGGTGCTTTCAGGGCTCAGGCCTGGCGTAGCTACCCCTATTCAGTGGCAGGTTCCTACTCACCGCAGCCCAATCCGCCCTCATCCCTGGTCCACTGTCTGTCCGCAAATCGAGGGTGGGTATCTCGCCTGGCCTTGCGTGGGTGAGAAAGATGGCGGCGGACCTGCAGGTAGGCCGTCAGCTAATGGCGCCGCAGTGCTCCCCTTCTGGCTCTTCTCCCTTTGTGCACGGGTTGCTTGTCTCCTGCTCCACACTAGGGAGGAGGTGTGTATCCCCGGCCCTGATAGGTGCTGCGACCAGCTGTGGTGTCAGTTATTGCTGCGCCGAGACTCCTGTACCTCCGGTCTCTGGTGCGCTCCGCAGTTCACCGCCCCCATTCAGGGTAGGGTGCCAGTCGTTGCTGCTTTCGCGGGTAGTGGAGGCTGCCCTGTGGCGACAGGGGGCCGCTAGGGCCGGACTGCTGCCGCCTGCGTGGGTTAGGGAAGGCTTCACCTCAATCCAGCAGATCGCGTAGAGCAGGCACCCAGCCCCAGGCCACTCGGCGGGGTCTCAGCTGGGCGTCACCGGCAGGGTCCACCGCCGCCCAGGCTTCCCTCTCCTCAGCGCCTCCAAGCAAGCAGCATGGGGCACCGAGGACGCCGTGGGTGACCCGCGGGTCATCCGTGTCGGCCCAGCGGAGGTCCGTGCAGTAGATGACAGCCTCGACGGCCGCCGATGCGAGCCGCCCCTCGTTCCTTGCCTCTGCCGCCATGCGGATCGCGCAGACCAGCCGTCCTCCTCCCAATCCAGGCCAGCCACCGGCACCAGGAACCACCGCGGCACACCCCCGGCACCAGGGTCGCCTATGCTGAGAGAGGGTCTTCCGGGAACGGAATCTGTTGACCCGACTCACGTAGGTGCCATCCGAAGCTGTTTTTTGGCGGGCGGCGAGAAGGAGCTCCAGAAAGCACGTCCTAGCTCGCTGCCATCTTGGCCACGCCCCTTTTTAAAAGTTTAAACGTTTACCTTACAAGAGGGAGCTTCAATGAGATCGGGCCCAGCCCAGCCTCCTCTGGGCTCTGACAGGCCTGCTCTTGGCCCAGTCTTGGCCAGGCACGTCCCACGCCCCTGGGAGACCTTCCGTGCTAAATAGAACAGGTGTCAGCTTGGCCCCTACTCCTTGCAGTCAACAGGGCGGAGGGTTGATGTGGGACTGGTAGTCCACTGCAGATAAAGTTTGGCGTGTCCTGTGCCCGTAGGAGACCTTTGGCGCTATATAGCACAGGTGTCACCTTAGCCCCTCTTCTCTGCAGTCAACAAGGCTTTGCAGTGATGTGGAACTCGTAGTCCCCTACAGAAAACGTTTGGTACGTCCATCGCTTAGGGAGAACGTTAGCGCTATATAGCGCAGGTGTCAGCTTGGTCCCTCTTCCCTGCAGTCAATGACGCAGCGCGGTGATTTGGGACTCGTAGTTCCCTGTAGATGATCTTTGGAATATCTTTGGAGCACTCATCCCATCTATAGGGGTGTCATTGAACGATGTGAAAATTAGGGAGCTGTCAACCATAGTTTAACAACTTGCTACTAACACAGTAGGTGTTTTGACTGTAATAAATATAGAGATGCTTGCAATGAGATCTATGATTTTGCAAAATCGCCTTGCATTGGATTTACTCCTTGCGAAGGAAGGCAGAGTTTGCAAAGTCGTTCACATGCAGGAATGCTGTGCGTATGTGCTGCAAGTGAATAAGCAGCTTGACAGCTATATTATTAAAATCACAAATAAAACTAATTAATTAATTGAGATGGAAGAGTCAGGTGCCTATGAAGGGTTAGGATCCATATTCGGATCCATTGGCAATGAGAGGAAGAAAAAGGAAGAGGATTGATGTAAAGGTGAAATAAATGCAAAGTGAACTCTAAGACACCTTGGAGGACCTGGGTGAATCCAAAAAGAAGAACCTGAAATTAATGAATGATGTTCTGCAATAAAGGATTTCATTGATGATTTAAAAATCATCAGAGGGTTGTGAGGGCTGTTTTTCTCGCATATTAAATGCATCACAAATTGATTTTACGCTAAACTAGGTTGTGTTTACACAGTCCTCCATCTTGCATTGAAGTCACAAACCATCACGTGTTGATTGTTGCTGTTCTTCTTATACTAAATAGAGAATTGCAAGACTCACACTAATAAATAATGTTCCCGGAGACTATTTTCCCTCTGTGCCTAACCAAGGACATTGCAATTGTCCCAGCCTATTGCGATACAATGTATCAATTGGATTGCTTGAATAAACTGTGAGAGGGTCCGCAGATCCAATGTAGTACCACCATGAGAGAAACTTCAAATGCATTTTGTAGTTGGGAACTGTTTCTTCTTGCTCGTTCCCTATTAGTGCATATCCTGAAAACCATCCCTTGTAAAATGTATAAATCTCTTTCTTAGAAGTCCTATAAAAGGACATGTGGATTTCTGTATAGGGGGGAGAACCTTTTCCCTACTTTGGAAGGTGATTCTATGTTGGATTTCACATAGAACTATACTAAGTTCACTGTACTTATTGTAGGAGAGTAGGGTCTGCTTCCCATGGTTACCCCCACTTTTTGCTGTGATTCTCTGTTTTTTTTACTTTAGTGTGGCTGTGGACCTGCTAATCAGGCCCGCAGCCCAGCTGTTCTCTATCTAAATTGATACCATGTACTTTAGGTACATACCAGATTGGTTACTGGGTCACCCCTTTGAGCCCCTGTATAGTGTACCCTAGGTACCCAGGGCATAGGTGCACCCAAGGCCTACCGGGGGCTGCAGCATGTATTATGCCACTCCTGGTTTGCCTTCCAAACTAACACCACAGGTCTGTTCACACAGCCTGGGTAAGGTGGTGTAATCACCCCTTACTTAGATATAGTATAACTATATCTATATACCTATATAGACACATATACACCTATAAGCCACTCCTAAGGAAGATCTCGACAATCCTGGAGGTAGAGTGCTTGGTTTTATGTGAGAGGGTACCCAGGCATGAGCTGAGCCCCTCTGCAGCTTTCGGAACCGTCTCCTTATAGCTGTTTGGTTTGGCTTCATCAAAACATGTCATGAAAGGTGTCAAACACTTTGGAATACTACCCCCCACCCCCCTGCCAGTTCTGGCAGCGGGGATACCATTCCACCCTTCTAGAGGGAGAAGACATGTAGTTACTAGTTTACCCGGTTAAAGTTAAACAGAGCCTCAGCATCACAAAATGGATGCTACTGCCACATACACAAGTCTGCCCTCCTGTTGCTGGACGAAACTCAGGCAGGGGGGCCTGGACAATAGGCTTCCTGTCCAAGGAGGTGCTGGCACCTCCCCAGACAGGCTTTTGTGTATTGGGGCAGGGAGGGCTGCATTCAGTTAATGCTTTCCAGACACTGCCTGGGGTACACTAGGTGCTCCATGCATTTCCCAGTTCAAACCAGTTGCTGGGGCACTCTGCCCCAGCTCTGGCGTGAAACTGGACAAAGGGAAAGGGGTGTAACCACCCCCTTCCCAGGTCCACCCATAGTAGAGACCTTAAAGGTAGTCCAGCCCCTAAACTTAGTATAAGTACACAAACCTAGTCCCTAGTACTTTAGATTATGAAACTTATATCCTGGACCTTCGAAATTCCATTTCGACTGGAAGACGGAAGACATCTCCCTTGTGGTCAAGGAGTGACCACTCTGTTTAAACAGGCACCAACAGCAACTTTGCTGGTCTGCATTTTCAAGGCTCTCGCCGGATCCCGAAGAATCTGTGACACAGGACATGGACTTCCAGATATCTCTGACCCCGACCTTCGCTCACAGCAAAGCTGAGACCTGTGGCGGACATGAGAGACGTGAGACCAGAACTCCTGGAAATCCTGCATTTTTCAAGCTGCACTCCCTTCAAGAGGTATCTTGAAGTGGTGCATTGGGGTGCTTGAAGCTCCAGACCCGAGCACCATTTGCACTGAAGCTCAAAGGCCCCCACTCCACGAGTGTCCCGTGGGCCCCGCTTTTGCATTGCAGCTTGACACGTCTTCGCGGTTCCTAGTCCTTTGGCTTGTGAGCCCCCAGAAGACTTTATTTTGAATCTAACTTGCTTTCCTGGTTGCTCCAGGCTTGCTCCAACTTCCCTACAAAAGAGAAGTTCCTCAGATCTTGCTGGTCTGCACCGAAGCCGATCTCGACATCCTGCATGGGCTGCGTTTGTCAAGGCGTGTTGGGTCCAATCCGGACACCGACACTGCAGTCAACTAGATCCTTCATGGGACAGCTTGAATCCAGCTTCTGGTTGTCATCAACGCCTCTTGGACCTCGTGGCTGAAGTGACAAACTTCACCTTTTCACCTGAAATCACCCGACATTGGCTGGCAGCTTTCCATCGCCATCCTGGTCACTGGCAATTGACCCAGATTCTGTCCCTTCTGCTTTCAGGTTCTTCAGATCTTCGATCCACCCTTGGATCCACCCGGACACTTTTCCTCTGGTCGCCTGCAGCACTTCTTTGCAGATCTCCATTGAAATCGACAACGAAACCCGACACCAAAAGACATCTATGCACCCGGCTTTCGTGGGTGAGGTAACACAAGTACTCTGGTAGTCTCGAGGGTATTGGCCCTCCTAGTGTCTAAGTCTAAAAGGGTTCCATCGTAGTCCATTCGGAGATATCCTTAAATTGTAAAATTGTAACTTGTTTGTTTCCCATAGAAAGTCAATGGCATCCCACGGCTGTGTTTAGACACAGCACGCGTCTCCCGTGGGCCTCCTACTTCCTAACCTTTGGTTGTTTAGAGTAGCCCCAGCGATTCCACAGGCCCCAGGCCTGCTTTCTAATTTTCACGTGGTTCTTATACCACTATTTTAGTATATGGTTTGTGAGGTCCCTAGGGCAAAACTTATACTGTGCAACTTATCATATGCTAATTAAGTAACTTGTATTGTACTTTTACCTCTGATCTCATAAAGAATGCAGAGGGGTTGTGTTTAGAATAATTACATATATATTTGATATATACCTTGTGTGGTGTACTTTCATTTGGTACTCAAGGGATTATAATTGGTAAAACAACTTGCTTAATATGCTCTCTGAAGTCTTAGCCTGATGACTGCTGGTCCATGCTACCACTAGGATAGCTTTCTATAAGGTTGACTTTACAACCACCATCAATAAGGGTCGATTAGACTGGTGCAAGGTGCCCACTAGAACTAGTGGACATCATATGCCAGGCTAACTTCTCACATTGGTGTGCAGCGGATGGGATAAGAGCTTGCATTGTTTTACCAAATAATCTTGAGAATATCATTTGAAAAATCACAACAAGGTACCTGTAGGTACATATGAATCAAGTCTTATAATACATAAGTTCTACTTAACTTAGCAGTTGTAGGTGGTAAGGGCTTAGCACACCCTGACTACAACTTCTAGAGAGGTTCTAGTAGGAAATCAAGTAGTGTAGGTAGGTGCACACACCACACCACACTAGCCATGTCTTTAAGAGCAGGAGGTAGTGCCTCTCTGTCAGATGTCAGTCATGGGCAGACAACTAAGTATGAGACTTTCACTTTTCAAGATTTTAGAAGCTTGGGTGTTGTCAGAAAATTAAGACAAGGACAGAGTCCAACCACCCAGCACCTAGTAAATCTTTTAGTGGCAGATGACTTAGAAAAAGCATCAGACCCAGAGGCACGTGGTTGCAGGGAGGGGGGCCATCCCTCATCAGAAGAAGATCCTAGTGGGATTCCCAACCAGGATGATGATGCTGATGATGGGGATGCAGGCCAGGATGAGGTTGATAAACCTAACCTGGGAAACACAGGACTACCTGAGGTAGGAGAGGGCCTAGGAAGGCCTTCCTCTATCCCTCCACGTAGGCCTAATGATGTGCCCAGAAGAAACAGATCTCTTTCAGATGAATCTGGACATTCTGACTCATCAGTAGGGTCCTCTGCCTCTGCTCAAAGGAGAATGACTTCCCCTCAGAGAAGAGAGCACACAGCTAAAATGAAAGAAGTCAAGCTTAGGATCAGGAGGCAAGAAATTGCCCTGGCCAAAGAGACCCTAGCTCTGGAAAGAGAGATGAAATTGTGTGGGCTAGAGCCCACTGGTGGCAGCAACAACCCTAGTGGCAGGGAAAGGCCACATGACCATATTAGCCTGAACAAAATTGTCCCTCTCTATCGGATTGGGGATGACATCTATAAGTGGATAACTGCTTTGGAGAGGGCCTGCAAAGTACAGCAGGTACCCCAAAGTCAGTGGGCAACAATGTTGAGGCTCTCCTTTGCAGACAAAGGCAGAGACAAGCTCCTCACTGTTAGCGAAGAGGATGCTGACAACTACAATGCCCTGAAGAGTGCTCTGATAGATGGGTTTGGCCTAACCACTGATCAGTACAGGTTGTTGTTCAGAGACACCCAGAAAACACAGACTCAGGACTGGACAGATTTTGTAGATTGTGCTACTAAGGCTCTGGAAGGCTGGTTACTGGGCAGTAAAGTAAGTGACTATACAGGATTGTATAATCTTATAATGAGAGAACAGATTCTTAATAACTGTCAAAACCTGGTTGACTCTGATTTGACCTCCCCACAAGAAGTGTGTAAGAGGGCAGACAAATGGGTCAGAACTAGTGTGAAGCAGAAGGTACAGAACAAAGATGGTGACCAGAAGAAGCAAGACCAAAAGGGTGGGAAGAAAGCAAAAGACCAGAAGTCTTCTCAAGGTCCCCAAAAAGCTTCTAATGGTGGGGGTTCCCAACAATCCTAAAAGAAAGAAGGTCCAAAGAAACCTTGGTGCAAGATTCCCTTTGAACGTGTAGGGATCGACATTGTTGGACCAATGGATCCCCAAACAGCCTCTGGGCACAGGTTTATTCTGGTGGTAGTGGATCATGCTACCAGATACCCAGAAGCTATTCCCCTTAGGACCACTAAAGCACCAAAGGTGGCAAGAGACCTTTTGGGAGTTTTCTCAAGAGTGGGGTTCCCTAAGGAGGTTGTATCAGACAGAGATGTAAACTTCATGTCTAGTTATCTGACTGCAACGTGGAAGGAGTGTGGAGTGAACTATAAGTTCACCACACCCTATCACCCACAATGCAATGGTCTAGTTGAAAGATTCAACAAGACCTTAAAGGGCATGATTAAGGGTCTCCCTGAAAAGCTCAGGCGGAGATGGGACATCCTGCCACCATGCCTTTTATTTGCCTACAGAGAGGTCCCACAAAAGGGGGTTGGCTACAGCCCTTTTGAACTTTTGTTTGGGCATCCTGTAAGAGGACCCCTTTGTCTGGTGAAGGAAGGATGGGAGTTACCTCTCAAACTTCCCAAACAAGACATTGTGGACTATGTACTTGGTCTCCGCTCCCGGATGGCAGAATACATGACCGTTTACCAGTCAGAACAGAAAGTGTGAGTGTTGGAGCCTGTGGCCCCAGCAGCTCTCCAGGACAAGTGGAGTGGACCTCACACTATTGTTGAACAGAAGGGAGAAGTCACCTATTTGGTTGATCTTGGAACTCCCAGGAGCCCCCACAGGGTGCTTCATGTCAACAGACTGAAACCATATGTTGACAGGGCAGCCATGGGCTTGCTTATGGCTATTGATGAAGGACAGGAGGAAGAGAGTGACCCTCTCCCAGACCTGCTCTCTCAGAACCCTGATGATGGTTCAGTTGATGGTGTAGCCTTGGCGGGCAGCCTCACTGACCAACAGCAGCAGGACTGCAGACATGTTCTGCAGGCCTACAGACAAATGTTTTCACTGACTCCAAGTCAGACTACCTGGTGCACTCATGAAGTGGACACTGGGGACAGTCTGCCTGTTAAAAGTAAGACTTACAGGCAACCTGATCATGTCAGGGACTGTATCAGGACAGAAGTCCAGAAGATGGTGGAATTGGGAGTCATTGAACCCTCAGAGAGCCCTTGGGCCAGTCCAGTAGTCCTAGTGCCTAAACCTCACACCCAAGATGGTAAGAGAGAGATTAGGTTTTGTGTGGACTACAAAGGTCCCAATGCTGTCACTAGGACAGGTGCCCATCCAATACCCAGGGCAGATGAGCTCATAGACAGATTCGCAACTGCCAAGTTTCTGAGCACATTTGACCTGACAGCTGGCTACTGGCAGATGAGACTAGCTGATGATGAAAAGCCAAAGACAGCATTTTCAACCCCTGGTGGACATTATCATTTTGTGGTGATGCCCTTTGGTCTGAAAAATGCACCTGCCAAAGTTCAAAGGTTGGTGAACCAAGCCCTCTCAGGCCTGGATGACTACTGTGCAGCTTATCTAGATGATATTGCTGTCTTTTGCTCCACCTGGGAAGATCACCTGATCCACCTGAAAAATGTTTTGGAAGCCCTGCAGAAGGCAAGCCTAACTATCAAGGCTACCAAGTGCCAGATAGGGCAGAGTCAGGTTGTATACCTGGGCCACCTTGTAGGTGGAGGCCAGGTTCAACCATTGCAGAGCAAAATCCAGACCATAATGGACTGGACTGCTCCAACCACCCAGACTCAGGTCAGAGCTTTCTTGGGCCTGACTGGGTATTACAGGAAATTTGTCAAGGGGTATGGTTCCATTGTGACACCCCTTACTGATTTAACTTCCAGGAAAATGCCTAAGAAAGTTCAGTGGACAGTCAGCTGTCAAAAGGCATTTGATGACCTGAAGCCGGCCATGTGCACTGCACCAATTCTGCAAAGTCCAGACTACTCCAAAGAATTCATTGTTCAAATAGATGCTTCTGAGTTGGGGCTAGGGGCTGTGCTATCACAATTGAATAAAGATGGTCAAGGCCAGCCAGTAGCTTTTATAAGCAGAAGGCTGACCCCTAGAGAGAAACGTTGGTCAGCTATTGAGAGGGAGGCCTTTGCTGTGGTTTGGGCCCTGAAGAAGCTGAGGCCATACTTGTTTGGTACTCACTTCAAAGTTCAGACAGACCATAAGCCCCTCTTGTAGCTAAAACAGATGAAGGGTGAAAATCCCAAACTACTCAGGTGGTCAATTTCCCTACAGGGGATGGACTTTACAGTGGAACATTGACCTGAGAGTAGCTATGCCAATGCAGATGGACTCTCCAGATATTTCCACGTAGAACAAGAAGACTCAACTGGTCAAGGTTAGTTTAATGTCCCTGCGTTTGCAGGGGGGGTTTGTAGGAGAGTAGGGTCTGCTTCCTATGGTTACCCCCACTTTTTGCTGTGATTCTCTGGTTTTTCAACTTTAGTGTGGCTGTGGACCTGCTAATCAGGCCCACAACCCAGCTGTTCTCTCTCTAAATTGATACCATGTACTTTAGGTACATACCAGATTGGTTACTGGGTCACCCTTGTGAGCGCCTGTATAGTGCACCCTAGGTACCCAGGGCATAGGTGCACCCTAGGCCTACCAGGGGCTGCAGCATGTATTATGCCACCCCTGGTTTGTCTTCCAAACTGACTCCACAGGTCTGTTCACACATCGTGGGTAAGGTGGTGTAATCACCCTTTACTTAGATATAGTATACCTATATCTATATACCTATGTAGACACACATACACCTATAAGCCACTCCTAAGGCAGACCTCGACAATCCTGGAGGTAGAGTGCTTGGTTTTATGTGAGAGGGTGCCCTAGCATGAGCTGAGCCCCTCTGAAGCTTTCGGAACCATCTCCTTATAGCTGTTCTATGATATAGCCATACCATATAGTCTTAAGTGCATTATAATCCTCGTTGTTAATGCTAACTTTGGTTTCGCCTTATCAAAACATGTTGTGTAAGGTGTCAAACACTTTGGAATACTACCCCCCCCCCCCGCCAGTTCTGGCGGCGGGGGTAGCATTCCACCCTTCTAGAGGGAGAAGACATGTAGTTACTGGTTTACCCTGTTAAAGTTAAACAGAGCCTCAACATCACAAAATGGATGCTGCTGCTACAGACAAGAGTCTGCCCTCCTGCTGCTGGACGAAACTCTGGCAGGGGAGGCCTTGACAATAGGTTTCCTGTCCAAGGAGGTGCTGGCACCTCCCCAGACAGGCTTTTGTGTATTGGGGCAGGGAGGACTGCATTCAGTGAATGCTTTCCAGACACTGCCTGGGGCACACTAGGTGCTCCATGCATTTCCCAGTTCAAACCGGTTGCTGGGGCACTCTGCCCCAGCTCAGGCGTGAAACTGGACAAAGGGAAAGGGGTGTAACCACCCCCTTCCCAGGTCCACCCATAGGAGGGACCTTAAAGGTAGTCCAGCCCCTCAACTTAGTATAAGTATAGAAACCCAGTCCCTAGGACTTTAGATTACCCTGGACGAAACTCTGAAACATATATCCTGGACCTACGACATTCCATTTCGACTGGAAGACGGAAGACATCTCCTTTGTGGTCAAGGAATGACCACCCTGTTCAAACAGGCACCAACAGCAACTTTGCCGGTCTGCATTTTCGAGGCTCCCACCGGATTCCGAAGAATCTGCGACACAGGACATGGACTTCCAGATATCTCTGACCCGACCGTTATCTGAGACCCATGGCGGACACGAGAGATGTGGGACAGGAACTCCTGTACATCCTGCATTTTGCAAGCTGCACTCACTTCACAAGGTATCTCGAAGCCGTGCATTGGGGTGCTTGAAGCCCCAGACCTGAGCACCATTTGTACCGAAGCTCAGAGGTCCCCACTCCACGAGAGTCCCGTGGGCCCCGCTTTTGCATTTCAGCTTGACGTGTCTTCGCGGTTCCTAGTCCGTTGGCTAGTGAGCCCCCCGAAGACTTTCTTTTAAATCTCACTTGCTTTCCTGGTTGCTCCAGGCTTGCTCCAACTTCCCTACAAAGGAGAAGTTCCTTTGACCTTGTTGGTCTGCACCGAAGCCGATCTCGACATCCTGGATGGGTTGCGTTTGCCAAGGCTTGTTGGGTCCAATCCAAATACCGACATCGCAGTCAACTAGATCCTTCGTGGGACAGCTCGAATACAGCTCCTGGTTGTCGTCAACACCTCCTAGACCTCGTGGCTGAAGAGACAAACTTCCCCTTTTCACCTGAAATCACCCGACATTGGCTGGCAGCTTTCCATCGCCATCCTGGTCACTGGCAAGTGACCCAGACTCTGTCCCTTCTGCTTTCAGCTTCTTCAGATCTTTGATCCACCCTTGGATCCACCCTGACACTTTTCCTCTGGTCGCCTGCAGCACTTCTTTGCAGATCTCCATTGAAATTGACGATGAAACACGACACCAAAAGACACCTATGCAGCCGGCTTCCGTGGGTGAGGTAACACGAGTACTGTGGTATTCGCGAGGATATTGTCCCTCCTAGTGTCTAAGTCTAAAAGGGTTCCATCGTAGTCCATTCGGAAGTATCCTTAAATTGTAAAATTGTAACTTGTTTGTTTCCCATAGAAAGTCAATGGTAACCCGTGGCTGTGTTTAGACACTGCACGCGTCTCCTGTGGGCCTCCTACTTCCAAACTTTGGTTGTTTAGAGTAGCCCCAGCGATTCCACAGGCCCCAGGCCTGCTTTCTAATTCTCACGTGGTTCTTATACCACTATTTTAGTATATGGTTTGTGAGGCCCCCTAGGGCAAAATGTATACTGTGCAACTTATCGTATGCTAATTAAGTAACTTGTATTGTACTTTTACCTCTGACCTCATAAGGAGGTCATAGGGGTTGTGTTTAGAATAAATATATATATATTTGATATATACCTTGTGTGGTGTACTTTCATTTGGTACTCAAGGGATTATAATTGGTAAAACAACTTGCTTAATACTTTCTCTGAAGTCTTAGCCTGATGACTGCTGGTCCATGCTACCACTAGGATAGCTTTCTATAAGGTTGACTTTACAACCACCATCAATATGGGTCGATTAGACTGGTGCAAGGTGCCCACTAGAACTAGTGTACATCATATGCCAGGCTAACTTCTCACACATATGATTTGCCTGCTTTGCTGCTGACTTAACTTATGCATGTTCCATGTAAACTGCCAAATAATTATTTATATAAAGGTTGAAACAACAACCCATCTCTGTCATTCTTACAAGAATGATTAGCACATGGTACCTAGCTTAACTAATTGACCAAAAGAGATGGCTCCAGTGTAGTAGCACCAAAGTCCCTATTGGGACTACTCCACCCCCGTTTAAGCCGTTGGCTGATCTCACCTAAAATCCATTGTTCCTAATTCACGAAGCGAACTACCAGCAGAGATTTCCGCACAGAAAGAATTCCACCTAAGCTTGGGTGTAAAACTCTGCCCAGATATTTACCAATTTCAGGCAGAGCTCTCCGGCTGGAGGTAAGTGAATATAATTTGGGAGTAATAAAAGTACTTCTAGAGTACTACTTTTACAGACTAAAAATGCTCTTCTTACTTTGTCCTGTGGTATAGTCTATGGGACAGGGTGTAGGACTGTAAAGTTGGATACTACACAAGAATAGTAGTATAAGGGTTTATTTAAGAAAAGCACAGGAGCAAGGTAGGACGCAGCCTACACAGGATTTCCTTTCATGACAACGACATAACTGTGTTCTAGACTGCTGTCTTGTGTGGCTGGAATGCAAGCAGAGGGGACTAGAGAGTCTTAGGGACAAGCTTCCTGCTCCTGAGCTTATTACATTTGTACTTTATGTTATGTCTTCCGAATAGAAAAGCATACTTCAACAGGACCGCTGCCTTGGTGTGTGCTGTACTACGACTTCACATGCCCCTTTGTGCCATTTCTGCCTATCAATAGCTGAGTAGGTACTGGGAACTGTGATGTAATGTTTGATGTCTTCAACCACCCACTTTCTGGCGAGACGAGTAAAAGCCCTTTTGTGTGTGTCACTTCTGCCAAAAAGTAAGGGATGATTCAGATGCCTGCATGTCTCATTTAGTCGTGTCTCACTCAGCCCCCAGTCTCGTAGATATCCACTGTTTAATATACGCCACAGCCTTATTCAGCCGAGGCAAAGTGAGCATGCGCACTAGCACATCCTAAAACGTCACCACGCGGCGTGCAACGTCAGGCGCTCATTGCTCCTGATTACAGCCAGACTAAACCCTAGTTGGAGCGGGAGGGAGGATAGGAATTACGGGAGGGATAAGAGCGAGGCCGGGGCAGAGCGAAGCCCGCGGGACAGACATGAGCCGCCGGGCGCCGCCCCTGTGAGCATGCCTCGGGGGCAGAGCAGGAGTCCGGGGTCCTCATGGCGCCGCCCCTGGGGGGCCCCCCTCATGCTACTGCTGCTCGGCGCCCTGCTGCTGCCTGGGGCAGGGGGCCAGGCCGGGAGGGCCCCCCCTGGGACTAGCCTCAGTGTCTACATGAGCGAGGAGGAGGTCCGCAAACTGATCGGTGAGTTTGCATAGCTGCTGTATACGAGGTTACAGAGGGCAGTACATCTTTGTACTCGGGTGGAGAAGCACAGCCTGTACCGAGAAAGTGGGTCACTAGCATTTGGATGAAGGGGTGGGATGCCAATTTATGATGGGGTTGCTCAGCATAACTGTATACTTCGTGGGTGTCGCGTACTAGCCGTATATGAAGTGGGAGTGTCTAGCGCTGATTCATACTGAGGGGGAGTGTGGGAGGCCTTAGTTATAATAAGTGGACAGTGCCTAGCACTTCTCGGTACGGCGGAAAAAAAGTTGTTCAGCTTTTATTTGAGGAAAGGATGCTGTGTTTTGCTTTATCCATTGTAGTGCGGAGTTCAGTGCGGTTTTATGCAGAAGATTGGCTTAGAATCTTT
Organism: Lissotriton vulgaris; assembly: GCF_964263255.1. Lineage (NCBI taxonomy): Eukaryota > Metazoa > Chordata > Amphibia > Caudata > Salamandridae > Lissotriton > Lissotriton vulgaris. The sequence continues at coordinate 825,900,399 of NC_141699.1, forward strand.
TAACGTGCTAATTGAAGAGTCCCGGTGCTGTTTGTATCTTAGTACCTCTGTAGAGGGAGATTTCTAAGTGCCGCTTTGTTATACTGACGTAGGGGCGGGAGGAAGTAACAAACACTGTTTTATAATGAAGGGATGCCTCATTCTACTTTATAGAGTTCTAAGTATCAAATATGTTGTAGAGTGATGCTTTATATTAAGATTGTGAAAGGTGGGTGGAATGCCTAGCACCACTTTATACATGGAGGAGAGATGGAAGGATACAGTGATACTGTCATGTAGAGAGGGACTAGCATACAATTTGCAACTTTTTTATAATGGGCCGTGCCAAGCGCCCCTATGTACAGAAGGGTACTGCTGAGTGTCGCTTTATGCAAAGGGATTTGGAAGCAACAAGTGCTACTTTATGCAGCATAGAAACTTCACGTACAGAGGGTGCCTAGTGTCCATTTAAACATAGAAAGGGATTGCCAAGCGCTGCTTTAAATAGAGGTGGATATGCTAAACTTTGGTTTATGCAGGTTTCTTAGGTTTGGCTTTGTGAAATGTTTTAAGGTTGGGGCTGTTTGAATAGAGGGTCTATCTGGTGATATTGTTTTGAAGGCGGAGTGCTATTTTACATAGAGATGTCACACATGCTTTCTGCAGAATGTGTGATGGCATTATGCATGCCAGCAGGTGTCCAGTACTACTTTATCTGGATCCTTTATGGCTACAAGTAGATTCACCCAGTCATGTATTACCCAAATGATGCGTCACCAGAGCAGTTTTCTGCAGAGTAACTGAATGGAAATGTACCCAACACTACTTTATACAGATATCGGTGTCCAGCGTTGATTTAAGCAGGGGAAGGTAATGTTCTCTAGCCCTGCCTTATGCAGAAAGTAGTTGCCTGCCCATATTTTAGACTTTAACAGCACAGATTTCAAGCAGACCTATTGCTAACAGGGTGCAAAGAGTTGGCTCTGGGTCTGCTCCTTTTGCCCATTCTTTGTCCAACCATTGGATTGAGACTTTCAGTCATTTCTTGGCCAGCCCAGTAAAGCGATCACCTCTCACTTAATAGTATTGGCTGTTTGGGTGAGTGTATACTTCTGCTTCCTCAAGTGCTTCCATTGCACTGCATGAGGGACTACTTTACAATAGTAGCCATCGCTCTGCTCTTGCTGACTTCCTCCCTTGTGTCTTATCTGGTTTTTGACAGCACAGTAGTCTAACAGACCTATTAATAACAATATACAGAGAGTGGGCTTGGGCTCCACCCCTTACAACCATTGCTTTCCTCAGCCAGCCTCCTTTAGTCATTAACTTTAGACTGTTTTTCATGTCTTGGCTCAGCCCAGTGGCGAATACCCATCTCACCTGATGCTGTTGTCTCCTTGGGTATGTCCTTCATCTCCGCTTGAGTGCTATCATTAAACTGCCTGAGGGACTACTTTACAACTATAGACCTCTCCGTTAGCTCTTGCTGACTGCCTCCACATGTGAATCCCTCTCATTTACTAATACGTCATGCGTTAGCACGTCAAAACCAGATCTATTTTTTTTTAGTATGTTTCGCTAGAGAACAAGGAGGTGATCGTAAGTCTTTCTTTTCATAGAAGGGCAGTGTATGCCCTGTCTTATGCAGAGTGACGCAGTGTGGTCCAGCCCGCCTTTACACAGAAAGAATCAAGTGTTTTGCCTCTTCCTTTTTTTGATGGTATTACAGTGGAAACCAGCTAGGGTTCAACAGGAATTCTTGAGCTGGCACCATCCAATCGTTCTACCTTTGCCTAGTGCAGTGTGCATGAACAGGGAACACATGTACTGGCACCAGTGCACATACAGTGATGTACGTTTATATGGAAGCAGCCGCAGCCTGCAGAGAGGAGATAAGTGGCTCTTATATTTTCATTGTGGAAGGCTGTGAAAGCAGAACCTCCCTTCACAGACAATCAGTGGTTACTTTCGTTAAATGTGTATCCTCACTGGGAGCAGTTGGAATTTAACTGGTGCTCTGTCGGCCACTCGCCACTCGCCACTTACTGCCAGATTCAGAAAGCCTCCAGTCAGTGGAATCAGAGATCCACTCAGTGTGTCATTTCTTAAGTTCCTGTTATATTTCCAGCACTCAGTTCAGCCCTCTGATGACAATCCTCCAGGTGCTACACCCTTTCTAATGCATCCACAGGGTTTTAACTCTGCAGGGATTCTCATTGCCATATAACTTGCTAGTCTACTGTTGACGTAGGATTGGTCGCTTATAAGATATCACCTACACAGGAGCGTTGACAAAAATTGGTGAGGTCACAACACTGTCTAACTTTGAAAGTAAAACTCATCCTTACCACTTTGTGTTTCTGTACCCGATCATTGTATCTTCATGTTTTACTCTATTAATTGAATGGCAAACATCCAGCTAAAATGTTTCGGGATTGATGTACTCTTCTCTGCCTGCGTAGCGCAAGTGTGGCTTCATTTCTATTGGCTTGTGCCAGAGGATTGGGAATCGTAACATGCACCCAGTCTCCTATCCTGCTCTCCTCTAAATCTGCGACTTATATTAGTAGAGGCCATTTCGTTGTATCGATTTTATATTTTTTCAAATAAAAAAGGGAAGCAATTGATTTCTTTTGAAAAACTAAAATGTTTGACAGGATTAGGAACAAACTGTACACCTTTGCAATTTCTGGTTGTTTTATAGACAGCTGCCACGTGGACCGCCAAACTCCTTGGAAAATGAAGCAAAATGCATCTTGAGAAGACATGTTTGAACATTGTGTAGCTTCCTGCTAGACAGCCTTTTGTAAACGAGGTGTAAATGTGCATGGCAGTAAGGGTGCCATGTTTGCACAGCAGTTTTGAGGCAGCTGGGACTAGTTAACTGGCTCATGATTCCTAGCTTAAGGTGCTTAGTAGCAAACTCCAGATGCTCAGCGTAAACAAGGATAGCTGACTAATGTTGCATCTTGACACTCACAGGCTCCACTTAACTTGGAGGAGTGGTCCAACCACATGTTTCTGCACAAACTGTTGGTGTAAGATTGCGAGGGTTGTTTGGATGAACAACATTTGCTCTGTAGTGGCATCAACTCGTACCAATCTTTTCAATAGTCCCTGAAAGGTGGGTGTAACAATGGATTGTGGAAAATGATTAGATTTCCTAATGTCTGCCCAAATGTAGTGATTTATATTGTGGTATACTAAGGATCTCCTTGGAGGCTATCTGGTATCGATAGTCCAGCCTCCTATATTCTTACTGACACTAGTCTGAGTGCCCATACAAGATATGTTTATGTTGCTCTGCAAGTTGCAAATGGTATCGTTGTAAATAACCTGCATATTCTTTTTTTAATTTTAATAGCACATTGGCACACAACTGCTTCTTTTAGAATTTTTTGTTTTGTATAGTATACAAATCTTTCCTGTGTACGCCTTCAAGCATGGGGAGCATGTAGTGTTCTTTAAATACCCCTCACACACCAATAGGACCCTTGGTGTCCTGCTCAATCATTGGGGTCTTCGCACCCCTCTACGGGATGCGGCGTGCTACTACCTACGACTACGCGGGAGCACTTTTACACAATAACTATGTGGGGTGCAAGTGAGGTATTTATGAAATTGGGTGAGTGGTGGGGTTTGAAGTGACTTAAGTGATGGTTAAAAAGTACCTGGCTCGGGGGTAGACACAAAAAAATGTTAATGGGCCCCCAGGCTGGTACTGTTAAAAGAGTGATTTTAGAGGTTCTTATGTAGTGCAATGTACATCACCTCATGTGTGCGTCAACATGTTTGGAGTGGAACTCCTTCTTCAGGACGGCATGCACAAATCCCCACCTTACTTGCGTTTTCCTACAAAAAGACTATATTTTACAGAAAAGTGATAGTTTTAAGACAAGGCTAATATGTGCCTAAATGATTTGTCATGCAGGTTCCTGCAATAAGCGAACCTGAGGAAAGAACACAAGAAAAAGAAAGAATAATATTTCATTTATATAGTGATTCACTATTTCCATTACTCCAGGTTCAGTTACCTAGGGAAAAAGGTGTGTGGGCAGCAGCTACTAGACAAGTTTTGTCATCCTAATAGTGAAGGTGCGCCCTGAAAAAAAGAACGAAGACAGGACATACAAAACACAGAACATAAAACCACGCTCTATTTGTTTAACCATTGTAGCTCTGGGGATCTGTTATTAAGAGGAGAATAATAAAGTTGTCTTTAGTGCCTACTTGTTACCACAATCTGGTGTGCCTCATGAGCCTCTTAACGTTGGGGGACTCTCGTGCTAATCTGCACCCTGTAAAGTAAGAAATAATGCTCCGATCGCTCACTTACAGAGTTGAGGTTTTGCACGCCGTTACCAGCTCTAGTACTCAAGGTTACGAGGAAAATTCCTACGCCTTGTTGCCCCAACGCGGCTCCGCTGTGAATGAAGGCTGGACTGAATTTCGCGCATTATATTTCCGATCGTAGAATCAATTAAGCGCTAATTGCCTGAAAAACAGAAGGGAGTGGGCAGCCCATATATGTTCGATCCGGGCCGTGAGCGTGATCTGCCCGCAGGTCCCGAAGTACGCCAGATAGTATGGTGCCGGCGTGTGTTTAGCGCGCGGTCAATGCGCATGTGTAGGCGAGGGGCGCGGTGTCTTCTGTTATGCACATGCGCATTGGCCGGAGGGTAGTGGCTCACCACTGCCTACTTTTTGGCAATGGATGCTGTCCTGTGTTGAAGCATAATTCTCCCGCCTGAGGTTTGTTTGTTTGTTTATTTATTTATTTATTTATAAAACTTGTATAGCGCACAAATACCGATTGGTGTCTCGGCGCTGATACCTACAATTGCTGAGAGGATCCTTGTCAGTGTTACTGATTGAAAAGCCAAGTTTTCACCTGTTTCCTAAATATTAACAAGGAAGGGCTGAGTTTGATGTGATCAGGTAGTGAGTTCCATAACTTGGACGAGGCAACTACAAAACGTCTATCTCCCCGCGTAGCTTTTTTTGTCCGTGGAATTTGGAGAAGCTGGGATAAGGAGGACCGTAATGTTCGGTTAGGCGTATATATACACACAAGACCTTTTTTAAGAACTCTGGTCCTATGTCGTTCATAGCTTTGTACGTGAAACAAAAGGCCTTGAACTTCGTGCGACTTCTCACCGGCAACCAGTGAAGTTGACGAATAACAGGTGAGATGGAAGAAAACTTACGGGTACTGGTCAGAATTCTTGCGGCTGCGTTTTGAACCAGCTGTAGTTTGTTAAAAACTTGCTCTTGGGCGTTCAGCAGCAGTCCATTACAATAGTCCACTTTGGACAATACCAAAGAGGACATAAGGGTTTTACCCGCCGTAGAAGGGAGAAACGGTAACAGTTTCTTCACCATTCTCAGCGTGTAGAAAGAGGCTGAGACTACTGAGTTAGCATGACTGGTAAATGCTAACTTGTTGTCAAATAGAACCCCCAAGTTTCTAACCTTGGGAACTGGTGTTGGCGGGATGCCCAAATCGGAAGGCCACCATACTGGGGACCAAGACGGGGTCAGTTCACCAAATATCATGACCTCCGTCTTGTCCGAATTTAACTTTAAGCAGTTCTGATCCATCCGCAGACTGATAGCTCTCATACCCTCCTGGAAATTCGCAGCCACTGCTCCTCCATTTTTATGTATCGCCAGGACCAACTTGGTGTCATCGGCGTATGAAGTCAACCCAATTCCATATGATTTAATGACCCTCGCCAAGTCTGACACATAGATGTTAAAAGTGTCGGACTTAGCGAGGATCCCTGTGGGACTCCACACGGCAGAGAGAAAACGGGCGTGTAAAAACCCCCCATCTTCACTGACTGCTCTGTCAGCAAGGAACGAGGCCAGAAGTGCCTTGGCTTTGCCCTGAATGCCTATGGCAGCGACACGGTCGATCAGGATGGTATGATCGACCGTGTCGAAAGCTGCAGACAGGTCTAATAATATCAGGACCGCCGCGCCACCTTGATCCATGATCATTCTGACCTCTGCCGCCGCCTTTATCAGAGCAGTCTCTGTCCCGTGGCCCTTCCTGAACCCAAACTGGGTGTTGTCCAGTATGTCATTCTGGTCGATGTAATTGGCCAGCTGGATGTTCATTGCCTTTTCAAATATTTTAGATGGATACGGGAGAGAGGCAATGGGGCGATAACTTTTGGGCTCTGATGGATTGAGGTTTTTTTTTTTTTAATAAAGGTTTTACAATGGCTTTTTTCCAGATTGAAGGATAATCCCCCGTTTGAAACATGGAATTACAGATGTTAGTAAGCACTGGAGCTATCGAGTTGGATACAGATTTAAGAACTGTTGGTGGGCACGGATCCTGAGGTGATCCTGATTTAACAGTGTTCATGTGTTCTCCTATATAGAGTTGAGATAGCGGACTAAATTCCTCCAGAATAGAGTTGGGGAATGTAACACCATTATTCAGGCCGGATGGCTCAGTGAGAGTTTTATTGGAGAAATTGTTAAAAATATCTTTAACTTTTGCCATAAAGAAGTCAGTGACATTGTTACAGAAGGTTTGGGAAGTCTCAGTAGTGACAGATGCAGGTGGATTGGCAAGTTTTGAGACCACTTGATACAATTGCTTGCTCGAGTTTTGGGATGACTCTATTTGTTTACTATAGAATTTACATTTTTCTACAGTTCTAAGCTTCCTGTAACTTGACAGAGCTTGTTTGTAAGTGTCTCTGTCGTTGTTGTCGTATTTAGTGCGCCAACGTCTCTCTAAATTACGGCATTGCTGTCTTTCTAATCTTAGGGGTTCCGAGAACCAAGGGGCAGAAGGTTTTATGCGATTGGGCCGCAAGTTTTTAACAGGTGCTAACAGGTCAAAGGCGTTATTCAGCCATTGACCATAGTCTTTAGAGGCTATGTGCGGATCTGATGTGTCTTGTGGTCTCGTAGCCTCCAAGGTAGTTTGAAGTAAAGTAGAATCAATATACTTCCAGTCACGACAAAGGACCCGGGGACCGTTGGGAGGGTGTAAGTTTTTGTGTTTCGCAATTAGAATGGTAAATTTCACAGCTGAGTGATCCGACCATGTTAGCGGAATTACTGTTGGGGAAGTGATATAAGAATTATTTGTAAATAGGCCATCCAAAGTGTGGCCTGCTCTATGGGTGGAAGTGGAAACGCGTTGTATTAGACCAGCAGCCAGGAAGTCGGCAATGAGTGTTAGCGAGTCTTTATCTTTAGGATTTTCTAAATGGAAATTAAAATCTCCCAAAATAGTATAATCCGAATTGGCTGCTGCCGGTTCTTATAAAAAATGAGTGGATTTCAGGAAAAGCGTGCGTGTGGCAGGAGGTCGATAGAGCAGAGTCCCCTTAAAAGTTTGAGTGGGAGAAAGTGTGATTGTACATCCGCTGAAGCCTTGTGTTTTACTATCTAATGATTCTGTCTTTATTGCTAAGTTGGCTCGGTGAATTATTGCTAAGCCGCCTCCCCTTTTTTCGGACGATCTATCCTGTCTAATAGCGTGATAGCCATTCGGGGTGGCTATACTGAAGTCGGGGCCAGATGCTAGATCTGCCCAGGTTTCCGTTACAAACAGGATGTCTATATTTTGGTTGGAAATTAGTTCCGCAACATCTTCTCTGTGTTTTATAAGGGAGCGCGCATTAATAAGTACACAAGTTATGTGTTTAACATCATTCCCGGGGGCCAGAAGAGATGATGGTTGTACGTAGGGTAATGTAAGCTTAAATAGGCAGTTTGGACATGAGGACGAGAGCAGATTACTAACGGAGTCTGTATCAAAATGAGTGCAACCTAAGGATTTTATGTTGTTTCCTATGTCCCTGAGTTGTGCCCTAGTGTATGTGATTAACTTACTAATATGGCCGGGTCTTCGGGGACCAGGGGGTACGGCGCTCCGCGCGATCCCAGCGCGGACTGGCGCAGACTGGCACCCCTTTGCCGCGGCTTCGGCGCGCTGACGGCACTCCCGCTGCGCTTCCTAATGCTCATTTTATATAGCGAAGCTCCGCCCCCAACTAGAACGCTAACTCCGTTCACGGCGGGAGCCGGCCCTGAGGCACAATGTAGCTCTGCCCTGCCCTCCACAACTAACGGCACAGAGCCGCGTTGGAACGGGGCTAGGGTATACAATCAAATGAAAAGAACAGTACTGCAGCTAAAAGGCAATTTAGTAAGTCAAATTGTTAAAATATTTCAAATAATCACGATGTGCATAATATTATCCGGATTCACACTAGGCATTTAACACGCAGAGAAGGATCCCCTCGCAATTTGCAAGTGCACACAAACAACGCGAAAAGGAGCTGCCACCACCTTTCTTTGTCGCCCGGGCTCCCTGTTACACGGTGTTTTTATAATCCAGGCTCCGCCCCCAACTAGAACGCTAACTCCGTTCCGTTCACGGCGGGAGCCGGCCCTGAGGCACAATGTAGCTCTGCCCTGCCCTCCACAACTAACGGCACAGAGCCGTGGTGGAACGGGGCTAGGGTATACAATCAAATGAAAAGAACAGCACAGTTATCAAGGGTGGAAGTTAATTTATTGCTACACCTAAGGAGAAAACTAGGTCTCATGTATGTTGTTAATGCGCTCAGTGACTGCGCTGAAAAAGTTGTCCACCCCAGCGAGCTGGTGGCGCCGCATCCCGTAGAGGGGTGCGAAGACCCCAATGATGAAGCATGACACCAAGGGTCCTTTTGGTGTGTGAGGGGTATTTAAAGAACACTATGTGTTCCCCCACCATTGTAGGGACCACCCACACCCACCTGTGGATTCTCTATGTATATAAAAATTCTACTAAGGGAGAACAAATCCACCCCGTTTCTCTACCCTTAAGCTATTATTGTTCGCCTTCAAGCATGGCCATTAATCTTGTGTGGGTGTCTAACTTCACCTGCTGCCTAAGGTTCTTGGAAAGTAAGTGGCCTCTTTTATCTCAACAAGTGCCCAGGGTATGGAGATAGTACACTTTGTGGTTATATAATCCAAGCTGGTGAAAATGTAGTCTTCCTTCGACCTCTCCGAAGAATAAAAAGAGAGAATAAGAAGTGTATCGCCTACACAAATTTGCAAACTGTGTTGCCTGTAGGCGAACCATGAACTAATGCATTATCCCTCCTGATGTTGTTAAAATTACTTCTCAGTCTGAGAGTTATTTTATGTCCCCTTACCCATATCCACTACATTTATACTTCCTTATCTTTCAGCGTGCTCTCATGTAAGAGATTGTTTCAGATTGCTGGCTTTGGGGACACTTCTACAGTTCCCATTGAGAAACTTTTGCTACAAGACATTCTATAGTTTACAGTGGGCTTCTTGATTTGTGTTAAGCTTTCAAATGCTGGTGAGGAATGTCCAGTTAAATTTCGCCTTTGCTTAGTGTCACTTAAAAATATTGGATTTATTGGCGTTGCCTAGGCTTTTTTTTTTGTTTGAAGTGCAAACGTTCTTGGTATTTTACAGCCCAAACACAGAATAACACGCAGATTGTACTTTTTAGGTTTCGCCTGGCGATCACTGAGCAGCAGTGTCGCGCAGGCGAAATTTTTTGTTTTCCAGTACTGTGGCTTTAACCCGCCTCTCTCTTACATTAACTAGCACATTGGCTAGCTCCATAAATGGAGGCTAGCCATTGGAAGAGAGATGTGTCAATCATTGTGGGAGCAGATTCGTGGGCGTTTGTGTTTTTTTTTTTAAGCTCCGCCCCTTTTATCCGCCATGCAGCGGTGGGCGTTTGTGTTTTTTTTTTTTTTTTTTTTTTTTCTTTTTTCTCAAGGAATGTTTTTGTCATTTGTAACGTGTCAGTAGCCGGGATGGGCTGCGTAATTTCTGTTGCCGGGATGGATTTATCGATTTGCGACCAGGTAAGCAGCAGCTCTTTTTTGTTCGAGCCCTGCAGAGATTGTGGCTCCGCTCGCCTCTCCCCCCTTCCCTCTGCCCGCAGCCCTCCTCCTTCCCGCTCTTGCCTCGCCCCCCCTCAGCCGCAGCACTCCTCCATCCCGCTCTCGCCTCCCCCTTCCCTCTGCCCGCAGCTCTCCTCCCCGCAGCTCTTCAGTCCCGCTCTCGCCTCCCCCCCCCCCCTCGCCTCCCCCCTTCCCTCTGCTGCAGCTCTTCTCTGCCCCGGTGCACCGGGAGACACATGTGCGCCTCGCCTCCCCCACACCCAACCACAGAGCCGGCAAGAGGCGCGCGCAGCCGTAGGAGGCCTTCTCTGATCCCAGACCCTCATCGTACCCGATGTATAAGACATGCGCCTGGCTGTGCTGCTAAGGCGGTTATTACGTGAGCCCTCGGCTTCTCCAAACTGCCCGGCACCACCTTACCATAGCCTGGGTTGGAGTCGCTTGTTTATTTCTGCCGTCCCCATAGCACTGCATTGCAGTTTGGGGCACAGAGAGGTCAGGTTTTTACGTTGAAGTTAGTAAAATTAGCATCTTTAAAACTTCTAACATTATCACGCTAACTATACTACTTAGAAATAACATTAGTGCGTTATGAAGCGCTATTTGAAAACATATTGATGCTTTCAGCAGAACACGGTGGCAGCGTTGCTAAGTAAAGCCTCATTTCCCTCCAGGCTGGCCTTAATCTCCTGCAGCAGTGCACACCCCCTTCCCTCCCCCATGTCTGAGCTATAGCTGATGCTCACGGTCCCCCCTCCTGTCCCCGGATTGTAGCGTTATTCTTTCAGCGTAAGGGAAACCATTCATTATCCTTCTTATAGTCGTAATGCAGGAGGCTTTGAGGCAATACCCCAAACCCTCCATTTGGATATTGGTTCGTTGCATTTTGTTTCAGCCCTTGCGGGAAGCTGGTGAGGGGCGTCCTGCGGGTTTGTGCACTTCTGTCCACCCTCTTTGAACTCCTTGCAGGGCGCTTAGTGCTTCTTCGAGTATCCTGAAGGAACACCAGGGGGGAGGGAGAAGTCTGGTGTCCTCAGCTGACAGTGTCTCTTTGTCGTTCTCACACTGGGGGCCAGTGTTTCTTAAAAATTATGTGAGCCTAGAATATCATTGGGGGCGCTGTAGAGTCCCTTTTAGTAAGAGGGCGTACTGTCTGGTCACCATGAGATGGATCCACATGAAGCCTTCATCTCGCGCGTTGGAATCCAGCTCTTAACTCAGCCTTTCATCCTTCCGAGGTCGGTAATATATGTACCGTTTATTTAGGTACTAAAAGAACACAGCAGTGGCAGAAAGCTCTACATAAGTGTCCACTGCTGATTTTCTTGTTTTTCTTCCCCTCTAAAAGTCGTTTTCTTATTCTTACTACAACTGTTGGAAAGTCTAGACACTTACGCTGCCTTCTGGCCGCTCTCAGTGCTAGCTGTGTGCGTGTAAGGCCCTGTCTTTCACAAGAGAGCGCTTAGTCTGAGTCTTCTCTATCAGAGGTTGTCAACTAAGCTGTCTGATTTCTCCTGTCTTAACAAACGTAGACTGCTTGGAAGCTAAACTGCTGAAAGAAACTATATATAAAATCAGGGTCCCTAACTCTTTCCACGCAGACATAATTGGTGTAGGACCTGTCCTGATTATTTTATTGTGAATTGCACCTGCCTATCCTATTATGGGCACGCCCCAGGCCAAGTCTGGTGGGTTGCAAATGACGGAAGGACACAATTGCGTCTAGAGTCTTGCTGACAAGCATGAGCAGCCCAAGAAACACTACTTTTTTCACATATTCCAATGCACTTTTCTGTTTGTTACCTATTCTATATCTATTACGTGTTTAGTGCAGTGCATGGATGTATAGAAAATCGGCCTCTTTAATTGATTGTTGTTCCAGTGCAGGTATTAGCATATGAAACCATAACCCCGCGGACAATGATCAGCCAGTAGCTGCCACGTGCTGGGTACCAGTAGAGCCTTTATCCCTGCTGCAAACATCCCGTGTGGTCATTAATACAAGTTGCGTGTCGCGTTCGGCTTGTCCTACATGAGCAAGACTAGGAGAGAAAAGAGGCACTAAACATTATTTTCTTAGCCAGTCCTTTTGTTAGGATTGGATTTGGAGCCAAGGAGGGAGTTAGCCAACTGGGCATGTTGTTTAACTGCAAATTATTAGATTTATAATTGCATCGTAATTCTGTTTTTGGCATGAGCAGTGCCCAGCCTCCCTTAACAAGGTGGTTAGTGGAGCTGCCCCTATGCATTGGATGCTGGCATAAAATAGCCCTCCTGTTGCTTTCAAGTGATACCCAAATATTGCCAACCCTGCAGGCCTTGCTGTCCGTGCAATTGAATAGTGTTTGGTGCAGAAAACGAATGTGTTTCAGGGCCTTGTCAGAGAAAGAAGCACTATATATTGGTGTAGCGAGCTACCCATCTGCTAATGAGCTTCAGCGCTTTGTCAGGGTAATGAAGCGTGAGACATCTTCTTGACACTCCTTCACCCCCTCTGGTAGGTGGTGCACGCCGACGTAACTTTAGGCGATGCCCATTGGAGAAGAACTCTTTCCAGAGTAGCTGATACCTGTGAGAGCTCCAGCAGTCTACCTAGACGTGCATCTTGTACATGACTGGGCCATTGAGCACCATGTTTAATATTCAATATTCACTGAACATCGACGAGTCAGTGAGGTTTCAGGAGACAACTGGTTGTTTTCCATAATTAGGTAGTCTGCCTTCAGCAACACAAAATTAAAAAAAAGTTAAGATTTTACTCCCATGTTTATTTAATTTCTTTCCCTTTCATCGCTATAACGTGGGTAATTAAGGCATCAAAGACAGAAAATAGCTAATTATCGGCAGGACGGCGTTTGATTTCAATTTTGTAAAACGTAAACCTCTGAACCAGAGTGGTATTTGAGCAGCAGCCCCTTTTCGGCGTTTGTGTCTTAAAATGTTTAGAAACACATTCAAAAGAGCACATGAAATGGTGTCGAACTTCCTTTCAATGCTCATTCGAAGTCAAATATTGGTGTACAGCTAGAAATACCACTCTCATGGAAAAAGAAAATAGTGTTTTTTTAACACAAAAAGCGCCTGAATTTGTGGCTCTGTGTGTGTGTGGCTCTCTGTGTGTGTGTGTGTGGCTCTGTGTGTGTGTGTGTGGCTCTGTGTGGCTCTGTGTGGCTCTGAGTGCAGTTCCTATTTTCCCAATAGGCCCTGCGCATTGGAATAACATAAACCGTAGTATAGACGTAGAAGTGCGGTCTTCCAGGTCTCTACTGACTATGCTAAACTTAATTGGGTTTGTTACCAACTAGCTCAGAGGTCACTGGAAACTTTCTTGACTGAATAGGAAGTGATCAGCTTCCCTGGTACAGACAAGAAGGGATTCAGTTTTCCAACAACCGCATAAACATGACAACTTTGCTCCTTAGAATAAGAGTCAATCTCTAGAGTCGTGTGAAACGATAGACCGTTATTTTACTCAGTCAGTTGTGCAGATTACTTTCACCAAGATGCAGAGAATAAAGAGACGGGAGTTTTCAATAAAAGGTATTATTTATTGAACAGTCTTTCTTCTCGTGCAAGAGAAATGAATTGCCACAATTGCAAGACTCGTTATTATAAAAAGTGCGTACGGTAAAATGAGGATTGCAAAATAATACTGTAAAAGCATTGATATGGTTTCTTAGCCATACAATGGTTAAAATGAATAAAATATATACATTTAGCTAACGTACTCAACTGGTGCTTCTAACTACGCCTACCTCAGTGTACCTGACCTAAGCCTAATACTTGGGAGGGAGGAAGTAAGTAGCAGTTTAAGTTAAGTTGGTTTTGCCAAGGTTTGCTTCAAGAATTCTCTCTAAGGGTTTAGTCAACACCATACCTCTGGAATAGAATGTTGGAGGTCTTGTATCTCCTTTCAGGACTCGATATCCCAGTCACTCGCAAGAGTAGGCTGGAAACGCTGGAGCTGGATTTTCTCGGCAGGAGAAAAGACAGCGACTCTCTCAGCGCGTCAAGGAGGAGGAGGGGCAGCGTCCGTGGGCAGCTTGCATCTGCTGGGCTCTGCAAGGGACAGCTGATCTGCTCCTGTGTTCACCACACCATCGCTATCATCGATGTCGTTGAGGCAGCGTTTGCTTAAGGCAACGTTGGTAATATTTATACCTGAAAGGTGCCTTGTTTGACGTAAGTTTTTGGACATAAGACGTCAATAAAGATGTCACTAGGAAGTGATCGTCTCTCAGTGCTCATTAGAGTTCTATTACTAATCAAAACATAGCAAGCGGGGCTTTCCCAGGTTGCTGAGTTTTATCTTGTTGAAGAACTCGGAGTGTAATCTAGGAATCTTAGATAGTGGCTTCTGCTGTGTCATTTGCTCTAATGAGCTGCAGAGGAAGAGATTCTGAAATTTGGCTCTGATCGTGTTAGGCCAGAGACGAGTTTCTGAAATATTGCTCTTGATCGTTTATGCCATTATAGGGGTATAAATGGATTATAGTAGTATAGGGGCATAAGGTCACGGTATTGATCGGGGTCCTATATTGGAACACGACATGTGGCTCTGTGTGTGTGCCTCTGCTGTCTCAGATTCCTCCTCGAGGGCGCGCACGGCGCTGTGCACATCCCCTGCCTCCCCTTGACATGCTCTCTCAATCACACACAGGCAAAGTCACGCATGCGCACACACATTCCCACGCTCACACGCTCACCCCCGCACCCACCCCCACACGCAGGGCTCACAATCGCACACAAACGCAGGGCTTACAATCACACACAAACGCGCACACACACACACCCTCCCAACCCCACTCACCGGGCACACGCATGGCTTCCATCACTGGGGGCGGGGGGGCGGGCACTGTCAATGTGCCCCAACGCCCCCCTCCCTCACCGGGTCTGTTATACTCCTCTCGTCCTGTTCCTCCCTGTGTCCAGACTCGGCAGTCCGCTCCGTTGTATCTCCGCCCACCCCTTCCTTCCTTCGTGCATGTCACGTCTCTCCTTTCTCCCGGCCGAAAATCCGATTTGCGTGTCAGGCCTCGTTTTTAATAGGAGTCTCCAGGGAGTGCATCGTTGTGAGCCTCGGACAGGGTTCCTGGCAGGGGGTGCTATCGAGTGGGTCAGTCCTTTGTTCCCGGCTCTCGGGCGTCTCTCCAGTGCGTGCAGACTGACAGCGAGCTCAGCCGATCAGAGGCCCGTCAGCCCAACCCCGCAGTTAGAAGACAGCAGCGCAAGACAGCAACTTGTCAAACTAAGGGGCCACGTGATGCTAGCAAGCAAATACAACACCCCTGGAAATCGTGCTACCACCCTTGCTGCTAATCATACAAGCGGGCCACTACCTCTCTCTAGCTGCAATTATTTCTAACAGCCCCGTATATTGTACACCATCACAAGCGATATCTCCATCTGAAAATATCCCCGCTGTGCACGGCACCAGCAGCCCATTAGTAACCCCATCAGATGGTGCCAGTAGCCACTACACTGCCCACTGTTGCAACAGATACCTGCTAAACAAAGCACAGTTGCAGACGGTGCTAGTAGCCTAATTTACAAATGGTGCCAGCCGACCCTGTATACCCCGACGCTGTAAATGGCAACAACCCCTGCACATACTGCAGCTGTAAACGATGGTAGCAGCCCATACATACCCCACTGAATCTAATTGTTAGCAGTCCCCCACACATTCCGCCGCTGCAGATGATGCTAGCAGTTCCCACATAGCCCTTCGACGCAATTTGTGATAGCTGTCACTATTACACTCCCCTTCATATTGTTAATATCTGTTTCACCAGCCTTAGCAGAAGCAAGTGGGGCTACTAAGTCCCAGGTCCCCCCACACCATGGTGTGAGAATAACATGGCGTTTGCAATGTGGAGTGATTCTATCCTTCAATACATCTTTTCTGGGGAGTGATGGTTGTGCAGCTCGTTAGTGTAGTGCGTTCAGTGCAGCTCATTAAATAATGTGTTCTTTGGTGACGCTCCCCGGTGTGTGGTAGTTGGTGCAGGATTATCGGAGCACCTCCATGTCTTGGCCTGAAACTATGATGGGTCAGTAATTGCCCGTCTGTATGCCTCTTGAATGAATCTGTACACAGGAACAACCTATGATTTAGCAATTAGAATATCCTGGATAAGCTTATGCTCCCTACGATGTCGCTTAATTGGTCAGCTCAGTTAGTTAGAGCTCTGTGCTATGAAAGCGAGGCTGGCAGGTTTGATTTCCCCCTACTGACCATTGTTTTTCATTATTAAATTAGAAAAGTAGTGTATCACGGAACAAGGCTGTTAAAACACGGTATAGGCTTGTTGTTTATTCTGGTAATTTACTGATCTATAGTGGCGGATATTTGTAATAGAACCAAGGTGGGTATTGCTAGTGCCATTTAAAAGGCACTGCGGGCTAACACCTGCTCCTCTTTCTGATATCCTCCTCTTTTTGAAGCTCTGTTTGAACCTGGTTTTTCTTACACCGAGCCTTTACGGGAAGGCTGGACCGCACTTTCCCTTTTAGTTAAAAGAAGCTTGGTCATGCTAAATGTAGGCTAACACCTATGTGTCCACTACAATGATGGGACGGTCATCCCATTGAACTTCAGCCACCAGTACTTCTAAAACGGAGGAGCTGGCTGCACGAGTGCAGTTATTGTTGTACCATTGTTGTTTCATTTATTTGTTTGGGCAATAAACAATGGCGATTTGTTAACATTTTATTAAGCAGATCAGATTGTCGTTGGTGGCCTCAGGTGTTCGTCTTAGCAAAAAAAAGTAAAAAACACTGTGACTTGTTATTAGTATGTTTGTTGGTTGCCCCAAGATATTACTTTCTCTTATCGGAAAGTCGCGTGGTTTGGGCTCATGCGATATGCAGCGATTTAGCTCAGAAGTTCCACAGGTTGAACCGACTAACATTTCTGTCTCCCCGGGCATGACAAAGTGGGCCGATTTGTAACTGCAAACTTGTGCTATTAGTTACCTATTTTTCAAACTGATAACACTGTATTGAGGAAGACTGTAAAAATTGCTAAGGCTTGGTAATTGGGCGCGAATTCTCATACTACAAATTCACTAAGATTCCAGTTGATAACTGCCAGCGGTGTGCACTTCAATCAAACATCACGAATCTCCGCATTTGTCTTATTAATACGATCCGGACAAAAACGTCACTTCATTTGTTCCAGTTTATCATCAGAAACAGCAAACTTGAATAATTAACCGGTTTAACACGCCAACCACTGTATGTTAGCAGCCATGTAACTTATGAACTGTTTGACATTCAAGCACACCATTTTTTTAATGAAAACTTCAAATTAAGGAGCAAAAGGTAGATTATGACATCAGACCACATAATTCACGCCACATAATTACACTGCACTCAATGCAACATGCACTCCAAATACCACTCATTGCCACATAATTACACGCCACACAATTACACTCCAAACAATAACACTCAGTGCCACATAATTATATGCTACATATTTACAATACACTCAATGCAACATACACTACAAATACCACTCAGTGCCAAATAATTATATGCTACATATTTACACTGCGCTCAACACAACATACACTCCAAATACCACTCAGTGCCACATAATTGCACGCCACATAATTACACTGCACTCAATGCAACATACACTCCAAATACCACTCAGTGCCACATAGTTACACCCCACATAATTACTCTATCGCATCACAACAGCATCACTCAGCACCACCACAACATCGCTGAATACCACAACATCGCTGAATACCACAACATCGCTGAATACCACAACATCGCTGAATACCACAACATCGCTGAATACCACAGCATCGCTGAATACCACAGCATCGCTGAATACCACAGCATCGCTGAATACCACAGCATCGCTGAATACCACAGCATCGCTGAATACCACAGCATCGCTGAATACCACAGCATCGCTGAATACCACAGCATCGCTGAATACCACAGCATCGCTGAATACCACAGCATCGCTGAATACCACAGCATCGCTGAATACCACAGCATCGCTGAATACCACAGCATCGCTGAATACCACAGCATCGCTGAATACCACAGCATCGCTGAATACCACAGCATCGCTGAATACCACAGCATCGCTGAACGCCCCAGCATCAGCATCACTCGTCGCAACCATTCAACAACTGGTTCACATATGTTCTCTCAATGTTTCAAGCTTTATTACAAATGTCACAAAAAGATGTTAATATTTCACTTCTGTTCTTGGATTTTCGTCACAATAAAATACACTGAATATAATTTTCACAAAAGTTATTTACAAAAGTTTAAGCTATTGCCATAAATCGCAATAACTTTTATTTAAGCATTAATTATTTAAAAAAATTAAAAGCAATTGTTATTTGTAATATCAATACATCTAAGTCACGTAAATACAACACATATTGAATTACAAATGCTATAGGTGTCACATTTGCAAAAGTTAAAAGTATTGGCATTGTAAATGACAAAGCTATTAATTTCGCTATTTTCAAAACCATCACATAAATAAAAAAATTGTCATTTACAATACCAATAGCTCAAACTTTCCTAATGCGAGACCTATTGCATTGTAAATGCTTGTTACTGCAGCTGATGCCAGTGTCTCTAACTCCTTCACGGTTAGACCAAATTAGGTTTTCAATATGACTTTGTAACAGGGGCTTTGAAAGTTGTAGCATCAATCTGTGGTCGTGCTCATAGATGTTTTTCAACACTGGTCTTTCAAGTTATTTACCTCGTTGGTGAATATATGAAGACCTTGTCATTTGGAGAACAGGTTGTGCATGTGTGTTTGTTTTTTTTCTTTCTTTTTTTCCCTGCATATCTGTGTGTACGTTGACAGCAAGGTGTTTTAAGAGGGACGTTATGCCTATTTTTTAAAGAAACAAATATGCATGGGGATTGTAAGGGGAGCATCATAAGCCATCTTGTATTCGATTGAAATTGTGGATTCTAATAGCAATGCAAACCACTATTGCCGTATGCCACAAGGTTTATCCTATCACTGGAAATCAGAATTGCATTGAAAGACTAGAGAAAGCTGGCATGTAATACCCTGTCTTAATCCTCCACAACCCATTTAGCACCCTCCTGTTCACCAGTCGCTGTCTCTCACAGGAAACTAATGCACGACTTTGGGAGCGCTAGCTTCATTGTGGTTTTTAGGTCGAGCTGGTAAGCATCCGTAGGATGCAGTCCAGATCGACAACTATAGTTATAGACTTCGGGGGAATGACGGACAAGAGGGTGCCACGCGCTTTTCCGCTGGATTTGACCGCGTGCACGCGCAAGTCGGCTCCGTCTACATTTGCAGCAGTTCAGCCGTGCATGCACACAGACACACGTGTGTGTGCGCGCACACACACATACACACAGACTCCAAGACACATACACACACGAGCGCACACATACACAGCCCCCCCCCGCCGCACGCGCGCACACACACATGCCCCCCGCCTTCGCAGCTCAGCAACAAGGTGAAGCCCCACTCACCGGCTTCCTTGGTGCGGGTGCTCTCCTCTCATCGGCAGCTGCAGGGCCCGGCAGCAGGACTCTTCCTCCCTCCTTCGGCACCGGGGCGCAGGGTAGGCTCCTGCCTGCTCCGTTGCTCAAAACAGCCGCGGCTCTTCCGTGGGAGGCGGGGTAGGCTCCCGCCCTCCTACTTCCGGTTGTTCCGCCGGCCTGCCTGACTTCCTGGTCGCAGGCCGGCGGCGATGTTCGGTTTTTTAAAGATAGTTTAAGGACATCACAAACCTCCCTTGTCTAAACCTGCATTTGACTAAATTAGCAAACCGCTTTACTTTACAAACGTATTTACAACAAGGGGTGGTGAGGGACAGAGTCTCTGAATTAAACAGAATACTCTCACCCAGTCAAGAGATCAGGGCTAGATCCAACACCGTTTTTTAGCTCACTGCACCATCCCAGTTTCAGAACCTGGCTGTATGCAAATTAGTCTGTTCCTGTCCCAGTGCATGATGGGAACAGGGCAAACCAAACTACAAAAGCCAATTCTTACACTGGGAAGGAAACAAGCTACCGGGGACCGGTTTCTGGCATTTCAGCCGTCTTCGGCCTGGCTTGCTTGAATCCTGATGGTGCAATGAGCAAGGGACTCACATCTGAGTATACCCTTCCACGCTTAGGGTGGACAAAAATATTTACAACAAGGGGTGGTGAGGGACAGAGTCTCTGAATTAAACAGAATACTCTCACCCAGTCAAGAGATCAGGGCTAGATCCAACACCGTTTTTTAGCTCACTGCACCATCCCAGTTTCAGAACCTGGCTGTATGCAAATTAGTCTGTTCCTGTCCCAGTGCATGATGGGAACAGGGCAAACCAAACTACAAAAGCCAATTCTTACACTGGGAAGGAAACAAGCTACCGGGGACCGGTTTCTGGCATTTCAGCCGTCTTCGGCCCGGCTTGCTTGAATCCTGATGGTGCAATGAGCAAGGGACTCACATCTGAGTATACCCTTCCACGCTTAGGGTGGACAAAAATATTTACAACAAGGGGTGGTGAGGGACAGAGTCTCTGAATTAAACAGAATACTCTCACCCAGTCAAGAGATCAGGGCTAGATCCAACACCGTTTTTTAGCTCACTGCACCATCCCAGTTTCAGAACCTGGCTGTATGCAAATTAGTCTGTTCCTGTCCCAGTGCATGATGGGAACAGGGCAAACCAAACTACAAAAGCCAATTCTTACACTGGGAAGGAAACAAGCTACCGGGGACCGGTTTCTGGCATTTCAGCCGTCTTCGGCCCGGCTTGCTTGAATCCTGATGGTGCAATGAGCAAGGGACTCACATCTGAGTATACCCTTCCACGCTTAGGGTGGACAAAAATATTTACAACAAGGGGTGGTGAGGGACAGAGTCTCTGAATTAAACAGAATACTCTCACCCAGTCAAGAGATCAGGGCTAGATCCAACACCGTTTTTTAGCTCACTGCACCATCCCAGTTTCAGAACCTGGCTGTATGCAAATTAGTCTGTTCCTGTCCCAGTGCATGATGGGAACAGGGCAAACCAAACTACAAAAGCCAATTCTTACACTGGGAAGGAAACAAGCTACCGGGGACTGGTTTCTGGCATTTCAGCCGTCTTCGGCCCGGCTTGCTTGAATCCTGATGGTGCAATGAGCAAGGGACTCACATCTGAGTATACCCTTCCACGCTTAGGGTGGACAAAAATATTTACAACAAGGGGTGGTGAGGGACAGAGTCTCTGAATTAAACAGAATACTCTCACCCAGTCAAGAGATCAGGGCTAGATCCAACACCGTTTTTTAGCTCACTGCACCATCCCAGTTTCAGAACCTGGCTGTATGCAAATTAGTCTGTTCCTGTCCCAGTGCATGATGGGAACAGGGCAAACCAAACTACAAAAGCCAATTCTTACACTGGGAAGGAAACAAGCTACCGGGGACCGGTTTCTGGCATTTCAGCCGTCTTCGGCCCGGCTTGCTTGAATCCTGATGGTGCAATGAGCAAGGGACTCACATCTGAGTATACCCTTCCACGCTTAGGGTGGACAAAAATATTTACAACAAGGGGTGGTGAGGGACAGAGTCTCTGAATTAAACAGAATACTCTCACCCAGTCAAGAGATCAGGGCTAGATCCAACACCGTTTTTTAGCTCACTGCACCATCCCAGTTTCAGAACCTGGCTGTATGCAAATTAGTCTGTTCCTGTCCCAGTGCATGATGGGAACAGGGCAAACCAAACTACAAAAGCCAATTCTTACACTGGGAAGGAAACAAGCTACCGGGGACCGGTTTCTGGCATTTCAGCCGTCTTCGGCCCGGCTTGCTTGAATCCTGATGGTGCAATGAGCAAGGGACTCACATCTGAGTATACCCTTCCACGCTTAGGGTGGACAAAAATATTTACAACAAGGGGTGGTGAGGGACAGAGTCTCTGAATTAAACAGAATACTCTCACCCAGTCAAGAGATCAGGGCTAGATCCAACACCGTTTTTTAGCTCACTGCACCATCCCAGTTTCAGAACCTGGCTGTATGCAAATTAGTCTGTTCCTGTCCCAGTGCATGATGGGAACAGGGCAAACCAAACTACAAAAGCCAATTCTTACACTGGGAAGGAAACAAGCTACCGGGGACCGGTTTCTGGCATTTCAGCCGTCTTCGGCCCGGCTTGCTTGAATCCTGATGGTGCAATGAGCAAGGGACTCACATCTGAGTATACCCTTCCACGCTTAGGGTGGACAAAAATATTTACAACAAGGGGTGGTGAGGGACAGAGTCTCTGAATTAAACAGAATACTCTCACCCAGTCAAGAGATCAGGGCTAGATCCAACACCGTTTTTTAGCTCACTGCACCATCCCAGTTTCAGAACCTGGCTGTATGCAAATTAGTCTGTTCCTGTCCCAGTGCATGATGGGAACAGGGCAAACCAAACTACAAAAGCCAATTCTTACACTGGGAAGGAAACAAGCTACCGGGGACCGGTTTCTGGCATTTCAGCCGTCTTCGGCCCGGCTTGCTTGAATCCTGATGGTGCAATGAGCAAGGGACTCACATCATGGGGCAGTGAGATAAATAACGGTGATGGATCAAGCCCTGATCTTTGGACTGGGTAAGAGTGGTCTGCTCAATTCAGACACTCTGTTCATCACCACCCCCTTTTGTAAATCGATTTTGGCCACTATAGGTGTGGCAGGGTATACTCAGACATGAGTCCCTTTCTCACTGCTCCATCAGGATTCAAGCAAGCCGGGCCGAAGAGGCTGAAATGCCAGAAACCGGTCCCCGGTAGCTTGTCTCCTTTCTGGTAAAGAATTGGCTTGGTAGTTTAGTCTGCCCTGTTCCCATGATGCACTGGGCCAGGGACAGACTGATTTGCATATAGCCAGGTTCTGAGCTGGGATGGGGCAGTGAGATAAATAACGGTGATGGATCAAGCCCTGATCTTTGGACTGGGTAAGAGTGGTCTGCTCAATTCAGACACTCTGTTCATCACCACCCCCTTTTGTAAATCGATTTTGGCCACTATAGGTGTGGCAGGGTATACTCAGACATGAGTCCCTTTCTCACTGCTCCATCAGGATTCAAGCAAGCCGGGCCGAAGAGGCTGAAATGCCAGAAACCGGTCCCCGGTAGCTTGTCTCCTTTCTGGTAAATAATTGGCTTGGTAGTTTAGTCTGCCCTGTTCCCATGATGCACTGGGCCAGGGACAGACTGATTTGCATATAGCCAGGTTCTGAGCTGGGATGGGGCAGTGAGATAAATAACGGTGATGGATCAAGCCCTGATCTTTGGACTGGGTAAGAGTGGTCTGCTCAATTCAGACACTCTGTTCATCACCACCCCCTTTTGTAAATCGATTTTGGCCACTATAGGTGTGGCAGGGTATACTCAGACATGAGTCCCTTTCTCACTGCTCCATCAGGATTCAAGCAAGCCGGGCCGAAGAGGCTGAAATGCCAGAAACCGGTCCCCGGTAGCTTGTCTCCTTTCTGGTAAAGAATTGGCTTGGTAGTTTAGTCTGCCCTGTTCCCATGATGCACTGGGCCAGGGACAGACTGATTTGCATATAGCCAGGTTCTGAGCTGGGATGGGGCAGTGAGATAAATAACGGTGATGGATCAAGCCCTGATCTTTGGACTGGGTAAGAGTGGTCTGCTCAATTCAGACACTCTGTTCATCACCACCCCCTTTTGTAAATCGATTTACTTTACAAACGATCTTGCTCTGTGGTTTTCATTTTACTTATTAAAAGCACAGCACTGCCACCTCGCGGATGGCATAGTACAGAGCAGTATGCGAACTTGTATTATGATCTTTTGTTACTGTAGTGGAGACGGTTAAGTTATTAAGTTGTTTAATTCGCAATGTATCAGTCATAGACCGCTTAGTGTGCTCTGAATCAACCGAACACAAGCTCTTGAGCAGTCACCGCGTCCATCTCCTAGGTCGGCATCTTCATCCGTGTGAGCGTTGATCTTAAAGTTGGCATATAGAGTAGAGAGTGCCCTTCCAGCCCTGCCGGGGCAGCGTCAGCTATCACGTTTGAGTTCCAGATTCAGAAGTAGTAGAGGTTGCTGAGCGTTAATTATAGAAGACCCGGATCTCACCTTTTTTCTTTCTATTTTATTGCCCAGATTTGATTGGATTACATATTAGAGTGCAAGCAAATTGCAAGTGAGTTCATTCAATTCTCCGTCTATTGCTCCTCTTGATAAAAGGGTTCTTCTGGTACAATTATGCAGCACACACGTGGATAAGCACTTTAGAAATGAACGCTAAAATAAGCAGTTTCTAATTTATGGCAATCTTATTTTAATTTTCACTATCAAAGCCACCGTGGAAATCGGCAGATTTTTGCCCTCCTTTTCTATCTCCAGCCATATTATAAATAAATATACAACCACGAATGTTTCTTTCGGCCAGATACTGGACTTGTAGGATGCATTTGCCACCCCAAGTGGGATGGGTATGCCCAGACGTGGGTCCTGTGCTCTCCATGCCACTGGAGTCCAGCTAGCCTGGCACATAAGGGGTGATACCCCGAAACCGGTCCTAGGATGCTTGTTTCTGTTCCAGGGAGGGCCTGGCAGCATGGGGAGCAGGGTCAAGACTGATTTGCATATGGCTGGGGTTAGACGGGAATGGATGGCATGGGGAGCAAAAAAAACGATGGATTTTGGCCCAGAGCTCTGTACTGGGGTGAATGTTTGATATTCCGTCCATCAATTGTTCTTCTTACGTCAGGCTTGACAACATTAGTGGCTCGCATATGTAAGATTACCATCAGAGATTACCTCAGTGCTTCAAGCATGGTAGCTAGCAATAGTGTAAAAAGGCTTGGTCAATGTGCAATGCCTTCAAATTGGTAATACGTAACATCCATAGTTGCAATGTCCCTGGCTCCAAGGTAATAATAATATTAGTAATAAGTCTCCCCGACACAACATGATTTGTCACTGAAACATCCGCTTTGAATATATTTTAGAATTGCTACTATTTTTGCATCAAATATCAACTTATGACTGCTAAAAATGCACATATCTCTTTTCACATTCATGTTTTTCAGTTTTAACATACATATATTAACTTAAGCAAGCAAAAGCTTCTAATTTAGTAGCCTGGGTTTCACTCACGAGAGCGATCAAGCTACCTGCTGAAGATGTCGAGTTTATCATGACTTAAGACACTAGAGTTCCAAACTTTTTTTTAAGGAAAGTGAACAGTTTTAATGTATGTTTTGATAATTTTTTTAAAAGTTGACTTTAGTAGTGTAACTCCCTACTGACAGTTCTTCTCCCAACTTGGTTGGCCATATATCTGGGAGATGTACACCATTTGCTCCCCCCCTCCCGCTTATGTGCTCTGGTGCCTATCTACAAAGAGAAAAATTGATGGACAGAATGCAGAACAGTGTCATACATTCACCCCAGTACAGAGATCTGGGCCTAAATCCTTCCTTTTTTTGCTCCCCATGCATTCCAGTTTGGACCCAGCCATATGCAAATCAGTCTAGACCCTGCGCCTCAATGGGAACAGTCCAGCCCGAACTGCCAGGCCAGGTCCTCCCTGGATTGGGAACCAGCATTAGTAGTTAATGAGATCTACTGTCAATGACTACAATAACATTGGTGTTAACTCCACTTCTCACTTTACACCATAGCGAGCATCTTGCCTACAGTACCAGTGCTAACTCAGTTTATTATCCAAACGTGCAAACTTTTTTGATGTATGCAAATGTAAGCTCCTACAATACAGCACCTGTCTTCCCCGCATACACAAAGCACTTGTTCCACGTAGCTGCTCAAAAACGGTGAGTGGAAGTACCCTCCTTTTCATCAGTTTGATCGTTTAATGCGTGCATCCGGTAATGCGGTCCGCCCTATGGCCACTTGAGTATAGATGCGATTATTTGGGAATGTATTATCGCTCCCATGCCGGAAGCACTGCTCCATTATTGCCATTTCAGTTCATTACGTCACATGACCCAAAGCATCAGATTTGTATAGATTGAATGGATTTCATGTGACGGAATGAACTGAAATGGCAAACTAAGAGACTGGATTAACTTGAATAAAATGATTTAATGGAATTAATTGTGGCATAGTTTTTGCGATGCAATGATGGAGCAGTTCTTCCGGCATGGGAGTGATGATACGTTCCCAAATATTCGGATCTTTTCCCACGTAGCTGCTCCCCATGCTTCCATCATGCTGCATCAGAACTTCTCCAAAGGTTGATCGGGTACTTTAGATTCCATTACCAGACCCCTTCCAAGACCTAAACATAGTTGTGCAGTTTCATTTTCTTTTTAAGCTACAGCTTACCTGTATACTTGTTGCCTTGTTTGTTCTTTTTTTTCTACAACAGTTTTCTGCTAACCTCGCCCTCTCTTTTCCCCCTTGCCTTCTCTAGTCCCCCTTGCCTTCTCTATTTATAATGATACTTTCACATTCCCCTTCTGATTTATTATTTTTGTTACTTTATCTTCCATTCTCTCTGGCTACCTAATACTTGCTCTTATTCCCTCCCCATTTTCATCTCTTCACCTTTGATCTCTCTCTTCCATCGCCTTCACTCTCCAATCTCTTCCATTCCTCGTGCTGGCTCTCCGTCCTGTACTCCCTCTCTCCAGCTCCCATCAGTCACAGATCTGTCTGGTGCTGGCTACCAACCAGAGCAGCGACCAGGCCGAGGGAATGTGGAGTGCGTGAATCGCTACTCTTTCCCACACGCCTGACAGTAGAGAACTAATTTAGGATGTAGGTAAAGAGCACATCCCCCTTCATTCATATCTCTCAATCCAACATTCTGTCGAGGCAGACTTCGTTTTACCCCCTTTTGTATGAAGGAAAAATGGGCGATTCATGACTAAATAATTGGCCAGACCAGTGTGTTGTAGTAGAAAGTTTGAGAAGAACCACAAAGTAGTTATTAGGAGTCCCTTGCACGTGAAAAATTGTAAATTATTCAGTCCATCAACCCTGATGCTATATGAAAGGTGCGTGTGGGTCCAATATGAGACCTTGCTAGTGCAACACCAACAACTTTTCACTGTGGGTTTATCTCGGCTATTAATTGCTTTTGTCAGTGCTGCTTTCCACTACGGACCAGGAAAATTACTTCATGTCTGTTCTTATGTGAAAGGCACTTCTTGCGAAAGGCACCCCTTGCAGCTCCGTTTTGCCAAAGGTGCGATGTGTTTTTGATAACTCGATTCAAGTTGTCAACAAGTGTCTGTATTAAGGTACTGATTGTGCATTGGGGGGGGGGGGTCTACTTCCCTGTACCGCATATTGTATTGGTCTTCTAATTATACCACTTATTTTTGTGTTGCCTATGAAGCCTGGGTATCTAAATTCCCATCAAGTTTTCACACCCCTCGACATCTTTACACCATCAAGGGGTCAGATTCACTTGTAGTTATTCGGGTATTAGAAGGGAGTAGTGCATAGGAGGAAGTTGAAATTGCCAGGAGCAGGTAAAGAACTTGAAAGGGAGAGGTGAAAATGATTTACAGTAAATATCCCTCCCCCCTGGATTCCTTCACTCCATTTCTAGGTCCATCATCAGCTGATGTCTATCTGCCAATCCATCCCTCCCTAAAATATTTATACATGCCCAGACGACCATCCTTCCACAGACCCTCATTCATCCATTTCTTCATCTATCCTTCCACTCATCAAGGCATGAATACTGCCTTAACTTTGGGCCCCTTCATCCAGTAATTTGCACCCTAGCATTTGCGCATCCACCCTCCATTGTGCATCCAACCACTCATAAGTCTATGTATTAAAGTAAGTGCCCATTCCTCCATTCATGCACTGATTCTCCCATCCATCCGACCATTTCTGTCTTATTGTATTAGTGACATGGTGTGTGTATGCGCCAAACCTATTGCCTTTGTCAATGCTTAATATATGGCTTCTTCTATGATCTAGCATAGACGGCCTTTTAGGCGCACAGTTCGGATAACATTGCAAACTTTAAAAGCGCTTTTGCCACATTTTACCTCATTGGAATGAATTGAAAAGCTCCCTGGAATGATGGAGCTTTTTTTTTTGTAATTGACCTTTGCCAGGTTTGAAAAATGTTGCCAGTTCTTTCTGATGAACAGCGGGTAAGGGGTTTGTCACTTAACAGCATGTTAGCCTAAACTATTTTTTTCACATACGAGTTTAATTTAAATTGCTTTTCATATGGTCATGTTGATGAACTGCAGTGCCAACGTTTAAATTTATTGCAGCCTTTCATGTGACCGCTTATGTTTTTCCTGTCCATTAACAAATATAGTCGAGTTGTCTGTTCCATCTTTACTGAGCAATTTGAACTGTGATGTAAAGAAAAGCATATGTTGTTTTCTCGCGACTCTTCAGAAGTGTGCCGTAAATTTCCAGTGTAGAGGCGTTCATGGTCTCAGTACAGTTATATCGCTATTGCTGGAGGGGGGTAACCGTTTTGAACTATTTCATCAGTGATGAACTGCCTCCTTGAGAGGGTGTTAAGGGCAAACATGCTCTATAGCGACGTTGAGCAGAGCAGTAGCAAGCGCGTAGTAAACTTCCCGAATTAAGTATTGCTTTTACATTGAACCCTAGATGTAGCAAAGTTGACATCTACTGAATTGACATGACTGCAACAGTGTCCTTTATAACGGGCCGTTGAGCTTTTTTTTCTTCTTTTTTCCCTTTTCTTTAACCACTCTTTCTTGAAAAATCGAATCTACAGCACGTGATTGATAGCCGAATCAAAAACTCGCAAAAGAGTTGAGGCACGTCTTCCTCAAAAGTCAATCTGCTTACATAACACGGTTTTTGTCACGCAACATAGGGGTAATAATTGTTACTGCCAAATGATCAACTTGCCCCCACATTTGATCACTTCCCGGTGACCTCCTATGCAGCGGATTAGCAGCAGTGTTATTTTTTTTTTACTGATGTGTAATACCTTGAAGTTGAAGAAATGGAGTGTTAATATGATTTTACATCAACACGTTCGATGACACTAAGGTAGGATTTTGATGTTCTCTTTCTGACTGCAAGTGACTAAGTAAATATCTTTAAAAGCCTAAAAAATTCACCAAATAAAATTTTGGTCAAATCGAATATTTTAGCAAAATGTATATGGACATCGGCATGAGCAGGGGTGTCAGGCTGGAGCACTCATTTAAAGTAGTCGAGACATTCCCAGAACGCAGACCACAGGATGATGGACTAGGGTTAGGGGCATCGCAGAGGACTTACGTTGGATAAAAGGAAGCAGGAATTTTGAGGTGGTAGACATAGAGTTGATGGTCTTTTTAAAAAAAAAAATCATTTTTATTGAAGAAACAAAGCAATTTTCATACAGTATTATTGGCATGACGTGTAGATAGATCACATTCTTAAGCATATAAACATTTCCATCAGTTTCATAGTTCCACATCCGGACACCACTCTGTCCCACTTCCTCCCCATCCTTGCGTGTGTTAAACAGATTACTGTGACCGATTCGTTTAGTTGCTCTCATCCGATTCATAATCCTCTGGGGCGGTGGCTCACCTATATCTCCCGGATGTTGATGGTCCTTTTGATTAAATAATAAATTGTGCACAATCAAGAAGCTAATAGTCTGTAGTTGGCTAGAAAGCTTTTTAGGTCTCGCCTTTACCATTCTGCAGGAATGGGAAATGGGGAGAATTCAAGTCGGCTACTTTCTCTTCAAACCAAAGGGCTTTCAGCCGCGGTTTTCTTGCAGTTCATGTGAATCACGTGATCAAACATGCACGAGCATTCACGTCCAGGGCTTCTCCTCCCCTAGCAGCACTCCTCCCACACCAGCAACTCTCCCCTCCCACACCAGCACCTCCCCTCTCTCTCCCCGCAAACACAGCCTTGCCCTAGCAGCACTCCTCCCACACCAGCAACTTCCCCCTCCCACACCAGCACCTCCCCTCTCTCTCCCCCGCAAACACAGCCTTGCCCTAGCAGCACTCCTCCCACACCAGCAACTTCCCCCTCCCACACCAGCACCTCCCCTCTCTCTCTCCGCAAACACAGCTTTGCCCTAGCAGCACTCCTCCCACACCGGCAACTCCCCCCTCCCACAACAGCACCTCCCCTCTCGCTCCGCGACTTCCCCCTCCCACATCAGCACCTCCTCTCTTTCTCCCCGCCAACACAGCCTTGCCGTATCAGCACTCCTGCCACACCAGCACCTCCCACGAAAAAAAATGGCGGCCGCGCATGTACTTTGTTTACATCTCTGCCATACCCCCCTCCTTGCCTTTCCACGTCCCAGCGCTCTTTTCTCCACCTTTCTTCACCCACCTTCCTTTCTTTGCCTTCCCTTACTGTTGCTCGGTGTACCCTCTCCCCATGCGTCTTCAATCTCCCTTGCACACACTGTTTCAGAGACACGCTTTCCGTTCGTGCAGCACGTGCAGTGGAACCGGACGCAGAAAATACATAAAATCAAATAATTTACATTTGTCCAAAGACTCCATAGCCTATCCTTCCTACTACGCTCTTCCATCCTTTCTTTTTACATAGAACTCACAACACTTTCAAACTTTTAAGTGACCTATTTTCCGACAATAAATAAATATTTATAACATGCGTCATCAATACTATATACTAACTACAGCTGTATGTGTTCTTAAATAGCACACCCTTCGTCACTGCTCTCCCCTGTCCCTTGCCCAAACTCTTTCAGAGACACGCTTTCCGTTCGTGCAGCAGGTGCAGTGACACCGGCCTCAGCAATCCATACTATCAAATTAATTTCCACGATTTCAATGGATGGGACACATACACAAAAAAAAACATCTCTGTTCGTGTGTCTTTGTTATCATGGCCGCCAACATGCACAAACATACAACAGACTTTCTCTTTTCCATTCACGCACGGAAACACGTACACGTTGACCACATTTACACGTGCTTCTTGCAAACAAACACCCCCTTCCTTGTGTGTCATTGATTCATCTACACGTTTCTGCCTTTCCTATTCAGACGTGTACTATATTTTCATTTTAAGCATAACACCCTGTTTTTTTTTTCATTTTAAGCATAACACCCTGTCTTTTAATTGCTGAAACAATAACACCAAAACATCTCTCTGTTCCATTCTGCACGCAAGGCAACATGCACAAACAGTCCCCCAAAATCAGCTTTCTGGTCGTGGCTCTTGCTTTTTCTATCTTAATCAGGCCCGTCCACACGCACAACAGTAACACACAGCCCTCACACTCTATCTCTTTTCCATTCATCCACGGAAACATGCACCCGTTCACAACATTTACACGTGCATCTTGCAAGCATACCCACCCTGCCTTAGCTTATCCCCCCTGTCTTAACTTCACTTTTATTCATTCATCTGCACCTTTCGGCCTTTTACTCGCGCAAATACGCACTAAAAGAACAAACAGGCTAGACTCTTTCACTTTCATGCACAACAACTTTTTTTTCTTCTTTCTTTTCCCCTCTGTAAGGTGGGGAGGGGGCCAGACTCAAACGTCTGGGGCCTAACCACCCCAGGAGACTGAATTGCTTTCAGCAGAGTCGTAAAGATTGTAAACTGTTGTCGGCCATCCGCGGGGAAATGCAAATGTTAACTAAAGAGACCGAAAGGCGCCTCTTTTTTCCGCCAAACCATAAAGCAAGAGAAGCAACTTTAGAAACAAGCGGCACGTTCTTTTACACTGTCGATGACATGCACGTACAATGGTCTTATTGTTGTTCATTACTTTAGTTTTTATACTTACGTTTCATAGTGCAAAGTTTCACGTTCACAACATTTACACGTGCATCTTGCAAGCATACCCACCCTTCCTTACCTTATTCCACCCTGTCTTAACTTCAGTCTCATTCACTACACACATTCGTCACATAAATGCACACCCTCGAAAAACGACACTGCTGCTCACTCAGTTTGCACAGGCAGATCACACCACTTCGCCACATCTTGAAAAATATTTTGCGTGAAAAATAACAGAAAATATTACACGGCATTTTAGACACATTTGTCCCATGACTCCATAGGCCATCCTTCCTACTACGCTATTCCATCCTTTCGTTTTACATAGAACTCACAACACTTTAAATAAGTGAGGCTTTTGACGACAAACAAATTATTTATAACATGCATCTTCAATACTATATACCAACTACAGCTGTACGTGCTGTACAACTCTCACACCCTCACTCATACTCACACAGTCACCCTCAATAGCCCTTACACACCATCACACACCCTCACACCCCCTGACCCTCACACCCCCTGACCCTCACACCCCCTGACCCTCACATCCACTCACCCTCAAACTCACACCCTCCAAGTCCACCCTCCAAGTCCACCCTCCAAGTCCACCCTCCAAGTCCACCCTCCAAGTCCACCCTCCAAGTCCACCCTCCAAGTCCACCCTCCAAGTCCACCCTCCAAGTCCACCCTCCAAGTCCACCCTCCAAGTCCACCCTCCAAGTCCACCCTCCAAGTCCACCCTCCAAGTCCACCCTCCAAGTCCACCCTCCAAGTCCACCCTCCAAGTCCACCCTCCAAGTCCACCCTCCAAGTCCACCCTCCAAGTCCACCCTCCAAGTCCACCCTCCAAGTCCACCCTCCAAGTCCACCCTCCAAGTCCACCCTCCAAGTCCACCCTCCAAGTCCACCCTCCAAGTCCTAATGCACCCTCCAAGTCCACCCTCCAAGTCCTAATGCACCCTCCAAGTCCTAATGCACCCTCCAAGTCCTAATGCACCCTCCAAGTCCTAATGCACCCTCCAAGTCCTAATGCACCCTCCAAGTCCTAATGCACCCTCCAAGTCCTAATGCACCCTCCAAGTCCTAATGCACCCTCCAAGTCCTAATGCACCCTCCAAGTCCTAATGCACCCTCCAAGTCCTAATGCACCCTCCAAGTCCTAATGCACCCTCCAAGTCCTAATGCACCCTCCAAGTCCTAATGCACCCTCCAAGTCCTAAAGTAAATAGCATTAGGCAAAATGTAATTCAATAACAAAACATCAGATTACACACTTGTAGGTATTCAAAAATTAAAACTTAATGCATCGCAAGGACAGTGCACAAATTAATACATAAAAACGCAGTAAAGGATTGTTCAATATAACTTTTTTTCAAGAAACAAAAAAAATACGAAGAAAAAAGGGAAACATCTGAATACACAGCGAGTAATACACCTATTTTAAAGGGGACAAACACCTCTAAAGGACAAAAATTCACTACATAAAGCAGTCACTAAAGTAAGGGGAAGTAAATAAACAATTAAACAATGGTGGAAATAATCCACAAAAACAATAAAGTCCGGCATCACAAGAACACTAGACATCACATCCTACTTGCAATTCACTAATAAGTACAAGAAAGAATTTCACTCAAAATAAACAACAACAACAATACTATTTTTAAAGGTGGCTTCATACTTATAGTTTGCCACAATTAATGCACATCTGTTGTCGGAAATTTATAAGGAGGTAAACATTGTCTCTAATAAGCAAACACAGACAAAATCAATGAGCATCTATGTTAATGCAAGCCAAGCTTTTGCAGTGCAAATTGATGTGTACCGTACAAAAAAATGATTACTTTTGACATGCATTATATAACAAAGGTTAGTGATGTGTTTGTTTTTTGATTCTGCCTTAACAACAGCATCAATCAACATTACATAGGGCAGGATTAGCTTTCTGAAAAAACGCTTCACAACATTAATACATTTGAAGTGTACAATATTCACAAGGGAAAAAAATGATCACTTATAGGCATCATCACTATGAATTATACCCTCAGCCGAACACACCCTCACTCATCCTCACCCTACATCACACTCTCACACTCTCACAACCTCACACCCTATATCACACTCATACCCTCACACACCATCACTCACCAACACACGCTCAGCCTCACTCACAACATCAAATGCCCAGACACTCACATCCACTCACACTCACACCGTCCAAGTCCACCCTCCAACTACACCGTAAAACACATAAATAGCGTTAGGCAATATTTACCCTCACACCCTCATCCTCACACACAATATTATGCTTCACTATCATTCATAATGTCAAAGACGTAATCTATTGTGTCTTTTATCACATAAGCTTACTTTGGGGACTCTTGCAAATTCTTCTTCTCCCACACAAGGGCACCCTGCTCCTGCGGTGAACACTCCTAGACTGGATTAACACATTACTATCACACACAACTTGTTCATCATCAAACAACAAAGCTACAGGTAGCACCCTTTACACCACATGCTCAGACTGTGGATCGTTGCTTCGTCCACAAGGCACTACACAGGAGTCCCCCAGGTCACGGATTCAGAAAATTCTGAAAATGTCCGCCTACCCACAAATAGGAAACATCAAAAATAAAGGTTTCTGCCAACTTATCAACCTAACAATAATGCTATGCTGAAAGAAGATGCCTTCACTCTGAAGGGTACATTGTCTAGAACTATCTTCACCTCCGATTAACACCTACAGACAACTTCCGGCGTTTAAAAAATTCACATCATTATTAAACTAGCATGCTCTTTTTATTCGAGTACTATACAGCAAGTTTTTTACACACTATTATTAACGTTTCACATCAACTACTTTAAAAAAAATAATGTACGATATCCTTTTGAGACCTAGACAATCAACTACAAAACTAAGGCCAAACAACAAAACGAAAATGCAAAAAAAAAAAAAAAAAAAAATTTAAATGCACAAGATCTGTTGCGCACCAAGTAAATAAAAAAGACACTAGCTAACAACCACATAACTAACTCATAATACGTACATTATTAACACCTTTAGGTAACAATCACAAAACTACAAATTTAAAAGCGAAACAATCAACACAGATAAATGAAAGAATAATGAAAATAACGTCAACATACATTTGCAAATTAAAACACAAAGAAACATCGACATTTGCAGTTGCCTTACATTATTCGCATATTTCGTTAATAAAAAATAAAAACATAAATAACATTCGGAAAAGTATACATTTACACATCTTCAATTAAACACTGTGCCTCCGAAACATTTACAAACTGTCATTGAAGAAATAAACAATTTAAATCATTACAACTTATCACATCCAGTTATTACATAAATACAAAGTACATACTTCTTCTAAGTTAAAATACAGATCATGTACGTAAAAATACAAATAGAAACAATTAAAACATTAAAATTAACAGAAACAGACATTATATACAGGGGTGTGGAATTTATTGAAATATGAACTTGTCCATGGGACAAGTACCTTCATAAATCTACTTGTCCTGTAACAAAATCCATTTGTCCCTTTGGTGCCATGTAGTGCACCGTCAAATAATGGCTGCAATCTCTTTGTATAAGAGCTCTGATAATAGCCTCTCTGGTTATGTCAGGCTAATACTATAGAAGGATTTGAATTTTGGAGGTTTTCACCAGCTCTTCTCTAATCTTTTCCCATACCGAGAAAGGTCGGAAATTTACCCCTGACAACGGCAGAAGTAAAGTTTCTTCCAGGGCTGGGAAAAATGTGGTTGGAGAAAAAGTGAACTTGTAAACACTCAACAGATTTCCGCTGGGGCATATTCATATTTGCTCATGCTAAGATGCAATTCACAAATATTTTCTAGGACTACGGTTTTCTGGCCTACTTAAGGAAATTCATGTGAATTCATGAAAAACGTAAATCTCCTTTAATACAAGGACATATATCATGGGTGCACTTTCGTGACTTTAACATTTGAGCCCCTAATGAAATTTGAGTTAACCAAGACCTTTTGTTTTGATTGAAATGCTATCTCTTCCTATCTGTGAGCTGGCTTCATTGTGTGTCAGAGCATTCTGCTCTTTTACAAAGTAGTTTTGTTCAGTGCCGGGAATTTCTATGGCAATGTGGCCTTTATGAGACCAAATACTAGCTGTCTAGTAAGAACTCGCTGGCAAACAGCACCACGCCTACCTGATAATCCCAAGGTAGAGAAAGGAGCACAATGTAGGCCAAGTGAGTAATCAGAACATTTAAATACCCCCCACGTTGATTCAAAGATCTTATGACACCAAGCAAGCGAAAAAAAGTAATTGGAATCCTCTCCACAATAGCTCTCTTGCCTCTTCCATCTAAGCATCTATCCATTCATCCTTTCACCCACTGATATCTAGCATTTCACCTTTACATTGGCACCCATTCATTCTTTAATCCATTACCTTTCACTAATCTGTTCATCAATCTGTTCATCTGTCTCTCGATCCACTCATTCATATCCAAACCTACCCATTCATCTCCAAACCTATCCATTTCAACCATCCATCCATCCTTTCGCTCATCCATACACCCTCCCTTTCACTCCATCTTTATACCCTTCCATTCACTTCATATATCCACCCTCCCTTTCACTCATCCTTCCACCCACCCTTCGACCCATCCATCCATCAATCCATCCATTTATCCTTTACATTCATCCATCCTTTCGCTCTCTAATCCTTACACCCTGTAACCCATCCACTCATTCACCCTTTCCTTCATTATAACATCCTTTGTCCATCCACCATCCCGGTCACTCATTCATCCATTCATCCATCCATCTAGCCAGCCACACTTCTACTCACTCATCCTTTCACCCACACATCCATTCATCCTTTCAAATTAATTACAAGTCTTTGTCTGCCGAGCTGCAGACAGAAGAGGCCCATCAAGAGCTCCACCACCTCTACTGTAGCTGCTAAAGCCTATCCTGCCATCTCCAAACCTATCGATCCAACTGATCCATCCCGCCTTCCTTTCACTCATCCATCCTTTTGCTCATCCATCCATCCTTTCACCCCACACATCCTCCTTTTCACTCCTATTCATCCATCCTTTCACTCATCCCTCCATCCATCCATCCATCCTCCTTTTCACTCATCTATCCACCTACCCTTTCACTTCATTAATTTATGCTTTCGCTCATCCATCCACCCTTTCACCCATCCATCTTCCGTTTCGTTCATATATCCATCCACCCTTTCACTAATCCCTCCATCCACCTTTACACTCAACTCTTTACCCACCCATCCATCCATCCATCCCTCACCCAGTCAGCTATCTATTCATCTACTATCTCACCCATTAATCCACCCTTTCAGTAAGTTTTCAGTAAGTCGTCCATCCTTTCACTCATCAATCCACTTTCAACCTATCCATTCACTCACGCATCCTTTCATTCACCCTTGCTCTTTTCCTCCCATTCTCACACATCCATTCTTACATCAATCCACTCATTCATCCATCTTTCCATTCACCCTTTCACTCCACTCATTCATCCATCTATCCATCCAGCCTTTCAATCATTCATCCATGCATCCATCGATTCACCCTTTCACTCATTAATGTATGCATCTATCATCCACTCTTGCACGTATTCATCCATGCATCTATACATCTACCCTTTCACGCATTCATCCATGCACCTATCCATCCACTCATTCATCCATGCACCTATCCATCCACCCTCTCACTCATTCATCCATTTATGGATTTAAAAATCCACCCTTACGCTCCACTCATTCATCCATCCATCCAGCCTTTCACTCATTCATCCATGCATCTATCCATTCACCCATTCACTCATTAATGTATGCATCTATCATCCACTCTTGCACGTATTCATCCATGCATCTGTATATCCACCCTTTCACTCATTCATCCATGCATCTATCCATTCACCCATTCACTCATTAATGTATACATCTATCATCCACTTTTGCACGTATTCATCCATGCATCTGTATATCCACCCTTTCACTCATTCATATATGCATCTATTCATCCACCCTTTCGTTCACTCACTCACCCACCCACCCTTTCAAGTCCATTATGGGCCTTTGTCTGCGGACCAGCAGACTGAAGAGGCCCATCAAAAAGTTCACAGCTGCTGTAGTTTCTACAGCAGTGTGTTCACAATGCCCCTGGTGCAGGCACAAAGTGACATGAGAGGCCTAGTGCAAGGACAGAATTGGGGGTGGCCTTAGGCCTGCATGAAAGCCCATGGGGAAACTAATGAGCTTTAATGTAAGCCCTCGATGTGTAAGATATGAGAGGCCAAGGGGAGCGGGTCAGAGATGTCAGAGAGGGCGGCTAAGGGGGGTGGGGTGGGGTGAGCAGGTTCAGGCACCGGGTGTAACATAAGGTGTACAGGAAAGGCAAATTGCAAAGGAGGGGGTGCATGAGAAGGGAAAGCAAAGTGAGTTAAAGATGAGGCCCAGGAGTGGAGCAGAGAACACAAGGCAGGGGTCATACAGTTCAAGTCAGAGCAAGGGGCCAAGAGGCAGATAAGGCAGCCTCTTACATGGGGCCTGGAAGCTATTTCCAACTTCTGAGCTCTGCTTTAATATTTTGTTGTTCTGTTCTGGGGAAATTAAAGTGCAGGCCCCAGCTTTTGCATTCACCCTTTCACTGCCAATAAACTGCTCAGAGCATCTTATTAACGGGCTGTGACCTACAGGGTTGAACAGCTGTGTATCGGATTACCATAAAACTGTCTACTTGTCCTTTGGACAAAATACAAATTAAAACCTCTTGCCCTCCTAAGAAATCTAGATGTCTCGGGCGTCGGGAGATAGGAATTCCCCACCCCTGTATATATCAACTTTAGAAACTGTTAATTAACTATATTATAGGACGCTGTTCTTGTTTGTGAAGAGGCTCACCTATTTTGTTGAGGAGAATCTGAGGGCAGTTCCGCCCACACGGCTTGCCGCTCCCGCTCCGCGGGAGCCGCTGCGCACAGGAGTGCGTGTGTTTCAACCAGCGCCTGGACACTGGAAGCAGAGGCAGGGGTAAGTGGAAAGGCGTGGGCTGCGAGTGTGCTGGGACTCCGTTATCCAGGAGTCCCAGCGAAGACCACGGAGTAACATCCGGTCCGCTCTCCCCGCCGGCCCTCCCCCCGCCCACCTGACAGCTTAAAGGGCGCATTCACCACCACCCCCGTGGGACGCTGTTCTTGTTTGTGAAGAGGCTCACCTATTTTGTTGAGGAGAATCTGAGGGCAGTTCCGCCCACACGGCTTGCCGCTCCCGCTCCGCGGGAGCCGCTGCGCACAGGAGTGCGTGTGTTTCAACCAGCGCCTGGACACTGGAAGCAGAGGCAGGGGTAAGTGGAAAGGCGTGGGCTGCGAGTGTGCTGGGACTCCGTTATCCAGGAGTCCCAGCGAAGACCACGGAGTAACATCCGGTCCGCTCTCCCCGCCGGCCCTCCCCCCGCCCACCTGACAGCTTAAAGGGCGCATTCACCACCACCCCCGTGGGACGCTGTTCTTGTTTGTGAAGAGGCTCACCTATTTTGTTGAGGAGAATCTGAGGGCAGTTCCGCCCACACGGCTTGCCGCTCCCGCTCCGCGGGAGCCGCTGCGCACAGGAGTGCGTGTGTTTCAACCAGCGCCTGGACACTGGAAGCAGAGGCAGGGGTAAGTGGAAAGGCGTGGGCTGCGAGTGTGCTGGGACTCCGTTATCCAGGAGTCCCAGCGAAGACCACGGAGTAACATCCGGTCCGCTCTCCCCGCCGGCCCTCCCCCCGCCCACCTGACAGCTTAAAGGGCGCATTCACCACCACCCCCGTGGGACGCTGTTCTTGTTTGTGAAGAGGCTCACCTATTTTGTTGAGGAGAATCTGAGGGCAGTTCCGCCCACACGGCTTGCCGCTCCCGCTCCGCGGGAGCCGCTGCGCACAGGAGTGCGTGTGTTTCAACCAGCGCCTGGACACTGGAAGCAGAGGCAGGGGTAAGTGGAAAGGCGTGGGCTGCGAGTGTGCTGGGACTCCGTTATCCAGGAGTCCCAGCGAAGACCACGGAGTAACATCCGGTCCGCTCTCCCCGCCGGCCCTCCCCCCGCCCACCTGACAGCTTAAAGGGCGCATTCACCACCACCCCCGTGGGACGCTGTTCTTGTTTGTGAAGAGGCTCACCTATTTTGTTGAGGAGAATCTGAGGGCAGTTCCGCCCACACGGCTTGCCGCTCCCGCTCCGCGGGAGCCGCTGCGCACAGGAGTGCGTGTGTTTCAACCAGCGCCTGGACACTGGAAGCAGAGGCAGGGGTAAGTGGAAAGGCGTGGGCTGCGAGTGTGCTGGGACTCCGTTATCCAGGAGTCCCAGCGAAGACCACGGAGTAACATCCGGTCCGCTCTCCCCGCCGGCCCTCCCCCCGCCCACCTGACAGCTTAAAGGGCGCATTCACCACCACCCCCGTGGGACGCTGTTCTTGTTTGTGAAGAGGCTCACCTATTTTGTTGAGGAGAATCTGAGGGCAGTTCCGCCCACACGGCTTGCCGCTCCCGCTCCGCGGGAGCCGCTGCGCACAGGAGTGCGTGTGTTTCAACCTATATTATAAGTAAAT
Source organism: Lissotriton vulgaris (assembly GCF_964263255.1). Taxonomy (NCBI): domain Eukaryota; kingdom Metazoa; phylum Chordata; class Amphibia; order Caudata; family Salamandridae; genus Lissotriton; species Lissotriton vulgaris. The sequence continues at coordinate 825,940,647 of NC_141699.1, forward strand.
AACAAAAAAGTCATATAGTCGCGAACAAAAGATTTACATTTTTATAAAAAATATAATATTCGTTACTTTATACATACTATCAATACTACATTCGAATACATACATAAAACAATTAGAAATAAAGTCTTACCTGTCTAACGACGCAACAACAGCACAGGAACAAGAACACGCCTTCTGCGACCCGCGAATCTCGATCTTCTGGGGAATTCCACCGTTGACGCACGCCAATCGAAACGCAACGTCAAAAACGTAGCGCTCCGATTGGCTGAAATAAAACGTCAATCAAAAATTGGACACTTCCAAAAGTAAAGCAAAAAAAAACTAGACCGATGACCTACTAAACGTAGGTTGCGTGAAGGGGACGCATTGCGTCCGCCATTTTTTATTTCAAAAACATACATAAGCATCAACAAAGGCAGTCAACATATTACTACACACAAAAAAATACAAAAATATTACATACACATTCCATTTATTACATAATCCTACAAAATAGTTACAAAACATCACATCTACAAATATACACATCACACTATAAACATAGCAACACTAAAATACACTCAGACAGCACCAACAAAGAATCAATAAATAACACCACCACACAACTAAACAACTACGCAACGCTCACACATGCAACGCCACTCACACATGCAACGCCACTCACACATGCAACGCCACTCACACATGCAACGCCACTCACACATGCAACGCCACTCACACATGCAACGCCACTCAACTACGCACACGCAACGCCACTCAACTACGCAATTCCACTCAACTACACAACGCCAGTCAACTACGCAACGACACTCAACTACGCAACTTCACTACTCAACGCCACGCAAATACACGCAACTACGCAACGCCACTCAACTACGCAACGCCACTCAACTACGCAACGCCACTCAACTACGCAACGCCACTCAACTACGCAACGCCACTCAACTACGCAACGCCACTCAACTACGCAACGCCACTCAACTACGCAACGCCACTCAACTACGCAACGCCACTCAACTACAAAACGCCACTCATCTACAAAACGCCACTCATCTACAAAACGCCACTCATCTACGCAACGCCACTCAACTACGCAACGCCACTCAACTACGCAACGCCACTCAACTACGCAACGCCACTCAACTACGCAACGCCACTCAACTACGCAACGCCACTCAACTACGCAACGCCACTCAACTACGCAACGCCACTCAACTACGCAACGCCACTCAACTACGCAACGCCACTCAACTACGCAACGCCACTCAACTACGCAACGCCACTCAACTACGCAACGCCACTCAACTACGCAACGCCACTCAACTACGCAACGCCACTCAACTACGCAACGCCACTCAACTACGCAACGCCACTCAACTACGCAACGCCACTCAACTACGCAACGCCACTCAACTACGCAACGCCACTCAACTACGCAACGCCACTCAACTACGCAACGCCACTCAACTACGCAACGCCACTCAACTACGCAACGCCACTCAACTACGCAACGCCACTCAACTACGCAACGCCACTCAACTACGCAACGCCACTCAACTACGCAACGCCACTCAACTACGCAACGCCACTCAACTACGCAACGCCACTCAACTACGCAACGCCACTCAACTACGCAACGCCACTCAACTACGCAACGCCACTCAACTACGCAACGCCACTCAACTACGCAACGCCACTCAGACATGCAACGCCACTCAGACATGCAACGCCACTCAGACATGCAACGCCACTCAGACATGCAACGCCACTCAGACATGCAACGCCACTCAGACATGCAACGCCACTCAGACATGCAACGCCACTCAGACATGCAACGCCACTCAGACATGCAACGCCACTCAGACATGCAACGCCACTCAGACACGCAACGCCACTCAGACACGCAACGCCACTCAGACACGCAACGCCACTCAGACACGCAAGGCCACTCAGACACGCAAGGCCACTCAGACACGCAAGGCCACTCAGACACGCAAGGCCACTCAGACACGCAAGGCCACTCAGACACGCAAGGCCACTCAGACACGCAAGGCCACTCAGACACGCAAGGCCACTCAGACACGCAAGGCCACTCAGACACGCAAGGCCACTCAGACACGCAAGGCCACTCAGACACGCAAGGCCACTCAGACACGCAAGGCCACTCAGACACGCAAGGCCACTCAGACACGCAAGGCCACTCAGACACGCAAGGCCACTCAGACACGCAAGGCCACTCAGACACGCAAGGCCACTCAGACACGCAAGGCCACTCAGACACGCAAGGCCACTCAGACACGCAAGGCCACTCAGACACACACGCAAGGCCACTCAGACACACACGCAAGGCCACTCAGACACACACGCAAGGCCACTCAGACACACACGCAAGGCCACTCAGACACACACGCAAGGCCACTCAGACTCACACGCAAGGCCACTCAGACTCACACGCACAACGCCACTCAGACTCACACGCACAACGCCACTCAGACTCACACGCACAACGCCACTCAGACTCACACGCACAACGCCACTCAGACTCACACGCACAACGCCACTCAGACTCACACGCACAACGCCACTCAGACTCACACGCACAACGCCACTCAGACTCACACGCACAACGCCACTCAGACTCACACGCACAACGCCACTCAGACTCACACGCACAACGCCACTCAGACTCACACGCACAACGCCACTCAGACTCACACGCACAACGCCACTCAGACTCACACGCACAACGCCACTCAGACTCACACGCACAACGCCACTCAGACTCACACGCACAACGCCACTCAGACTCACACGCACAACGCCACTCAGACTCACACGCACAACGCCACTCAGACTCACACGCACAACGCCACTCACACTCACACGCACAACGCCACTCACACGCACAACGCCACTCACACTCACACGCAAGGCCACTCACACTCACACGCAAGGCCACTCACACTCACACGCAAGGCCACTCACACTCACACACACAACGCCACTCACACTCACACACACAACGCCACTCACACTCACACACACAACGCCACTCACGTTGCCAATAGATCTCGCAGTACGACAGTTGGAGCCATTACAATTGCAAATAACAATGTCTTTCACTGTTGTTATCATTATTAATACATAAAGGGCTTTGTCATTTACACAACCAATAGCTCCAACTTTCCTACTGCGAGACCTATTGGCAACGCAAGTGCTTGTTAAACTGAGTTTCTGTTTTATCAGTAGTAGTATCATAGTCCGATTTTAATCCAGGATGCCGGGTATACCAAAGGATTTTTCTTTATTCAGCTGGGTTTTCTTAGCAATGGATTAACTGAACCTAGTGTGCCTTGCTGAGTAGATCGTTTGGAAGCTTGGGCAAGATGAGAGGGCTGTCTTCCAGTACAGTACTGATCTGTATTTCTTGATGTGTTTTTTTTGTAAATCATTTTTTTGTTTGTTTTGAAAGTCTTGGTAGCTCATGTTTTTTTCCTGCGGGAAGTAAACTTTACATTTTAAATACAAATATAAAACAAACAAGCATTGGCATCTCCAATAGGTTTTGCTTATGTGAGATCTACTGGCTTTGTAATTTTTTTTATAGACTTGTTGCAGAGCAGTGCGAACTGCTGTGCAACATGGCTTAAAGTAAAGAAGAAAAAAAAACTATGGCACTGCCAGTGGTGCCTTTTTTTTTCCTTTGCAGCCATGCTGCACCGCAGCCTGTGCTGCTATGCAACATGTTTAAAAAAAAAAAAAAAATTAAAAAAATTTGACAAAGCCAAATAGCTCACCTGTATGAGAGAGCTATTTGGCTTTAACATTTTTTATGGCAGACTAGAAACCTTGCGGGGGCAGATGCTGCCAGTTGGGAGGGGGCATCAAACCTACGGACACCGAGAGGAGGGTTGGAAGTGGTCACCATGCCAACAGACAAGGAGGAGAGTGAGATGAGCAAGCAACCCAAGGGGTGGCGGATGGATGGATGGATGGATGGATAGATGGCGGCAGAAAGGAAGCCAGCAACCAGGTGGCGGGTGGAAGGAAGAGCAAGCAAAATCACGAACAATGGGTGGAGGGGCGCAGACTGCAAACACATGGAGAGTGAAACAACAAAAGTGTGGAAAAAAGTTCCTGCAGAAGCGCATTACCAGTGGAAGGACACTGGGCATAAGAAACTGACCCATGTTCACCTTGTTTTTTGAGTGGTTGAGTGTATCATTGCATTACTGACGTTAGCAAAAATGTTCTTTATTCATGTTTCTCAGTAATTACAGATTTAGTTCTTCCTTTCCCTTCCCTTCCGTACTTATCTCCCCTCACGTTGCACTCCGTGTTCATCTCTCAAGCCTGTGTGCTTCTCCTCACCAGCTCCAGGGTGCCCTCTCTCTTGTTAATTTGTTTTTCCCCACCGGCACCTTCCATGTTGCTTCAAACCACTGACTCTCTCTGTATATTGTCTGTAAAGATGACAGCCATATGGTTTTGCAGTTTGAATGCTAGTTGTCTGCCACGTGTTAGGAGAATGTACTGTCTGAACTTTTCAGGTGTCTCCCTTAAACTCTCGCCCCACTCCCCATTAAAACTTTAAACTAGTCTTGGATTGAGCCTGGGAACATGGTTTGTTTAAGAGGGTGGCATTATTTTTCAGGTCCCTTCTAACTGCTTATTTCCATCTTTATTGAAGTGGATATTGTGTTTCTGATGGCAGGCAGAGTATCTTTTAATGGTGCAAGATTGAGAAATTTGACAGTACAGATGATGATGTACCACAGTACTTTGCATTCTAGAGGATGCTTCTGGCATCTTCGAACGCTTTGCTTCTCCATTGCTTTACAGTCTTGACATTTTACCCTAAAGTATACACCTAGTATGAATCCTTTTTTTAGGCACATTGATACGGTTATTGAAGGGTCGAGTCGATTGCCGAAGCTACCTTAACTACGTTTGCTTGCTGTCAGTGGGACATCCACTTCTGTACTTATTAATTGCTGCAAGCAGCACACACAGACATTGTTATATGCAAATCAGTTCTTTACAAGAAATTAACATGGCTCTCATTTTTCTCTGTAAATAGTCTTCATATGAAAGGTTGGGTTGAAAAACAGTGTATAAGCAAACTACGTTTTTAGGTCTCGCGCCTAGCGTTGCAGTGCGCAGCAGTGCTCGCGCAGCGCAAGACCTCTTGAAGGGGCTTCAGAAAGCTAACCACACGCTTGTGTGTGTGGTTTTGCTTTCTCCGACTGTCATTGGCTTTCTCGTGCATTTAAAAAAAAATACAGCACGCAATTGAGCAAAGATGGACACATGTCCCGCTTTTGCTCCTCCAATGCCCACTGGTGGCTAGCACGTGCAGCAGCACACGTTCGCCTCGCTGCCGCGCTCCCTTGCCCCCGCTCCTCTGTGGTGCGCGCGCACCGCTGGCTACTCTGTTGCCTAGACAATCGCGTTCCTTCTCTGAGGATGTCTGGCTCGCGCAGTTAGTTTGACGTGAAGCAGATTTTGAAGAGCCGATGGCGGTGGTTTGGTCACCAGGCGGCCCCTTCGTTCTCCGCAGGCGACGGCCACCAAGGAGACTTCTGGAGCCGGGGAACAACTGCTGGCCGAAATTTCCTGGACCCCGGCAACCTGGCCCTACCTCTGGCTTCCATTGGTGCCCGAACCCAACCCTCTGCTGCCCGATGGCGTCCCCTTCCGAAGTGCCCACCATTGAGTTTACCACAGAGGACTGCGAGGGGCCACGCTGGCTCGAGCCGCCGGAAGCCGCCGAACGAGGAAGTGAGGAGGACGTGGAGTCAGACAGCAGTTCGTGCAGGTGAGGGGATGCCCGCTCCAGAGTGCTTTAAAGCCCATACGGAGGCACTGCCGGTATACTTTATCAGTCACTGACTTCAAGTCACACTGCTTCGATGATGGCATTGAGCGTGTCTTCCACATGAACATAATCAAATCATATATATGTTAAGCAAGCGAACTAGATGTGTTTTCGCAGTATCCACTTCATGCAAGGCCCAGTACTGCGAGTGAAGCGTATCGCATGTGGGTGATTATTCGTCTACAAACAGTCCAGATAAATAGCTTGTAATTGTATGTGCGTATAATATTTAACACCCATTTGAATGCTGGCTGTTCCCTTTTGATTTAGGAGAGAACGGGTTAAAGTTATTAAGTTGACAGGATTTTTTTTTTGTTTTTTTGCAATAAGTGATATGTACTGGAATTCAGTGATTCCATTTGTATTCACCCTTAATGTGTAGATATTCACAACCAGGAGACCTTTTTGTTTTCTTTTTAGATGCACGCTAACGGTTCTTTTTAGCCAGACCCTTGATTGTTTTCAGGGCTTACAAATAAATGAACGCTTCCATCCAAGTCCCTCATCAAGGGCTGGAAGAGTACCAGGCAGACTGATGCTGTCTGTAGCCAGGGGATGTAACCTTGAAGGCGCAGCATGGGTCTTCAGATGCCAGTGAGCCTTCAAATTAATTAGTGTAGTTATTAAGAGAATGCCAATCAAGAAGTGCTCCAGCCTGTACATGGGCATTTGTGTGTGTGTGATGGTAAAAGCGATTTATCCTTTTCCAGTGTTCAATAGAAGTGAGCGTTATCGACCTCTGTAGAAAGGATCACTGGCTGCCTAATGATGGGGAGACGGAGAAGATTTAGAAACCTCTGATTAATGTCCGACCATGAATGCCCTCTTCTGAACACTAGTGTGGACTAGCTATAGCTGAATAGGTATTCTATTCTATTCAGCAGTTTTTATATAGCGCATGGCTACCTGAAGGCCTCCCAGTGATGCCAAAGATACTATAAAACATCCGGGGACTAACCAGTTATTCCATGAACAGCCAGGTCTTCAAAGCTTTGCGGAAAGGGAGTTCTTGCTCCAGAAGCCGTAGTTCGAGAGGCAAAGAATTCCAGATTTTACACACCAAAAAGGATGTGGAACATCCACTCCTATGCCATCTCTGAATCCTGGGGGACCTTGAGTAGATTGGCAGCGGCTGAAATGAGAAGTCTTCTGGGCACATGCAGGGAGACTAATGACCATAGCAAAAGGGGCCTCTGCTTTTTATCTCCCTAAGCATAATGCAGAGAGATTTAACTGAATCCGGTGCTCTCCGGAGAGCCAATGGAGATCCTTGGGAGTCTTAGTAACTGAGTGATATTTAGGTGTAGCTGTAAGAAGTCGTGCGGCAGCGTTCTGCATAGTTTCTAAACTTTTTACCACATAGCAAGGTGAGCCAAGGGATAGGGCTTTCCCTTACTCAAGGTGTGACACCAGTAAGTCCTGTGCAATCACTCTACTGGCTTTAAGAGTGAGGAGCTTGAGTGGTCTCAGAATGCCATAGCAGCTGGTGGGATTTCTTTTAGCTTGGTATTCCATTGTGAAATTGGGATAAAGCCACATCCCCATGCTCTTTATTGGGCATTTAGGGGTCGGCAGCATGCTCAAACATTCTGGTGGTGGCGCGGTACACTGCTCCAGAGGGTATTGCCCAACACCATAACTTCCGTCTTGTCCTTATTAAATTTAATTTATAGACGGCCATCCAACTGGCTACTTCCTGGAGGCCCGGAGTCAGAGTGATAATTTGAAGTTTGGTTAGGAGAGATAGACCAGACAAGCTTTGGTGTAAGAAACCAATGATAATCCAAACAAATGCACAATGTTGGCAAGGGGGAGCATATGCAGATTAACAAGGGTGGGACTTGGGGAGGAGCCCTTAGTACTTCATGTGCAGTGATCTTACACACACATTGTCATTTGTGAACCCGCACTCATGCAATACCCATGTGTGCCATTGAGTGCCTTTACGTGCCTTTGCACACTCAGCAGATGTATGTTTTGTTTGTTAAAAAAACCTTTGCTAACAGGGCAATGATTGTGTTCTTTCAAGTCACTGTGATTAAAGTTCCAGATGTAGAGAACCTCTTTCCTGCATTTGAGGACAAGTAAAATTATGTGTTTCTTCTTCCTTCTTTGAGATCTATAGCGTAGAGCAGACGTTATGTAGACGCAAGTTGACCTAGCATATTGGGCAGCTGCCACTGTAAACCCAGAAACGGTTTGTCTGTATTGGTTATGCTTTCTGAATCCTCCCTAGTCATGAGCAAACTAGACTACAACGATATCAGGCAATCTTGTGGGACAATCTTCCATGGCCCTTGAGGTTCTTGTTCCTCTTTGTGTCCGTACATAGGCTTGAGCGCGGGTCCCCAGCCTATTGTCTCTCTCCATTAGTTCAGCATTCCTGACCACCAGTCCAACCTCCTAAAGACAGCATATTATTAGAGTCTGCTCATTATTATATAACAAGGCTGTGGTGACCATCTGTCTGCCAAATTCCCCTTGACGTCCAGTGGAATTATTCTTTGAGTGGCTATTTGAGCAGAGGGTGATCATATACATTTTTTCCATTACAAATTTGATTAAGTTTTAGCAAATGGATAACACTGTGTTGGCCACACATTATACATCGTATACGGAAAGTGGTGATCATATATTTAGTTGGCCATTGTACCATTCAGTATTCTTTTATTATATGCCATATACTTTATACTGTATATTATACCATCCTTCTTAGCCTCTAAGTGGTCTTTGACGCAGTTGATCATCAGGGGCACATTGATCTCCTCCTGCAGACATCTATTCTGCCCCTGACAGTTTATACATGGTATTGCTGAGAGTCAATATGGAAGAACTAGCTAATCTACCCAACAATATGCGGATGTCCCTCACCAATGCATGAACATCACCTCCTTTATAGAATCTTTCATCTCAAGGACTGCCTCTGAAACAATAAAAACACATTGATGTTCACAAACTTCCTCAAGTGATACTCTTAAATTACTGGATTCATCCTCGTTGACAGAAAGCAACATCAGAAGTTCGATAGAAAATGGCTAAATGAACTTCAGATGAAATGTTTTTCTCCTCGCCTTGCCCAAGAAGCAAAATTCCTTGGCTGCTGGATAGGCTCAAACCTCTCCATGAAACCACACATCTAACACACAAACAAATCGGCTAGACTGCCCCCTCTTTGTAAAAAGACTAAAACCCTGCCTAAATCAAACCGATTTGCATACATTCATTTAAGCCATTATATTTTTTTAATTGACCATAACAGTGCTCTTCTGATTAGAGCATTTAAAAGACCCTAGCACCCACAAACATTTTTCCAGAGACCACATGAGCGTCAGGATGCAGAGAACTTTAGGGTTTATCGCCACAGGTGAGAATTTAGTTAAAACTAGAGTGCCTCACTTTTAAACCCAATTTACCTCCACTCCAGTCTAAAAATATCCAGTGTTGATAAACTTAATAACCAAAAAGGGTTTTCTGCTACACTCAAAGATTTAAGTGCCATTCTGTTGTGACTAAAGCCTTTTTGGTGTGGCTTCCTTCATATGGAACTCCCACCCTGACAGCTCGATGTGCCAGGAAAGTGGTGTTTCTTTCTGGAAAAAATGTAAAACTCTATTATAGAACGCCTTCTTAATTCAGTAATCTCTTCATAGCTACTACCATATCACATTTATAATGCTTGTTTTTTTCTTCCACCCACAGAATATTAGTCTTGCAGATGTCCTCTTCTATAGCATCCGTTGAGAGGCCTGTTTACACATTTGAATCTTTTACCTACATAATATCTTCAAATTCTGAGTGTCCTTTTGGAGGCTTCCCATCCCGTTCCCTGGCAGCTTTTTTTCTTTCTTCAAACTTTAACGCATTCTGACGCCCCCCCCTCTGGTAGGTGTAGCATACCTAAAAATCATAAATAGATGCTGCATAGAGTCCAAATGTTCTTGTCGTCCGCGACAGTGGTGGGGAGGTGATACTTGGAGAAGAAAGAAAATTCAGGAGGACTAAGAAAAGATGTAATGGGCTCCAGAAAAAGCATAAAACAGCCCAGGTAGTTACAGGTCAGTGCGTGCGTGCATGCATGCATGCATGCATGCATGCATGCATGTATGGTTGGTTGGGTGAATAGAAGATTGAAAAGCTTAAATGTGTAGCCTTTAATGTTGTGAACGAGGTTCCTTTGAGTACACATACGCTATCCAGGGTTGCAAGTGACACCACAGACAACAGGACCGTCTCTCTTTTTGTGTGGTTTGTCACTTGAAAACAGTGTTTATTTCGTACGGCTTAGCATGGTGGTGCTCCCGTGACTGTCAGTGTTGAGTTACTGGCAAGGACCAGTTTGAGTACACATAAAACGTCATCGCAGCGCATTATGCCATAGCTCTAAGCCCAGGCCCTCCAACCGGTCGATCACGAGCTACCGGTAGCTTGCGGAGACCCCGGGAGTAGCTCATGTAGCCCTTCAGTAGTATTTGGTGATATTTTGGGCTATTAGCCTTTCCGGCTCCATTTGCCCACCCGCACCCAAACCAGCTGCTCGGATTGGAGCTAAGCTGGGGTAGGGGCAGGCGAAGAGGATGACTCTCCTCTCCTGGAACTGCAGACTCCTCTCGTGAGAGTCTGACTCTCGTGAGAGTCTGACTCTTGTGACGTCTCCTGGCGTTGGAAGGCATGTCTCCTGGCTGCTTCTGGCGGTGGAAATCACGTAGGAGACGCCAGAAGCAGCCAGGAGACGTGCCTTCCACCGCAGGTAAGCTCAATGGTGGAATTAGGGATCCCGTGGGAGGGATGGCTGACAAAGCGTCAGTGAGCGCCGGTTAGGAAGGAAAAACGAGTGGAACAGAGGGCAGAAGGGCACAAAAAGGAAGCAAAAACGAGTGGAACAGAGGGCAGAAAGGCAAAAAAACGAAGGAAAAACAAGTGGAACAGAGGGCAGAAAGGCACAAAAAACGAGTGGAACAGAGGGCAGAAGGGCACAAAAACGAATGAAAAACAAGTGGAACAGAGGGCAGAAGGGCACAAAAAACGAAGGAAAAACGAGTGGAACAGAGGGCAGAAAGGCACAAAAAACGAGTGGAACAGAGGGCAGAAGGGCACAAAAAACAAAGGAAAAACGAGTGGAACAGAGGGCAGAAAGGCACAAAAAACGAGTGGAACAGAGGGCAGAAGGGCACAAAAAACGAAGGAAAAACAAGTGGAACAGAGTGCAGAAAGCCACAAAAAAACGAGTGGAACAGAGGGCAGAAGGGCACAAAAAAATAGGGGAAAACGAGTGGAACAGAGGGCAGAAAGGCACAAAAACAAGCGGAAAACGAGTGGAACAGAGGGCAGAAGGGCATAAAAACAAGTGGAACAAGGGGCAGAAAGGCCCAAAAAACGAGTGGAACAGAGGGCAGAAAGGCACCAAAAACAAGGGGAAAACGAGTGGAACAGAGGGCAGAAAGGCACAAAAAACGAAGCAAAAACGAGTGGAACAGAGGGCAGAAAGGGGCACAAAAACAAGGGAAAAACGAGTGGCACAGAGGGCAGAGGGGCACAAAAATGAATGGCACAGAGGCAAAATACAGAATACAGAAATATAGGGGCAGCTAAGAACAGAAGGCAGAACGGGCAGAGAGGCACGGGGGCAGTGAGGGGAACAAAAGGGAAAACCGGGCAGAGACACGGGGCAGCGAGGGTACAGAAGGAAAGACCGGGCAAAGAGAGCACGGGGACAGCAAGGGGAACAGAGGGAAGAAGGGGCACGTACCACGTACAGGCAGCGGGGGAAGACAGTCAACAGCAGTCACAGACACAACAGTGATAATACAGGCAATACAATAAAAGCAATAAAACGTATTTTGTTCAAACCACAGAATGGGCTCTGATGAAATTAGGCTTAAAGTCAATGAAACTGGGCGTGGGGTGTCTCTCGGAAAAATGTGCAAGTTGCTTCGGGTTCAGTAGCTCACGACGATTTTCACTGGACAGAAGTAGCTCTGACTACACAAAAGGTTGGAGACCCCTGCTCTAAGCATTATATCATGCGACTAAGGGAAATGGGGGAAAGACTATTCCTTGTCTACAATACCGATCTACAGTTCTCTGGCTTCTAGCCCACTGTCAACTGTTACATCTGGGAGCGGGAATTTAACATCTGGCTATACTATACTCCTATCAGAAAATCCTATCCTCAGAGAGCTGAACGTTCCAAGATAACTGGAGAAACAGAAAGCAAAACGGTTCACCTTGCTTTTTCTGTGTTCTAAGTGTCCCTACTCCACCTTGAGTGTGAGGCTACATGTGTCCGTTTGTTGTTTTCCAAAGCAATGAGAAAAGGTGTGTTAAGGTCCCATGTACAAGTTTACTTGGCACATGCAGGTCTTGATAATAATAATCTGTGTATCCCTGTAGAGTCTGGTCTTTTAGCTTGCTTTAGGTGTATTCATGTTCGCTTCAGAGCTTTGTCAACTTGTTTGTGCAATCGCACTTTGTCCAGAATCTGGTCACTTGCTTGAAGTGTTCCCAAAGAAGGGATGCGTTTTGAATCTTCGTTCTTTTCCCTATATTCTACTTGTGCCTGCTTTGCCATGAGTATGATGCTTCGTGGAATATTACTGTATCTCTTGGAGTTTTAATCTGACGTTTACACCGGTTGCTATTTGAGGCTCAAGGGGGCAGTACCATGCTCTTGGTGGAGTATCCTGTGGATAAACTTGGTCCTGCAATTGAACCTGTTGCTTCCTGAAACAATTCTGTTGTTTTAATAGAGAGCTTCCTGTTCATACAGAGCATGTACAAGGCATGGCTTGCACTACAGAAACATTGGGATGTTGGAGCAGAGAGCCTGTAGTCATCATCTGCCAACCATGGTCTTTAGTAGACCTCCCAACATTAGTAGATGTATCTAGCTTCAGTGCTTCGCGACACTTTTATAATCTGCCCAGTGTTCTAGTTTAAACATTGTTAAACCAAACTATACCATATTTATCAATCATCATTTTATATAACTAGGCAATACAATACAATACATGCCACCTGGTGAGGAGTCAATAAAATGTAGATGTCAATCTTGGTACATGGTTTTCATTACTTGAAAGTCAAAACAGGTATTTTGATGTGCAGACAATACTGCAGTTGTTTGCCTAAATTGTGTGGTTATTGTCGCGATACTATGGGTAAAAGAGAGCAAAATTGCACCGGGTTTTGTGCCTGTTGTACTTAAGAGAAAAAACTTAATGCTAATGACTGAACTCACACTATAATTGTACTGATATGTTCGAATATTTTATTACTTTTTATATCTTTTTTTATAGAAAATGTTTTGTCTTATTATAAATTAGTACATACAAAGATCCAATACATATAACATAATGTATGTGAAAAATCACGAACAATCCAATTAATTTATAAAATACAGAAGTGCATTCCCATTTCAACGCGTTTCTGCGTGAGCCTTCTTCAGGAAGTCTGTATTCATGCACAATTATGTTGACTGAGAAACAAAAGATAAATGTCATTAGCAAACTAGGAAGTTTTCATTCTTCACATGATTTAAATTACATTTCATTTGATAATTTGTTTAATCTGAATCAATCTCTCATCACCTGGTGACAGTAGCCTGACTAAGCCAAAAAGAATTCATTTATATACATATAAAATTGAAACATTTTAATACATTTTTTTGCCTATATACAGTGCATAGTTAAATCTCACCACAAAAATTATAATAATCTATACAATATATACATATATACATCCAGTTAATGGACCTGGCTAACAGATGGTAGAGAGCACAGGAAACAGCAGTTGTATGCCTATAGATGAAACAGATAACCAATTCATATTTGACTTAAGGAATTAATGTGACTGGGAAATTACATGGGAGGGGGGGGATTTGAAATGACCCTCAGATAACCGGTGTTGACTATTCTCAATTAAAGGAAAAATAAATTGCATGTCAAGGCTCTGGCAACCTGATGGAAGGCCCAGAAAACTCACGAGTGGGGCTATCATTACATGGGTTGATAAGCTAATTTAAGTGGTTACTAAAAATAGACCTGATAGAGGAGGCCGTAGTGAATTAAACTATGACAATACCTTAAAATGAATATGCAGGGTAGATGACTGGGATCCGTAGTTCTATCAGTGATGGAAGTCACCAAGACTGTAGTGCATATAGCCTTATGTTTACTATAACAAATAAGAAAAAACATGACACATATAAGGGTCCAGTTAGTCTCTGTCAAAACAAGCTGTCTATCTGATTTATATGTAGTATCGCTAATGATATACCTGGTAAAAGGACTATCTTATTCCAGTAGATGAGACGAGCACTTGAAGAAGAGGTATATGGATGGAAAAAAGTAACGGCGCCTACTCAAGATTACTAAAAAGCAAAAAGGATACAAAGATACAGACATGATATGGGACTCAAATCTTATGTTGCTGGAGTCTGATAACCACCCACAAAGAGACAATAATCTTCCTACCTTAATGAGACGATGTGTCCCAACCGAACAGGAAGTTCTGGTATAGATGAAGATGACTAAAATTCGTCATACCTACAGAGTGTACTCCATCTGCGGAAGATAATATGTATAAACAATGTAAACTGCCTAATACTGCAGATAGGCAGCGCGCTGAATATTGTCCTATGGATTAAAGATGTGGACTGAGTGTTCGACAAAGGTGGCAATAGTTGTTATAATCAATAACGGTCCCCTATTGAAGTTGCTGACGGAAACATAGCGGCAGAAACACCGGCAAAGTAACTACGTGTGAGTTACTATCTAGAGGATAAAGGTAAGAAACCGAGCCATTTAAACCAATGCTTGGTAAATAGGGTCACTTCTAGCCCTAAATTAAGCCGTATGATTTAAAAACAGGGACTAACCAATCAGCAATGTTAGCACCTCCGGTTTTGTATACTGGCAATCCATTATTATTAATGCCACCGATAACATAGTGAATAAAAAACCAGCAAAACAACTGTGTAGGTATTGCTGTCTCGAGCACGGAGGGAAGATAGTAAGCCTTTTAAGCAACGCTGGGTAGAGCACGACCTCTCTCGCCCTAATGACTATGGAAAATATGGTCCGAGCAAAGCAAGGTTAAACCCCAAAGGGCATATGTACTTACTAGAAGGCAGATGGCTGATTGCACTGAGCACTGAGCGGGCGTCTATCTTCAAGTCCTTCGTACGCTATGGCTGCTTTAATTGGCCATTTTAAAGTGTAGAGACTTGGCGCGCGAATCGATAAGTCTCGCGATGGTACGCGGTAAACAAACCCAAGAGTGTGTGCTCAGCAGCACACTGCGACATCAGGAAAATGTGGGCGCCATCTTAAAAGAGATTCGAACTAACTGTAGATGTGCAAAGCCACTAAGTGAGTGAATGTTCTTACTTCATTAGGACAGTAGATGTACACTTACTGAATGATTAAAATGACAATGACTCCCATAGTCCCGAAAGTTATATTATCGTGCTCTTGTTAAGACATTGTATTATTCGAATACTGCATTAATAATGGGGAGATTATGGGCGCCATCATAAAGTATGTACCTGTAATGGAAACGGTACGTGAGAGAACTTATCTATGGGTAAAAAGTCCCATGTATGGAGGCAATATATTGAGACTCGAGGAGTAATCGAGTCACCAAAATAGGCATATATCCGAGTTGTACAATATCATTTTAAAGTAAGGGGAACTATCGTCCTCGAACACTATATAGATATTTAATCGGAACTACCAACTAGTTGTACTTCTAAGCAGTGACCATGTTGCAGCTTAATGTTTGTTACTGTTGTTTTACAGCTAGTTGTAAAGTTCGAGTGATATAGGAGTTCGAACTGTCACTGGTAATGTCTGAGTTACACTCTATACTGCACCAGATGACATCGCAATTGGGAGCCCCTCCACTAAGTCTGCCAATCGTGAACTGAAGAGTCATCACAGATTGGGAAATATCTAGCATATCCATGGTGTTGGTCAGTTAATAACAAATCTTACGAAAAATAAAAAACTGGGTGCTGAATAATACAGAAAGAAGAGCAAGTAAAGCGGGATCCTGATAGAGCCCCATATGTTTACTAGGGAAAGAGTCATATTAATAGACTCAAATGTGGCCCCGTGATGAAGCATGTCACCAGCTAGTGGTGAGTGAGGGTCCTTCTACAACAGGGAGATCCCTGTCCTGTTTTACAGAATGGGATACAGTCACCCAGTTGTAGTCACAACCTGACTGGTGAAGTGGGTGCCACTCCTGTGAGACACATTTGTTTGTATTGTTCTTTTCCAGACATATGGTGTTTTGTGGTTTATTATTTGAGTTGGAACACTGTGGTTTGCACTCCTTCGTTGTTGTTACAGATTTGACCAGGGGCATAGGAGTGTTGTCTCAAGCCCTTTCTCTCTTGTTGTTACAGTATCCCTTTAATGAAGGTATATAAATGGTCAATATGTATTGGAAGTATCATCTGTAGGCACAATTCAGTCATAATACATTCAAAATCTATATATCAGGAATTGTCAGGTTGCATCTAATCTAATCAGTTGCCATATTTGAAATTTATATTATAGCCTGATTCCATGGTATTTCTGCATTTAATCCTGTTACTGCTGTCCCCTACAAAAAGATCCAATATACCTCTCGTAATTTCCTGATCTTATCTTGATCTGAACCTATCTTCGGGCGTATCCTCTCCAGGATATACCAGGACATATTGTTGGGTTCATGGTTCTGCTCTAAATAATGAGACCATGGGGGCTGTTAGTTTGTGTGTCCTGATTGCAGACCGATGTTCTGTCAGTCTAACATTCAAAGCCCGAACGGTCTGTCCCACATAGCCTTTTTGACATGGGCAAATGATTAAGTAGATCACATTGGAGCTCTTACAATTGTTAAGATCTGAAGGTTTAATGAGTTGTTTATTGAATAACAGAGTAGGCCCCTGCAATACTGAGGCACATGATTTACAGTTAGAGCAGCATCATAATCTGATAAATTTGTATAGTTACGTCGTAACCGAAGAAATTCCCCGAAATGGGACACTGTATTTCTGTATGGTCGGATGGTAACTGTCGTAATGAAGTAATGTGTTTATTGCTGTGGGCTTAACGAATAAGTCCACAGCAAGAGCCCCATCTTGATGTTTAATCACGACATCTAGATATTCTACTTGTGTCCTGTCTGTATGGTGAGTGAACTTGATGTTATCGCACAGATTTATCCATTGGAGGAATTGATCTAAATTATCTTCATTGTCAATCCAAATGAAAAATGTCATCTATGTATCGTGACCAATTGGTCACAGATTTATAGAATGGTGTAATTTCATTGAAAATGTATTGGTTTTCAAAGAAAGACATGTAAATATTAGCAATAGTTGGAGCGCATGAAGCACCCATGCTGACTCCTTGCTGTTGCTCAACACCTTGGCTGCTAGGGGGTTTTCCCCTCCTGTGCTGGAAATTGAAATAGTCCATGGATCATGACAAGGTCAACTCGTCATAAGCACAGCGCAGGTAACGCCCATGACGAGCTGACCTTGTCATGAGCATGGAAGGGGTTAAAGAGATTGCCATTGAATTCGAAGATGTTATCCATGAGAACGATCTTCCGACATTCTAGAACAAACAAGGTTGGACATATGATGTTGTATTTTTGCAAAAACCAGTGGGTTGCTTCCAATGCTCCCATGATGGGAATATTACTGTATAGTGCTTCTATGTCCGTAGTGACTAACAGTTGGGAGGTGTTGCAAAATTGTACATGTTCCACTTGGTTGATGATATGTCTGGTATCCTGTACATATCCCGGAATACGGGAGATGTGAGGGCATAGAATAGCGTCCACATATTTGGCCAACGGCTCTGTAACTGAGCCGATGGTGGTCACTATAGGCCTTCAAGGCGGGTCAAGACTGTTTTTATGGACCTTCGGAATTCCATAAATGCTTGCTACTTTAGGGTTAGTTACATTTAGGTATTCCCATTCCTTTTTACATATTTCTCCATCCCTCAGGGCTTTGAGTTTTCTAATTTTATTCTTCGTCTGAGTTGTGGGGTCTCTGGTTATTGGAGCATAAAAACGAGTATCGCTCAACATGTCTTCCATTTTAGAGACGTAACTAGAGGTATCATAGACTACAATCCTGCCTCCCTTATCACATGCTTTAACTGTGAGATTATCTTCTTTGATGTTTTTTAAAGCTTTGTATTCTGCCACAGTAAGATTGAAAGGTGTTTTGGGAGTGTAGTTAGTAATATTCATGAATTTATCATAAATGATTTGTTCAAAGATGGCAATCTGGGGAGGTAATAGGTCTATGGTAGGGGTGAAAGTTAATTTAGTTTGTAACCCTGACCGATAGAACACCTGATGTCTCTTCTTGTCCTAAGAAAAAAAGTTTGAGCCTAATCTTCCGTAAGAAGGACTGCAAGTCTCTAAATAGATCAAATTTATTCAATCCAGAATGTGGAGCGAATGTGAGTCCTTTTGGATAGAACAGAAATGGTGGACATTGAAAGATTTTTTTCACTTAGATTGAAAATTGGAAGATGATCTAATTTCTCCAGTATCAGTTGTTTCTCGTTTCTAGATACTGGTTGTACATCATGGGTTGATGTACTGGGAACTGGCTGAAATCTGGTGTCGGAACATTCTGAAAACGAGATTGATAATGTGGCCTCCAATTGCCACGTCTCATTTGGCTTACAGAGTGCCAGTATCAAGTGGTGCCAGACCCTAGAACACGCCTCACGTATTTCTGAGGCGTAATTAGAGCATGTTGGTGTTACGATACACCGTAGAGACATCAGTGTGACCTTAGATTGGTGCTTTCATTACGTCTCAAACTATCTGATAAGGACGTTTGCGGCAGTTCACCTTGTTCCATTTATACTCTGTGTGCCCGATTGGAAACCACTTAGCTTTCCGCTGAACCATTGATGAGAAACACCTTCTGATATTCCTTAAGCCGTGTACTTTCATCTCTACTCTATTGGGCTACCTGGACATTGGATCTGCCCGGAACCTTTTTCCTACAGCTACTTTCACGCGATTCAACAGAATTTTAAGCTACAAGAATCGATTTCCTCGGCCTTGAAAAAGTCCTTGTACTAATTCACAGTACGGACGAAACACGTGTCGGCTGTCAGTTTATCATTCGGATTACCACTTCTAAGAATCAATAAAAGGAAAAGATGACATAAAACATGAACTTTATCCATCTTTTTGTCCTGTACATTGCGAATATTTGTGGACTTCACTTGGATTAATTGTTGCTTAGACTTCTCATCGTATTAGTCTTCTACATACTGGCATCGTAGGATTGTGCTCTCTAGACCATTTTTGCTTATGTGTTTATTTGTCAATCCTTTGGCTTGATAAATTGTGTTCCTTCCTGGTAGTGGAGGATAATGGTCCATGGAGCACTCCGTCTTTGATATTTTGAAAGATTCTATTGATTGTCCAAACATTATCTCTGACTATACTGTTATTTGTGCATGTGCGGTTCTTTCCAACCTTTTGAAAACACCACTACCATTCTTTGCATAAAACGTCTCATTTGGCGATTCCCTAAAAAAAGGGGGCCTATTTTGATATCTGGTGTTTGGTCTACCTTGTTGGTAGCTGTCTTCATAATACGCTCCATCACCATCAGAACCAGATGTTTCAGAGAAGGTGTTAACTCTTTTACCGAATTTGGATGGTCTGTTACCCCAACTGTCTATTGGACCATCAGAATTGGTAAAGTAGTGGTCTGAAAGATAAGGGTAGGTGGTTTCTTTAAAAAAAAAAATGGATATCTTTTTGTAATTTCTCTGTTTTTCTTTTGATCAAATAATCTGAGTATGAGTTTAGATCTTTTTCTACATCTTCCAGTTTTTTTCTTCACATCCTCTACTATGCCTGAGCTTTTAATTTTCTCTTCCAGGTCTGCTATTTCTTTTGCTAATTGCTGTAATATGCCTTTGGATGTTTCTACAATTATCATGTAGTCTCTGGAACACCAGTTGGATATTAATGCCCAGCGTTCCAAAAACTCCCTGATGTGTACAAATAGACCTGGTATATTACGTACCCTAAGGCCCTGCGGGATAACTCCTGCTTTCAAGTATTGGAGCATGAAGTGTCCATGTTGTTCTATCCGCTTAAGTTTTTTTCTTAGCCCTAATAAGGTGTTTATCTCGTCATTCTTGTCCTGTCCTAAGGTGGAGGAATCACCGAAGGAAACAGTGCTACCTACCATATTGGCAATTATTGTCGAGATAGACCTGCACGGCTACAGTTAGGTCTCACCAGCGATATGGAAAACTGTATAAAAATATGTTTATCCAATACAATGGGCTACACACAATGAAAAGTAATGCACACTGGTAACGTAGTGCCATAGAAAAACATAAATACTAAAAATGTTCTACATTAAGCTAAAACCATACAACATAAGTCCACTTCAACATTACTGCGAGTTCTACTGTACGGAACAAGCATTGGCTTACGGCTTTTACCTGGAAATGCAAGCCAGACCTATTGGCTTTGCTTAAGCTTGTTATCGTTGGAGCCTTTCGAACATGAGGTGCTGTACACAGAATGGTGTGATGTGCCTAGACTGTTACAGAAAACAGGATGTGATGCAGGGGTTAGGGAATGGAAACATGACTGTACTAATCAGCTAATTTTTACAGAATTACATTTTATTTATTTATACAATTTTACATAGCAATTTACACAATTTGAAGAACAGTGAAAGAAAATGATTTCAGAGAAAACTATTTCAGAGGTCTTTAAGGGAATTGTGTATCTGTATGCTAAGTGACGTGGGTTAAAGGGAGATTGGTGACATATCTACGGGAATTTGTGGTGCATATAGCAGTAGGCTAGAGATGATGGAGTACATGTCGTGTGTCCGGAATTGGACAGACTAAACTAACTGTGAGAAGGAGGTGTGGTGCACTTGGTAACTGAGAGGACCTGGTGTGACAGGAGGTCAAAGGTACCACAGATGAGTATACTATTTGCACAGCAAGTCAGCTTGCCAGCTGTGTGCAGGGCAGGTTAGTGGTCTAAGACCTTATCGCACTCTGTCCCTCTCCTACACTTATGTTGGAGAGTTTTGCACCCCACACATACCTGCGAGACAGGTGCATTGAAGTGGTGCTTGGCTGAGATGTATTGTTGCTGTAGTCGTTTGTAGTTGGAGATGCCCTTGATGAGCTCATTGCATCTGCCTCATCCTCCTGTGCGCAAGGCACAGATCATGAGTCTGGTCTTCTGGCTGACTTGCAGCCACTGGAACTACTGCCGTCATGAGCCCTGGAAAGAGCTGTCGGGAAGGCCGTAAAGAAGCAACTATGGCAAGTTGAGGACCAAACCTGGCTTCCCACCAGCTTCTCTGCTTACACCGGGAGAAGGTGCATGTAGAACTCTTTAAAAAAAAAAAAAAAAAGAAAAAAAAAAAATAAGCACATTTTATTGAGATTTTCATTTTTCGCAAAATTACTATTGTAGTACAATTAGCGCGTGGATCGGCATAATCAATATCATTGCATTTGTGAGCTCTGTTGCATAAAAAGAAATTAAAGCCGACAAGGCCAGTACCTGCTTTTGCTCACGCTATTTATAGTCTGTGCAATTACAAGTAGTTCCATTGAAACATTTCACCAGTGTTAATAGATTCCATGTCTGATGTGCATGTAGAACTTAACTGGTACATGTCTGTTATGGGGTGTAGAGTACTCCGCACATATGCTTCCCTCATGCCATGACAGGAGGTGAGTGATATCCATGGAGCTACCTGGCTCCTATTGCTGGGGGAGCAGCAGGAGCGCAGGTAGAAGTGCTACTGGTGCTGCTGTGAACCACCATGCCTGAGGCTTCAGAGCTAGATATGTAAAGCCAGCCATGTCTATGGCCTTTCGTAAAGTGACACGTTTTGCCATAGACATTGAAGTAAGACTGCCAGGTCATATGGTAATGACTCTTCCGCTGCTGGTCCATGTGGCATGACACGTATTTTTAGAGGCACACCTATACCTCGCTGAAGGACCATTGGGGCCTATTTAATCATATGAACTAAATATATAACACTTTATAAATAAATGCATAAATAAATCTTAAACGTATGTCAACTAGAACAGTGCATCTACCTAATTTACAGTGTATGTGACCATCTTTATTTCTGCCCAATCAAATGTTTGCAGAGAAGAAAATCAGCATAGGGCTGGTGCCAAAGCCCTTCTTTTTGCATTGGCTTAAGGTCTCGCCTAGCGAATGCAGCGCATGCGCTGCTTCGCCTTCGCAAGACTACTGTTGTTGGTTTGGTGCGCAAAGGGAGACCAACCAATCAAATGTTTGCAGAGAAGAAAATCAGCATAGGGCTGGTGCCAAAGCCCTTCTTTTTGCATTGGCTTAAGGTCTCGCCTAGCGAATGCAGCGCATGCGCTGCTTCGCCTTCGCAAGACTACTGTTGTTGGTTTGGTGCGCAAAGGGAGACAAATCATGTGCGCGCACAGAGAGGCCATGTGCATGCGCATGGCGTCTCCTCTCTGCCTCCCACGCTCCCACCGCACGCTTGTTTTTTCTTCTTTGGACAACTAGTCTTGTAACAGCGCCACCTACCGGCCGCACTTTTCAGATGTTGCAGAGGAAAGGCAGCGTACAATTAAGTACGTTGATGGTTAGTTTAAAAAAATGATGTGGTGTAAGTCTTCCAAATGTCCTCCTCTGTTTCCACTACCCTTACAGCCCCCCTCATGTCGTGCGTCTCATATTTTGTTTAACAAAATATCCCAGCGTCAGCTTTTTAGTTTGAACAGCATTGAATGGTTTATTTTTATTTTGTTTTAGTAGAAGATAGACTGTTATGTCCATATTAATACACGTCCTAGCTCCTTACAGATTTACTCATCTGAAACGTAACTTGGGTAGAAATATCTACCTGGAGAATTAAGGCCTATTCATGATTTGGATACAAATGCTGGCATCTCATTTGCTTGCAAAGGTGTTTCCTACAAACTTCGGGGCTCTGGCATTAGATACAACAGAATTCCTGGAACTTCAGTACTGTCATTTTAATTTATATCAAACTGTGATGGGAAACAACGGGCAGTTTTTGGCTGCAGTTCTGGCAGACATGTTTAAAAATTCTCTTGGAAGTGCGTGCTGGGTGACTTTGCTTAATTGCATGTGGTACAGAAGGGGGGTTGCACTGCAGTTGTCTGCATGGGCATATTGCACAAGGCGATTATTCCATGCATCAAGGTTAAAGTCGTTCTGATGTCCCTGTTCTAGAAGCAGCCCTATGAACTGGTCCCTAATAGAACTCTTTTCGGTATTGCTAATATCGGTCTACTTTCAGGACTGCAATCAACATCCATTAACAGAAATTCACTATAATGCCCCTACAGTACCCCACCAACCCACTCCCCATGTTGTGCTTCGCATAAATTGTGCTTTAAAAAAATATACCAGCGTCATTGTTGGCACAATCCAAAGCGCCCCCCCCCCCCCCATCTTATTGACCAAGCTATGTCTGTGATTCTATCTCTTCTCTTAGGGCAATAAATACCTCCTATATAAATCACTTGAAGGCGCAGCACTGTATAATAGTGTGCACCAGGTGAGGCTTTCCTTCCCTCACAACTGCCATGCAGATCTCTACCGAATGTCTCGCAACCGTCCCGCTTAGAACGAACTCCTCACTGAGGAAACAGGCTAATAAGGCTTTGGAGGCTGAAAGCATTGCAGGGGTGTCCATGAAAGTGCCATGCAACCTCATTCAGTAATACGAGGAACCCCTTGTTTCTAGTTCTACCTGAGCATTTCACACCACTTTGCCTCAGCAAGCAGCTTTAAACATTAGGCCACTCAACATATAAGCTGCCAAGTGAAGTATTTTTAACAATAAATTAAAGTGCATAATTGTTTGTAGTTCTGTGTCCGCTTGGCAAAACATCACACCACACATAATGACACTCTACTCAATACAACTTAAATACACCCCACATAAATGCACTCTATGCCGCATACCTGCATTCCACATAAATGAACTCCACACCATAACACACATTTCCAATAAGCATAATTTTGGTCAGCGCTTCACAGTTCCACGCCACACAATTCAACTCCCCACATTTCCAATACACATCACATAATTCCACACTAAACCACTTATTTCAAATACACAACACAATTCCACAACACACCACATACCTCCAATACACACCACAGATTTACACATCATACCACAGCTAACAATTCCAATACATCCCACATAATTCCATTCCACACACACATCCACTACACTCCAAACCAAACCACAGAAGTAAAACGCATTATCATTTACAACTCCAATAGCTCTAACTCTTGCTAATGCGAGACCTATAGCATTGCACATGCTTGTTAAGTGTAAATTTGAAAAATCTGCCCACCCAAACATGATGCAAGGGATGACGGTGCGACCGTACATCATGCTCCATCCACCCTCCTTGCAACGCCTCTGGTAACCCTCATCCTAAAACTGATCGTTCAAACCGATCACAAACATTTGATAGTACCATTTCAATGTGGGCGATCCAAGCTTCAGTGAATCACAAAATTGCAGTTACAATAAAGCTTTAAAGCCTGTTATTTATGTTCTACATAAAGAGGGGGCATTTTTAAATGTATCTTTGTCCATCCTCAGTCGGATTACTGAAGGTTTCACTCTGTTTGTAATTTATTTTTTATTTTTAAAATTTTTTTAAAACCTTTATTTCGTAAAAGTAGTACAAATACAGACCTACAACCACAGGGGCCGGCTAGTAGCAGTAAATATCGAAATCAAAAAAGGGTACACAGCTCATCAGCCGACAACCCGGGGTTTCGGCAGCGATATATGTCCATACGATATTCTTATGGTGATAGGAGGATAAATGAAAGGTTTCACATTTTATATTTTTAAAAAACAAACATAAAAACAAAAGTCCGAGGTGACATTTATAATGTATGTGGCTGTCTCAAATAGCAGGGTGAGCGACCCAGCTAAAGGCTGATGTGAGAAAAGGATATGGAAACACGAGGAGGGAAGGAAGGGGTCGGGAGTGAACAAGCAAGTAAAGTAGAATAGGCTATAGACGTATGAAATGCCCGGTCATGGGGACAGAGGAATATCATTGGTTTCTACAAAAGGGGGGGTGCAAATCTCTCCACGATATAAGTTCCATTGACCCCATATCCTCCCCCCCCCATTTCTTAGGTCTTCCACGAGCGATGTACACAGTTTTTTCTCTGAACATGCACCAATCCATGTTTTCCTTCCAGGTTGAAACCAGAGGTGCCCTTTGAGACCCCCACAGCTGGGCTATGTCTCTTTTCGCTATCATGTTGCCGAGGGTGGCCCATTGAGTCTGCGCTACGCTGTAATCATTCGGCTCCCACACGTTCAACAGGCACCTTCTGGCAATAACTAAATGCCCGTAACCTCTTCCATAACCTAATGCACTCGTCTCCAGTACACCACTACGTCCGGACATTCCCACAAAATATGAAGAAAAGTAGCAAGCATACCGCAGCCGCGCCTACACAACCCATCCATAGAGTAACCCATACGCATCAGGCGTGGACCCGTGACATACATGCGGTGCAAAATCTTCAATTGCACCAGCCGGAGACGCGCCGGAATCGCGACTTCCTTAGGGGATGATATCGCGGCCTGCTAATCTTCGTCATCCAGCTCCAGCCTGTCACCAGTCCAGGCCCCACAAAGCTGTACAAGAAGATCCGAGCGATCATTGATGAGCTTTTTATAAATGAGGGAGATGGTACTATCGGGGACATACCCTTCAAGCACTCTGTCTTCCAGGGGAGAGGACTCTGGGATAGCGGCACCAGCCGGGAAGACGGATTCAAGTGCATGACAAACCTGCATATACCGGAAGTGCTCTCTATCGCCCAGTTTATACTCTTGCTGAAGTTCCACGAAGGTTTTGATCCTATCCTTGACCCAGAGGTCACCTACCCTACTAATGCCAATAAGATCCCATTTGTCAAATCCCTTCGTCGTCCAAAGACAGCCCAGTCTCTCCGCCGCATAAAGTGGAGTGGCTCTGGTCAGCCTGACTGTCCATCCCGTGGCAGCAGTCACAGCGCCCCACACTCGTACCGCAATCCCAGAATGACCGGTGAGATTTTTCCCCGCCGATCTAGAGTAGAGCGCCCTATTATAGTCTCCTCCCGGAAGCTGCCATTTATCCATCTCGAATGCCGGATTCGGAACCGGACCATACATTGCGTGGTTGACCGCACTCAGTTGCGATGCCCAGTAGTACAGTTTTATATCGGGCAATGCTATACCACCGTCGTACCAGGGCTAAGTTAATTTCGCCAGTGCAATACGAGGTCGCCCGCCCCATACCAGCTTCCTCTGGAGGCACTCTATCTCCCGGAAATAACTAGCCGGCACCAAGTCCATCGTGTTTTGGAGGGCGTACAGAAACGAGGGAGGGACATCATTTTAAACAGGGCCGCTCTCCCAACCGGGGACAGCGGCAAACCGCACCACGCTGTGACGTCCGACCGAAGCCGGCGGAGTGGCGGAAGCAGATTCCTCTCATACCGTGCGGCAGAGTCCAAGGAAATATAAATCCCCAAGTATTTAAACCTGTCGCGCGATACCGGTATTGGACAGACGCGGGTCAACAGGGGCAGTTCTTCAGTGAGCGGGTAAATGCAGGACTTAGCCCAATTGATGGTCAAACCTGAGTTCCTCCCAAAGGAGAGTAACACGTCAAACAACACTCCTAGTGATTACGAGGGGAAGTAAGATATAACAGAATATCATCGGCGTACAACGATATACGGTCCTCAAAGTCAGAGGACCAACTAATGCCTTTAAGCGATGGCTCCCACCTAAGCCACGCCGCAAAGGGCTCAAGAGCAAGCGCGAAGAGGAGCGGCGATAACGGGCAGCCCTGTCGTGTGTCTCTTCCTAGGACGAAAGGCTCCGAGGCCCTACCATTGACCACCACTTGGGCCAGTGGTTGTTCATAAAGAAGTCTGACCCAGCCAATAAAGTTAGGACAAACTGAATTTTGCGAGGGCCGCCCACAAATACGGCCATTCTATCGTGTCGAAGGCCATTGAGGCATCCAAAGAGACCAAGATGGCCGGCTCACAGAGTGACCCCGCCCTTGCCAGTAAACCGTGAAGGCGGCGAAGATTGAGAGCCGTATTCCGATGAGGAATGAACCCGGACTGATCAGGGTGTATCAAATCACTGATCACCGTAATCCAACGATTCGCCAAAAGTTTCGCCAAAATTTTAGGCTCGACGTTCAAAAGCGAGATCGGCCTATATGATGAACATTGATCACGAGGCTTCCCATCTTTGTGAATGACGACAATGGAGGCCAATCTCTGATCCCGGGGAAGAACTCCGAGATCTCGCGATTCCATTAGCATTTGGCGAAGGTGTGGCGCCATCTTGTCTGGACACAATTTGTACAGCTCTATCGGGATACCATTCGGGCTGGAAGCCTTCCCTGAGCGAAGGGAGCGGATAGCAAGCGCTATTTCATCAGTAGAGAAATCCACCTCCATAAGCTCCCTATCTGACTCCGAAAGGCTAGGCAGCGCGATATCCCTAAGTAGCAAATGTGAATCCTCCTCAGGCCTGTCCGAAACCGGCGCGTAGACCTTCTGAAAGTGCTGAGCAAACACCGCGACTATCTCATCTGGGTCCACAACCCGTTCACCGTCCTCTTTTACCACAACAGGCACCACACGATTCAACCTTTCTCTCTTATCCAGCCACGCAATCAACTTCCCGGCCTTGTCACCAACATCGTACAAACGCCCCTGCTGCTCACGACTCCTCATCCTCGCCGCATCCGTCACCAGCGCTCTGTAATCGGCCTGTTTAAGGGCCAAAACATGCAAACCCTCGGGTGTAACCCCAGATTCCAACTACTCTTCCAGAACCGTGATTTCAGTCTCCAATCTCGCCACTTCCTCATTCTTGCTTTTCCTTGCGCTAGCTATCAGGGACAGGGCATGACCCCGGATAACTGTCTTATAGGCCTCCCACAGGGATACCGAAGAGGACACAGACCCAACATTCTCCGCAAAGTAATGGTCCATACATTTGACCACCTCAGCCCTAGTTTTCGGATTGCGTAGGTGCCAGGGGTTAATTGGGGCAACCCGGCCCTCAGCACCCAGTTGTACATCAATCGTAAGCCAGAGAGGAGAGTGATCCGAGATCCCCCGAGCAAGATGTCGAATTTCCCTCACTGAGACCATCTGCACCGCTGGCACCAGGATATAATCGAGCCTCAAGAGACTCCCATGCGATCCCGAATAGAAGGTATATTGTGCCTGCCCAGGGTGCAGGTGCCTCCAGCAATCCACTAAACCCAGCGCATCCAGATAGTTGCTCATCCATAACTGTGACTTCAAAAGAGTCTGGGGGGGTTTACGATCCTCGCTACCACAAACGACTGAGTTAAAGTCCCCACCAACCACCAACATGCCCAAAGGGAAGTTCAATACCACTCTACCCAAATCAGAAATCGTGATGGACTGTAAAGCCGGTGGGACATACATAGAAAGAAGAAAGAACAGAGATCATCTTCCCCTCCCAGCGACCCGTAATGGCCGCGTATCGGCCTCTATCATCTAGCACAGTATCATCTATCTCCAAGGGGAGGGAACTCCTGACCAGGACGCCCGCCCCCCTCGACCCAGTAGTGAATCCTGAATGTGCCACCAAACGGTATCCCCTTCTATTCAGTGCCTGGCAAGCATTCCCTATCAGATGTGTCTCCTGCAGGAACACTATATCAGGTGAAAGACGTTTCAGATCCTGTAAAACAATCCCCCGCTTGATCCTATCACCCAGAACATTCACATTCCAACTCAACAACCGCAGCCCCCCTACCCCCATTCCAAAAACGTGAGCTGTGGTCCCCCATAAAGAAACAGGCACAGTGGTCAAAGTGTGCAGTGAAATAGAACCTCGGAATAAACAAAGAAACAAAAAGCCCCCCCCCCCCAGGAAAATCCCTAGAACACACCCCCCCACCCTGCACCCCTGCGTTAGACCCGAAAGCCACCCCAACTTGCAGTGTGCCTGTCGCCCCATTAAACTAATCTATGAAAAGAGAGAGAAAGACCCCTTTGAGGAGGAAGAATCCCGAGCCCTCCCACCCCCGGGTAATCAACAGTTCATGCACATAGGAATATTCAAACCCCCGCTGTAAGTCCATATAGGTGGCGCACCGGTAGTGACTCACTCCACCCGTTCCTCCAGGCCACCTTCAGCTCCCTTCGATTGTTCCTGTCGATCACGGTGTGCCAGCAGGGTATCAAGCCAGTCACTGACAACCTGCGGGCGATCAAAGAAGAGCGCACGCTCCTCGTATTCGATCCTCAAGCGAGCCGGGAACAGCATGGCATACTTAAGTCCCATGCCTCTGAGACACCTTTTCACACCGGTGAAGCTCATGCGTTATTTTTGCACCGCTTGCGTAAAGTCTGGATACAAACTGACTGATGCATTGTCAAATTTAGTGGGTCCATTGGTGACCGATGCTTGCAGGATAGCGTCTCTGTCACGAAAGTTAAAGATCCTGGCTATAATAGGTCTTGGTGCGGTGCCCAGTTTAGGCCTACCACCTGGGACTCTGTGGGCACGCTCCACAGTAAAAAAGTTGCTGAGTCCCTTAGGCGTGAGATGATGCAGCACAAGATCCTCCACCAAAAGATCCGTGGAGAGCTCAGAGGAGCTTTCCGGAACACCAATAACGCGGACGTTTTTGCGCCTGGCCCCGTTTTCGAAGTTGTCCAGCCGATGGGCAAACAAGTTATTTGATGATCGGAGACTACGGACCTCCGCCTGTAGATCAGAGACATCTGTCGTGAGACTCGCGGCCTTAATATCCAGCGACTTGACCCGCTCGTTTGTCTTTGCGAAGTCCGTTCTGATAAGGTTGACTTCAATCGCCACAGTGTCTATCTTTGAAGCCAGGGTCTCATACTGCTGACCAATCGAGGTCTTCACACTGGCAATGGCGCCCATAACATCCCGCAATGTCAAGTCTTCCGTTGCAGGAGAGCCATCCCCAGTCTCATCCAAGACTTTACCCGCTCCACCAGGGGATCCCTTCGGGCGGGCGAAGCGATCAATAGTAATGGATTGGGCGACACCCCCTCTGAATGTGCCCCTGGTGGTGAGAATGGCTCTCCGCAGAACCAACCAGTAAAGTCAGGGATGAGGGCGAAAGAAGAGGTGTGGGGCCAGCAGCAGGGCACAGGCCAGCAGTCACACCAGACCGCGAGTCTCAGTAGATGATGACCAAAAACGAAACCGAAAGTACCTCAGGGGCGACGGAAGGATCACAGTGACCGTTGTTGTTAAATTGCCACCTGGATACTTCGAAGAATCGAGGCCGCGGAACTTCGTAGGTGTAGGCCACAAAGTTCCAAGATGCAGAGAGTCCGGTTCCCAGCGGCCAAATCAATTTCTGAAAAGAGATATCATGCCAGCAGGGTATCAGCGAGTAGAACCCGTCGTCAAAATCAGGATATGTGGCAGGATAAATGCGGGAGGTGGAAAGGGTCTCTGGAGCCCTGTGATCACGCGTCCACCTTGGATCCGCGCGTAGCACCTCCCCCTGTAATTTATTTTTAACATTTTAATCCTTCGTTTAAATCTTTCTGCAAGACTGAGTTGTGAAATTTTACTTTTGTGGTCCATCTAAACAGAGCTGATAGATTTGGAGCGGAGTTCCTGTGCATTTCATTACTAATTAGGTCTTGGCTAGGCAGTGTATGCGCTGTCTCATCGAGAGATGCTGTACACAGTATAGCTGTTTTCGGCAACTTAATCCCGCCTCCTGACGGCCATGTCGTCCTTTTTCTCCCTCCATAGCTATCGGCCCCTTTACTTTGTAAACTCTTTACTTCCCCTGCCTCCCACCTTCCCTCCCGCAGTCCGTAAGTTCTCTGCTAACCCCCCCACCAACTCCCATTTGTGCCTTCTTGAACGTCCCTATTTTTGTTTACAATGCAATAGGGCTTGCGTAAATACGAGTCCTTTTGCATTTTGTATATGCTTGTTTTCTCCTAGGATTGGCTGCGTGAGTTCGCACTATATTTTGCCTGACCTATCCTATCCTGAACAGAACACATGCGCATACAATGTCTTTACAAGGCTAATTTACAGCGGTAGGCAGAGACCGCACAAGCTGCGAAACGAAACAGGACAAAGTGAAGCGCAGTGAGTTACACTCTGTCCTCCTCACCCGCCGATCACCCACCTGACGACTTTTCTTTGGTATGGCTTTTTTTTATATTATGTTTTATTATGTTTTTTTTTCTTAACTTTATTATACCGCACTCGTGCCTATCTGTTCTGTACTCAGAGGCGGGGCAGGTTCAGGAGCTGTCCCGGCAGAGCTACCACCCTTGCACAGCAAACACAGGATGTGCAACTCTGTTGATCTGGGGCATGGACACTTTGGGATGGTGAAGGGAATCTGGAAGGATCACAGAAGCGTCTGTGATGCATGGCCGACTAGGAGTTGCACTCCGTTCTCCCCTGGACCACTCCAGCACACAGCTCTACTACCGCCAGCCTGCTTTGCTGGCTGCATTGTGGCTGTCTCCTGCCTACTCCTATGGCAGTGTGCAAATCTCGCTTTGCACACTGAGCTTTGAGCAGCAAACCGCGGCCCTCTGAGCCACCCCCGCCAATAGCCATGGGCGGTGTGGGGGAGAGGCGTTGTACACCTCTCCTGTGGCTTCCAGGGCATTGTAGCATTGTCAGCTGGTGTCGAGGATGAATTGAAGGGACAGCATGAGGTGAGCGCTCTAGACTTGTCTGCAGTGCGTGGAGTTGAGCGCATGGCTGCTGAGGCGGTTCAACAGCTGAGGCTTGATTGGTGGTGCTCAGAGTCGCTCTCTGAGGTACAATGCCGGGCCGCGGGCTGGTCTGACTCGGACAGGGACCAAGGCGGCAGTGGCAGGATGAGGAAGTAAACGTTGCTCAAAGACACATCATTGCCTTCTGTAGTTGTCACTTCTTGACACTCAAAAGAACATAGGAGTCTAACGAGGGGCAGTGCTTTAAATGGGCCGATGTCGCCGGTACTGAGTACCAGCACCTTTTTAGGTCTCGCCTGAGCCAGCTCATGCGCTGCTCAGGCGAGACTTTTAGTAAGTGGGCTTTAAAAAGCTCACCATACGCTTTTGCTTGTGGCCTAAAGCTTGCGGTTACGTGCAGAGGTGCCTTCTGGCTTTCCTCTCTCATCATGGCTCATTAAGCTCATCGCTCGCCGGCACCCTTACAGCGCGCGCACATCGCACATCACTCGCCAGACTGGCCTCCTTTT
Organism: Lissotriton vulgaris; assembly: GCF_964263255.1. Classification (NCBI taxonomy): domain Eukaryota; kingdom Metazoa; phylum Chordata; class Amphibia; order Caudata; family Salamandridae; genus Lissotriton; species Lissotriton vulgaris. Next base: position 825,972,879 of record NC_141699.1, read on the forward strand.
TTTCTTTTTTTAGGTCTCGCGACCTATCAATGCACGCAAGCGCATTGAGCGGAGCGAGAATTCATGTCTCGAAAATCCTCGTGAAACCAAGGGCATATTGCGCTGCGGTTTTGTTTGAGTTCACGTGACCAAACAAGCACGCGCATTCCCGGCCGCACAGCACATCAAAGGGCTTCTCCTCCCCTAATTATTCATGGCCGGCCGCACTTTCAGTTTCCCGGCCGGTCTGCATTTATCAGGTACGTGTTGTTTTTTTTATTTCACTTTGTCTCCGTGCCTGCGTTCCCCCACCACTCGTGTTCTCTCCCTTGTTATTTGACACCTTCTCTTTAGTTTTCACTATCAAGTCTGTCATAGTCACCGTCTCTTGTTCTCCACCACCACTCATCATAACTTTTGCTTTCACAGGTTCCTTTGACTTGTTTCTTCTTTTTGTGACTTGCAGGACTGTTTTTCTTGCCTTTGTAATTTCGATCGTGTTTATGCTATCTAAATTCCCTACGTTTTCGTATTATATAGTTGCTTAACTTGCGATCAACTTTATTGGTGTTTCATTTCACTATGTAACTTACGATCTATTTTAGTGCTGTCTGAATACGCCAGGTTTTCTTATTATTTTGGCGTTTAACTTGCGATGGAGTGTATTGCAGTTTGGTTTCCCTTGTAGCTTGCAATCGAGTTTAGTGACGTCTGATTTTCACACATTTTTTTTCTATGTTTTGTCGTTGCTTTCTTTTGTGCCTTCTTCTCCTCTGATTGGCTTCCCTTCTCCTCCCCCCTAATTGCTCTCACTGTTGCCACACGCATTAGTAGGCAGCCCACCCCCCTCCCTCTCCATATGGTCGCTCGAGTTGCAGGCAGCCCACCCCCTCCCTCTCCAGCGCCTGCCTTCTCTCTGCCCAGCATCGCACCTTTTCCATGTACTTTCATGCCGCTTTGTTATTACAGCTTATTACAGTGTTTTCAAACTTTATTAAGTACTAGACATTACTCATTATTATAATTAGTTTAACATTGTGGCTATGCTCTCACATAATGACCACTATAGATCTGTCTACAACTGTCAGACTTCCAGCACATCACTTCGTATTGACTCTTGATTCGTGAAGGAAGCAAAGCTGTATTTTATGTTTTTTATTTTTCTTCTGACTGATTTTTTTTAAATTAATTTCGTGCCTTCGCTTTAGCTTGGTTGCTATGGTCTGTTCCTGTCCTCCTGACTACTCTATTCGCGGGCAACTTCCTCCTTTCCTTTTTGGCGTGTGTGGGGGCAGACAGGAATTGGAAGGATCCAAGTGTACAATATGTATCCAGCAGCACTGCAGAGCCTGTGCCTTTGCAATGGTGTTGCACCCGGGCGTGTTAAAGCAGAATATGGCGGATCTTGCTTTCCAATCCACTAGAAAGGGATACAGCTAGGAAGAGAGAGAGAGAGAGAGAGAGGGGAAACCACGGGAATCGGCATCAGAAATCCGCCCAGCGCGCGCACAGCAGAAGAACAGTCTTAGAAGGGAGTGCGGGTACTTTTCATGTTAAGAGCATTGCCGGTGACACATGTTAAGAGGCTTATTTTGGGGGAGAAAAGGTGGTGGTACTTTATACAGCAGCAATCTACATTTTGCAATGCATGTCCTTTTGCTTTTCCCCTATTCTTTCGAGTGCTGTGCTAGAAATGTGGAACTGGGAATACCAATGCGTGCAACAACTTGTGGAAGTAAAACGGCGATGCATGGAAATTCCAAGCCAGTGCTGCAGTCGCCGGGTCGCTTTTCAATTTTATGAATATTTTGGGGTTGGTGACAACTTCTCGTTCACATGAGCAGTGCCTGGGAAGCTTTTGGCCCCTCTTTCATTCTTGCCAATCAAAGGACATGACTTGTAACAGTCGCTGTATGTCTCCACGCTCTGTACTTTGCTGTTTGTTTCCAAGTAGCTATGTGGTGATTTATACACAATTCTGTTTAATTGAGTTCGCTTGTTTATTCACGCCCCCCCCACCAGGCTCTCCCGCCCCCATACAGCTTCCCTCCTAATCCGCCTACCTCCCCTCACTCGGAATCCCGCCCCAGGCTCTCCCGCCCCAATCCGGCTTCCGTCACAAGACGCCTCGTGCATTGCATTTGCACCCGGCCCCCGATAGTTGCTCGGCTGCTCACTGAAGCGAGTGGAGGGAGACAGAGTGCTGCTGGCTGTGTAGTGATCTTTGCACAGGCCTGTTCATGGTCTGTCCCAGCATACCAATGTGTTTTGTTTGCTCCCAAATCAAAAGGAACATTCCACAAGCACTGGACGCTTTTTTTTCATCATTTTAACTATTTCGAAGGGAGAAGATGTATTTTTTTTCACACTTTTGAAATTGAATTTAGTCTCCCATGTACCAAAATAATTCATTCTTGAGATTCGAGAAGATGGTAGGACATATATTTATGCTAGTAACTATTTTTGTTTCACATAGTCATATGTTGAGGTGATTATTCTGACTGGATCTGCACAACTTTCAAACAATAGATCTCTCCGACATTCTTTATTTTTTAGCTACAAGCATTGGCATGAAAGAGCTAGACAGATTGATTTTCTGTAAAGCATTTTTCGACGTAGGTATAGGTCTACTTCGAATACTAAATAGCAATAAAAAATTGCCTTCAAGGTGGCAGAAGCTTCCAAAAAATAATGTTTTTGAGTTTTTATACTGTCTGCAGGGTGCAACGCAGCAACGGTATTAACAATTATTTTGAACATAAAAATTTGCAGGTGGGTTTTAAGATGTGCGCCATTTGCGTTTGGCTAAAATGAAGACTTCATTCATTTTCCAAGTGAATGGCAGTCCAGAGGTTTTCTCAAATTATATTACTGCACGTAACACACCATATGAGCCTTATTGTGGCAAAGAGGCTTTACATAAGGATAATAAAAAAAGTACGTCCGTGCTGCAGCTGTGAGGTGAGTGGCATCCTCAGATATTCATTGTGGGCTGATTAATTTTGCATGAGGTTTTCATTTTAGCTTTGTGGTGCTTTGTCACTGAGGCAGAACATTACTTCTCAAGTTTGAAGAACCACTGGCCAAGCCAACAGATCTCGGTTTTCGAAGTGGCATTTGAACAAAGCAATTAAAACAAGCACTGGCGTTGCCAATAGGTCTCGCAGTAGGAAAGTTGGAGCTATTACAATTGCAAATAACAATGCCTTTTATTTTTCTTTTCATTTTAAAAACATAAAGGGCTTTGTCATTTACAAAACCAATAGCTCCAACTTTCCTACTGCGAGACCTATTGGCAACACCAGTGCTTGTTTTCCTTGCTGCTGGTGATTTGTCACGGTCTATTGCTTACAGGTAGGTGACTTTTCTGTTTTAAGTTTCTTTAATATTGCTGTATTTTCTGAGGGTCTTTAATTTGTTTGACTGTTAACCCGCATTTAACATACACGCTTTGGTTTTTTCCCCATTGTAAAAGTTGCCTGGGTGGTAAGAAAACCAGTCGAAGGGAATAAACACGCATGAGTGCATTAGAAGGACATTACAAATGGTTGAATGATTGATTTTTGTAAGTGTTTTTTTTTGTCACAGTTTCATTAAAAAAAGATATACTTGTGGAAAGTTGCACAGCAAGCTGCGCAACAGCGTTCACAGTGGCTTATTTTTGTTTGTTACAACTATCTCACTTAATGAAGCACATTGGATTTTCTGATGCCGGCCATACGTCAATATGTGGAGACGAGAGCGCGCTCCATGTTGGCTGAGCTCTCACTTGCCTCTGATTTGGTGCATTCAGCCTTCCTTCCCTGCTATGACATTTCGCCTCCTTCGCTCTGCTGTTTGTTGGTTCTGGTAGGCACACTTTTTCAGCCATTAGGAGAACTACTAATGACTTGGCACAACTGTCTATACAAACATGCAGGGTTTTTTCTATTTAATATTTTACATTGCAAGAGAAAGCTTTCTTGATTTCAGTGATGAAAGAGCGATCCTGGTGCACTTTGAAAACCCAGATGACTCGGGCTAATCTATTGTAGTATATAATTTTGGGTTCTTGCAAGCCTACAGAGCATGTTATATCAAGTATGATTAGCGATGTATGCTGTATGTTGTCATACATAGATTCCTGCATACACACGCTGTTGCCACATCTATATAACTGTATCACCGACCCACACACGACTGCAGAAGAGATTAGTGGGATATTGACCACCTTTGCTGTAGGGTTAGAGGTGCAGACCCGCTGTTAAAAAGTTTAGTAGTACAAGGAGACGCTCGGCCGTCATGCCAAAGTGACCCCTTTGTCTAAATGCAGTAATGTGTACAACTGCAGGCGCGTACTGTTTATTAGCGTGATGAGCTACCGGTGAGTGCTGTTAGTGCGTACAGATGCGGGTCCGGTGCTGTGAGTTAATGTGTTCGGATTAAGGTTGGTGTAAGATGTATTGCTCAGCTATAAATATTGTGCTGGAAACCTGACTAGCAATTTTCGGAGAGTCACTGTGTGATTTGCCTCCACCCCCTATGGTTGGAGGGCGGCGGTATATTCACGAATCTCTACCCGGCCAGTGACAGGCACTGGGCCACAACCCCGCCGGACCTCGGGCTCTGCTCCTGGAGCCGCAGCCCAGCTCTCAAAGGGACCTACCCGCGGGCCACACCGACCTTTCTTCCGGAAGAAAGGATGGGGCACCTGATGAATTGCGAGACTCAGCCGCTCGGAGAATGTTTTATTAGCAACATGCAAATTCATGGAGAAGCGTGGCTCAGGGGTTAGAGGCGGCAGACCTGGAGCCTGAGTTCGGTCCGGGACCAGGGTTCAATTCCCCGCCTCGGCGGGTCTTGGGCTCAAAAATTCCGCGGACTCGTTAATTCTCGCTCCGGTGCCTTCTCAGCTCACGGGTTCACACTCTGCGACTCTGGGCAATAGCTTGCTTAATCTCCACAACGGCCCCTCGCGGCGGGATGCCTGGCTTTCACCTTGTGGATACCCTTCCAGGGCTATCTCACAGGGGAATACCAGGACGGGTTCCCTATGCAAGCGCCGAGATGCCCCAGGGTAATCGCGCGCTATATAAGACTTCATACTTTACTTTACTTACTTACTTTACGCCTTCCCGGGCTAATACAGTGTGCCCAAATAGCCCCCCCCCCCCAAGGTGGAAGGCTTTTTTTTTAAACACAAATTGATTTTATGTATTTTGCTTGCTTTCTCTTTCATAAAATGCCTCACCTTAAACTAAACATGAACATCGTGCCATTCTAGTTCTACAGTATTTTGATAGTTCGTCCTTGAGCTGTAAAAGGCTGCCCTTCCTTGCCTAGCTAGGTCTGTCATCTGTCCCCTATCGAGGCATACCCTATGTGCCCGCCTCGCGCATCATATCTCTGGCCTCAGAGTTCACGCGCAAGCAGTTTACCCTCTGAATGAAACAAGCATTGGCATAGCCAATAGGTCTCGCCTTTGGGACCTTTATAAGTTTTTAGTTATGCAGCACAATATCCTTGGTTCAACAACATCAAGTTTTGCTTGGCTAAACACTTATAAGGTCCCAAAGGCGAGACCTATTGGCTATGCCAATGCTTGTTTATTTTGCGAGGAAGAGTACCAGCACTTATCAGAAACAAGCAGGTACTCTGGTACAGAGTACCTGGACTTCTATTTTTCCGTTTAAAGCACTGACGAGGGGCATGCAGTGGGATCATGAGTCAGCTCTGACACTGTTAGGGTCATGGAGTTTGTGATGTTAGTTACACTGCTGTGATTTAACACAAAGCGTAGTCTGAGATGGTGAATAGGTGATGGCTGGCGTTGCATGGGGACAATCTTAGGTCCTAATTGTGACTCCCTCAGGTTGTCCTTCAAGGTCTGTTCTGGTCCAACAGCTGGGGGTTGATTGACTTTGGCAGGTTATTTGTGGCTTGTGGTTGAGAGGTTCTTGGCTGCCTATATCCTCATAGGGGAAGTGCTGGCCCATTGGCTGTGGGTTGGTTTCAGGTGGCGGGCAGTGCAGGCCAAAGGAGCGAACTGGTACCTGGAATTGGTTAGTTCTATATGACCTACTTTGGACCTGCTCACTCTTTGCATCGAAGTAAAACCCCTTCTATTCTAACAGCACTAGCTGTACATGCAATGCTGAGGCTGGTGGCTCAGGGCAGGCTGGTGTCAGCTGTTGGGATATGTGCTTGACATTCAGGTTGCATGTCCAAATGTTATTGGATCCAATCATCATTTCATCCTTCTGAGGACTATAAAATGAGTATTATGGAAAACAATGTGCCCTGCAGCAGAGACGCACTCAGCATTGCAAGTTCCATGAGGAAATTAAAAGACCGAAATGGGCACTTACAGTCCGATATTCTTTTAATGGCTGACTCGTTTCAGAGCCTGGTGTGCTCCTTCCTCAGAGGATTCGCTGTGTGTTAACAGATTTGCAGGCACATATTTTCTCTCCTGCCTCACAATTAATTGCCTCCAGTGGGCCTCAGGTGAATTGAACCTTTGTGTATCCTGGGAGCTGCTGGCCGCGCCCCAGCAGCTGCGCCCAGGCACTGCAAGAGGAATGTGGAAGACTGGTTTTGGAGGATTTCGCAGCCAGGGTGACTCATCGCCGAGGAATCGGGATTTAGTAGCTGGGAATGGGGGGAGTGCAGAGTGTTTGTTTTTGCGGTGGATGCAAAGTGTGCATCTGACACCGCGGTGCCTCGTGGGACCATTTATGATTAAAGTCTCCCCGCACACACACACACGTGACACTACCGCTGTGAGTGTCGTGGGTGGGCCTCCGGCTGCAGGTAGCAACGCATGCTTAGAAGGAAGTTCTTGTGGGAGGCATCCCTGCCTTGTGCATTTTAGGTGGACGAGGCACTGAACAGGTACCAATGCACTCGGAAAGGGTGCTCGGTGGGTTGCCACCCTTGCTGCAGACATCGGGGTTGCGTATTCCACTGATTCGACTCAGCCTTTCATACTTATGAGGTCGATCAAAAAACGACCTTTAGTAACATGTCCGGTGTTCAAAGCAAGAAGACAGTAAGGACTAAATCCTTGGCCGCAGGGGCCTGAAGACTTCATCAGTGCCCATAGGGAGCTGGCGAAAGCGGGCGGGAAGAGACGGTCACAGAGGAATGGGAGGCACACGGGGGGAGTACAGGGAGAGGGGCAGAGGGAGGGAGCTGAGGAGAGAAAGAGGAAAGAGGTACACAGGGAGCAAAGGGCAGAAAGAGGTACACGGGGAGCAAAGGGCAGAAAGAGAGGAAAGGGGCAGAGAGAGAGAGCCAGGGAGAACAAAAAGGAAATAAGACAAGCCCGGGAGTTGTGTGTGCGCCCGCTAATAGAAAAGAAAACAAGTTAAAAAAAAACTGTTGGCAAAAGTGAAAGCGTTTCCCTTGCGGTAGCGAGCGGCCCCAGGAGCGATAATTGAGAAGACATGGCGAAAAAGCTCGCTCCTGCAAGGGAATCGCCAGACGTGCACGCCTTGCCATTGGAAGCAATGCAACGCGTGCACGCTTTGGCCCGCAAAGCTGTGCGAATTTCTAAAGGTCTCTATCCTATGCAGCACATGTGAGCCGCGTAGGCGAGACCTAAAAAGGTAAAGTTACATGTGCTTTTAAAAAAGGCGACTTGGAAAGTGAGTGCATATTTTTTCATATTTTTCCAATTTGTATTGTACTTCACGACGTACACATTCCCACAAAAGATCACACTGGATAATCTTCGACTTATTTTACATTGATTTGTGTTCTTTTAAATTAGATCTGAAGCAGAGTTGACTAAATTATACATCAAGAAAAGACACGTTCTTTGGCTTATTCTGAATTGCTCTTAAGTAGAGTTACTACCACTTGCCTTCATAATCATTGATGCACATATCAGGCCACATCTACAATAACTCTGTTCTACTAACACAACAAGCCCGCAATCTGTTATTGTATCTCACGTAACCACACTGGAAGCCTGGCCTACTTAAATCACTAGAGTTTCCAATTGAACCAATACATGCCGCCTTGCACAAAAACGGCAGACCTCAGGACGAGAAAGAAAGTGAGAGATGATAATGTCAGTACGTTTGGTATCACGTGGTACCCGTAGGTTGGAGTGTTTTAACCCCACATGAAAAAAGCATCTCTGGAACACTTTTAGAGATTCTACCAGAGGCGCCCTTTTTGTGGGGAGCTTTTGTGTGTCGGCCAGAACCTATTGCTGAGGATTGGGGGGGGGGGGAGGGAGGGGCGGGGGGAGGGGCAGGGGCAGGGGCTCGAGTTATTTAGGGGTCATTTAACACAATCAGCAGTGCTTAATTTGAGCAGGGTTTTGCTCCGCACCAGCACTTAATTTTCAAACGGGGCCAGCTTTAACACTGGTGACACCTTGGTCGACAACGTACAGCGTTACCTTGCGGGAGTGAGCAGCGGCGCCATCTCTTTGCAATTATCGCACTCGCGCTTTGGAAACTCGCTCCTTGAAGGTAAACGCTGTACATGGCCTGAGCCTCAAAGCGCGCCCCGGTTCCCCACCGTGGCTTTGCCTCTTCACTAAAACCCCCTTGACTTTATGCTATGTTTTATGTTATGGGTTAGGTTTGGTAAATGTTATGTTCCCATACTTAAGAGTGTCTTGATGCAGTTCATTTGTTCTTTTCCTACAAGCTGCTGTGCTTCACAGCCCTGGGGAGCAGCAGCAGTGCAGGAGTAGCGTGCATTCAACCCAACTGTGCAAGCGACTCTTCAGTCCGCTGGCTCGCAGGCATGCAGCTCTCGTGCCAGAGAGACGCCACACCTTCGTGCTTCAGCCTGCGGTTTGGGGTGGCACACCAGTCTGGCGTGGCTGCCCACTCCAGGATGTGAGCGCGCGGCACACCTCTGGACAAGCTGGTATTGATTACATCCTAGGGGACGTGCGTGTCATACGAGAAACCCTACAAGGCCTCTGTAACTCTCGGCTGTGGGCACACACTATGCGTGCACGTATTTCTGACACCCCTTGTGTGCGTCTGCCATTCTTTGGCGAATCTTTGTGTTATGTTATGTTACGTTAAAGATGTGTATCCAGCATACATTAGGTCATTACTATGGCGCCAATTGGGCTCAGTACATAATTGTCCTGATTTTGAGGATGGTGATGATTCTGGCTGAGTTTGTTAGCTGTAATCTGCAGGCAACAGTGGCAGGGAGTTGACTAGTACATAGTTGCACCGAAGAGAGGAACAAATCAACACCCAGGCAAACAAAACCCAGCCAAAAACAGCTGTGTGTGCAAGGGCACAGAGTCAGGTTGATGGAACCTATCCAGGCTAATGGGAGGGCCCCCAACTCATTCTACACTTAACACTTAAAGGAAGTAGGTTTGACTTCTACACGTGGTGTATTGTAACACAGCATCTGAAAGCAACACGCCAGCTACTTAGTTGTCACAGAGTGCCACCAAAGTTATATTGGACTGTGAGTGAAGTTTTGCATTTGTGCCCCCTTGGGGTAATGTGTGAACTTGTCAGACCTCTAGTGGGCTGCATGGCCGCAAACATCCAGCAGTACTAGTAAGATTTGAGTTATCAATCATTCAACAAAAACTTTATTCAGCTCTTATAAAAACCATGAAAGTCAAGGGTACATCACAAAAACACATGATAAAAGAAAAAAAAATCAATCCTAAAAGGGTACAGTTCCAGTCTTTACCCACCTGCGATAATTAGTCACAGGTCGATCTAAGCTTTACTGCAACCTTAAGGAAACTGAGAACATGCCATCCTGTGCTCCCTGATAACATTAATAAAAATGTAAAGGCGGAACGTACTTGGGTAAAATGACTATTTTTAAAAATAGTGATTAAAAAGGTCTTCCTTGGCACTTCATAGTTACTACATAACAAAAACAAGCATTGGAATAGCCAATAGGTCTCGCTTTTGGGACCTTATAAGTATTTAGTTATGCAGCACAATATCCTTGGTGCAACAACATTAACTGTTGCATTGTTTAACAGTTATAAGGTTCCAAAGGCGAGACCTATTGGATATACCAATACTTGTATACTTTAGTATATACTTATATTTGTATGTACTTTGTGGGCTCTGAAGATCAGCCCTAAGATTTGTCTGCATATTTTCTGTTCAACTGCCTCTATTTAACTGTCTTGATAGAAAACGACCAGCAGAGGTCTGTAAAATACCAGAATCACTTAAGCATTCCCTAGATTCCAGTCCATAGACATTGTCTTCCACGAGCACCCATAGACAAGAATAATTTTTTCAAATCTTGTATTTTCAGTGATATGAACATCGAAGGCCCCGATTTATATATTAAAAACGGAGCTTTGGACCACACCATTTCCCGCTGAAAGGCAAAATTTCTCTCAATGTGTTCCCATACCTGGCGTGTCAGGCAGTTTGGTGCTTCCTTTCCCTCCATGATAAAAAAATAGTAGATGTTTCAGCACCCAGGCTCATGTGCTTCATAGTTAAATACATATAAGGTGGGGGGTGGGGGGGGCGGAGCTAGCCAGCAAGCGCGATGGCTGCCTGAAACCGTTGCTCCGCCCGGCACATTGCAATTATCCTGATTTAATACAGTTTAGAGCGACGATCACCTCCCAGATTCCTGCTTCCCCAGATTGCTGAAGGCGAGGTGCACAGCAGCGACCTTTGAGGCGGCGAAACGACGCACCACAGGCTGAGATACGACCCGACTGGGCTCCAGTGGAGGTAGGCCGCCAGCCTGCGCCCTCCCGTGCATTCTGAGCCTGGGCGACGTAACACGACGTGCGGCTACTGCTTGAGGTGTGCCCCGGTACTTCGCCGTATGGCGCACCCGGCGTGAGCAGAGAGCTGCATACTGAAGAGACGCTGTGCAGCACCAATATCCGTAGCAGCACCCTCCCCCGGGGGTAGATAATTCGCTGACAGAGTGCTAGTTGAGCCCAGAGGCACTTCTTGGACTTGATACCGCTCCCGAGGGCTGGGGCAGCGGCAACTACCGGGCGCACAGTGGAGGTGGACCAGGGTGCTTGAAACTGCCCGAGACTGGGTCTCGCCATGGTACCGTCGCCTGCCCACTGTAATAGCTGGTGACGCTTGGCCATTAACGGGGCTGTCACGGGACACCCAGCGCCCACGCCGCCATTTTGTGGAGCTACAGCAGCGGACAAGACGGCCTGGTGTTTGTTGAAACCCCTTCTTATGGTGTTTGTGTTGTCTCTCTGGGGTGCGAGGGCTCCTTACATCTCCTCTACGAAGTCCCCCCCCCCCCCCAATAATTGACTGGCACGAACGGACGCCCCGGGCTCTGTCACCCGACGACTATCCCACGGGGTGAAGACGCACCGAGGACCAGTCGAACTAAGCCCACAACGAAGCTTTCACATTGCACGCAGAGTATATAGTCTCTCTTGGTGACCGGGTCTCCTCTACTACACCGTACAGCCCACTTGCCCTCCCAGTCCTGGTGCGGGCCGCAAGATGGGCAAAGGAGACTGGACTCAAAGCAGGCTGCCCTTCGCACAAAAACGATTGCTACAACAGAGCCCGCAGACTAACGACGGTGCAGCGTCGAGATCCGATGAGGCTCGGGGCACAGACTCAGACATTAAAGCCATGCTGCTATCCATGGAACAAAGCCTACAAACTAGCATCTCAGCTCTGGGCACTAAAATGGACGCCATGTCTTATAGGATGGACCGCATGGCGGAACGGCTAGATAAGCATGCAGAGCGCCATGACATGGCGAAAAGACGTTTGACCGAAGTGGAGGAGGCGCAGACAGACCTGGACATTTGAACAAAAGGATGGAGAGGTTGATGCAAGCCCTACAGGACAAGACTGAGGATTTGAGGCGTGTTCGAGGCGATGCAACCTACGCATTATGGGCCTTCCGGAGAGTACGAACACAGGCCCCATGGAACTCTTCGTTGAAAAACTACTGACAACCCTGCTGGGAGACGAAGTGTTTACCAGCATGTTTACGGTAGAGAGGGCACACAGGTCACTGGCTCCACGTCCGAAGCCCGGGGCTCCCACCCGGCCCATTATAGCTAAGTTGCTAAACTACCGTGACAGAGACGTGGCGCTGAAGCTGGCCAGGGCCAAACAACAGCTGCAGTACGAGGGATCGGCCATATCTCTGTACCCGGACTTTACAGCGAAGGTGCAGGAAGAGCGAAAGCAATTTATCCCCCACAAAAAACGCCTCCGGGAAATGGGGCTAGACTATGCTCTGTTATACCCAGCTAAACTAAGAGTAATCGACGCGGCCACTCGCACATATTCACGGACCCCAAGGCATTGCAACAGGCCATGAAACGCTGGTCGAGGGAACAAGACTCGAACAATGAAGAGACTCCGAAGGCGGAGGGGGGCGGCAGCCGTATGAACGACCAAGACTGAACTTGTTCTGAGAGTGGCGACTTGTTGTGGAACTCTGGTGCAGCACCTTTTGAAGGGGCCATGAGTAAAGAAGTTTCGGACTGAGTTGCGGGCGGAATATACAGATAAGTTTACTGAGGAGCGGGAGCGGGGAGGCGTACTTTGGACAATGCATATCCTTCCCTCTGGGTACTCCTTTGACCTGTCCTGCATTGGTGCAATTGAACTGGCTTACTTTCATACAGAGGGAGGAGCTCCGAGGACTACTTATGGTGGGATTTGGAACAGGGGAACGTTGCTCTAATCCAACACTTTGTGCACGGCGGGGGCGGGTGGAAGGCTATTCGAGTTTTCTGAGAGTCTTTGCAGAACTTATGTCCCTAAGCTGCCTCTGCCCCTGCGCCTACGCACAGTTGTGAGATTGGTATGTTCGGTTGAAGGGTTGGGGGAGGGAAGGGTGGGTAGCGGGAGACTGACGGACCAGGTTGGGGAGGGTCTGCTGTGGGTGGGCAGGGAGGGGGATGGAGAGGGAAGGGTAAAGTTCGCAGAATGTTCGCTGGCTCATCCAGATAACCTACTGAATGCTCGTGCTCCTGTAGTTCCGTACTATTGTATTGACTTCCATTGCCTCGGATGTCTAGTGCTCCGATGATGGATTCGGACAATCCTGTAAACACCCTTCGAGTTTTGACCTGGAATGTCAGAGGCCTGAATGACCATAGGAAGTTGAGGAAAGTGCTCCATTACTTAGACACCACATAGACCTGGCTCTCCTACAGGAAACCCATTTACCACTCACGAGCACAATGCTGCAACACAGAGGTCTGGTGGGGAACACCACTGTGGCAGGGTTCACCACACACTCTAAGGGGGGTTCTGACATGTGTTAATCCGCGTTCTAATCTAGATTTACGACTGATTTGGGCTGATACAGAGGGTCGTTTTTTAATATCAAGATGCATAGGGAAGGGCCATGACTTGATTGTAGTTAATGTGTACGGCCCGAATTACGACTCTCCAGCTTTTTACGAACAACTGACTCGAAGCTGCAGAGAATATTCTACGGCACACATGCTCTGGGGGGGGGGGGGTGGGGGGGGGGGTGGATTTCAACCTGGTGCTAGACCCGGAGCTGGATAGGTCCTCTGGGCCCCAACGTAGTCCAGCTGCAGCTGCTATGGCTCTCCAGGCTGAGCTGCTGACACTGGACTTGGTTGATGTATGGAGAAGCAGGAATGCTGGCAGGGGGGGGGTACACTCACTACTCGTCATTTCACAACATACACACAAGGATCGACTACTGGTTGGCCTCCTATTCCATCACTAGCCGAATCTTGTCATGTACTGTACTTGCGCGCACTTTGTCTGATCATTCACCGATACTGCTGGTTATGGAGACGCCAACACGCAGGTTCCCCCCGTTTACATGGCGCTTCCCTCCCGTATGCGCTGTTAGATGATGCTTTTAGAGGGGAACTGGCAGAAGAAATAGATCTCTTTTTTGAGAAGAATATAGGCTCTGTGGATACCTTCCACACGGTTTGGGAGGCGTTTAAGGTCTTCATCCGGGGGATTGCTATGACCAAACATTCTAGTGTCTTGAAGGCCAAACGACAGCGACTGCGCTCCCTGGAGTCTGTTAGCCGACCTGGAGAAACAACACCTGACTAATCCAGACCCCTCTGTAGCAGATAGAATTAGATCCCTTATCTCGGAATTCATTGAGGAGGCGGATAGGGAGGTATGTTATATGGGGAAATATGCCACGGCAAGAACCTATGGTGAGAGCGAGCGTCCTACCTCACTACTAGACAGAATATTGCGCAACAACAGGAGAGCCCCTAAATTGATTGAACTTGTTACCTCCGGGGGGAGCATTGTCACGACAGATGAGATCATGACGGAATTCCGTGACTACTACTCCAACTTGTACACCACAAAAACGGAAAACCTAGAATCGGATATGGAAGACTACCTGGAGCACATACAGATGCCGTTCTTGGCCCAGTCAGACAGGGAGTTCCTCATGTCCCCTATACAGGCAGACGAGATTTCAGACGCATTGGCTAGCATGCGTGTACATAGTGCCCCTGGGATTGACGGTTTGACGGTGGGGTTCTATAAGGCATTCAAGGATAAACTTATTCCCCACCTGTCTTCCTTATTCGATGAGATATGCGAGGAGGGCAGCATGCCACACACTATGAGAGAGGCCTTATTAGTTACCGTCTTGATGCCTGGCAGACCCTCTAATGTCTGCAGCTCGTACAGACCGCTATCTCTATTGAACGTGGACGCCAAACTCTATGCCAAAGTTTTGGCCACTCTACTATCTCTTATCGCTCCTGAGGTAGTGGCCCCGGAACAGTCCGGCTTTGTGCCTGGAAGGAACTTAACCTATAACATACGCACAGTGTTGGGCACTTTACAGCATGTGAGGCAGGACGCGAAGGCTGTCGCCATCTTTTTAGGTATGGAGAAGGCCTTCGACTCTGTAGAGTGGCCGTTCATGCTGAGGGTCCTGCGCAGGCTGGGATTGGGGGAGCCATTCCTGCAGATGGTTGGTGCTCTGTACTTGAGACCTACGGCTAGGGTGCGCCTAGGGGACCGCGTTTTAGATCCTTTTGACATCAGTAGAGGTACGAGACCGGGTTTCCCACTGTCCCCGTTGCTTTACGCCCTCGTCGCTGAGCCACTGGCGTGCGCATTACGAGAGTATCACTGGCACCGGGGGGTCAGTTTCCCGACATACAAAATAGTCATCTCGACATACGCGGATGACACACTACTCTATGTGTGGAACCCGGAGACGAACCTATCCCCCCAGTATTACGAGAGGTGTGCGATTCGGGGCTCTCTGACCTCCAGATCAAGTGGGAGAAATCAGTGGTGTTCCCGTTGACTCCGGTGACTGACCACTTTGACCTGGAATATCCTTTACACTGGTCGACGGACCCGGTGAGATACCTCGGCATCATGATCCATACGAATGCGGAGGTACTGTTCCGCGAGAACTATGGTGTAACATTCAGTAAATGTGAGGACGAGGTGGAAAAGTGGTGCAAACTCCCACTCTCCCTGATGGGCCGAATAGCCATCATGAAGATGGTGATTCTACCGCGGTTTCTCTTCCTGTTCAATACTCTGCCCATTATACTCTCGAAAGCCTTCTTCGGGAATTTAACGACACTTATGGTCCGATTGGCCTGGGGTGGAAAGCAGCCAAGGGTTAAGTGGAGCAAGCTCACGCTTCCGTATGAGCTAGATGGCCTCGGCGCGCCTGATCTTGAGCGATACTATAGGGTGGCTCAGGCTGCCCATTTGCATACGTGGCTTCATGGCGAGAGGAACATCCCACATGTGCGGATGGAACAACTCTTTGCAGACCCTCTTCCACTCCCCGCCAGCAGGGGTGTGGAATTTATTAAAATATCTACTTGTCCATGGGGCAAGTTGCTTCATAAACCTACTTGTCCTTTAACAAAATCCACTTGTCCCTTTGGTGCCATGTGGTTTGGCGACAAATTATGGCAGCAATCACATTATACAAGAGCTTATATAGCCTCTCTGATTATGCCAGTGCTCATACCATAGTGGTTCTTGAATGCTGCCAATCCCTTTATGTTGCCACGTTTCTGCAGATCTACATACTGGGACTGAAGGTAGTGGTAATTAATGGTTCCAGGGTTAGAATGCCCTTTAAGTCTGTGCAAATCTACTAACTTGCATGTTTTAAGGGTTTTCAACAACTCTTCTCTAATCTTTTCCAATACTGAGAAATGTTGGAAATTTACTCCTGACAATGGCAGACGTAAACCTTCTTCCAGAGTTGGGAAAAAAGTAGTTGATGGGAAAATGACCTTGCAAACACTCGGGTTTTCGCATGAGCAAATCTACACATGCATATTTGGTCATGATAAACTGCAGTTCACAAATATTTTCCAGGAGTACACTTCTTGCCCTACTTCTATAAATTCTTGTAAATTCACGAAAGCCATATAGCTGCACTTAATGCAAGGACAAATACCAAGGGTGCACTTTGAAACTTTCTTTAATAATAGGACCCCTAATTTGGTCTGGCGTTAACCACAACCTTTTGTGTTAAAGTTCTCTCCCCCGCTCTCTGTATCGACTGGTTTCACGGTGAGTAAGCTCTTTCACACGGAGTATATTGGCACACAAAGTAGTTTTGTTCAGTGGCAGTAACTAATGTGGCAGTGTGTGCTTTTTTAGACCAACTTTTTTTTTTGCTTTTGCCAATGTTTGTTGTACTGGTGAGGGCCCGGCAGCTCTCACATCAAGAAGGCTTTACAAAAACCATGCCAAAACAAGTCCCGTATTGGCAAAATTAAAAAGCTGACACTAATTCCAGACCTACTGGCTTTGCCAATGCTGGTTTATTTTTATGTTTATCATAATCTTATTGAAACTGGTTACACTGATTTTCCAATATGAATATTTTTGCGAAATACTAGCATGCATCAACACATTTTACTACATGATGCTGCAACGAAACGGTACCTGAAATTTCACAGTAGTTTAGCAAAATGTTTTTTTTTTTCCTACGTTCATTTTTTTTAGGAACATTTTATATTGAAAGCAAAGAGTCCTTAACCTTGCTCTCAAAGCTTCTGCAAATATTTGCATCTAATCAGAGAGCATTCTGGGAGCATTATGCATAGCCTCATATTGCTAAACTTTGAAACCATGAGTACACATTTTTATACTGTAACCACTGTCAGTAGTACGGTCAGAACCTACATTTACTTAGAGCGCTCACCCTAATAATAAAGGATTTCAATTAATGAACCATAAATACAAGTTTGAACAGCATTAACATAGGCACACAAATAATAACTTAATTTAAGGCATTGCCCTTCCCTGGCCCTTAAAGTGCTACTGCAAACTGGCAGCCAAAGGGTTTGTGCTGCAGGGGGTTTGGCCTACTTGTCCCAAGGACAAAATAGACATTAAAACTTGTTGCCCTTGACCCCAAACAATATGTCCTGGGCGTCGGGCTATAGGAATTCCACATCCCTGCCGCCACTATCTGCACTCCTGCGGACCATAGAATTGGAGTGCTGGACTCGATTACGGCTACAAAACATGCCTGGAACT
Source organism: Lissotriton vulgaris (assembly GCF_964263255.1). NCBI lineage: Eukaryota > Metazoa > Chordata > Amphibia > Caudata > Salamandridae > Lissotriton > Lissotriton vulgaris. The sequence goes on from NC_141699.1 coordinate 825,990,326, forward strand.
CGTTGCTGAAGGCCAGGGTAGGCGAGTTGATCTACTCCCCCTTAATGGCGGTGGAGTGGATGCAGTGGCTATCACCTATCGAAGAGAAGGGTGTTGCCCGGGCCTTGCAGGGGCTGGGAATTAAGACTGCGGGTGCGCTGTTTGCGGAAGGGAATCTTAAAACTTGGGACCAGATAGCCCAGGGAGTGGATAGCCCAACACTGCTACAGCGGTTCCAGTTTCACAGAGTCCGAAGTGCCTTGACGGACGTACTGGGCCCAGACTTGGATGAGCCGCCAGACCTCCCCGAACTCTCCCATGTCATAGACACTGAATCATCACGACATATGATAGCGCACCTATACAGGGCCATTATCTCACATAGGGCGCAGGAACCCTCGAAGGCCTGCCTCGCCCGGCAGAGTGACCTGGAGATCGCGATAGATGACTCCATGTGGAAATATTGTTGCGTTAACACCAGGAAGCTGTCCCTGAACGGACGCCACAGGTTGATCCATTTCAAATTCTTGCAGAGGGTGTACTACACCCCAGAGCGACTACACCGTTACGGCCTTCGGCAGTCCCCTGAGTGCGAGCGTTGCCATGCACCTGTGGCTGATTTCCTCCACCTGGCGTGGGGGTGCCGCAGGATATATGAGTTCTGGGTAACAGTAATAGCGGAGCTGAGTGAGATACTGAACTATGAACTTCCTGTTGACCCGGCCTTGGCACTGCTGGGCTATTCAAAGTCATTACCGGTGGCATACAGGCGATTGACAGACATGGGTCTATTATTGGCAAGACGCACAATGCTGGATGAGGGGTCCGACGCCAACCAAGAAGCGGTGGGCCAGAGACATGATATACTGCTGCACACAAACAGAACACTATAGTGAACTTCTTCCCCCCCACCAGTCGCCCAAAAAACTTCTGGGGTCTATATAACACCTTTAGGCACACTAGAGAAGACATTGCCGATACGCAGCAGGGAAGGGGTGGAGGGAGCGCAGTAACTTACACACGAGTGAAGGATCTTCATGGCGATATAGTGAGAGGCATTAGATGGTGACCTGTGGGGGTCAGCGGTGGCTGGGTGGAGTATTGATACTTGGCCACACCGTAGAACGATGTCAGCTGTGGCACACACGGGACACTTGCCTGGGGGAGCACTGGGCATACACAGGACATTCCGGGGAGACTATACTCGGAGCGGGGAGTTACGAGCACTGTAGCGACATGTAGCGTGCAATTTGCAGCATGAAGGTCAGCGAACTGGTTGCATAGTTGGGGGGAGGGGGTCTCGGGTTTCTGTATATGGGGGGAGGGGGGAGTTTACCTCAGGAGGGGGGAGTGGTTTTCTTTCAATATAAAATGCACCTTCATTTCTTGATTCTGAGGATAAGGCTTACACGGACCTACTATATCGATAATGTGGACTTTTGCATGACGCTCTGCAATGGTTCCAACTGTTCATTGCGGTTACAATATCTTCTCTTAGGAACCCTTGCACCGCCGTACCCCAGGGTTGATGGCACATGGCTGTGTATTGATAGCCACATGATTGCGGAATGTGTATGTCCTGTTGCACTGCCAGCCCGGGGGGGGGGGGGGTTGTAGGCAGCAAGCCGTGTATGTACCTGTTTGTATTAATAAAGGTGTTTAATAATAAAAAAAAAATACATATAAGGTCCCAAAGGTGAGACCAATTGTATTGCAAGTGCTTGTTCTTCTTGAGTCAGGTGTTTTCAGTAGGTACTGTTTCAAAATAAAAAGTTGGACTTTTGATTTAATGATAAAAATAATGGCATAACCGCTTTGGGACTGTAGTAATTCTAATACCCAACATTTCCTAGTGGGAAATGTGTTTGAGCTCAATGCGGTGATTCCACCCCCTTTAAACCCAGCTGCAAGAAAGTTTTATAAACACCGTACCACTCTCCAGATTAAGGCCCAACTGACCTCCTACTATAAAAAGTCAATGATAGCAGATCCTGACGTTATTACTTCTCCTATCTCTCCTCAGCAGGCCTTGTGCGCACAGTCAAAATAAAGGGACAAGGCCGTTCTGCTCCTTTTCTAGATCTAAAATGAACCATTCGTTCTGGTATATAATATGTAATTGCCAGCTGCTGCTGTGGTGCACCTGTTTTATGTGAGTTAAACCTACTCTGCTGCTGCCTGTGCATATATGGAAACTGTAATTGCAGCAGCCCGTTGTTTGTACTTGTTTTCTCTTTAGTGATGCCAGACCGCTCCATGTTGGCAGCACCTCATGTCTCTGTCCCCAAACTTTCATTTAACAAATCAGTGCCCTGTGGGAGTTGTTCTAAGCCCGAGACTGAAAACTTGGTGTCTTGCCTATAGTGTTCTGGCAACCCTGTCCGTCTGTAGGGGAAGCCAATTCTACCTCTGTCAGGGCCGGTGCTTCAAGGGGGTGGGGATGTTTGGGGTTTTACATTTGAGGGGGAATGTATTTTCAGATGAATAGTTGGGTATAAGTGCTTTCAGTCGGGTATGGTGAGGTGTCTGTCGGATTTCACCTATGATAACTCTAAAAACAAACACATTCTCTCATCTGTTTTGAAAGCCTTAAACATTTATTTTACAAAATATTGCTTCTCTCATTTAGTACTCCTAATCAGTGTTTCTCTCCCTTTCCGCTGCCTCTGATGCCCCTCTCATGAGCCCTGCTTGTCATATAATGTATTTTAACTTTATATGCCAGCATGATGGTCGTAAAATCTGATGCCCCCCCCTCCTCTCCAAATTTTACTCATTCATTTACAAATTAAGCAGTGTGTTTGAGTGAAGCCACTGTATCCAGACCCCAGGTTCTTATTTGGAGAGGTTATTTAACTTAATTTACGTTGCTGCCTGATAAAGCACATTTAACCTTGAAGGCAGTTCTTTAATCCTTTATTTGAATAGAGGTTCCTCTTTTCATGTATTTAAGCCCTTTTATATGTTATTGGTTCCTCTGTCGGAAGTTTGCAGTGGAGTAGTATGAACAGTGTGGGAGTGGAGCCTAGATTTCATTTTATTTTTTTCAGAGAATGGACAATGGATTTGTTTCGCAGATTTCCTCAGATTGTGGTGGAGCTGCTGCCTGGTTTCTTAAAGTTTTGAGACACGAGGTAAATTGTTTGCTCTAAAGACCACAGCAAATTCCCTTTTGTATGCTAGCAAGAGAGAAGAAAACTCACCTAAGGTGTTCTTTTCTGGGAATGTTAGCACACATGTCTGGCCACATGTCTATCGTTTTGGTGGTAAGAATTTTCCATATCTTCAGATTGAATCATGGCTGTACTTTGACTGTGTATGGACAAGCAGGTTTTGTTGTTTTTTCCCCTTCTATTTGGAAAAGCGGATTTTGACGCTGCATGTTTTTTATCTGAGCGAAATAATCTACTTGCTTTGCCAGCACCTACCCATTCCTATAAAACGGGCCGAAATCATCAACTGAGGAACTGTGGATTGAGCATCTTTGTGTCTTTTTTTCATTCTGCACCAAGAGCCATTTGGGTTTGCACAGTGTGCAATAAACAGTTCATTCACTATTTACTGCAAAATAGGGTGGGCGGTTAGTAGTATTAATAGCACTTTTCAGTACTTCTTTTTTTTTTTTTTCTTCTAACGTTAAAAAGCTCTGCCGTTGGTTTATTCCACATTTGCTCCTTGTATGAGGTAATATAAACCCACTTGTGCTTTTGAATTATATATCTCGTAATGTGAGAGATGTCTGAGGACTTTTTGCTTGCACTTGCTTAAAAAAAAATTATAGCCTTGGGTTGTGGTGTAACAAAAAGCACTTCATGCTTGAAGTATTAAGCTGGAATCTAGTCTTCGATTTCAAGGGCCGATCCACCTTTTCAGGTCTTGTTTTGGCGATTTTGAGACTTATGGTTTACAATAAGGGTATTGTAGCCTACCCAAAGCATATCCTTTGTTGGCTTCATTGGTTTGCATTGCTTCTCCCCTCCCACCCACCCCTTGTCTGCGTTGCTCCTCCCCACCCGCCCTCCCCTTGTCTGCGTTGCTCCTCCCCACCTGCCCTCCCCTTGTCTGCGTTGCTCCTCCCCTTGTCTGCGTTGCTCCTCCCCACCCGCCCTCCCCTTGTCTGCGTTGCTCCTCCCCACCCGCCCTCCCCTTGTCTGCGTAGCTTCTCACCTCCCACCCTCCCCTTGTCTTCATTGCTTCTCCCCTCCCACCCTCCCTCCCCTTGTCTGCGTGGCTTCTCCCCTTCCACCCTCCCTCCCCTTGTCTGCATTGCTTCTCCCCTCCCATTGTCTCCGTTGCTTCTCTCCTCCCAACCACCCTTCCCTTGTCTGCGCTGCTCCTCCCCTCCCGCCCTCGCCTTGTCTGCGTTGCTCCTTCCCTCCCGCCCTCGCCTTGTCTGCGTTGATCCTTCCCTCCCGCCCTCGCCTTGTCTGCGTTGCTCCTCCCCTCCCGCCCTCCCCTTGTCTGCCTTGCTCCTCCCCACCCGCCCTCCCCTTGTCTGCGTTGCTCCTCCCCACCCGCCCTCCCCTTGTCTGCGTTGCTCCTCCCCACCCGCCCTCCCCTTGTCTGCGTTGCTCCTCCCCACCTGCCCTCCCCTTGTCTGCGTTGCTCCTCCCCACCTGCCCTCCCCTTGTCTGCGTTGCTCCTCCCCACCTGCCCTCCCCTTGTCTGCGTTGCTCCTCCCCACCTGCCCTCCCCTTGTCTGCGTTGCTCCTCCCCACCCGCCCTCCCCTTGTCTGCGTTGCTCCTCCCCACCCGCCCTCCCCTTGTCTGCCTTGCTCCTCCCCACCCGCCCTCCCCTTGTCTGCCTTGCTCCTCCCCACCCGCCCTCCCCTTGTCTGCGTTGCTCCTCCCCTCCCGCCCTCCCCTTGTCTGTGTTTTTCCTCTCCTCCCACTCTCCTCTTGCCTGCGTTGCTCCTGCCATCCCCTTGTCTGCGTTGCTTCTCCTCTCCCACCCTCCCCTTGTCTGCGTTGCTTCTCCCCTCCCACCCTCCCCTTGTCTGCGTTGCTCCTCCCCTCCCGCCCTCCCCTTGTCTGCGTTGCTCCTCCCCGTCGCCCTCCCCTTGTCTGCGTTGCTTCTCCCCTCCCACCCTCCCCTTGTCTGCGTTGCTTCTCCCCTCCCACCCTCCCCTTGTCTGCGCTGCTCCTCCCCTCCCACCCTCCCCTTGTCTGCGCTGCTCCTCCCCTCCCGCCCTCACCTTGTCTGCGCTGCTCCTCCCCTCCCGCCCTCACCTTGTCTGCGTTGCTCCTCCCCTCCCGCCCTCACCTTGTCTGCGTTGCTCCTCCCCGTCGCCCTCCCCTTGTCTGCGTTGCTTCTCCCCTCCCACCCTCCCCTTGTCTGCGTTGCTTCTCCCCTCCCACCCTCCCCTTGTCTGCGTTGCTTCTCCCCTCCCACCCTCCCCTTGTCTGCGTTGCTTCTCCCCTCCCACCCTCCCCTTGTCTGCGTTGCTTCTCCCCTACCACCCTCCCCTTGTCTGCGTTGCTTCTCCCCTACCACCCTCCCCTTGTCTGCGTTACTTCTCCCCTACCTGCCTCCCCTTGTCTACGTTGCTTCTCCCCTTCCGGTCTCACCTTGTCTGCGCTGCTCCTCCCCTCCCGCCCTCACCTTGTCTGCGCTGCTCCTCCCCTCCCGCCCTCACCTTGTCTGCGTTGCTTCTCCCCACCCTGCCTCCCCTTGTCTGCGTTGCTCCTCCCCACCTGCCCTCCCCTTGTCTGCGTTGCTCCTCCCCACCTGCCCTCCCCTTGTCTGCGTTGCTCCTCCCCACCTGCCCTCCCCTTGTCTGCGTTGCTCCTCCCCACCCGCCCTCCCCTTGTCTGCGTTGCTCCTCCCCACCCGCCCTCCCCTTGTCTGCGTTGCTCCTCCCCACCCGCCCTCCCCTTGTCTGCCTTGCTCCTCCCCACCGACTCTCCCCTTGTCTGCCTTGCTCCTCCCCTCCCTCTCTCCACTTGTCTGTGTTGCTCCTCCCCTCCCGCCCTCCCCTTGTCTGTGTTTTTCCTCTCCTCCCACTCTCCTCTTGCCTGCGTTGCTCCTGCCATCCCCTTGTCTGCGTTGCTTCTCCTCTCCCACCCTCCCCTTGTCTGCGTTGCTTCTCCCCTCCCACCCTCCCCTTGTCTGCGCTGCTCCTCCCCTCCCGCCCTCACCTTGTCTGCGCTGCTCCTCCCCTCCCGCCCTCACCTTGTCTGCGTTGCTCCTCCCCTCCCGCCCTCACCTTGTCTGCGTTGCTCCTCCCCGTCGCCCTCCCCTTGTCTGCGTTGCTCCTCCCCGTCGCCCTCCCCTTGTCTGCGTTGCTTCTCCCCTCCCACCCTCCCCTTGTCTGCGTTGCTTCTCCCCTCCCACCCTCCCCTTGTCTGCGTTGCTTCTCCCCTCCCCTTGTCTGCGTTGCTTCTCCCCTCCCCTTGTCTGCGTTGCTTCTCCCCTACCACCCTCCCCTTGTCTGCGTTACTTCTCCCCTACCTGCCTCCCCTTGTCTACATTGCTTCTCCCCTTCCGGTCTCACCTTGTCTGCGCTGCTCCTCCCCTCCCGCCCTCACCTTGTCTGCGCTGCTCCTCCCCTCCCGCCCTCACCTTGTCTGCGTTGCTTCTCCCCTACCTGCCTCCCCTTGTCTGCGTTGCTTCTCCCATACCTGCCTCCCCTTGTCTGCACTGCTCCTCCCCTCCCGCCCTCACCTTGTCTGCGCTGCTCCTCCCCTCCCGCCCTCCCCTTGTCTGCGTTGCTCCTCCCCACCCGCCCTCCCCTTGTCTGCGTTGCTCCTCCCCACCTGCCCTCGCCTTTTCTGCGTTGCTCCTCCCCTCCCGCCCTCGCCTTTTCTGCGTTGCTCCTCCCCTCCCGCTCTCGCCTTTTCTGCGTTGCTCCTCCCCTCCCGCCCTCGCCTTTTCTGCGTTGCTCCTCCCCTCCCGCCCTCGCCTTGTCTGCGTTGCTCCTCCCCTCCCGCCTTTTCTGCGTTGCTCCTCCCCTCCCGCCCTCGCCTTGTCCCTGTTGCCCCCCTAACCGCCATAAGAAAGAAAGCACCATGACCTGACCATCCGTGTCATAGTGCTTGTTATCCATGTTGCTTCTTCCCTCCCCCTCCTGTCATCGGTGTTGCTTCTTCCCTCCTAGATTTCTGTTGACCCCCTTGCCATCATAGGAAAAAAACAGTATGATGGCTGTGCCATAGCACTTTTGTTTTCTCCTGCTGTTCGTTCCCATCCACCTTTCCGTTGTCCATGTTGCCCGCCCACCCACCGTTGGGGAAAAAAGCTCTATGATGCTGCTGGGCCAGGCTGTGTCAGTATTTTCTTATGTCCTACAGTATGGGGCTTCGTCCCGCCTCTGTCTTCCATTTGCTAGCTCCATAAATGGAGGCTAGCCATTGGAAGAGATTGGCTGTCAGTCACTATTTCCCGTCGGAACGCGATTCGGGGGTGTTTCCGTGTCTTTTTTTAAGTCCCGCCCTATCCTCTTCCCATTGGCTGGAATTTTACCTTCCAGCCAATGGGAAGGGGAGACAACGAAAAACACGCCCCCGAATCCCTACAGGGCGCGCTGTGCTTTCGCTTGTTGTTTATTTATTATCCACGCCTCGAGCCGTCCTTTCACGCACCCGGAGCGAGTCAAATGGCAACACGCAAACAATCCGCAGTAATAATAATAATAATAATACGGATAATGCTCAAACAAAAATAGTGACTGAGATGCCTAATATCGGTGTTTGGGCATTTGCAACGCTGTGCGTTCCATTGAGAAAAGAATGTGCGTGCATTAAATATCCATGTTCTCATGTATGGTTCCCATGATGTTAGTCCTACAGTTCTGACGCCACTTGTTTTTCTCTGCTCTTCTCATCTCCTCTTCGGGGGATTAGTAGTCACCAAAGCAGGCAGTGCCATGACATCAGCCGAGGGCAGGCGCTGAAATATTAATGCGCTCCGAGAAGCGTGCATCTTTAGAGGCATCAGCGGCGCGGGCTCCTCTGGCATCTGGGGCTCCGTGGACTCCATTGAGGGGTGGAGGGTCTCGGTGTGCGCGTGGAGCTCCGACCCTGCCTCAAACGAGCAGGCGCGTGAGGACGCAGATCCCGGTGGTCTCTGCCAGTGGCCCGGTGGTCTCTGCCAGTGGCCCGGTGATCTCTGCCAGTGGCCCGGTGGTCTCTGCCAGTGGCCCGGTGCCGGTGGTCTCTGCCAGTGGCCCCTCATTCACCACCTCAGAGGGCATCAAAAAGTTGCTGCTGTGGACTGCGGAGCAACCTGGGGGCGGAGGGATGGCAGACAAAGCTGCTCCTCGCACGGGCCTGTGAGTTATTGTGAAAGGCGAGCCAGCAGGCTCATGCAACGGGGAGGGGGCTTCAGAGCGCGGACCCCGAGGCGCAGAGGAGGTGGCGGGGTGCCCACGTCTGGCCCAAGATTGGGGGCACGGGGACCTGTCCGCTATCGTCGGGAGCCCAGGGCAGCCTGTTGGAGTCTCGCTTGCACGAGCAGGTGCTGCGCCGAGGGAGTCCTGCTCAGGTCAGGCTAAAGTTCTCCGCAGCTCTCCCGCGGCGGTTGTTTTACTCTACGAGATAAGGAGGGTCACAGCAGAGTCCCCAGGAGCCGACAGCATAGCGCTCAATACCACCTGCAAGCAGCCCCAGCACGACTTCCCCAGAGACTCGAGGTAAGAAAGTTTTAGCCTCTCTCGCCTTCTCCGCTTGGTAGCGGGCACTGTGCCTCTCTGGTCCATCTGAAGCGATGCCACAGATGCGTGGCTCATCTGTGCTCTTGGACACAGATCCAGCCCTCCTGCTCACCCCGGCCAAGTTAACTTAGCCTTTCATTCTTTTTAGTTTGATAAAATCAGTACCACTGAATTAGATATACAGCCGCAAGTTACTCTTCCGGGAAGAACATGCGCCATACAATTGCACGACATCTTATGTCATGAGACTACAAGTCAGGGGATGTAAAATGCTGTTGGCTAATTGTCACCTGGTTGCAGGTCACCACAAGTCAAGGGTCAATTGGCAGCTATGAACCATGCTGCCAAGGGGTGATGAGACAAATTGAAGCCATGCTTCGCCTATTAAGTTTGGGTGGCAACTTTTTCTGGCGGATGGGGGTCACTTCTGCAGTTTGACAATCAGGTGTCCTAAAACTGTTCTACAAGGTGCCACAATCTACAATGTTGGAATAACAAGTCCTGAGACCTAACTACTGAAAATGTATTTCCGTAAGTTTATATTGATTGCAAGAATGGTAGAGGACAGCTGTTATCACAGTTAGACCAGAATGCATTCATTTTTTTCTCTCCCAAAAACGCCTCTTTCACAGGTTTATGTGACTATAGTTCGTAGTCTGGAATAGACACGGGAAGCAGAAATAAAATATTGCGCATAACTTCCCCATTTTTTTTTAAAGTCGGGAGTGCGCCCCAGACTCAAGACACGCGCGGATTGTGCTCCTGTGCATACTCACACTCAGCAACGACGACTGGTACTTCAAACGACAGCGAGTCACAGGGATTTCTTTATATATATTTTATTGGTATTTGCAAACGATGCCCAAGGGCTTAGAGTGGTGATGCTTTTCATAGCTATTTAGATGAAAGTGCATCAGTTTCAAGATTCGGCATCAGGGATAAAGTCAACACGTGGGGGGACATGCGCCTACCAATGCCAGGGAGGCGCGGGCAGACTGAAGTTCGCTTGAGAGTAGGGAGACACTGAGCACTCGGCCGTGCTGGGCACAGCGTGGGTACTATAGGACCAGGGGTGAAAAGTCCTTGCCGATGAATTTCAAACACCAAGCACCTAGAAGCAGAACTCCATCAAACAGTGAACTGAAAAACTGTGGACCGGAGTACAGCCCAGAGGAATTACCAATTTCTGAGGTTCATTCAAGCATTCCTCCGATCACTTCTTTCTCGACGCAGGCCATGTGCATTTTCATTAGGGAACGTTCAGTGATTGGCAAACTCTGAGAGCATTGCCAACGTTCCGAATTTAGCGGTCTAGCGCCGGTATGAGGCGTTTGTTTCTGACCCGGTGCATAACATTGTTTTCAGAAGTGCACGTCAATCCTCTAGGCGCTTGGGTTTGGCGGGTGGTACTATGCAAATATTTTCACTCCCTCGCCGGACCGGGCACTCCAAAGCCTGACGTCTGCCTGTAGCTGCAGCGCTCATTACTAGCACCACTAGCCGCGTTGACTAGCAGACACAAACCCTGGAAGGAACTTCTTCACACTATCCGCCTTCTCTCTCCCCCCCCCCCCCCCTCCCCCAACACACTCATGGAGTGCACGAGCTCTTTAGCAGCATCTTTTCGACTTTTCAGACGAAGGGTTTCTGATGGTAAAACAAGGAAGTTTGCCTCGCCGTGATCTGCTAGAATCGAGGTGAGTGCGCGCTCTGGGTGCTGCCAGTGAGGGGAATCGGCACTCATTCTTCGGGGGCCTAACTTCATTTTCTAATTGAAATGTGTACAAGATACAGAAATGACGAAAAGGTAGAAAGAAGGAATAAGAGGAAACTGTGACAGAAGGAGAAAACAGAGATGACAAAGCTGACAAGAGATAGATACAAAGAGAGGAAGTGTAGAGTGGGGAAGAGGCAGCAGGAGGAGGGAACACTATCAGGCAACCTTGATATTTGGTATTGTGGCATTCGAAAGTGCTGGCGGTGTCCTCAGAAAATCTGTTGATCTACAATTAAGCACTGGTGCTGTTAAAGTGGAAAGGCAGCTCTGTTGGCTGCCTGCAAAAAACTGTTCAAAACAGCCCATGACTGTAGAATAGGGAATTCATTATTGGATCACGCCACGGCACCCCGCTCAGAAGCAGACACCCTGTCCAGCAGTCTCCCGGGAACGGCCAGAGGGGCAGAATAGTTTGTCCAGTCCCTTGCCCAAGGTAATGGATATTCCCCTCAACTTTACAACATTGCCAGCTTCAGGAGGGCACATATATGATATCCTAATGGCCATGCTTCTGAGATACAAGCCTTTGACAGTAGAAAGGACAGTCAGCCTGCTTTACTTTAAACAGTAGGCTCTGTCTACCGAACTCCAGTGGGGCAACAAGGTGCTCCCTAAGAAGGGGCTCCTGGACTGTGTTGAAATGCTGTATCAGTAAGTGAGATGGAATCGGCCCGGACTGCTTCAAGAAGCTGTGTCCGGAACCTTAAACCAGCAAAAAGCAGAAAGAATTGGTCCAGGACTAGTAAGATCTAAGAAACAAGCATCCCAATGGCAACTGAAAGTTAGTAATACATTGCAAACAGGTCCTCAGTCATCACTGTACCATGGCCACATTAGCACATTCAATGGGACTCTAATTGGAATTTTGTCAGTCTAAGAGTGTGGATGAGTGGTGTAGGTACCCTCCTGTACATAGTGAGATCAAAATCCTTCCCCAAATGTTCTCCTCTGGTTGATTCAATCTTTTGCATATATGTGTTTTAACATTTAACTGTATTTGCCCAATTCCCTTTGGAGACACCACTTCCACTACATCGCGATGAAATATGGGTGTGACCTTCTCCATTTCTCACTCTGCACACTATTTTAACAGTAGTATTTTCACATGTATATACTAGGTGGGACCGTCCCATAGAAACGTTTGTGAAAAGCTACAAGTTAGTGACTGTTCACTGAATGTTACACACACTCACTCACTCACTCACTCACTCACTCACTCACTCACTCACTCACTCACTCTTGGGGTTTTGTATATCTTTACTGTTTGAGATTCAAGAAAAGCCATACAATATAAAACGCGAATCATAAAAACACAAACAACATTAAAATGGCGTTATCATATTAAAATACCATACAAGTAACACTGTTTTGTTATTTACAAGTCTTTTTCCCTAATGAGCTACATCAAATGACATCCTTCGTCTTAAATATCGCCAGTTCTAAAACTCGTGCGATCAACACGATAACAAATCTACAAGGACTAGCGTTCTGTCTATAATTATACAAAATACAATAAGATTAAACTAGTGAGCAAAAACATCTTATGGCTGCCCTTGCCCGTGCGAGCTGGATAATAGAGTGCAGTACTTGTATGTATATCAGTGTAATTCATTAACTGAGTACAAAAAAATGGACAATAAAATTGAATATGAAGGCCTGTTTAAAAGGTGTGCAAAATACTGTTAACTTTAAATAGACGAAGGTGGTTTCACTAGGCACACAGCTGTTCAAATAAACTATCAAAGTAATTATTGCAATACTCTTGTAACTTGATCAATTCAGGTGAGCGCCCCGACCCAATAAATACATGATCAACAGACAGACGAATGACAAAGTCAATAGGCTGTTGCTCGCTTTATATAACCATACAGAGATGGAGTAAAAGTGCACGATAATCCTGATACTAACCTTAATCAATGATGTAACCCGCCCAATAAATGCAGAACTCTAAATATTGCCTCATATTTCCTTATTTAAAAGCAAAAAATACGAGCGATCAGGGATTGCACATGCTGCAGGACTGCAAGATTCACCCACATATTACAGGCATAGCACAAGCTGCTGCAGTGCAAGCTTCTCTCACACACGGTATACGTGCAACCTGAGGATTAGCAGTTAAGCATCCCTCACAGCGATGTTTCAGAAGCAGAAAACGGGGCAGGGGAGCCTATATGGATGTGTTTCAAAATGGGCATCTGTTCAACTGGTCTGACAAAACTAACTGCCAGAAAAATGTATGCAAGTCCACAGCTTGTGTTTGAACGCAGTGGTGGTAACTGGGGAAATGCTTAAGACCAGTCATGCAGCAAGAGACAATTTATGTCTTCCCCCAGTAAAGGATTAACAACTGGTATCGGAATATACCTATAGGGTCTTCTTTTTCTGTGCACAAAACCATATGCTGGTACTTGCCAAGCTACTTCATGCATTTTCTTTTGAAAAACGCTCTTTCTAAAAGTTGGACTGTGGAAATTTATACCCCACATTACTCACTCACAAAACCAGGCCCCAGTTACCTGTTGTGCTGAGATAAAGGACTTGAATTATCATTATTGCCACTGATCAGACTGCCATCTTGCAAGCATCACTATATCAATGCCATGTGAGAACAAAAGACCCATCTTTGAGAAACCCTAACTTATTTAAAAAAAACTCTGAGCTTTCCAGATCTTGGGAGAGGCAAGATGGCCGCCGAGACGCCGTAGTGGATGGTCGCACCCTGTAACCCTCCTGACTGGGAAGATGAGGTGTACTACGTGCTCATATGCTTAGATTGCAGACTTAAAGATTTGCAGAATCACCGATCTACTACCAAGCTAAGTTGATTTAATCTAATCTGCTGCGGAAAATTTGCCTTTCTTACTGGGAGAAAAGAGCACTTGATACTGATAAAAAGCGATGCCGAGAGAACTCACTGGCTTTCTTTTTTTGATATGTGACTTTCCACAAGAGAAAAAGTGGGCTCTGCAGAAATATCTGCACAGACACTGTTCAGCTTTGATTTCCCGTTCGCCCCTACCTGGAAGTCGCTATTGGAAAGTTGCTTCAAAATCTATGGCTACAAAACCTGCACTTTACTCGAGGAAGAATCGTGACCGAGACGATTGGAGCCGTGACTCCGAGGTGGAGGAGGATATGGATAACCTCGGGGCCCCAGCGCTTAATTTAAGAGGGAAAGCACGATCTAAAGCGCAGCAAAGGCGAGAAGCGGCAAAGGAAAATAAATTAAAGAAAATACGTGAAAAAGAGGAAGGAGGGAAAAAAAAGAACGTGACTGTCCCAGCGTCAGCTATTGTAAGGAGAAGAGAGGAAGCAAAACTCAGCGCTGGGGAGGTACTTGGAAAGGAAACTGCACTCCGCCAGATGACCATAGTTGAGACTTTTTTGCCCGCAGCAACACCAGTAACGACTGACCAAACAACTTTGCAGTTGAATCTGCCACAGGGAGTGAGAGTCCCCACGCTGGTGAGTCTGTGCAGGATGTTGCAGCCTGCTGTGGAGAGGGAACCGTTTGAACAGGCAGGAGCAGATGGGGATGGTACCTGCACGCTCGAGGTACAGCCTCTAACTGAAGTTACAGAGGCAGCAGAAGGCGGAGACTTTTCTACTGCTGTGGAAGTGGGCGGACCCAAGCTCTTAAAGGAGAAAGCCACATTTCATTTGGCACCAGTGGTATCTGGAGTTAAAGGGCCAGGCGCAGAACAAAGCCTGGTGGAGGATACTGTTGTAGAAAAAAGTAATTCTGAGGCTGCAACTAACTTAATTGAAACAGAGCTAAGGGTTGATAAAGATATTAACTTGGATTCAATTAATAAGAGGGATGCAAGCACACGCAAATTACCTGATGCACTCCCTGCCTCTCTCAGTGATGAGGTTTTTTCACTGGTAATGACGAGGCGGATGATGAGGAAAGTATGAATGGAAGTCTGGGATCAACGACAGACACGGAGTCAGAGACGGAGAGTTCAGATGATGAAACAGTGAATACTGACACGGGAAGTAATGAGACTGTATCAGGGACTGACTCTGAAAACTCCTCAACTCCTATCAGTAGTGAGATAGAACCTATTGATAAAGAATATAAGGATTCAATTAAAAAAACATTGCAAAAAGACGTCTCTTCTAGATCAAAGACAAATCCTGAGGGCAGTATCAGATCTGTGGAAAAAATTAAAACTAAGAGCAAAAAAAAGAAGTCAAGCAAACGAAAAGGGAAATCTAGACAACAGAGATTGTCAAAGGAACGCAGAGGCAATATGAAAACAGTAGTAAAAAAACTAAATTTGGATAAGATGGCAGAGAACTCTGGAATACCGGCAGATGAGTTTGTAAATGGTGAAACTCTGGACTCTGCGGACCGTGGAGCGGATGGTGGTATGTCTAATTTTGAAGTTTTATTTACAACATTAAAACAAATGCAGAGTGAGGCTCACATTGAGAGCCAAAAAGCAAAGCGCAGGGGTAAACAGGCGAATAGGAAAATACAATCCTCCTTGCGTAAGGTCAGCAGGTTGTATGAGGAGATGGCTGAGAGAGTCTCTGAAGTAGAGACTAGAACCGGGAAATTAGAAGATGATATGGTCAAAGTGAAGGATGACAGAAAAGAACAAGATAAGACTACGGCCGACATGTTATGGAAACTCGAGGAATTTGAGAACAGACAAAGACGCAACAATGTTCGCCTGATTGGAATACAGGAAGGGAAAGAAGGAAGTGATGTTCGGGGGTATGTTGTTGACTTATTAAAGGGTGCCCTCCCAGAGTTGTCTACATGGGATCTTGACCATGAAATACAAAGGGCGCATCGTTTTCCTCTGATCCAGAAAGCAGCGCAGAGTAAGCCTCGCGCAATACTTCTATACGTGGGGAATTTTCTTCTGCGAGAAGAGATAATTAACAAAGCAAAGCCCCAAGCTAAATGCAAATACAACGGCGTAGAGTTCTTTGCACGTCCTGACTTTTGCCACACCACTGTGGAAAGAAGGTGGAGGATGAGGCAGCTCATTACCCCATTTCAAAACATAGGTTGTGAGGCTTACCTTCTGTATCCCGCTCGTTTGAAGATTGGAGTAAATGGGAACTTTAAAATTTTCTACTCTGAGATACTTGCACAAGAATATCTTAACTTTCTGCAAGACCAACGGAAAACAAGGCACAAGGAGAATGTTGAGAATAATGATCATGCAGTAGCTCTTAGGGATATTCCCCAAAAGAAACGAAGATAAATATAATATGGAAAATAGAGACTGTGTAAAGTAATTTTTGGGGACGAAAGCTACATATGAGGACTTATTTAAAATAATAGAGGAAACTGTTTGCTCAAGGTCTATGAAAAATGTATTTGATGTTTTACTCCTCTTTATCGGATGGTTTTCTTGAGTTGTAGCTTTTTCTGCTTCAATAAGTAAAGATTGGTATGAATATAAGAAGAATTGGGGTAGAGGTTGAGCACGAATAGGGGTGGTATTTGTTGGACATACACTGAGCACAGTAAGATGAAGGGAAAGTTAGGGGGGTGTACGGGTTTGACATCCAGGAGGCAAAAGTCGGCCAGACATAGGTCCGTTGGACCTATTTGCCTGTAGGGGGGGGGGTGGGACTCTGAGGGTGGGCAGTCTGGGGTGGGGTTGGGGATGGGCAGGGAAATGGACAGGTCACAAAGGTACAAGACACTTAAGAGGATTTGACAAAAGTAATTTGTATCAACTGTATGATATGGGTAGTGACACTGAAGATGTGGAAGACAATATTGAAATTAACAGGGAAGTCTATTTATGCAGTGTGCTAGGCCTAGTATTGTATATCGTTTCTAGAACATTAAATAAAAGCAAGCAGATAGGGTCTGAAGAGAACTGGCTGGGGAAAAAAAATAAAATGAAAAATGTCTATTAGATTAGTGACATGGAATGTATGCGGCCTAAATGATGTAACGAAAAGGCAGAAGATAGGAATACGGCTACGGCAAATGAACGTAGATTTTGTGTTTCTTCAGGAGACACATGTAATGAGTACCCATGAGATATATCTTAATCAGCTGGGGTTTCAATTAATAGTTGCTTCTAAACAAGGAGTTAAACAGAGAGGGGTAGCGATTCTATCGAGGAATAAAAATGTAGTAACAAGGAGAAAGTTAAGAGATAATTGGGGGAGATGGGCGATGGTTGAGGTACTATTAGGGGGGGTGTGGACAACATTAGTTGCAGCATATGGTTCTACACAGGACGATCCAGAAATTCTGCAATTTTTGGATTCTGAGTTGGCAGACTGGGCCCCTCGAGTTATTATAGGTGGAGACTTAAATATTGACGGAGCGGAGGGTCTAGGATCAGGCTCAATAAGACAGTATAAGGGGAGGAAAAAAAAGGTTTACAAGGCCCTTACTGATCTTTTAGAAAATAATACATTGCGAGATGTCTGGGGGTCAATCAGATCGAAACTACTCGGTTATACATATTATTCAGCACCGCATCAGATATGCGTTAGGCTGGATTACTTCCTGGTTTCCAATGATTTAATTAGTATAGTGGAAATTGATAGACTTCCTCGGATACTTAGTGACCACAATCCCCTAATCCTAACGATAAAGCAGAGTGGGGGAACAACAATAAGAAGGGGGTGGACATTCGAAAGGGGATTGCTTTTAGATGATGACTATATAAAACATATGTCTAAATGGATTACTGAATTCTTTGAATATAATAGAGGAACTGCTGCAGTTGGCATAGTATGGGATGCCTTTAAGGCAGGAGCACGCGGTGAAACGTGTAGTTATAGCGCCTTCAAGAGGAAAACAGAAAGACTGCGATATAAGGAGAAAGAGGGAAAAGTACTGGAGGCAGAAGAACAACTTAATAACTGTGTAATAAGGGGAGAGACGACTGAACAATTCGTAATAGAATTACTGAAGGTGAAAAGTGAGGCAGAGGAAGAACTTGCTAATAGAGCCGCAAAGCAATATACAATCAGAAGGGAGAGATGTTACGAGTTCAGTGAGAAAATAGGGCGAGTCCTTGCTATACGAACCAGACAGATAGCGGCGGCAGGGACGATTAAGGAAATAAAGGATGAAAAGGGACAACTACATTCAGATCCAGAAGAAATTCGGGAGGTCTTTAGGAAGTTTTACCAATTTTTATATGATGAGAAAGATCCCAGTAGTATCGATAGAATAAATGAATATCTCCAGAACATTGAGGTAAAAACTATATCCCCTGAAGATGCAGAGGAATTAGAGACCGTGTTGGACGAAATTGAGATTAAAGAAGCAATGACTGCTCTACCCTCGGGGAAGGCTGCTGGACCTGATCAGCTACCGATTGAGTTTTATAAAACTTTCTGGGGATGTTTAGGTAATAATTTAACTCAAATGTTTCAAGCTGCACAAAGTGGGGTATCCATTCCCAAATCCTGGAGCGGGGCAGATATAGTATTAATTTAAAAAAAAGAAAAGCCTCCGAATGAACCAGGGTCGTACCGCCCAATAACATTGATGAATAATGACACCAAAATGTATTCGAAGGCACTGGCTGCAAGATTTGCAAGAATTATAAGTAACCTGGTTAGTGATAACCAACATGGGTTTATTCCTGGTAGAGGGACAACTCACCATATTAGAAAAGTTATAACTTTATTTGATGTGGCGGAAGTAGCAGGAGACCCGATGGCAGTTATGCTTTTGGATGCGGAAAAAGCATTTGATCGGGTCTCCTGGCAGTATTTGTGGCAGACCCTAGCTAGAGTTGGGATTAGAGGAGGCTATTTGAAAGCAATTCAGACTCTATATATGGATCCAGGTGCAGCATTAAGGATAAACGGGGGTATAACTGGTCAATTTAAAATCAAGGGAGGAACTCGCCAGGGATGTCCTTTCTCTCCCCTGCTATTTGCCATCTATATGGATCCCTTAATACGGAAGATAGAATCAGCACCAGAGATCACCCCAGTCAATACAGCTCTTGGGCCATGCAAGATATTAGCCTATGCTGACGACGTTGCGGTGATAACACCTTGCCCTACGGAAGCAACTACATTTGTAGAGGCCGAGGCCTTAAGATTTGGACAAGTCTCAGGGTACTCATTGAACGCGTCTAAAACCCAGATTATTAAAAATTCTTTTACACCTTGTGAAGATAGAAGAGTAGTGCCGGCAGGGAAATACCTCGGAATTAATATTATGTATAATTTAGATAGTTTGGTGGATAATAATATTGCCCCAGTAATCGAAAAGGCAAGAAAAGATTTGGATCGTTATGAGAACTTACATTTATCATTAGTTGGGCGAGTTAATATTATTAAAATGCTGATCTTACCCAAACTGTTGTATCTTTTTAGGGCAATCCCTCTTCTAATTGAAAATAAGTGGTTTAAAATTTGCGAAAGTATGGTAAATCGTTTTATTTGGGCTAGAGGTAAAACCCGGAGGGCATTGAGGTATATGTCCCTTCCCAGGGAGAGAGGGGGGTGGTCACTGCCGGATCTAAAGGTATATTATTGGGCTGCAGCAATACAAGGAATGGTTGGATTAATTGGGGGGGCTGAGATGGATGGATGGGATAAGACAGGCTCGCTGGCTATATATGGTTTAGCTCTGGGTACAAATGCTGAAAATATTTTTTTAAGATTTACTGATGGAAGTTACTTTAAAAGAACACGTTTCAAGATAATTATGGCGGCCTACAGCATATGGAAAGGATTTTCCAAAAAAGTTGGAATAGGGAAATATAGTGTATATACTAGATTCAAAAATAATCCCTCATTACCTAGGGCTGTGTTCTCAGGAATGGTATACGAGGAATGGGAGAGTCGAGGTATAAGAATGATTGGTGATATGTGGGATGATAATGGCATCTTACAATTTATAGATTTGAAAAACAAGTATATGTTAAACACAAATCATTTCTTTAAATACCTTCAAATAAGGAGTTGTATAATAAATAAAAAAGGGGGAGCTCTAGGCTTTGGGAGGAGTATAATGATGGATCTCATACAGAAAGGTAATGACTGTACTATAAAAAGATTTTATTTAGAAATGACAAAGTTAAAAAAGGATGATCTTGACAAATGGATAATTAAATGGTCCTCAGATTTAGATATAGCTAGACAAGGAGATATTTTCTCTGAATCACTTGAGATGGGATGTAAATTACTATGCTCAGCGTCTCTTCAGGCCCAGCACTACAAGAGCCTGTATCACCTGTATTATACGCCATGGAAAATTGCTCAATGGGGGGCTGTGTCGGGCATCTCGTGTTTTAGATGTGGCAGTATGGAGGCCAATTTGTTACATATTTTCTCTACTTGTCCACACTTAGATAAGATAAAACAAGATATCTGGAATTTTTTCCGGAATGCCTTAGACACAACAATAGAGTTGGACTCAGCAACTATTTTGTTGGGAATATCCCCCAACGGACAAATTAATTGTAAATATTTTCTGTTTGTAGCAATGTCGATTTTTAGACTGCTTGTGGCCTCAACTTGGTTAGATCCAAATCCTCCCACGTATCATCAATGGCTAGGAAAAACTTTGTCAATACAAAAATTGGAAACAGCTATTTACTCTAGGAAAGGGAGAAAGGGTAAAAAGCTGGGTATACAAATCTGGGGTCCTTTGATTCAATGGAAGGCTGGAACTGAATAAGGTATTTTGAGGAATGGATGTATTATGGAATGTTAACATATATTATTTGTATCCGTATATATTATGATAGGATCTGTATGTAGTATGTATATTGTAATATTTCACTTTCCCTTTTTCTTTTGAATATGTAGTTGAGTATGTGGCTGCCTTATGAAACTTATTGTGCCTTGTCCATGTAATGGGGGAGGGGGGGGAAATAAAATGTGGGGAAAAAATTTATCAATAAAAATATTTAAAAAAATAAAATAAAAATAAAAAACTCTGTTGAAATATGTAAACGAGGCACTTGCTTAAATTACACATTTTTAAGTAATGGCTTTAGGTTGTAGGGTCCATTGTGGTGTGTGTATGTGTTAGGCTATGTGGTGGCAGGGTAGTAGTGGATCTGTTAGTGATGGGAATGGAAGGAAATATTTAGTCAGATGTACATATGTTCTGTAGAATGTGCAGGTATAAGGTAGCATATTTAGTGGTGTGTGAGGTGGTGTATTAGAGTGTGTTTTATATTACATAAAAACAATTTGTTTGAGAAGGTGTTCTGAAGGGGAGCACATCCAAATCTTGGTATGTCTAGGTACTGCAGATGACTTGTATCAAACAAGGGTTCCCTGTATGAACTAATGAAAGTAAACCCCTAGGTCAGGGAAAAACACAGTGTAAGGAACAACCTAGGCGGAAACAGTGGATTGCCTACACAATGGTAACAGGACAAAGACTAAAAATGAACAGCTTCCAATTAATTACTTCATTTTATTAAACAGTTTGTTATATATTTCATAAAGCAGACAATAACACATATATCACAAAGCAACATTTAAAAATACATTTCTAAAAAATGAACATGAATATAAAATTGAATAACATGAATAAATCTTTTACAATGAGGAAAAGTTGTGTGTCGACGCGTTTCGGCGGCCAGCGCCTTTCTCAAGACAAAATACAACCTTCTATAACTAGATCGAAATGGTCATGACGGTCGTTGTCAGGAACTAAAGATTCTGTTCGGTTCTTGATGGATAAGATTCACGTGTTCAAGTCGATAGAGTTCTAATATAGCAGGTCCTTATTTCTTATTTTAGAGTAATATTTGTATATGTTTCAGTCTTTAATGGAACGAGAACTAGGTAAAATAACCTGATATAAAACAAAAGTTTTCGTCGCCTCCACAGGATGTTATAAGCTTAATTTAACCACTTGTATTTCAACATCGCCTACGCGAGCATTTTATGAGCTTATAAATGCTTGTCGGCGGTGTGTTGAAGATTCAGAAACTACGCTGGACTCGGTATAAAATTATTATTGCAGCGCGGTACTTATTGCTTAACTGTTCTGGATTTTCAAAGTGGCGTATTCCTATTTTGCAGGGTGCCGAAGATGTGAACACCTGGTCAGTGCCTAAAACTTTAATACTTTGAATTTAGGCGTGTGGAGGCGAACATCTATCTCGAACGCGTTTCCGTGATAAAGGAACTGCAGATGTTCATAGGCACTTCAGCCGTGCAGGCGTTAGGAAATATCGTACTCCGAATAATTATTTGATGCACAGCAGACAGACGTTTAAATCCTATGAGAAGTAGAGCGGATCATTTATACACTGCTAGAAAAGTGTTATCTAGATAAATATTTCACGATATTGGCAAAAATAAGTGTATGCAGTTTGATAGTGACTCTCGTACCATTTTAGTTAATTGTGGCAGATGTGGCCAGAAATGGACACTGTCTCAAGGCCCAAGTCTCCAGCAATAAGCCTATTGTGTGCTCCAGATGGGGACACAGCGTTCCACCGGACTCCTCAGGACTGGAAACAATACTACAATTGAGACCCCCAAAACTGGATAAAACTCTACATGATACCCTACTACAGGTGATGACACCAGAATTGAGCAGTACACTCCATGTGGAACCTCCAAAATTGTACACCATTCTATAGGTGAGGCCTCTACAATCCAGTACACTTTCAATGAAGCTCTGGAGCTGAAAACCATACTCCAAATAATGTCCTACCACACTTGGCTCACTGTCCAGGTGACCGTACCTCCCAGATGACATAAAATTGAGTCTTCCAAACCTGAACACAATACTTTCACCCTTTCATAACTGGGCACATTACTTCAAGGGAGTCTTTTTAAAGCAGATGTGATATGCCAGATGAGACCGCCAGAAGTGGACACAGTGCTCCAGCAATTCCATGCAAGAGCCAGACTTCTATTCTCCTCACTTTAAAGAGCGCATGGAGTTTAGGAACTCTGTTCCAGCCCCAGAATCACCATCTCACTCTATGCTAAACTTGAACTCTAGTGCCGTATTTTAAGGAGAAAGAACTGCCTGATGCTGGGGCTTGATCTTGTGGGCTACTTGGGCAAGTGCTGGAGTGACCAGACAGCCATCCTACTCTCCATAGAGTGTCACTGGTCTTTCTTGATAGCTGTGAACCTCTTCTTGAGGCTAGTTAGGTGTCCTGCTGAGTAGAAGTGGTTCTAATTTTATTTTTTATAATTTTTTAGCCGCATGCGCGCTAGCGGTTTTCCCGCTGGCTTCATTTTGATCTTAGAACATTTGTTGTGAGGACAGCAAGAGTGGCCCCTCCCAGAAAACCCATGTCGATTGTAAGATTAATGCGAGCTTTCACAGTGGGGATTACCCTAATCACTTCCTGTGCAGCCGGGAGAGCCTGTGTGTGACTTCCAAACAGAGGACAGGGTGGGCACACCCCTACTGCCCCTCAGCCCCACCTCCCCCCCCCCCCAAGGGGATACAAAGGGGTCATATTAAAAAACATTAGCGGGGCAGCTAGCAGCAACCCCCATCCACCGGACCCCACCCCTGACTGGGATTGGTGGGCTGACTGCATGAAATACTCTGTCTCTCTCGTGTCACATCAACATTTGGCTTGCAGGAGCCGGACAACGAAGACCCATATATAGGAGCAGCCCCAGAGAAAACAAGCATTTGCAATATAATAGGTCTCGCATTTACGCTAGTTCAAGCTATTGCCATTGTAAATAACAATGCCTTTTATTTATGTTTTAAAAACCAAATTATAAATAAAAGGCATTGTCATTTACAATGCCAATAGTTAAAACTCGCGTAAATGCGAGACATCAATCTGTGCAACCATTCAACAACAACTGGTTCAAATATGTTATCTCAATGTTTCAAGCTTTATTACAACTGTAACAAAAAGATGTTAATATTTGACATATGTTCTTGGATTTTCGTCACAATAAAATACACTGAACATAATCTTCACAAATGTTATTTACAAAAAGTTGAAGCTATTGCCATTATAAATTACAATAACTTTTATTTAAGTATTTATTATTAAAAAAAAAAAAAAAAAATTTATTTGAAATATCAATACATGTAAGTCACGTAAATACAACACATATTGCATTACAAATGCTATAGGTGTCACATTTGCGAGAGTTATAACTATTGGCATTGTAAATGACAAAGCTATTAATTTCGCTATTTTCAAAAACAAAACATAAATAAAAAATGTGTCATTTACAATACCAATAGCTCAAACTTTCCTAATACGAGACCTATTGCATTGCAAATGCTTGTTTTATATAGTGCAAGCCAGGCCTAGTGCTTTACACAAGAACAGTGCTTTACATCTGCTTTACATAAGAACAGTTTCAGACTTCTTACCAGCAGTTTGCTTAAGAAGAGTTTCAAAGCACAGATGGGGTTGACTTACTTGTATGCCTAGCCTCTTGATGGGGGGAAGGGGTGTTTGC
This sequence comes from Lissotriton vulgaris, assembly GCF_964263255.1. NCBI lineage: Eukaryota > Metazoa > Chordata > Amphibia > Caudata > Salamandridae > Lissotriton > Lissotriton vulgaris. The sequence continues at coordinate 826,014,116 of NC_141699.1, forward strand.
CATCTTCTAGTTCCAGTGCCATTCCTGTTTCTCTTCCTCACGGGCTCCCAGAAAATACTTCACACTCTACTAAAGTTTGTTGAATAGGGTATTTTTAGTCTATGTCTTTGACAGTCCAGCACAGAATTTAGTTGGAAAACTACAATGCAGAGAGACTCATTATTTAGTGACAGTGTCCCCAGTGACCGAGAAGGCAGTGAGGTATCTGCACACACGCTCCCTTCTCCCAGAGCTTTCCCAAAATGCTCCCATCTGCAAGTACTGTTAGAGACATTCTCTCCTCCGAGCCAGGTTCCAACTCTATTATCCAAAAGAGCGGCACTCTGTAGGCCCCCACAGAAGCAGACATTTATCCAGTAAGGGGAGTCCGGATGGTGTAATTCTACGCACCCACTTCATGCACTTGCTTCCCTGCCCCCTCGCTGCGCTTGCTTCCCTGCCCCCTCGCTGCGATTGCTTCCCTGCCCCCTCGCTGCGCTTGCTTCCCTGCCCCCTCGCTGCGCTTGCTTCCCTGCCCCCTCGCTGCGCTTGCTTCCCTGCCCCCTCGCTGCGCTTGCTTCCCTGCCCCCTCGCTGCGCTTGCTTCCCTGCCCCCTCGCTGCGCTTGCTTCCCTGCCCCCTCGCTGCGCTTGCTCTCCTAGGTGTGTGTGTGTGGCTCTGGGTGTGTGTGTGTGTGTGTGGCTCTGGGTGTGTGTGTGTGGCTCTGGGTGTGTGTGTGTGTGTGTGTGGCTCTGGGTGTGTGTGTGTGTGTGTGGCTCTGGGTGTGTGTGTGTGGCTCTGGGTGTGTGTGTGTGTGGCTCTGGGTGTGTGTGTGTGTGGCTCTGGGTGTGTGTGTGTGTGGCTCTGGGTGTGTGTGTGTGTGTGGCTCTGGGTGTGTGTGTGTGGCTCTGTGTGTGTGTGTGTGTGGCTCTGGGTGTGTGTGTGTGTGTGGCTCTGGGTGTGTGTGTGTGGCTCTGGGGGTGTGTGTGTGTGTGTGGCTCTGGGTGTGTGTGTGTGTGTGTGGCTCTGGGTGTGTGTGTGTGTGTGTGTGGCTCTGGGTGTGTGTGTGTGTGTGTGGCTCTGGGTGTGTGTGGCTCTGGGTGTGTGTGGCTCTGGGTGTGTGTGGCTCTGGGTGTGTGTGGCTCTGTGTGTGTGTGGCTGTGTGTGTGTGTGGGGGTGTGTGTGGGTGGCTCTGTGTGGGTGTGTGTGTGTGGGGGTGTGTGTGTGTGGGGGTGTGTGTGTGTGGGGGTGTGTGGGTGTGGGGGTGTGTGGCTCTGGGTGTGTGTGTGTGTGTGGCTCTGGGTGTGTGTGTGTGTGTGGCTCTGGGTGTGTGTGTGTGGGTGGCTCTGTGTGGGTGTGTGTGTGTGGGGGTGTGTGTGTGTGGGGGTGTGTGGGTGTGGGGGTGTGTGGCTCTGGGTGTGTGTGTGTGTGTGGCTCTGGGTGTGTGTGTGTGTGTGGCTCTGGGTGTGTGTGTGTGTGTGGCTCTGGGTGTGTGTGGCTCTGGGTGTGTGTGTGTGTGTGGCTGTGTGTGTGTGTGTGTGTGTGTGGCTGTGTGTGTGTGTGTGTGTGGCTCTGGGTGTGTGTGTGTGTGGCTCTGGGTGTGTGTGTGTGTGTGTGTGGCTCTGGGTGTGTGTGTGTGGCTCTGGGTGTGTGTGTGTGGCTCTGGGTGTGTGTGTGTGTGGCTCTGGGTGTGTGTGTGTGTGGCTCTGGGTGTGTGTGTGTGTGTGGCTCTGGGTGTGTGTGTGTGTGTGGCTCTGGGTGTGTGTGTGTGTGGCTCTGGGTGTGTGTGTGTGTGTGTGTGGCTCTGGGTGTGTGTGTGTGGCTCTGGGTGTGTGTGTGTGGCTCTGTGTGTGTGTGTGTGTGGCTCTGGGTGTGTGTGTGTGTGGCTCTGGGTGTGTGTGTGTGTGTGGCTCTGGGTGTGTGTGTGTGTGTGGCTCTGGGTGTGTGTGTGTGTGTGTGTGGCTGTGTGTGTGTGTGTGTGTGGCTGTGTGTGTGTGTGTGGGGGGGGGTGTGTGTGGCTCTGTGTGGCTCTGTGTGGGTGTGTGTGGCTCTGTGTGGGTGTGTGTGGCTCTGTGTGGGGGTGTGTGTGTGTGGGTGTGTGTGTGTGTGGGGGTGTGTGTGTGTGGGGGTGTGTGGCTCTGTGTGGGTGTGGCTATGTGTGTGACTCTGGGTGTGTGTGTGTGTGTGGCTCTGGGTGTGTGTGTGTGTGGCGCTCTGGGTGTGTGTGTGTGGTGCTCTGGGTGTGTGTGTGTGGCGCTCTGGATGGGTGTGTGTGTGTGTGTGGCGCTCTGGATGGGTGTGTGTGTGTGTGTGGCGCTCTGGATGGGTGTGTGGCTCTGGGTGGGTGTGTGTGTGGCTCTGGGTGGGTGTGTGTGTGGTTCTGTGCGTGTGTGGCTCTGGGTGTGTGTGTGGCTCTGGGTGTGTGTGTGTGTGTGTGTGTGGCTCTGGGTGTGTGGCTCTGGGTGTGTGTGGCTCTTGGTGTGTGTGTGTGTGTGTGTGTGTGTGGCTCTGTGTGGGTGTGGCTATGTGTGTGACTCTGGGTGTGTGTGTGTGTGGCTCTGGGTGTGTGTGTGTGTGGCGCTCTATGTGTGTGTGTGTGGTGCTCTGGGTGTGTGTGTGTGGCGCTCTGGATGGGTGTGTGTGTGTGTGTGGCGCTCTGGATGGGTGTGTGTGGCTCTGGGTGGGTGTGTGTGTGGCTCTGGGTGGGTGTGTGTGTGGTTCTGTGCGTGTGTGGCTCTGGGTGTGTGTGTGGCTCTGGGTGGGTGTGTGTGTGGCTCTGGGTGTGTGGCTCTGGGTGTGTGTGTGGCTTTGGGTGTGTGTGGGTGTGGGGGTGTGGTGTGTGTGTGTGTGGCTCTGGGGGTGTGGGTGGGTGTGTGTGGCTCTGTGTGTGTGTGTGGCTCTGTGTGTGTGTGGCTGTGTGGGTGTGTATGGCTCTGGGTGTGTGGCTCTGGGTGTGTGTGGCTCTGGGTGTGTGTGGCTCTGGGTGTGTGTGGCTCTGGGTGTGTGTGGCTCTGGGTGTGTGTGGCTCTGGGTGTGTGTGGCTCTGGGTGTGTGTGGCTCTGGGTGTGTGTGGCTCTGGGTGTGTGTGGCTCTGGGTGGCTCTGGGTGTGTGTGTGGCTCTGGGTGTGTGTGTGGCTCTGGGTGTGTGGGGGTGTGTGTGGCTCTGGGTGTGTGTGTGGCTCTGGGTGTGTGTGTGGCTCTGGGTGTGTGTGTGGCTCTGGGTGTGTGTAGGTGTGTGTGGGTGTGTGTAGGTGTGTGTGGGTGTGTGTAGGTGTGTGTGGGTGTGTGGCTTTGGGTGTGTGGCTTTGGATGTGTGGCTTTGGGTGTGTGGCTCTGTGTGTGTGGCTCTGTGTGTGTGTGGCTCTGTGTGTGTGTGTGGCTCTGGGTGTGTGTGTGTGTGGTAGTAATTGCTGTCTGATGAGCTCGTCCAGTAGGGTACAATAGGTCTTTCATTTGCGAGAGATTAAGCTGTTGGCAATGTAAATGACCATGCCATTTATTTATCTGTTTTCAAAACCAACAAATAAATAACATTTTTGTCATTTACAATGCCAATAGCGCTAACTTTTGCAAAGGCGAAACCGTTGCATTGTAAATGCTTGTTTATATATAGTACTTAATACTACAGTTTCTGCTGTTTGGAAGAACTATAAATAAGTTGTTAATATTCAGTGCCGTGGTTTTTGATTTATTGAGCACCCCGAATGTTGGTATGTAATTTTAGCAGTTGCTGAGGTGGTCAATCCCGAAGTTAATAATATTAACATATTGCTTCAGACCGCCACAGTTCCACACGAGTGGAAGCAGGCTAAACTGCTCCCCTTGCTGGAAAAGCCCTCTTTAAATCCCGCTTTGTTAGCTAGCTACCGACCATTCTCTGGGCAGTGGCGAAAGTGTGTGAGAAGGCAGTCTACAAACAACTTTCCAACTTTGTTGAGACTTAGTGCCCTCCACCCAGCCCAGTCGGGATTTAGGGCAACATACAGCACTGAGACTGCACTTGTGGAGATGTCGGAGGCCATTAGAGAATGCTTGGATGCAGGCGGCAGAGCGGCCCTGAGTTTATTCGATCTCTCTGCCGCCTTCCACACAGTGCCTCATCGTCAACTCCTGGCCCGTCTCTCTAACATTGGTATTTCGGGCTCGGCTTGTGACTGTGTGTGTGTGTGTGGCTCTGGGTGTGTGTGTGTGTGTGGCTCTGGGTGTGTGTGTGTGTGTGGCTCTGGGTGTGTGTGTGTGTGTGTGTGTGTGGCTCTGGGTGTGTGTGTGTGTGTGGCTCTGTGTGTGTGTGTGTGTGGCTCTGTGTGTGTGTGTGTGTGGCTCTGTGTGTGTGTGTGGCTGTGTGTGTGTGTGGCTGTGTGTGTGTGTGGGGGGGGGTGTGTGTGGCTCTGTGTGGCTCTGTGTGGGTGTGTGTGGCTCTGTGTGGGTGTGTGGCTCTGTGTGTGGGGGGGTGTGTGTGGGGGTGTGTGTGTGTGTGGGTGTGTGTGTGTGTGGGGGGGTGTGGCTCTGTGTGTGGGGGTGTGTGTGTGTGGCTCTGTGTGTGGCTCTGTGTGTGTGGCTCTGTGTGTGTGGCTCTGTGTGTGTGGCTCTGTGTGTGTGGCTCTGTGTGTGTGGCTCTGTGTGTGTGTGGCTCTGTGTGTGTGTGGCTCTGTGTGTGTGTGGCTCTGTGTGTGTGGCTCTGTGTGTGGCTCTGTGTGTGGCTCTGTGTGTGGCTCTGTGTGTGGCTCTGTGTGTGGCTCTGTGTGTGGCTCTGTGTGTGGCTCTGTGTGTGGCTCTGTGTGTGGCTCTGTGTGTGGCTCTGTGTGTGGCTCTGTGTGTGGCTCTGTGTGTGGCTCTGTGTGTGGCTCTGTGTGTGGCTCTGTGTGTGGCTCTGTGTGTGGCTCTGTGTGTGGCTCTGTGTGTGGCTCTGTGTGTGGCTCTGTGTGTGACTCTGGGTGTGTGTGTGTGTGGCGCTCTGGGTGTGTGTGTGTGTGGCGCTCTGGATGGGTGTGTGTGTGTGTGTGGCGCTCTGGATGGGTGTGTGTGTGTGTGTGGCGCTCTGGATGGGTGTGTGTGTGTGTGTGGCGCTCTGGATGGGTGTGTGTGTGTGTGTGGCGCTCTGGATGGGTGTGTGTGTGTGTGTGGCGCTCTGGATGGGTGTGTGTGTGTGTGTGGCGCTCTGGATGGGTGTGTGTGGCTCTGGGTGGGTGTGTGTGTGGTTCTGTGCGTGTGTGGCTCTGGGTGGGTGTGTGTGTGGTTCTGTGCGTGTGTGGCTCTGGGTGGGTGTGTGTGTGGTTCTGTGCGTGTGTGGCTCTGGGTGGGTGTGTGTGTGGTTCTGTGCGTGTGTGGCTCTGGGTGGGTGTGTGTGTGGCTCTGGGTGTGTGTGTGGCTCTGGGTGTGTGTGTGGCTCTGGGTGTGTGTGTGGCTTTGGGTGTGTGTGGGTGTGGGGGTGTGGTGTGTGTGTGTGGCTCTGGGGGTGTGGGTGGGTGGGTGTGTGTGGCTCTGTGTGTGTGTGTGGCTCTGTGTGTGTGTGGCTGTGTGGGTGTGTATGGCTCTGGGTGTGTGGGGGGGTGTGTGGCTCTGGGTGTGTGTGGCTCTGGGTGTGTGTGGCTCTGGGTGTGTGTGGCTCTGGGGGTGTGTGGCTCTGGGTGTGTGTGGCTCTGGGTGTGTGTGGCTCTGGGTGTGTGTGTGGCTCTGGGTGTGTGTGTGGCTCTGGGTGTGTGTGGCTCTGGGTGTGTGTGTGGCTCTGGGTGTGTGTGTGGCTCTGGGTGTGTGGGGTGTGTGTGGCTCTGGGTGTGTGTGTGGCTCTGGGTGTGGGGGGGTGTGTGTGGCTCTGGGTGTGTGGGGGGTGTGGGGGGCTCTGGGTGTGTGGGTGGCTCTGGGTGTGTGGGTGGCTCTGGGTGTGTGGGTGGCTCTGGGTGTGTGGGTGGCTCTGGGTGTGTGGGTGTGTGGCTTTGGGTGTGCGGCTTTGGGTGTGTGGCTCTGTGGGTGTGTGGCTCTGTGGGTGTGTGGCTCTGTGGGTGTGTGTGGCTCTGTGGGTGTGTGGCTCTGTGGGTGTGTGTGGCTCTGGGTGTGTGTGTGTGGCTCTGGGTGTGTGTGTGTGTGGTAGTAATTGCTGTCTGATGAGCTCGTCCAGTAGGGTACAATAGGTCTTTCATTTGCGAGAGATTAAGCTGTTGGCAATGTAAATGACCATGCCATTTATTTATCTGTTTTCAAAACCAACAAATAAATAACATTTTTGTCATTTACAATGCCAATAGCGCTAACTTTTGCAAAGGCGAAACCGTTGCATTGTAAATGCTTGTTTATATATAGTACTTAATACTACAGTTTCTGCTGTTTGGAAGAACTATAAATAAGTTGTTAATATTCAGTGCCGTGGTTTTTGATTTATTGAGCACCCCGAATGTTGGTATGTAATTTTAGCAGTTGCTGAGGTGGTCAATCCCGAAGTTAATAATATTAACATATTGCTTCAGACCGCCACAGTTCCACACGAGTGGAAGCAGGCTAAACTGCTCCCCTTGCTGGAAAAGCCCTCTTTAAATCCCGCTTTGTTAGCTAGCTACCGACCATTCTCTGGGCAGTGGCGAAAGTGTGTGAGAAGGCAGTCTACAAACAACTTTACAACTTTGTTGAGACTTAGTGCCCTCCACCCAGCCCAGTCGGGATTTAGGGCATTTAGGGATTTAGGGCAACATACAGACTGCACTTGTGGAGATGTCGGAGGCCATTAGAGAATGCTTGGATGCAGGCGGCAGAGCGGCCCTGAGTTTATTCGATCTCTCTGCCGCCTTCCACACAGTGCCTCATCGTCAACTCCTGGCCCGTCTCTCCTAACATTGGTATTTCGGGCTCGGCTTGTGACTGGATTAAATCTTCTTTAGAGGATAGAACACAGCAGGAATGGTTGCCCCCGTTTTCCTCGTCTCCAAGAAAGATGACTACAGGAGTTCCGCAAGGCTCCACTTTGAGCCCCCTTCTCTTCAATGTTTACATCACGCCGTTAATATATCTGTCGGAGAAGCTGGGAGCCAAGGTCATAGCTTACACTGATGATAATCTGCTCCTCTTTACTTGGAATGAAAAAGACTTGTCCCCGGATTTAGCCAAAAACGGTCTCTCAGTCGTCTTTGGCTGGCTTGCTAGGGCTCAGCTCAAATGCAATGAGGACAAGTCTGAGGTTCTTCTTTATGGGTCCTTTCCTCCCCATTTTAGAGAAGACCTTTGGCCGGCAGACTACCCCAGGCCGAACTCAACGGGCTGCCAGATGAAGAATTTGGGGGTCTGGTTTAGTGATGACCTCAAATTCTCACTGCAGATTTAAAAAAAATTGTCCGGAGCGAGCTTTGGCACACTAACATCACTGAGAATTTCTGCCACTGCTTCCTAATGGTGGAAATGGTGACCCGTGCCCTCCTCCTGTCACGGATTGACTACGCCAATGCGTTATATATTGGCCTTCCCGGATACCAGCTAAAAAAACTACAAACCATTCAAAACTCAGCAGCAAGACTCTTGTTGGGCATCTCTGGCAGACAGAGCAAGTACATGGCAACACCTCCGAGATTTGCACTGGCTCCCTGTAGCACAACGCGTTTTGGTCTTGGCTCTGACCCTTGCCCACGACGCCTTATACAAATCTGGGCCGCCATATCTGAGGAGACGTTTTGATTTTTATGAGCCCCAAAGACATCTGAGATCAGCAGCACAATGCCTTGCAGTTATCCCCTGCTTTCGCTTGGCTCGAACTGGGGGCAGCTCTCTTTCCTTTAAGGCGGCCAAGGCGTGGAATGCCCTCCCATATGAAGTGTGACACAGGCAGGATATCAGGCTGTTTAAAAAGCTGTTAAAGACCCTGCTTTTTAACTTAAAACGCAGCTCTTTCCATCCATAGCCTCTCCCGTTTCTTGCAGTTGGCTCCCGCGCCGGGACACTCCTGAGTAACCGTGCGCGCTACAAGTGTTGAATAACCTAACCTAACATATGTGCAAAACTGCCTTTCATTTGTTGCACTGCAAGGAGCACTGTCTGTGTATGACCCGGAAATCTTAAAGTGCAGTTAATTTTTTGGTGAAAGCAGTGGTAGCCTGTTCTTCTACGTCAGGATAGAACATTTTTTTAAACTAAAAGTGACTTCAAGCTCCCCAACGAAGAGTCAGAGAAGGGGAGTGTAAGGGTCAAGGTTGCAGCCACTCCCAATGCCTAAACGGCTTCATCACTCATAGACGAAAGCTGCATTACGGTGGGATCTAGGGCAGGCAATTTCCTCGTTTCTTTATTTATATTGATGACTTTTGAATCTTGTGAATGATTGTATTATTCTTGAACCAGTCCAATCTCAAATTGATGTTTGCAAACATTTTATATATGTATACATAGCATATGCATGAAAGTAGGCCTGAGTGTTTTGTTGATTTTCCTCAGAAACCGCGGATCAGAAATTCACCAGGCAAGCAAAGGCAGCAAAAGAAGCAGAGTAAACAGTCTGTCAAATTTGGTGACCCTTGAGCACTTTCCACATATCTTCACACCCGAATAAAGTTAAAATTTTGTTTTAATTTCTTATAAAAATTGGTTGCCAGTGCGATCCCCCGCGCACACCAATCTAGGTTTAAAGTTATTTGTATTGGAATATTGGAAGGATTATTATAGAGTGGTGTGTGTTCTCGTTTGCCAACGCTTGAACATAGAGAGCATGGTTTCTACTTGCGGGAAAAAACTTCCAATAATATTTCCCTCTCACCAGGATTATGTAGGTCTGTTTGTTTTCTAGCTTGCATTGTTGAAGTGCCTACTCCCGTCAGGATTTACAATTGACTAGCATTGTTTATCCATTTTTTTTTTTTAATAAGGAAATTGAAACTAAGGGTCGACGTGCCCAGGTACGCTTGGTTAAGCGACATTAAAACCATTTTAAAGAATCTGCCACTCAGTTGAAACAACTGTTTGTTTAGTACGACGGGTATGCCCAGAAATATGTCCTGCGTGTGCTCAGTGTGCCAAGAGCGCGAGCTGCACCTGACTGATGAGGCCCAGAAGGCTGACCACGGTCTTGAATTGTCTGTGTTCCTAATCGGAGACTACCTGGTGTGTCAGTTCGGGCTGAATTGTTCCTGTTGCGTCATGACTGTCTCACTTGCCTATGGGGGTACTTCCTTCATCTGGCGTGGCATAGTGGTTGGAAAATAGTGGGCAGGAAAGCGTCCCTAGTGATTGCCAGTTAGTGAGCTTTTTGCAAGCACCTCTGTGTTTCAGTGTTTTATTGATTTCCCTGAAGTACAAGCCCAAGAAGTATACGGTAAAGCTTTTTTTGCCATCTTTGTAAGTGTGGACCTTTGGATAATTTTGCAGGAAAGGGCTGTGCAATGTGTGATTGCTAACAGGGACATGAGCCATCAAACTATGAGGAAAAGTTGGTTTGTAAAACCACGTGCACACTCCGGGTTAGCTTGGTTGAGCAGTTATGTCCTAGATCAAAGAAGTGGTTCTGAGGGTTGAGGTTAGATTCAGTGTAAAACAATATCTTAGTTGTAATAAAGAAAGACTGTCTATCCTGCCTCAATTTGTATAAAAAAAGCAACTTTTATATAGCACCTTAAATCTTCATAGATGCACCTTCAGGAAATTGGGACAAACCGCTATAAATTACGCAACTTCAATACAATACAAACGAGCATTGGCATAGCCAATAGGGTCTCGCCTTTAAGACCGTAGAAGTATTTAGCCATTCAGCACATTATCCTGGTGCTGTAACATCTACTCGGACGGCCGAAGCAAAAACTGGAGCAAAGCCATTTAAAAAAAACCCCAGAAAACATTTCCTTACTCATCTCCCAAATGCAGCAACCTCTATTAAACACCCACTGCTTGCCTTTCACATGTTTTTGCAGAGCCTGCATTTGTGTTGGAGGGCGTAGCAACAACGAGATCATAGCAAAAGTTTTTTTTTTTTAAGTCACCACACTGAGCTCCATAGTGCAGCCACCTACATTAAACACCCACTGCTCACCTTTAATACGTTTCTGCTTAGCCTGCCTTTGTGCTTGGAGTTCAAAAGCAACATCGGGAGCAAATCAACTTTTTTTTAAACGTTACCACACTCCGTAGTAGAGCCACCTTAATTTAACACCAGCTGCTCCACTTTAATAAGTTTCTGCGGAGCCTGCACCTATGTCGGATGGTGGTGGGAGGGCAGCAGGAAAGACTGGAATAGAGCAACATTTTTTTTATAGTCTAGCACACTCCGCTCTTTAGTGCATCCACCTACCTGAAATAACCCCCGCACAGGGCCCACTCCCGAAACAGACATGTTACCAAAATCACAGCCAACAAGAGTTGTAGTTTGTTGTGGTCGTTGTTGGCCGCAGTTTTATTACCATTATATGCCGACTCATTTTACTGTCCCCTGGGCATAGCTTTTTATGGCCAGGGTCATAAATCATTATCATAGCAGATCATAAATCATAAAAAAGCAAAAAAGCACAAAAAAGCAGTGAGTGCACACCTGTTTCAAAAAAAGTTCATATTTTGCTCAGTTTAGCGTGCCGGCCTGGGATCGTGGACTGCCCAGCCACGTAATTGTGGAAACCCTGAAAATAGTGGGGCGAATTTTCACCCCACCCCGGACGCACTTCGTTATAGATGCATGACAAAGATGCATAAAGTTGATCAAATTCATAACAAATGTTTATTTCATTTTTATCCATTCCATGTATTGCGTTTTTCATACTTTATTCATTCACAAGGTGGACCCACTATGTTCACATGTAGTCCTTAATGCTGTAGACATGCCTTTACGAGCCTTCTTCTATAGCACTGAATGTAACATAGATATTCCTCGATTAGATCCTTTCCGTTACCCAATGCATTTCGTGCCTTTCCTGGCACTTCGTCAGGGGTTCTCTACAAATTTAAAACATAACTATTAGGTTATGACTTGAGACTGCTTGTATTTACTGAGTTATGCAACCAATACATGCCATATCAAATAAACGTGCTTAAGTCGGAGTTCACCCCATCATCAACGTTTTGCCCACTGAATTCATGAATAATACATTTCATTTGTTAAATGTCCCCTTCTTCCTTACCCGCTTATTTCCCCACTAATCAAATGTTTGTCAGTAAGAAAACATAACTGCATAACTCCGTAAATACAAGCAGTCTCAAGTCATAACCTAATAGTTATGTTTTAAATTTGTAGAGAACCCCTGACGAAGTGCCAGGAAAGGCACGAAATGCATTGGGTAACGGAAAGGATCTAATCGATGAATATCTGTTACCTTCAGTGCTATAGAATAAGGCTTGTAAAGGCATGTCTACAGCATTAAGGACTACATGTGAACATAGTGGGTCCACCTTTTGACTGCATAAACTATGAAAAACGCAATACATGGAATGGATAAAAGTGAAATAAACATTTGTGATGAATTTGATCAACTTTTTGCATCTTTGTCATGCATCTAGAACGCAGTGCATCCGGGGTGGGGTGAAAATTCGCCCCACGATTTTCAGCGATATCATAAATCATGTCATACATCATCCGTATGTCATAAATCATTGGTGTCATGATAAATCGGACGTCATAAATGATTAGCGTCGCTTGTCATAAATCATTTTGTTGCTCATAAATCATGTTGTCGGTCATAAATCATTTTGTCTGTCATCACTTATTTGCATATCGGAGGATCATACATCATGTGTCATAAATCATTTGTGTACCATAAATCATTTGTCATGGACCGCCATAACTTGGACATCATAAATCATTTGTGTTACATTGCCGTAACTCATTTGTCATCCATCATTCTAGGTCATAAATCAGTTGCGTCCTCTGCATATCCTAGAATCATGGATCACCATGACAGTTCGTTATTCCGCTCTCTTATAGGCGTATCTCCTTTCTTGGCACTTTTGGGGTCCAACTTGTTCTGTTGGTCTCCACGCCCCTTTGCGTGTGGGGGGCGTAGCCTCTCCCCAGAGTTAGGCCCCAACTCGCTACCTTGCTAGTCTCTTTTTGTGCCCTGCCGTCCGGATGGGTCTGGGCTGCGAGCGCCGTCTGTCTGCTACCCCCTTTTGTCAGGCCTACTCACCCTGCCGTTCGGCATCCCAGAGTGAGTGGCCCTCCTCCTACACACTGCCCTGTCGGTGTGCCTCCATAACCATCCGCTGTACCTCTTATCCGCCAGGGAGGCTTACTTCTTCCTGCAGCTCCCCCCTTCCCTTTGACGCTCGTAGTTTCACTTCTGCTGCTCTCTTTATGCAGCCTGCTGTCAGTGGCGTGCTCTGCTCCCTTCTTGCTGTTATATAGTGGATCACCATTCGGCTTAATCAGCTCGCCATGGGCCATACACTCGCCATAGGCCATACATGAAAAATACAATTGGGAGACAGTCAGCTGCAGCTCATGGAGGCCTGATACAGCACCCAACACCAGAATAAACTCACCCACTTCACCACTGCCCCTTACGGGCTCCCCGTACTGACTCACTGGGTATCAACTGGCAGCAGGCAGCTGGCCTGCTCCCTTCTGATGTGCAATTGATTACCAACATGTAAACTTGAACTTCAGCCTTGGTCTTCGGCGAATGGCTTGTGATCTCTGGTATCTCACCAGCTGCTTGTCCCTGTGTGCTTCCCCATCACCACGGCTGGCTACCCATACTCTAGGTGATATGGACCACCGTTTCCTGTTGCTCCCCTCCCCCCCGATTGGTGTCCCTAAAATGATGACATGGAAAGTGTGCCTACCCCCTGAGATAGGGGCATAATTACAAGGGCGTTTCTTTTGTATGTCTTTTTTTTTTTTTTTTTTTGTAGAATCCTTGGCCTGGCTTAAAGGCTCAAGCGAAGCAGGTTTAACTGGCTGCCTGTCTTGGGAGGACTTGAACCTACTAAGGTGTCCCTCCTTCGCTGGCTTGGCCCTCGCTGTGTGGTTCTGTCTAAAGCACCTTGGGACCTGGTGTTTATTCCCTCCGTCTCCCAAGTGCACTTGCAGCAGCACACCAATTATTTATTTATCATCTTCATACTTCAGAATTTGAAAGGAACTTATTGACTGTAGTCCTAGCTGCTGATTATGCACCGTGCAATGGCGGGGGCCCAGATATCGTTCTGTGTTACAAAAACCATCCTGCCACCTTTCCTCTCAGGCCCCCTGAACGCCTGCAAAAACTGGTACATCGTTCGCTCTTATATTACTATCCTGGACTACAAGGAGCGATTTTATTTATTAGACCAGACCCCTACTTGCCTGATGACGCAAATAAAATGTACTGGCACTTCATTTCTGTGCCATTGTGTAATCAGTGATAACTATGGGGGGGGGGGGGGTGTATGCTGGTTTTGGCGTGCACTGTAAATGGTGTTAACTGGAGAAGTATGGCTCAGGGGTTAGAGGCGGCAGACCTGGAGCTTGAGTTCGGTCCGGGACCAGGGTTCAATTCCCCGCCTCGGCGGGTCTTGGGCTCAAAAATTCCGCGGACTCGTTAATTCTCGCTCCGGTGCCTTCTCAGCTCACGGGTTCACACTCTGCGACTCTGGGCAATAGCTTGCTTAATCTCCACAACGGCCCCTCGCGGCGGGATGCCTGGCTTTCACCTTGTGGATACCCTTCCAGGGCTATCTCACAGGGGAATACCAGGACGGGTTCCCTATGCAAGCGCCGAGATGCCCCAGGGTAATCGCGCGCTATATAAGACTTCATACTTTACTTTACTTACTTACTTTAACTGTGCTGTGCGTGTCTGGACATGGTGACCGTGTTAACCGTGGGCAATACTGGCCGTTCCGGACCTTGCAGTGATGATTGTCTCAAAAAATTGGCTGCAACAGGCTGCAGGTACCTGACTTCTCATCTCAATTCAAATTGAAACCATAAAAACTGTGATACTACTTCAGGCCTTAATACCTTGGACTCCAAAGCCCTGCGCATTTAACAATTACTGTTTTTAGGTCTCGCCTGTCGATGCGCATGCGCATCGAGCAAGCGAGACTATAGGGGCTCATCCACTCTTTATCTAACTGCAAGGAATCGTGGCGATTCCTTGCAGTGCCCGTGACTTTTAAGGTCAATGCGCATGCGCATTAAGCTTATGCGCATGCGCATTGACCTTAAAAGTCACGGGCGCGTGCACGTCCGTGTTTGTTTACCCTTGCCTACTCTCTCTCTCCCCTCTCCGCCCCCGTTCCGCCCCCTCCCCTTCCCGCCGTGTCGCATTTCTCCTCCCCCCTCCCCTCTCTTCCCTCCGGCTTTTTTTTTGTTTATTTTACCCGCCGTGTCTCCGATCCTTTCGCTCTCCTCCCCCCTCCCCTCTCTTCCCTCCGGCTTCTTTTTGGTTTCCCCCAGCACACTTCATTTTTACCATCAAATAGCACATTTAGTGACAACAGATTGCACTCTCCATATACACGAGGTGCAGGAGGTAATGTGCTCTGCAGACATGCCAAATAAATTCGTCCACACCCACTCTCCCCTGCACTTACATTTCTCCACCCCCTCCCCTCTCTTCCTTCCTTCTTCCTGCCGTGTCGCACCTCTCCCCTCTCCGCCCCCTCCCCTGCCCGCCGTGTTACAATGCTGCATTCGGGCGCCCCCTCTGCTTCCTCCCCCCACCTTGCTTTGATCTCCATGTCGGAGCCGGCTCCAATGGCGAGCAGAAATATCTGTGCTTCTGATGGCCGCGATGGAGACAACAATGACGCGATTAAACCCCAAACCGCACAGGAATGTCACCCCCGGGCCTCATCTAATCCTGCCTGGCTGACGGCCATTACTTGACTGAAACAGAGTGCTGCAAACACTGAAACGTAAGAAAACAGAACACAAAGGGACCAGCACTTCTGAAGAAATCGCAGTCAAAGGTTTGGGAACCTGTTGCACCCACCCTCACCCTCCCTCACTCACCCTCACTCACTCACCCTCACTCACTCTCACTCACCCTCACTCACTCTCACTCACTCTCACTCACCCTCACTCACCCTCACTCTCACTCACCCTCACTCACCCTCACTCTCACTCACCCTCACTCACCCTCACTCACCCTCACTCACTCACCCTCACTCACTCTCACTCACTCACTCTCACTCACTCTCACTCACCCTCACTCACCCTCACTCTCACTCACCCTCACTCTCACTCACCCTCACTCTCACTCACCCTCACCCTCACCCTCACCCTCACTCTCACCCTCACTCTCACTCTCACTCACCCTCACTCTCACTCACCCTCACTCTCACTCACCCTCACTCTCACTCACCCTCACTCACCCTCACTCACCCTCACTCACCCTCACTCACCCTCACTCACCCTCACTCACCCTCACTCACCCTCACTCACCCTCACTCACCCTCACTCACCCTCACTCACCCTCACTCACCCACCCTCACCCACCCTCACCCACCCTCACTCACCCTCCCTCACCCTCACTCACCCTCAACCCCTCACCCTCACTCACCCTCAACCCCTCACCCTCACTCACCCTCAACCCCTCACTCACCCTCAACCCCTCACCCTCCCTCACCCTCAACCCCTCACCCACACTCACCCTCACTCACCCTCACTCACCCTCACTCACCCTCACTCACCCTCACTCACCCTCACTCACCCTCACTCACCCTCACTCACCCTCACTCACCCTCACTCACCCTCACTCACCCTCACTCACCCTCACTCACCCTCACTCACCCTCACTCACCCTCACTCACCCTCACTCACCCTCACTCACCCTCACTCACCCTCACTCACCCTCACTCACCCTCACTCACCCTCACCCTCACTCCCTCACCCTCACTCACCCTCAACCCCTCACCCACCCTCAACCCCTCACCCTCACTCACCCTCAACACCTCACTCACCCTCACTCACCCTCACCCTCAACCCCTCAGCCTCACCCTCACCCTCAACCCCTCAGCCTCACCCTCACTCACCCTCAACCTCATGCTAAAGATTTACAAAAAAACCCATAAACAATTCTAAAAGCACTAACTCTAATGCTGCGAGACCTATTGCATTTCTAATGCTTGTTTCTACTGCTGTGATAACACTCCCAGTCTCAGTGTAAGGGAGTATAGGGGGGGGCAAGCAGTGCCGTCACGTCCTCTCCTCTCTCAATATCTTGGACACGAAACAACAAACTGTACTCGGAAAAGTGCTTCACTTACAGTCTCAATTCAATACCTTAACTCCGAAATATGCGCACCGAGTGACACAATTTCCAGGTTCAACAATAATCCACTATTATATATATCTATATATTAATTTTTTTTTTTTTTGCTTGCAAAATGCAACAGGCCACCTAATTGTCAAAGGTGCAGGAGCAGGCTCCCATCCCACAATCATTTTAGGCCTACAGGTTACCTGCTCTGAAAGGGGGCTGCATAAAATGTGGTATGTAACCGGTATGTCTTTTCACGGAGCATCAGAATAGCTAGTCATTGTTAACCATAAGGGCAGATTTCCGTAGTGGAGGTGTTCTTGCTGCACAGCACGGACTCCATCTACTGGTATATTTGTAGTACTGCAACGCTACATATGCATACCACAATTTTCTCAACACTGATGCCACTCCAGTCCCTTCGATTGTAGTAAACACTCACGCACATGTATAACATATACCCTTTCTCCTGGGTGACTACCGTCTGTACACTACTGTTCTATGCCTCAGCAAATGAACTCCGAAGGCGCAGTCCAGTTCGACAGCTCTGCCTTTAAATGGTGTGGCGTAATGGCACGAGTGTACGACTTTGTAGCTGAGGAACCAGGAGTGGGCTGGGGAGGGCGCAGGAATCAACATACTGGAATTATCTTTGACCTTTTTTCAACTTGCGCACGTTCATCCCTGCTGCGCACCAAGCAAGGTCAACAGAGGCCGTGGTTCAACAAAACTCTTAGATATAAATTATTCCTCCACTTGCCTTGCTATGGAACTATGGAGGAGAGAGGCCTCCATTTCACTCGCGTCTGCTCAACATCACCGGGGGTGCGTCCTCTGCCTCTGGCTCACTGAATTTTTCCAGTATTTCCAGCCAGCTCCTGAAACTATTATAGGTATTTGTTTGATTCATTACGTGGGGTTGTGTGATATGGCTTTGTAGTTTGATATCTATCTATTCCTTTCTTCGGGAAATCCTCTAAACATCTCCGACACAAACGTCCCCACCTCTGGAAAAACTAGTATTTACCCTAAAGGTGGTCCTCTGTTGTACGAAATTGAAGGAGGATGGAGAGGCTTTAGAAACACTTGTCCGCTCATGCGGGTTAGCAAGTACTCATGGGTCAAAAGACTATTAGAGGCTCACGTCTTTCTTAATGCGCTGTAAGCAAACTGCTACCTCACGCTGTTCTCCCCTGGGCCCCTTGAGACCCAGATTGCCCCTTACAAACCTCAGGGGTGTGGAATTTATTAAAATATCTACTTGTCCATGGGGCAGGTTGCTTCATAAATCTACTTGTCCTGTAACAAAATCCACTTGTCCCTTCGGTGCCATGTACTGCGGCGACAAAAATGGCAGCAATCTCATTATATAAGAGCTCTTATATAGCCTCTCTGATTATGCCAGGGCTCATACCATGGTAGTGTTTGAATACTAGCAATCCCTTTATGTTGCCATGTTTCGGCAGATCTACATACTGGGACTGAAGGTAGTGGTAAGCAATAGTTTCAGGGTTGGAATGCCCTTTTGAGTCTGTGCAAACCTACTAACCTGCATGTTTAAGGGTTTTCAACAACTCTTCCCTAATCTTTTCCCATACTGAGAAATGTTGGAAATGTACTCCTGATAATGACCTACTAACCTGCATGTTTAAGGGTTTTCAACAACTCTTCCCTAATCTTTTCCCATACTGAGAAATGTTGGAAATGTACTCCTGATAATGACCTACTAACCTGCATGTTTAAGGGTTTTCAACAACTCTTCCCTAATCTTTTCCCATACTGAGAAATGTTCGAAATGTACTCCTGATAATGGCAGACACAAACCTTCTTCCAGAGTTAGGAAAAAAGTGGTTGGAGGGAAAATGAACTTGCAAACACTCAGGTTTTCGCATGAGCAAATCTACACATGCATACATTGCTCATGCTAAAATGCAGTTCACAAATATTTTCTAGGAGTACAATTTCTTGTCCTACTTCTGTAAATTCTTGTGAATTCGCAAAAACCATATCGTTAAACTTAAAGCAAGTACATATACCACAGGTGCACTTTTGAGACTTTCTTTAATAATTGGGCCCCTTATTTTGTCTGGCCTGAACCATGACCTTTTGGGTTTATTAAAATTATCTCTCTCTCTCTCTCTCTCCTCTGTATTGGCTGGCTTCACTGTCAGCATTCTACTCTTTCACAAGGAGCATATCGGCACACAACATAGTTTTGTTCAGTGCAAATAACTAATTTGGCAGTGTGCTTTTTGAGACCAAAAACAATTTTTGCTTTTGGCAATGTTTGTTATAATGGTGAGGGCCCGGCAGCTCTCACATCAATACGGTTTTACAAAAACCGTGCCAAAAACGCATTGCTAAAACTAAAACACTGACCAGCAATTTCAGACCTACTGGCTTTGCCAATGCTTTTTTTTCCCCATAATCTTATTGATACTGGTTACTCTGATTTTCCAATATGAATATCTTTGGGAAATACTAGCATGCATAAACACATGATGCTGCAAAGAAATGGTACCTGAAATTTGACAGTAGTTTAGCAAAATGTTTTTTTTCCCTACTTTCATTTAGGAACATTTTATATTGATAGCTAAGAATCATTAATCTTGCTTTCAAGCTTCTGCAAATATTTGCATCTAATCATAGAGCATTCCGGAGGCATTATGCATAGCCTCATATTGCTAAACTTTGAAAACGTGTGTATACATTTTTATACTGGAACCACTGTCAGTAGTGCAATCGGACTTTACATTTACTTAGAGCGCTCATCCTAATAATAAAGGCTTTAAATTAATGAACCATAAATACAAATTTGAACAGCATTAACATATGCACACAAATGTTAATTTAACTGCAGGCAGTGCCCTTCCCTGACCTTTAATGTGGTACTGCAAACTGGCAGGCAAAGGGTTTGTGCAGCAGGGGGTTGGGCCTACTTGTCCCAAGGACAAAATACACATTAAAACTGGTTGCCCTTGACCCCAAACAATATGTCCTGGGCATCGGGCTATAGGAATTCCACATCCCTGAACCTATTGTCACTACATGCAGCCGCCGATGCAACTGCGACAAAAACCGGGCACTCAGACTTTTATTCTTCCGTTACCTGCGACTAGATGCGGGTATTTACCCCCGGACCAGAGAATTAACATTTATTTTTGCTGGTGATAGGGCGATTTGCCCCGAATCAGCAGCAATTGAACAGGGGCCCAGACTCGATCCTGGCGGGGGCCTGAGAGTATATACCGGTAAGACATTTGTTCTTTAAAGCGCTACAATGGCTTTCCTTTCTTTTCATAGTTAGGCTGTCTGACCCTGAAGGCCTAATGACTGCGGTTACCAGGGCCTTAAAGATATCGTATGTTATGTGCGCATATCCCCCAAAATAATTGCTATCTTGGTTGAGGGGGTTGCAAACTATCGTAAGTTTATAGGAGTTGCCGCCTGCCCGGGACTGGAACCCATGAAACCTTACTCTGTTGATGGTGCACAATTGCGTTGCGCTATTCCATTGTGCTGCACAGACACGAGCCAAAAGATACCAATTTCTTGACATCCGAGCGACTGAAAGCGGAACGGCCATGTCGGGATCCGAACCGGACGCCATGAGGTCGGCCCCAGGCTGCAATCCAGCGCTACCCGGACACAAGCTGGCCCCTATCAATGACCCGTAGCACACCGCCTTGCTGTTTGCTCTCGTTCCCGGCAAGCTGGTAAACCATTCCGGGCTTCTCCCTTAAAATGCACCACCGCTTTGTTACCCCCTTTACACACATTTTTGTAACCATTTTTTTTAAAAGACCTTACCATTGTCATATGGGTTGCTGTTCGCCGATCGGGACAGTAAACTCACCCCTGGATGCCGGTAAGGACAGGCAGCGATGATTGGCCTACCGCCACGCACGACTCCGGCGATGTCAGGAGGCTGACAAAGCTGCGCTCCAGGGTTACATCAGGCACCGTGCCTTGCCCCACTCCACATGGTACAGGCAAGGTGTGGACGGGTCTCACACCGCCATTGGCAAGGTGACTAGGCGCCATCCTGGCACAAGTTTGTTCTGCGACGAAAGTGCCCCTTATGCTTCGGGTCGCTTCCCGGCGGCTAGAACCGGATCCTTCCTGGGCTCTGGTGTCCGTTTTGGTACCGGCCCGCGAGGCCCCCTTCGGGGGCGGCCTCTGCAACACCCGCTGCTTGCCTGCTATAAGTCTCTGCAGAGCTCAGACAAGCCGATCAGTTGTTTTTCTAGAGATCACGGAACGCGGGCAGTGTACACTATAAAATGTGAACATTGCGTGTTTGCTAAGTGAGTACCACTAACTATATTAAGGCAGCGCAGCCACACGCAAACAAATATTATTAGAAATAAATACAATACCTCTGTAAACATAACAACAAAAATAAAACAGAGTATGCATACAAAGCTATTACTTAAGGAGACAGGATATGCATTATGCCTTTGACTAAATCCATCTCTACCTTATAATCGCAGTATTTGTGTTGGAAGGCCGAAGCAGTGACGGGCAAGCCCCGCGTTTAAAGAAAAATCTGCTTTTGAGTTGGAGAGTGGTGGGAGGACAGAAGCAAAGCCATTAAACTAGCAGTAATATTTGACTTGCCCAGCGAGGCAGAAGAGGGCCACTGCAGATAAGGCTTCACTTAGTACCCCCCCCATTTCCCGGATCTTGGTGGGGGCGGACATCTGGTGACAGTAAGTCACTCCTTTGAATTTACAGATACACAGTTCTGCTGTGGTGTTTATCGTCAAAGAAAGAAGTCATAGCAGAACAGCGCTTTGTCTCCCTGTGATGGATGGGTAGGTGCCTGAGACCTCTACAATCTCATGTGTAGCGCAAGCAACCTTATAAACTTGGAATAATGCTAGACGAAAAGTGGGCGGAGTATAGGGGAATGCGGGCGACACGCTCCGCTTTAAAGCACATTTAAAAAAAAGCGTGGCCACTAAAGTGAAAGCGACTGCGCTGTGTTTAATTAGTAACCTGTTCCACGAGGCAACGAGGAATGCAGCTGCACCCTGCCGCCGCTGCTCCCTCCCGAGAGCAAAACGCTGTGGGAGTGAACCTTTGAAGAAGAGGTAGGACATGCACCCGCCTTTTGCCATTTGCGTGCTTTCAATTTTGAAAGACACCCACAAAGGCCAATACAGTGTGTGGGAGGAGTCAGACCCACATTAAGTTTGGAGCACTCACAAGAAGCCTCCCATAGAGCAGTGCATGCACTCTGCGCTAGGCTCGACCTAAAAAGGATACACTAGCGAAACTGTGCCCCTATGGTAAACATTCAATATAGTGTGCTCATTTTATAACATATTTCAAATGTGCTAATGTATTTAATTAAAAAATGCAGAAAGTAACAACACTTTTAGAATACACTGCTCGAGATCTTTAGCTGGTCACGTTACAGAGCTGGTTGTGATTCTTAAACTTATCAAGGTAAAAAGACAGTTTAAACAACTCTTGGTTTGTGCTAGAATTTGCCATTATTATTACAAATACTATCTAGATAATGTTGAACATGCATGAAAAATATATATATTTAAAATAAAAAATGGGCTCCATTTACTGGAGTTAGTTTAAATTAATTTCTGTACACTGGGAGCCAGGTTTGCATCAACCCCCAAATTGCAGGCTCTAGCCAGGGCCTCCTTGAGAGATTCAAGGGAGGCGCCACCTCGGGTATATGTAATAAAGAGACCAGTGGTACACCCAAAAAGTTCGTACACCGCACTATATTTGCATTGTGTGGGGTGGGGGAGATCCTTTGGGATGATGGGCCCCTAGAATTCAGTCTAAAAAATGAAAAATATGGGGGCATCAGTTGGAAAAACAAAGGTAGTGCGACCGATTCAGTCAGTATAGGTTTTTTTTAATAATACTTTTTATTGGTATTTTCACATTTACAACAAATAACATGTATAGACACTTCGCGTTTGTTCTCGTACACCGGCGCGCTTAGCGGTGTTAGGACTTGGAGAAAACGATAACTGCTGGAACTGTGGCCAAGAAAAGGGGGACCTAGCGCACCTCATCTTTAAATGCAGTAAGGTCAGAAAATTCTGGAAGAAAGTCTTTACAATCATTAATAAGGCCTTAGGATGTACACTGAAAGATGAATTTGCCACAATCACTACTGCACTCATATCGGCAGACGTTGCCACACAACAAGACCGAAACCTCCTAGACTTCCTCTTAACAGCAGCAGCCAAAACCGTGCTAACCAAATGGAAAGACACAGCCAAAGTCACATTCAAGAGGTAGCTGAATTGGGTGACCTTCCTCAGAGGAGCCGATAACACAGCACTTAGATTCGCACCATGGAAGAACCCCAACAGGGGGCTTTGGGAAACCCCAGGCAAGTTCCTAAACACTTACGAACCCCCATGAACAACAAAAACCAGTATGCTCCAACAGGAGAGCAAACGCACAAAAAGAGCAGCTGAGGCAGGCTAAGTTAGCGGATGAGACAGGGAGACGGTGTGGAGAGTAGACTCAAACACCCCTGACGGTCATCACAAAAATAAAAAATAAAAATCGCCAGTACTTATGTGACTCATCATAAGACTGTACAGTCAGAACAATCGCAAGCACCTACATATTTAAGTTAAATGTTTAAAACACAGAGGGGCAAGGAAGCACAGGCAGACATGGGCAATTGGAAAACCCTATAAATATCCTAAGCCAAAACTAACCGACCGAGGCCCCTATGAGAACAAACGCGAAGTGTCTATACAAGTTAAATGTCATTTGTTGTAAATGTGAAAATACCAATAAAAAGTATTATAAAAAATGTCAAATGTAAGAAAAAACATTTGTAGTCTTTAGCTTCCCGGCTAGGATTAATTACATGATCTCCTGGTTTAATTGGTGTACATATCAATAACCGTTGCGGAAGGTGTTCCCCCACCTTGGTATAGTACTGCCACAAGTTCGGCTGAGGCCAGCTTAGCAGCACTTCCACCAAGACTTTTCAGCATCAGATACTACCCTCATTACCTTGACATTGTTCAGCCACATTACAATGGCGCTATCCTTTACTCCATGGTGGTGGCATTTTTTTCGCTTCCTTTTCTCTGTTGCTGCTGAATACTTACTTTTCATAAGTTGCAGCTGGGTGGTGGGCTTGCTTTGTACAGCTGCAACTGTTTACAGGTGCTGTCTGAGAGTGTTATGACCTACATTTCTGTGAAACCTGCATCTGTGATGTCTGGATTTTTTGTTGTCTTTCTCTGGTATGTTTACTTTGTTTCACATGGTGTGGCAGAGGGTGTTGTAGTCCAAGTGTCTTGTACCATCCGCTGCAGCCTCCTTCCTTGTTGCGACTGAGCCCATTTTCCTGATTCTTTTATTTATAATGTTAACTTTGATGCCTGTAGTTAGTGACATTTAGTTTGTAGATCATGAGCTAGTAATCAATCGGGTATTAGAACCTTCGCTGGTAATGGAATTCCCCTCCTGTGCTGCCCCTCATTGAAATGGGTGTGGTCATGACGGAATCATTCCGTCATCAGCACAGCCCAACCGTGACTGATGACGGAATGGTTCCGTCACAAGCATCGAAGGGGTTAAATACTGCATGGTGAGTGTTTTTGAGAGACCGGCTGTAGTTGCACATTGCATTTACAATAAATGTTGTTACTGTATTAAATATTGTGCTCTTAAAAAGGCACATCCATTGTTTTTAGGTCTCGCCTGAGCCAGCGCATGTGCGGCTCTGCGGACAGTTAGTGAGGGGGCTTTTAAAAATGCTACCACGCGCTTTTCCTGGCCTCAAGCTTGCGGTTACGCACACGTGCAGTGGACCATGTTGACATGTATTAACAGTGCGTGTCAGACGTATTGAAACGCAGAATAGAGATGCATGCACGCACGCACACACTCAATCGATGGGGGCTTAAATATGCAGCCTTCAGAGGGCAATAATCATCATGGCTGTATGAACTGGTGAAATGTGAAAGTGTCCATTTTTAACGCATTATACTATTAATCGCAACGCAAAACATGCAAAAATTCAGTTTCTCCCGAAATATCTTAAATCTTGCTTAATGGTTTGATCAAGAAAAATTTAACAACTACTAATTGTTTAAAATGCTAGCTCATTTGCATGCAAAGCGTACGCCACTGGAATATCTGCGATTAAGTCGCCCTTTTTTGTCCAATGTGCATCAATAAGAGATCATTGCGGGCTCGGCAGCTTCCCACTTTAAGATGTCACGCCAAATTCACAAGCACAAAAAGTATCATTCCGATGATTTCACCAAAAACAAAGGGTTAAAACTTAAACGTATGCGACCAGACATCTAGGATAGCCGGGATCAACACGCCTAAAAATGCCTTGCGCTGAATTGCATATTATAAGGGCAGGAATAGAAAAACACTAGAGCCAAACACCTACCTGCTCAGAGCCGTCATCCTCCCTATATTTCAGACCCATTGCAGTCGTCTGCGTTACCATTATCGCTACTGTGGCGCCTCTGATGAAACATGGATAGTCTTTCGCGGACCTGAGAAGGAGCTGGCTGCCTGAAAAGTGGTTACCCATGTATGATTTTGTCTCCTTGACAAATGCACTGCATTATACTGGATGAGTTCATCCGAGGCTAGTTCTGCGTTTTATGTGCCAGTCTTGCCATTCTTACATTCAACATCCTGCTTAAGAGTACAAACTGGAGGCATCCTGAATTGCATTTCAGTTAAAATCTTTAAATACTATATGCATTATAAATGATCAATCCAGCGATATGGCTGGATAAGAAAGTCAATAGATCTAAGAACTGTGAAAAGTCACATGGACAATATAGCCAACTGATGCATGCTGCTTCCTGCACTCAGCTGGCTTAAGAAGACAAGCCATCAACTCTACATAATTCAAAAACACTGCCACACAATTAACTGCTATGCAATACCACAACATGCAAATGCACACTGCATAATTCCACTACATAACACATTCAGCATCATCACAGCATCACTCTGCGCCACCACCGCGTCACTCTGCGCCACCACCGCGTCACTCTGCGCCACCACCGCGTCACTCTGCGCCACCACCGCGTCACTCTGCGCCACCACCGCGTCACTCTGCGCCACCACCGCGTCACTCTGCGCCACCACCGCGTCACTCTGCGCCACCACCGCGTCACTCTGCGCCACCACCGCGTCACTCTGCGCCACCACCGCGTCACTCTGCGCCACCACCGCGTCACTCTGCGCCACCACCGCGTCACTCTGCGCCACCACCGCGTCACTCTGCGCCAGCATCACTCTGGGGGAAGCACCGCATCACTCGGGGGAAGCATCACTCTGGGGGAAGCACAGCATCACTCGGGGGAAGCACAGCATCACTCAACACCACATTTCTATACAGCACAGCTTAGAAACATTGGCAAAGTCAATAGCTCTACACTAAACACTTATAAGCCCTCCACAATCGATAACCAATAGGTCTCGCCTTTGGGACATTCTAAGTGTTTAGTTATCCAGCACAATATCCTTCATTTACCCCTTTGATGCTCATGACGAGCTCAGCTCGTCATGAGGCACGGTTGAGCTGTGCTCATGACTAGCTGAGCTCGTCATGAACAATGGAATAACTCGGGACCCAGCACAGGAGGGGAAAACCATAAGCAGCGATGGTGTTAAACAACATCAAGTGTGCATGGCTAATCACTTATAAGGTACCAAAAGCGAGACCTATTGGTTATGTTAAGTTTTTTATTTTGCAACAAATTTCTTTCTTCACATTATTCAATGAGAAAGTTAGCCTAGGTTTTCCACCATGAACCGAGTTTTAGTAGTATTTGTGCCTTGTGGGTGGCTTGGGTTGATCACCGCTCCTCTCAGATAGGGACATAAAGCTACTGCTACCAGCAGTCGCACCAGATTGCCAGGACACTGCCTGTACAAGGGAAGACACCAAAGCCCCTGTGTATCAGAAGGCAAATATATTCTTTTTGGATTCATCAAAGCTGACTGCGAACCCATGTGAGATCTAAACCTAAAAACCTTTCATTTGAACATGTTCATTTCTTGACTGGATGCTCTAGGACAGCGCTTAAACTACCATATTCTATTGCTTTACTATTAGCGTACTACTTGTGGACCGTTACAGTTCCTCTTTCACACTGCCATTCTTGTGAAATTACTTGTATGCTTGTATTGCTGTGTTGTACTTGCTTTTGCATTATTTGAATCAGTTTGTTCTGTATTGAAACTAGGAGTGTAATATGCACATCAGTTTTTCTGATGTTCAACAGAGCAAGATGGTTCTTGGCAAATTAGTGAAGCCCTCTTAAAAGTTGGTGTAAGCAAAAAGAGTAGCAGGGCAAGCATTGGGAAAGCCAATTGGTCTTGCCTATGCCAATGTGCTTTAGCCATGTTGTACACCAGAGTGGCTACTGTTTAGTGGTATGTAATTTTGTGGCATAGAGTTGAGTATGCATGGTGTGATAGCACACTGCCATTACGGAGAGCACATTTTCAATTTTAATGACAATCAAATGTTCCCAAATATACAGTTATACTGATAAAAAGTATACAGCCCACAAATGAGAGTGTGAAAATGTCATCACTTAATGCATTGATTTGTTTTGATCATATTAAAATATTATTTTGCAACATACTTCAGGATTAACAAAAAATGTGCTACATTTGTGCGCTCTTAATTCTGATATATTCTGAAATACTTGCACAGTTCATTTAAATGTTGTTGTGGGTTAGAAAAAAAAAAGTATACAGCAAGATTGTTGCATAAATCCTCTCAGTTTAGAATCTCAGACAGTAAAGTAAATTACCACCTTAAGCGGAAGACAGAGCCTGACAGTTGACCTCTGTCTTTGAATGCACAGCAAATGTGACAAGATAAAAAACAAGATTTACAAGCCTGTTTACAGAAAGGAGAACTTGTGGAAGGAAGAACAGGGGAGTTGGTGTGAAAAGGCTTTGCTCTTTAAAATGGACGACCTCACCCTGAACAGCCTGAAACAAATAAAGCCAGCAAATAGAAAGCCAGAAATTGTGAGATACTAACTTCAAAGCCAGTAGCAAGCCACGGGTGGAATGCATTCCCAGGGAATCTTTCTGAATGACTGCAAGATGTCTTTGGCAAACCAGACAGCGGCTTCAATCTAAAAACCACTTTACTTGGTGCCCGCCCTGTTGATTCACATACAAGTTATTTGCGAAACAGTAAATTGCTACTTTTCCCAGTTGGTTAGAAACATTCAGGAAAAAAAATGTTTTGTATGGCATATAGATCAGATTTTGACCTCAATCACCAATTCCTGGAATTGTAAATTATTTTTAGGTCTCACATTTAAAAAAAATACTTTGTCAAAGCAGGAGCTAACACAACAGAAAAACATTTGCATTTTTTTTTGGTCCTATTCTGAATAAGCGAGCTAGATATTGTGATATATTTAAGTTTATTTCATCTTTGTTTTGATGTTCGTGTTCCCTTGTATTGTGAAATTATATTTACATTCAACGTAGTGCATTTATTTTCACTATGGTTTGCCAGTGCAACATTACTTTTAATTCTGAGTGCATATGATTTACTTTCAAACCGTGCTTAAACAAAGGCTTAATATCTCTTGATTTTCTTTGTAAATACGTACCCAAGTAAACTCTAAATTGATGTAAAATCACGCTCCTGTCATTGCACGTTAAGAATTTATTTAGGTGTCCACTTACAAAGAAAATTCAAGGGATGAAAAGAATTTTCCACATCACCTGTGTGCAGCAGAGCTAAAAGTTTACTTAAAAAGTAAAAAAAAGCACTAGGAAGCGGCCAGCTCTGGCTATGGTCGATCTATATGTATGTGAGTGCAGTCGTGCAACGCCCATTGGGCTCAAAGGGCTTCAGCCCCCCCTGTTGTCTTCACTCTGCCGATTGCTGGAAGAATGAGCCCCCAAAATTTTGATTGACCCCTCCCCCCTGAAATGCGACTTTAGTGTGTGTTTGTGTGTGTGTAATCTCCAAAATTCGTCCTCTTAACTAGGAAGCAATCGGAGGGACACAGCGGGGGCATTAAGAAGACTCTTTATTGCAGGAAATATGGCATGACTCGTTTTAACAGAAATTGTCTTTATCAAATGCCTCCACATCGGTTTTTGGCTCTAAACGCTGCTTTTAAACAATTGTGCCATTAACCCATTGGTTGTGGTTCAGCTGGGCCGACTTCGGATTGGAGCATTATTAAAGCCCACATTGGTGAACTTCAAATCCCAGCAAGCACCATGACGGACTGCCACGTAAGTGTCTCATTTCGGTCCCAATGTTCTCATAGTGAGTGCTGGATATTAAAGAATAAAAGCATTGCCTGTTTGCATGTAGATGCAAATCCGATGTCACTGGAAAATATATCCTCCTTTGACCCCAGACGTCCAGCCGCATAAGCCCAAGTCTAGCTGAGCTGGAGATCGTAATACAGTGATTGCATCTCTTCGTGAAGTCACGAATTGCACTTTCACAGCAGCCCTTAGCAATTCCCTGGATGCAGCGGTCACGGAAAAATTCAACACCTTGGAGTCACCTTTCTTTGTTGCCCTTGAATCTCCCGACACTCGTAGAATGGGTCACCTCAGCGCGCCAGGGGCTATCACGCAAACATATCCAAAATTCGACCTCTTCACTAGGAAGCAATTGGAGGGAAACAGCGGGGGCTTCAAGAAGAATCTATTGCAGGAAATATGGCATGACACGTGTCTATCTATCTATCTATCTATCTATCTATCTATCGCCCGTCGAGTACTAAACCTTTTTAAAGTCATTATTTTAGTCTAATTGAGCCTTCCAGTGGGCCTCCGTCTGAAACGCTGTAAGTTAATGAAGCAAAACCCTTGCACCGCACATCACGCCAGCATGATTCTGGCATGCAAACCCGCTATTTCTTCATGCTGGCGGTGCATCCTCCCACGGCCGGACTGCCGTCAAAAAACATCTTCTCCTGTTGTCCTGTGCTTAGAAGACGCCACTCCACAAGGGTTAGTTCCCCTGAACCTTTATTTGAGCAGACAGCGTTTCAGACAATCTATTTTTAAAGACGTCCTGACGCGTTTTGAGGCATCATGCCTCTTCCTCATAGGATAATGTGGTTAGTACGCAACTGTGCATTTACAGCTCTTTTGATCCCACTCTGCATACCGTCCTCACATGAGTATTCGCATAGCATGCTGGGCATTGTGGTGCTATTCAGGTGCCTTAGGTGGCTCGTCGAGTACTAAACCTTTTTAAAGTCATTATTTTAGTCTAATTGAGCCTTCCAGTGGGCCTCCGTCTGAAACGCTGTACGTTAATGAAGCAAAATCCTTGCACCGCACATCACGCCAGCATGATTCCGGCATGGACATTGTTTCAGACGGAGGCCCAGTGGAGGGCTCAATTAGACTAAAATAATGACTTTAAAAGGTTTAGTACTAGACGGGGCACCTGAATAGCACCACAATGCCCAGCATGCTATGCGAATACTCATGTGAGGATGGCATGCAGAGTGGGATCAAAAGAGCTGTAAATGGACAGTCGCGTACTAACCACATTATCCTATGAGGAAGAGTCATGATGCCTCGAAACGCATCAGGAAGTCTTTAACAATCGTTTGTCGGAAACGCTGTCTGCTCAAATAAAGGTTTAGGTGAATTAACCCTTGTGAAGTGGCGTCTTCTAAGCACAGGACAACCGGAGAAGAGAATAAATAAATATATCTATCTATATCTATATCCAAGAACGCTTTCCCACCAACTGTCGCTCCTCTCTACCTCGGGTGCCTCCTTACCGCACGGTGGAGTGCGTTACTATATGTACGACGCACTGTTCCCATGCCCATGAACAGCTTCACAATTAAGGACACTCCAGTCAAAATTTTCGTAGTCTCTACGCCAGGTTTATTCTCCCACGTGCACACTTCTAACAGTCAACAAACTCGTTTCGGCGTTGCTGCCTTCGTCAGTGTTGTCTGATTGAGACTCGTTTTTACATTTAAATAAAGTTCTTCAAAACATTGTCATGTGATTAAAAACAAACATAAAAGAAGGGCACCTCAATTGAATTCATTGATGTGTGGCGGCCATCTTGGAGTGTCCGAAAGTATTGCGATTATAAACATTTAATCAATATATTAAATCATTCATTATATTTTGTACAATTTCATCGCATTCATTTACAACAGTTATGTATATCTTTTACAATTTAGTACCGTTAATTTAGCCCTGAATGGGCATTCGCTTGTTTGCATCACAAGCATACATTTTAACATTTCACATTTTGGTTCACATGTTAGGCCTGAATGTTAGTGCCCAAAGAGTCACATATCTCTTTATTACCTTGATTGGGTTATTTTCAATACCAATATTGTATGTGACCTTTATTCTACATAGATACGGTAACTTGGCTAATATTTCTACTGCAGGGAATAGTTTTAAGGGGATGCCATATAGTCAAATGGTCCTACCCTATATGTACCCACATTTCCTCTTCATTATTCAACCCTCCAGGATTCTTTGTTTGGAGCATAATTATGTACCTTGATTCCAAGGTCCTCAATTTCTTGACCCTGTCGCCCCCTCTCTCTGTTCTTATCAATTGGTCCAAAATGAAAAAGGTTAGCAAATTGCTGTTGCTTTTGTGCACTTTTTAGGTTTCGCCTGCCGAAAGCTGCGCAAGCAGCGTTTTGCGCAGGCGAAAACTTTTGTTTTGCAGTATGGACAAGTCCCGCCTCTGTTTCCCATTGGCTAGCTCCATAAATAGAGGCTAGCCATTGGAAAACAGAGGCGTCCGTCATTCTGTGAGGCGACTCGTGGGCGTTTCTGAGAATTTTTCTCATCCGGCCCCTTTTGTCACGTCAGTGCGGCGATGGGCGGGGTTTATTTTTTTGCTCGTCGAGGTTTCATTTGGTCATTCCGCGGCCGACAGCCTCCGGAGGAAGTCCAGGTGAGTGCCTTTCTTGCCGTTTGCCGTTCCCTCTCCCCTCCCGCTGTCCGTTCCTTCCCCCCCCCCCCCCCCCGCTGTCCGTGCCTTTCCTTGTTTCACTTCTGTTAAAACGTTAACTTTTATTTGTACCAAGTTCGCCCTTGTCATGTGTGCAGGTCCTGCGCAGCTTTGCGTGATCTCTTCTGCAACGCGTGAGCCTCCTATGATGAGTGAGATGTCGTCGGCAGCACTCGCTGCCCACAAACAGCAGCCAGCATTTCTCCTGCCTCATCTGTCTCATGCGCACCCTTTGTTAACCTTGGTTCTGCACACAGAACACAGAGGCACGACAGTGAGGTGACTATCTTAAAGCATTCTGTGGGTTGTGCATAGCCTATTTGGAAAATGGAATATACCATGACAACCCATAAGTATTAATATCTCCTGACAGCAACATTTGAGAATTCCTATGCAATATTTAACTCTGTGGCCCGGTCCTTAGTATTATAAGCAAAGAGGACAAATAAAAGAACGACATAGCTAAAACGTATAAAGGTAGTCTTGGAGTAAACTCTCAATATGTATGAAATTCCATGTGTAGTTGAAAACGTGATTAATAGTGTGCCCGACTGCTGTACATGACAAAGACTAGTTCAAGATGGCCGTTCTCTTCGCGGGTTGCCCGCGGGGTGGGGGGGGGGGAATGGGGGGGGGGGGGGGGGCGCGGCCGTCGAGCACGCCAGTCCGCTGTCTGTGGGAGCCTGGGAGGAGAGGATGGGCAGTGCCATGTTCCGTTTGGAGGCCAGTCTGAGGTGAGCGTGCATACTGGTGCATAGGAGTGGTGCAGTCTGACTGGATAGGCACTGCAAAGCCTAGCCAGAGTCGCATCGGAATGCAATGAGGAGGAGGGGTTATACATACCTACACAAAGAAGAAAAATGCACAGGCAGTGGTCCATTCTGGGTGAGGCGAGGATCGCTGGGGGCGGGGTGCAGCGGCAGCATGCAGTGCTTTGATGCATCCGATCTGGGGGGGGCAGCCCCTTTATATGGGCTGCATGATCTTGCCCGCTCTGGATCCATTAATACCCGCTCTGATCGAGTCCAGGTATGATTCCTGCTCGGGAGAACTGGCGGCGAGGGATGCTGCCGTTTCTTATCAGTCAGGAATGTGCCTTGTGCTTTGGCCCCCTTTGCTTTGTAAAGGGTAGACGTGTTGTCTGCCTGATGTGCTATTGCTTATACTTTACGTATGATTGATGCTCCGATGTACATATGAGCCTTTGAGATGCATTATCCGCAGGGTTTCCTTTGGTGCGCCGCATCTGCGTGACTCGGGGCTGCAGATCCACCCGTTACCATCCCCGGAGGGAATATAAAATATTACTGAGTAGACAATGCTGTTCCCTCGCTTGCCAGACTCGTTACAAAACGAAAACCAAATAGGCTGCCCTCTTTTTCAGCCTAAAGCAGCAACTGGAAGACTGCTACCATACTCAACCCTAGGCAGCCCACCGCAGACCACACACCTCCTCCCCCTGCGCCACACACTTAATAAGGCATCTCCTGCCCCATTTTCTCCCCTCACCCAAAGGAATTCCAGGACCGACTTCCCCCTCCTTCCTCTCCAGTATTCCACAGCAGACTTGCCCCTCTGTCCCCAGGTCAGCCCCAAGAAAAATAAACTTCATTTACAAAGCTCTGGCGGAAACCTCCCTAAAATAGCCAGGCTGACTTTCTCCAACTCTCCTGGAAGCAGCCACTGACAGCCCCCACCCCCTCCTCCCAGGAAAAGCATCTCCTGGCAGACTGCCACCCTCGCTCCCTGGTGCAGCCTCTGGCACACTTGCACCCCTCCTCTGTCCAGAGAAGCCCCGGCAGTCTAACGCTGCAGTTCACTGCACAAACCCCCTCACACCCTCTTTTACAGGCAGCCCGTGCACAAAGCAAACTCTTAATATACTTCACAAGTATCCTGGCAGTCTCTGCCCCTGTTCCCCATCAAATATATATATTTTTTAACTTGTAGATCCCACCCACCCCTCTGTCAAACCCATCCTGGTGCTGACAGCAGCCAGCACATGAGCGCACTGTGTCCTATGGCAGCCAGCCCTATTTTACACACTTTACCACTTTCCCCCGAGGACGCTTCTGTTGGAGTCTCACAGGCTACCACTCTCCTTGCCCCCGCCGTCAATTAGAGGCGCCACCGCCGAGGGCCGATAGACGAGGGCCAGGCTGTCCCAGGAGACCGCCGGCGGGAGCATTAGTGAGGGCGATGGAAAGGCGGGTTACAGCTTTAATGTAATCAGCGGCAACTCAAACTGCCAAACACGCTTAATGACTTAATCCCCATCTGCATGGGCGCAGAGTACGCGCCCTCATTTACCCCCGTGCGATGGAATTCCATCCGCTCCGGCACCTCGGCGGGTTCATGCGCCTGCTGCGCGGGAGGGTGTGTCATTTCCCTAGTCTATGTGAATCCAGGTGAGACCGAGTCAGTGCTGTATCTGAGGCGTGTGTGTTTGATGTGGGATGATGAACGCGTCAGCGGGTATTGGGGCCTGAGGTGATTAAGAGAGTGGCGCGCGGGACACATGGATCCAAGGGCTGTGACGAGGGAGCTTGTTGTTGTCTCAGCCTCAAGGTGGCAATGATGACACACAGAGCAGGAGTTAGGGGGCACAGCAGCGGCTATTTCAGGCCTGCTCATCACTTTGTGTGTATCCTTTATGCATGTAGAAAGAAGCCTGTAAAATATTCATCCTAAAGCTACTTTCAAGTCATGTTTACCACTATATAAAACCCTAATTCCTAAATAAATGTCTCAAAGGTTTTTTTAAAAGTAAGGGTTTCCAGCCATTTTTAAGTGCTTCTGGTTTTGGCAGACATGGAAACGGGGGCACGGGGAAATAGGTACTTCATCAGCATCACCGGTTACGAACATATTGGAAAACAGGGATTTTATCCCTTGTTTGCTGGTTTCGCTACCAAAAACATACCCACTGGTCATCATCTCATGTCAAGTGGGGCACGCGGAAAAAATGTTGTTTGACTACTGTTGATAGGCAGAGGGGCTATGAAGATAGAATTCTATTCAAATAAGGAAGAGTCTATTTATTTCCCCTTTCCCTGCTTGTTTCGAGTCCCAACAGAAATAGTAGAGCGACTGTCTAAGTCCACTCTAGTTACTGTGCACACATTCCGATTTGCAGGGCTTTAAGTGGAGCGGGTCCCCTCGTATAAGACTCGGCAGTAATTGAAAACGGAATTTGAAATGGGTCCCAATTAAGAGGACATTAACTTTACTGTTATGGAACTGATTGATTTCGCAACAATAACTGTAAAAATAATGAAGGTAATGCATGTCAGTGAGTGATGTATGCATACCTTGTTTTTACACTACGAACCAAGCCGAAAAAAGGCTGCAGAGCGCTGTACATAGCTAAAGACCAGCATGAAGGCAGTGAGTGACGTGAGAGGAACCGGGAGTGGGGACGGTGAATGAATTGTGATCAGTTTTTAATTTGGAAACAAATAAATGCCAGGGCTCTCGTCAGGAGGCAGCTTGCACCAGCCCATTTCTCCTGTTAGCGCCGCCTAAAACAGAACCAACTACTAGCCATGAAAGTGGAGAGAGGATGCCACGTAACGGCCAGAGCTGCCTACTTCGGAGCGGGGGAGCCAGGTTCGAGTCTCGTCGTCGGCTCAACATATTGTGATTATGGGCAGATCACTTAAGAAGTGTCCTTAACTGGTGCACGTGAAAAGCCCTGGTGTTCATTATTAAGTTCTGGTACTGAGCACTGAAAAACACCGGCTCAAATTAAGCATGGATTGTGATGTAGTGTTCTTAAAAGAGGTGAGACTTCAACTCTTTTCTAAATTCGAGCAGTTTAGGGACGTTCTCATGTATACAGGAATGTTGTTCCTGATCCAGGAATGATGGATAAAAAAAGTCCTGCTGTCTTGTTTTTCTTTTTTACACCTCCTGTGTGTGTGTGTGTGTGTGTGGCTTTGTGTGTGTGTGTGTGTGTGTGTGTGTTTCTCTGTGTCTGTGTGGGTGCAAATGCAATAGGTCTCACATTTGCGAGAGATTTAGCTAATGGCAATGTAAATGACAATGCCATTTCTTTATCTGTTTTCAAAACCAACACATAAATACAAATTTTGTCATTTACAATTCAATAGCTCTAACTTTTCCAAAGGCGAAACCATTGCATTGTAAATGCTTGTTCATAGTGTCGGGCCACAGGGTAGCTCTGATCTTTTAGATTAATTGCTCTCATATGCTCCAATATCCTGAGTTTGGTCTGTTTCCTGGTACTTCCCGTGTACTTTTTGCCACATGGGCATATTAGGCAATACACCGTAAATTCCGAATTACAATTAAGTAATTTCGAAATTGTCCCCTTCTTTGTTTTTCCTGGTATCTCATATTCTTTTACTTTTTGTGAATTTTTGCAGGCCTTGCATTTCATACACGGATAGAATCCTAAAGCTGGGGCCTTTTTCTTGTATTCATAGTGGCTGTTCACTAGATGGTCTCTGAGGTAATGGCTTTTACGATATGTGACCAATGGGTAGTCTGGTAGGGAATTTCCCACCACTCCATCTGATTTCAGTATGTTCCAATTTTTGTGTTAAAATTTGGAACATTTCCGGAGATCTATCAGTAAAGTTGGTGATTAGCCTTACTTGCATATCTTTTGCTTTTATCCTGTCTATATAATTCACAAAAAGTAAAAGAATATGAGATACCAGGAAAAACAAAGAAGGGGACAATTTCGAAATTACTTAATTGTAATTCGGAATTTACTGTGTATTGCTCCAAACAAAGAATCCTGGAGGGTTGAATATTGAAGAGGAAATGTGGGTACATATAGGGTAGGACCATTTGACTATATGGCATCCCCTTAAAACTATTTCCTGCAGTAGAAATATTAGCCAAGTTACCGTATCTATGTAGAATAAAGGTCACATACAATATTGGTATTGAAAATAACCCAATCAAGGTAATAAAGAGATATGTGACTCTTTGGGCACTAACGTTCAGGCCTAACATGTGAACCGAAATGTGAAATGTTAAAATGTATGCTTGTGATGCAAACAAGCGAATGCCCATTCAGGGCTAAATTAACGGTACTAAATTGTATAAGATATACATAACTGTTGAAAATGAATGCGATGAAATTGTACAAAATATAATGAATGATTTAATATATTGATTAAATGTTTATAATCGCAATACTTTCGGACACTCCAAGATGGCCGCCACACATCAATGAATTCAATTGAGGTGCCCTTCTTTTATGTTTGTTTTTAATCACATGACAATGTTTTGAAGAACTTTATTTAAATGTAAAAACGAGTCTCAATCCGACAACACTGACGAAGGCAGCAACGCCGAAAAGCATTTGACTGTTAAAGTGTGCACGCGGGAGAATAAACCTGGCGTAGAGACTACGAAAATTTTGACTGGAGTGTCCTTAATTGTGAAGCTGTTCATGGGCATGGGAACAGTGTGTTGTACATATATATATATGTATGTGTGTATAATTTTTTTTTCATCCATACTCCACAGTATCTTGCACAGCACAACATGGCTCAAAGCATTGGCAAGATCAATAGGTCGCAAAGGCGAGACCAATTGGCTTTGCCAGTGCTGGTTTTGAGTAGGGTAGGATATGACCTGTTATCAGGAAGGTGGTCAGGGAAGCATGTTAGTAAAGCGGTGCTGGAAATTAGTATTTATTTCTTAATTTAAGGTCTTTGAGGGATACCCTGAAAGAGTGACTGACTTTCAAGAAGAAACGTTAGTAGGATGTTGAATTAAGTGTAGTATGATGTAGGTGGGGAAGAAAAGAGGTTGTGGTGATAATATCCTGTACCTTTTTTGATTTTGCAGCTGTTTTTGCGAGTTTGCAAGCTTGCAAAAATCACATCTTGCTCTCTCAGCACTCAAGGATAGTGTTCGGCCGGGCAGTGGATATCCTGCGGGACAGTATTTAAGGTATAGGCACCATTGAGGTCTTCAAACATGCATGTGTACTGTACCCTGTTATCCAGCTGGCATTTTGAATTCTGCCACCTGTCAAGCAGCCACCACTAAGCCATGAAGGATGGGACCCTGAAGGTTGGGCATCAGGATGGAGGCATATAGCCTGAATGGTGTCATTGTCAGCATTACACTTGGTATGTGCCACCTGCCTTAGAAAGCCCCTGGTGGGATAGGTTGCTTTTTTTTGTCTAACTTTCATAAGAGCCATTTATGGCTTTTTCTTTGTTTGCTATTGGTTATTGTTAGAGCGGAGTGTCAAGATGATGGCTAGCCATATGGTTGACTACATTAGAAGAATGCACTTGTTCTATCACTGTTCTAAAAAATGTAATACATAAAGAGCCCAAAGAGATTTGGCCCTTCCAATAATTTCCTGGTCGAAGTGGCCTGGTCTGGGCGCTCAAACAAAGAACTAAAGAGAAAGATTAATAAAATGCTCCCCACCGTGCTAAAAAGACAGACAAGTCACACAGGACTACCAGCCAAAATGTCCCCTTGCCATCACTCTTAAGAGAAAGTGGAGGGACAATGTGGTTGTTCTTTTTCTGAACGTGACAAAGGAGAGGCGCCTAAAAATGGAATGGTACCTATACAAGCCATAAAAATGGGGGAAAGTGGGAAAGCGAGTGATGGGATACAAAGGGGCTGCAGAAAGAAGTGCTGTTGGGATCCACAATCATCTACCAGCCACCTTTGGGGGAAAAAAGCGAGTAACAAATTTGGTCTCTTTTAGAATAATCTAAAAAAAAGTTAGATGGACAAAGACTCTGTTAACAAGGTGAAATACAATGCTATTCATCCCTCTTCAAACCGACTGTCTGGCATACTGAAATACAATGATCCCGAGTGCAGGGATTTGCAGTATGGTAGTGCGTTCACCATCAGCAATATATTACATTGAAATAATATAATATACTTATTAAAAAAATAATTACCCATTCCAACTTTGTCAGTCTACATGTTTGTTTTTCATTCCACACCATCTGCTTAGACCTTTACGAAGAACTCCCCTATTATGCAACAGCAGATGCTGGAAAATCTATTTACACTTAATCTACAGTATTCTTGTGAATTCGCTTTTGTAAAGTCCATGATTCAATGAGAACGTTTTTTAGGAAATGGATGCAGGCGATTATCAAGCAGAATACGAGAATATTTTTTTTCTGGAAAAAGGATGGGAAATGTTATACATTTCTTGATCACCGGGAAAACTTTCTTGCTAAGCAGTATTCCAATGAAAATAATTGCAATTAGCATGTTTTTGGTAAAATACATTTAAACAGTGGTTGTGGCATAGGGTTTGTGCTTCTATTTATTTGGAAAATCAGGTCATTGTTCACCTGTTGATTATATCCGTCTCCAAGACTGGAGATTTTAAGATGCATTGCATGCATGGTTTGTCATCTCCTTCCTGTTTCACCATCCCCTTGAAAGTATTTGCTTGCTAACTCTGTTAAATCTTGTATACTTTTTTTTAATTGACATAATTCCCACTTTAGCTCATCAGTTTTGGAATTCGTCTTTTCGTTATTGTACAGTTTCTAAAATTTGTTTTCCAATATAACAGCAAGCATATTTGTATTCCTTTTCTGCTGCTAAAAGTAGAAATGTAATTTTTTCTGTGTTGCGCAAAAGTCAACTTGGGTGATCGTTGTTGATATGAAACTTCTAAAAATGTAACAAGACTTGTCATCTAGGCATTGCTTATTTTCCTTGCACCCAATATGTTTAGGGCAAGTCAATGCAAATCGTGCTTTTTAGGTCTCGCTTGACAGCGCAGCTGTCTGCTGACTTCTTGTTAATCATTCTTTAAAATATACACTAAGTGAGCTTTGGCTCTACCCAAAGGAGTATTACTCTCTTATCTCATGCTTTTGGGTGTTCGGTGTATCATTCTGTTTTCCAGACAGTGTGTTCATTGGAACTCATGAAGTACTATTTTGCATAGAAAAAGTACACTTGAATATTGGTTTAAATCTAGATATCCTCTATGCTTTCTATACAAAAAGCAGTCCTTTTTTTGCTACCTTTTCCCCATGTTGGCAGGGCCAATTGAGCAGGCTGTCATAAACCAACCACATGCACGTGTAAACAGCATTTGTGAATGTTTGACTTTTTAAAGTCCTTATCCCATTGAAGTCAGGCTTATTGGCTTTGCCAGTACTTGTTGGTTATGTTGGCCTTTATTGTTACATTCATGTACTGTGTTGGGTTAGCAGCATTCCGCTGGCGTGGGGAGCTGCATTGTACGATTCTGCACACTAACTACGTGACTTCATAAATAAATAAAATAAACTAACATGTTTATTTCCCAGGTGTTAACTTTTTGAATTCTTTCTCCTGGTAATTTTTTTGATCTTCGGACTTTCTTTCATGCTCTTCTTTCAATCTCTAGCTTTTTTAAGCGCTCATTTTGTCTATTTGTTTATCTTTGTCTTACCAGAATAGTTATTTGAGCCTTTCTAGGGATAATGTTGAGAGTTTTTTGAGAGTTTTTCAAGATCGGATGTCGTTCTCTTCACAGGCGTCCTCTGAAGTTCAAATGTGGGCTGTTTCCCATGCCCCCAGATTTGTAATAAGATCTACTTTTGTCAGTTTGTTCACAATAGGATGTTAATCTAATGATGTTCCGATTTCTGCCGAGGCATTTTTTCTTCAGTTTGAATGTCTGTCAGTAAGCTTTATTCGGTTGAAACAAAGCAACCATAAAAGCACAGTACAAAGTCAAAATACATTAAATACAGTAAATAAAAGACCCCAATAAAAAATAATTACATTGAAACATCATATGTAATTCATTAAATATAAAAGAGAAGCACCCCTCAATTCTCTCTTAGTAAAAACAGTCTACTCCTAGCAGCTTTTCGGTACTAAAAAAATGCCTCCACTTGTAGTAACAAGATTAAAAACAAATAGGCTTCAGAGTGTGCAAAAGAGCAATGTGCATAGATGCTTACTTTAGTATAGACCATCCCCGAGTTTAGGTTTATCATTATTAGCAAACCATTCAGAAATCAGTTTAACAAGTCAGTGCATCATATCTATACCAGAGAATAAGGCAAATCGGTTGTGAATGGGTATATTGTAGCTACTAAATACAGGGCCTCACACAAATTCTACATTTGATCTTACAGGTTGCAGATATGTGGTTCTGGGGTAAAAGTCGCACAGTTCCCAAGTTACTATGGGCCCGTCTCCCACTTGTGGTTGCCAACTTTGCAGATAAGGGACGACCTGGGTATCCCTAAAGTTTATTATAACCAGATCTCCGGCTATATTCTTCGGGAGGGATCCTAACCACCCCACCCTTCTGACATTTAAGATTTTTCCATCAATGTTAGGTGGAAGGGGTCTATTTTTGGTTAGCCAGAAAGATACCTTATTTACCAGTTGGGAATGTCCTTCGATTTTGCCGTTAGGGAGTTCAGGCATGCCTGAGAGGATGCACACGAATGGTGCGGCCTCCGGCGGTAGGTCTATTTGGTTAATCTTTCTTTGCGCATTGCCATAGTCGAAAGATATCCCCTCTGTGAGCGTGGATTCTTTGGTCAGCCCTACACTAATGGCGGAGCTCTGGACTATTGGGGGGTTTAATGGTACATGCTGAGTATTTGATGTTAATAATGTTTTTGGGGCAACTGAGTAAATTTGGGCAGTATTACTTTGTGCAGAGGTATTGGGGGTGTCAGTCGCGACTAGGGACTCTACCTGCTTATATCCAGCCATTCTTTTTATAAGTATCGCATTTGCCTTGGTTGTTTCCTCTATACTTGCAACCTTTTCCCCTATTACCTTGATTCTTTTTGCCAGCGGGGATATTAAGGATTTGATCAGAAGTTCGATCTGAACCAGTAGGTCAGATGATGTAGTGGATACAGGGGTTTCCAAAATTGGACATACCTTAGATGTTTTTGGGGTGTTGCTAATGACCGAAGGGGGACTTAAATGTAATTTTTGTTTTTTTGCTAGTCTTCCCCTTTGTTTAGCACCTTTGCGCTTTCTATCAACAAAAGGAACCTGAAGGTTTGCTTTCGATTGGGTATTATCTTTAGCTGATAGTGAGGGGGGGTACCCAGATGGCTTACATTTAGTTGGGATGGTGTACTAGGCTGGGGACTTGTGTTTCTTATTACACTTATAGGAGCACCGGTTTGCTCGTTTCCCTCTTCAACATTAGTATATGTAGTTTTGCAGATCTGATTTAATTCCTCCAGTAATGTAAAATTTTGAATTTGGTCTGCTGCCACCAGAGGAGATTGAATACTAGATGTAGTTTCTATGGAAAGGCTTTGTTCTGCTCTCTCTATTTCGCGTTCAATTGCCGATGTTACCCTAGTTAAATAATTGTCCAATGTCCCCTTCCGTGGCCCCCCCCTGATAGATAATATTTTTTAGAACCCCTTTATCAGTCGTAATGTGGCTTTCTTTTATGTGAGTGTAAGTATAACAACAAGAGACACCTATGCTGGTCGGGCACAAAACTTAATAACCAAAAAGTAGTCCTTTAGAGTGAGCCGAAGTGTAGATAAAGGCAGTCACTGTTGTGGGTTAAATCAGTTTACCTCCTTTTCCAGTGAAAGATAGGCGAGAGTCAAGTGGGGTGGCCCTGCCCAGCCTTCTCCGGCCTCTGAGGGCCACAGAGGGCCTGCCCTTTGCCCGGGCTTAGCCCGGCGTCGCCCGCGTGCGTCCCGCGAGGCGGCAGGGGCTCTGACCTTTTCAGCGCCTTCCGGGCGCGTCAGTGGGCGGGAAGGGGCGGAGCAAACAGGCAAAGGGTTGTGGGGGCTGTAGTCCCCCCGCTCTGCGGCCGCGTGGTGTTACGGTCGCGGCGGCGGGGGGGGGACCAACAGCCGGTGGGGATACAAGCGCCGACTGTGCTATGGCCAGCGAAATCCCAAAGTCCCAGGTGAGTTCTGATTCAGGATGGTCGCCCGCTCCCCAGATGGGGCTCTGACCTTTTCAGCGCCTTCCGGGCGTGTCAGTGGGCGGGAAGGGGCGGAGTAAACAGGCAAAGGGTTGTGGGGGCTGTAGTTCCCCCACCGCGTGCTGTTCCGGTCGCGGCAGCGGGGGGGACCAACAGTCGGTGGGGATGCAAGCGCCGACTGCACTATGGCCAGCGAAATCCCAGAGTCCCCGGTGAGTTCTGATTCAGGATGGTCGCCTGCTCCCCAGATGGGGTTCTGACCTTTTCAGCGCCTTTCCGGGTGCGTCAGTGGGCGGGAAGGGGCGGAGCAAACAGGCAAAGGGTTGTGGGGGCTGTAGTCCCCCCGCTCGGCGGCCGTGTGGTGTTCCGGTCGCGGCGGGGGGGGATGGGGGGGTCAACAGCCGGTGGGGATGCAAGCGCCGACTGCGCTATGGCCAGCGAAATCCCAGAGTACCCGGTGAGTTCTGATTCAGGATGGTCGCTGTTAAAATGAATGTTAAAATGAATTAAAAACCTGCATTGCTTTCATCGGGCAGTGTTTGTGATCAAGTTATCCATTGAACATTACTTGCTATAATCACAAGTAAACAATTCGATTTTTGGGCAACATTTTTTTCACATTCCTTAAAAGGTGCTTTCCATTCAATAACATAGCTGCCTCCTGCTTCTTAAGCTACATTCCTAAATTAATGCTACTTCCTTTCGTCAGTAAGAAGCTTAATTTGCAAGAGGCATTTAGCACAGGAGCCGCTCTCCAGAAATCCTACATCTTCTGTTTGGACTGATTTCTTTATTACGAAGTTGTACAGGGGCTCGCTACTCCTTGAAGTATGCGGTCGCTATTTACTTCCTATGTAGCTGGTGTTCTTTCTACACACACACACGCAGGCACACACACACATGCAGGCGCACACACACACACGCAGGCACCCCCCCCTCCCCCCCCCTACAACTAAGCCCCACCCGCCCCACTCACCGGCCTACAGGATTCCTGCACTTGCATCGGCGGCCTCTGCTCCTCCTACGTGCCTACAGCGTTTCACAGCCTCCACTGGGGTGGAACTTCCACCTTCTGCCCTACCTGTTTGGAGAAAAATAACAGCAAGTCACAATTTG
Organism: Lissotriton vulgaris; assembly: GCF_964263255.1. Lineage (NCBI taxonomy): Eukaryota > Metazoa > Chordata > Amphibia > Caudata > Salamandridae > Lissotriton > Lissotriton vulgaris. The sequence continues at coordinate 826,057,247 of NC_141699.1, forward strand.
AGAGCATTCAAACAGCAAATCACTTTATTTTTCATCTCTTGAGTTATCAGCGCCATAGACTGGCTAAACTGAGGTGAGATCCTTGGAGGTTGTGCTTCAGAGTCCGACATTTAAGGGAAGGGGTAATGACAGCCAGTTTAAAATAACAGAAGTAAGGTAAAGCTGTCCAGTTTGTGTGTACAAGAGATTATTCTGGCAGTCATGTGCATGTTTAATGGGAGTCAGTAAATAGGAGGACAGTCCCACTAGGAAAACCTTGACATAGCCTGAGTAGAATAGCTGAAGAAGTTGTTAATTCTTCTTCACAAATAATAATTGGTAAAAAACATGATTTCTGGACTGCAGGAATACGTGGCTAGTCAACTGTGAAGCTTGAGGATTTTGCCATGAAAAATTCTAACAAATTTCAGTTTAAGAGCCAACACTGAACTTGAGGAAGGAAAACTAAAATTGTAAACAAAATCTGTTTTTCTTGAATTAGGCTTCAAAAAATGAAGGACCATCGATCTACAGCATTGGAACACTCCCACCACCGAGAATGTCAGTAATGGATTAACCTCTCAGATAAAGCATGGTCTAATTAGCGTACTGATCGAAAACACACACATTAGTCCAATCACCATGTTACATAATTGATCCACATACAGCTGTGCAATAACAGGAGCAGGGATTTAACCCTGGGGATTCCCTAAGTACAGGAGGAAGACAGGACATCTAATGTGAACAAATGGAGTAGAACTAGTACAAGACACCTAACCCCATGGGAGTAGAAAAATTTGCGGAAGTCTTTCATATCGACTCTGATACCCAGCAGATAGACCAAGGATAAATAACAATTAGGTGTTTTGCATCCAGCACTCATGCCTTTCTTCTCAAACTGGTTGTTTGACATATTGCCATGAGAATAAAGCCAAAGTTACATTGATAAGAATGTAATAAACTTAGAAATGTTGTTCATTGTGGAATTTTATATTGGTTTTCGGATCAAAAAGGTGTACATTAAGGAGAACTTCACAATATTGCAGCATATATGAAAAAACGTAATAGTATTCCACCTTTGCCCTCATTTTGTTCGTAAGGCAAAAGGTATTGCAACCCATAACCTAAATGATAACCTGCATGAATCAATTTATATATATTTCAACAAAATGTATTTTAGCAGGGTTGTGAAAGTTAATTCGGTTTGTTTTGATTGAACATTGCCTCCATGCAGGTTTTCCCTTCCTCTGGTTACTTTCAGCAAAATATTGTGGTTCAATTTGTGGATAGAGCTTCGCAGTTCATAGTTCTCGTTTTGTGCCGCCTGGCAACATTCGTTCTACTTCTGTGTTAGTGATGTAGGGTGCTTGCATTGCTGTAAAAGGAATGATGGATGCATGTGAATGAGGTGCTTCTAGTCTGACTTGACCCATGACTCCTTTGAGGGTTGTTGAAATGTAGGCCTTTTCCTACTGGTTTAGCGATTAGTCCGATATTCAGCGTACTTCTGGCATTACTTGTTAAAATCTATATTTACTTACCCTTGCGTCAAGGATGGCGGGCCTTTAAGCGCATCTCTCTCATAATTGGCAGAATGTGTGCACTTCACTAGTAATCCAAAAAAGTGTTTTAAAAAAAACTTCAGACTTCTGTGCAATTGTGTACCAAAAAATGTATTTTCACCTTCACCAATCTGATCCAACAACTCCTTTTTCAGTGCAAAAGTCTGAAACTTACCAGTCGTGGTGTTGAAGTGGAATCCTTGTTTGAAAATTTAACGTTTTGCAATTGGGAACTCCCTGGTGCCCCCCACCCCCCAAAAACGAAGTTGCAGAGGTTTTTAGGTCGAGCCTAGAGCAGCGCATGCGCTGCTTGCTCGACTTTTAGTAAAGGGTAAAAAAAAGTGCTACCAGATTCTGCCATGGCCGGCCTAGAGCTTGAGTGCATGTGCGCGGGCGAGTGCTTGAACACTTCTCGCCCTTTCCTGAGTGTTTTCTGTGCATGTCTCATTCTTTCATTACTTGTCACTTTTATGTGCATTTCTCAGTCTTTCTTTGCTACTTCACAGAGCATTACTCATTCCTTCTTATTCCTTCTTTGCTGCTTTTCTGTGCGTTTCTCATTCTCTTTCCGCAATCTTTCTTTGCTGCTTTTTGAACTTTACACTGATTCTGTGCCGATCTGCTGGGCATCTGCCACTCTTTCTCATTTATTCTTTGCTGATCTTCTGTGCTTTTGCCTTTTATTCTTTAACATTTTTCTCTGCCCTTTTCACTCAATCCTTGCTGCTTTTGGCTTCTTTTAGTCTCTGCTCTTCTCTTCGAGTTTCGAACTCAATTGCTTTCTTAACTCCCCTTCTTCCTTTTACTCACTCTTTTGCTCTTCTTCCTGCCCTTTTCCTGAATTTGCGACCTTCCCTGCTTCCTCTCCCACGCCGCATTCCCTTCTCGATTTGTGCCAGTTACTTAGCCCAACCCATTGCCCCAGAGACCTCCGCTCCAAATTCATGTCTGCCGCAGCGTGGATGCACAGCCCATATGTGCCCCTCCCGTGCCCAGCGCCAGACCTTTTGCTTTCACTCCCATCACTGCTATGTCTCTGCTTCCCTCTTCTCCCCTGAACCTTGAATGCACCTTCCAGTGCTGCTGCTACGCCTCAGTAGTCGACTGTGAAGGTGCCTTCCCCTGTTTCACCTGACACGTTTCCTGCATCTTCCCACACCTTCACACCACCCTCACATGCATCACACACAACACTCCTCTCCCTCGGCCACGCACACCTCTCCCCACCCCTCTCTGTTCTACCTTCTCCTCAACAACACCTCCCTCATTAAACACGCTACTGAAATATGGGACATGCTGCACGACCACACATTGAAACTGCTCTTCCTCACAGAAACCTGGCTGATTCTATCGACATTACCACACCTATTCCCCAGACACAAGCTTATAAGACATGACAGAACTAACAGACCCAGCGGAGGACATGTCATTGTTTCAAAGAGCTCATCAAGTGTTCCACTGCCTCAGCTAGCACCAAGAGCACCATGAATCGGTGCAAACGTTTTTATTCAAATGATGTTTTTGAGTGCTGTATTCTCACTGAAGAAAAAAACTTGAATACATGGCACTCCGATTCTAAAACTTTGTGTTTCAAATCCTCATTGAGCCTTCTTAGCCTAAAAGGCAGAGCTTCGGTCTAATCTGAAGGTTGTGAGTTTGAACCTCTTAGTGGGCATGTGTTTTGCGATATAAGTGTTTGCATTTTGATATTTCTCCAGGCACCTATTTTAGGGGATACTTAACATTCTGTCTTCTCCCAGATTCGTTTTGTATTAGGACGTAGTTTGTAAATTAAACATAAGCACTTAATACTTTGACAGCTGCGTTTATTGGCTGTAGTTTAGATCCTTCTACATTTTATGTTTGAGAATGCATTGTAAATTATTAAGAAGATACAGTATGGTGCTGGTTTTAATTGTGCAAGTTGTGCACACTATACCTTAATTATTGAGCTTTATTTATTTATAACTTTTGTATAGCACTAGCTGGATCCAAGGGAGCGCTTCACAGAAGGTACAATTGTGTGCCTTAGCGGTGTAGGCAGAATCCACAGCTTGTAAACTTACGAGCATTGCATACAAAATTACCATACAGTTCTTGTGGTCAAATGGGAGGGTCCTGGCTGAGGGGGGTTTGAAACAGAGGAGTTCGTTTGCTGATAGCTGGAGGGGTGTCTATCAAGTAGGGCGAGGTGTGGATGAGGATCCCGTTGATTATAATTCTGAGACGACTGTTCTTTCGACCACAACAAGGTTGTGGTGTGTTGTCGAACTTTATAAGAGTGTCATGTGTTCTTCCCGTTAAGTTCAGGTGCGCTCTAGGAAGAGGTCTTTGAGTAGGGTCTTGAATTTCGGGAAATAGGTGGTCGTTCGAATGTGGGGGGGTGGAGTTCCAAATCTTGGGTGCGTTTCCCACAAAGGATTTACTTGTGGTTTTGCATTTCCGTGATTTCAATGGAATGAGAAGGAGCGTGTTGGAGCTTCTGAGATTCCTGGACTGGCAGGCCCTTTTGAGTTTAGCGGCCAGGTATTCTGGTTTGCCTGTGTGAAGGGCTTTGTGCGCAAGACATGCTGTTCGGAAGTTGGTTCATTGTTCAATTGGGAGCCATTTCAGCTCCTTGAGTGCGGGAGAAATGTGATCGAATTTCTTGGTTCCTGTGACCATTCTAGCTGCGGCCTTGAGGGTGGTTTTTAGGGGGCCTAGGTGAGATTTGGCTGATCAGGTCAGGGCTGCGATTCCATAGTCCATTCTGGAGAGCACCAGTGCTTGAGTGGCCTATTGAAGGTCTTTCAGAGGAAGGAAGGGTTTTATTTTGTAAAGAAGTTTCAGATTGGGAAACGTGCTTTTGGCGGATCTAGAGATGTGTTTTTTTCATGTCTAGTTTGGGGTCTAGGGTGATACCTAGGGACTTTACCGAGTCCGTTGGCGTGAGGGTGCCAATGAGGGCATCAACAGCTTTAAGCCATTCTTTGATTTGGGGGTTTTCGTCTCTGTTGGGGATGAGTAGAACTTCAGTTTTCTCTTGATTAAGTTTAAGGTGGTTCAATGAGAGCCATTGTTGGACCTCTTTGAGCTTGCCATTTAGTTTGTGCATGTCGTCCATGGAAGTGGTTTCCAGATAAAGCTGCGTGTCATCCACGTAAAGGTGGAAGGGGATGTTGGATTTCCTGAGAAGTGTGGTGAGGGGTTCCATGTAGATGTTGAAGAGTTTGGGAGAGAGTACTGACCCTTGTGGGACTCCTCTGATGACGGGTAGTGGGTTGGATTCAAAGTTTTTAATTTTTATTCTTTGCAAGCGGTTGTGTAGAAAGGAGGAGAACCAGTTTAGGACAGTCATTTCAATGCCCTGCGCTTTTTGAAGGACTTTGAGGAGCAGGGTATGCTCAACTGTATCGAACGCAGCCGATAAGTCTAGGAGAATGAGAAGGCAGCATTGGTCCGAGTGAAGTGATTTGTGTAGATAGTCTATGCGGTTTCAGTGCAGCATCCCTTTCTGAATCCCAATTGGTGTGGGTCTAGGAGCTTGATGTTCTCCAAGTGTTGGGTTAACTGTGGCAGAACACATCTTTCCAGAATTTTGGATAGGAGAGGTAGGTTCGACACGGGTCTAAAGTTGTTCATGTCCTCCGTGTCTAGCCCTGTTTTTTTAGTAGCGGCGGGACTTGGCCGACTTTGAGGCAGTCAGGGATAGTTCCCGAGCTCAGCGAGCTGTTGATGATCTTGCACCAAATTGGGGCTAGGATGTGTTTCAGGTCTTTGGCCAGGTTCGTTGGAAGCTGATCTAGGGAGTGGGATGACGGTTTGGCGTTGGCGATCAGATTGACTATCTCTGCTTCCTTAATGGGAGTGAAGACGGACCAGTGAGTGGGTGAGTTCACTGGGGTGCTGACCATCATTGCTGGTGTCTTGGTCTCCCTATAAAAGGAGGGATTTGTGCTGAGAGAGATCAATCTTGGTGATTTTTTTCATTGATAAAGCTGGCAAAGTTGTCAAATTGTTATTTGGAGGCCACTAACTCGGATGTATTCGGTTTGGATGTTTGGCTTCTGATGTTAAAGAGTTCTTTGGGTCGGTTTTTTGCATTGTCTAGAGCAGAGCAGAAAAATTATGTATTTTTGTTCTTGATGTGCTTATTGTAGTTTCTGCGTGCTGCCTTGAGTTGATCGCGGTGGAGGGAGGAGGGTTTGCTCCTCCAGATTCTTCCTAGGGATCTGAGATGTCTTCTTTCATCATTGATGTCAGAGGTGAACCAAGATCTGGAGGGGGTGTTTCTGTTTTTTTTTTTAGTTTCAAGGGCGCCAGGCGGTCTAAGGTGGACCTCATATTGGATTGGTAGAGAGAGTTGAGATCTGTGGTTGAGAGGTGCTCCGTCGTGCTCTGGAGGAGCGTGCTTAGTTCTTCCTCAAGGTCGGTCCGTGGGACTTGAGCAGTGTTCCCGACCCATTTGGGAGGAGCTTGTTTTGTGGGTTGAGTTAGGGCTGGTTGGTTGATATGTAAAAGAATAATGTGGTGATCTGACCAGTCTACTGGAATGATATAGTCAATAGTGACGGTGTTTCTGTCCGCAATGATTGCGTCCAGTATCGCTCCTCTGTGGTGCGTTTCCTCTGAGCAGTGTTGTATCAGATCATTTTCATCACTCGGGGGCACAGCAACATCACTCGGGGGCACAGCAACATCACTCGGGGGCACAGCATCATCACTCGGGGGCACCACAGCATCATCACTCGGGGGCACCACAGCATTAATCAGTGCAACCATTCAACAACAACTGGTTCAAATATGTTCTCTCAATGTTTCAAGCTTTATTACAAATGTCACAAAAAGAAGTTAATATTTCACTTCTGTTCTTGGATTTTCGTCACAAAATACACTGAACATAATCTTCACAAAAGTTATTTACAAAAGTTTAAGCTATTGCCATTATACATTACAATAACTTTTATTTAAGTATTAATTATTTAAAAAAAAATTAAAGCCATTGTTATTTGTAATATCAATACATCTATTTCACGTAAATACGACACATATTGTATTACAAATGTAATAGGTGTCACATTTGCGAAAGTTAAAACTATTGGAATTGTAAATGACAAAGCTATTTTAGCTATTTTCAAAACCAACACATAAATACAAAATTTGTCATTTACATTACCAATAGCTCAAACTTTCCTAATGTGAGACCTATTGCATTGCAAATGCTTGTTATGGATTATATTTATTGAAAAAGCCAGATATTTTCTTAAATTTACAACTTCAAATGACTTTTTTTCATTTTTCTCCCACATGCTCCCCACCCTGTGTGAAACGCAATAAAAAAAGAAATGTTTTTTACATTTTAATGGTAAGGACCACCACCCACCCCACGGGAAAACCTCCCTTTCTACTATTAGAGGAACTTCTCTAGTTTCAGGCTCTGTCTCTATCCATGGGTTACAATTACGCTTATTTAGATGAGGAACTCTTTATTTGGTTTGGCATGACATTCGCTGCATCGGGTCTTTAAAGGTGTACATTTTGTTATCCAACATCACTTTAAGTGAGGCGGGGAAACGTAAGTTAGCTGATGCACCTAGATTTTTCAATTCCTGCATTGCTTTCCCTAATTCCCATTGTTTTCCTTGAGTGATGTGGGATATATATGATCTGATACAAACTGACCAGTCAGATTTCTTGTATACCCCTACTTTCAAGCCCCCTGCTAGAATCTTCTCCTTTAACATATATGACTTGAAGTTAACCAATATCTTTCTGAGGTTTTTCTTCCCCCGTTTTTTTAAAATAAGGATCTTGGTGGACTCTTTGTCTTCCTCCAAGGTCTTCTTATCAATGTCTGCATGAAATTATAGTAGAAGATTGATAATGAATGATCTTATATATTCGCCTTTTACGTCTTCTGGTATATTCAGGAGTCTAATGTTGTTCCTTCTTGCCTCGTTTTCTAAACTTTCCAGTTTTTCGTTTAGGGCTCTATCCTTCCCTCTTAGTGCCTGTATATCTTGCGTATTTTTCTCTGCTTGCTTTGTTAAACTTTCAACTGCAGCTTCCATGGTGCCAACTCTATCAGAGATTGCGTTCATTTTAGTTTCAAGGTTCTCGCAGACTGATTGAATTTTTAGTTGATTACTTTCTGAGACTGCAAACTGGTTTCTGATTTCTGTAAGCAGTGCAGTTAAAAGCCCCTCGGTAAAGGAGGTTGCCCCCTTGTCGCTTATTATGCTTATGGTGTTTAATGAATTTGGTACATCCACTGGAATCCCCTTTTCACTCGTACTGTTTTTAGGTCTCGCCTGTCGATGCGCATGCGCATCGAGCAAGCGAGACTATAGGGGCTCATCCACTCTTTATCCAACTGCAAGGAATCGTGGCGATTCCTTGCAGTGCCCGTGACTTTTAAGGTCAATGCGCATGCGCATTAAGCTTATGCGCATGCGCATTGACCTTAAAAGTCACGGGCGCGTGCACGTCCGTGTTTGTTTACCCTTGCCTACTCTCTCTCTCTCCCCTCTCCGCCCCCGTTCCGCCCCCTCCCCTTCCCGCCGTGTCGCATTTCTCCTCCCCCCTCCCCTCTCTTCCCTCCGGCTTTTTTTTTTGTTTTTGTTTATTTTACCCGCCGATTTAGTGACAACAGATGCCTGCACTGTCTTTGGCAGATCATGCCTGCACTCTGATTTGAAAGCCTGTATTTTATTAGCTAGGTCTCCTCTCCTCCTCCCGAGGTCTGACTCAGGCTCCATGGCAAACAACTGTTCTTAAGCTCTCTGCCAAGACGTACACTTTGGCTGGATCCTGCATTTACGGCATACTGAAGCTCGCCCCGAAAGCATGATACCGACGGGCCCAACCTGTAATCTTCAGACACTGCTAATCATGGTAAATACCTTCTCCCGTCGATGGAGCGGCCTCCAACACAAAGCCGCCGCAACCTCTCAGGAAACAAAGCGGCCAGTAATCCCGCCATGCAATATACTACTGCGCCCGCACCAATTAATGAACGCGACCGAACAGTCTCTGGCATGCGGCTGGTTGCAGGAGCCCTTGGGTAACGTTGCTGAGGGCACCAAGCGCACGTGAGAAGCGTCGGCCATGTTTATTATCCCAGTAAGAAGGCAGTTGTGCACATTTCACGTTAGAGGATGCCCTGGGACAGTACCCAATATGCTGAACCATTTAATAGCCCTCACGGCAGGACTTTACTAACTAGCGTTAGCTGTGAGATTTATCTGGGGGGAGATGATTGGGCCTTTCGTGCCTGGCACAGCACTGAGCTGTTTTTTTCCCTCTTTGTCCTTCTGTTGCACTCGGTGTTTGTGCGTTTTAAATAACTGAGGCAAACATGTATCTTTCATGCAGCCCCTCGTGCTATTTAGTGCCCTCCGTGCATAAGCTTGTGCGACTTCACTGCAACAATGCACACGAGCAGAAAATGAATGGGAGCACTTGTGACTAGTTCATCTGGCATCAACTCACAAAACACCACAGTGTATACCGTACTTTAAGATCATCGTAGATCTTTACCACTCAAGAGAGGCTGGTTTTGTGGACCACTGGCAATCACCCATCGTGTCGCCCCCGTTCCGCCCCCTCCCCTTCCCGCCGTGTCGCATTTCTCCTCCCCCCTCCCCTACGGCTTTTTTTTGTTTATTTTACCCGCCGTGTCTCCGATCCTTTCGCTCTCCTCCCCCCTCCCCTCTCTTCCCTCCGGCTTCTTTTTTGTTTCCCCAGCACACTTCATTTTTACCATCAAATAGCACATTTAGTGACAACAGATTGCACTCTCCATATACACGAGGTGCAGGAGGTAATGTGCTCTGCAGACATGCCAAATAAATTCGTCCACACCCACTCTCCCCTGCACTTACATTTCTCCACCCCCTCCCCTCTCTTCCTTCCGTCTTCCTGCCGTGTCGCACCTCTCCCCTCTCCGCCCCCTCCCCGCCGTGTTACAATGCTGCATTCGGGCGCCCCCTCTGCTTCCTCCCCCCACCTTGCTTTGATCTCCATGTCGGAGCCGGCTCCAATGGCGAGCAGAAATATCTGTGCTTCTGATGGCCGCGATGGAGACAACAATGACGCGATTAAACCCCAAACCGCACAGGAATGTCACCCCCGGCCCTCATCTAATCCTGCCTGGCTGACGGCCATTACTTGACTACCCGAACACGGCTATGGTCATGAGCCGTGCCTCCCCTACTCTCCTCCCCCCTCCTCCTCTCCTCCCCTGCCTGCCTGCCGCTAGTTTCCATTCGCTGCTCCTTTCTCGTCTCCCTGGCCCCACCGCCCTTCGATGTGAAAGTCCTCCCCCCCCCCGCCCCCGGTCCCCTCCTCGCTCACCCTCATCTCCACCTTGTTAATATACCTTCTATATCCCCTTTTCGCCCTTCGCTCCTAGCTGCCTCCTGTAGTCCCCGAAGCACCTCATCCCGGTAGAAAGCCTCGGAACAAGTACGATGCCGCACGCCACGGTAACAGCTCAAGCCACAGTAAGACACGTTACATCGGGGGCAGGTATAGCGCGAAGGGACTGTCATGCACAGGGCACACGGGCCACCCCCTATAGGGGAGGACATCCCTTCAAAATTAGGAGCGCGATTATTAACGGCAGGCTCCATTACTCATCAGTCCTTCCTCAAAAGTTTTGTATTAATGGCACAGCTGCTCATGGAATATTGAGCCAGTCACAAACACAGTAGCAAAGCATATTTAATTACGCACAATGACAGCAAATCGGATAGCCGGACAGTGAGCGCTCGCTCTACCACAGCCAATCACAAACGCTTTCAGTTTTATAGTACTCCCCGAGCCACATGGATTGTGTCTTACTCGATCTGAATGGATTGCAGATAGAGGGAAGGCGCGGTTGAGGAGAGGCTAAAGTTGAAGTTGATAACCTGTGACGGCCGCTTCGAAATGCTCTTGATTGCATAAACATATATTAACTAGGAATACAAAGGTTGTACTTCAATGAGCCTTAACTGAGATAGAAACCAATTTGATGTTGGTTATCGTGGGTTTGATGACCGAAAACTGCAAATCTAGCGGCCATTTTAGAATGGGGTACTTCTTGAGCACATTAGCGTAAAGTACTACAAACGTTACTAAATCATTGAAATTACTCTTAAGATCCTAGTTAATAATTGTTAGGTATAACAGTAAATACATTATGTTAAAATAGTAGGTTTCGCCTCATATGTATTACGTAGTGCCGAGCCCTGCCGATAGTACGAACGTTATGCTTTTATGATGTAGACCCGAGAAGTAGGCGTACTTGTATTGCAGCTCATCGGAATACACGACAATTCAAGATGGCGGCCAGGCATGTCACCCGCAGTCAAAGTGTTGACATGAGGTACTGATCAGTGCTAGAATACTAGCTGAGCTGCTTGTTTGATCTTCTAAGCGTTTTGTGGCAGAGGAGGCCCCATTTCCCACGTGTGAGCGCAAACAGCTGCTGACCCTCTTGGGCTGAGGACGTTGAACAACCTGTCCCGTGGGATGCCTTCATCGTCCTCCAACGGCACATAAGAGGCTGCAATTGACCGGGGTCCCCACTTTTGGGACGCCCATGTCACCCTCAACACCTCACCCTCAACCCCTCACCCCCTCACCCTCACTCACCCTCACTCACCCTCAACCCCTCACCCTCCCTCACCCACACTCACCCTCAACCCCTCACTCACCCTCACCCTCACTCACCCTCAACCCCTCACCTACCCTCACCCTCACTCACCCTCAACACCTCACCCTCACTCACCCTCAACCCCTCACCCTCACTCACACTCAACCCCTCACCCTCAACCCCTCACTCACCCTCAACCCCTCACCCTCAACCCCTCACTCACCCTCACTCTCACTCATCCTCACTCACCCTCAACCACTCACCCTCACTCACCCTCAACCCCTCACCCTCACTCACCCTCAACCCCTCACCTTCACTCACCCTCAACCCCTCACCCTCACTCGCCCTCAACCCCTCACCCTCAATCACCCTCAACCCCTCACCCACCTTCACTCACCCTCACCCTAAACCCCTCACCCTCAACCCCTCACCCTCACCCACACTCACCCACACTCACCCACACTCACCCACACTCACCCTCACTCACCCTCACCCTCACTCACCCCACCCCCACTCACCCTCACTCACCCTCAACCCCTCACCCTCACTCACCCTCAACCCCTCACCCTCACTCACCCTCAACCCCTCACCCTCACTCACCCTCAACCCCTCACCCTCCCTCACCCTCAACCCCTCACCCTCAACCCCTCACCCTCAATCCCTCACCCTCACCCACACTCACCCACACTCCCACTCACCCACCCTCACTCACCCTCACTCACCCTCACTCACCCACCCTCACTCACCCTCACACCCACCCTCACCCTCACACTCACCCTCACTCACCCTCAACCTCATGCTAAAGATTTACAAAAAAACCCATTAACAATTCTAAAAGCACTAACTCTAATGCTGCGAGACCTATTGCATTTCTAATGCTTGTTTTCTGTATTCGGCGAGTTTAATACAAGTGGTAGATTGACTGGCAGAGCATCTGTGTCTTCATTGATCTCCTGCCTCAAGAGTTCATACCTGTTTCTCAAAGGTAAAGGCTCCATTACCTCCTTTTTATTTTTATTTAAACGCGGTAATTTAGTATGTTTAGGAGCAGACGTGTTATTTTCCACTGTTATATCTAAATGAATGTCTTGGGGTGGGGGGGTTAAATGTGTCCTTTGCCGGAGAATGTGCAATCTGGACCTTAAAAAAGGATCTTAGTGATGGAGTCACTCTTATGTTGCTTGACTTAGAAGTATTTTTCCATTCTTTTTTAGAGGCCGGGTTGGTATTCGGGGCTTTTATTTTCCTGGTGTGGTTAATCACTTTTACCTCTTTTGCCTCTTTTGTGCTCAATTGTACTCCTGCTGTGGCTGGCGCTGTAGGTTCTATCCCTACTAACTCTGGAGGAGAGCTATCTGCCCCCCAGGTATCCCTACTCCTAAGGGTATACCTGTTCAGTTTACCTTTATTTTTTTCTGTCTGTAGGGTTCTCGCTTTGTTTACCTGCTTTCCAGCTTCCAGTTCATAGTAAAATTTTGGCCCCCAGTCTCACCCCCTTCTCCTTACCGGTGTCCTGGATGATAGCCATGCATTTGGCTCTGCCTCCCGCCTTCTTCCTTTAGTGGTGCCTGAGTCTAGATGGTGCTCTCTGTCGTGGAAGTACTGAAGAAATACAGCTCTGCTTACTCATTTGCTGGAGATGTCCGGATCAAACCAGCAGGCGCAGAGCTAGATCTCAGACCAACTCTGGCCGAGACACCTCTGCTCAACGCTATACCCGTGGCGGCCCCAGACCATCATCCACCACCGGGAGCTGACACCTCCCCCGCCCCCACCTCCCCTTGCTGGGCGCCGAGCGACAACCTCTCCAGGTGCTCCACCACACGGACTCGGCCCTAGCCCCCTCCTGTGTCCCCGCAGGGGTCAAGGAGCCGCAGAATCGGCAGCGCAAAACCACCGCCGCAAACAGTGCCGAGGACAGTGCGGCGTCGGCGAAACGCGGGAGAGCCCAAACCTCACCCGACTCCCAAGCGGCCACCAGCAAAAAACGCAGATTCTTCTAGCCCGTAGAGAAATCGGCATTAAATGGATATTACCATGCTCCCCTACGGCGAATGACTGGATCCACTCCGTTCAGAGGGTAGCCTGTCTGGATCAAGCAGGCAATTTTACAAAAAAGACACAATATTGGGAAATCTGGGATAATTGGGCTGAGATTGGGGCGAGTCATTTATAAAATATTCTTCAACTTTCAATCTCTTGTCTTTGCACTTTTGTTTTTTGATCTCTTTTAGACCTATATGTTCCTGGATCCTATGATTAATAATATGCTTTAGACAAAGTCCAGGGGACTGGTCTAATAGGCAACTCATTGTAAAGTGGGACTATATTGGCTGCCTGATTCTCAAGATTGAGGCTGGAACCTGGACAAGTAGTCGAAGGTGCGGTTCTGGAGATACATAGTATCCCTCTCTCCTCTGTGGGGGTGAAACCAGGCCGGTAATCTCAAAATCATCCTTCGGATATTGGAAGGGGCCAGAGAAACACCTTCTCTCTTGTTTTTCAGAGCATATTATCTTTAAATGAGGACAAAAAAACCCACAAAAAAGAACATAACAAAGCATAGCACACCATAACAAAGCATAGCACACCATAACAAAGCATAGCACACCATAACAAAGCATAGCACACCATAACAAAGCATAGCACGCCATAACAAAGCATAGCACAGCATAACATAGCATAGCATAGCATATCGCAACAAAACAGTGTAGCATAGCATAACAAAATGCAACAAAACATAGCACAACAAAACATAGCCTAACATAACATAACATAACATAACATAACATAACATAGTATAGCAAAACAAAGCATAGCATACCAAAGCATAGCATAACAAAACACAACAAAACATAGCATAACAAAACAAAACATAGCATAACAAAACAAAGCATAGCATGGAATATCATAACCAAACACAACAAAGCATAGCATAGCATAGCATAGCATAACAAAACATAGCATAGCATAACAAAACAGCATAGCATAACACAATAAAGCAAAGCATAGCATAACACTACAAAACATAACATAGCATAACTAAACACTATGAAACATAGCATACCAAAACATAGCATAGCAAAACAAGACATAGCATAACATAATACATAGCATAGCATCACAAAACAGCATAGCATAACAAAATATAGCACAGCATAACAAAATATAGCATAGCATAACAAAACATAGCATAGCATAACAAAACACAAAAAACACAGCATAACAAAACACAAAAAACATAGCATAACAAAACATAGCATAACATAAGAAACACAAAGCATAACAAAACCTAGCATAGCATAACAAAACACAACACAACAAAGCAAAGCATAACAAAACAGCATAGCATAACAAAACATAACCTAACCTCTTAGCAGCTATGGAACGTCCAGCTCCAGTGCTGAGCGTTCCATTGCGCAGGTGAGGTTCGAACGTCCAACGGCCGACGGCAGCACTCCTGAGGTAGTGGTGCCGTCGGCCGTTGGAATAGGCGCAGCACCTAAGAGGATAAAACAAAGCATAGCATAACGAAACAGCAAAACACCACAAAACATAGCATAACTGAACATAGCATAGCAAAGCATAGAAAACGAAACATATAGCATAGCATAGTATAACAAAACACAACAAAATAGCATAACTAAACATAGCATAACAAACCATAGCATAGCATAGCAAACCATAGCATAGCATAACAAAGCATAGCATAGCAAAACACAACAAAACCTAGCAAAGCATAAAAACATAGCATCATAACAAAACATATCATAACAAAACATATCATAACAAAACGTATCATAACAAAACATATCATAACACAACATAGCATAACACAACAATGCATACCAAAACATAGCATAGCAAAACAAAGCATAGCATAATAAAACAAAACCTCATAGCATAACAAAACATAGCATAGCAAAACACGACACAACATAGCACAGCATAACAAAACAAAGCATAGCACAGCATAACAAAACAAAGCATAGCAAACACAACAAAACATAGCACAGCATAACAAAACAAAGCATAGGATAGCATAACAAAACATAGCATAGCAAAACACAAAGCATAGCATAGCAT
Source organism: Lissotriton vulgaris (assembly GCF_964263255.1). Taxonomy (NCBI): domain Eukaryota; kingdom Metazoa; phylum Chordata; class Amphibia; order Caudata; family Salamandridae; genus Lissotriton; species Lissotriton vulgaris. Next base: position 826,072,493 of record NC_141699.1, read on the forward strand.
AACAAAACATAGCATAGCATAACAAAACACAACATAGCATAGCATAACAAAACAAAGCATAGGATAGCAAAACAAAACATAGGATAGGATAGCAAAACAAAACATAGCATAGCATACCAAAACACAGCAAAACATAGCATTAGCATAGCATAGCATAGCAAAACAAAGCATAGCAAAACAAAGCATAGCAAAACAAAGCATAGCAAAACAAAGCATAGCAAAACAAAGCATAGCAAAACAAAGCATAGCAAAACAAAGCATAGCAAAACAAAGCATAGCAAAACAAAGCATAGCAAAACAAAGCATAGCAAAACAAAGCATAGCAAAACAAAGCATAACAAAACAAAGCATAACAAAACATAGCATAAGAAAACAAAGCACAGCATAAAGCATAGCATAGCATAACAAAACAAAACATAGCATAGCAAAACATAGCATAGCAAAACAAAACCTAACAAAGCTTAACAAAACATAAAGCTTAGCAAAACAAAACCTAGCAAAGCTTAGCAAAACAAAACATAACAAAGCATAGAGTAGCAAAACACAACAAAACCTAGCAGAACGAAACACAACAAAACCTAGCAGAACATAGCATAACACAACATAGCATAACACAACAATGCATACCAAAACATAGCATAACAAAACAATGCATAGCATAATAAAACAAAACCTCATAGCATAAAAAAACATAGCATAGCATAACAAAACACAACATAGCATAGCATAACAAAACAAAGCATAGGATAGCAAAACAAAACCTAGCATAACAAAACACAGCAAAACATAGCCATAGCATAGCATAGCATAGCATAGCAAAACATAGCATAGCAAAACAAAGCATAGCAAAACAAAGCATAACAAAGCATAACAAAACAAAGCATAACAAAACAAAGCATAGGATAGCAAAACAAAACCTAGCATAACAAAACACAGCAAAACATAGCCATAGCATAGCATAGCATAGCAAAACATAGCATAGCAAAAACAAAGCATAACAAAACAAAGCATAGCAAAACAAAGCAGAACAAAGCATAACAAAACAAAGCATAACAAAACAAAGCATAACAAAGCATAGCATAACAAAGCATAGCATAACAAAGCATAGCATAACAAAGCATAGCATAACAAAGCAAAGCATAACAAAACAAAGCATAACAAAACAAAGCATAACAAAACAAAGCATAACAAAGCATAACAAAACAAAGCATAACAAAACAAAGCATAACAAAACAAAGCATAACAAAACAAAGCATAACAAAACAAAGCATAACAAAACAAAGCATAACAAAACAAAGCATAACAAAACAAAGCATAACAAAACAAAGCATAACAAAACAAAGCATAACAAAACAAAGCATAACAAAACAAAGCATAACAAAACAAAGCATAACAAAACAAAGCATAACAAAACAAAGCATAACAAAACATAGCGTAAGAAAGCATAGCATAAGAAAACAAAGCACGGCATAACAAAGCATAGCATAGCATAAAAAAACACATAGCAGAACAAAACAGCATAGCATAACCAATCAAAGCATGGCATAGCAAAACACAACATAGCATAGCAAAACACAACATAGCATAGCATAGCAAAACAAAACATAGCATAGCAAAACATAGCATAGCAAAACATAGCATAGCAAAACATAGCATAGCAAAACATAGCATAGCAAAACATAGCATAGCAAAATAAAACCTAACAAAGCTTAGCAAAACAAAACATAAAGCTTAACAAAACAAAGCTTAGCAAAACAAAACAAAGCTTAGAAAAACAAAACATAAAGCTTAACAAAACATAAAGCTTAACAAAACATAAAGCTTAGCAAAACAAAACATAAAGCTTAGCAAAACAAAACATAAAGCTTAGCAAAACAAAACATAAAGCTTAGCAAAACAAAACATAAAGCTTAGCAAAACAAAACATAAAGCTTAGCAAAACAAAACCTAGCAAAGCTTAGCAAAACAAAACATAACAAAGCATAGCAAAACAAAACCTAGCAAAGCTTAGCAAAACATAACAAAGCATAGCGTAGCAAAACAAAACAAAACCTAGCAGAACATTGCATAACATACCAAAACATAGCATAACATAAAACAAAGCATAGCATAGCATAGCATAACAAAGCATAGCATAACAAAACAAAGCATAGGTTTTTTTATGAGAGCAGTGATGGAGCCTGTGTGAGGAGGAGCCGCGATCCAGCCACCTCGCCACTGTTGCATGCTGGGAGAATCTTGAGGCTTGGCAATCATCGCGCTGAACGCACAGCCTGACAGCCTGAAGGCAGCCATGGATGCGGGGAGCGGTGATCGAGATACCGGCCCAGACCCATGTCCACAAGCCACAAGTAAAGCGACGCGAACCTCGCGGAGGCGACCGGAGTTTTGTGCCGTGCTCTGCCTGGTCATCCGTACTGCGTCCTACAAACGGAGCGAGTTAACAGCTGCAGTGTCTGCGGCTCTCTGTATACGAAGACCAGTGATCGCGAGGCAGCAAGCAGGGCAGGCAAACGGGAGCAGGCAGCTAGTGGAGAGGAGGATGACGACGAGGGGTCAGAAAACTAAAACGAAGCTGAGCTCGATGCAGATGGAAGGAGAGAAGCCAAATCAGCCAGCAAAAGGTAAAAGGGACTTTGGGTCTATCAAAAAAACTGTTGCCGAAGCTAACCTCACAAAGGAGGCGGTTTCGGACAATACCGGCCGCTCCCCCTTAATTAGCAAACACTTCCCCGTATTAAGATCGGTATCAACAGCAGCTAATGAGGGTAGTACCGGCAGTAAAAGTCACCCTAATAATAGCCCCCAAGTTCCCCCTGCAGAGATGGTGTCCCAAATACCCCTGGACTCACAAGAAGCAAGCTTAGAGGCTTGGCAAAATGAGCCTCAGATAACTTCCTCAAGGGAGGCCATGGTGGGCGGCGAAGAACAGGGAGAGAACGCGAAAGCTTTAACCAAATCCGGGGTTCTACTGCCTCAGACACCTGACCCTAGTGCCGAAAAGTTTTACTCTGTGTCCAATTTGTCCTTAACAGATACAGGCAAGGAAGACTCCTCTTCAACTGAGGAATCTGTCAGAGGAGGGTCGCAGCGAGGATGAGATAGCTCAAAGCAAAATGGCCGACAGTTATGAGGAAGAGACAGTCCAGGCGGAAGCAGAATTAGCTAAAGTGGGACTATTCTGACTCCCCAAGCTTACTCTCATTCGGAAACACCCCCTGCCCACCACAGTCTGAGACCGCCTCATCAGCCCCGTCTAGGAGTGTTGGGCGATGTGGAGGCGCCTTCTTTGACTTCAATTCTGAACTCTAAGCAATTTCAGGAGGAAGTGCGCTCAGATAACCTCTCCGCCAAAGCTGCTGCTAAGAAGTTGCAAAGTGGCATGAGGAAGCTTAATAAGGCTTGTACAGATATCGGGGATCGGGTATCGATGGTGGAGGCCAGGACTGAGATACTGGAAGAGGAGGCTGCAAAGGTTAAAGAACAGGGGAGCTCGCTTGAGGCATGCCTAGTGGACTTGATGACTAAACTAAAACTAGAGGACCAGGAGAATAGGCAATGCTTTAATAACCTGCGACTACTGGGTATCTCGGAGAGGGTTGAAGTAGAAGACCCCAGAGGGTAGATAGTCAAACTTTTGCGAGCTGTATTCCCTGCAGAGACTAATTGGAAAGGGAGCTGGAGGTACAGAGGGCCCACAGATTTCCTTTTAACATCAAGGCTAGACGGGGAGAGAACTACACCAATGAAAAGCCCAGGGTATTTTTAGTCTTCTTTGGGAACTTCCTACTGAGGCAGATGATCTACGACAAGGCAACACCAAACTCACAGAAAGAGGCAAATGGGGAGAGGTTTTTTGCGAAACCGTTTTTTTGCCACGCAACAGTTGAATGAAGATGGAGGCTGCTCCAGTTAATTTCCCCATTCCAACAACAAGGGGCACAAGTTTATCTAATAAACCCGGCCAGACTGAAGGTTCTGCATGAGGGAAAAACACGAGTCTTCCTCTCAGAAGTCAAAGCTGGAGAGTTTTTAAAGGAAATCACGGAACGGAAGCAGATGAACTGACTCATTATCTAGACTAATGATTTAGAAATTAAGATACCCAGACCTCTGTTACGTTTTTCTTTTTAGGTTTAGGGTAGTTTGGTGGCTGGAACTCACACTTGACATCCATCATACAAGGTCATCTTGACAGCTCAATAAGGGTGGGGGGGCGGGGAGGGGACACCTAAAGGTTGTAGGGGTGTGGACACAAAGGGCCAGTTTGAAATAGGTTACAGACTACAAGATTACTTTTTTCGAAAAAGCTGAGGTAGGGAGAGAAGCAAGCAGGAATGCAGGATAGCTGAGAGATTCATTAACTTAAGATGAGTGGTATAAATACAATTAAAATAGTATCTGTGAATATCTGTGGACTAAATGATTTGGCAAAAAGACAGAAAGTGGCACAAGGGTTGAGGACACTGGGTCCGGATTTGATTTGTCTTCAAGAGACACATGTCGAAGGAGCCCAAAAGCATCTTTTTAACTCACTAGGGTATAAAGTAATTGGAGCTACAACACAAGGCGTAAGAGTGAAAGGGGTAGGTGTGTTAGCAAATCACAGGCTTCCTTTACAAATAGAAAGGGTCAACTCCGACAGCCTCGGGAAATGGGTAATTGTGGGCTGCTCTCAGACTCCAAATTGTGCTTTTACATTGTGCTCTATTTATGGGAGCAACCAAGATTATTCAGGAGTAATTAACTGGGTAACCGAGGAACTGGTACATAGGCAAACTCCCATTGTACTATGTGGAGATCTGAACTTAAATTTACCAAGCTGCTGGCAGTCAGAAAGTAACTGGAGATACACTGGTAGAAAGCCTAGGGTGTTTCAAGCCATGCTAAACCTGATTGAGACACATGGTCTAGTCGACGTATGGGCAGAATTGAGACCGAAGCAAGGTGGTTTTACTTTCTTTTCAGCGCCTCATGTGTCACTTGCAAGACTAGTTTATTTTTTCATTTCTTCTTCCCTGATTAGTTCCTCCCACATTGAAATCTCACCCCTGTTTATGTCAGATCATAATCCATTGTTGTTAACCCTGGATGGTTTAAGGTCCGAAAGCCCAAATATAACCTGGACGTTTGAAAAAGCACTTTTGTATGATGTCAAATATAAAGTATATATGCAGGGGTGGATTCAGGAGTTTTTTAAGGCTAACTTGGGCTCGGCACCTCTTATGATAGTGTGGGATACGTTTAAGGCCGGGGTCAGGGGGGGAGACTCTTAGCTTTTTTAATAAGAAGAAATAAAACTGAAAAAGAACAGTTGCAGAAGCTGCAGGATAAATTGACAGCAGAAGAAACAAGACTGGCACAGTCAATTAAAACAGGAGGGGGAGTAGAGGCAATTCAACACGTGATAGCGGCAGTTAAGGCAGAGATAGGATCAGTCTTCTCAGAAAGAACGGCCGCGAAGTGGGCTGCGACCCGAGGGAAAATCTATGAATGTGGGGAGCAAATAGGGCATCAGCTAGCATTAACAATTAATTAAACAGGGGGTGGTGATGGACAGAGTTTCTGAATTAAGCAGAATACTCTCACCCAGTCAAGAGATCAGGGCTTAATCCAACACCGTTTTTTAGCTCACTGCACCATCCCAGCTCAGAACCTGGCTATTTGCAAATTAGTCTGTCCCTGGCCCAGTGCATCATGGGAACAGGGCAAACCAAACTACCAAGCCAATTCTTTCACTGGGAAGGAAACAAGCTTCCGGGGACCGGTTTCTGGCATTTCAGCCTTCTTCGGCCCGGCTTGCTTGAATCCTGATGGTGCAATGAGCAAGGGACTCACGTCTGAGTATACCCTTCCACGCTTATGGTGGACAAAATAATTAAACAGGGGGTGGTGATGGACAGAGTTTCTGAATTAAGCAGAATACTCTCACCCAGTCAAGAGATCAGGGCTTAATCCAACACCGTTTTTTAGCTCACTGCACCATCCCAGCTCAGAACCTGGCTATATGCAAATTAGTCTGTCCCTGGCCCAGTGCATCATGGGAACAGGGCAAACCAAACTACCAAGCCAATTCTTTCACTGGGAAGGAAACAAGCTTCCGGGGACCGGTTTCTGGCATTTCAGCCTTCTTCGGCCCGGCTTGCTTGAATCCTGATGGTGCAATGAGCAAGGGACTCACGTCTGAGTATACCCTTCCACGCTTATGGTGGACAAAATAATTAAACAACAGGGCGTGGTGATGGACAGAGTTTCTGAATTAAGCAGAATACTCTCACCCAGTCAAGAGATCAGGGCTTAATCCAACACCGTTTTTTAGCTCACTGCAATTAGGCAGCAGTCAACAATAAACACAATAACCTCAATTCATACCAACTCGGGGTTACAAAGAACCCGGGGAAAATACATAAAGCCTTCAAAGCGTTTTACAGGGACCTCTATGCCGAGGAAGATGTTAGACCCTTTGAAACCAGGAGTATAGACATTGCGGAGTATTTAGATCCTATACCTATAGCTAAACTCAACCCAAAAATTCAAGAACCGATGGAGCACCTCCCTACGTGGGAAGAGATAGACAGTGCACTTAAGAGCTTGCCGGACGGCAAGGCAACCAGCTTGGACTGTATCCCGGCAGAATTCTACAAAGTCTTTGTGCCACAAATTAAAGAAGTTTTTACATCAGTGGTCATCTCAGTCTTAGGGTTTTTTCTTTATATAACACCTAATAGAATAGCGAAGTGGGGAACTGGAAGGGAAACCAGATGCCTTGATTTTTCAGCTGACCAGATCCACATGTTCGCCACTTGCCCAAACCTAAAACCACTTTTAGAACAAATACAACATTTTATCGGGGTGATTTTGGGACCAGGCATGCAGTTAGCCCCGTCAGCCATCTTTTTGGGGCTGGATGACACTACTCTGGTCGGGGCTCTTTGATATTTGTAGCTATGACTATCTATAGGATCTGCATTGCGGCCCATTGGAAAGATCCGAATCCCCCATCGTTTGTACAATGGCAGGCAAGACTACTGGCGAGGTGTAAGCTAGAGAGTGCCATCTATGCGAAAAAAGGCGAACGGCCCAAAAAATTGGATTAGCGATATGGGAGCATTTAGTTAAATGGATAGATGGGGTACAAGACCAAATCTCTCTCTGACCAAATAGCTTTGCCTAGAAAAGTTGGTTGCTTCTCTCTGCAGAATTCTATCTTCTCTCTTGCTTCGCTTCTGTTGTTTCTTTGCTAATCATGGTGCACTGCTTAACTATTTTTTTATGCCCTGTTAGAAATAGTGTGGAAGGTATTGAACAGTGTCAGGGTGGGCGAGGGTGTTGGAAAAAAAAGATGGAAACTATGTATTTTGGCTTTTCTTTGTGACGAAAAAGAAAAATAAGATAGTCAAAGGAGGTGGATATCATCTATTTTATTTTTCTGATGTAAACTTCCGCCTTGTCTAACACTTGATAACTTCAGAGAGGGGTGTGGTGGACATTCACTGGAAACTTTGTGTATTAAGTTCTGTTGGTGTTGGCCACAGTAATAAAACTGGTGTAGCGCCTACAAAAAAATCAAAAAACAAAGCATAGGATAGCTAAGCATAACATAACAAAACATAGCATAGCTTAACAAAACACAACAAAACTTAGCATAGCGTAGCAAAACATAGCGTAGCAAAACATAGCGTAGCAAAACATAGCGTAGCAAAACATAGCATAACCAAACCTAGCATAACCAAACCTAGCATAACCAAACCTAGCATAACCAAACCTAGCATAACCAAACCTAGCATAACCAAACCTAGCATAACCAAACCTAGCATAACCAAACCTAGCATAGCAAAACAAAGCATAACACACACAACCACACACAACTATCTATCTATCGCCCTCACTCTGTCTGTCGCCCTCACTCTGTCTGTCGCCCTCACTCTGTCTGTCGCCCTCACTCTGTCTGTCGCCCTCACTCTGTCTGTCGCCCTCACTCTGTCTGTCGCCCCCACTCTGTCTGTCGCCCCCACTCTGTCTGTCGCCCCCACTCTGTCTGTCGCCCCCACTCTGTCTGTCGCCCCCACTCTGTCTGTCGCCCCCACTCTGTCTGTCGCCCCCACTCTGTCTGTCGCCCCCACTCTGTCTGTCGCCCCCACTCTGTCTGTCGCCCCCACTCTGTCTGTCGCCCCCACTCTGTCTGTCGCCCCCACTCTGTCTGTCGCCCCCACTCTGTCTGTCGCCCCCACTCTGTCTGTCGCCCCCACTCTGTCTGTCGCCCCACTCTGTCTGTCGCCCCCACTCTGTCTGTCGCCCCCACTCTGTCTGTCGCCCCCACTCTGTCTGTCGCCCCCACTCTGTCTGTCGCCCCCACTCTGTCTGTCGCCCCCACTCTGTCTGTCGCCCCCACTCTGTCTGTCGCCCCCACTCTGTCTGTCGCCCCCACTCTGTCTGTCGCCCCCACTCTGTCTGTCGCCCCCACTCTGTCTGTCGCCCCCACTCTGTCTGTCGCCCCCACTCTGTCTGTCGCCCCCACTCTGTCTGTCGCCCCCACTCTGTCTGTCGCCCCCACTCTGTCTGTCGCCCCCACTCTGTCTGTCGCCCCCTGTCTGTCTGTCGCCCCCACTCTGTCTGTCTGTCGCCCCCACTCTGTCTGTCATAAATGACACATACCTCCGGGGGTGGTGCAATGTCTTTTTTGAGATTGGGGAGAACCTTGGCTCAATCTGTTCTCCTCTGTTTCCACTTTTTCCTTCTGCCCGGAGTTCTCAGGAAGATCAGGACTGGTCGGGGCCAAGTCATCCTATTGGCTCTAGGCAGGGCAAGGAACGTTTGGTGTCCCAAACTCCTGAGCATGAGCATCTATCCTCTGATAAGCCTGCCTTTTCATGAGGACCTTCAATCGGAGCACGAGGGCAACGTTCTACCCCCTAACCTATGTAGACTCCACCGTCCTGCAAGGAGTTTGAGCGTCGACAATTGAATACCTTGATCAGCATCCCAAAATCTGTGATATTATCTTGGAAGCCAGGTGTCTCTTCAGAAAGACTGAATACATTTCCAGTTGGGACAAATTTGTGGTTTGGTTTTCCTCCGGACATGTTGACCCACTTTCAGCCCCTTAACCTGTTTACCGCGGCGAACATTTCGCCGCGGTGCGGTCGTTCGGAGTGGGCGGAGCTGCGTCTGCCAACAGTCGTGCGCAGCATCCAGCAGGTTGTGCTTGCGTCGGCCGTGCACGGAAGGGGTTATTGGCGGTTTTAATGTTTGTGTTGTCTTTAGCCCGGCAAGGTATTGCTCTGGGCACCGGTAATCCTTTAGGTCATCACCGCTTTTTTGTAGGTGCTGGATCAGCCATTAGTATTTGAGTACTTAATCTGGTACAAACTTTTCTCATGAGCTTATTCGAGCCCTGCATACTTGCCGTCTCGGAATCCTAACCCTCATAACTGCTTTCTTGGTGGTCATTACATTGGTCAGGAGGGTCAGAGAGCTTCAACCTGTGCAAGTTAAGCCTCCATACAAAAGTTCTTATCCAGGCAAACTGGTTCTTCAGACAAATGCCTCTTTTCTACCGAAGGTGGTCATTCCCTTTCATGTCGGCCCGAACATCATGCTGCCAACTTTTTTTTTGTCTTACCTCGTATCAAGGAGAGATTCCACCGTTTGGACCCAAAGAGAGCTTTCTTTTTCCATCTTGATAGCACCAAAGAATATATGGTCTATGATCAGCTTTTCATAGTGTTCATTGGAGTGAAAAAGCTCAAGGCAGTGCAGAAACGGACATTGTCTCAATGGATTACACCGTGTAATAAGATCTGTGGAACACTGACTAAAAAGCAGCCAGCTTGCAGGCCCATTCCACCAGGGCCAATCCTGCTACTACTGTGCAAGTACGTGAGGTACCTATCCTGGACATCTGCCAAGTTGCTCCTTGTGCATCCCTCTGCAAGTTCACAAAGCACTACTGCTTGGAAAGTCAGGTCTGTTGGGACCGGTATCTAGCTCGTTTGGTCGCCCAGTACTGCTTGGATATAGAAAAATCTGCGATCAGCAGTCTCTATCAGAAGAACACTTTACTTCCCTTCAGTAAAACCTTTTCTGGTCAGGACTCTATCTAACTGAAGATTCCTCACCATCCCTACCATCCTCAGCACTCTGACATGACTCTTCACTCAAACATTCAGTTGGATTCTGAACACTGGTTTAACACTCCTACCAACATGGCTCCTTGTTCTTGGCATGGAAAAAGCGACGAAAGAAATGGATGTCAGCCCTGCGCAGGCACCTATATAGACACCTCGCAGCACGTCCCTTCCGACTTTGAGTAATCAAGTCCACCTACTGACGCTCCTAGGTACTGCTGAAGATTTGCCCGGATTCAGTCGGACTCCTGGGGAGTATTCTAAGGTGAGGCATCCGTGTTTAGTCTCCACCAGAAATTGTTACTTGAGGTAAGTAACTTGTTCTTTGCAGCTCTGACACTAATATCGATAATGTTGTAGTGCTCCAAAAATGCAAAGTGATGTTACTTAGGAATTTCATCAAATCTTTACCATAGTACAACGTACCACCTTCAATACCTTTAAGGATCTGGGTCAGACAAAATGAAGCAGAGATACCATTTCCATTATTTCTAGGTTCTGACATCCATTAAAAAACCAGATCTAAAAACCTTGACTTTCAATTTTGTGTCCGCATATCTACATCTTACAGCTGTTTTTTTTTAAAGTCCCAGCTGAACTAGAGAACTCCTTCTGTGGCTCATTTTCATAATACGGTCACTGTACCCCCTCCAAACTTGAGAATTGTTGACTTTACAATACTTGCTGCTGATAACGTTGATCACAACCCTACTGAAACAAGTGCAGAGGGCTCATTCCATGGATCTCTTACTTCTCTATTCCGGCATCCTGGCAATGGAATCAATAACAGCCAACTCATCGATTAGTGGACGTTTTCTCATGAAGGTAATTAAATTTGCATATATGCTATTCATTCGTGACGCCAGTGACTATTACCAAGCTGAAAGGTTCTCCCTGCTCTTGAATGTGTTTCAGATGAATTTACGGCAATTTTTGATGGACAAACTTGGTGCAGACCTGTTTCAGGGCTACTTGGAAAGACAAAGTGACAATCGGAAAGATGATCATGCAAGTTTGTCTACAAAAATTATTACATTAAAATCTAAATTCATAGTTATTTACACAATAAAATTGATTCATTATTCAGAATATAATTTTAGCAGAAACCGATGAAATGGTCCGGTAATAGTTGCAGGTAATACATGTTGTCAAATTTCCAACCCCCCTCTTAAAGAAGCTTATGAACAGGTAACTAGTAAAAGGCACCGGAGAGCCTACAGGCTTAGCAGAAAATCCCGATTCTGTACTATAATGGATGGTGTGTAGACCATAAGCAGCCAGGATTGATAGAGTTGCCGCGCTGACCACCAGCTAAAAATGAGCAATGCTCCTACCTTAATGACACTCCTAGCAAGAACCATACGTTTTGAGACACAAGCTTTTAATCTGGCATCTGTGATAAAGTAATTGGTAAATCCATTTTCAGCTACCGCTAAAGATCTAATAACTTTGAATTACTTTTCACGTGTGTGTGGTAGAGGTATTGATTTTTAGCTTAAGACCTTGGAGCGCTCATGTTCAACTTCTTCTGTTGTATGTTTCTGTAACGCACCCAGCAGGATGTGCATTTTTTAAGAGGCCTCCTTGCTGCAGCCCTTTCCTTTATCTTGTTAGTTGAAAAAGAACTACCTTCATAGCTGATGGTTTACTAGTCGTTTTGTTATCTTTACAAGTGGTAATTGTTTCCTGCATATTCTCTACAGCAAAAGCCACCCAACACTGCTTTCCTAGAGTAGCTTTGGGCATGCATCATGCTGCTGATTGCAGAGTTGAAGGTGTCTGAACATATGGAGCTCGCTGAAATTCCATTAATGTTAGATGACTTAAGCTACTGCTCTCCTTCGCCTTTGGAACTGTTTACTGGCAAGTTTGGATCAACTTCCAATATTAATAAACGTTCAAATGATGGGTGCTTTGTGACAGTTAACCATCTTATGAAGAAGGGACTTAAAAGTAATGTGCAACACTTTATCTCCTAACCAATAACATATGCATCACTTCCTAACAGATGAACACAAGGTACAAGGATTTTATAAAAACTTAATACATCTACATTATGGGCAAAAGTGGGTAACTTTTGCTATGTGTATATATCGATCCAGAATTTTGGTACTTTATAACTTTTTAACAGCATTGCCAAATGTATCCAAAGGAAATTATAACACTATTAATTGTACTGGTGTAGGCCTAGTTCTAGATTTATCATGTGGGGTGTCCAAATTTGCAAAAATCTGCATCCCTAAAGTTTAAAAACTGGAAAACATCTCTAATTACTTTCATTTTTGGTTGCGCAAGTTATTTGCAAGTTAGTCTTCATACATGTTGAAAAAAATGCCCCTATGAACTTTCCACAAACAGGACTAATTCATTCAAATTTAACTTTAGTACTGTAGGTACTTGTGGGAAAAGATTTGTAAATATTATTGAATAATCCCCATTCTCTCCCTTGTAGCAAGTCTCCAGGCATCATATTCCTGCTTCAGATTCTAATTATCGATTGCCGACTGAGGGCAAGTTTTCCTTTGTTATATTCTAGTGGTTCCACCTTTAGAGGGCTTTACTGGACCAAACCCCATCCATCCTTAGAACCTTTTTAGAGTATAACATTTTCTACCTTTTACATACCTGTGACACCTGCAGGTCGGGGCTCTCGGAGGTGGTCCTTGGTTGCAGTGGTTGATGCAGACATTTAAACTTTCCACGCTGCCTGTATAATAGCAGTTAGTATTAAATCTTTTTATTGGTAATATTTGAGCACAAAAGACCGAACATCAAGCGCCTACAACCCAATGGGCCGGCTCAGCAAGGCAATACTGTACATACACACCAGAAACTGTGGGTAGGAACCAAGCTTTAAACACAGCATGCCGCCTACAACCCCGAGGGGCCGGCCGCGTCATAAAATCTCATTGTGACCAAAGGAGCAATGTGGCCGTGTGGCCAGACCCTAGTGAGTGAAGGCTGAAAAAGCAGGTAACTTGAAGAAAAAGAAAACCCACCCCACCCATGCCCACCCGTGCAAACCTCCTCTTACTTCAGCAGGTCTCTGTTTGGGACAAACGTAGGATGCGCAAGTACCTAGGACATGTGACCTCCTTGAATTCTGTGGCTAAAAGAGACAGAAATGGTTGCCACAATTCCACATATTTCGCGCCCTCCCCCGCTTTGATTAAGGACAGCTTTTCCATGCCCAGTACCGCCCACAATCTAGACAGCCATCCCTGGATTGAAGGAATATGAGTGGTGCGCCAGAGGGACAGGATGTTTTGTAGTGCAGATCCAATAGCGATCAGTCTGCCCCTGCGCGATCGTAAGGGGTACGTAACGGGATTTGGGAGGCCTAGGAGGACATCTGAAGGAAACCTTGGGAGTTCAGTGTCAAAGTGGGCATCAACCTCATCCAAGACTGACTTCCAATAACCCCGGAGGTATGCACAGTCCCAGAGAAGATGTGTTAAGGACCCCGTTTCCCCGCAGCCGCGCCAGCATGTTGCTTCCCTACTGTGGTCCATCTCATGTAACCTCTCTGGGGTGTAGTACCAGTATGTCACTATCTTGGTGAGTGTATCTATCAGGCCCATGTGATAGGCGAAGTGCCGCGCGCGATAGTATATCCCCTCCCATTCTTTAGAGTGGAGTGTGCGTCCTAACTCCCTTTCCCATCTGGCCCTACCTGAGTTATAGACATGTGAGTAGCGGTCTAGCAACATGTGATAGAGATCAGAGATGAGATGTTTATCTGTCTTCCTCGTGAGCAACCAATACTCATAAGGCCGCAGGGGCCTAGTCGCCGACTCTTGTACCTGATTGTTAAGAGCCCAGTGTCGCGCTTGTAAATATCGGAGACGTTCCGACTCCGGCAACCTGTAGGCTAGCTTGAATGTCTCAAAGGTGTATGATCCTGCCGCCATCAAACATATGGAACATAGTCCTGCATCCCGCCAGGCGCCATCTTGCATAGGCTGCGACGTCCTGTCTGGGGGTAAACTCGGGGTTATCAATTAGAGGTGTTAGCGGGGAAGGGAAGGTGGTCAGTTCGTGCGTCAGATTGGTGCTGTCCCATACCTCCAGAGGTACCCTCGTGATGGAAGAGGCATAGAGGTTGGGAGGTCTATGCTGTCTGCGGAGAAATGGTACTTCCTGGAGCGGCCGGCCTGCTATAGCCTGGTCCTGGAAGAGCCAGTGTTTCTCTGACTCCCATCTGCTCCATTCGACTAAAGTTCTAAGTTGGGTGGCCTGATAATACAGCAGTAGATCCGGTAGACCCACACCTCTCCTCTCAGGCGGCAGCATTGCCACTCTGAGTTTCATTGTAGGTTTCCTGCCATTCCAAATGAATTGTGCCAATTCGGCTTGTCTGGCGGAGCCAACCGTCCGGCCGGCGAAGGGGGATGGCTCGGAACAGATAAAGAATCTGTGGTAAGATCGTCATTTTGATGGCTGCCACCTTACCTAGCCAGGACAGTGGCAAGTGTTTCCACCGACTAAGCTCCTTGCGAATCAGAAAGCTCAGACAGGTATAGTTGACCCGGACCGTGTCCTGCAGTGTGGCGGCGAGGTGGATCCCCAGGTAAGGGACAGCGGTTTGCGTCTAACGAAATGGAAAAGTGTTCGGAAGATGGGAGCGGGTGTGCGCCTCTAGAGAGAGATCCAAGGCTTCCGATTTGGCCATGTTAACCTTAAAGCCTGACACCCTAGAAAAGGCGTCAAGACTTTCCAGGCAGGCAGGGAGGCCGCCGGGGAAGATAGCAACAGGAGGACATCGTCGGCATAAAGGCTGATGGTGTGCGTATAGGCTCCGATTTTAATGCCATGTACCTACGGGTTAATTCGCAGCCTTTGTGCCAGCGGCTCCATATATAAGGCAAAGAGTAAGGGAGACAGCGGGCACCCCTGCCTCGTGCCGCGCTCGATGGGGAAGCGAGGCGAGGAATGGCCATTGACTTTGACTGTCGCCGTGGGATAAGAGTAGCAGTTGAGGGCCCATGTGCGGAATCTGTCTCCCAAGCCCACCTTCAGCAGCACCCGCTCAAGATAAGGCCAATGAACCCGGTCAAACGCCTTCTCGGCGTTGATCGCTAAAGACATATATTCTCCTGTCGTCCTCGTGGCTTTCTCCAGGAGATGCAGCGCCCTCTTTGTGTTGTCTACCGTTTGGCGCCCAAGGATGAAACCCGCCTGATCAGGGTCAATCAAGACGGGCATGAGGGGTGAGAGTCACGTCGCCAGTATACTAGTGTAGAGTTTGAGATCTACATTGAGTAGAGAGATAGGGCGGTAGGCCTCACAGCGCGTGCGGTCCTTTCCGGGCTTGGGGATGATGGAGATAGTCGCGTCCAGCAGATCCCTTGGGATTGCTCCCGGCTCAGCAAAGGAATTATAGAGAGCGGTCAAAAGTGGCACTACCTGCACGCAGAATGTCTTGTAAAAAAACGGCGGAGAAGCCATCCGGGCCAGGGGCCTTTGCGAGTTTGAGGCGTGATATAGCCGCAATTACCTCCTCTGGTCGGATAGGCCGGTCAGTGACTCCGCTTGCTCGGGGGTCAGGGAGGGGAGGGAGATTGACTCCAAGAATCTCTCGCCCTCTGCTGGGTCCAAAGAGGATCCTATGTACAGGGAAGTGTAAAAATCGCTAAAGGCCGCTGCAATATCTGCATTTTCGGTGACGACCCTCCCGTCCTGTGTGACAATCTCCTGGACCGCGTGTCTCTGCTGCACCTCTCTCAATGCGCGTCCTAGCAACCTCCCGCACCGATCCTCCCCGGTGTAATAAAGGTGTCGTACCCGCAATGCCGCATATTCCGCTCGGTCCTGGTCGAGCGCCGCCAGTTGCTGCCGGGTCTGCCGTAACTGTCTCCATATTCTAGGCGCCCCCGTGCGTTGATGCATGTGCTCAAGTTCACGTGTTTTCCGTGACAGTTCCTCTCGTTTGCGCGCGCGCTCCGCTTTTTCAGCCGTCGAGATCGCGATCCGCTCCCCTCTAAGTACTGCCTTAAGTGCTCCCCAGCGGGTGGCTAAAGAGGTGTCTGTGGTGTTATTATGCTCTAAGAAATCTCTAATAGTCCCCTGAAGCTTCTTAACCACCTCAGCCCGGTGTAGGTATAATAGCAGTTAGAGGAAGTGGATAGCAGTCGCAGTGTCAATGTGTTTGATCTGTAAACTTAGTCTACTTGTTTGTGTTTTACCACAGTAGGAAGCTGTGCAGTAGTGAATATTGGTTGTAGGGAGGTTGAGTTTGGGTGTTGCACCCTTTATTTAAATATGTGTGGAAGAGTGTTCCTGCAAGTTATGTTTACTTTCATTCAAATTGTTATTGGAATCTTTAGCGGAAGGGTGTGTTTGTTTGTGGAAGGGCAGGAGGACTTTAAATAGTCTACCTAACCTTTAAGTGTGACTAGAGGATATTGAATTAATATGGGGGTGGGGAGGTCTGTGCTTTCTGTCATCATTCCATGGTTGGTGTTCCAATTACATAGCGGCTTTTCCTGCAGACTATTTTGCTTGTTCTGGGGTTTGATCTCACTACAAATAGCAGTTACAGGTTATTGTTTGCATCAGTCTATCTCTGCAAAGACCAGAAATGGTCCTTCATCAGAAGTCTGTCCGCATCGGCAGTTCCCGTTGTTTTTTTTGCACATGCTGATCGAACGTTTAAAAAAATAAAAAGATTAGTGAAGCCAGTAAATATGTATTGATAAAGCTGAAATGCAAGTTCCATTGGCCGTGCCGGTGCTAGTTTAATCTGATAGAGACTTCTAGCAGCAGATTCCGTACCTTAGAAGTATCCCAAGGCGTCTGACTGTATCTGTAACTTTTTTCTGAACAGTACCCCTGCGTGCCGGTAGGTGGCGGCGGTCAGCTCTACTTGGTGTCGTTTGGCATCCTGCACGCCGGAAGTAACGTTTGCCATGCCTATATAGGTGCCATCCAGGCATGCTGACATCATTTCTTTCCACGCCAGCCAGGTCCGATGTCCTAAAGGCATAAATAATCCTTTCTCAACACCAGCGCAGCCCCACTTCAGCAGCTACTCCACATCAGCGCAACACTACCTCAGCATCAGCACAGAATCACAACAGCATCAACTTTGCATGACTTGGCACCACCTGAGCACCAGCACAGCACTACCACCTCCGCTTAACTCAGCAAAACGACAACATCACTCTGCACCACCTCAGCACAAGCAAATCACCACCACCATCTCAATATCACTCAGCACCATCTCAGTATCACTGAGCACCACCTCAGCATCAGTGCATCACCACCTCAGCATCAGCAAAGCACCATCATAGCATCAGCACAGCGCCATCATAGCATCAGCACAGCGCCACTTTCTCATCTGTTCACCACCACCACTGCAGCACCATCCCAGCATCAGTGCATCACCAGCGCAACCCCACCTCAGCAGCAATTCACTGCCTAACGCAGCACCACTTCAGAATCAACACAGGACCACCTCAGCATCAGCACAGTGTCACCTCAGCAGCAATTCATCATCAGCTCAGCACCACCGCAACATCACCTCAGCAAAGCACCAATTCAACATCACTCTGCACTACCTGAGCACCAACGAAGCACCACCACCTCTGCAGGACTTGGCACCACCTCTGCAGGACTCGGCACCACCTCTGCAGGACTCGGCACCACCTCTGCAGGACTCGGCACCACCTCTGCAGGACTCGGCACCACCTCTGCAGGACTCGGCACCACCTCTGCAGGACTCGGCACCACCTCTGCAGGACTCGGCACCACCTCTGCAGGACTCGGCACCACCTCTGCAGGACTCGGCACCACCTCTGCAGGACTCGGCACCACCTCTGCAGGACTCGGCACCACCTCTGCAGGACTCGGCACCACCTCTGCAGGACTCGGCACCACCTCTGCAGGACTCGGCACCACCTCTGCAGGACTCGGCACCACCTCTGCAGGACTCGGCACCACCTCTGCAGGACTCGGCACCACCTCTGCAGGACTCGGCACCACCTCTGCAGGACTCGGCACCACCTCTGCAGGACTCGGCACCACCTCTGCAGGACTCGGCACCACCTCTGCAGGACTCGGCACCACCTCTGCAGGACTCGGCACCACCTCGGCACCACCTCTGCAGGACTCGGCACCACCTCGGCACCACCTCTGCAGGACTCGGCACCACCTCGGCACCACCTCTGCAGGACTCGGCACCACCTCGGCACCACCTCGGCACCACCTCGGTATCACTCTGCACCTCCGCTGCTCGTGTTGCATTTCAGGTACTATTTACAAGCCTCCATACTCCTGTTTAAGCTCCCACCCACACCCCGCCAACAAAAAAAAACTATAACAAAGCAGAATTCGAACAGGTAGGAAGAAGTTTGCCAGCATCGCAATGGCAAAACAACTAAAGGCATTTTTTTTTTTTTTTTTAACATTTTATTTTTGTTGTTGCTATCACATGTTATACAATGACAATCACCGTTCTGTAGAGCAGCGTCAACATTCAGCTGCCTACGATTAATAGAGCAACTTTTTATTTCCCCCCCCCCCAACATAAAACTTGCTACTTCAAGGGTTGCAATGAATGATCTTGAACTGCAGTCTATTGCAACATTGGTGTGTGTATAGGCGTTCAGCAGCCCTAAAGACAGTCTCTGATAATACCATTCACTCTTCTAGTTAAGTCCCCCAGGTCCCGGGGCCATGCTGTGTATCTGGGCCCTCCCCCTCCCCCTTTCATTACTCCGGATCCTCCTCGTCCCCTGAGCTATCCCCATCCTCCTCTTCAGGCAAAGGCTCACAAATGTCCCCCCTGTATGTGTTCCATGGTGTCCAAATTCTGTTCCATTTACGAGGATTATGTCTCTGCTGATACACTGCCCTCTCTGTCACCATTAGCACGTCCATATTCCTGCACCATTGCGCTAGTGTCGGTGCCTCTAGTGCCCCCCAATTTTTCGCGATGTCACGCTTTGCCATCATTACGCCAATGACCACCCAGCCCTTTGCAGTCAACGATAAATCTGTTGGGCCCCATACATTCAGGAGACAAATTCTGGGGTCAGGCGTGAACGGGTTCTGGAGGGCTTGACTGATCGTGCGTGTGACCCGCCTCCAGTAGTCCTGTATGATTGGGCAAGTCCATATAGTGTGGAACAGTGTACCCTCCTCTCCACATTCCCTCAGGCAATACGGGTGTTCTGCTCTGTGTATTTTGTATAGTGTAGTGCGGGTGTAGTAGACCCTATGCAGTACTTTGAGTTGGACCAGCCTGAATCGGGTGGAAATGCCCGCCTCCCTGGGCGATGCCAGGGCTGCGTTCCAGTCTGCCTCATCTAGTTCTCCTACCTCATCCTCCCAGTACTCCTTCAACCTTTCAAGGGGATCCGGTAGGTTGTTCATCAGTTTGCGATAAGTGAGGGAGGTTGCACTGGACTCCATGTAGTCCGTAAGCAATCGGTCCTCTAACGGGGCCGATTCCGGAAGCGTCACACCTGGTTCCAACACCGACAAGAGCGCGTGTCTAATTTGTATGTATCTATATGTTTCGGTCACTTCTAGGTTATATTGCTCCCTCAGGGTCGCAAAGGAGAGCACGCCATCTCTTGTCCATAAGTCGCCCACCGTGGAGATCCCAATGGTATCCCATTGATCAAACCCTTTGGAACTGCGCAGGTTGCCGAGGGCTTTGGTGTCCCACAGTGGCGTGAGGTTAGTGATCACTCCCTCCCATGCCAGCCGCCTTTGCGCCTTGTGCCAGATGGCTACTGTGTGTTTGGTAGGTCCCTCTAACTTTCTCACTAGTCCTTTGTTGTAGAGTGGGGCCAGAAGAGTGGATGTGCCCAGCTGGTGCCTATCCGCCTCATATGCCGGGTCGTCATGTGCCGCGTGGACCCACTGGTTGATCACCTTGAGGTGAGCGGCCCAGTAGTACAATTCGAGGTTGGGGAGGGCTATTCCCCCACTGTACCAGTCCCTGGTTAATTTCAATTGCGCAACCCTCGCCGGTTTGTCACCCCACAGGAGGCCGGATAATTGTGCCGCCACGTGGCGGAAGAGTGATACGGGGACCATCGCCGGCGTGTTTTCCAGGACATAGAGGAAGCGGGGCAGCGCCATCATCTTGAAGAGCGCTGCTCTACCTAATAATGTTAAGGGGAGATTTTTCCAGTGGCGCACATCCGCCTTCAGCCTGTCCAGCTGGGGTTTGAGATTCAGATCAATAAAGGTAGAGTGGTCCTTCGTGATCCAT
Organism: Lissotriton vulgaris; assembly: GCF_964263255.1. Classification (NCBI taxonomy): domain Eukaryota; kingdom Metazoa; phylum Chordata; class Amphibia; order Caudata; family Salamandridae; genus Lissotriton; species Lissotriton vulgaris. Next base: position 826,092,845 of record NC_141699.1, read on the forward strand.
ATCCCTAGGTACTTAAAGGAGACGCGTTCCACGAGCAATTGGCAATCCTCAGGCAACGCTGGCAGGTCGCCCTGCACCATGAAGATTATGGACTTGGACCAGTTAAGTTTATACCCTGAGGCTGTACCGTGGGTTTCGCACAGTGCCAGTAGGACCGGGATGCTGTTCGTGAGGTCCATGAGGTAGACGAGCATGTCGTCGGCGTATAGGGAGACTCTATCTTCCCAACCGCCTCCCCATTGTACGCCTTTCAGCAGCCGGGTGGTTCTGATAACTGTGGCCAGGGGTTCCAATACTAGGGCGAACAGTAGTGGCGAGAGTGGGCACCCCTGTCTCGTGCCCCGCGCCAGCGAAAACTCCCTTGATATGTGGCCATTTGCGGTTACCCTCGCCACGGGCTCGGTTTACAGTAGTCTGACCCATGATATGAACATCGGGCCAATACCCATGTGTTCCAGGACCGCAAAGAGATAGTGCCACTCCACCATGTCAAACGCCATTTTGGCATCTAGTGACAGTACCGCCGCTGGTTCTTCCAACTGCGAGGCTCGGGCCAGCACCCCGTGCAGCCGTCTCAGGTTCAGCGCCGTACTCCGGTGCGGCATGAAGCCCGACTGGTCCGGGTGTATCAAGTGCGTCAGGTGAGGCAGGAGCCTGGTGGCCAATAGTTTCGCCAGGATTTTACTCTCAGCGTTAAGGAGGGAGATCGGGCGGTACGATCCGCAGTCCTCAGGGGGTTTGCCGGGCTTAGGTATCGCGACAATTGTGGCCGTGCGTTGGTCAGGAGCAGTCGTCCCTGTTCCCGACACTCCTGGAACATATCAAGCAATGGCGTGGACAGCGTTTCGGACATAATTTTGTACCACTCTATCGGCACACCATTGGGGCCCAGCGCTTTCCCCGGGTGTAGTGCTGTTATGGCTATCTGTATTTCTTCCGCTGTCAGGTCGGAGTCAAGCTCGTCTCGTTGGTCGGGGGTGAGAGTGCGGGTCGGCACTCCTATGAGCGAGCTCTCCGCCATCTCCCGCGTGACCTCATACTCAGGGGTGTACACGGAGTGGAAGTGGTCTGCCAGGAGTTCCACTATTCTTGCCGGACTAGAATGCAACTCGCCATTAGGGTCTTTCAGCTGGAGTATGGCCCTTTGACCTCCCCGTGCTTTCTCCAACCATGCCAGGAGCTTCCCCGCTTTGTCGCCCACGTCATATACCCTACTCGTAGTTGCTGACATATGTTCCCTCACTCTGCGGCGCAGAAAGTCGGTATGGCGCTGCTGGGCCATTCGGAGCGCGTGTTGTGTGTCCCCAGTTGGGTTCCCTTCGTGGTCCTGTGTTGCCTTGTCAAGTTGTCCCTCCAGACCTATCAGTTCCTGACGCCGTGTGTGCTTGTGCTGCGCTATCACCGAAATCGCCTGCCCGCGGAGTACCGTTTTATAGGCCTCCCACAGGATCGTAGGCGATTCCACTGAACCTACATTTTCGTTGAGGTAGGATCGTGTACTTCTTTTCAAGGCCTTGGCTATGTCAGGCTCCCCGAGGTACCCCGGGTAGATAGGGAAGATACGCCTACGGGTCCGTTCCGGACTGGAGAGAGTCAGTGTTAGCGGGGAGTGGTCGGAGACCCCTCGCGGTCTAATCTGAGAGTCAGTGAAAGTGAGGAGACCCCCCTCCAACGTCATGAAATAATCAATCCGCGACAGGCTGTCGTGAACTGCCGAGTAGTATGTGTACTGCCGGTCTACTGGGTGGAGTCGCCTCCATATGTCCACTAAGCCCTGTGCTTCCATGAAGTCCTGCAATTTGGAGTGTGCCGGTGTTTGTGTACGTGTTGGGTGTCGATCTAGGGAGTCTTGGGCCACTGCATTAAAATCCCCGCCCAGTACAAGGGCCCCCTCTGGAAGGTCTAATAGGAATTTACCTAGTTCCGTGAAGGCTATAGTGTGTAGTGCCGGCGGGATGTATACCGATACTACGTTAAGTGGTTTTCCCCTCCCATTGTCCATGCACCGCTGCGAAGCGGCCCTGCGTGTCCACTGCCACTGATTGGAGTATAAACATGGACGAGCGGTGAATTAGTATCCCGGTGCCCCGGGACCCCTTCGTGAACTTCGAGTGGGCCACCATGCTATAGCCCTTCCTGTCTAGGGCCTTTGTGGCCGTGCCTGTGAGGTGTGTTTCTTGTAGTAGGACCAGGGCGGGATTTAGCCTTTTTATACTTTGCAGAACCAGCCCTCGCTTAATCTTGTCGCCCAGACCCCTCACGTTCCAGGACATGAGGCTCAACGGGGATGCCCGCCCTACATCAGTGCCCTCCCCCATCGTGTTCGTGTATGCGGACTGAGAAGTCATGCGCACGGAGGACCCGGAGGTCCGTGTAGTGACTCTGCGTGCAGCATCCTGACACTATCATTCTGTGTTCATGTGCCCCTTCGTAGCAATCTTGACCCCTTGTAGAAACTAAGAACCATAGCCCCATCCTACCCCCAACTCCCCCCCTCCCTGCCCCCCTGCTCAATGGACTCACAACTGCCCGCCCCCCCAACTCAGCAGAGTGCTTGAACCCAACCCATAACATAGTACTTGCTCGCTGGGGTGAAATATTCTCCGAAGTCGGCGGCCCCCTCCTTGGCCGCGGAGGCCCTCAGCCCAGTGTCCAAGGCGGCATTCTCGGGCCGCGGTATTTTCAGTTCAAATGGACAGTATCCGGGGATCACTGTTCTCCGTCGTCGCCCCCCTCCTGAGTTTCTTGCAATGGCGAAAGTGGCTCCGCCTCTGCACCGTTTGATTGCAGGCCCTGCTGTGACCCTCCATTACGGTTTTTGGTTTGTCTGTTGGAGCGACGGGGGAGGCCTGTCGTCCGCCAACCCTCCAGCCAGTCTTGTGCCACCTCCGGGGTGTCGAAAAACCAAGTCTTATTGTCGGCCACAATCCGAAGTTTTGCTGGGAAAAGCATTGAATAAGGGATCTCTCTGGCTCTTAGTTCTTTTTTGACCTCGAAAAAAGTTCTCCTTCTCCTCGCGACCTCCGCCGTGTAGTCTGGAAAAAATGCTAGCGTGGCGTTTTGAATCTTAATGGGGGGTGAGGTTCTTGCCGCCTGTAAGATGACATCTCGATCCCTAAAATTAAAGAGTCGTGCTATAATCGGCCTGGGGTTGGCACCCGTTTGTCGGCGCCCTCCAGGGACTCTGTGCGCCCTCTCCACTGTGAAAAAATTGGAGAGTCCCTTAGGTTGTAGGTGCTGTTTGATTAAGTTCTCCACATATAGGTCCATCGACCTCGTGTCTTCCGATTCTGGCACACCTATTATACGGATGTTGTTCCGTCTCGAGCGCCCTTCCTGGTCATCGAGCTTGTCTCTCAGCTCCCTATTCTCTTTTGAGAGACGTTCCATATTAATCTGGAGCTCCGACACATCTTCCACCAAGGCTTTCGTCACGATTTCCATCGTGTTCACTTTCTCCGTCATCTTGTGGAAATCTGCCCGAATCAGCGTGATTTCGGCTGAGATTGACCCCACTGTGGCCTGCACCTGTGTGAGGGCCCGCATGACATCGTCCAGGGTAGCCTTCTTGCTCCCCGTCGCCTCCACTGTCTTGCCCGCCTGTGACCTGGCATCTGGCGGGGGGGTGACGGGTTTCTCGTATGCGAAGCGATCAAGGCGGGACTGCGTCATGTTGTTCTTCGGCCCCTTGCCAGCCATTTTGATCGTGGAGCCGTGCCCCTCACTCTCCTTCGGGGCAGCCCCTCGTCCCACCAATTTTCCGGACTCACACGGCGCGCAGTCCACCCTCGGTCGTGGCCCTCAGGGCCCCGGTATGGCACTCCAGGCCCGCCTCCGGCCTTATTACGTGGCGGCGTGTGGCCCCTCTGGTCAGCTATATGTGAGGCCGCTGGACTGCACTTTGCCCAACCGCGTGGTATCGACGGGTCGCGGGCCGCGGAGACGCCCCCTCAATATCTGTTGCGCCGAGATCGGTCTTTTTAGTCCTCTGCCTTTTTCCCCTGCCGCTGTTGCAGTGTTTACCTCTCTGCCAGGCTCCTCGGCCCCTGCCCGGGGATAGAGTTCCACCTAGTGTCTCATAAGGGCCCCTGTGCCCTTTCGTGGTTGTAGTGCGCCCCCACACAGCGGGGGGGGGGGGGGGAAGTCCGGGAGCCGTGTAGCGCTGTACCAGGCGGTGCTCCGCCGTGCAATGACGGTATCGACGCTCCCTCAGCGCTGCCTGCACCAGTTCTGTGTGTAGCCCTTTGTCCTAATCCCCTGTCACAGTTGCCGTGTTTACTCCTCCATCAGGCACCTCGGCCCGTGTCCGGGGATAGGGCGTCACGCTTTGTTGCACATTGGCCCCCGTGCCCTCTCGTGTTTGCAGTACGCTCCCACACCGCGGGGGGGGGGGGCCGGAGCTGTGGGTCGCTGTATCGAGTGGTGCTTTGTCGCGTAGCGACGGTACCTGCTTTCCCTCGGCGACGTCAGCACCAGATCGGTTGTGCACGGGGACCCGGCCAGGTCCTCAAGATGGCGGGCACCGTTTCAGGTTCTTCCCCTCCGCACGGCTGTACCTGATTCCTCCGGTCGCCCGATCCGTCTCCCGCCACTCAGCGCGGGGGCCCCGGGGGTCCCGCTCGGGGCTTTTGATGCCTGGATAGGTCTGCAGGATGTCGGGGAGTCTCCCTCTCCGTAGGTGTTGCGGGCGGGTGTTTCCGGCGGCCCTCCGCCCAGATCGGCTTACTTCCTGCCGGTTCCTTCGTCCAGGCCAGTCTCCGGCTCGGGATCCTTTCAGGGGCCTACTCGGGGTCAGTGATATCTTGGCTCCCCGGTCATGGATTTTCTTTCCGCTTGGCAGTACCTCTGCCGCCCGGTCCTGGGCATCAGTACCTTCCCGCCTGGGACATAAGTGTCTCGGATAACTAGTCGGATTTCGTTGGAGGCCGCTTCAGCCGCGGAGCTCTCCTTCTAGGCTGCCACCATCATCGGCTGCTGGCCACGCCCCCCAACTAAAGGCATTTTTGATTGATTTTTTTTTTTTAATAGGGTCGTTCAGTTGTGCAACGCAAAGTTTAAATCGATTGTATGAATATTTATGTATGTATGAATGTATGGGGGTGTTTTTTTGGCGGGCGTGTTTTGAGCGGGCACCAGTCTTCGTGACGAGGACATGACTGGTTGACCGTGCAGTCGATAAACTGAAGAATGCCTGAACGGGGTTGGAGATTGAAAGGGCTTTAATTTTACATGAGCTGGATGAGTAGGTAGGGAGGGAGGGATGTTAGTAGTATAATTATATAACTCCTTTAGAACATAGTGTAGGCCTTTGCTAATTTATAACGTGAAGGAGCAGGGGGTGTTCTATCACTTTATTGTTGTCCTCCAATAAATGTCTTTTTTTTCAATATCTTTGCACATTACCATGTGCACCAACGCCTCCAAAGACCCCAGTGTCTGTTCTTTGAAAACATACTGCTAGCACTGACCAGAATACTCGCTCACAATACTACGTTGGAAAATGACAGTTGTGAACTTTGCTCGGTATTAATCTCTGCCCCGTTGACAGCTGTGACAGCCGCACCAGTGTGGGCCTACTGTCTGCTGTGGTTTAATGAAGTGGACTAGGAAGGAGGCTGTTCAAATGCCCCCCATCTCCCCCGCCCTTTTTAATCAAAATAACGCCGTGATACCGCGTGAGAGAGAAAGGTGTCAGTGGGATCAAATTGTCTCTCTAATTGGTCAAATTAGCCCCAAGCTGCTTGCCAATGACACGCGTCTCTCCCAGTACCACCCCAGCCCCGGGCCCCAGCAATCTATTGCAAACGTGTAGACCTGTGAACGAGGTCAACTGCATTCTAACACGGAGCATTCTGGAGGAGCTGGGGGTCGGGGGGGGGGGGGGGGGGGGGGGGAGAAGGAGGAAGCAAGGTTCTCGCCTACTCAGTTACTCCAATTAGTCATTGCTAATACCCTGCAGCGCATGCGGGCCCTGCCAGCAGGCTAATTACAGCTGCTCTGGCCATTGAGGAAACCCAGAGTAAATAAAGAAGCAGGCTTTTGTCAGATTGGATATCCGTCCGGGGCTCTGGGCGCGTATTTGGCATTTCTGTGAGGTCCAGGGTTGCTTCAGTGGGAGTGATCTGGCCGCATTGTTTCTTCTCTTAACACACTAACTGCGCTTCACGAGTTTAGTGCTGCAGTGTTCACTGGGCTTTTCAGTGTGGGCTCCTCATGGTTACGAACGCGTTCTTATTCAGGCGCTGTGCCATGTCAGCGATTTAAAGTGTTAAGCGCCAGTATATTTTAGACTTATTCTGTTTGTGAAGAATTAACTCGGAGGTTTAGCGGGAAAAGTAGTCAAGTTAAAACCGCATAGCACGAACACCCTCTAGCTTTCTTTCAGTTTAATGATGCCTAGTGCATATGTTATATGTGGTGATATCATTAAAATTAGAACGTACTTTGAAAAGTTCACAGCATTGCAAAGCGCCTTGTCTCCTCTTTTTTTTGTTACAGTTTCTCCAAGTTGTTGTTCTCATTCAAGGCGCCAGTGACGTAATGACGCGGGCAAATGACAGTGACTGACAAATACAGGCAAATATTTACAGGACATAATTGGGCTCATTTGTAAATACTTTTTTGATTGGTTTTAATGCTCATATCATAACAAACATCGGAAAACTAGAATCACTACATTTTCGCTAGGCGAGCTAGTTGAAATGAAGGGTCCCAGAGGTCACAACTCTTGATCTGGCTATGTTTGCCACCTGGCCTTTTTTTAATTGGCATTGCCGGTTTTTTAATATGCAGTCTGGTACGAAAAGGAAGAAAAACACACAAAGCTGGTATTTTCTCCTCTGATTCATAAATACTTTAAACTGTAAATGTAAGGTGAAAGCAGTAGAAAATGTGGTATAAATCTGCTTTAATGATCCTTGACTGATTAGTTAAAACTAAACAAAGGCTGCCTGCAAGTTGCTGCTGCGCTGAACGAATTGCCTACAACCCCCAGTGGGACTACGTTTACATCAACCCTCGTAGCCTATGTATCTATTAAAATGTTTTTACCGAACGTTGAGACCTGAGCAACATGGCTGATGCCCTGTGGAGTTGCTAGACAACTAATGAGGAGATTGGGCCTGGTTTTCCCCCTCGACCATCACCTACCCAGCTGACACAGTTCGTCCTCGTCTCCCTGTTATGGCTCCTTCTTCCCCCTCCTTTCCCACAAATGTTCTCAACCTTGTTGATTTACTGTACCTTACTACGCTATTTTAACTGTTGTAATTGATAATGCAATGTTCCTCTGTTATAGCGCTATGATACCTCCGGGTCTAGCCAGTGCTACATAATCCTTTTTGATGTACCCTGTAATGCAACAATCCTCTTGCTAAGCACTCTGATACCCCTGGGTCTAGACAGCGCTATATAACCACTGCAAACAAAAAAACCTAAAAATTGGTTTTCCTGAACACTGAGACCTGAGCAACATGGCTGATGACCGGTGGAGCTGCTAGACAGCTAATGAGGAGATTGGCCTTGGTTTCCCCCTTGACTGTCACCTACCCAGCTGGACTTTGGGCACAGTTCCTCCTTCCTCCCCACTTCGAAATCTTGAAACATTGTTTGTGTACTGGATCTTACTATGCTCTTGTATCTGATGTCAATTTTAACACGGAGAAACAACAAATTAGGAAGGGTCAAGGGGATATATATTTATAGACCCTCCATATTCAAACACCCCTACTTAGACTACGAACAAACAAGAAGAATTGGAGGGTCTGTGAGACAAGATGCTGAGCCTGTAAGATCCTTATTAAGATACCACACTATTGGATTGCACAAGACCAGCCCAAGTGGTCACTCGACACTAAATGCGTAATCAATATCCTATCCGACCACCCATTTGGCGGAGCCTTGTCATATAGGACAACTGGAACCAGGGTAGTGCGTCAAGGCCCAGATGAATTGGCCATACAACCCACAGTTCTGGTTCAAACGGTGAAAGTGTCCATGCCACTGAATGGTGCTGGTCATGTGCAGTGCAAACGAAAAAGTGAGTAAGTGATGTTTAAAATGGCGTTCCAGGCAAAAAAATTTCTTTATTGGTATTCACCTGGACGTCAGGTTAAAAACGGGTGTAGAACAGTGTGAAAAAATCACTGTTTGCTTAGCTATGTTGTAAAATCGGCCAACATGTTTCTGCCAACTGGTGTGACTACACCGGCATTCTTCAGGGCCATGTAAATAAGCTGTTGCTACTGCATAGAAACACTCTAATGTTTTTCTATAAAGTGGAGAAGACAGACCAAGAATCCTCGAGAACTGTCAAACTAATGGTGTGGTCAAATTGACCATCCTACCGTATCCCCTTGTGCAAATGTCTTGATGGAGGATACATTCCCAGCAGTATGCATTCAGCCGAGGGGTACCGACGGAGAGAGCAGGGCCTCATTCTCCGAGCCGTTGCCGGGTGAGGTGAGGTTTGACTCCCACATACTGCTGGGAATGTATCCTCCATCAAGACATTTGCACAAGGGATACGGTAGGATGGTCAACATGTTGGCCGATTTTACAACATAGCTAAGCAAACAGTGATTTTTTCACACTGTTCTACACCAGTTTTTAACCTGACGTCCAGGTGAATACCAATAAAGAATTTTTTTTGCCTGGAACGCCATTTTAAACATCACTTACTCACTTTTTCGTTTGCACTGCACATGACCAGCACCATTCAGTGGCATGGACACTTTCACCGTTTGAACCAGAACTGTGGGTTGTATGGCCAATTCATCTGGGCCTTGACGCACTACCCTGGTTCCAGTTGTCCTATATGACGAGGCTCCGCCAAATGGGTGGTCGGATAGGATATTGATTACGCATTTAGTGTCGAGTGACCACTTGGGCTGGTCTTGTGCAATCCAATAGTGTGGTATCTTAATAAGGATCTTACAGGCTCAGCATCTTGTCTCACAGACCCTCCAATTCTTCTTGTTTGTTCGTAGTCAATTTTAACACAACAACCCTAAATGTAAAGCGCTCTCATACCCTCTTGGGTCAAGTTTGCGCTATGTAAAACTTTATAAATAAATAAATAAACCAAAGGTCGAAGTGGGCAGGATCGTCCGGGCACGGCGTGCTCCTATTTTTTAAAATTTAATAGAATCCATCCCCTAATTTTTTATCGTAAAAATGCGTCCTAAGTCAAGGCCTATAGCTAAGCTAAGGCATATAGCTAAGGCTCGGCCCTTTGTATTTGTTGATGGGCGGGTGGGCAAAGAAAGAAAAATACACTCTTGTCTTCTTACTTGCCCAGCGAAGGTAAGGACAGTGTCCACTTCTCCAGCTCTGCAGCTGCCCCCTCTCTTTCTTCCTCTTATTCCCTCTCTGTCTCGCACCTCCTCACTTGCTGAAAACCGTGATTTCAAGAAATAACTCTTACCTTCTCTTCCTCTCCTTGCCTTCAGTCGTTCCCCTGTGAAATGGATCCAAAAAAGAAAGATACACTTTTGCAGCAAATGTCTTTTTCTGACATTTTTTTATTCCAAAGTGCATCATCGGGACTGAGAGAAAAAAGATTAAAATGCAAGCAATAAATTACTAAGTAAAGCAAGCAGAGGGGTCGCAAAGTGGGCAGATTGGTTTTATTCACAACCAAACATTCTTTTTCTCGTCTTTCTTTGAATAATATTGTTTTGCCTGGGTGGGGAAGTGCACCATTCCTAACTGCAATACCTGGTTGATGCGTGGATTGGAAATCTTTTAATGTGATCCTTATCAGCTGTTTTCTTTATTTTAGTTTACAAAATGTGTACTACGGCTCATCTGTGTTCCGCGATGTCGTCCTTTTAAACCATAGTGCTTACGTTTTGTAAGGATATAAGTAATGGACATTAAAACAGGCCCTTTTCGGGCCCTGTAGTCCTGTCCTTAACATTTGAAGCAACACACACATTGATTTCTGAATGCTGTTCCTGCTCACATTTCACATGCTGTACTTAATCTTGCATTCCTTATGAGCGTTTGCTTTTTCCGGGATGTTACTTTTTAGGTCTCGACTATTCTATCCCGGGATTGAATAGGCGAGATAATAGTAAGCAGTCCGAAAAGTCTACCTAGCCTGCGGATCGTACAGTTCATGTGAGGCAGGCGTGTGAGGCAGGTGCGTGCACATCAAACACCATCGGCCTCTGCATCAGACTTCAAAGGAAGCCGCCCCCCCCCCCCCCCCCCCATCAGACTTCAAAGGAATGCGCTCCTGTTCCCCCGCCACAGCAATGCTGAGAGCTTGGTTTTTTTTGCATCCATTTCGAGGGGAAGCCATGTTTTGTTCGGCGTTCTCGGCACCTTTCTTGTTTTTTTTTTTCTGGACGAAAGTGAAAGCGCACCGTGCTTGTTTACAGTAGCCTTGCTCCTCAAATGCTGTTGCTGTGTTGCCATCTTTCTAGGGACACTCAGCTTGAAAACACTCGACTTGCTTGCTGCAATGCTACATCCGCTATGCTTTGCCTCTAGACACGTTGATCCCTCGGAGACTGTGCTGACTCTGCCCCTCCTGATTCTGAAATTGACTAACGCAGTCTCTTCTCTCTGTCTTATGACCCTCACACACCCTTTCACCCTCACACATTCTCACACACCCCTCACCCTCTTACTCACACCCCCTCACCCCCTCACCCCCCTCACACCCCCTCACCCCCCTCACACCCTCACACCCCCTCACCCACCCTCACACACCCTCACCCTCACCTTCACACACCCTCACCCTCACACACCCTCACACACCCTCACACCCCCTTACCCTCACACACCCTCACACCCCCATACCCTCACACTTACCCTCACACACCCCACACACCCTTACCCCCACACACCCTCACCCCCACACACCCTCACCCCCACACACCCTCACCCCCACACACCCTCACCCCCACACACCCTCACCCCCATACACCCTCTCACCCTCACACACCCTCACACCCCCTTACCCTCACACTTACCCTCACACACCCTCACCCACCCTCTCACCCCCACACACCCCTCACCCCCTCACCCCCTCACCCCCTCACCCCCTCACGCCCCTCACCCCCTCACGCCCCTCACGCCCCTCACGCCCCTCACGCCCCTCACGCCCCTCACGCCCCTCACGCCCCTCACGCCCCTCACGCCCCTCACGCCCCTCACGCCCCTCACGCCCCTCACGCCCCTCACGCCCCTCACGCCCCTCTCTCGCCCCTCTCTCGCCCCTCTCTCGCCCCTCTCTCGCCCCTCTCTCGCCCCTCTCTCGCCCCTCTCTCGCCCCTCTTTTCACCCTCACACACCCTCACACACCCGCACACACCCGCACACACCCCTCCCCCTCACACCCCCTCCCCCTCACACCCCCTCCCCCTCACACCCCCTCCCCCTCACACCGCCTCACACCCCCACACCCCCTCACCCTCTCACCCCCTCACCCTCTCACCCCCTCACCCTCACACCCCCTCACACCCCCTCACCCTCACACACCCTCACCCTCACACCCCCTCACCCTCACACCCCCTCACCCTCACACCCCCCACCCCACACCCCCCACCCCACACCCCCTCACACCCCCACACCACCCCCCACCCCCCCACACCCCCTCACCCCACACACCCCACACCCCCACACCCCACCACCCCCCCACCACCCCCACACCCCCCCACACCCCCACACCCCCACACCCCCCCACCACAACCCCCCCCACACCCCCTCACCCACACCCCCTCACCCCACACCCCCTCACCCCACACCCCCCACCCCACACCCCCCACCCCACACCCCCCACACCCCCTCACCCCCACACCCCCTCACCCTCACACCCCCACCCCCACACACCCCCTCACCCACACCCCACACCCCACACCCCCACACCCACACCCCCCCACACCCACACACCCCCACACCCTCACACCCCCTCACCCCTCACACCCCCCTCACACCCCCCCTCACACCCCCACCCCCACCCCCCCACACCCCCCCCCTCACCCCCCCACACCCCCCACACCCCCACACCCCCACACCCCCTCACCCTCACCACCCCCTCACCCTCACACCCCCTCACCCTCACACCCCCTCACCCTCACACCCCCCTCACCCACACCCCCTCACACCCACCCCCTCACCCCCCTCACACCCCCTCACCCTCACACCCCCTCACCCCCCTCACACCCCCCCCTCACCCCCCTCACACCCCCACACCCCCACACCCCCTCACCCTCACACCCCCTCACCCTCACACCCCCTCACACCCCCTCACACCCACCCCCTCACCCCCCTCACACCCCCTCACCCTCACACCCCCTCACCCTCACACCCCCTCACCCTCACACCCTCACACCCCCACACCCCCACACCCCCACACCCCCACACCCCCACACCCCCACACCCCCACACCCCCACACCCCCACACCCTCACACCCCCACACCCTCACACCCCCTCACCCTCCCTCAAACCCCCTCACCCTCCCTCAAACCCCCTCACCCTCCCTCACCCTCCCTCAAACCCCCTCACCCTCAGTCACCCCCACACCCTCACACCCCCTCACCCTCACACCCCCTCACCCTCACACCCCCTCACCCTCACACCCTCACACCCCCACACCCCCACACCCCCACACCCCCACACCCCCACACCCCCACACCCCCACACCCCCACACCCCCACACCCTCACACCCCCACACCCTCACACCCCCTCACCCTCCCTCAAACCCCCTCACCCTCCCTCAAACCCCCTCACCCTCCCTCACCCTCCCTCAAACCCCCTCACCCTCAGTCACCCCCACACCCTCACACCCTCACACCCTCACACCCTCACACCCTCACACCCCCACACCCTCACACCCCCACACCCTCACACCCCCACACCCTCACACCCCCTCACCCTCCCTCAAACCCCCTCACCCTCCCTCAAACCCCCTCACCCTCCCTCAAACCCCCTCACCCTCCCTCAAACCCCCTCACCCTCAGTCACCCCCACTCACCCTCAGTCACCCCCTCACCCTCAGTCACCCCCTCACCCTCAGTCACCCCCTCACCCTCAGTCACCCCCTCACCCTCAGTCACCCCCTCACCCTCAGTCGCCCCTCACCCTCAGTCGCCCCTCACCCTCAGTCGCCCCTCACCCTCAGTCGCCCCCTCACCCTCAGTCGCCCCCTCACCCTCAGTCGCCCCCTCACCCTCAGTCGCCCCCTCACCCTCAGTCGCCCCCTCACCCTCAGTCGCCCCCTCACCCTCAGTCGCCCCCTCACCCTCAGTCGCCCCTCACCCTCAGTCACCCCCTCACCCTCAGTCGCCCCTCACCCTCAGTCGCCCCTCACCCTCAGTCGCCCCTCACCCTCAGTCGCCCCCTCACCCTCAGTCGCCCCCTCACCCTCAGTCGCCCCCTCACCCTCAGTCGCCCCCTCACCCTCAGTCGCCCCCTCACCCTCAGTCGCCCCCTCACCCTCAGTCGCCCCCTCACCCTCAGTCGCCCCCTCACCCTCAGTCGCCCCCTCACCCTCAGTCGCCCCCTCACCCTCCGACACCCCCTCACCCCCCTCACCCTCACACCCCCTCACCCCCCTCACCCCCCTCACCCTCACCCCCCTCACCCTCACCCCCCCTCACCCCCCTCACCCTCACTCCCTCACCCTCACTCCCTCACCCTCACCCCCCCTTACCCTCACCCCCCTTACCCTCACCCCCCTTACCCTCACCCCCCTTACCCTCACCCCCCCTCACCCTCACCCCCCCTCACCCTCACCCCCCCTCACCCCCCCTCACCCCCCACCCCCCCTCACCCCCCTCACCCCCCTCACCCCCTGACCCCCCTCACCCCCTCACCCCCACCCCCCTCACCCTCACCCCCTCACCCCCCCCCCTCACCCTCTCACACCCCCTCACCCTCTCACACCCCCTCACCCCCTCACCCCCACCCCCTCACCCTCACCCCTCACCCCCTCACCCCCACCCCCCTCACCCTCTCACACCCCCTCACCCCCCCACACCCCCTCACCCCCTCACACCCCCTCACACCCTCACACCCTCACACCCCCTCACACCCCCTCACACCCCCTCACCCCCCTCACCCCCCTCACCCTCACCCCCCTCACCCCCCTCACCCCCCCTCACCCCCCCCTCACCCCCCCTCACCCCCCCTCACCCCCCTCACCCCCCCTCACCCCCCCTCACACCCCCCTCACACCCCCCTCACACCCCCCTCACACCCGCATAGGATAGCAAAACATAGCATAGGATAGCGCATCACTCTGCACCACCACAGCATCACTGAACGCCATCACAGCATCACTGAACGCCATCACAGCATCAATCTGTGCAACCATTCAACACCTGGTTCAAATATGTTCTCTCAATGTTTCAAGCTTTATTACAAATGTATCAAAAAGATGTTAATATTTCACTTCTGTTATTGGATTTTCCTCACAATAAAATACACTGAACATAATCTTCACAAGTTATTTACAAAACTTTAAGCTATTGCCATTATAAATTACAATAACTTTTATTTAAGTATTATTTAAAAAAATAAAACCATTCTCATTTGTAATATCAATACATGTAAGTCACGTAAATACAACACATTGCATTACAAATGCTATAAGTGTCACATTTGCGAAAGTTAAAAACTATTTGAATTGTAAATGACAAAGCTATTAATTTAGCTATTTTCAAAACCAACACATAAATACAAAATTTGTCATTTACAATACCAATAGCTCAAACTTTACTAATGCGAGATCTATTGCATTGCAAATGCTTGTTTTTTCTTCGAGGCAGCATATTACTTTTGTCTAGTGCATAATTTGAATTGAGTTGCAGCCAGGTATTTGTAGCGGGACTCAATTGGGTTGTAGCTGCAAGAAGTGCAAGTTACTTTCAGAGGGGCAGTATGCTATTCAGTGAGGGAGAGGATGCGGTACTATGGCCAGAGCTGCTGAATTAGAAACTCTGGAACCAGGTTCATCCTTCATGACCAGTCCACCAGACCACTCTCCTGAGGGAGCACATTCCTATGCTAGACCTTAGTGTGAGAAGTTGGCCTGGTATATGATGCTCACTAGTTCTAGTGATCACCTTGTACCATGCCAAGCAACCCTTATGATGATTGGTTGTAAGTCAACCTTATAGACCAGCTATCCTAGAGGTAGCGTGGACAAAGCAGTCTTAGGCTAAACTCAGTAAGGCATGTGAAGCAAGCTGTTTTACCATACACAATCCCCTTGAATACCAAATAAAAGGACACCACACAGATATATATTGAAAATATATATATTTATTGACTACAAATATCCCCTATACTCTTTATGAGCACAGCAGCATAAGCGTTAAAACAAAACAGTTTAAATATACAAAAGTTGCACAAATATGGATGAGCCCTAGGGGCCACCTAAACCATATACTAAAATAGTGGTATAAGAACCACCAATCGGAAAGGAAGTAGGCCTAGGGCCTTGGGAATCGCTGGAGCTGATTGGGACTAGCAGTGACTAAGTCTGGAAAGGCCCGTGGGACTCGGGTGCAGTGTTTAAAGTGCACGCATTCACCAATGCAATGTCAATGGTGCGTAAAAGTTATAAAGTTAGTGTTTAAGGAACCTACCGAGTGACCTAGGATGAAAATTTAGACAGACACTAGAGGTGTATACCAGTGTGGGAACACCGGCGTTGCTGGGTTACCTCACCCACAGGAAGCTGGTGCACAGGTGCGAAGTAGTGTCGGGTTTTAGTCACGCAGGCCGATGGTGCTTGGAGCTGAAGATGCTGCAGGCGGGTCGACGAGGAGAGTTCCGGTGGATCCAAGGGTGGATCTGAAGTGGTGAAGACCTGAAAGCAGAGGGGACAATGTTCAAAGTCACTAGCCAGTGACTACCGTGGAACCAGATTGGAACCAGGCGATGTCGGGTGCAAACGGGTGATGAGGTGTAGCTTCTCTCTGCAGCCACGTGGACACTAAGAGGTCGAGGACGTCCAGGAGTCGATCCTGAGCTGTCCCACAAAGGCTCTAGCTGATGGCGGTGTCGGCAACTTGATTGGAGCAAACAGGCCTTGGTTAGTGCAAGCCACGCAGGAAGTGGAAAAAGCTTATCACTCGGACCAGCAAGGTCAGAGCGGGTGCCCCTTTTTACAGGAGCGAGGGCAAGTCTGGAGCAACCAGACCTGCAGTGTAAATTGTAGGTTTCGACGCTGTTAGACGGGAACCCGGAGGGTCGGCCGAGCAAGGGGGAGAGGCCTCCTGGCGAGGGCCCTCTCCTTAGATCGTACGGACGAGCAACTACCTCCCCCCCTCCCCACAGATGGACGCCACACAAAGATAGGTTCTGTACACTTTTATCGGTATTCTTAGGCAGGTTAAACTTGACGATACAGCAGGACCAGGATATGATGATCCTTTCAATTCTAGTCTCTGGGGAAAGGGGGTAGCGGGACAGTCTCAGTACCGGTCCGGTACAGGGGTGGCTGGTGTATAGCTCTCAATCCTCGAGCTGGAGGGTTCGCAAGTAGGGGCCGCGGCAGCGCCAGCAGGCCTTCAAGGATGGTCTACGAAGAGGAGCCGCGGCAGCGCCAGCAGGCCTCCAAAGATGGTTCACGAGGATGGGCCGCGGCAGCGCCAGCAGGCCTTCGAAGATAGTTCACGAGGATGAGCCGCGGCAGCGCCAGCAGGCCTTCGAAGATAGTTCACGAGGATGAGCCGCGGCAGCGCCAGCAGGCCTTCAAAGATGGTTCACGACGAGGAGCCGCGGCAGCGCCAGCAGGCCTTCAAAGATAGATCACGAGGATGAGCCGCGGCAGCGTCAGCAGGCCTTCAAAGATGGTTCACGAAGAGGATGAGCCGCGGCAGCGCCAGCAGGCCTTCAAAGATGGTTCACGAAGAGGAGCCGCGGCAGCGCCAGCAGGCCTCCAAGGATGAGTTTGTCTCGGTGTCTCTCGACTCCAGGATACAACTGGTTTGCTGCTCTGGCGCTGCTACCCCAGTTATAGGTCTGGCGCCCTTTGATGTCCGGACCCTCGCACTTGGAGGTCGGGGGGTCCGGGATGAGGGAGTCCAGACACCCAGCGGGGGGGTGGAGCCAGCGCCCAGGGAGTCTGGGGGCGATCGAAACCCGGCGGAGGGGAGCCATCGACGCTCCTTCTTCCATTGACTCGCAAGTGGTCTCTTTACCCCCTGGGTGGATGGTGGTGCCTCGATGTCGGGGCTTGGCCTGAGGCGGAGGTCGACCCGCGGCCACGAGGCCTGGTCGTGGCGGGTCCAAGAGGGCTGCTGGGCCGGGGACGGTGGTTCGGGAAGGGACCCGGGCCCGCCGAGAATGTTGTGGTTATGAGCCGGGGTTCCATCGGGGAAGAGCTGGGGGTTGACCCGGTGGGCTACAGGTGTTGTTCTTGTCCGGGGAACAGAGGTAGCAGTAGTCCGAGACCCGCCATGCGGGAAGGGGTTGGGCAAGCCACGAGGCCTGTCCAACAGTCGCCAAGATGGCCACTGACCACGTGGCAAGTGTCGAGTGGCACAATGCAAAAGGGCCCCACGCAGATCGTGGAGATGCTGGGGGGCTTATCTTCGGTGCAAGGGCTGCTCGGTTGTGGGGCTTCTCAAACCCCAAAGCACAGCGTCGAGGGTACCTCGGGTGCTGCGCAGTCAGCTTCTCGGGGGTCTTTCGAGATGTCCGGTCCCACGTCTCTCGGTGCCTCCACGGGTCCCTTCTTTGCAGGGACTATGGATCGGGCTTTGAGAAGTCTGGGAGTCTGGGTCTCGTCAGGCTCTGGGCTCGGGCTCCGGCAGGAGGCGGCGGCAAAGCAGACGTCGAGTTGCTGGATGGTGCCTGTTTCCACAGGGTGGCCACTCCTAGGCCACAAGGGAGATGCTCTTCAGTCTTCTGTGTAGCAGAATGTCGAAGTCCAGTCGTCTTCTTAGTTTCAAGTTGATTCAGGATGATCTGAGGTGCTTTGGCACTGCTCCCTCTCTTATTCCCAATCTGAGGGGTGGATAACCTGCTAGGTCCCTCCTCTGGGTGGGACCAGGAAGGGGGCGGTTACACCCCCTTTCCTTTGTCCAGCTCCTCGCCAGGACTGGGGCTGGAAAGTCCCAGGACCGGTTTGGACTGGCTTATGCACGAGGACACCTTGTGTGCCCCGGGCATGTCTGATTCTATTCAGCCCTGTCCTACCCAATACACAAAATCCTGTCTGGGGTGGTGCTCGCACCTCCCAAGGCAGGAAACCCTTTGTCCAAGCCTCCCTCGCTGGAAGGACTCCCAGCAGCAGGAGGTCAGACTTGTCTGTGGTGGTAGCATCCATTTTGTGATGCTGAGGCTCTGGTTAACTTTAACCGGGGTTCAGGTTATGTACATTTCGTGTCCCTCTAGAAGGGTGGAATCCTATCCCCGTCGACAGAACTGTTGGGGAGATAGTATTCCAATTCGTATGACACCTTACTCGACATGTTTTGATAAAGCCAAACCAAAGTTAGCATATAACCGCGAGGATTATAATGCACTTAATAGTATATGGTATGGCAATATCCCGGAACAGCTAAGGGAGTTGTTCCCGACAGTTGCAGACAGGCTCAGCTCATGCTAGAGCACCATCTCACATAAAACCAAGCGCTCTACCTCCACACAAGTAACGGAGGCTGCCGGCTGAATGGCATACTGCAGATTTCTTTGAGAAATTTTAAAAAGTTGAAGAAAAGTGTGACAGTTCTATGGTAGGGTCTACAATTATGGATTCAACCCACAGGTCATGAATGTGGATTTATCTGTACTGAAAGATATCATCTGCTGGTGACTGACACTACCTACAGCATTGGAAACTCCTTCGTGCTGATCCAGTCCACGTTTTGCGTTCAGCCAGACACCAGACACCAGACGCCGTGCGAGCAGAGCAGAGGAGAGGAGGCTGCGGTAGAGCGTGAGCGCTGAACTGAGCGCTGTGAGAACAACGCCCCACACGCATGACGTACAAATAGGGATTTTAAAATTTCTAGTTGAGGAAAAAAAGAAGAAAGAGCAAATTAGGTCAACAAAAATAACAGGAGCTTGTGGCAAATGTCAAGGGGAAACTATAGATAACTTAACCATCAAAATCAACAACGTGCCACTTCCCCTGAAAAAAGAAATTGCAACACAAACCGGAAAGAAATCATCCAGGGAAATTGTGGGTAAGCAGGGAGACACCATCACATATTCCCTCAGAAACCTTTTTAAAGAGGAAAATAATTCCGAACCACACCAACACCCTGTGGCTTACTACCCAATTTTTGCAAAAACAAATCTAATATGACCAGCCTTGCAATCAACCCTGACATAAACGTCAATAACGGTTTAACTAGTGAGGATACATAGAACTTGGAAAACACCAAAAAGAAACGACAAAGAAAGATAAAAAAAAGAAAGGCGGTAAGAAGATTTAAAAGGAAGAAGGCTAAGAAAATCAAATTTCAGAACACGACTCCTCTACCAAGCGCTTTATCAGATCATGAAGGAAGTCCAGAACTGTCCCCTACACCGAGGATGAAGCACCAGAAGTCACCGGAGAAAACCGGAAACAAAAATCTCTATCAACAGTCTACACTAAATCCAAAGGCTACCAAATTTCTATATGGTCCGGTAAATACAACATTGAGGGACCTCTAAAGGACTTACAGAATCGCAGAGAAAAGGATCACAATTAGAGGAGATAAGATCCAACTATCTACAAATCACAGAGCTATTTCCTACTGATGAAGCTCCAGTCAATTGTGGTTGAATCATTATCAGATTCAGCCGCTACAATCCTTAGCGCGAAATGAAATTAACCTAGTTATGTTTCCGTACAAAGCTAAAACAAAAACTGCAATCGTAGAATTCTGGTCTCCAGCCTTACCAGGAATTATTTTAAAGGAGAGAAAGACTCTCCACAAATGTGGTTATGACATGATCCCAGTACTAAAAACTGAAGTCCGTAATATGATGCATCCGCCTGAAGGATGTCAAAAAATGCACCAACCTATAAACAAAAAGACCTATTCCTTAGACCGCTCTGCAGAAAATATACTTATCTCCATAAAGAATGGTGAAAGGGAAATTTGGAGTAAAAGCACCATTAACAAGGAAGCAACAATAAGGGATCAGTCATGGGATTGGATCGCTGAGACCCTGAATAGTAAAAAACAAATTAAGGACACCTAATCTCCTGTTTAGCACAGGTTTAGTGATATCCTCCTGGAATATAGCAGGAAAAACTAAAGAAAAAAATGGCAGAATTAGTCAAAAACTCACCCGCTATTGTGGCCCTACAAGAAACATGGACTACACAAAACTTTTATCAGGAAAGATATATCACATATGATATCCCTGCTCTGCGGGTCGAGCGAGGTCACGCGAAGGGCGGGATAGCGATCCTATTAAGCGAAGACTATAACTGGGCCCAAGAAATAGTCCCAACGAAATCATGTCACTATCAATGTATCAAGATCAAGTGCGGGATAAACCCTTCAGATTTCTTAAAAAAACCTATTAATCTTTAATGTATACATTCCTCCTGGAGCAAAAATGGATGGTCTGTCAATAGTAATTTTGGATGACCTCGAACAAATAATCTAAAGTCAAGATTATCAACCATTTCTTATTATGGGTGACCTTAATGGAAAACTATCCAACGAGGAAATAATAAAATGGGCCAACTGGTATAAAGAAGAGGTGCTGGAAATTTCCATACCGTTATTTCCTATAGGGAACAAGGCGGATAAAAGAGGAAAAATTTTACTAGCATCACTCCCATTGTTAAATGGAATCATACTAAATGGGAACGTGGAAGGCGACATTACCGCCTCAAACTCGAGACGGGGAAATAACAGCTCCTCACTCCTGGATTACATGATATGTAGCTTTGACTTGTTTGGGTCTGCTTCACAACTCCAAATTAATTTTGTCCATGGAAGCGATCATGCCATTCTGCTGTTACGTACAGAATGGAAAATATATCTATGTCCAACCAGCCACATTATGTACAAGTACAGTACAGTTACGGTAAACCATAAGCAAAGGCGGATTTATTGGAACTCAACGACACTTAATAAGATAACTACCCTAATAGACACTAACCAGCTTCTTCAAACAATGCATTCTACAAACCCAATAATACATTTTGAAATGATCATTAATAAACTAACGCAAAAATTGCAGGAAAAGTTGAAGCAACCGAGATCTACAAAGTCCCAAAATAAAAATCCAAAGCTAATTACCAGTACAAAGCTTCTAAATAAACTGATAAGTGCACAGTTCCTAGAAGGTTCATCGTCTAGACAGATAGAAATTAACAAATTAAAGAAACAACGCAGGAGGGAAAAACAAAAACACAAGAGAATAGCCCAAGATAAAAACTGGGGGGATCTGCAGAAAGTAGCAAAGCAGCACAACCAACGTGCCTATTGGTCCATAATCACCAAAGAAATAAGAACAAAAAAAGCACTACAAGCTATCTCGGTTCCCCCAAAAGAATGAGAAATCTATCTTGCTAATCTATACAAATCAAATACCACCTCAGAAATGGCATACACTATCTCTAGTAATCCAGAAATTACATCTTTAAATAGCGGAACATCTACCCCCTTTTCTATTGAGATGCACATAAGAAAGGCGAGATCAACAGGAGCTACTGGCCCCGACCAAATTCCAATTAAGGTCCTCCAGTCCGACCCCAAAGGATGGAGTAGGATGCTTTCCCCCCCTTTTTAACTTCATCCTTAGCACTGGGGAAATCCCGAAGTCTTGGAAGGGAAGCATCATTATATACCCATACACAAAAAGGGATCTAGACGTCAACCTGGTAACTATAGACAAATAGCTCTTCTGGATGCCACAGGAAAGATCTTTACGGCAGAGGTCCAGGACCGACTTAAAAACTGGGCCTTTTCATCTGGACTGATTCCTCTATACCAGGCAGGCTTTAGGCCAAAGCATTCAGTCACGGACAATATTGCGGTGCTGCAAACCATCTTAGACAAATATGTGTCTATTAAATCTCAGATTGTCTACGCAGCTTTTATCGATTTTTCGACCGCGTTTGATAGTGGACAGAGGAATACTTTGGAAAAAACTTAGCAAAATGGGTATCCCTGATCAGCTATTACGAATATTAATCTCTCTGCACACAGACACCTGGTGCCAGGTTCAAATGGGGAGGGAAAAGGGCTTAACTAGCCCTATCCCGACCCCTAATGGCCTCAAACAAGGATGCCTTCTCGCCCCCCTACTGTTTTCACTTTATCTTAGTGACATGCCTCAATGTTTCCAGCAAGTACGTAATTTTCCACCAAAGGTAGCCTCCCATAAAATATATACACTGTTATATGCAGATGATATTATCATATTAGATCTAACTCCATTTGGTCTACAAAACAATCTCCAGGCACTGCATAAATACACGAAGGGAAACTATTTAATCACTAAAACAAAAATAGTCTCGTTCTCGGGGAGGAAAAAGAGCCCAAAGTATTGCTGGACCCTCGGGGGAGAAAAAGTGGGAGAGGTAAAGGAATATACATCTTTAGGCAGAATTTTTTCTAATACTCTAAAAATTGGCCACAGATTGTGAATTTGACCAGGAAATCCGATGTACATGCAGGAGCTCTCTCAAGGTTATATGCAGCCTCTGGACACAGGCACTTCTCTTCCCTGCTTAAGGTGTACAGCGTCAAAATACCACCAGTACTATCATATGCCCTGGAATATATTCCTGTAAATCAATGGAGCTTCCTAGACCTAAAAGAAGGGAAAATACTACAGAGATTAATGAAGGTGTCTCAGGCTGTTCCAGTACAAGCTCTCCGCCTCGAGTTTTCACTAACCAGTTCTTATTCTCGAGGAATCGCTAATATTATCAGGTGGGCGTACAATCTCCTACACGCGGAGGACGGAACTCTCTGATCCCTGCTCAAAACAGAGGCCTTTGATCGAGACTCGTCTAAACCGGTATTTTTTAATAACATGTCAATAGCTTTAAAGCTAGCAGAGACTAACATCAATTTGCAGCTAGCTTGGACACCAGCCCAGTTGAAGCTCTTTTTGTAACATTACACTCCAAGATTTAGTTTTGA
Organism: Lissotriton vulgaris; assembly: GCF_964263255.1. Classification (NCBI taxonomy): domain Eukaryota; kingdom Metazoa; phylum Chordata; class Amphibia; order Caudata; family Salamandridae; genus Lissotriton; species Lissotriton vulgaris. Next base: position 826,115,919 of record NC_141699.1, read on the forward strand.
ACTTGACTCTTTGCATTGCTCTAAACTAACTGTATATAAGAATTTTATTGAATCAATAACATTTAAGAAACCTCAGCAGTATATTGCTTTTAGCCTAAATCATGGTGTAAGGAGAGCGATTGTTCTGCTCCGGTTCGGCATATTACCTGTCAAAGCTGTAACATCTAAATGGCATTTAAAGGAAAGCTCTATGTAACTTGTGTAATTGCGGAGAGCAGGACTTAGAGCATTTAATGTTTGTATGCCCAAATCCAAAAGTGGTAATGGCAAGGAAAACGTTTTTGCAATCTATATACGTCAAATGTAGAATTAACTCAGCAAAGGAACTGATCATTTTATGCAAATTTCCCCCAAATGAATTTTTGTCATAAATTTTATACATTTTTAAAACCATTTTTAACTTTGTATTAACATAAGAAATGTTAAATGGTATAAAAACTGAATTTTATGCTTAAAATATTTGTGGTCCTCAGATGAGTACCAAAGCAAATAAAAATAAATAAACTTGAAAATAAACTTGCTCTTTCTGGCCACACCTTTGACTCCAGGGTGTGGGGGGAATGGAGAATGAATTGTCCTGGATTTGGAAAATGACACCAGGACCAATTCAGCGTAATTCTGTGGGTTGGCTGGATCCCAGATGCAGCCTAAAAATAGCTGCTGGAACCGGGATCTCCCTCCTTTTCAGCACTGACCGTGCACAAAGTGCCTTCCTCCTTCTTTTTGTATTCAACTCTGCTTTTTTCTCTCTTCGTAGGCCTCCTATCCATCTCTCTAGCCCCTGTTTTTTTAGGGCTCGCCTGCTGTGCGCGTGCGCACAGCTGGAAGCTCTATAGGGGCTTATCCAGTGTTTAACCACCACTGGCGATTCCACTGGCGATTCCTTTGAGTGCATGTGCTTTTTAGGTCATTGCGCAAGCGCTAAAAAACGCGTGCACAATGCCACCAGCCATCTGCCTGCCTCGCATTACCACATCAAAGGCAGCCGTCCCAGGTCATTTGTCACCTCCTAATTATTCACTGCCTGCCGGCCGTATTTTCAGTTTCGTCTCCTAATCTTCCCGCCCCTTGCTGCAACAACTGTTCATGCTCTGCTTGAAAAGAAACATGGAATGCATGCTGTATCCAGGACCACGAATTCCATGCTTCTTAAGAGGGCTTTTCGGAGTTTTGGTTTAAGTACTGAGTGCACTGTGTAGTAGCTAGCTAAGGCGCAGTTATGTTGCCATGTGCTGTTGCCGTGCCCAGACAACATTCATATATATTTTCTTTCCTTTCTGCACACATTGTTGCAATTTATTTTGCCCTGCTACTTATCATTTTCTAGCAAAAACAACAAGTGATGGACCGAATGTGGATCAATGTCACACATTCCCCCAGTCAAAAGATCTGGGCCCAAATCCATCGTTTTTTTGCACTCCACACCACCCTGGGTTAGACAATGGCGATATGCAAATCAGCTCTGACCCTGTTGCCCCATGGGAACAGTCCAGTCCGAACTACGAAAGCCATGTCCTTCCCAGAACGGAATCAAGCATCCGAGGACCGGACCGGTTTCGAGGTAACACCTCTCATCAGCCCGGCTAGCTTGACTCCAAGTGGTGTGGAGTGCCTGGGACCCACGTCTGGGCATCCCCAGCGCACTTAGGGCGGCAATTGCAAAAACAACAAGTGATGGACCGAATGTGGATCAATGTCACACATTCCCCCAGTCAAAAGATCTGGGCCCAAATCCATTGTTTTTTTGCACTCCACACCACCCTGGGTTAGACAATGGCGATATGCAAATCAGCTCTGACCCTGTTGCCCCATGGGAATAGTCCAGTCCGAACTACAAAAGCCATGTCCTTCCCAGAACGGAATCAAGCATCCGAGCACCGGACCGGTTTCGAGGGAACACCTCTCATCAGCCCGGCTAGCTTGACTCCAAGTGGTGTGGAGTGCCTGGGACCCACGTCTGGGCATCCCGTTCTAGGAAGGACATGGCTTTTGTAGTTCGGACAGGACTGTTCCCATGGGGCACAGGGTCAGAGCTGATTTGCATATCGCCATTGTCTAACCCAGGGTGGTGTGGAGTGCAAAAAAATGATGGATTTGGGCCCAGATCTTTGGACTGGGGTGAGTGTGACATTGATCCACATTCTGTCCATCACCTGTTGTGTTTGCATATTTCGCCCTAAGTGCGCTGGGGATGCCCAGACGTGGGTCCCAGGCACTCCACACCACTGGAGTCAAGCTAGCCGGGCTGATGAGAGGTGTTACCTCGAAACCGGTCCGGTCCTCGGATGCTTGATTCCGTTCTGGGAAGGACATGGCTTTTGTAGTTCGGACTGGACTGTTCCCATGGGGCACAGAGTCAGAGCTGATTTGCATATCGCCATTGTCTAACCCAGGGTGGTGTGGAGTGCAAAAAAACAATGGATTTGGGCCCAGATCTTTGGACTGGGGTGAGTGTGTGACATTGATCCACATTCTGTCCATCACCTGTTGTGTTTACTTATCATTTTCTAAGCAGACCTTTAAAATTCGTCATTCCTTAAAATATAGTGTAGCTTCGGTATTAATTAAACACCGACAGGTTTAACAAAACCTTCTCCCAATGCAGATGTTAACAAACAAACCTCTCTCATTTACGGTTCGTACTGTTTTCTTTTCTGTGATTTAGTTTTCCTTCCAGAATAACGTCCTACATATTTTTCTGCATGTATCTGTTGGAACAGTAGCAAGCACTTGTCATAATTTATCCAGCATCGTTAAAGGATAGATTTTTTTTTGTTTTGAGAGTTGTAATTTCCGTTAAGGCTCCCACCACACAGCTTCACCTACACAGCTCCACCAAGGCACCCACCACACAGCTCCACTGAGGCACCCACCACACAGCTCCACTGATGCACCCACCACACAGCTCCACCAACACAGCTCCACCGATGCACCCACCACCCAACTCCACCTACACAGCTCCACCGATGCACCCGCCACACAGCTCCACCGATGCACCCACCACACAGCTCCACCGAGGCACCCACCACACAGCTCCACCGAGGCACCCACCACACAGCTCCACCGAGGCACCCACCACACAGCTCCACCGAGGCACCCACCACACAGCTCCACCGAGGCACTCACCACACAGCTCCACCGAGGCACCCACCACACAGCTCCACTGATGCACCCACCACACAGCTCCACAGATGCACCCACCACACAGCGCCACCGATGCACCCACCACACAGCTCCACCGATGCACCCACCTCACAGCTCCACCGATGCACCCACCTCACAGCTCCACCGATGCACCTACCACACACCTCCACCAATGCAGCCACCACACAGCTCCACCGATGCAGCCACCACACAGCTCCTCCGACACAGCTCCACCGATGCACCCAACTCCACCGATGCACCCACCACACAGCTCCACCGACACAGCTGCACCGATGCACCCACCACACAGATCTACCTACACAGCTCCACTGATGCAACCACCACACAGCTCCACCGATGCAACCACCACACAGCTCCACCGATGCAACCACCACACAGCTCCACCGATGCAACCACCACACAGCTCCACCGATGCAACCACCACACAGCTCCACCGATGCAACCACCACACAGCTCCACCGATGCAACCACCACACAGCTCCACCGATGCAACCACCACACAGCTCCACCGATGCAACCACCACACAGCTCCACTGATGCAACCACCACACAGCTCCACTGATGCACCCACCACACAGCTCCACTGATGCACCCACCACACAGCTCCACCGAGGCACCCACCACACAGCTCCACCGAGGCTCCCACCACACAGCTCTACCGAGGCACCCACCACACAGCTCCACCGATGCACCCACCACACAGCTCCGCCGATGCACCCACCACACAGCTCCACCGATGCACCCACCACACAGCTCCACCGATGCACCCACCACACAGCTCCACCGATGCACCCACCACACAACTCCACCGATGCACCCACAACACACCTTCACCGATGCACCCACCACACACCTCCACCGATGCACCCACCACACATGCCCCCACCACACATGCCCCAACCACACAGCTCCACAGATGCCCCACCACACAGCTCCACCGATGCACCCACCACACAGCTCCACCGATGCACCCACCACACAGCTCCACCGATGCACCCACCACACAGCTCCACCGATGCACCCTCCACACAGCTCCACCTACACAGCTCCACCGATGCACCCACCACACAGCTCCACCGATGCACCCACCATACAGCTCCAACTACACAGCTCCACCGATGCACCCACCACACAGCTCCACCGGTGCACCCACCACACAGCTCCACCTACACAGCTCCAGCGATGCACCCACCACACAGCTCCATCTACACAGCTCCACCGATGCACCCTCCACCCAACTCCACCGATGCACCCTCCACCCAACTCCACCGATGCACCCACCACACAGCTCCACCGATGCACCCACCACACAGCTCCACCTACACAGCTCCAGCGATGCACCCATCACACAGCTCCAGCGATGCAGCCACCACACAGCTCCACCGACACCGATGCACCCACCACACAGCTCCGCCGATGCACCCACCACACAGCTCCGCCGATGCACCCACCACACAGCTCCGCCGATGCACCCACCACACAGCTCCGCCGAGGCACCCACCACACAGCTCCGCCGAGGCACCCACCACACAGCTCCGCCGAGGCACCCACCACACAGCTCCGCCGAGGCACCCACCACACAGCTCCGCCGAGGCACCCACCACACAGCTCCGCCGAGGCACCCACCACACAGCTCCGCCGAGGCACCCACCACACAGCTCCGCCGAGGCACCCACCACACAGCTCCGCCGAGGCACCCACCACACAGCTCCGCCGAGGCACCCACCACACAGCTCCGCCGAGGCACCCACCACACAGCTCCGCCGAGGCACCCACCACACAGCTCCGCCGAGGCACCCACCACACAGCTCCACCGATGCACCCACCACACAGCTCCACCGATGCACCCTCCACACAGCTCCACCTACACAGCTCCACCGATGCACCCACCACACAGCTCCACCTACACAGCTCCAGCGATGCACCCATCACACAGCTCCAGCGATGCAGCCACCACACAGCTCCACCGACACCGATGCACCCACCACACAGCTCCACCAATGCACCCACCACACAGCTCAGCCGTGGCACCCACCACACAGCTCAGCCGTGGCACCCACCACACAGCTCAGCCGTGGCACCCACCACACAGCTCAGCCGTGGCACCCACCACACAGCTCAGCCGTGGCACCCACCACACAGCTCAGCCGTGGCACCCACCACACAGCTCAGCCGTGGCACCCACCACACAGCTCCGCCGTGGCACCCACCATACAGCTCCACCGATGCTCCAACTAAGCTCCACCAATGCACCCACCAAACAGCTACACCGATGCACACACCACTCAGCGCAACCACAGCATCACTGGTTCAAATATGTTCTTTCAATTTTTCAAGCTTTCACGCTTTATTACAAATCACAAAGATGTTAATATTTCACTTCTGTTCTTGGATTTTCGTCACAATAAAAAACACTGAACATAATCTTCACAAATGTTATTTACAAAAGTTTAAGCTATTGCCATTACAAATTAAATAAATAATTAGGTATTAATTATTTAAAAAAAATTAAAAGCCATTGTTATTTGTAATATCAATACATCGAAGTCACGTAAATACAAAACATGTTGCATTGCAAATGCTATAGGTGTCACATTTGCGAAAGTTATAACTATTGGCATTGTAAATGATAAAGCTATTAATTTAGCTATTTTAAAAAAAACACAAATAAAAATAATTCATTTATAACACCAATAGCTCAAACTTTCCTAATGCGAGCCCTATTGCATTTCCAATGCTTGTTTTCTAAATACCTTAAATTGTGGATCTAAGTGCCGTACAAATAACAAACCCTCATGTGAATCTTTTTTTGCTGCTTACCCATTGATCAATTTTGACACATGTATGTTTCATATTTTGTCCAAGGTGCCTTTAGTTTCTTGTTCAAGATTTCACTGTTGCACATGTACTCGTAGATTAAAACAAAGTATAGTTTTTGACTCTTTAGTGAAATAGGGAGGATCAGAAATTTGTTTGCATGGGACTGTTGCGAAGGGTAAAGTTAATGACGAGCTGATCTGTGGCTTCACGTCATCCTGTGTTTTTGCAGTTTTTTTTGTAGACAGATTGGTTAGTTAGTCATTACTGAAGTTTAGTTTAATTTTTTGTTTGTATTTTGCCACTCACCCGTCCACTATAGGACTTCCACACAAACTTAACAAGCCGATACAAGATGAGGACTAGAAGTAGAGAAAGCTGTGGCAAAGCCAGCAGGTCTTTTTCGTGCAAGAGCTATTGGCTTTGCCAGTGTGTTTTAGCCGTATTGTGCACCTGCGTGGCTGCTGCTCAGCATGGCTAAACGTTTGTGTCGTAGATGAGTCGCATGGTGAGTGTTGTAGGGTGGATTGGGCAGAGTGTTGTGTAATGGATTGGTATAGAGTGGAGTTGCGTAGAGTGGACTGGTGTAGATCCCATTGGTGTAGAGTGTTGCAGAGTATAGTGGAATAGAGTGCAGTGGCATTGAATTCAGTGGCATACAATGCAGCATCGTAGAGGGGAGTGGCGCAAAGAAGAGTTTACTGCCATAGATTGCAGTGGCACAGAGTAGCATAGAATGATGTGCCGTAGGGTGCAGTGGTGCAGAGTAGCATAGAGTAGTGCAAGGTAGAGTGCAGTTGCGTAGAGTGGCATAGAGGGTAATGGCGTAAAGTGAAATGGTGTAGTATGGCATAGTGTACCTGACTGAGAGTATAGTGGTGTAGAGTGCAGTGGTGCGGAGTAGATTAGAGTGGAGTACTGTGGATTGATGTAGCATGCCGAGCATAGCGTTGTTACGGAGTACAGTATGGTAGACTAGATTGCAGTGGATTGGAGTGCAGTTGTGCAGAGTAGATTGGTGTGGCCTAGACCGGAATGGCGTAGCGTGCAGTGGTACAGGGTAGCGTGCAGTGGTACAGGGTAGCTTGCACAAAACCTTTGCAAAGGACGACTGTTCCAGGAGCCTGTCCCACAAATAGTGATGACGGCGGACGCGTCCCTGACAGGCTGGGGAGCCCATGTCCTGAATTACACAGTCCAGGGTCTATGGACTACACAACAGAAGAAGATGCACATCAACCTACTAGAGTAGATGGCGGTCTTTCTAGCACTAAAAGCGTTCAAAAAATACTTATGCAACAAGACTGTGTTGATCCGGACGGACAACATGACAGCTATGTATTATATTCAAAAACAGGGAGGAACACATTCCCCACAACTGTCGCATCTAGCTCAAAGTGTGTGGAAATGGGCTCTTAAGAGGAACAAGTTTCTCACGGCAGAACACCTCCCAGGCAAGAACAATCAAATAGCCGACCTGCTCAGCAGGCACAGTCAACAAATGCACGAATGGGAGATTCACCCCAATGTGCTCCGACCATTCTTCCGGCTGTGGGGACAACCGGAGATAGATCTGTTTGCCACAAGCGAAAACGCAAAATGCCAGTACTTTGCCGCCAGGTTCCCACATCCGCAGTTGCAGGGCAATGCGATATGGATGAACTGGTCAGGCAAATTTGCGTACGCTTTTCCCCCAGCTCCATTAATAACGCAAGTGGCACGCAAAATGCGCCAACATTCACTGACGCTAATCCTAGTTGCTCCCACATGGGCGAGGCAACCATGGTACACAATTTTCCTAGAACTGTCAGTGGTGCCTCATCAAAGACTGCGACTCACATCCACTCTTCTAACTCAGAGCCATGGAGAAATCAACACCCAGATCCGCAACAGCTGTACCTGGCAATCTGGCTCCTGAAATTCTAGAGTTTGGATACCTGAACTTTCCTCCAGACTGCATGAATATTATCAGGGAGGCAAGAAAACCCACTACCAGGGCATGTTATGCAGCAAAGTGGAAACGTTTCATCATTTACTGCAGTAACAACGATATTAACCCATTAGATGCTTCTACACAGAACATCATTTGCTATCTCTTGCACCTACAACATTGCAATTTAGCCTACTCATCCATCAGGATACATTTAGCTGCGTTGGCAGCATATCTCCAAAACAGGCAACACCTTTCACTGTTTAGAGTGCCAGCAATTAAAGCATTTATGGAGGGACTTAAACGAGTAATTCCCCCAAGGCACCCACCTTCACCAGTCTGGAATCTAAACATCGTTTTAACCAGACGTATGGGCCCACCTTTTGAACCACTACACTCATGCGAACTACAGTTTCTTACTTGGAAGCTGGCTTTCCTTATTGCCATTACTTCACTTAGAAGAGTTGGTGAGCTGCAAGCCCTAACTATTCAAGAACCATTCATTCAAGTACATGCCAATAGAGTAGTTATTAGAACAAACCCTAAATTCATGCCAAAAGTAGTATCCCATTTTCATATAAATCAAACAATAGACCTTCCAGTGTTCTTTCAAAATCCACAGTCAGTTGCTGAAAGGGCCTCACATACTCTAGATGTCAAAAGAGCTCTGCTATACTATATAGATAGAACTAAGGCATTTCACAAAACAAAACAGTTGTTTGTTGCTTTCTCACCGTAACACAAAGGCAACCCTATTTCAAAATCTGGTATAGCCAGATGGATCGTTAAGTGCATTCAAATATGTTAATTAAAGGCAAAACTCACCTTAACAGTTCCCCCTAGGGCGCATTCTACACGCAAACTAGGGGCATCCATCGCTTTCCTAGGAAATATTCCTTTACACAAAATTTGTAGAGTAGCCACATGGTCAACCATACATACATTTACCAAACTCTATTGTGTAGATGTACATTCCAAACAGCAAGCTGCTATAGGACAGGCTGTTCTCAAAACTCTTTTTCAGACTGCTGCAGCTGGCACGGGCAACCACCGCTAGGGGAGATACTGCTATACATTCTATGCACAGATATGAATTCAGCAGCCCACATGCCTCGAACGGAATATGCTACTTACCAGTTTGCATCTGTTCTTGGCATGTAGGGCTGCTGACATTCATATCGCCCACCCACCCGCCTCCCCGGTGCCTGTCGCAGCTGTAGCATTCACTCTCTTTGCATGGCCATCTCTTACTGTACTATACTCCATCTCTGCCACAATGGCGAAAAACAATCTAAGGATGGAGAGGATGCCCATGTGCACTGTAGTCCAAGGGAGGAGCCACCTATCTTGTGATACTTCGAAGACTCTTCCAGGACAACAATGTGCAATCATCCGGACCCAACACTAGGCGGCGATCTATGCACAGATATGAATGTCAGCAACCCTACATGCCAAGAGCAGATGCATACTGGTAAGTAGCATATTCCTAAGGCGATGGTAGGGACGAACTGAACCTGGAGAACCAAAAGCAAATAAAGCCAGCAAGTAGAAAGCAAAGCATTTGAGTTGCAAAGGCAATGGTAATCAATGACTGAATGCATTCTTAGGTCAACTTTCTGAAAGTCCCAAGATGTCTTTAGCAAACCAAACATCTGCGCTGTCTGGTAGATTGCAAACTAAAAATTAGATTTCTGCCGGCGAAACTTGGTGGGCATATGCATGCAATAAAACATAAGAATATAATATATCAAAGTAAAAAAGGTAGCAGAGTTGGAATGGTATTGTGCATAGTGTATACACCCGGGGTCTCCAACCAGTCGATCGCGAGCTACCGGTAGCTCGCGGAGACCCAGAGAGTAGCTCGTCAAGCCCTTCGCTCTGATTGGGCATAATGTGTGGATGGGGCGGGCGAAGAGGATGACGCTCCTCTCCTGGAGCTTCCGACGTCTCTCGTGAGAGTCTGACGTCATTACCTACTGAAAACGCACTGGCATCGCACTGACTGCCATTGTGCGACGGGTGCCAGCGCGACCAGTAGGAGACGTGTCTCCCGCTGCCAGAATCAGCCACTGCAGGTAAGCTCGTTTTTTTTGTGCCTCTTCTCTCACACCCCCCCCCCCCCCCCCCCCTGATTGTGCAGTTTTTCGTGCCTTTTTTTGTTGAAATATGCAGATGCCTCACATCTGGTGCCCCTCTGGGCTCCAGCAGCCAGGGCCCCTCCCGCTGACCCCAGCTCGGGCTGCTCTGCTGCCCCGCTCCTTTCCTTCCCAGAAGCCAGGGCCCCCTCCCTCTGCCCCAGCCCGGGCTGCTGTTTTGGCCTCCTCCTTGCTTCCGCTCCTCTTCCCCTCCCTGCGACGGAGCTAGTCTAACACGCTGCAGTTTATTACTTGTCGGGGATTGAAGTCCACGTTATTTGAACTAACATTGCTGCAAACGAGCACCTTTAAAAGAAGGATTCAGACCAGGAGTACTGAATCCATGGTGAGATGTAGCCATCTGATAACCTAGGTGTAGAAACGTGTTGTCTGTGCCTGTTATATAGCACCGTATGTTAGCATGTTTCAGCCGAATTTTCAATAAAGACTTCTAAATTAAATTGACAATGACCTTTCATCTGGTTTAAAGGTTGCTGTACGTCAGTTCCTATAGTGTTCTGACTGCATGTGCAGTAAGGTTTGCAAGCTTCAGGGTTCTGTTGAAAGAGGTCGGCTGCCCAGACCTGTAAAGAAATGACAGTCGGGTCAGGGGTCCTGGGTCAGGCTCTGCACAGCCACCCCAACATCCAATGAGGCTGGAACAATGTTCTCAGTGGGTTTGGTACCCAGAGGCTTCAGCTCACTAATGTGACAGAGGATCCGAAAATCCAAGTATTACTGAAAAGTGGGAGCAGCAAATGAGCAAACATATTTAAACGGGGCGCGTGTGTTTGTGGGAGGTAGGCTGAGATTTTTTGCAATAATGTGGCTCAAAGGTATATTACGTTGCAATAGTCTTAAATGTGTGGAGTTTTATTTTTAATAAACGAGTTGTTGAAAATAGGTCATTGGTACATTAAAGTTGTTTTAGCCACACGAGCCCTAAAGTGTAAAATTAATGTGTATTTGTTTGTTTTCTCACCCTATTTTGAATCTTGCCTGCCCTACATTCCACAGTTAAAACAACTGAATGAGCCTAATTTTTATATACATGTATGTAAACTTTGAAAAGGATTTTTTTTTTTACCCTGGTGCCTGCCACTTGGCTCACCCCACAGGTCTGAATTGGAAGATTGACAAAAGTTTGTAATCTTTTGTAAGCCATAAAATGTAACCTTAAATATACATAACAAGGCAATGTAAAGTGCTTTGTACAAATTTGTTAAGTTGGCTCACCTTAACCTCCACTGACCTTGAACTAAATTTGAACAATCAGCTAAAGCGTGTGAGGAAAAACTGACTGAAGGGCTTAATTGGTCTCCACTTTCACAGTGTCTCAGGTCTGGGGGTGCAGCAGCACCTGCGGCACCCCTCCTTCCAAAGCCCATGCTAACACCTTATGTTACTTCAGGTTAACTGAGACTCAACATATTGTATGACATTAAGACAGGCATATGCCATATTTGCACTTATAAATATTAGGTATGTCCCTTGAATATCGTAGCTACACTATTCCGATATACATATATGGCGTGTTCTGATGGTTCAGTGGTCTAATGCCTTCATCATTGTAGGGGCCTGTGTTTGACCTCATAGTCGCAGGTTGAAATCGCAGCGGGCCACTCAGCCTCTCATTCTTCTGAGGTTGATAAAGTTGGTACCATTGAGTTGGGTAACAATAAACATCTGCTATTCAGAACCAAGATGTCCTTCTGGGTAAACGTGTGCTTTACAAATACATATATCATGGACAAAATATAAAATCCAAAATATAGAAAGGTAAGTACAGATTTTCTGTACTTAACTTTACATATATGTACCTTGAAAACTATATGTATGCCCACTCTAAAGATGTTGGGACCCTTTCTTAGATGCTAGGAGCTTGGTAGCCCACCCTAGAGGTGTGGCTACGTGTTGGCTACCTGCCCACGGGAAAACGGGTTGGGCACTGGTCCCTCCTCTCTGTCCCTGCCGTCAGTGTGTCTGTTTGAGCGAAGGGCTGCCCCTCACGAGGGTGATCAGCATTTGCCCACCACTTCGCCTTTGAAGTGGAAAGAGGTACAGCAAGGAGAGTCACATGGATGGAGATAAAGAGCGTGTGATAAGGTTCATAAGGGCCAAATGAGAGTGGAAAGAATGGCAATGAGAGGAGAGTGACAGAGATGGAGGTCAGAGAGAGGAGGGAAGGGCAAAAGGGAGTGGAAAGAGTGACAGCAAGGAGAGAGTAAAAGGATGAACATGAAAAAGGGTGCAATTCAGGCAGAGCTGTATGGGGGGAAACAGGAGGTAGAAAGAGTGATGGGGAGACCCAAAGGTGAATTGGGAAGTGCAGAGGGCAGCTGAGGAGAGGGTGGCGGAGATGGTGAACGGTGTGAGACACAAAGACACCGAAACACAGAAATGAGTGGGATGCAGAAAAAGGAAGGTGGTCATTTTTTAACACAAAAAGACTTGCTGGGCAAGCACTCACTATTTCAATGATTATTTCAATGACCACTATTACTGGAAGGTCTTAATTTTGGACCTTAATTTTTAATTTTAATTTTCTATTAATTGAAATGACTTGAAGCGTCACAAATCCAAAGTCATTCTTTTTGGTGTTATAGGGAACTCTTAAGTCAGGCCTGTCTTGGGTATTTTGTTCAAACCACAGTATGGGCCCTGATGAAATTAGGCTTAAAGTCAATGAAACTGGGCGTGGGGGGGGGGGGGGGTCTCGCGAGTTGATTCGGGTTCAGTAGCTCACGACGATTTTCACTGGCCAGAAGTAGCTCAGACTACACAAAAGGTTGGAGACCCCTGGTATACACATTCTAATAACAATCCACCCTTAACCCCTTCCACGCTCATGACGAGCTGGGCTCGTCATGGTGTAGCCTCCTCGCACGCTGATGACGAGCCCAGCTCGTCATGTAACATGGGTTTTTTTAAAATCTCAGCACAGTGCCAAAATTCCAATAGCGCGCATGAGGTTAAAGCCCTTCTTGCTTGAGCATATGCTTTTCCCTATAGATCATACATTTAGAATTTACACAATTACAGTTGGGAAAACCTGTATACAGTCGCTTGTAAAATAGCCTAACAAAGATTGATACAGTGCAGATCTTCCTCCCCCAGAGTTTCAGAGGGGCTAATCAATACCAAAAATCTTGCCTAATTAAGTAATATCTGAGAGTGCATATTTTTGAACACCACTTTACTGGCTTTAGCGCAGTGTATTACCAATACACTTTTAAAGGGCTTATTTCGTTCAATATATATTTTTAACAAATATGACAGGCCCACTCCCTTTGTCACAACAATGAGTAATAAACCGTTCAACTATAATCATTGGCTAGTCCCTATATTCAACTCTGGCCTGATTTGTTAAACAGAAGCGTACCCCTTTCAAAAACTGAAATACAAGCAGTTTTGTTTTCCAGTGGCAGCCCACACCTTATGCTCAATCGAAACATATAGAGATTATGATCAGTGTGGGTGGAAACTAAATAATTATTGGATTTTTTCCGCAATCACATACGAGCTGTCTCAGCTGCACTGTCAAGCAACACCTAAAAAAATAACTTAAAAAAACATTCTTTATACTTAATTTGGAAGTTTAAAAGGCCGTATATTGTGCACAGTCTTAACATTTTATGTGGATGACAAAGGCTTAAAACATCACAGGCTCGATCTGTCTGGGTAGCCACATAGTCATTATGAGAAACTGGTTAATCCCTATTCACTACTTGAAGCCGGGTAATCTGGCCTAAGCAGTTTCTACGATTTGAACTTCAAAGCAATGTACAAAATACATAAACAAGTGTGCATCAAACAAATAGACATTATGGAAAGTTATATTTAATTCACACACCAACAAAAATGCAATGAGTTTAATTTTAATTGGATGTTTGGCTCTTTTCAAAATTTCGTTTAATTTCTGAAAGATTAAGTGGCATGTTAGACTGTAGCATATATGTCTTTTTTTCCTTCCAAGGCATGCTTTTTTGTGTGTGCTTTTAATAGTGCTTCAATTAAGGCCACAACTTGTCCATTGTAGATTCTGTATGTTGTACTTGCGCTCCTCTCACAATAAAGCTAAGGATACTACATTAATTTCGTGCCTCCAGTTTCAAATGCCTTCATATTCACAGAGCTTTTTAAAATGTGCTTTGTGCCTATACTCTATTAATCTGCTAATATTTAATTTTCTTAAACTTTGCAGTCTCTAAGTTAAGGTCCGCTAAATTAAAGGATTGAGATGGAGAGTGTGTAAGTAAGGCCGATAGACATCTTTTAGCCTAACATAATATGGTATTACATTTCTGTAATGGCTCATGCAGTGTGGAATATGGGGAGAGTAATAGTTAGTAAAATGTATGGGAATATGGGTCTTGGGCCGGCGCCCTGAGCAGTATTTCAGCTTAATTTGGTTGTAATGCTTGACTGTATTACAGTGGGCATTGCTGATGTAAGTAGTTACAGCAGATCTTTCTGGCTGCAGAGCAGAATCAGTGGGTGAGCCCATCACTCTTGAATATACCAGGGACACTTTATTTAAAAAAGCTTCAGCTGACAGCATCTCTTCGTCATGAAGGAGCTGCTAGTTAGGTCCAGTTGTTTAAGTCTCGGCCTACGAAAGACTGCGCACATGCGAAGTTGAGCTGGCGAGATTTAATGATGTAGGGAAGAGTTTCACCAGCTAGGTTAAGCTCTGCCCCTCTTTTCCATTGGCTGGCATCCTAAACGGTGGCCAGCCATTGGAGAAGAGGTGCTAGTGACTATTTTCTTTCTCTCTAAACCCCGTCCTTGTCAGACTGGCTTACTTGACTTACTGGTGGCGTAAAAGGTTTCTTATCTTCTTTATGGAGCGAAACCAATGGCCCCATAAAGAAGATAAGGAACCTTTTACCGCAGCAGTAAGTCAGGCTGAGCCCGTCTGAAAAGGATGGGGCTAAAAGAGGAAATAAAGCGACCATCTTAAAAGGCCGTGGTTCCTATTTATTTTTTTAAGGGGACCTAGAAAAAACTATTTAAAAAATTGAATACATTTTTATTTAGTAAAAGTATGGAATTCGTCAAAGTCTTGAGCTAATTCTAATTCTGATTGTGATTATAGCAGTACATCTATATTTTTCAAAACTATCAACAACATGAAGTGTTGTCAAAAGTGTTTAACATTAAACAACAATCAACGTGGGGTTCTTCATAGCCGTATGCGAGAGTAGTATGAATTTCGTCATCTCAAGATGGCCGACTGGGTGAAAGACGCTGGACAGAGCTTTCTCCGCCCAGTCAGCGTACATCCGTGACGAGAAAATTCTTCATTATTTGGGCGTGCTTTCCCTTCCGCCCAGTTTTCCATGGAGATCACATGACCCCTGCGTGGGCGGGGTTTGTGTTTTCAAACAGCCTGCAGGGACCAGCCCTCCCACCAGAAGTCGTAAACTAAGGAGATCATTCAGATTGCTGCTGTACACCCTGAAAGCGTCCGACTGCCCTTATCTCCGTGCTGACAGATAATATTCCTTGAATATGACCCTGGAGTCAGGGTCCTTGGTTCCGAAACATCGGGGGTTGCAGCTGGCCCTTTACGAGGTTCCGCATCATCACCCCCTTTGCTGCCCCCCTTCTGAACCTTTGCCATACCAATCTCCCCCCTTTCCCTTTCCTGCCAGCCCCCACCATCCCTGCCAGGCTCCCTGCACCATTGTCCAGATCAATCACCTCCTGCACTGCCCCCTTCAGCACCCTCCTCTACTGCCTGTCCAGACCTCATCTCGGGGAGCTCCCTCTTGCACTGCCGTCCCAGCTTCCACCTCCTCTGAAGGTGCAAGCGATGGAGGAATGACTGGTCCAGATTAATGACCAGGACTAGTCTGCTGAAAACGGTCGGGAGGTAAGTGCTCAGGTCTTTAATTTTTCTGTTACGAAGGTGGTCTCCATTGCTAATCAATTTTAATCTGAAGCACTTCAAGCTCTCGCCAAGAGTAGTAGGTGCTATGAAATGTGATACTTTGAACACCGTGGAATGCTCGCAGCTAGCCCTGCACCGCCCATCAAGAGATTTGAAGAGTCTAATTTTGCACGTTTATGATGATGTATGCCAAGCAAAGAGACGAAATGCAGTGAGAGTAGAAGTTAACTTCATTTCATAAACTTTATTCAACAATTAAGTCATAAAAGTACACATAAAAAAATCTGTATTTTAAAATCCATTAAAATTCATACAATACATATTAAAAAGGAATTAAACTACAATGGACTATTGCCGAATATCAACTTAGATGTTTAAAATCAATCTGATCAATATACAATTCTTTCAGAGGTATATTAGACAGGAGCTCAGAGGTAAAACTAAATCATCATATGTCTGTTGCTATTTGTTTTGAGCGAATTACCCAAGCCCATTTTAAGAACTTAGCCACAGCAATTGTAGGGGTAGGGTCTGAACATAAGATTCTAAGAGCCTCTTCGTGCCTATATATATCCCAAGCAATTTACATATAGGCTTGATCCACATCGTTCTGGGGGCAGTGTACATGGGACAGAAGAAGAGGAAATGGCTTATAGACTCTTGTTCCTCCCCACACTTTGGACATCTGTCGTTACCATTTTTTCCTGCCCAATTTGCTGTAAAAGACCTTACTGGGAGGGTGCCCACTCTGAGCTGAAAATAAAGCTTACGATCCAGCTGTTTCCCAATTGTATCCCAATAAGGCTCCAGAATCGGGTGGGCCTTAACATCCATGAAACGACCTGTCAGGTGCCGGGAGAGACCCTCTGACCTCTCTTCTGTAATCACCATCTCCCAGTACTTTAAAAAAAAAAAAGGTTTTGGAGAGGAAAAGAGTGTTTTCCGGGTCTTCCCACAGTTCCCTCATTCCCAATTTAAAAAGTAAAGACCAAATGGCCTTCAACCAGTGTATTTTTCGAAAGGAATCCTTATTCATTATCTCCCTCAGGCCCAGAGCATAGTGGCTTAGTTCTTCTGTAGTCCATAGGCGGCGCCAGTAAAGTAGGGGCCGCAAAAGGGCGAGGTAGTGGTGTTAACGGGGTACTTACGGAAACGCTAGTAGCTTTTCGCAGAAATTCGTTTTTTGCTAGCGTCAATTTCCCTAGATCTTCAAAACCCCAAACTTAGGACCTTCATCCCATATACTTCTAATAATGGGCTAATGGGCTTTGTCAATGAAGAAGTGAATTTTTTCAAGAGTATGCCTGCCTGCTGGCGGTGTTTTAGAACTACAATGTCTAATTGTCTAGCCCACCCCAGATCTCTCTGGAGTGTAACCCCCGGGTAAGTGAAGGCATCTACCCGCTCCAGCGGGGAGCCATTCATATGTATCGTCCCTCTAAAAGGCCTGGCAGTCCCATGAGCTTTACGGCCAGTAAGGACCATAAACTTTGTTTTTGCCGTGTATATTTCTAAGCCCCTATCAAGACAAAAGTCTTCATAGCGCCGCAGCGCTTGCTGGAGCCCACTGGGTGTTTTTGAAATTAGGGTATTGTCCGCAAACATGAGGATCGGGACCCGCACACCACACAACGCAGGGGCGTCGGTCGGGACCAGGGAGAGGAAATCCGCAACCCCGTTCACGAAGAGCGAGAACAGGGTCGGTGCCATGACACACCCCTGCCTCACTCCCCGCTCTACAGGCAAGGGTTCCGTAACCTCCCCCGGCGACCCCACCGGACCCGAGCGAACGTATCCTCATGTAAGCGGACGATCAGGCTCAACAGTTCAGGTGGCATCCCCTGCCCCGCAAGAACTTCCCATAATGTATTTCGTGGGACCAGGTCGAAAGCCGCCTTTAAATCAACAAAGACGGCAAACAAAGTACCCTTTTCCAGGACCACGGTACGCCAGTGTAACATTATAAACCGGAAGACCTGGTCTATGGTACTTGTTTTTGGGCGGAAGCCATCCTGGAGGTGACTCAAAATATTGTCATTATCCATCCAGGTCTGGATTCTGCCCAAAACCAGCCGTCCCATGATTTTTTGTATGCAGTCAATTAGACTTATTGGTCTATAGTTGGCTGCGAGCGACTTGTCCCCCTTCTTAAACACCGGCACTATTTCAGCCCCTTTCCAAGATTTAGGTACATCCATACCTTGGGCTACGGCATTAGCCACATACAAAATGTAGACCCGCCATCGCCCTCTGTTTAGAAATAAATCTGCGGGGACACAATCCATGCCGGTAGCACGACCCTCTGTGACTTGGTCCAAAGCCCTATTCACTTCGCCTAAATTAAAAACAGGCTCCTCATAAAAGGTATAATCAAAAGAACCTTTGCTATTTTCAGAAGTGCTATTGGCGTATTGGGGCTTAAAATAGTCAACCCATGACTTTCGGTCGACATTATTTTAGGGGTTCTCACAGTGCCCTCCCCTGTCCCATTTAAAAATGTCCCAAAAAAGTTTGGGGTTCTTTGCGTTACACGCCACTTTTAGATCCTGCCACATGCCCTCTTCCCATTCCCTTTTAGCTTTGTATTGCTTAAACCTATAGTTTGCTCGGGCCTGTTTTATGATACGCATATCTTTGGATTTTAAGGCTTGTCCCAGCTCAACCCTGGCTTGGGGACAAGATCCGTCGTACCATCTCTCAGGTTTTTTTGTTTGTGTACTTCTTTTTCCTGAGCTAGGTTTACAGAAATATGTTTTTAGTTTAGTAAAAAACCTATTATGTACCTCCAACAGAAGATTAGGGGGAGATCCATTCAGGGTGGCTACCTCCATAGCCTCTAGGGCCCCTGCCAGATCTACCTCAAGATTGTCAATAATATCCTGTAGATCTGCAACTTGGCACCATTTGAGGTGGCGCTCATCATTTGCCAGAACTGAATCTGGAGGGGTATTACCCTCATAGGGATCATCCACTTTATGTGTGTCCAGATTAAATATTGCGGTCAGGGGATTGTGGTCACTCTCAATACGAGTCACTACCTCCATAACAAGGAGAGTAGACCACATCTTCAGGGGGACAAGTAAATAGTCAATATTACTTGCCCTGATGCCCTTGTCGAAAGTTTATTTTCCCATTTTATCCGACAATGTGCTCCCATTGGCAGCTCCGAGCTCGTTTTCAATGCAGAGGCCCTTTAACTGTATTGCGGCCTCCGTCCATTTTCTTATGGGTTTAGTGTCAAGCTGAGGAACTCCCCACCTGGCATCCTCATCCTCTGTTAAATGTATGTCATCTAAGCCTAGGGGTTCAAAAGTAGTGTTAAAGTCACCGGCAATTAGTGACAATATATTGGGGGGCGGGGGTCGCCTGAAGTAATTTGTCCAGTTCCACTACAACTTCAGATTTCTTTCCACCCTGGAGCGCTCTTGCTAGACATTATAAATATCAATTACTAAGTTAGCAGGGAAACTAAACCTAACACCAAGAATATCATTACTTGCAACTGAGAGCAATTGGGTTTGGCATTTTAGGGACTGCCTAACCCACATCACTAAACCCCCCATAGGACGACCATGACTTTTCTTAATAGCAGGCACAAAGAAATTCAAATATCCTACTCTAAACATTGGTTCAACCGTCCACACCTCTTGAAACAAACTAATGTCAAAGCGATCAATGAATTCTGCCCAAGCCTGGGAATTTAGTTTAGACCCCAGTCCCGCAACGTTCCATGAGACCAACGCTGTGTGACATAGAGGTCCATCAGGTGTTGCGTCCAATTCGCCGCTTAAGTGGCAGCCCCCTGTGCCAAGATGTACATTATTGTGCTTGCCCAAGAACAGATCTAAATTTGGCACCACAATAGTGATATCACATGTATTACTTTGGCCAACCTCAGCCTCCCCTACTTCCCTAGTTTTTGAAGTAGACACTTGCCCTATACTGGTCTCTATCCCCTCCCTTGTATCCCCTGCTCTGCTACCCAGGGTAGACCTTTGCGGTTCATACTGTCAATCACAGTCCTCTAGCCCCGACAAGGCCTGGAATCTGTTAAACAACCTTAGGTTCCCTAGAGGGCAAGGGTTTGATACAACTCCATGTGGGAACATATCCCTCTCAAAGGAAACCGGAATCGGGGGCCATAAAAGTAAGCTAAGGGTAGAACGTGTATCCCATTTGGCTGATCATTATGGGGCCAATTACAGATGTAGTTTACACATTTCTGTCTCTAAAATTGAGAACAATGCAGTCTCCTGCCACCGACTTGCAGCCCCTGCCTATCCAATTAACTCTCCTAACCCCTAATATTTCAGCTCGCGTATTAACTGGCAGAGGGCGGTTCTTATTAAGCCAGAAAATACATTTATGCTTTAGGTCTAGGTATGATTCACGTTTTCCCTAAATTACTGGTGGAACCCCTGTCAAGACTACCACAAAGGGGGCTGATTGGGGAGGGAGGTCAGTGTAGGGTAAAGAAGATTCATTGTAAGTCCTGGGTAAGACAGACAAATGTTGCTGTCCAACCTGGTAATGACATCCTGATTACTCTCTTTACTCGAAGGTGTCCCTCCCACCCCTGTATGGTTGGGCACCTGGGGGACATCTTTCTGGACCAATGAAGTTTGGGGCGCCCCACTATCCTTGCGTGCATTTCCCACCCCTATGGAGGCAGGGGGTTGAGAGTTAGTAGTGTGTACCTTGTCAGTAGCTAGGGGTGGCTCAACCCCCTGTCCTGAACCGGCACCACTATTGGGACCAGTTGAACCATGGGCTACAGGCGTTTTCGCTCGGGCAATGTGGCCACTGTGCCTTGGTCCTGCCTGTTTCTGAGATGTTACCAAATTCAGCTCAAGGCACACTAGTCTATTATCAATTGAGTCCAACCGCTCATGCAATGAGTGTCACATTTTCTTAAAAGTACCCTCCAGTCTTTTCCAAAATAAGTGTCCCAAGTCCAAATATGACTCCTCCCCCCTGGTGTCCAAATGGCTTTCCTGCCCATTTTCGTTGGCCATGCCATGTTGTACCTGGCTATTTGGTATAGTTACTGCTGGGTCATCGACAGGAACAGTATTTTTACATGACCTTGCTTTTTTTCCTCCAGCATTAGTTTGCGGCCCAGGACGCTTCCTTTTTGCTTGCGCCCTCCCCTTCGGCTGGATCATGGTTGGTTTTACTTGCCCAGCTGATCTAGTTTTAATATTAGATGATGGTGCTCTCTCTGTGTCATTTACAGGTACTCCGTCTCCTATTGAATTTTCACTTATGTTCAGGATGGTTACTGCCTGAGGCGAGAGGGTAGTTACCACCCCCGACGGGGGAAGCGTGCCCTGTGAGTCGGTATGTAGGTGTATCGGAGATCTGGCTTCTGCCAGATGGCCCAGCGAAGACCTTTTGTGAAAAGATGTGTCCAAGGATAGTCTTTCCTCAGTTAATTCAATATCCTTGGCAAGTGTGGTAGATACCCTAATAAGGAAGTTATCTAAAGTTCCCAATAATGATCCGCCCGTAGATTTCCTGCTGCTTGGGCCAACATCTGGTGGAGTAGCCATCCTTGGTTAGTCCTGGATGTTACTCAGTGCACATAACAGATAATGAAAAGTAGATGTCACAACACCTTATTGTATGACGACACTGACCTTTTGGGTGCTGCAACAGATCTCAGAGGGGTGGCCCGTCCCGTCCTTGGCCGGTCTTGAACGGGCTTAAACGGGCCTGCCCTTGGCCTGGGCTTCGCCCGGCGTCCCGCGTCGCTGGGCTGGCCACTGGTTAAATGCGCCTTCTGGCGCTCTCGGGACGTGAGATTAGCGCAATGCTTTGCGTCCCGTGACTCGTGGCGGTGTGAAGATCTGGGCTTTGCTATGACTCCTGGCGGTGGCGGCGTAGAGACCCTGACTCTCAGCAACAACAGATAAGTTTTCCCTTGATGTGTGTAACTTGTATAGCGCAGACCAAACGTGCATTTATTTTGACGATTATTAATCGTTTGGAACGTACAGGTCAGTGGTAAAATTCTAATCTGCGCTCCTTATGCCATATGAACTCAACCCCCTGAACTGTTTTATCAGTGGGGAACGAAGGTGTGCTTTACAAATCGAAAGCTGGAGGAAAACTGTTTTAAATATTTTTAAATCCTTAAAGAGCTGTGTATCCCACCTCCTTTATTTATTATATGAATTTAATGATCTTGCCTGTTTAAGTTTGTCCAAAAACTATTTGTGGCATTACCGTGGAAGGTTACTGTTTTGTTTGTGACCTGTACTAGCGTAAATGAGCACTTAAGTCATTGAAACAAGAGCCTCCAAGAAGAGTTTTCAAATCTTGATTTAAAGGAGGGAAGGTCGCAACAGTCCACAGGTCTTCTGGACGCTCTTTGTACTTTTGAGCTATTTGAGTTTATTTACCCAATGAAATCTGAGGTACATCCCACTTTTGCCTTGTTTACCATTTTTTGATCCAAAAGGTGAGTTTGAGGTAAAAAAAAACCAAACAAAGGAAACATCGACATCTTTGTCCCAGCAAAAGTACTTGGTTAGTCTTTAGCTGAATGCAAATAAGCATTCCGCTGTAAAAAGGCCTACAAGAAAATGCGCGGAGGCAGAGATTTATATTTATATATTTAGACATTTAGTCTACCTGATGCTCACCAGTTGCTCAATAAAAAAAAGTTTCTGAAGATGTAACTTTTTTTTTTAAAGTAATATTTAGTATGCCCAACTCTTCTCTTACTATTGTTTTTTCTTTTTCATGGATATTTGATTGATTCTTATTCTTCAACGCCTCGTCAGAGTAGTACGCGCTAGTCAAAATCCATTTCTGAAGTGCGTTTGTCCTTTCTTGTGGATACACATATCACTGGATACTAAGTGTTTCACTTTATTTTTTATTTATTTTGAATTTTGCTGCTAAAAAGTTACTTTTGCAAAGTGTGTGTGGCTGTGTGTGTGTGGATGTGTGTGTGTGTGTCACTGTGTGTGTGTGGCTCTGTGTGTGTGTGTGTGTGGCTCTGTGTGTGTGTGTGTGTGTGGCTCTGTGTGTGTGTGTGTGTGGCTCTGTGTGTGTGTGTGTGTGTGGCTCTGTGTGTGAGTGTGTGGCTCTGTGTGTGAGTGTGTGGCTCTGTGTGCGAGTGTGTGGCTCTGTGGCTCTGTGTGTGAGTGTGTGGCTCTGTGTGTGAGTGTGTGGCTCTGTGTGTGAGTGTGTGGCTCTGTGTGTGAGTGTGTGGCTCTGTGTGTGAGTGTGTGGCTCTGTGTGTGTGTGTGTGTGGCTCTGTGTGTGAGTGTGCCAATGCAATAGGTTTAGCATTTGCGAGAGCTAAAGCTATTGGCATTGTAAATGACAATGCCATTTATTTATCAAAACCAACCCATAAATAAAGTTTATTTACAATGCAAATAGCTCTAACTTTTGCAAAGACTAGACCGTTGCATTGTAAATGCTTGTTTTACTACTTAAAATTATTCATGTTCAAGGAATAAGGAAAGTGAAGGCAGTCATGTAGTGACAGATCTCCTAACGTTGCAATACCATATGGATAGATTAGGCTTTTCATTAGAAAACACTGAACGTGCACCAAGTGGAGTCTGATAATCAGGATAGAATCACTGTTTGTGGACTTTAATTTGATGGGAACGAATATTTCTAGTCCTAAGAATGTTACGCACCTTCTCCTCCCCAAACACTTTTAGGCCTCGATCTAGAGCCTGTAAAGTTGTTAGCAGTTTTTACTGGGAGGTGATTCATACCCAGAAGAGAAGAATGTCCTTAGAAGTGTTTCACTCTGAATTGAGATCCTTTTGTTTCTAAATGTTTCAACTGAAAAGCAAAAGGGTGTAGACGGTGGATATTTTGTTTGTTTATGTATTCTCTGTTTATATAGCACAAACCCAGTCGGAAAGCAGCAAGCATGATGCTATAAAGGGTCCAAGGCAAATACTGATTGTGATTGAAAGAGTAGCTAGTTTCTAAGAAGAAAAGTGAAGTGTTAGTACATCATGACGTAGTGTTCCTTACGGAGGCGTGACTTCAGCTCTGTCCTAAAATTTAGCAGGGGTGGGCAAATCCAGATGGCTACCTGGATATTGTTCCAAAGCCCATGTGCATAAATTTAGAAGTCCTGTAGCCTTATGTTTTCTGTTTTGCTCTTTGTCTCTAGTTTCATGTTGTCCTGGCTCAAGATGTGTCAACAGCTACCTGAACTTGTGAGCCTATCAGCTAGATAGGTAGGCGTGTGAGTGTAATGGCTTTTTATACGAAACGCCTTATTTTGAAGCTGATGTGGGCTAGCCAGGGATGCCAGTAGAACTTCATCTTCAAGCGGGTTGCTGCATTTAAGAGACCCATAAGAACGGTCAGTGTTGGGTCTGGGAAGCTATGGATGAAGGCAGTACCACATTCTGTGTGTCTTCAATGCATTTCGTGTGTTTTCTGTGCCTGTAGATAGTCGACAAGGGTTCTTTATTTAAGGGTTCGGTCAGTGTCATTTCATGCAGTGACTTTGAAAAGAAACGTGTCTTGTGAAGAAACACAAAGCTTACATGTCAATGAAACAAATTCTTCTTTCTCAGCCGTCTGTGTATGTAATACTTTGGCAATCACCAGTAGCCTCTGAAATTCACTACATCTTGTATGACAGAAATAACAAGTTCATTAAGTTTCACTCGTCCCTTCTGTGAGCATAAAGGCCCAGGCGGTTAAAAAGAAATATTTATTTGAACAGCCACTAGCAATGTTATGGGTTGACTACAACACCAGGCATTGCATTGCACAACAATACCATCAGCCTGTGCAGATAGTAGTCTTTATCCACTGGTTTGCTACTCTTTACCAGAAACTATTCTACTAATTAATCCCTCTTTATTGGGTTGGTGGGCCAGTCCCCTTTTTGTGCACGTGCACCTCTGGGCCGGTGGCAGAAATTCTGACAGATGGTAGGGTCAGGAGGGCGCTGGGGTTTTTGAACCAAAGTACAATATTCCATGCAGCTTAGCTTCAGTCCACCAGTCCATCCATGATAATGAGTTGGGATCCCTACCAGAATAGGATTTCTAAAAACATGAAATTCCAGGTGGTAGGACTCTCTATCCTGAAACACTAGACGTTCATGTTGTGGATGGGTAGCTTGTTTTGCTGCGTGAATCTTTCTGGATTCACTATGCTGTGCATTATTCCACGGTCTAGTGGTTGGGTCCGGAATCGTAGTCTTTTCTTTGTTTTTGTTAAAAAAAAATTGTTTGTAGCCCCGGTGGGCTTTGACGTCCCACCTTTTGATGTCTTTCTCGTGACGTCGGCACGCTTCCTGCGGAAGCTCCCACCCTTGGGCGCCATCTTTAGATTCTTTTTTCCACCGTTGGGTATGGATCGTTCCACGAGGGGCACCAGAGTTTTGGAGGGAAAGAAGACACTAAGAAGCCGCTTTGAAAGGAAAAGCCTGAAAAGACGACTAGGGATAACAACTTCGAGCCGTGACGACTAAGAGGAAGGAGAACTTCGAAGAACTTCGACGTCCAACGGAGGATGCACATAGGGGGCCCCCTGAACGCGCGACATAAACTAAACACCTTTTAAATTCTGCCGTAACTGCCACCACAAACACGCGCAGAAGGATCAACACCTGGTTTGTAACCTCTGCCTACCGGTCGACCACGAGAGCAAGGACTGCAACCCCTGCTCCGCCTTAACACCGAAGCCTCTCCCGGTTAGAGAGCGACAGAGACGGGACAAATACAACATGCAGGGCAAAAGTCAACAGCCGCCCCTTCGGGACATGGGGTTCTCGAGCGACGAGTAGAATAACGTCGCGGGAGAAGACGACAGCTACACCATCGTAGAGACCGATAAGAAGACTTCTAAAGAGGTAGGAAAGTCGAAGCCCCGACAGAGCCGTGACCACCTGAGGCAGACTCTCGAAAAACAGAGTCTGTCCTCGAAGGGAGCACTTACGCCGAAAATCTCGACTGCCACAGCTGCACCCAAGGACAAACTGCCCAGCGGATCCTTCGAAAAGGACTCCCAGGCGGCGAAGACAGGCAAAAAACCAAGGTCGTCGATGCACGTCCCCGAAACGGAACGTTTGACTCCGAAAGGGTGGGACCCGAAGATGGCTTCGGCACCGACGAAAGACCCAAAGCCCATCTCGACGTCGAAATTTACAACGAAGAGAGCAGCCGAACCATTCGATGGCAAACAGACAGGCCGCCGAAATGGAGAAGAAGAAAAGACGGCTCGAGGCCGAGATGAATAACATCCTTCAACGAAAGAAGAAGTTTGACGAAAAAATGAAGAGATTCAACATCCCGTCGAAGCAAAGCACGGTGGTCGTGGAAATAGAAGAGGAGGAGGACTTTGAGGCCAAACAGCCGCCGAAAAGTCCAGAGGCCCAGGAACACCTGGATGAAGAAGCCTCATACTACGATGATGAGGGGGAATACTATCAGCGGACGACCCTCGGATCAGCATCCTCGGGGACACAAGACCTGGAGTGGCAGGACTGCGACACCCAGAGCCCAGAAGAGGCCGTGAACACATACCCTTCGAGGCCTTCGCCGCCAGATGACATTGGGGTCTACAATATGGTCATCAAGAACGCAGCAACAGCTTTTGGAGTAAAGCTTGAAGAGGAGAAACCAAAAGCAGACTTCCTCCTCGAGACCCTGCTCCCCACGCAGATAAGGAGCCAGTACCTCCCTTTGCTTGAGTGTCATGGCCCAGGGGAAGGAGGCTTTCAAGGAACCAGCGACATGCAGGTCCTTCACGCCTAGGACGGAGAAGAAATATAAACACTCCGCCGAGGACCCTCCATACATCAGGGGTCCGTTACGGCGGACTCCATTATTGCGGTGACCGCCAGGAAGAGGGCTAATGTCCCAACGACTTCAGGGCCACCTCCAGACAAGGAAAGAAAGAGGATGGACCTAACTGGGAGAAAGATAGAAAGGAACGCTGCAATGCACTGGCGCATGGCAAACTCAAACGCCCTGCTGAACAGGCACCAGTACCAGATCCTGGATGAGATCGGACAGCTGCTGCTGCACCTACCAGATGAGTACCAGCAAAGAGCTTCACACCGGATGGAGGAGGGAAAGAACATGGCAAATGCCTGCCCCAAAACTGCCTTGGATGGAGCAGACACGTCCAGCAGGCTGATGATGTTGGGAGTCACTGAGAGAAGACAGGCTTGGCTCAGGATTTCGGGCTTCAAGCCAGAGGTACAGCACAACATTCTTAGCACCCCTTTCAACGGGGAGACACTTTTTGGGGCGCCTGTGGATGAAAAGCTCACCCAGCTGAAAAAGGAAAACGAAACAGCAAGGTCCATGGGGGCTTTCCAATTCAGAGGAACAAAGAGAGGTACCCCGTCACGGAGACCGAACGGAAGGGGGGATAACCAACCGGGAACGTCACACCAGACATTCCAACAGTCGCAGCATGGCGACAACCAAACACAGCAAGGGCACCAGAAACAACACTGGCACCAACAGAGAGGCCAGTCTTTTCGCGGGAGATGGAACGGATGTGGGCAAAACAATAGAGGGGGCCAACAACCCGCCTCTAAGTGACTCCGGCACGAGATCAGTGCCCACCCGCGCAAAGCCTCCCAGGGTGGAGCACAAAAAGACCGACTCAGGGTTACACGCAACACACATCGCAGAACATGTAACACCAGTAGGAGGCTGGTTAAGTCGTTTCTTCCAGGAGTGGAAGAAGATAACCACAGACAAATGGATACTCACCATGATACAGTTCAGATACTGCATAGAACTGGAAAAGACACCGCCAAACAGAAAGCCAAAAAGGAGGGCTCAGTCAGGAAAAGAGCTAGAGCTACTTCAAAGGAAAGCGACAGACCTCCTGGAAAAGGAGGGCATTGAGCCAGTACCATACAGAGAAAGGAACAAGGGAGTGTACTCCACATACTTCCTCGTGCCAAAGGTGGACGAAACAATGAGGCCCATCCTAGACCTAAGGTTCCTGAACAAGTTCATAAAGACACAGAAATTCAAGATGACGTCCTTACAGGAGGTCATTCCTCAGATAAGGGACGGAGATTTCATGGCCACCATAGACCTCAAAGATGCCGACCTGCACATTCCTATGAACAGGCAGCACAAACATCTACTAAGATTTACAATAAACAAAGACCACTATCAGTTCACAGCCCTAGCGTTCGGGCTAAAATCCGCACGAAAGGTTTTCACCAAGTGCCTCCCAGCAGTGGCAGCGCACCTAAGACTGGAAGGGATCCATGTAAACCCTTACCTGGACGACTGGCTAATGAAGGCAAGCTGACCCAGAACATGCAAGGAGCATGCACAACGTGTGATGAATACGCTGATGGACCTGGGATTCTCCATTCACTGGGGAAAATCCTCTATGGAACCAGAGCAAGTAAAAATCTTCCTGGGAGCACAGATCAACACCATACAGAGCAAGGTGTTCCCCAGCATCAAGAGGACAGTGGTACTACTGAAGGAGATGCGCCTCTACCAGAAGGGGCGAGCTCTGACAGTGAGGACAGCGAGCAAGGTCATGGGCATGATGGCCTTGTGCATACATTTGATACCTAACGTACGCCTCCACATGAGACCATTCCAAGAATGGCTGCAAGAATAATGGTCACAAGCTACAGGAAGTTGGGAAGATCTAGTGGTTGTAACGCACGCAGTGCAGGAGGAGATGTTGTGGTGGAGCAAGAAGAACATGACAGAAGGGAAGCCTCTAACACCACCAACCCCAACAGTGACCATCACAACCGACGTATCCCAGAAGGGATGGGGAGCACACATGAGGAAGCTCAGGGTGAGGGGTCTGTGGACTCCAGCGGATGCGGTCAAACACATCAACTACCTGGAACTAAAGACCGTGTTCCTTGCCTTCCAGACGAAACTGTAAAAACAAAGAGTGCTGATCCAAACAGACAACACAACAACTATGTTCTACATCAACAAACTGGGAGGAACACAATCAGCTCCACTATCAAACCTAGCACAGCAGATATGGAGATGGGCCTTCCCACTGAAAATAGACCTGTTAGCCATACACCTACCAGGGAAGGACAATGTGGAAGCAGACTGGCTCAGCAGACCGACATAGGCATCCGACGAGTGGGAGCTCAATATGCAGGAAACACAAAAGCTATTCAAAAGGTGGGGAACGCAGTCAATAGACCTATTTGCAGCACACCTGAATGCAAAATGCCAAAGCTTCGCGTCCAGGCAACCGGGGGAATTATCCCTGGGGAATGCCCTATGGATAAGATGGTCGAATACATTTGCCTATGCTTTTCACCCGATGCCACTGATACACAGAGTACTCAACAAGTGCAGAGCCAGTAGCATGACTGATCCTGGTGGCACCACAGTGGGCCAGGCAGACCTGGTACTCACAGATAATGGAAATGGCACAAGGTGCCCCCCACAAATTCGGGAAAGAAAGGATCTACTCTCCATGCAAAAAGGAGAAGTATTACACCCAGAGCCGGAGAGCCTCAGCCTGGCGGCATGGCTCCTGAAGACTTAGAGTTCGCGCACCTGAGGTTACCTGAAAGCACCCTGCGGGTACTATGAGAGGCAAGGAGACCTAGCACACGAAGGTGCTATGTGGCGAAGTGGAAAAGGTTCACACAATGGTGCAGCAAGAAGAAGCTACACAAAAAGATGACCAGAGAATCAACGGTGCTAAGGTATCTCACGCACCTGCTGAGGGAAGGACTAAGCTCATCCTCGCTGAGAGTACACTTGGCAGCAATAGTGGCCTACACAAGAGGTGAAACAGGGAAGAGTTTCTTTACATCACAGATAGTAAAGAGATTCCTGGAAGGGGCGAAAAGAATCGCACCTCTAAAGAGGATGCCGCCACCGGCATGGAACCTTAATTTAGTCCTAACAGAACTCATGAAAGCGCCTTTTGAACCCATCCATAAGGCCTCTCTACAAATGCTAACAATGAAGACACTTTTTTTTTTTTTAAATATTTCTTTTCATTAACACAAGGCATCAAAAATAAGGACATGACATGGAGGAGACACTCTCCCATATTACACACCATCTAGCAAGAGGGGGGAAAAAGCGGTACACATGGTACATAGTTATAAACAATCACGGAGAGGTAGGAATATCAATGGGTGCATCAACAGGTTTTACACAGATGTCTCCCCTGTAGCGGTTCCACAGGTGCCCACTTACGAGGGTGGCCCCTTGCCATATAAACAGTTTTTTCGCGAAACATACACCAATCCATGTTCTCTGTCCATTCTTCAATGGTCGGTAATCTCTTGGACTCTTTACCGCTGTGGTATATTCCTTTTCGCTATCATATTACCTAGTTACCCATTGGTCTGCGCTATATTTAGATCATTGGGTTCCCAAATATTCAGGAGGCATCTCCGCGCTTCTGGCAACACAGCTACTCCCAGAACCTCCCGCATGACATCATGTATCCCACTCCAATACTCTGCTACAGAACGACACTCCCAAATGATATGAAGGAAAGTACCCACAGAGCCACACCCCCGTCTGCACAAACCTGTATCCGACAGCCCCATCCGAACCAGGCGGGGCCCTGTGACAAACTCTGTGCAATATTTTCAGCTGAACAAGCCGCAAGCGCGCTGGGATTGAGACTACCTTCGGTGAAGACACAGCAGCTTGCCAGTCCTCATCATCTAGTTCAATACCATCTTGCAACCATTTTTCCCTCAATTTAACCAGGAGATCTGCCCTATGATTAATCAAATTTTTTATAAATCAGGGAAATAGTTTTTTCGGGCAGATGTCCATCTCAAATTCTGTCTTCAAGAGGAGACTCCTCGGGCAGGTCTGCCTCCGCCGGCAGACCTGCTTCAACGCATGCTTGACCTGTGAATAGCGAAAGTACTCAGTTCTCCCCAATTTATATTCAGATTGCAGGTCCTCAAACGTCTTAATCCTCCCCTTAACTCAAACATCACCGATAGTCGAGATCCCAATCAGATCCCACTTGTCGAAGCCCTTTGTATTCCAAAGCTTGCCCAACTTTTCGGAGTAAAAAAGTGGGGTAGCCTGCGTCAAACTGTCCCTCCATCCCAAAGAGCTGGTGGCATCACGCCAAATCCGCACCACATGCCTAGTCGGTCCTGTCAAACCGCTCACCGCTGACCTAGCATACAGCGCCCGATTATAGTTGCCTCCAGGAAGAAGCCATCTATCCATTGCATATCCAGGGTCTGAAGGGGGTGTCCATAAGTACAAAGGTTAATGGCTGCCAACTGTGAGGCCCAATAGTATCGCCTGAAATCAGGGAGTGCAATGCCGCTGTCCTACCATGGAAGCGTCAGTTTAGCCGAAGACAGCTTTCTTGGTGGCAATCACCTCACTGCGCAGGATGAGAGAACTACAGGCGCTAATACTACAAGAACCCTACATCCAGATACACAATGATAGGGTGGTGATGAGAACGGACCCACACTGTATGCCAAAGGTGGTGTCAAGGTTCCACATCAACCAGACAGTGCAAATACCAAGTTTCTTTCAGAAACCGACCACAAGCGCAGAGAGGGCGCCGCACACTCTGGACGCTTGAAAGGCAGTAATGCACAACATAGAAAGAACTAAGGAACTCAGGAAGACAAAGCAGGTCTGTGTCCTTCGCAAGCAGTTTTCTGGGTAGACCAGTAACAAAGGGAACCATCGCACAATGGATTGCACAGACAATGCAATTCTGCCACAAACAAGCAGACCAAGGAATAGCGGAGGGGGCACAGGCCCACTCTACTAGGAAAAAGGGAGCAACAATAGCCTTCCTGGCTAACACACCCATTCAAGAAATATGCCTGGGGGCAACATGGGCTTCAGTGCACACGTTCACTAAGCACTACTGTGTGGATATACAAATGAACAAGAAAGCACAAGTAGGACAGAAGGTACTTCAACATATATTCAACAACCAGAGCTCATTTTCCACCCAGCCGCCACAAACGTAACAAACCGCTACAAAGTCTATGCACAGCATAGTGAATCCAGAAAGATTCACACTTCAAAATTAATAGTTTCTTACCTATGGGTGTAGTTTTGCAGCTTGAAGATCTTTCTGGATTCACTAGCGAACCCACCCACCTCCGCCAGAAAGATGAGGCTGGAGAAGCAGGTGGTAAAACAAGGACAATACTGAAAACAGACACCTTGAAGGACTAAGCGGGCAAAACACTTACTTGATCATTGTCAAGGATTTGCAAACAGAGCACAAAACGAGAAAAAAAAGAATCCGAAGATGGCACCCAAGGGTGGGAGCTTCCGCAGGAAGCGTGCCGATGTCACAAGAAGGACACCAAAAGGTGGGACGTCGACGCCCACCGGGGCTACAGGAAAAAGAAAAGACTAGGATTCCGGACCCAACCACTAGACCGCGGAATAATGCACAGCATAGTGAATCCAGAAAGATCTTCAAGCTGCAAAACTACACCGATAAGTAAGTAACGATTTGTTTCTAGAGATGGCCTCCCTACTACTGGGATGTAGGCTGCCAACTGTTAGGGTAAATGGGGCCATGAGTATTTCAATCAAAGTATTCATTGACTTGAATATCTTTTTAAGAAATGAACACATTGAGTGCCAAAAGCACTGGTAACACGTTAGGCAGACAAGTTACAGGTTGCTCAGTCAAAAACTCACATAGGCAGACACTTCTTCCTGCATTGCTCATTATTTTACAAATTGCCATATTGTTTGGATCTACATGGGCTTATAATGTCTAAAATGAGTTAGTTGAAGTAAAA
Source organism: Lissotriton vulgaris (assembly GCF_964263255.1). Lineage (NCBI taxonomy): Eukaryota > Metazoa > Chordata > Amphibia > Caudata > Salamandridae > Lissotriton > Lissotriton vulgaris. Next base: position 826,148,609 of record NC_141699.1, read on the forward strand.
TGGCAAGGTGTTGCTCAACATACAACGGCAAAATGTATAATTGTTGAGATTTATACAACTTGGTGTAATGCCACTTTCCAATTAGCATTCAAACCAATTTGCACATTTCAGTTGAGCATCTATATTCCTAATGGATACTACTTTCCACATAGTTCTTATTCATAACATACCACAGGTGTCAGACTGGACCTGGAACATTTTGTATCTTGTAGAGTCCCAAGTGTTGTTACTGAAGCGAATCTTGTGGCACAATCATTGGCAAAGCCAATAGAGCTGGCCTGCTATCTTGGGATTTTATTTTCTATATTTTATCGTATTACCATTTATAAGTGTCACTCAAGTTGTGTTTAGATCCTGTGTTTATAGTCAGTGTTGTGAGAGATTTAGTTGGGTATAGTGATTTTCGCATGGGATGACTGAGACTTTGTCTTTTTACAAAGAAACGGTTATCAGATGCTCCGAGTGCTCAACAATGCAAACATCTAGGGGATTTCAAGTTGAAACCTTGATAGTCAAAGTCCCCATACATGCAGGGGACTTTACTATCTGGTGTTTTTGTAACAGTTTGTTACTGTAGGTTGATGTTGGCTTATCTTTCTGATGGACTTGCGGTATATATTTTTGCCGGACTTGCTGTCTGTCTTTCTACTGGGCTACACCCCTTGAGTATGAGTTTTGACACCAGGAACTCACTCAGGTTAAAGGTGACATTGTGACATTCATCGGCAACCCTCATCTTGCTGTAGTGGATTTGATTGAGCAGATTTTTGGAAAACTGACCTATGACTCTTGATGTGGTATAACTTTTGACCACGATTGTCGAAATGACTGAAATGGGTCAGATGCTGCCTAGTGGTCCATTCAAATGTGACTTTTGCAATTTGACTACTAGAAAAAGGAAAAAAAATAGCTTTATTAATGATTGTTTATTTTAAAAGTCACAACTCACCTTTAACAATTTAATACATTGAATAATTTCATAGGCACTTTTTCGGAGTTGTCTGTTAACTTGCATTCTGATATTTTCAACCTGAATATTTGAGTTTTATGTTTTTTGCTGTATTGTTACCATGCAGCTTTAATTATGCTTTCCTTGGTAGTATTTTTTGCTGCTTATTTAATATTACTATATAACGATAATTGCCATTTGTCTTTCCTTTGCCAGGGCTTGATGCAGAACTCTATTATGTGAGGAATGATATTATTAATCACTATGCACTCTCGTTCAATCTACTGGTGCCCACAGAGACCAATAGCCTCCACTTCAGTTGGCAAGCTAAATCTAAGGTAAGTGTCCTTAGAAGAAGGTTAGATAAATGTTTCTTACCAGTACTATACCGAGAACTTAGTCAAAAGGAGGTGCTGCCAATATAGGTTTGGTTAGTGGAGAATCATAGGATGCACCTGTGATGCACTTATCTCAGTTAGATTTCAGTGTTTGGAAATGCAGAGTTTTTTTACTGGAGAATATTTTTTATTTATTTGACTTCATAACTGGTGGAAGCAGCACAGAAGACCTTAGTTACTGAGTTGATGACTAGTGTTTGTGTGAGTTGGTAGAATAAAGGTGTACCGTAAAAGCTGATGAGTGATTTGTTGGGAAGTGTGGCTTGGTGACTAAGTAATTAAGTGAAATTGTGATTATGGCCCAGTCTACCTTGCAAGCCTCAACGCTTGTCCACTGGCCCCATTCCAATCAGAATACAGTAGGCATCCGCCTGCCGAACCAGTGAACCTCTTTCAATACACATCTGCTAGAGTCTGGATTTGAGGGAACCTAGGCAACTGGACGCCCTTAATCAGACACCTCCTCTTGCACCATGGATTTCGTTTGCATGTCTAAGTCCTGCTTCCCATAACACGCCCCTTACCTACCGACACTTTTCATTACATCGTCACCGTCTCAGAAGACACACTTTAAAAAACTTGAGAAATGTAAAAAATATATCCAGTGTGGACATCAAACACAATCCAGCTTGCATTTTAAAGTTTGATTTAGCAGACTTTTTCTTACCCGATAGGTGAGCTGAACTCTGGGCAGTCCTCCCGCCAAACTCTCAATAGAGAGCTCTCATTATTACTTTTAGCCCCTAGGTCATTCATGTCTAGGTTTGGTCCAGCTCCAGTCCATCACTCATTGTTCTATCAAAGAAATATTATTGCATGCCACAAGAATCTGGAAAATAGTACGTGAATCCGAGTCTATTCCATTGCCCAGGGCCCCTCCTGAAAATACAGGAGAATAGTTGAGACCAAAATGCATACTTTTTCACATGAGTTAGTAGAATTGGTCACATTGTATGTTACACACAAAAAACACAAAAAAGGCTAATTCTGATAATGGTAGAGCAACCAAGCTATTCATTTATTTCTTGCCTTGAGAGTAAAAACAGTGCTCCATAATGTCAGATTAGCATATATTGTCGAGTTTGTTAGTCTAAAAATGAAAACAGGCAGAAGCAAGTTACAGTTACACTAATGGGCCAAAGGCATTTAAAGTTTTTCACGACAGCAAGCTTCAAATGTGGTTTTGAAGTTCTTCGAAAGCCTTTTTGTTGAAGTGGAATACCCCGAATACACCAGTATGCCACAGTTTGAATATTATGTGCAGACTAGATACAAATAGGAGTGGAAGAGGGGATTCTCACTACATGAGGTACACTGTTTTTGTAGAGTACATTTTATTGGATATCTGATTATTTTGTGGGACTAATTTCAAGAAAAAATCTGACATTCTGGTGATGCCAAATTCAAATCCAAACTTGCACACTGCTTAGACCAGCTCCAGATATGACTGATTTATATGACTCCACTCCAGGGGGTTTCTGGGAGATGGAGTAGATGACAGTACGTGGGCTGGTCTGTTCCAAAGATTAACTGAGTGTGCTGTCGAGGGCAGACCGAAATAGCTGGGGGATGATGAAGATAGCTCGATTCACCATCTGATCATGTCTATAGTTTCATATGATATTTTTTGTTCTAGGTGGAATATAAACTTGGATTTCACGTTGACAATCCTTTGGCTATGGACTTGCCACAAGCCAATATTTCGATACAGGGAGAGATACCACGCTCCTTATCAGGTAAGTTAACTACACCATTGCTATTTAAGACAGAGCCTCAATGAATGATTGGTTGAAAAAAATCAGACTTTAGTCAAACCAATATGTTGTATGTGCTAAAGAGTTGCATGGTTATAGTCTGTTGTGCATAACCACTTGCATGCAATCTCAATTTGAACAATTTTAGAACTTTTTAGTTTTGTTTATTTAAGGTTTCAGTTGCATAACCAAGTTTTCAAAAGTGACAAACTTTTTTTCCGTCGAACTTGATTTGACCACTCTTAATTTCCTGTAGTGTTCTGATGTAATTTGCATTTACTTTATAAAAGTGCACTTTGCAATAGATTATTAAATGATGATCTTATCCGAGTTATTGACCAAATGGTTTACCATATACATTGTATGCTCCTATGTGAAGGAAGGGAAATGCCTAATCCTGAGACTCATGTTATTGTATTTCAACTCTAATGAGGAAACTTACAATTTGGAGTCTGTAATTGGTTGTGACGGCAATGAAACAAGCAAACGTGTTTGATTATCGTGTTTACTTCAACAGTGAAGACGGGGGCAGAATGTTCGCCACACTGTATAAACATCAAGTGACTTCTTGAAGCTATCTTTGCCCTTTTTGTTGATAAAAGCAAGTCAGATGATCAGTGGTCTATTCTTCTAGAACATTAAAGAAAGTACTGTATCTCAAGCCTGCTGCCTACTCTACCTGATCATGCATTCCAGTCCTCAGCTTTCTGTCATGCGACACATTTCTCAAGTATAGAACAAGCAATGTTTGTATTTTGTTTATAAAGGAAACAAAACCAAAGCACATTAGTCACACATTAGTATAAGATCCAAACAGTAAGGATTGAGTTTAAATGGTGGTACAATTTACTAACCGATTCAGCAATCTTGTTTTCTTCTGTACATTCCACTTTGGCAATTTCTTTCTTCAACAAACTGAGGTTCCGTGATTCTGAACCCGTTTTATAAAGGTCGTCGTATCGTGACGATTTTGGTAATAGCGAACCGCAAATGACGAGTGCGGCAAGTACGAGTGTTTTCGTCCTATTCGATTTGATGGATTCACTATGTATTCATAGATTTCGTTCTGAACCTACGGGTTCCATTTTGTGTACGGCAGCCATTTTGTGGTTGCCCTCACATAGGCCGAAGACTACGGCCGAGCGAGTCTTTGGGACACGTACACCTTTAGCTGACTTTTAGATGACCTGAGCGAACTGACTCCGTTGCCCGAAGCTAACCTTGTTGAGCCAGTTCATTGTTCGGCAGCTGGTCGAGATCAAAGAGCAGGACATTGCTGAGTTTATGGTACATGCACACACCCTTCTATCTTGCTTCTCCTCTGTTTCTGTTCCTTCTTTTATGGCCTATTTATGATTTGGTTTGTGGTCTTTTATTATGGGTTCGTCCGGCCTGTCCGAGCAAGAATGTTGGGTTTTCTTGTGTAATTGATGGTGGGCTGGACAACTGAAAAGTGGGCTTGTCGTTATGCGATACCTTTTGCAATGTCACCTGTGATTGGATAGTTTGTAAATAATTGTTGTTTGTCAGGAATGTGATTTTTGGCATAAAAGACGATGTCTCGCAATACGAAAATTGAGCAGTCTCTAGCAAACTACCAGTGTCGTGCTTCGTAGACTTCTGTTCCTGGTTGCAGCCAATAAATTTGATCTTTGACGTCACCGAGAAGTATCCAGTGTCTCTGTATTCTAAGACAGGTGAACCCGAAGACATTGGGCGTGCCCCTAGCGCCGCTGGGTTCTAAAACTCGGTTCTTCAGTTAGCGCCCAACGTGGGGCGACTTCAGTGGTACCGTTCCAAGCCTGAAGATCGTGAGGAGGTTCGAGAGAAAATTCTGGAGGAAGGCCACCACTTCATCGACCCCTGTATGTTGTCGTGGTCCGAAAGTCTTTGCTGCGAGGTTCCCCGCTTTCCGACGGCTACGAAGGACTGCTGCCCTGTCGCCCTGTCTTGGACCCTTTGACGATTTGTAGAGCGAGACGATAGACGGGTCTTCTGGTGACGTGATCGATACCTCAGTTAAGTATGAGTGGAGCGTCTCACAGTCCTTAGTTTTTGGGTATCCTTCCGGATCTTTGATTTGGAACTTTCAAGCGCCAAAGCTGAGGGACTCGTGTATTTGCGAGACTATCGAGTTCGATAATCTCTTGAAGTTTGAAGCTAGACTAGTGAGCGAAGATGCCTGGTTTTAGCAGACTTGGAAAGATATTTTGTTGTGGTTGTAATAGGGATTCCCGATTGGAGGATTCGTGTCCGATACCTCCGGTTAGAACTCCGACCTATGAGCTCTATTCAAAACATGGTGTGGGCCCCATTACGTATGATGAAGTATGGATTAGATGTACTAGAAAGGATGGTGTCCTAAAGTGGCCCCAATATGGTAGTTATGACAGAGATTTTAGATAATCTTGAAGTTTAACTCTTTAAGAAGAAACCCCGGCCGGCGATGTTTGACTCTTTCCGCCTCTGGCGAAAGGAAGCCAAACAGAAAGAAATTAAACTAGCGAAGAGAAATAAAAGAGAGCAGGGTATCTCGAGAATGCAGGCTGCTATACAGTTTAAAGATAATGAAGAAGAACAAGTGAGTGAGCAGTTGCACAGGCAGCGTAAAATGGCAATTGATAAATGTTATCCAGCTTTGCCCCTTCAGCAAGGAGCAACGAAGGATCTTGAGAAAGATCCTTTGATGTCACATTTGTTGAGTTCTCCGCCCCCTTATGTGCAGAGTGCTACAGCACCTCCGCAACCTTTAGTTGCGCAACCTCCAGTTGCTCTGCCTCCTGTTATTGTACAATCGCCAGTTCCTCTTCAGTTGGCTCCTATTCCTTTGGTGCAGCCTTCTCAAGGGCCGCCGACTTTGCTATCCGTTCCGCCTCAAGTTCCTATGACTTTTTCTCCTGTACTTGCTACTACTTCTGCTACTACTCCTACGTTTGTTTCCTCTCAGTCTGCTTTGTCTCCTGTCCTTATGACAACTTCTCCTTCTGTTCGACAGAGAATGACTGATACTGTTACTGGTCTTTTGTCTCCTTTCTTTGGGTCATTGAGTATGACCCCTGCTTCAGCGCGTTAACAGTTGCGTAGCCAAATGCCTGGTCCCGAAGAGCGAGCAGTATTGGATCATTTAGCATGTAAATGGGTTACTAATTCTTCAAGATATGCTTTAGAGTCTGTTATGGATGTCTTCCGTTAATGGGAAGCACCGAAGCAGAGGTATGTTTTCGACATGTGTACTTTCCTTCGTGAAGAATGGGAAGATGGTGATTTGGGACAGACTCAGAGTTGTTACGTGTACAGTCTGAGTTTGCAAAGGGAACTATAGTGTGTCTTGATGTTGAAAGAGCGGTCGCGACGTTGCTTTCGTTTAGGAGCCAGTGTCCTTCCCAGCCGTTGTTTGAGCCTGATCCTTCTGTTAGGAGAAAGGTGCGACATTATCCAATGAGAGAGGTTCTTCGGGTGTGGAAAGATGCAGTTCAAGCCGATGTTAATAATGGTATTCAAGCTGTGTGGTAAAATTAAATTACCTATACTTAATTTATGCGGTAAAGTTCAATAAGAATAACTCATGAGAAATAAGAGGCAAAATCCGTGATATATGAGGTTTTAGAAAGGGGTTTTATTTCTTAAAAAGGAATTGGGTAATTGGCTCGAGCCAAGGTGGCATACCATTCCGTCACCACGTAGGTTCGGGAAGGGACTGACAGACAACATTTTATTAACAGACATTCATATATATAGTCAATGCATTACAGTAATGTCATATTGCAGAAGGCGTAACAGCTGAGAGAAGAGATAAGAATGCATATACGTAATGAAAAAAGGCGTTACAATAGGCGTGCATAGAGGCGTGAACTAGAGACGTCATTAACATGAGGTCACAAGGGGGTGGATCCATAAGTGAATCCTACAGTGTCAGCAGAAATACATGGCAGAGATGCTGGGCGCAGCAGCGTGACGTGTGATTTACGTATAACTGTTGGGTGAAGGGGGACTTGACATTTAGCCCTACATGTGGAGACAGAAGTCTGGAGTGTCAGATCAACCTAATCCTGAATCGTAACTAATATCTTATGTTTAGGGAACAGTATTATCTGGAAGGAAAGGTCTCTCGGACAGAAGCTATTCTATAATGCCTGTGAGTGCGTGTATAAGCGTCTACGTGTCTGTATGAGATGCGAGGGGGCAGGGGCCTACCATGGAAACAGGAGCTATGAATTACTTGCACGGAGACAGTGAGGCCGGGCCCTTTGCTCTGCAGCTGGAAGGATGTTTACTTGAACTACGAGGCAGGAATGTATTTTCGAGGAGCGGAGCAGATAATTCGAAGGTTGAATACAGTCTTGGCAGGCAACAGGCTGAGCCAAGCGCCGTTAGCTGCGCAGGGAGTAAGGCAGAGGTCATGGTACAGAGGCAGACCCAGGCTGAGGCCTTACAGAGCCAACAGGAAAGAAAAAGCTTGATGGCAGAATTCAGGGCCTACTTCGCCAGAGCTGGAAAACGTGTAAAGTACACCACAAAAAGACGTTGGCATGGCATACTTAGAAACGGACTATTCGACCCATTCAGGGTGGGTCTGGAAGAGGACATGTTAACGTTGGACGCAAATGTGTTTGCGTCTTCATAACTGGCTCAGGAGGGAAGTTACATGCACTTTAAGTTCGTACATGGAGACGGTGGGGTACACGTTAGGGAACATTTCTTGACCATAAAAATTATATTTCCTCATTCCCTCCTTGTTCCCTACGGACCCTTCATGATATATCGATCCTCATGAATCGATCGATTTGTTCACGTAACATCATTTGCTCTTCTTTCTTCTTTTCTCGTTTTGAATGGGGATTTGAATTTGAATGCGGGAAACATGATGTGGCGCACAAGCCGCAAATCGCTGGTCCACATTGTAAACATAGGCAGCAACTGAATACTATGAGAAGACCGATGCCTAGGAATGATAGGATCTTCCATCCCCAAGCGGTCAATGTCGTCCAGAACCAACCGGACCAAGTCCAGGTGCCTGGATTCCGATGTATCAAACTCGCAATCTTATGAAGACGTGTTATAGCTTTATATACCGTTGGCACGTTTTCTGGAATGAAAACACAGCAACTCGACCCGATGACCTTACAGGCTCCGCCCCTATCTGCTAGAATGACGTCAATGACGAGACGGTTTTGAAGAACAACAACCCGCATGGCAGACTGTTCCTCTGTTAAGTTACCTAGAGCAGAAGTAGTTTCATTCACTACCGCTTCGAGGGTTCTAGTTAATTTGCGTATCAATTTACTATTAAAGACAGCACCTAAGTAGGGGAAGAAGCCTTTATTGAAGTCTGTGTATTGTTCCCATGCCGTTTCAGTGTAGTCGACAATCGGGAGATCTCTTCGAAGTCTATTGTTTACTAGATTGGTATTTCTGTGATAATCAGGAGGAGCTAGAAAAACAGGTGGTAGAAGGAATGCAATGTAACAGGTACCATCCCAATCTAAAGGCAAGCGTTTGTATGCTGTGTGACCACAAACGAAGTAGGAGTGTCGCGTAGCTCTGAATGTAGATTTGCCCTGATCATTGAATTCGACTATGGTAGTGCATGTACTGTGTCCCAAGTGTATTGAACCATTCTTTCTGATACATAATTCACCCGTGACTGGTAATACTGACATAGCAGGTAATATTGGTGCAGCTTCTGATTCCAGTTAGGATCATGAGGTTAATTGTGTAATTACCTAACCCATATACTTCATTTTCTAGATCAGTTCCTGTTCTAGTGGGAAATCCCTTCTTGTCAGGGTAACAGACTTTAAGTAGAACCGAGTTCAGGTTTCCCCAAACCCAATTCCCGTCAAGAACAGCAATGTCAGAATCCAAAGAATTAATCAGTCTAAACCACGCACCACATGAGCCATTGTGCGTGAACGGGTACGGAAAGAGAGGCAGAACTCCCTTGTATTTCTGGTAAGGAGGGAGTCGGCCACATATCCAACAGTTTGTAGCGTTATTAGTTTGATGGGAGTGATGTAACATGCTAATGAATGTATTGTTGCGCAGCGCAAGTCTGTAAGACAGTTCATGTGGAGGTAATTCGCTAAAAGAATGTTCGGCAGTAACATTGTAAGCAGATTGTGCATGCTTGAAGATAGGATAGTATATAGGCAACAAGATGCTAGCAGCAATAATCAAAAGGCTTAGAAAAAACATAATCAATAATGTCACTATACAGTGACTACGGAGTGATTTACAATATGCACGTTTCTTGAGTTGTCTCTGTCTATCTCTCTCTCTATCTCGGTCTAGGGGATACATGTCAGGAACTAATTTAACCGATTCACCTAGGGGAGGACTTAAACAATTAAACTGTCTGACTTGCTAGACCGTAGCTTGAGTCTGTATTCCTCAGAGGCGGTTTTCTCAATCAGGGGGAGTTTTGAATCAGTCTGTGGAGGAGGGCAGGGCTTAGAGTCCAAGTCCGAAGGGAGTCCGTGGAATTTTTTAACGTGGCTCGAATGTAGCCATCCTTTTCTGCCCTCCACTTTAACAGCGGTCCTCGTCGTCAGAAGGACCAATTTCGGAGTTTGCCAGCGGGGCTCCAGTGGACTTCTCCGGTCGAAGTTGCGAACGAAGACAAAATCGCCAGGGACCACTTCATGGGGCTTCACCTCGGTGTTGTCGGGAAAGGCTGCAGCTACCTGTGAACGACAAGATTGTAGTGCAGACATCAAGGAGGCAAGGTAATCTGTCAGCATAATACAGTCAACATCTGTGATTTTACGAGGTATAGGCGTCCTCCACATATTTGGTGGCCTACCAAAGACCACTTCATACGGGGATAGCCCGGTTCGAGAATGCGCCACCATCCTCATATAAAAAAGGGCAACTGGCAAGGCTACTATCCAGTCAACGCCTTTCTCTCTACATATTTTCGAAAGTCGGATTTTCAGGGTCTGATTATGGCGCTCCACGAGGCCTGCTGCCTCGGGATGCCGAACACAGTGGAACTTCCACTGATAGCCTAACAGAAGTGTAATGTGTTTCACAAGCTCGGATGAGAATGGCTGGCCGTTATCTGAGTATACGATACGGGGCAAACCATACCGTGGGAAGAATTCACGAACCAGCTGCTTGGCAGTGGTCGGGGCAGTGTAATCTGGGACTGGATATGCTTCTGTCCAACGGGAAAGTGCACATACGACTACGAGGACATACTTGAATCCTCGACAACGTTCCATCTGGATATAATATATCTGGAGGACTTCAAAAGGGTGATCGGGAGGCTGAAATCCACTTCGCTCTACTGGAATGCTTTTACCTGGATTGAACTGGCAACAAATCATGCAAGTACGCACTTTTTGTTTCGCTGCTGCTCGTAAGTTTTTGTTATACCATATGTGTTGAATACTGTCTAGCATGGCCTTTTCTCCTAGGTGCGCTGGACTATGTACTGTGTTAATGATTACTTGAACCATAGAGTCGGGGAGAAACCATGTAGATTTTCCCTTCGTCAACCATCCTTGATCTGTTTGGATCCCTCCTAGTTCAGTCCACTTCTTCATTTCGTCTGGTGTGGCATGTGTCTGTATGTCCATTACATCATGTGCGGGATCCCTGACTGTCAGGCAGTGTGTCAAAGTCGGGACTATTGCCTTTGTCACGTCAGTTGCATGAATTCGATTCTGGGCAGTCTGCTTAGCTGTTCGGTCTGCCAGGTCGTTACCCTGGGAGATAGTATCGGTGACTTTTGTATGTGCCTTACACTTCATAATAGAAATCGCGGTAGGTAGATGTATTGCATCTAACAGAGCCTGAATGAGGGGACCATGTTGGATGTTGGCACCGTGAGAAGTTAAGTAACCTCTCTCTCGCCAGAGGACTCCAAAGTCGTGAACGACTCCGAATGCATAACGTGAATCAGTATATATGTTAACTTTCTTGTTTTTGGCTTGAATACAGGCTTGTGTCAGAGCGATGAGCTCTGCTGCTTGAGCTGAAAGGGTGTCGATACAATTGGTTTCTATAACTTCGGTGTCTGTCGTGACTGCATAGGCCGCCACTAATTTACCTGTACCGGTTCTCATGCATGACCCATCCACATAAAGTGTCAGGTCTGGATCTGGTAATGGAACATCTGTCAAGTCTTGTCTGGGTTTCGTCGTAATAGTAATGACTTCAATACAATCATGTTTCAATGGATCTATACCATTTAATGGCAACAGTGTGGCAGGATTTAATGTGTTACAACGCCTGATTTCTATGTGTGGTTGAAACAATGTCAATTCATAACCTGTCAGTCTTGCTATGGTTAAGTGTTGGGTCTGTGTACGATTTAAAAGAACTTCCACGGAATGTGGAACTTGTACTGTCAATTGGTGTCCTAGTACTATGGAATCACTTTGTCTGATTGCTAAAGCTGTCGCAGCGACTGATTTCAAACACGCAGGCAAGGCCTGGGCTACTGGATCTAATGTGCTAGAAAAGTAAGCACACGGTTTGTGTGAACCTGCTTGTTCCTGAGTGAGGACTGACAATGCAGTACCTTCACGTTCTGTGACAAAAAGTGTAAAAGGCTTACTGTAACATGGTGTTGCTAAAACCGGTGCTTGACATAAGGCTTTCTTTAAGTCCTCAAAAGCTAGTGTATGTTCCTGAGTCCAAGGGAGGACAGTCGATGTCGCTGCCTCCTGAGTTGTCCACTGAATGAGTGGTTTTGCTAGGAATGCATATTGGGGAATCCATTGTCTGCAGTATGAGGTGAGGCCTATGAAAGCCCGCACCTCCTTTTGTGTTTTCGGTGGTGACATGTTTACAATCAACTGAATACGGTCAGGAGTGAGCTGTCTCCCCACTTTGGACAGCAAGTGACCCAGGTACACAACTTGCTGAACACAGAATTGCAGCTTCGAAGGGGATACCTTGTGCCCCTTGTCAGCCAGAAAATTTAAGACCGTCAGTGATGCATTTTCACATTCGGGTTCGCTTCGAGCGGTGATCAGCAGATCATCGACATACTGAAGCAAAGCGGTGTTAACAGGCATGTGGATACTGTCAAGTTGTCTTTTCAATGCTTGGCTATAGATGCTGGGGCTTTCTGTGAATCCTTGAGGTGCGCGTGCAAATTTGAAACTTCGTCCATTTAAACTGAATCGGAACAAGTATTGGCTTTCCGGATCGATTGGGACGCTAAAGAAGGCGTTCTTGAGGTCAATTACAGTAAAGAACGTCGCTTCTGAATCAATGGCTGTCAATAATGAAGAGATATCTGGGACCACAGGATACTGTGGTACAATACATTTATTCAATTTGCGCAGATCAATAACTAATCGGTAAACTGGTGATGCATTTGGATCAGTACGTTTAAGAACTGGAATGATAGGAGAATTACATACGTTGGAGTCCGTTTCCACGACCACTCCTTGTGCGATGAGCTCGTCAATGATTCTCAGTAAAGCCACTACGGCATCTGGGGGTAACTTGTATTGTCGAATTCGTGGTAATACCACTCCTACTTTGAGTGTGACCCGATATGGTGTAATGTGCATACAACCTACATCAGTGGGGCCTTGCGCCCACAAGTGTGCAGGGACATTCTGTAACCTGTGATCCATGTCTCTCAATACATAGTGTCCCTTAAAATCTCGCAAGAATAATCGCACTCCTTCCGGAGAACAGCATATTATAGCTCCTAGAGCCTTCAAAGTCTTTATACCTAGCAAGTTTTCCGGGCATGATTTTGTAAGCAATAAATCTGTAGTCCGTGTCAGAGGACCAACTGCAAGAGGAAGGGGTTGTGATACTTCATTAATAATAGGTTTTCCTGAAAATCCAAGGGAAACATTCTGTGAGCCTGAGAGGGGTGCCCCTGGAACCTCATCGTGACTTATTGTGGTCCTGCTTGCCCCTGTATCAATGAGAAACTTTCTGTCTTTCCCTAATACTTGACTGTGTACATAAGGACCTTCTTGATCTACAGGAACCTCAATAAGAGGCAAACCAAACTCCCTCTCTAGGCTGTTTCATGTGTATCGCTGATAATCGGGATAGTCATTTTGTGCATACTGGTACATCTGTTGTGTCGTGTTCTGTGTTGCAGTAATGGGTTGTTGCTGCGGTACTGCTACAGTCTGTGACGGAGCTGGCATAGGCGGAATATGTTGTATATTCTGGGGTGCTTGTTGCTGGGCCTGATCTTGTCTAGGGGGACGCGGTCTCTCCTTGGTCTTACCCGTGGAGATATTGTGTTTCAGGACTGCACAATCGTTTACATAATGACCTGGTTGTTTACAATAGTTACAGACTCCTTTAACAGGAGCCGTCGGATTGCTAGGCTGGGTCGCACCCTTCTTGTGACCATCAGCAGGAACTGACTGGGCAACTAACATTTTCATTTTCGTGTCCTTCATACGTCTTTGTTCATGTTCTTGTTCTTCTCTGATTCTATTCTGATGATACTGTAACATTTGTAACATTTGTGAAGGGGTGTTAGCTTGCCAAGTACTCTCGACTTTCAGTACTCTATTCTTTACCTGTGGTAGGGAATTCTCGACTAATTTCGTTACAAAAAGGTGTGGATATGATTCGCTACCTGGTTTCAGGCCGCTGTTAATACCAAAACATTTTTCAAAACTGGAATAAAAATCACTAGTGTCTTCATCGGGTTTCTGTTTACAGGCTGAGATTGCACCCCAGTCTTCCTTTTTTGTACTTAATAAACGTGGCAACACTTGCACTAACAATCCCGGTAACGCTTTAACTTTGTCCCCAAGCCCTAGGCCTGGAACCCGAGTATTCTCTTCGTTCTCCAATGCTGTCCACTCAATCTTTGCATTTCCCACTTCCCACTCTTTTTCTTTAAGTTTCTCGTAAATGCCAGCAGGCAGTAGTACTTTCAGTATTTTCATAAGGTCAGGATAAGTGTAATCACCCATGAGTAACATGTCTTTTATTTCACGGTGAAAACCTGCGGGATCTTTGTCATGGCTGGGTACTAATTTTTTCATTTCCAGTAATTCTATTTTTGTGATGGGTGTGTACACAAACACACGTCTAAGTGTATTATCAGGATTCTGAACTGGGTGCACTTCCCGTAACGGATTCTGTCTGTCCATGTAATACATTTTTCTTTCCATGGAATGTGCTGAATCAGACTGTGGACACAGGAAGGCACTATATCTATGCCGATGTTCTAAAATCACTTTAATTAGATCGGTACCTAGACCTCTCCATTTATTCATGAGCAGTTCTGCTAATATATCCGGCAGGGGTCCTGGATCAGAGTGTTGACTTCTATACAATAAGAGCAGATGTTGTATCATGTACGTACCAGCTAAACGCTGTTCACTTGGTGTCATGTTCAAAAATGTGTGTGCTAACGCATCATCACTATATTTTCCCACATCGTCAGCCCATTGTACTGCTGACCTAGCTAATTCTTGTTCATCCATTGAATCGAGTACATGGTACCCCATTCGTTCTCGAAGTCGGTTATCAGTGGCTTGGAATAAGTGTTCAGGAGTTCTCGGCTCCAGATGCACTGTCTCCGAAGGGATTCAATGGGTGCAAGGTGGAAAGGTTAGTTGTAGGAAGAGGTGGAAGGACTGCTGGAAGACCAGTAGGGACAGCCGGGACGGGAAGAAGAGGAGGAGGAAGAGGAGGAGGAGTAGCTTGTCGCGGAGGTGGGGGCGGATTGTCTCGGGGTACAGCGCCGCCAGGAGGAGGTGTGCGTGGCGGTGCAGTATTAACATATTCGGGGGCTACATCATCCAGATAGGAAGAAAGGAAAACGTCCTTTGCGGTTTTCTGATGTATTTTAGTCGGGAGCATTGGAGATGGTAGATCTTTTGGCACTTCCGGGGTTGCCTTAGGTAAACCTTCGGTTAAAAGAGGGTACATACCATTCATAAGTGTGTTTCGTTGTCTATCTACTTGTTCTATTTTCACTCGGATACCTTCCTCAACTAATACGTTTTCTTGGGCCTTGTCTGAATCCTCTTTCCTTTTCTCTTCCTTTCTGTGTGCTTTTTCTGTGCGTCTATTTGATTCTTTACGCCATAATTCAATGGCATCTTTCTGTGACTGTCTGGCTTTCTTTTTCCATAATGCTTCTTCTACTCTCATGATGCAATCTGCATCCCATGTCCCAGCAGCGGGCCATCTCCGATTCTCCGCTAAATCCTTAGTGTAGTCTACCCATAACTCGAAATATAGAACGGCGTCTAGGCCATGTTTGTGGTACATAAAGTACCCTGGAGTGTCCCTAGGTGGAATGGGAACGGCTTCCTCGAGTATCCCTTTTCTAGTGTTTATTTGTCTTAATTTAGAGAATAACGGCATCTTAAAACCAAGCTACTTGATCCTTATTCAGATATGAACACACTGATCACAATAATGAAGATCGAACAATCACTCATACCACGACATTTTAAGACACATTAAAACATTTTAAGACGGACAACAATGATTAGAATAAAACTAGCTGACTGCATGATACTGGATGTACTGCTAAACAGTACAGATACACTGCTAAACAGTGCAGACCAGGCCTGTGTACCCAGACCCGTCTTGACCGGCACAAACTAATGCGCACGTCTAGATGCGACCCCAGCAACGGTACTCACCGGGATGCACGGAAACAGAAGGCCTCGGAAACTCTGGACCGGACTGGATTCGGGCTGGATTCGGACTCGACGCGGATACTTCGGAACTTCGGAACCTGGTGGGCCTCCGTATACCTCGGATCTTGCTCTCTCAGCTAGGCTCTGGTCGGGATCCTCCGCACTCCTCACCGCCTCGTCTGGGTGTTGATTGCAGCCTCAGTCACCTCCGTTGGCCTGAGGGAGATGCAGGAAATCCTGCGGGTAGTGGCGTAGTGGTCCGTCCGGCTGTGGCAGGGGGCCAGGCCTGCAACGCACCTCCGGCGCGTGAGATGGGGGAGGGGTCCCTATTCGGGCGCCAATTATGTGGTACAATTAAATTACCTATACTTAATTTATGCGGTAAAGTTCAATAAGAATAGCTCATGAGAAATAAGAGGCAAAATCCGTGATATATGAGGTTTTAGAAAGGGGTTTTATTCCTTAAAAAGGAATTGGGTAATTGGCTCGAGCCAAGGTGGCATACCATTCCGTCACCACGTAGGTTCGGGAAGGGACTGACAGACAACATTTTATTAACAGACATTCATATATATAGTCAATGCATTACAGTAATGTCATATTGCAGTAGGCGTAACAGCTGAGAGAAGAGATAAGAATGCATATACGTAATGATAAAAGGCGGTACAATAGGCGTGCATAGAGGCGTGAACTAGAGACGTCATTAACATGAGGTCACAAGGGGGTGGATCCATAAGTGAATCCTACAGTTTCAGCAGAAATACATGGCAGAGATGCTGGGCGCAGCAGCGTGACGTGTGATTTACGTATAACTGTTGGGTGAAGGGGGACTTGACATTAAGCCCTACATGTGGAGACAGAAGTCTGGAGTGTCAGATCAACCTAATCCTGAATCGTAACTAATATCTTATGTTTAGGGAACAGTATTATCTGGAAGGAAAGGTCTCTTGGACAGAAGCTATTCTATAATGCCTGTGAGTGCGTGTATAAGCGTCTACGTGTCTGTATGAGATGCGAGGGGGCAGGGGCCTACCATGGAAACAGGAGCTATGAATTACTTGCACGGAGACAGTGAGGCCGGGCCCTTTGCTCTGCAGCTGGAAGGATGTTTACTTGAACTACGAGGCAGGAATGTATTTTCGAGGAGCGGAGCAGATAATTCGAAGGTTGAATACAGTCTTGGCAGGCAACAGGCTGAGCCAAGCGCCGTTAGCCGCGCAGGGAGTAAGGCAGAGGTCATGGTACAGAGGCAGACCCAGGCTGAGGCCTTACAGAGCCAACAGGAAAGAAAAAGCTTGATGGCAGAATTCAGGGCCTACTTCGCCAGAGCTGGAAAACGTGTAAAGTACACCACAAAAAGACGTTGGCATGGCATACTTAGAAACGGACTATTCGACCCATTCAGGGTGGGTCTGGAAGAGGACATGTTAACGTTGGACGCAAATGTGTTTGCGTCTTCATAACTGGCTCAGGAGGGAAGGTACATGCACTTTAAGTTCGTACATGGAGACGGTGGGGTACACGTTAGGGAACATTTCTTGACCATAAAAATTATATTTCCTCAGCTGTACCGGCTCATTTTCAGCGTGTGTGGGTACATGTTCTGTGGAAGCGAGCTGAAGTTTTGGCCCTTAAACCGACTATACCTGATCGTCGTAAAAATCCTGCAGGGTACTATAAGGAATTATCACAGACAGCAGACTCATGTACTATGAATCTAGCCTATATAGATATGTTGTTTGGGAATGTGGTTCCGCAGCCCCTATGGGGAATGATTCGTCATGTGGATCATGCGCAAGAGTTAGGTGATACATGGAATAATATTACTGCCGCAGATGGTCGACAAGGTGGTGGAGCTAAACCTGAGCCTTTAGTTGCAGAACTTCCTGGTAGGATCATTACTTATATGAAGACTTTAATGCCTGCTATGCGAGTAAACTGGGATAAATTGTCTGCATGTAAGCAGAAGAAAGATAAAAGTGTGTCTGATTTCTTCACTAGGTTCGAAGAGACGTTTATCGACCACAGTGGTCAAGACATGAGTACGGAAGCTGGTCAACGGTTGTTCGTAGATAAGTTTGTGCATAACCTGCTTCCCGAGTTGTGTACTAAGTTGAAGGATTCAGAGAGTTCTTGGGCTGCTTCTTCATTGGCGCAGATATTAGCTACTGCACAATATTATGAGAATAGGGATAAGGATGAGAAAGATAAAGCAGACAAAAAGACTAAAGAGTTGAAGACGAAGGTTCTTTTGCAGCAAGCGTATCCGCCTCGTAATAATCAGCGCGACTATCAGCAACCTCAGCAGTTTCAGAGAAATTGTCAGAGGTTTGAGGCTTCTCAGCAGCGTTTTCCTGTAGGCCCTAATCAGTGTGCGTATTGTAAAGAAGAGGGTCATTTCAAGAATAGTTGTCCGGTTCTGTTGCAGCGCACGAATGGTGTTTCTGGTGTGAGAGGTCGAGGTGTTCAGCAAGCTCCTAGAGGTAGGGGACGTGGTGTGTTTCCCCAGAATGCACGTTCTTTTCCTCCACAGAATTCGATGAGTAGTTTTGATCAACAGAATGGTGCGTCTGGTAGGACGACTCAGTACTATGCTGACGACTACTATGTCAAAGGTGAGAATATGGAGGGTAATGATTGCTAGGACAGCCATAGACTAAGAGAGGGAGTTGTTTCAGTTCCAGTAGATCAGAGTGTACCTTATGTTGAAGTGATTACATCAGGTGTGTCAGAGCCTTTTCTGTTGGATACTGGTGCAGCGAAGAGTTCTATTATGCACTCTAAACTCCCTGGCGCACCTTTGTCTGGCTTGACGTATGTTTCGGTAGGTTTTTCTGGCGCCCCAGTTCGTAATCCGTTTTCTAGTCCTTTGTCTCTTTCTGTTGGACCATGTGAATTTGAAGCACCCCTCATTCTCATGACAGGTTGTGGTGAGAATTTGTTGGGACTAGATTTGTTGAAAAGATTGTATGCGACGCTACATTGTTCTCCTTCAGGAGTACAGCTTACATTGGGTAAGAGTGATCTCTCTGATGTATTTGTCTAAAGATCGACTTCCAGTGGAATTGTTCTCTTCCAGATACTCTTTGGGCTACTGGTCCTAATGATCTGGGCCTTTTTGAGATTCCACCATATGTTGTGACGCTGAAAGCGAATGCTAGATTGCCACGTATTCCCCCAATATCGGACCTCTAGTGATGGTGAAAGAGCGCTTCTAGCGATCATCTATGATCTGATTGAGAAAGGTGTGATTGGAGAAACGAGAGGTAATGTGTGCAATAGTCCGGTTTTGCCTGTTCTGAAACGTACTGATTCTTCGCAACCGCCTGTATATAGGTTTGTGATCGATCTCCGCGAAGTGAACCAGTTTGTAGTTCCGCAATTTCCAGTTGTTCCAGATATTACTGCTTTACTGACTATGATTCCTGCTTCTGCTACCTGGTTTTCGGTGATTGATTTGAAGAATGCTTTTTTCAGCATCCCAATTGCCGAGTAGAGATATTTTTGGCTTCTCTTTAGGAGGCCGAAGTTTCAGGTTCAAACGCGCTCCTCAAGGCTATTGTGAGGGTCCATCCATCTATAGTCAGGCTTTGAAAACAGAACTTGATACGATTGTTTTACCTGATGGTGCTGCTCTTATTCATTATGTCGACGATTTGTTGCTGCTGATAATGAGGAGATTTGTAAAGAAGCTACTTTGTCGTTGTTGCGACAGACATTTGTCTGACTTCCATCATAAAGTGTCTCTTTCGAAGTTGCAGTATTGTCGACAAGAAGTGACCTACTTAGGTCATCTCTTATCGAAGGAGGAAGAAGATTGACCCCAGAGCGAATTCAAGCGATTGCGAAAATGAGTGTGCCAACTACACAGAGAGAAGTGCGTGCTTTCTTGGGTATTACTTCATATTGTAGAGAGTGGATTCCAAATTTTTCGCTTCTTGCGAAAATCTTTGTTAGCTCTTACTGTTAAGGATACTCCGAATCCTATTCCTTGGACTGACGAATGCCAGAAGAGTTTTTCTGAATTGCGTGATGCGTTGTGTTCGGCTCCTGTGTTGGGTACTCCCGACTACAGTAAGCCTTTTAAACTCTATGTTCACGAGGGAGAGGGATGTGCATTGTCAGTCCTGACACAGCAGTTTGGCGATAAACAACGTCCATGTGCGTATTTCTCGTCGACTTTGGATCCGGTAGCTAGAGCATTGCCGAGTTGTTTGAGAGCTACAGCAGCAGCAGCTGTCTCTATTCGCCAGTCTGCTGGTTTGGTGATGGATAATACGTTGATTGTGATGGTTCCACATGCAGTGGATACCTTGTTAAACAGGACAAAGACACAGCACTTAACTAGTGCTCGATTGTCAGGTTACGAGTTGACACTTTTAGCGAATCTTGTGCACATACAGAGATGTAATACATTGAATCCAGCTACGTTGTTGCCGATTTCAGTAGAGACAGATGTTTCTGAACAGCAAGATTGCTTTCTTAGGACCGAGGAGGAAACGAAAGGTAGAATAGACCTTAGGGATACTCCTCTTGCAAAGTGTGATGGCACCTTATGGGTTGACGGTTCATGCTTCAAGCTTCCGAATGGTGATACGACTGCGGCATATGCTGTTACGACTTTGCATACGATTGTTGAAGCTGCACGTATACCACATAATTCAGCTCAAGCATCAGAGTAGATTGCATTGACAAGAGTGTGTGAGTTGTCGAAAGGGAAACGAGTGACTGTATATACTGATAGCCAGTATGCAATTGGTGTGGCTCATAGTTTTGGTCGCTTGTGGAAGGAAAGTGGGTTCCTCACGTCTCATGAAACGAAGATCCAGCATGGTCAGTTGGTGAATGAACTTCTTGAGTCGCTTACGTTACCGTTGCAAGTTGCGATCGTGAAATGCAGTGCACATAAGGTTACCGATGACGTTGGTCGTGGTAATGCGTTTGCGGATGAAGTTGCGAAAGAAACTGCGAAAGATGTGATGAGTCGAATGTATGTTGCGGGTCGGGCAAGATGGGTTCTGGATAGAAGTATGTGTGAAGATACGATCGAGAGCGTGAAGTCAATTCAGGCTGAAGCTACAGAGAAAGAATTGAATGAATGGAGAGAGAGTACGGGAAAATTGGATTCGAATGATTGTTGGATTGAATTGTCTGAGCATCAGCGATGGATGTTACCTGATGCGTATGTGCTTGCAGTGGTTACAATGGTACATGGAATGGCTCACATTAGAGCGAAAGGGATTTGTAAGTTGTTGGCTCCAGTATGGCAAAATGCTGGAATTCCTACGTGTGCAGAGAATCTGGTCAAGAATTGTATGGTTTGTCTGATGTACAATCCTGGTAAGGGAACTCCAACTCCAGCTGGTCATTTTGCGCCTCCGACGGATCCGTTCAAGGTTTTGCAGTTAGATTTTATTCATATGGAGAGATGCAACAACCTGAAGTACGTCCTCGTGGTTGTTTGTGGCTTTTCAAGATGGGTAGAAGCATACCCCATGAAAGATAATACTGCCTTGTCTGCAGCTAAATCCCTTGTTAAGGAATTCTTCCCTAGGTATGGTTTGCCGAGAATGGTCTGGAGTGACAATGGGAGTGAATTTGTGGGTCAAGTGATGGAGAGTGTGTGAAGGTTTAGGCATCAGGCAGAAGTTTCACGCTGCAAATCACCCCCAATCTGCAGGTCTGGTAGAATGCTATAATGGCACCCTAAAGCTGAAATTAGCCAAGATTTAGGCGAGCTCTGGTCTCTAATGGCCCGATGCTTTGCCATTGGCACTTTTGTCAACTAGGATGACTGTACATTCTCGAGTGGGACTTAGTCCGTATGAAATTCTTTGGTCGCCCGGCAAATATATGGGGAGTGCCGAGGCCGACAAAGTTTAGCAAAATTGAACACCCTGTACTGATCGATTATCTGTATGATTTGACGGCTAAATTGCGTGTCTTACACCAACAGGTTCATGAAACATTACCACAAGCATCTGAAGATCCAGGACACGCCATCAATCCTGGTTCGTGGGACCTGGTCAGAAACTTTCAGCGGACAAAGAACGATCAGCCCCGCTGGACCGGACCCCACCTGGTATTGCTGTCGACACGAACTGCAGTGCGAGTGCACGGGAAAAAGAACTGGATCCACGGCGTACATTGTAAGAGAGCTCCTTTGTCTCTGCCGTACGACCGGTGGGTCCAGAAAGGTATTCCTGATTCAGAAACTGAAACCGTGCCTTGTTTTTTGCCGTTTAGCGATGCACGTTTAATTGGGACAAGTTCTGAGCGTGAAATCGACGACCTTTTGCAAGAAGCTGTGCCTCCATCAGTTCGACTGGACACCACTGAACCTGAACTATTGTTTCGTGATCAGACATTGCCTGGTAAAGGCCGCTATAATTTACGACAGAGAGTCGTTTGACAAATTAAAATAAATTATTTTCTTCGCTATTTTTGAAGTTAAGCTCTCCTGTCTGAGAAACCGTTTTGACCGATTTTTAGTTTTTCGAACCGCCATCCGGGATCAGCTGTAGGGTCGCGGTATAAAGACTCAGTGTACTGCCGTGTAGACACAAGGTCGACGGTTCTGGTTTGTTCTAGGGCGTTCCCTGGAACATTCAGAGGTGCATTTGAGCGAATCGAACCAACTGCCGCGAACAGCACGGTTAGAGGATGGAGTTTTTTGAGATGGAGAGAACTGTTGAAGAAATTAACTTTAAGAGAAAAATGTGCAAAATAATGAGTAGAAAATGTTTCTTGATAACATGTCTTTTGATGCTACTTAGCCTGATGATGTTTTTGTTGAGATATATTATATTCTCTTTTCAAGGGACGTTTGCACCCACTACACAACCCATACCATCTTCTACTGTTTCTTGGCATTCTTTTCACTCTTTTCCTGAACATGAGTCCATTAGAAGATTGGAATTCGTTAATAACTCTTTTGTTCAACTTTTGCACCAACACCAGCTAGTAGTGAACACCACTAATTGTTGTGTGTGTGGCCTTATGCCTCATACTACTGATAAAGGTATTCCTTACCTGGTCCTGCCATTCAGCTATAATGGTTCTGTGTGGGCATACAGAACGATGTTCATCTATGCTCGTGAAGTTTACCCCCTACGTTCTGTGAAAGACAATCCAAAGAATAGTGCTCTGGTTAAGGGTATAGTAGACATGATTAGAGGAATCAGTTCCTATGAGACTATCCCGAAAGATGAGACACTAGCGTATATTGGATGGAACGTGACTGGATATGGTGTTAGTCTGAGTGAAAACCAGCGAGCGAAAAGATCTTCTCCGATTTGGATCGTACCCCATCTTGGTCACTTTTGTCTGCAAGGTAATGGCAAGAATCCGAGAGCTCAGTTAGGGAAGAGTGTTTGCACTGAGATGTATGTTTTTGCGTCCCATACTTCCCCATCGTTTTTAGCAGCTAAGGGTACCTATTTTGTCTGTTACGATAGAGCATACACATGGTTGCCCCCTGACTTTTTGGGCACATGTTGTCTCGTTCCTGTTGCCTCCTACGTATACAGCTGCGGCAGATTACCATAGGACGAGAGTTGTTAGAGGTGTCTTCAGTAAGGAAGATACTGCAGGACAAGAATTGAGAGATTTCTTGAAGGGTTTTCTGCCGTTTTGGGGACCTATAGTTAACAGCAGGAACGTACGACAATTGACGAGAGTGGTTGAGTCCACCATAGTTGAGACTGCCGGTGCCCTTAGTAACCTGACTGCTGAGCTCCAGTCGGATCGTCTTATGACTCTCCAGAACAGAGTTGCGTTAGATGTCATACTTGCAGATAGAGGAGGGGTATGCAAACTGATTCAATCAAGCTGCAGCATTTTCATTCCAGACAACGCTCCGACAGTGTACCAAGCCTTTTCCAAGCTACATAAGATCTCGGAGTCTATACATATGGACGAAGGAGATTGGTCGTTAATGGGATGGTTTTGGGGATTGTTATCCACTTGGGGATGGAAGATTCTGATGATCATTGGGATGGTTTTAGCTATTCTTTTCCTGTTCTGTCGTAGCGTACAATGTGCTCCTGCTATGTGTGGCCTTTGTGCTACTTTGTGTGCGAGGAGACGTGTCCAGAGAGAGCTCCTAAGTACTAGGATGATGCTACAGCAACATCTCGATGATCTGATGAATATAGACCTGGATTCATACTGACGTGAGTTTAGGTTATTGCCTATGTAAGGGCAAAAGGAGAGTCTAAGGTTCCGTGATTCTGAACCCGTTTTATAAAGGTTGTCGTATCGTGACGGTTTTGGTAATAGCGTACCGCATATGACGAGTGCGGCAAGTGTTTTCGTCATGTTCGATTGGGGGATTCACTATGTAGTCATAGATTTCGTTCTGAACCTACGGGTTCCATTTTGTGTACGGCAGCCATTTTGTGGTTGCCCTCACATAGGCCGAAGACTACAGCCGAGCGAGTCTTTGGGACACGTACACCTTTAGCTGACTTTTAGGTGACCTGAGCGAACTGACTCAGTTGCCCGAAGCTAACCTTGTTGAGCCAGTTCCTTGTTCGGCAGCTGGTCAAGATAGAGATCAAAGAGCAGGACACTGCTGAGTTTATGGTACATGCACACACCCTTCTATCTTGCTTCTCATCTGTTTCTGTTCCTTCTTTTATGGCCTAATTATGATTTGGGTTTGTGGTCTTTTATTATGGGTTCGTCCGGCTTGTCCGAGCAAGAATGTTGGGTTTTCTTGTGTAATTGATGGTGGGCTGGACAACTGAAAAGTGGGCTTGTCGTTATGCGATACCTTTTGCAATGTCACCTGTGATTGGATAGTTTGTAAATAATTGTTGTTTGTCAGGAATGTGATTTATGGCATAAAAGACGATGTCTCGCAATACGAAAATTGGGCAGTCTCTAGCGAACTACCCGTGTCGTGCTTCGTAGACTTCTGTTCCTGGTTGCAGCCAATAAATTTGATCTTTGACGTCACCGAGAAGTTTCCAGTGTCTCTGTATTCTAAGACCGGTGAACCCGAAGACATTGGGCGTTCCCCTGGCGCCGCTGGGTTCTAAAATCCGGTTCTTCAAAACAGCCGACTCCTGTTACGGGATTTATTTCAAGGCTTCAAAACTAATAAAGTTCAACGGTTCATATAGCCAAATCCGGATGTCATTTATGATGGTAGGGGATAACCTCCCATACAATGTACAGTTGTATCCAGTACAACTTTTGGTTAGTGTAAGTAAATTGTCGCAGGTATTTGCGAAAGGATCCAAAAGTATTTTGTAATTGTCTGCCACAATTGTGTGTGCGGCTCCCCCACACAATATGTTACAACACCTAATAATATGAAACAATTTAGACAATAGACAAGCGGTTGGCCCCGTCTGTTGTCAAGTGTGGTAAGAGACCACTAATCCCAGGTCCAAAACGTAGATCATGTAACTAGATGTAAAAGTTCCTAAAGCAGGCTTCCGAATGTGTCAGAATTAAAGAATAGAGTCGATGACAAGCTCCTTTTCTGGCCGTGTCTTCCTCTTGTCTTCGGAGATGAAGTGAAATGTACAGAAGAATACAACATTGCTGAATCTGTTAATAAATTGTACCTCTATTTAAACTGTGGACTGAGCCACACAAGTTAGCAAAAAGCTGTAAGAACATGGTGAAACGAGCATACTGGACGCAGCCCCTAAATGCACTTCATCACGCCCCTAATGGGGACGGACTAACAATACAATTTTTAGGTCTCGCAGAGAGACCTATTGCAACCAAACCACAAAGCTGACTTTTTACGATCCGGATTTGTTGAAGTGCACGTGCTCGTGAACGCGCTTCTACCCCCCTGCCTTGCTCTTCAAAGGCTCCCCTTACCATTTGCTTGCTCCTGCCTCCCCGCCCACTGCTTCACACGTCACGGCCGCCAGGCCGTGACTCGCATTTCTGCCCAGCCATCTGTTCCACAGCCTTCCTCGGATTTCTCCTCCCCCTCCCCAGCCAGCTTCCCCCAGGCTGTGTTCCCTCCCACCTTTCCTCCTCTGTCCCTCTCTCTCCGTACATCCAGCGCAGAATCCACGACTGTCACGACAGTGCCTGCTACATTAGGCACTGGTAGTGTTTCTTACCCATCTGTTTTATCAAGCCACAACAGCAAATAACTTTTTTCACTGAAGTGCTTAGGTGCCGTTAATGCTAATTTCTTGAAAATATATACCTTTACCCAGATCAAAATTACTTTTTCGGGTGATGCGTGTGTATTAGTTTGCGATGCCGGTATTTATTTCAATTTATAAGTATTGCTTTCTTTTTTACTGATTCAGCCTTGTTCACACTAGGACTACTATTTCGAAGTTTTCTCCTCCCATCCCAGCCAATTCAATTAGAGCAGCAGTTCATTATATTCAGGGAGGGGGAGAGGAAGTTTAGCAGCCGTCTACTGCGGAAGCCATGCACAATCTTCTATAAGCCAGCAACTTTCCCAGCAGTCTTCCACAGCCAAAAGAAGTATTGTTTTTGCCATAAGGTGGCTTTGTCAGCCAGCAGCCTTCCACACTCGTTAGGTTATTATTTTGCTGACAAACATTTGCCTCTTCCTTAAAATATCTGTGCCCGCCATCCCTCCCCCCTGGTAGGGACACATACTAAAAACTACAAAGTTTGTGCTAAAAGGTTTATTATCCCTATTGCAGATGTATTTTGTACTTCTTGGGCCACCCACAGCTAGCGCGGACCTGCATTTGGACACATCTCTCTGATGTAGACTCACTGAGTCAACATCAGTAGTAAACACAGGGCACTTCTCCCAATGATGTTTCAAACCGTTACAGGGCCAACTCTGTCTTTCATCCTTATGTGGTGGTACTACATTCTCCATGAGCGCGCGCTTGGCCCGTTCCCTCCCACTCGCTGGCATCCCGCCCATACCCCCCCCCCCCCCCCACCCCACCACCCCCCAGGCTCACACTTCTCCAGCTGCCGAAAACTTCACTTGAAAGGGATCCGCTCTCTCGTCCCCTGCTTCACACTTCACTGCTCTTTGTATATACTTGTCTGCTAATCGACAACATTTGCACTCTGACGCTGGAATAGCAACTGCTGCGCCATTAACATCTACGTTCACCTACATTTTGTTCGTGTTTTTTAACTGAACAATATCTAAATCCCTATTGCAGCCCCAGAGATTTGCACCGCTAGAACTAAGTATTTAACAGCCCCCTCTTCCATATCTCCCATTCTGTAAAATAGGGGTACATAATCCACTCTGGTGACTGCTGTGCAGTTCATAGTTGCCAAGTGGCCCCATGTCGAATGTGGCCACATTGTATGGGTGTCTGATTTCTTTAGCCAACAGCTTCAATGACACACACTTGTCTGTTGATCCCGTGTGGACACCTCAGGATGCCCCGGGCGCTTGTGAATCACTGCGCCGTCTGACCACAGAGCTCCGCTGCTCTCTTGCTAACCGGGCACCAGTCATACCTGTGTGATGTCAGAGGCTTGCCTCAGTACTTCTGTCTGGCGGAGCTCAGTGACTGCTGCTTGTACCATTACATTGTTTGCTCTTCGTAAGTGCTTGAAAGAGGAGATTATATCGCTGCGTGTGCAGGTGTGACACGTCATGTCATGTCATACACGTACCAGGACAGTTACAGGTGTGAAACCATTGCTCCTCGTTACTCACATCCTCATTTACGCCTCGTAAATTGCAGCCACGATCATCTGTCGGTGGTAGACAGCGCCAACCTTGTTCTTTCCACTCTCCTCGCTCTCTGCTTCTTGTTCCTCTTGCTCTCTTTTCTCTCACTCATTTTCACACTTGACAGGACCAACAGTGGGCGCTTCTCACATACAGGTAGAACAGAGGGCGCATCTCACACAGACCGGAACAGGGGGTGCATCTCACACAGACAGGAACAGAGGTATCTTCTCACACAGACCGGAGCAACAGGGGGCGCATCTCACAGACAGGAACAACAGAGGGCGCATCTCACAGAGAGGAACAGAGGGCGCTTCTCACACAGACAGGCAATAGGCGCATTGTTTTAGCTTTGCCCCCTCTATCAAAAGCCTGGGTTATCTGTTCACGTCCTTTCGTTTAATTTCTCTCTGTGGCGCCCATTCACCCCCTCTGAGTTTTTCCAGGCGCGTGATCCTTCACTAGGCACTGACATGCAGAGCTGCATTTTACATGGCAGTATTTAGGAATATTCGGGGTTCCCAAATGTGTGCGTTTGGGTTCTTTATTTGCTACATATGATGTCCCTGAAAAAAAATGTTGCCATTGTTTTAGCTTTGCCCCCTCATTTTCTATCTTTTTCTCTCTCTCTCCTCTCTAATTCTCTCTCTCCTTCATTCTCTCTTTCCCCCTATATTCTCTCTCCTCCCCTTTCTCTCTTTCTATTTCTATCCCCTTCATTGACTCTCTCTCTCCTTTAATCTCTCTCCTCTCGCTCCTCTGTCACACACTCACACTTGAGCTCCATCTGCCATTTCTTCTTCCATTCTTTCTCTCTCGTTTTTGCTCCTCCACTTCCCTCATCTTTGGCCTGCAGTTTTAAAACATCTACACAGCAGACAAGGAGACTCTCCAGCGGTCTTATTACAGTGCTGTGTAGTTCTAACATATAACTTAGTTTGTATCTTTTGTTCACATCAATAATCTATTTATGAAAGTTTTTTATACCGATCTATTGTCACAAATTCTTTGTTAGATGGATAATTTTTCAGACAGCAGCATTAATTATATCATCGTGCACTGCTGTATTCTGAAATAAGGTGTGACGGGACACATTATGCTTAGTTTCATTTGCAACATGCACTGGCAAGCCATGGGCATGCCGCAGCTCCCGATTTATGTAACTGCTGCTTTCAAGCTTGTGAACAGAATCTGCTTGGTTGCAAGTTAAATGATAATTCAACCCCCCCCCCACACACAACCCCCCACACACACAACCCCCCACACACACAACCCCCCACACACACAACCCCCCACACACACAACCCCCCACACACACAACCCCCCCCACACACAACCCCCCCACACACACAACCCCCCCCACACAACCCCCCCCCACACACAACCCCCCCACACACACAACCCCCCCCACACAACCCCCCCCCACACACAACCCCCCCACACAAACACAACCCCCCCACACAAACACAACCCCCCCACACAAACACAACCCCCCACACAAACACAACCCCCCACACAAACACAACCCCCCACACAAACACAACCCCCCACACAAACACAACCCCCCACACAAACACAACCCCCCACACAACCCCCTACACACACAACCCCCTACACACACAACCCCCTGCACACACAACCCCCTGCACACACAACCCCCTGCACACACAACCCCCTGCACACACAACCCCTGTACACACACAACCCCTGTACACACACAACCCCTGTACACACACAACCCCTGTACACACACAACCCCTGTACACACACAACCCCTGTACACACACAACCCCTGTACACACACAACCCCTGTACACACACAACCCCCCCACACACACAACCCCCCCACACACACAACCCCCCCACACACACAACCCCCCCCACACACTCAACCCCCCCACACACTCAACCCCCCCACACACTCAACCCCCCCACACACTCAACCCCCCCACACACACAACCCCTCCCACACACACAACCCCTCCCACACACACAACCCCCCACACAAACACACCCCACACACACAGCCCCCCCCACTCACTTCCACACACACCCCCCCAACCCCCCCACACACAACCCCCACACACACCCCCACACTCTATCTCTGTCGCCCTCACTCTGTCTATCTATCGCGCTCAATCTATCGTCCTCACTCTATCTATCTATCGTCCTCACTCTATCTATCTATCGCCCTCACTCTATCTATCTATCGCCCTCACTCTATCTATCTATCGCCCTCACTATCTATCTATCTATCGCCCTCACTATCTATCTATCGCCCTCACTCTATCTATATGTCTATCGCCCTCACTCCGCATCACCACAGCATCACTCAGGGGCACCACAACATCACTATGCGCTACTACAACATCACTGAACGCCAAAGCATCACTCGTCGCCACCACAACATCACTTAGCGCCACCACAGCATCAATCTGTGCAACCATTCAACAACAACAGGTTCAAATATGTTCTCAATGTTTCAAGCTTTATTACAAATGTCACAAAAAGATGTTAATATTGCACTTCTGTTCTTGGATTTTCATCACAATAAAATACACTGAACATAATCTTCACAAAAGTTATTTACAAAAGTTTAAGCTATTGCTATTATAAATTAAAATCACTTTTATTTAAGTATTAATTATTTAAAAAAATTAAAAGCCATTTTTATTTGTAATATCAATACATCTAAGTCACGTAAATACAAAACATGTTGCATTACTAATTTTATAGGTGTCACATTTGCAAAAGTTAAAAGTATTGGCATTGTAAATGACAAAGCTATTAATTTTGCTACTTTCAAAACCAACACATAAATAAAAAAATTGTCATTTACAATACCAATAGCTCAAACTTTCCTAATGCAAGACCTATTGCATTGCAAATGCTTGTTTAATGTTAAACCTAACCCATCTTTTGAAGAATTCCTTGACAATATCCACCCGCATCTGGCGAAAATATTAAACTTGAAATGAAGGTAGTACATATTCCAAATCAAAAGCTATACCGCAACTAGGGAACTCAGGGAGAAAGAACTTACTGAAAACACTGCTCATATCCTCTTCTGCCCAGCATACGTTATGGCAAGGAAGAAATGGATCCATCCCTTATGCAATAGGCTGGGATTTTGGAAGCACCAAGAGGCATT
This sequence comes from Lissotriton vulgaris, assembly GCF_964263255.1. Classification (NCBI taxonomy): domain Eukaryota; kingdom Metazoa; phylum Chordata; class Amphibia; order Caudata; family Salamandridae; genus Lissotriton; species Lissotriton vulgaris. The sequence goes on from NC_141699.1 coordinate 826,179,128, forward strand.
AACTGTATATATGGTTCAACTGATCTTAGATACTATTGATTTAAAATTGTCCACTTTTACTGACTGGAAAATATGTTGTTCAAAGGACCTATTGATAAATTCAAGGATTGGCATTTCCTTCGCTTGTTCGGCACTTAGGGCTGAAACCTAAACAGTATTTCCACGCATGTTTATAATATAGTTGATTGTGGGCTATTTGAAAATATTGTTTTATTGTGAAACTTTTATGGCCTACGGCCGAAATAAAGTATTTAAATGAAAAAATGAACTCCATCCTAACCGTGGATTTTATACTATTGTGTGACACGGAGTACTTTGGTTTTCTTTTTTATGAACATTGTTCACAGTTGGGGTCCATTGACCCAATTTGTAAACAACACCTGGGGTAGTAGGGTGTTGATAACTACATAGCACCATCTTCTTAGTTTTTACTACTGTTACCTATACTGGACCCACAGAAAATAATTGCTTGTAATGAGGTGCGTAAACTAAACCACTACTATCTGTCTCCATTGTTTAATAATGTTTGTATTTTTTTGTTCCAGAGCTGTGTCTATGCAGTGAACAGTCTGTATTTGCAGATAATGTCATTGAGTGACATTGGGTTTGATATGCAAGCATGATATCTGTAAACCATATTCTCTTTGAAGTGTGAATAATCAACAGTAGTGATTTAAGAACCTGCACCTTAAATCCATGTTATCTTTGTGGTGTGTTTAAGCACCATCTTCCTTCAAACACACATGCAGGAGTTCCATCTCTGTCTTGGTGATGGCCCCCAAAGCTTTCCCAAAAAAAACAGCATTGCCAGAGGATCTGTACATAAACGTTTGATTATTTGGCTCTCTCCGAGCACCTGTTTGAATCTGCCTCCGTGGCAGTCCCTTTTCTACTTTGAGTGACTGGACATTTTGAGTATTTTACTTGAGTTCCAGATGTGTTTTTTCCATTCCCATTATAAATTAATAAAATAATTTTCTCTGTCCTGCTGTAAGGCCCCTTCTGCCTTCTAGTTTCCTCATCAATGTTATTACATTGCATGACTGCAAATTTGACAAATGCAGTTCTTGCATTTTGAGAGTTCCTCGGTTTGAACTCAGACAGTACTTCTAGTATCTTTAACAGTCATACTTATTAACAAGTGAACATTTATTTCTTCACTTCATCTTGGACTGTAAATGAATGGCCTCGACTGTAATCGCAGGCTCTAGTATGTCACCCTTTTCGATTCAGCAAATTATTTGTAAGGAAGGCAGAATCCTCGGGTTCTATTCAAATCTGGAGTCTCCGAGCTGGTATTCATACATGATGCTTAAAAGTTCAACGCAGATCTCAAAAGTGAGCACTTGAGTCAATCAGCTATTTTACTTTTTCATATGGCGCTTCCTATTTTGAGGGCTATTTATATTTGTACTCCACTTGCCTATTGGGTCAGATGGTTTTACAAAGGTTCGAAAGCTGTCGAAAACCACAAATCAAGTAACAGAGCAGTGCTGTGGCAATCACAGACCGTGCAGGCTTCAATTCTCATTTCTAAACTAATACCCTAAAGCGGTCACAAATACTGAAAAGGTTCCCAAATAGTCAGATCCACCTTCTCTTCACCCTTCATTTCTCTTTGTTAGCACAATCAAAGGACGTGTGAGCTGTGGAGGAACATTTATGCCCAAATGCAGAGGTTACACACCTTTTGTAACCTCTTGAATGAAGACTCCCTGGTCTTTGCACTGTTAGACATTGTGTAGCTTGTGACATTCACCCATGATGCTGTGGATGTCTTTTATGAATCAGTGAGAAATGCTATATTTGATCATGAACAACAGTTTATTCGTACCCATTTGCTCCTTTTTACGAGTGTAGCACTGTGCTTTTTTTCAAATATGCCGTTCCAGATAGGAATTAGGATAATGTAAGGCTTTCCTGGATATGTTGCTGCTTTTGAACTCCAATGTTTAAGTGGGACGAAATGCCCACTAACTCTCGAGTGGGGACCGCATTTCTTCCCCCAAAGCATATTCCTTGCGTAGCAGCTTTTGTGTTGTGGACAGGTGAAGTTCTTCCACCAGGCATGAATGACACAGGGCAACAAAGGGCTCTTGCTCCTTGCACCCTGTTCGGAACTTAATCTGTCTGGGTAGTTAGGGTTTTGAATGATCAAGAAATCTGCCAAGAGTAAGTTAGTGTATGTGTCATATTCATTTGGAGGTTTTGTAAGTGCTGCATGTATCTTTTAGATTACGTCAGAGTTCGAGGATTTTCCGAAGAGAGCATCACTGAAGAACTAGGAGCTAAAGTTCAGTCGAGTGGGTTAAGAGAAGCATTAGCCTTCCATTGAAAACTGTGTTGAACTTTAACCTTAGTCAAAAGCATGACTAAAATCTTCAGTTTTCTGAACTGCTTGTGAATGGGTTTGGATCACAGAGTAAAGTTGTGAGTATTCCAAAGTCTAGGTTGTGGTCACCATATTTCACCCACTGGAATAAATGTTGGTGCGTCAGATATTCAGACTCCAAAAGTAGGTTTCTAGGAGGCACATAATGAAATGACAGTTTTTCAGCTTTCATTCTAGTAGGCTTTGTGGATTGGGAGGAGACCTTCAATTTCATCCCAGGATCAATTGCAGTCACTTTGTATCCCTTTTGCTTGGTGTAGTTTAGGAAAGGGCGAATAACTACAGTTTCACATTATATACTCAAAATTAGCCCAACTATATGTATGTGCTACTTGAAATTCCAGGGACATTGGCTTGGATGAGGAGGGGCGCTCATTCAGACAGACATCGCTAAACTTATTTTCAGACAATAGTGTATAATAAGTTCTTCACCTTTCATTTGACTGCAAGATACTCTTTGTATCAGTTGTGTACAAGGTTCTGACTCCGAGGCTGGGACAGTTAAATCTGTTTCTGCATTTACAGAGCCCTTCGAACAACGGCAACACAATTTTTTCTTCATGGTTTTTGGAGCGTTTTTGTTCGAGATGCTTTTTAATGACTTAAATAGTTGAAAGTTGCATAAACTTCCTAGGTATTGAACCAAGGCTGCCCGCATCTAATGTAAAGTGTATAACTGTAGGAGTAATATAAAAAACAGAATGTATGTGAACAGTGATAAATAAGCATGAGTAAATACTATATGAGAAAGAAGAATATACAAAAGCCTATAACTCACTAAGCTTTTTTCAAAGTAAAACGGCTTTAAATTTCTTGCTCGTTCTGGGGCAGTCCTCCATTACAAAGCATCCAGTTGTTCTATTGGAGGACAAGGGTTCCAGCCCCCCACCCACATCGCTAGGTTCACCTCCCAGGGGTTTAGCTTTAAATATCTTATTGTCCAAGGGAATAGTGTTTCGGAATATTTGTCCTGTAAAAAAAATATTTTCTCCTTTTGGTACCATTTAGTGAGGTGATAAACAATGCAGTGTGTTCACTGTATCCAATCTCTATTTATGTCAGGACTCATCTTGCATTACGGTTTGGATTCTAGCAGAGCTCTTGTTTTGTCTCCCTTAAGCAAATCTACATAAAGCCCCTGAAAGTTGGTGGGACGTGCTAGTTCCAAGGTTGGAATTGCTTGAGAATTGGTGCACCCCTTCAAATGTATTGTTTAAGGGTTTTCACCAACACCTCTCTAATCTCATCCCACACTGAACAAGCATTGGCATAGCCAATAGGTCTCGCCTTTGGGACCTTATAAGTGTTTAGCCATGCAACAGTTGATGTTGCACGAAGGATATTGTGCTGGATACCTAAACACTTATAAGGTCCCAAAGGCGAGACCTATTGGCTATGCCAATGCTTGTTAAACTAGCGGGCTTCATGTATAATGCCTTCTTTGTGCACACTGTGTAGGTATCTTGTCCATAAACAAGCCTTCTTGGGCACTGGGCCTTTGGAGCACTGCTAACCTGCTGTAAATCCAGCAAGAAACCTAGAAGACTAGATCCCTAAAGCAACCCTTCTCAGAGTGTGTACCATGAGTGTGGAACTTAACAAACAAACCTAAAATTCACTCAAATATGTGTTTCAATGCACACGGCTGTTGTCCCTTTTCAATGCATATTCACATAGTTGTAGGACTTTTATGTTTGAACAGTTTCACAGTTGTTTGCCTTTTGTGTTTTCTTACCACAGGGACACACTGCACTTGTATGATTTGTTTCCTTTATATAAAAGCACAAATTCTGTACTACTTTTGTACAAAATGGTACTTTAGGTTAATATCTTCTTGTTTCGAGCAAGTGTTTGGTGTAAATTAGACAATATCAAAAGGCTGGATCACAATTCTTGTGTTAATTGCTTGCATGATTTGTTTCTGTAAAAAGTGAAATTTGATCAAATTAGTTCCAGGCGAAGCACTGTGTTGTGTATTGTTTGCACATAATATCCAGTCCACCAGGAGAAATGCGTGATTAGATCGACGTGCAATTAAGAAAAAAAACAGACCGAGGAAGAAGTACCCGTAAAAATATAAAACAAAACTTGAGTTTGCTTTAAGGAAGTGGCTTTGATTGTGTTATTGCTTTTCATGCAATAACTTTAGTAAATACAGTGGGAAAATATAATATTTTTAAATTGGTTCAATTTATTATCCCCATAATTGTATGCACGTGCCTATGTCACGCCCAGTGTTACTGGGATGAAAGGTCATGTGTTGTCACTTCCTGTAATGTCATGGCAATAAGACCACTGGGGTGTTGCTCCAAGCTGCTCTAAAAAAGTTGAGCTTGCAAATATGTTTATTTGTTTGCTGCCATACCTTGGTTTGTTGATTTCTAGGGATTATATATAATAAGGAGCCTGGGGTAGCCGCTACTACCCCTGGTTCACCCTAGCACCCGCCCTGGCCACTCCTGGCCTTGGGATCTAGGTTTGCTTTGTTTTTATACTTTACACTCCTCAGACTTGACCAGCACCAGTAGGCAGTTCAGAGGCAATTGTTGGACAAGGAGTCAAGCCATGATGTCATCGGTAATCAAACTGCATGTGATCTCACTTCCGCTACCCCTTGCATGGTGGTGAATTGACGCCCTGTGATTAGGGCTTTACCAGCATGTTTTTAAAGAGCACATCTAACTTGAATTAAGCCCATGTGTGTTGAGATGGATGCTCCCCCATCAGCTTGGGCCGTGTCGTCCTAAGTATTTTTGGGGTCCTGGGCAAGGCAGGTTTTGGGGGCCCTTGCTGGGACAAACTTAGAATGTTAGTACCCATTTTTTGCTCATTCAAGCCCTTGTGACGGAAAAATAAACTTTCAGAAATGGGGTAGAACAAAGAAATACACCTTGCCAGGGGACCCAAAATCATTTAGATTCCATGGGGCCTAGAGGTAGATGTAGCAGAGAGGAGAGAAGGTGACATACAGAAGCAGAGAGAGGTGGAAGAGAGAGGTGGAAGAGAGAGAGAAAGTTCAAATTCCCAGGGCGCCCTCGGCTCGAAAGGAGGGGGGGGGGGTGCACTTGCCCACTACGCCCATCTCTTTAAACACCTCTGGCCTTGGGGGGGCGAAACCCTCTGCAGATGAATCAAGGTTACACAGCTGCACGTGAATCAGCCCGGCAGATAAAAACACACTGGGCGAATTTCCCATTTCTGAAAATCCAGAGGCTGTTAATTTTTCCTGGAAAGCGTACATGGCTGTTTGGCGCAGTGGGGGGAGGGTTGGCAGGTGGATGCGAGGCTGCCAGTGGGTGTGTGCGGGGAGGGTGAGGGGGCTCACAGCTTGGTGTAAATAGAGCAACTTGAATGTTTCTTTTTTTTAAGCGGACGCAAAAGTGTCTTAATCTGTTGAATAAGCTAATATGGCAATACAGACCAAAATAGTGCTTAAAGTGGAAAGCAACAACAACCAAATCCAAAATAAAAAACATAAGTATAAATTAAAAGGACTTTTTTAAACAAACGAAGCAAAACATTCGCAGGAGCAGTCTATTGTGAAGTGCTTGGACCAAAAAAAACTGTTAGAAAGCTGGAGAAAGGGAGAAATATCGGAAGACTGTATTTTTGCCTACAGAGCAAGACACACATGATAAATTAGGTAAGAGAGAGTGAAATAAAGGCCACCGGTTAACTGAGTTTAATTGTGTGTGCCGCTCTGACCCTTACGGTGCCTGCCAGCTGCTGCTGCTGGTAAAATGGATGGGCTAAAAGGGAGGGGGGGAATGCAAGGAGCACAGCTGTACCAGTTTGTGATAACTTTTGCGGCAACTTTGATGTTCTCAGTGGCCGCGCCGCTCACGGAGAACATCAAAGCGGCCACGCAAGTGATCACGCACCTGACAAATGGTGTGCTGGCCCGGCGCACATGCACTGTACCCGATCCGCCTGCAGCCTTTGGGAGCACTTTTAAAAGCCCCTTACTTAATATCTCGCAGAGCATCGCTTATGCTATATCGAGGCGAGACCTAAAAAGTTTGGAAATTTACTTCTGACAAGGGCAGGAAAATGATTCTTCAGGTTAGGGAAAAATAAGAACGGGGAGACACGAAAGTGAATTTGCAGTTCTGTAGCTTTCTGCATGAGCTAAAATGTGTACATTTTCTCATGCTGAAATGGAAGTCACACTTTCACAAAAGAAGCACAGTTTCCTTGCCTGCTTTTATAAACTGTTAATTCTTTAAAGTTACAAATCTGCACCAGTGCAAGGACGTAACTGCAGGTGCACTTTTGTGACTTCCTTCAGGTATTGGGTCCCTAATCTATTTCCATGTTGCCCAAAATGTTGCTCATGATTGGTTTACATTGAAGAACCATTAATAATCTTGTTTTTTCAAGTTGCACTTTCTTTGAGTGGTTTTATTTTGAAAATAAACCATCGCCAATAGTGCTTTGTGGAATCTGTATCAATTGTTTTTTTTGCATTTTTTTATTATGGAACTTCTCTTTGACATACACAGCAGTACGCCTACAACCCTGGGGCCGGCTGCGCTGGTACTTAAAGGCACTACTCAAAGCAACGCTTCCCACATCCCGGAGGCCGGTAAGCGCTGTGCTTACAGTTAACATTGTCGCTCAATTTACAAAGCTTGTTCGCTGCACGTCAATAATATTGGATGAAACTCAAACACTTTTGTTATAAAAAAAAACAGCAAAAAAACAACAACAAAGCCATACAGTGAGAGGTGTCAGATCAGTCACTTGCGTCGACACTCCAGGACTTATGAACTAACATGACTATGAGGCTCTAAATCTGTCGCCAATCCCCTCCAGTTCCCCCTTGATATCCTCTTTGTACCCACCTATGTGCACTTTCCACTCCGGTCCCCCTGTTAATCTGAACACAGCAAGTCCTTCTACCCGTGAGGACCGTCCCGCCCCTCAAGAATTACATACACCTCTATAACACTGAAGTGCTGGCACCCACCTCCGCTCCTGTCCCCGTCTCTACTGCTGCACCCCCTCCCCCTAGATACGTGGTGTATAGACCCCAAAAATTCTTAGGTCTGCACCATGGTGGTAATAGGTCGCTAAAATTCTCAGATTGTGTGCTGCAGTAAAGGACGTCACGTGACCATTGCAATACCGTGGGTAAAGGTGCCCTCAGCCAGCACATTGCTACTCTGTTTCGCCATCAATAGTCCCATATCTACCAGTCTGCGAGCAGCTTTTGGCAACTTCCTAGAATAGCCCAGAAGCACCACCATCGGGTCAGGGTGGGATCTCCAGCTCCGCAATGGTACTTACCTCTCGGAATATATTCCCCCAGAATTTAAAAACACCAGGGCAATCCCACGCCAAATGTTTAAAGTCCGCCATTGGGTAGCGACATCGTTGGCAAGCTGCATCCTCTCGCAAGCCATACCTATGCAATCTCTCTGAGGTATAGTATACTCTGTTAATATATTTAAAATGTATCAGTCTGTGTGTGCCATGCAGAGAGATGCGCTTCGTGTTTGCGCAGCAATATGACCACATGTCGTCATCAATAGTGATATCCAAGTCTCGCTGCCAGGCTAGTCTTGCTTTGGTGTATTGGTTGGCTCTCTGGGACATAGCCAATTTATATAAATTGGAGACTAAGTTGCGGGGAGATTTCGTTTTGATGAGATACGATAGTTCTCGGATCTCAGGTGGTTTCTCCATGTCATCCCGAGGTGCTGCCTTAGTGCGCTGTGCACTCTGTGGTACTGAAAACGCTGCAGAAGAGTAGAAGTTACTGCAGTGGACGCAACTACGTCCCACGTTTTAGCAACGCCATCTGAGAATAGGTCTCCTTTTGTGGATGCCCAGCGCACGAAGCGCCTGTACCACCCCCCCTATCCCTGCAGGGGGCCAACCAGGCCGCCCAGTCTGTAGGCATTTCCGGGGAATATAGTAGTGCTCCAGCCATTTGGTGCAATATGCAGTGCCATGCGTGTCGAGTCAAGAGTCTAAATGCCGGTCCTGCGAGCGATCTCCTCAAAGATAAGTCGGTAGTGGGTGAGGGTCTGTGAACAGCCTCTCCATCTTGAGATATGGTATTTTATCCGCACTGTGAATCCAGCTGTGTGCCTGCACCCCCTGTGCCGCCCTATAATACAGTTCCAGGTCAGGAGCTCCCAACACAGTCTCTTCCCCCCCTCCATTGGACACGAGCCTGCTTGCCCACCCATGCCAGCTTCATCAGCGCTTTCTTAAGTCTGGCGAAAAAAGAGTGCGGAAGCACCATCGGGATGTTCGCTAACAGGAAGAGGAATCTAGGTAGCACTACAATCTTCATAGTGGATACCTTGACGATTAACGATAGCGGGAGCCCAATCCATGTTTCGACATCGTCCTCCAGTTATACACCAGCGGTTTCTTGGCGCTATAACGGACAAGTTCCAGGGCTAAGAGACAGGGGAAGCTGATGGGAATTTAGTCAAAGGACTTAGTGAACAGGTGAGCCTTGAGGTGTTTACGAAATTGTGAGTACAGAGTGATGGAGCGGAGTTCAAGGGGGAGGGAATTCCACAGAATCGGGGCAAGGGTGGCAAATTTCGAGCCTCCCCATTTCTTTCTCCGATAGCGAGGGATGGTGAGGAGGGACTGAGAGGAAGAGTGAGTTCCCTGGTGGGAACGTAGGGGGTGATCTCAGAAGAGATGAATGCAGGTGCCAAGCCCAGTCGAGCCAAGAAGGTGATGGAGGCGAGCTTGAATTGAACCCGAGCTCGCACAGGGAGCCAGTGTAAAGATTTCAAGCGGGGGGAGGAATGGTGAAATTTCGGAAGATTGAAGACCAGGCGGGCCGCCTGGTTTTGTATCTGCTGCAAACGCCGTAGACTATATGCAGGAATACCTGCATATAGGGCGTTGCCGTAATCCAGGCGGGACACCACCATGGCCAAGATGATAAGTTTGAGGGCAGAGAAGGTAAAGAAACGGGACACCCTGCGAATAGTGCGCAATGAAAGGAAAGAGGAAGATACCACGGAACTAACCTGGGAGTGAAGGGTGAGTTGAGAATTGAGTTTTATGCTGAGGTTTTAACAGAGGTAGTAGGTGCAGGAGAGGGGCAAATTTAAAGGGGCCAGAAAAGAGAAGACCAGGGGCTGGATGAACCACCCGTCAACACCAGCTCGGTCTTATCGGGGTTGAGTTTCAGGTGATTGTGGTTCATCCAGTCCCGGATGTGAAGCATGACAGTTTGGAAGTTAAGAACAGAAGAGGGGGAAGAAGACAGGTTGAAGACAAGCTGGAGGTCATCCGCATAGTTAAATACGGCGACCTCCATTTGTTGAAGAGAAAAGATAAGAGGGGCAACATAAAGATTAAACAGGAGGGGGGAAAGGGAGGAACCCTGGGGGACCCTGGGGGACCCCGCACTGAACTTTCCGGACCTCCGCTGTAAAGTCACCGAGGCGGACGGCCTGGGTGCGGTCACTCAGGAAGGAGGATAACCAGACCAGAGCAGCCCCCCCGATCCCCGCCGCCCCGACACGGGAAAGTAAGATGGTATGATCCACCGTGTCAAAGGCGGCTGAGAGATCGAAGAGCACAATGGCCTTGCTCTGGTTGGTATCCATACCCTCCCTGAGGTTGTCCAAGACCGAGATGACAACGGACTCCGTGGAGTGTGCGGGGCGGAAACCGTCCTGGCGGGGAGCAATAGCTCGGTGCGTCTCCACAAAGGAGCTCAGAGTGCAGGTGACATGGCGCTCGAGCACCTTTGCCAAAAATGGCAAAAGGGAGATGGGGCGGAAATTGGCAGGGACAGAAGACTCTGCCCCAGGTTTTTTGAGAATCGGCACAATAACCGCAGACTTCAAGGGGTTGGGTACTACACCTTGGGCCAGGGAGCTGTTGAGGAGATGAAGGGGGGGATCTGGGCAGGTAACAAAAATATGACGAAGGATGTGAGCAGGACAGGGGTCAAGTGGAGAGCCAGATTTGACCAAGGGTACTAAGGAAGTAAAAGCTTCCTTAGATATGGGAGGGAAGGTAGCGAGTTTTCCCTTGGGAGGGGGACATTGAGGATCAACAAAGGAGGGAGAAGGGGGCGGGATGTTGGCTTTAATGGTAGTGGTGTCGTCTGCGTACGTGGAGACTACAATGTCGTAGGTGGGAAATCTGACTTCCCTGTGACTATGATATTCCTTGAGCGCACTCGCCAGGGGTTCTGCGTTCAATGCATATAGCGTTGGTGACAAAGGGCAGCCCTGGCGCGACCCTGCCGGATATGTTGCATTGTGCCAAAGAGCGTGCGCAAATTATACGTGAGGGTTCTGTCTGGGACAAACCCGGCCTGTTCCGGGGCTACTAATTCGGAGGGGTCAAAAGGGCAAGCCGAGTAGCCAAGATTTTCGCAAGCAGTTTAGTATCCATGTTCAACAGGGAAAGCGGACAATAAGATCCACATTCCTCCAGGTGTTTACCTGGCTTGGGAATGTCCACTAATATGGCCTCTCATTGTTTGTGGCATCTGTCCCGTTACACACATCGTCGAACAATTCCATTATATGCGGGAGCAGAAGGTCTATAAGTCTTATAGAAATTCGCTGTGAGTCCGTCTGACCCTGGGGCACTGTTTGCCTTCATTCCCGCCAGTGCTTCTAAAATCTTCATCTTTTTCATGTGAGCAAGGCTACTCGTTAGCCGAAACGCGTCATCCTGACTAAAGAAATCCCGCACCTGGCGAAATAAAGTCACTGTGGCCAGCAGTGATTAAAGAAATCTTCTTGTTCGTGTTTTTCTCCTAAGGGTGGTACCAGCACCGGAGTGGTAATTAGATATATATATATATATCGATAGAGAGAGATATAGAGAGAGATATAGAGAGAGATATAGAGAGAGATATAGAGAGAGATAGAGAGAGAGATAGAGAGAGAGATAGAGAGAGAGATAGAGAGAGAGATAGAGAGAGAGATAGAGAGAGAGATAGAGAGAGAGATAGAGAGAGAGATAGAGAGAGAGAGAGAGAGAGAGAGAGAGAGAGATAGAGAGAGAGAGAGAGAGAGAGATATATATCGATACAGCGATATATATCGATACAGCGATATATATAGAGTATTTATATGTGTATATATATATGTATATAGACACATATTAACCTATAACTCACTCCTATGGAAGGCCTTGACAATCCTGGAGGCAGAGGGCTTGGTACCATCTCTTTATAGCTGTTCTATGATATAGCCATCCAATATACTCTTGAGTGCATTATATTCCTCGCGGTTATGCTAACTTTGGTTTGGCTTTATCAAAACATGTCGTGTAAGGTGTCAAACACTTTTGAATACTACCCCCGCCAGTCCTGGCGGCGGGGTAGCATTCCACCCTTCTAGAGGGAGAATACATGTAGTTACTGATAAACCCGGTTAAAGTTAAACAGAGCCCCAGCATCACACAATGGATGCTGCTGCCACAGACACGAGTCTGCCTTCCTGCTACTGGACGAAACTCTGGCAGGAGAGGCCTGGACAATAGATTTCCTGTCCAGGGAGGTACCTGCACCTCCCCAGACAGACTTTAGTGTATTGGGGCAAGGTGGGTTGCATTCAATGAATGCTTTTCAGACACTGCCTGGGGCACACTAGGTGCTCCATGCATTTCCCAGTTCAAACCGGTTGCTGGGGCGCTCAGCCACAGCTCGGGAGCGAAACTGGACAAAGGGGAAGGGGTGTAACCACTCCCTCCCCAGGTCTACCCATAGGAGGGATCTTAGAGTAAGCCCATTCCCTAAACTTACTAGAAGTGTGTAATAGAAAGTGGGTGTTCAAAGAGATTCGGTCGCTCATGTAAAATTTACACAAACCATTATTAGTGAACCAACCATATCATCAGATTTCCTATATCCTGCTGTGCCTCCAGAAAAGTGTACACCCAATCCCTCCTAATTAATCAATCAAAGATTGAATACAAATGTTAACGATTTCCTGAAGCACAAGCCAAATCATATATGGATTAACAGTACAACAGTATACAAATAGATCTCCAAGTTATTATGCTTATCTTGTTTCTTTATTTCTTTCACTTGATCCCAATCTTCCACTCCCTTATGCAAACGCGTTTCGTCGTTACTGGGTGTGTACCCACGACTTCTTCAGGGCTGGAAGTAATACATATAATCACCACATTGTAATCATCTTTATAATTTCATCAGTCACCCAAATCAGAGTAAGCACCAACTAAGTGCGTAAGGGGACTACTAAAACCAGTGAGGCATCGCAATATTATATTACATATTGTGTCTCTGTAACATTTTTATGTACATTGGGTTTTTTTATACCCTCATGGCTACATTGCATACAATCATAAACCTTATACTCATCATAGTGAGAGAGTGATTATGAATATCATCAGATCAGTGTGCATTTATAGTTAAACAACCTCCCGTGAAATTATTGATGCGTGCAAATCATAGAAAGAGATAGCACTAGTACCTTGTGTATCTTTTGGACGCCAAATCACTGTAAATAACAAATTCAATGACAATGCTAATTAGGATATAAAACAACAGAGGCATGAGACCACTGTGAGAAGTTGGCCTGATATGTGATGTCCACTATTCTAGTGGGCACCCTGTATCAGTCTAAACAACCCTTATGGAGATGGTTGTAAAGTCAACGTTATAGACCAGCTATCCTAGTGGTAGCATGGGCAAAGCAGTCTTGGGCTAAACTCAAGAGGGCATGTGAAGCCAGCTGTTTTACCATATGTAATCCCTTTAATACCAAATGAAAGGACACCACACAGGTTATATATAAAATATATATGTATTTATTTCTAACACAACCCCTCTGAACTCTTTATGAGGTCAGAGGCACAATCACATAAGATACTCAATTATCATACAATAAGTTGCACAATATACAGTAGAGCCCTAGGGGCACGTAAAACCATATACTAAAATAGTGGTATAAGAACCACGTCACGAGCAAGGAATAGGCCTAGGGAATCGCTGGGGCTACGCTGTACTACCAAAGGATAGGAAGCAGGAGGCCCACGGGAGGCGTGTGCAGTGTCTTAACACACACGTGAGTTACCATAGAGTAATAATGGGAACGAAAGAATTAGAAACTAGTTGATTTAGGACACTTCCGGATGGACAAGGAGAAAGCTACTGAAAACTAGGACACTAGGATAGTCAATACCCACAGGAGCACCGGAGTACTCGCGTTACCTCACCCACAGGAAGCGGGTGCATAGGTGTCAGTGTGTCGGGTTTCGTCGCTGAATCCTATGGAGCCTTGGAGAAAGATGCTGCAGGAGACCAGGAGAGAAGTGTCTGCTTGGATCCAAGGGCGGATCGAGGATGAAGAGTACCTTAAAGCAGAGGGGACAGAGTCTGGGTCACTAGCCAGTGACCAGGAAGGAACCAGGTGATGTTGTGAAGCCATCAGGTGATATTGTGAAGCTTGTCTCTGCAGCCACGTGGACAAGGAGGTGTAGACGACGACCAGGAGCTGGGCACGGACTGTCCCATGAAGGATCTCGCTGTCGGCGGTGCCTGCTTCCGGATTGGAGTCAGCAAGCCTTGGCAAAGGCAGCACATGCAGGAATCGAAGATGGCTTCTTGATCAGACCAGCAAGGTCTGATGGGCTTCTCCTTTTCAGGGAAGCAAGGGCCAGCCTAGAGCAACCAGGCCAGTGGTGTAAATTCGTAGGTTCGTTGTCACAGAGGCCACTAGCCAACGGGCAAGTGACCGGACAGACGCGTCGAGCACAAACCCACGCAGCACTAGTGGAGTGTGGAGAGCTGTGCGTCGGTGTATGAAGTGCTCTGGGCTGGGGCTTCTCAATCCCAAATGCACAGCTTCGAGGGTGCCTCGGGAGCTGCACAGGTAGCAAAGTGCAGGTTTTCCAAGATGGCTGGTCCCACGTCTCTCGTCGCCTCCACGGGTCTCAGCTTTGCTGTGGCTGTGGATCGGGCTCAGGGAAGTCTGGCTCTTGTCAGGCTCAGTGATCGGACTCCGGCGGGAGCGTCGATAAAGCAAACCGCAGATCGCTGGATGGTGCCTGTTTGCACAGGGTGGTCACTCCTTGACCACAAGGGAGATTCTTCAGTCTTCTAGGTTCAGTAGAATGTCGATGGTCCAGAGTTTTGTTTCAAGTTTCAGTTCAGGATAAATCTAAAGTCTCTTGACCCAGCTCCTACCTCTATACTAATCTGAGGGGCTGGATTTCCTGCTAGGTCCCTCCTATGGGTGGGACCAGGGAAGGGGGTGGTTACACCCCTTTCCCTTTGTCCAGTTTTGCGCCAGAGCTGGGGCTGGAGTGCCCTAGCAACTGGTTTCAACCTGACTATGCATGGGACACCTTGTGTGACCCAGGCAGTGTTTCATTTCATTCAGCACTCCCTGCCCCAATACACTATGGCCTGTCTGGGGTGGTGCTAGCACCTCCCAAGACAGGAAACCTATTGTCCAAGCCTCCCTCGCTGGAAGGACTCCCAGCAGCAGGAGGTCAGATTTGTGTCTGGCAGCAGCATCCATTTTGTGATGCTGAGGCTCTGGTTTACTTTAACTGGGTTTACTAGGAACAACATGTCTTCTCCCTCTAAAAGGGTGGAATACTACCCCTGTCGCTAAAACTGGCGAGGGGGAAGTATTCCAAAGCGTGACACCTTACACGACATGTTTTGATAAAGCCAAACCAAAGTTAGCATTAACCGCGAGGATTATAATGCACTTAAGAGTATATGGTATGGCTATATCATAGAACAGCTATAAGGACATGGTTCCGAAAGCTGCAGACAGGCTCAGCTCATGCTAGAGCCTCATCTCACATAAAACCAAGCACTTTGCCTCCAGGATTGTTAAGGCCTGCCATAGGAGTGACTTATAGGTAAATATGTGTCTATATGTAAAGGTAGGTATAGGGATACTACACCTAAGCAAGGGCTGATTACACGACCTTGCCCCAGCTGAGTGATCAGCCAGTTGTGTCAATGTGAATGGCCAGCCAGGGGTGGCATAATACATGCTACAGCCGCTGGTAGGCCTTGGATGCAACTATGCCCTGGGTACTTAGGGTCCACTATACAGGGGCTCATAAGGTGACCCAATTCCCAATTGGTAATAAACCTAAAGTACATGGTATGAATTTAGAGAGAGCACAGCTGGGCTGTGGGTCTAATTAGCAGGCCCACAGTCACATTAAGTCGAAAACCAGTAAAACAAAATGTATGGTGGCCACAGGAAAGCAGACCCAACTCTCCTACTCAACCCCCCCCAAAAACGCAGGGACATTAGACTAACCTTGACCAGTTGGGTCTTCATGTTCTAAGTGGAAATATCTGGAGAGACCATCTGCATTACCATGGTCAGTCCCAGGCCTATGTTCCACTGTAAAGTCCATCCCCTGTAGGGAAATGGACCACCTGAGCAGTTTGGGATTTTCACCCTTCATCTGATTTAGCCACAAGACTTACTTATGGTCGGTCTGAATCTTGAAGTGAGTGCCAAACAAGTATGGCCTCAGCTTCTTCAGGGCCCCAACCACAGCAAAGGCCTCCCTCTCAATGGCTGACCAACTTTTCTCTCTAGGGGTCAGCCTTCTGCTAATAAAAGCAATGGGCTGGTCTTGACCATCTACATTCAGTTGTGAAAGTACAGCTCTCATCCCCAACTCAGAAGCATCTGTTTGGACAATGAACTCTTTGGAATAGTCAGGACTCTTCAGAATAGGTGCAGAGCACATGGCCGCCTTCAGGTCATCAAATGCCTTTTGACAGCTTACTGTCCACTGAACTTTCTTTGGCATCTTCTTTGAAGTCAAGTTATTAAGTGGTGTCACAATGGACCCGTAATTCTTAACAACATTTCTGTAGTAACCAGACCGGCCCACGAAAGCTCTGACCTGTGTCTGGGTGGTTGGAGGAGCCCAGTCCTTGATGGTCTGGATCTTACTCTCCAGTGGTTGAACCTGACCCCCACCTACCAGGTGGCCCAGGTACACAACCTTACTCTGCCCTATCTGGCACTTAGTGGCATTGATAGTGAGGCCTGCATTCTGCAGGGCCTCCAGAACTTTCTTCAGGTGATCCTATCAGATGGAGCTGAAGACAGCAATGTCATCAAGATAAGCTGCACAGAAGTCACCCAACCCAGAGAAAACCTGATTCACCAACCTTTGGAAAGTGACAGGTGCATTCTTCAAGCCAAAGGGCATCACTACAAATTGGTAATGACCTCCTGGGGTTGAGAAGGCAGTTTTGGCTTTTGCATCATCAGCTAGCCTGACCTGCCAGTAGCCTGCTGTCAGGTCAAATGTGCTCAAAAACTTGGCAGATGCCAATCTGTCAATGAGCTCATCTGCCCTGGGAATTGGATGGGCATCTGTCTTAGTGACAGCATTGAGACCTCTATAGTCCACACAAAACCTCATCTCTCTTACCATCTTGGTTGTGAGGTTTCGGCACAAGGAATACAGGACTGGCCCAAGGGCTCTCAGAGGGCTCAATAATTCCCAATTCCAACATTTTCTGTACCTCAGTCTTTATGCATTCTCTGACATGGTCAGGTTGCCTGTAGATTTTACTCTTCACAGTCTGACTGTCACCAGTGTCCACCTCATGGGTGCACCAGTTTGTCTTACTCGGTGTCAAGGAAAACATATGTCTGAAGGACTGGAGAACTTGTCTGCAGTCCTGTTGCTGCTGGCCAGTGAGGCTGCCAGCTAAGGCCACACCATCAACTGAACGATCATCAGGGTTCTGAGTCAGCAGGTCTGGGAGAGGGTCACTCTTCCTCCTGCCCCTCATCTGTAGCCATGAGCCAGCCCATGTCTGCCCTGTCAACATATGCTTTGAGTCTGTTGACATGGAGCGCCCTGTGGGGGCTCCTGTGAGTTCCAAGGTCCACCAGGTAGGTAACCTCTCCCTTTTGCTCAACAATTGTGTGAGGTCCAGACCATTTGTCCTGGAGTGCTGCTGGGGCCACTGGCTCCAGCACCCACACCTTTTGTCCTGGCTGGTACACAGTCAGTACAGCCTTTTGGTCATGCCAAGCTTTTTGGAGTTCTTGGCTAGCCTCAAGGTTTTCAGAAGCCTTCTTCATATACTCAGCCATTCTGAAGCGGAGTCCATCAAGTACATAGTCCACTATGTCTTGTTTAGGCTTTTTGAGAGGTAACTCCCATCCTTCCTTCACCAAACATAGGGGTCCCCTTACAGGATGCCCAAACAAAAGTTCAAAAGTGCTGTAGCCAACCCCCTTTTGTGGGACCTCTCTGTAAGCAAACAGAAGGCAGGGCAGAAGGATGTCCCATCTTCGCCTAAGCTTTTCAGGTAAACTCTTGATCATGCTCTTTAAGGTCTTGTTGAATCTCTCCACAAGACAATTGCATTGTGGATGATAGGGTGTGGTGAACTTGTAGTTCACACCACACTCCTTCTACATAGCAGTTAGGTACCCAGACATGAAGTTTGCACCTCTATCTGAGACAACCTCCTTCCGAAAGCCCACTCTTGAGAAAACTCCCAGGAGGGCTCTTGCCACAACAGGAGCTGTTGTGGTCCTTAGGGGAATAGCTTCTGGATAACTGGTGGCATGATCCACTACCACCAGTATCTGTGCCCAGAGGCTGTTTGGAGATCCATTGGCCCAACAATGTCAATCCCTACTCTTTCAAAGGGTACCGCCACAACAGGCAGTGGTATAAGGGGGGCCTTTGTTGTGCCACCGGATCTGCCACTGGCTTGGGGGTGAAGAGTACCTGAAAGCAGAGGGGACAGAGTGTGGGTCACTAGCCAGTGACCAGGAAGGAACCAGGTGATGTTGTGAAGCAATCAGATGTTGTGAAGCTTGTCTCTGCAGCCACGTGGACCAGAAGGTTTCGACGACGACCAGGAGCTGGGCACGGACTGTCCCACGAAGGATCTCGCTGTCGGCGGTGTCTGCTTCCGGATTGGAGTCAACAAGCCTTGGCACTCTGCCTCCAGGATTGTTAAGGCCTGCCATAGGAGTGACTTATAGGTAAATATGTGTCCATATGTAAAGGTAGGTATAGGGATAATACACATAAGCAAGGGGTGATTACACAACCTTTCCCCAGCTGAGTGATCAGCCAGTTGTGTCAATGTGAATGGCCAGCCAGGGGTGGCATAATACATGCTGCAGCCCCTGGTAGGCCTTGGATGCACCTATGCCCTGGGTATCTAAGGTACACTATACAGAGGCTCATAAGGTGACCCAATTCCTAATTGGTAATGTACCTAAAGTACATGGTATGAATTTATAGAGAGCACAGCTCGGCTGTGGGTCTGATTAGCAGGCCCACAGCCACATTGTCGAAAACCAGTAAAGCAAAAAGAAAAAAGTGGGGTGACCATAGGAAAGCAGACCCTACTCTCCTACAACCACAACCTTCCCGAAGTTCACAAATGATATAATAACGAAGCAGGATCTTACCTGTCGCTCGCAACTAGATGAAGAGGTTGCCTTCCATTAGGGTATAGACTCCCCTTCCTTATAATTTCCGTATTTTCCCCTCCTACCCTTCAAAGCAATCTGTGTATTAATTATCTTGTTAACTAATTGGGCTTCTAGTATAAGTACTGTACAACAATAGGTACTTACATATACATCCGCCGTATATTTTTTAATTTAAAATCCTCCTTCAAAAAAGTCCTACAAGATTCAGAAGTGTATATGGTGATCTGGAAAATATATACTCATAATTGCTATCTTGTATCCACCCCATGTTTGGAGTGCAACATCCAAGTATTTGCAACACATCTAGAACAACTTACATTTGTGATATTCCAATTGCCTGTCTCTTTAACCAATGCTGGAACCAATCCTATTGTTTATAACAGGTCCCTGCAGTACCGGTAGACTTGTGAAAAATATCTACATCATTGTATATTTAAATCGCCCCATGACCCCTTTCGAATTGCGGTCAAACCAAAAACGACACGAGCCTCGCACTCCTGAAACTGCTATGCGCTCTGCGTCCCACGCCGATAGACTGTCTCTATAAAACAATGCTGAAAGTACGGAGCCAATCCTTCCTCCTATGACAACCGGTCCCTGCAGTACAGGTAGACCTGTGAAAAATATCAACAATACTGCTTAGTTAAAGTGTCCTTTGACCTATTTAAATTCACGGTCAAGCCACAAACTACAAAACTACACGACCCTCGCATACCTGTGACCGCTAATCCATTGGCGTCCCACGAAATCCAGAGTCTCCTTCCTCTCGTGTGATTGCGAGATAAAGGCAGGATTTTAGAAATGGAAAGGGTGACTGGTCTACCCTCTACGGCGGCGCCATCTTAGAATGACTTCCTACCACTTCAATTCCATAATACGAGCTATGTGACGCATGATAGGCGCCTACACTCTCCCCAAGTAATGAGAGTGTTCGTTTATACCGCTATACCGTGGATCTCGGATTCTAAGCAGAATAAAGCTCCAAAACTGGTTTCCCACACAATAACTCAATTGTTCCTAAATAAAAACGATTAGTCTCATTCGATCATCGTTCCTCTTTTACCCTTTTAGTCAATCATACGTAGCTCCACATTTGATTTTCCAAAATTACGTTGACGTCAAGTTGAACTATCCACTATACAGTTATTTGCCATAATGGAACTCTAGTCACCCCTCAATAGGGCCATAGACTCCTCAATCGATAAGAACTATACACTACAAACCACACAAAAGCTATAATTGTTTTAATAAATGTCTCATGCATGCAATATGTTTACAATTCAGATTCACGCAGTCAAATTATAGGTGTATTTCTTGCCAGAATATCAGAGACACCACATGCCAGATTTACATCAATCTCCTACAAAGTGTTGCAGTTCTTGATCAAAACTGAGCACCTCCTCTACTACTCGCAATCGCATAATCCACTGGGCCTCATGCCTCCGCAGCTTCAGCTCCCTGTCGCCACTATGTGGATCTGGCTTGACATGTTCAATACCGTAAAATTTGAATGTTTTTGTTGGACCTTGATCCTTATAGGTATGTACATGTTCTGCAATGGGGTATCTACAATCATTGTGTTTGATTGCACGCATGTGCTCCCCAACTCGCTTTTTTAATTCCCTGATTGTATTTCCCATTACTTTTTAGAACATTTACATTCAATGACGTATATTACATATTTGGTTCCACAGTTTATATTAGTCAAATGGTATACATTTTACCCCTATTGTCTTAAAATTTCTTGATCTTGTGTTCAGCAAACCTACACATATAAGTATAGAACCCCAGTCCCTAGGACTTTAGATTACCCTGGACGAAACTCTGCCACATATATCTTGGACCTTCGACATTCCATATTGACTGGAAGACAGACGAAATCTCCCTTGTGGTCTAGGAGTGACCACCCTGTTCAAACAGGCACCAACTGCATCTTTGCCGGTCTGCATTTTCGAGGCTCCCGCCGGATCCCGAAGAATCTGCGACAAAGGACACGGACTTCCAGACATCTCGGATACTGACCTGCGCTCCCAGCAAAGCTGTGACCTGTGGCGGACAAGAGAGACGTGGGACCGGAACTCCTGGACATCATGCATTTTGCAACCTGCACCTACTTCCCGAGGTATCCCAACTTTGTGCATTAGGGTGTTTGAAGCCCCTGCCCCGAGCACCTTTTGCTCCGAAGCTCAGAGGCCCACACTCCACAAGTGTCCCATGGGCCCGCTTTGTGCATTTCAGCTCGACGCGTCTTTGCGGTTTCTAGTCCGTTAGCTAGTGAGCCACTACGAAGACCAATCCTTGATTTACTTTGCTTTCCTAGTTGCTCCAGGCTTGCTCCTACTTCTGTCCCAAGGAGAAGTTCCCCAGACCTTGCTGGTCTGCACCTTAGCCAATCTCGACATCTTGCATGGATTGCGTTTGCCAAGGCTTGTTGGGTCCAATCCGGATACCGACACTGCAGTCAACTAGATCCTAAGTGGGACAGCTCAAATCCAGCTCCTGGTTGTCGTCGACTCCTCCTGGACCACGTGGCTGAAGAGAAAAGCTTCACCTTCTCACCTGAAATCACCCGACATTGGCTGGCAGCTTCCCATCGCCATCCTGGTCACTAGCTAGTGTACCAGACTCTGTCCCTTCTGCTTTCAGGTTCTTCACATCTCCGATCCACCCTTGGATCCACCCAGACACTTTTCCTGTGGTCGCCTGCAGCACTTCTTCGCAGCTCTCCATTGGAATAGATGACGAAACCCGACGCAAGAAGACACCTATGCACCCGGCTTCCCTGGGTGAGGTAACATGAGTACTCCAGTGCTCCCGTGGGTATTGACTCTCCAAGTGTCCTAGTATAAAAGGGTTCCATCGCAGTTCACCTCCTTGTACCCTTAATCTTTAAAATTGTAACTTGTTCGTTCTCCATAGAAAGTCCATGGTAACCCAAGGCTGTGTTTAGACACTGCATGCGTCTCCCGTGGGCCTCCTACATCCTAACCTTTGGTGGTTCTAGGCAGCCCCAGCGATTCCAGAGGCCCTAGGCCTGCTTTCTATTTCTCATGTGGTTCTTATACCACTATTTTAGTATATGGTTTGTGAGGCCCCTAGGGCATAACGCATACTGTGCAACTTATCGTATGCTAATTAAGTTCCTTATATTGTACTTTTACCTCTGACCTCCTAAAGAATCCAGAGGGATTGTGTTTAGAATAAATACAAATATATTTGATATATACCGGGTGTGGTGTGCTTTCATTTGATCATTCAAGAGATTATAATTGGTAAAACAAGTTGCTTAACTCGCTTTTAAGTCTTAGCCTGAAGGCTGCTCTCCACAGCTACCACTAGGATAGCTTTCTATAAGGTTGACTTTACAACCTACCATCAATAAGGGTCGTTTGGACTGGTGCAAGGTGCCCACTAGAATAGTGGACCTCATATACCAGGCCAACTTCTCACACTAGTTCTTCCTTTTTCTCTCATACTCTACTTCGTTTCCTCTCCTTGGTGTCTCTCATTTTACCTATGTGCTTTGATCTATCACATTTACACTTTTTTCCTATATTTCTCTGTTTACAAATCCCCCTCTCTCTCCCATTCTTGTCCCCCTGTGCGCTATTTCTTCAGTTATTTGTGTAACTCCTATGCCATTATTACCTTGTCATTTTGTATCTCTCATTTAAGGTTTATTTCATGTGTCTATATTGCAAACCATGCCTTTTTCTCCTGTCTTGCTCTCTCCTGTCAGTCTATGTCACAACCCTCTGCCTTAAGTTATAGGATTGTGTCCCCTTTATTGCCTTGCTGCAGATAGTAACGGAAAGTCCACCTGGGCCTGGAAGCATGGTTTAAACCAAAGGAGAATTCACAGGTGGAATTTCCTTTACCATTCCATCCGTTTGATTAAGCATATTCCACTGGTGGATTTAAATCTACATTTAACACTACCTCCTGGAATGCCAGCAACCTCTAAACTAAGCCCTAGACTGAGGGAGAGACTTCGACTAGTTCATGTAAGGTAGTAACCATCCTTCTTTTTTTCATGTTTGGTGAACAGGAGTCCCCTCATAGTAACGTAATCTGTCTCCTTGTACAGCCCCTCCCACCCATTCCCAGGTAACATTACTGCTAGCTGTGATGCTCTAAAAGAGCACATCCACTCCCAGTGGCCTCACGGTCATGCTGAGAGACTCGGGACAGGAGGAGACCCACCACATGCTGTACCTGCTCAGTTTGGCTCATTGTCCTACTGCATAAGACAATGAGCCAGACATTATCTGCACTCAGTTGTAATAGGCTCCGATCTAACCCCTAGGACTGCAGCTGCCCGTGGGCAGGCAAATGTGTTCTCTCCATGTGAGAAACCGACCCACCAGCTGGCCTTGGTCTCGGGCCCCTTAGGCATTGCCCGATTGCCCATCCTGCCAAGCCGACGCTGCACCCCCCCCCCTCCCCCATCAGACACATCATACAACCAGTTGTATAGCAAACAATGCACACAAAGCAATACAGTGTAAAATCCTGTGTGCCTCCCCCAATTGCAGATTCAGTTGTGTCGTATTTAATTTGCAGTTCAGGAAGTAGATTAGGCCTCCCTTCTAAATATTACCAGACCTTTAAGGTAAAACAGCAGGGTTGCGATCAGTTATCAGTGTATTTCATTGATGTGTCTTGCTCATATTGGTGATAGTAAGCTCAAGATATTGGGTCGATTAGTGATCATGAGTGAGAAGAAGTCTACAGTATAGTTCAGGGTAATTTGTTTCCATGAGTTTCCTATTAGTGCCGGGCCCTCCCGTCCCCCGCATTGTGTCTCTGGGCTCACTTGTTTGATTGTTTAGTGGCGAGCACATAAACTTATATTTCTGAATCACATGTTGGACATACCTATAAACTGCTTCTGGAGCATTAAAATTTGTGTTCTTGGTTGTGGTTTGTGGTTTGTTTTGAGTTAGGTTGCAGGTCGAATCCAGAGGCGGTAGAATAGAGCCAGCATGGTGTAATTAAGCGGTAAATCAGTAGTAGCTAGTTCATAAAAATACATTTCTTAATACCACAGTTCTAGTATTTGTAGTCAATAACCCAGGCAATATTATCCAGTTTAATGGTACTCCAGATACCACCTAAGAATGTTGAAAGGATGAGTTGGTCTTGTTAGGATTGGGACTTGTGACATGAAGATATCAGCGATTAACATTTAACTTTCAGAGAGCCCGCAACATGCAATTACAGTCAAGTTTAATTAATTTTGATCCTGTTAATGCTGCCTTCAAGTGGTATTTGTGAGCCTATTTGGGGCAGAGCAAGTGAAATTGAAACTGACTCTACCCCACAAATTTGATAGGATGCTAATAATTGATAGTGTTAAAGTTCAAAGTTTAATACGGAACAATTGTGTGTGAAAATTCTTGAAGTACTTTGTCTTATATTTGTGTAATTCCTTATTTTTCAGTGTTCAGAGTAGACCTTTTCTGCAGCGGGAAAATGGACTCCGAGGTCACGTTACACATGCAGCTCAACTTGACAATGAATTCTTCTAAAAATATCACAGTTTTGAACTTCAAACGAAGGAAAATGTGCTACAAAAGTAAGCTGGTCTCCATTTTGTAAGACTTCTCTATATGTGTAGTTCTCTGGATAGCATTCTACTGAAACATCCGGTATTTGGCAAAAACGAATGTGATTTTGTTTTTAGGTGTCTATGGATGGCCCACTAAACAAAAATTTAAGGCAGATGAAGAGTGCCCAGAGCTGTCAGTAGGATGATTAGAGGTGTTAACGGTGTTTCGAAAGTTGCTTAAAAAGTGTTAACTTTTGTACATCTACAGCCGGATTGATATGAAACAACCAAAGCAAACACTAATTTGTTTAGCACCAGACCATCTGACACATGTTGCTAGAAATATTCTTATTCGTTGGACTAAGTCAGTAGTCTTGATCGTTGGCTGTTTTTTTTTTTAAACTTACCACTGTTCCATTGTATGCAATTTCTTTTGTATGTCTGTGTTTGAGACTTTCTGACTCAACCTTGCTTTTTGTAGGATTGATGCTCTTCAGAATGTTCGTGATTTGTGTTCTCTCCTTTATCATGTGTCGCACTAGAAGCAGTGTCCCACTTTAAATGACAAATCGCTACAAGATATTCAAGAAGTAACTCCTAGTGAAATAGATGGCCGTGATGGATTTTTTTTTTAGTTTTGACCAATTGTCAGCAAGTTTGACTGTGTGAACGTAAAATGGAGTGATTGATGTGGCTTTGGGAGGGATGATACTGTTGAGCAAAGTGTTAAATCTCTTTCCTACCAATGCCTGCAGGTTTTTTTTTTAGAAAAACACAAATGAAGCACCAACAGTAAAATTGGTGTCTTTCAGATTCAGAGGGATGTAGGAATTTTTAGTTTGCTGTATTCTGGGGCATAATTAGGGAGTACAGACAAAGCAGGGTGTGGATCTTTTGACGGGCTATTTGTTTAACCTAGCAAAGCAAGCAGGCTCATCTCTCAAACTGGAAATGAAATTATGGTGGCTCGCAAATAAAAAAACTACCCCACAAGTAAAGCTACCCTAGAAATTCAAACCGAGGGCAATGGATACAGACTGTAGCTTCTGATAAAAGGCAGCTTTTTCATACGAGAGGCAAATTGAGAAACCCTTAAGCCGCCTTTGGCATTTGCTGAGGCAGAATAGCAAAGCAAGATGCCGCAATATAAACAGGAGTGGGGATGATGGCTCCCTGTAAGTTGATAATGGAAAATGTACAAGTGGCTGCTGCAAAAGGTTCATGCTGGGAATGGGCCTTTATTTAAAAAACCCTCTGCACCCTACCATTTGGACTAGTTGTCTTCTATCAAAGTTGTCTGCATTGTTGAAACGATTTTTTTTTATTGTTTGCATCTGGGAGGCGGACCTAGCTCTGTGATCCTACTGCAGGAGGTGAATGTCTATATTCCATATCCATGGGAATATCATTCACAAGGAAAGAGGCAAGTTGAGATACATGATAGATCTAGATCTAGATATATATATATATATATAGAAGAGGTCGCTTCCCCACGCTCCCAAGGCTTGCTGACCTGGTGACTCCAGAGCGCCCTGAAGCAGATAGCGGTATCGTAGCTGACTCATACCACCGCGCTCCGCTCGTTCTGCTGCCTCTAATTAGCGCTATTTGACTGCCGCATTGCTGACGCTGCCTGCATTGTGCAATTGACTTCTATCGCGCTGCATATTTCAATCAGCGCATTGTCTGTTCGCATTGTTTTCTGTAAATTACTTTATGCTCGATTGAGCCCCAGTCTTGCCCAGTTTCGATTTATACCTGTGCAGCCATTTTGTTGTTTGTTGTGCTCCCTAACCCGTAGCTCCACCCCGCTCCCGCCTCCCAGCTGACCCTCCCTCGCCCCTCCCTCGCCCCTCCCTCGCCCCTCCCCTTCCACTACCCATATATGACAGATGCCTATCCGCGCAGCGTTCACGCGCAGCGGTCGCGCCCCATGCGCGCCAAAGGTAAGCCCGTCTACGCCCGTCCGCGCCTGGACCGCGCACAGCGCCATACCCCTGGCCCCCGCAAACCGCACTCCTCCCGGATAACGTTTGACGCCGCCTCTCTTAGCCCTCAACCCCGGACGCACAACACAATGCTACGAAGCTGCACCAGGACGTACCCATGGCCAATTCGCCTGCCACTCCTGCAAGTTCGCCTGCAACAAGACCTACACCAAATCCACTTCCTCCAGACACAGCTCCGACTCTAACCACCTGAAGTGCATCCTGCTGAACACCGGCTCGGTCCACAGACACGCCACTGAACTCTGGGACCTACTAGACACTGTGTCACCGGACATTGCCTTCCTCACAGAAACCTGGATGAACGCATCATCAGCACCCGACATAGCCATAGCCATCCCGGACGCTTACAAGATCATCCGAAAAGACCGAACCAACCAAACAGGAGGAGGCATCACCATCGTCCATAAGAACACCATCCGAATCATGACCAGCTCTGACGAAAACCTCGCGACCGCCGAACACCTTCACTTCCAGATCCACACCGACCCCAGGACCACACTTAGAGGCACCCTCATCTACAGACCACGAGGTACCCGCACACAATTCAACGAAGACATCACTGACTTGATCAGCCCACATGCCCTCCCATCCGAGAACTACATTCTACTGGGAGACCTCAACTTCCACATGGAAAAGAAAAACGACAGCAACACCACCACCCTTCTGGACAACCTGGCCAATTTCGGACTCAAACAACTTGTCGACACCCCCACCCACCTTGCAGGACACGCGCTCGACCCTATCTTCACCTCCAGCAAACACATCTCCTTCGATCACACCACAGCTCTCCATTGGACGGACCACAGCTGCGTTCACTTCAGCTACAAAAAGACCACGACCCACAACCCCCCACAACCCATTCCACGAAGAAACTGGAACAAAATCACCACCGACCAACTCCTCACATCGCTAAACCAACACCCTCCTGCTATTTCAACCAAGCTGCCATCAAACTCACACAATGGATCACCCACAGCGCGGACGTTTTAGCACCCTTGAAAAACCATCAGATCAAACAAGGAAGCAAAAAGACCCCCCTGGTTCAACGATGACCTTAAGAAATCCAAGAAGCTATGTCGTACCCTCGAGAAAACCTGGAGAAAAAACCCAACCTCTGACAACCTGACCACCTTCAGGGACGCCACCCGCAAACACCACCAGCTAATCCGATCCACCAAGAAATCAGCATTCAAGGATCTACTCAACAACAACGCTCACAACAGCAAGGAACTATTCAACATCGTCAAAGAATTTACCAACCCCACCGCCGGCTCCAACGACATCATTCCCTCCTAAGACCTCTGCGACTCTTTATCCTCTTTCTTCCACAACAAAATCGCCGACATACATAACAGCTTTGAAAACCAGTCCGATGAACAGCCCACTCCACCCACCTCCGAACCAAAACAGCACTCACAACCTTTTCGCCTGGAACCCAATCAACACTGAAGACACCATCCGCCTGATGAACTCAATTCACTCAGGATCGCCAACCGACCCATGTCCCCACCACATCTTAAACAAAGCAGACTCCATCATCGCACCCCATCTCCGCGATGTCATCAACTGTTCCTTCAACTCCGCTACCTTCCCGGAAAGCTGGAAACATGCCGAGCTCAGCGCCCTCCTGAAGAAACCCACAGCAGACCCTTCTGAACTTAAGAACTACCGCCCCATCTCACTCCTCAGTTTCCCTGCCAAAGTCATTGAGAAAGTCGTCAACAGTCAGCTGGCCGCCTTCCTCGAATCCAACAATTCCCTCGACTCTTCACAGTCCGGCTTCCGAGCCAAACACAGCACCGAAACCGCCCTCATCGCAGCTACAGACGACATCCGAACGCTACTGGACAACGGAGAAACAGTTGCCCTCATCCTACTCGACCTCTCCGCCGACTTTGACACAGTATGTCATAGCACCCTCATACAACGCCTCAGCAACGTCGGCATACAAGGAAAAGCTTTGGACTGGATCATCTCATTCCTCGCCGGGAGAACCCAGAGAGTCCGCCTCCCCCCTTTCAAATCAGAGGCCACCGAAGTCATCTGTGGTGTACCACAAGGATCTTCACTCAGCCCCACCCTCTTCAACGTATACATGAGTCCCCTCGCATCCATCGCGCGCCAACACTAATAATAATAATAATAATAAAGGGATCTTATCGTGCGCAAACTTAGCCCAGTGGGCGTCAAGGCGCCTAATTCCAAATCCAGCTCATAACAAAGAACTCTACAGCTCAACCTGTATAGGCTCTAGAGAAGCACCATGTTTTTAGGGCCTTTTTAAACAGCGCCAGAGAAGGTAGCGTCTTCATCTCCATCGGCAAGATGTTCCAAAGCTGTGGGGCAACGACGGAGAAGGCCCTAGCTCCCCATCTAGTGAGCTTAAAGCGAGGAACGGCGAGTTGGAGTTGTCCCGAGGAGCGCAAACACCTTGGAGGGTGATAGCGAGTGAGCAGGGAGCTAATAGCGCCTTTAGATCCGTCCTCGAGAGCTCTGTAGGTCAGACACAGAATTTTAAAATAAATTCTGTGCTGGATGGGCAGCCAGTGAAGGTCTCTCCTCGCAGCAGTGGCAGAGGAAGACCTGGGAAGATCCAGGACAAAACGTGCAGCAGCGTTCTGCACTACTTGCAGTCGATGTATGAGGCCCTTGTTGGTTTCCATGTAGAGAGAGTTGCAGTAATCTAGCCTGGAACCAACAAGGGCGACTGCAATCTGCTTGCGTGCTTGAGGGGACAAGTAGCTGCGGATTCTGTTGAGTGTCCTGATCACGCCCCAGCAGGTCGCGACAGTCCGACTCACCTGTAGAGACATCGAGAGTGATGTATCGAACACCACACCCAGATTTTTGGCGGATTGAGCGGGAGTGGGGCAGGTACCAAGAGAAGAAGGCCACCACTCACTCGACCAGATATCTTGGTCCTTCCCAAAGACCAAAACCTCAGTCTTGTCGCCATTTAGCTTCAGGGAGTTGGTGACCATCCAATCTGCAACATGTTGCATACAGGACCTGAAGCTGGAGGCAGATGTTATGACAGAGGACTGGGTAAGTGAAATCATGATCTGGGTGTCGTCGGCGTATGATACCACCTCCATCCCCAGCGATCTTACAAGTCTAGCAAGGGGGGCCACGTAGATGTTAAATAGGGTCGGACTTAATGCCGACCCCTGTGGCACCCCACATTGCAAAGACTTTGCTGGGGAGAGGTGGTTGCCGAGCATCACTCTCTGTTCCCTATCTAGGAGAAAGGAGTTGAGGAGACTCAGGGCCGGACCAGTGACACCTGCCTCCCTAAGCCGAGATGTTAAGATGGCAGGAGACAAGGTGTCAAATGCGGCCGTGAGGTCCAATAGCACCAGAACAGTTGTTTGTCCAACATCAACCTTGCGTCGGATGTTGTCGACTACATAGGTGAGGGCAGATTCTGTGCTGTGATGTTTTCGGAATCCATGCTGGGTAATGTCCAGGTACCCTGAAGCTTCGAGGAAGGAAGATAGGTGGCGATTCAAGTGTGCTTCTAAGATTTTAGCAGGTGCAGGGAGCAAGGAAATGGGTCTAAAATTTTTCAATAGACCGGGGTCAAGTGAAGGCTTCTTAAGGAGCGGCTTCACAATGGCCTTCTTCCAGACTAATGGAAAAGTGCCTTGGGCAATTGCCTTATTCATCACCTCAAGTAAAAGGGGAAGGAGACTGTTCCTACACTCCTTTAGTTTTTTAAGAGGCAGTGGGTCAAGTGGGGAGGAGGATTTGGTCTTATCTAAAAGAAGATTCAACCCCTCCAGAGACATAGGTGGAAAATCAGAAAGACAACTGGAAGGGGCTGTATCCAGTGATTCCAAAAGGGTTATACCTGGGAGGTTATTTTCAGTCAGGGAGAGACGTTGTACTTCTAGAGAAGTATGAATGTCAAAGATTTTTTTATGAAAAAAGTCTGCAATATCGTCACACAGACGTTGGGAGCTAACTACGGGGTCTGGAAGTTGGAGGGAGCATAGCGAGTCTGCAATTTTAAAAAGCTCCCTGGAGGAAGTAAGTGAACTAGTGAGGTTGGAAAAGTATTCCTGCTTCTCCAATATCACTTTTTGCTTATACTCCCGTAGAGCAGACTTATGAGCCTC
The DNA here is from genome assembly GCF_964263255.1 of Lissotriton vulgaris. Taxonomy (NCBI): domain Eukaryota; kingdom Metazoa; phylum Chordata; class Amphibia; order Caudata; family Salamandridae; genus Lissotriton; species Lissotriton vulgaris. The sequence continues at coordinate 826,209,637 of NC_141699.1, forward strand.
CCTATCCGCAGGATCCCAGGATTTCCTCCACCTCCTCTCACTGCTTCTGCAACCCTGTCTTAGTAGTCTAAGATGGTCCGAGAACCATGGAGCTGATGGTTTCCTCCGGGCTACATATCGCAGGGATGCAGGGGCAAGTTTTTCCACAGCATTCATGATGGAGTCATGCAGAGCTTGTGCTGCCTCATCAGAGTCTTTTAGGGAGAGAGCCTCAGGAGTAGGGACGAAAGGAGCAAAAGCGTCATTGGTGAGATTTCTGAGATTTCTCCTAGGAGTAAAAGAGGTGGTCCCCGTCTTAATGGGATTGGAAGTGGAAAAGGCTAAATGAAGAGGAACCGCAAAATGATCCGTCCACACCAGTGGTAGAGGGGTGCCGCAAGAAAGTCTAGGATCATTCGAGAATACCCCGTCAAGGATGTGACCTGCTGAGTGAGTAGCACTAGTGACAAGCTGACTAAGATCACAGGATCCAAGAGAATCAACCAATGATTGAGTGTCCTTAGAGTGAAGATCATCAAGATGGAAATTGAGGTCACCTAGAATGGTGATAGAAGGTTTTCCAAAATAGGGTTCAAGGATTCTCAAAGTGTCCGAGGCGAAATTAGCTCTAGAACCAGGCGGCCTATAGATCAATATACCCGTGAAAGAAACTGAGGGGGCACAAGTAATACAAAAGTATAAGGCTTCAAAGCGATCTAGGGGCGAGGAGAGAGGGTTAACCGAACATAAGAAAGAGGATTTAAAAAGAATGGCAATACCTCCCCCTCTCCGTTTAGGTCTGTCAAGCTTTTGAAGAGAGTATCCCTCGGGGATGGCTAAAAGAAGGTCATGACCGGAAGAGTCAGAGGCCCAGGTCTCAGTGATGAATACCCAGTCAGGCTGTCTTTCATCCACAAAATCGTGGAAGGCAAGATTGTGTTTAATTAGCGAGCGGGCATTTAATAAGAACCCAGTATTATGAGATACAATAGGCAGTGGGGAGGAAGGGCAACGACTAATAGAACAAGAGCCAAGGGGGTGGAATGAAGTAGAGCAGACAGTACAGCAGCGAGAATGTAATAGCCCTGACGGGGTGAAACAGTGCATGGCCGAGCATGCGGGAGGTCTAAGAGCCAGAAGCATAGGTGGAGTATAACGCAGAGATGTCTTACCTAGGAGCAATGATGATGAGACCAGGTCCAGCCCGACCTGCAGCCCGTCCTCAGCGCGGACGGGCGCAGACGGGCTGAACTCTGGCGTAACTCCGGCGTCATTCTGGCGTCTCCGCAGCGCGTAACCGCTGCGCGTGAGCATGGCTCAATTTATGCACTGCTCGCCTCCTAAAGAGAGGACTAGAGCGTGCAAGCTACCCCCAAACCAAGATGGCCGCCAACGAGACGTGGGCGAAGGACCCGCCAAAGGCGGTGAAATTACCGATTAGAGTGTGGGTGAGAGGGGCAGAGGTGCGAGTGTGCGTGGCCGGCAGTTAAAAGCAAGGTAAACAATTTAAAAATAAGGTTTAACAGAAAATGACAAAACAGGATTTTTTAAAATTCTCCAGTGTCTGCTTGCAGGTCGCGCTGAGAGTACAGCGCTGCTGGTTGTGCGCTAGGCTGTTAAGGGCGAACTGAAGAGATTTGCCTCAATTTATGCACTGCTCGCCTCCTAAAGAGAGGACTAGAGCGTGCAAGCTACCCCCAAACCAAGATGGCCGCCAACGAGACGTGGGCGAAGGACCCGCCAAAGGCGGTGAAATTACCGATTAGAGTGTGGGTGAGAGGGGCAGAGGTGCGAGTGTGCGTGGCCGGCAGTTAAAAGCAAGGTAAACAATTTAAAAATAAGGTTTAACAGAAAATGACAAAACAGGATTTTTTAAAATTCTCCAGTGTCTGCTTGCAGGTCGCGCTGAGAGTACAGCGCTGCTGGTTGTGCGCTAGGCTGTTAAGGGCGAACTGAAGAGATTTGCCTCAATTTATGCACTGCTCGCCTCCTAAAGAGAGGACTAGAGCGTGCAAGCTACCCCCAAACCAAGATGGCCGCCAACGAGACGTGGGCGAAGGACCCGCCAAAGGCGGTGAAATTACCGATTAGAGTGTGGGTGAGAGGGGCAGAGGTGCGAGTGTGCGTGGCCGGCAGTTAAAAGCAAGGTAAACAATTTAAAAATACCTCAACATCATCTCCTACGCAGATGACACCCAGCTGATCCTCTCCCTCACCAAAGACCCAAACACCGCCAAAACCAATCTACACGAAGGAATGAAAGAAGTAGCCGAATGGATGAAGAACAGCCGTTTAAAACTGAACTCGGACAAAACGGAAGTCCTCATCTTAGGATCATCCCCCTCCGCCTGGGACGACTCATGGTGGCCACCGGCCCTGGGCACAGCACCCATACCTACAGACCACGCACGCAACCTGGGCTTCAGCCTGGACTCCTTCCTCTCAATGACCAGACAAGTCAACGCCGTCTCATCCTCATGCTTCAACATCCTACGCATGCTCAAAAAAATCTTCCGCTGGATCCCCACCGAAACAAGAAATACAGTCACCCACGCACTGGCCACCAGCCGACTGGATTATGGAAATACCCTCTACGCCGGGACCACAGCCAAACTACAGAAAAAACTCCAACGCATCCAAAACGCATCAGCCAGACTCATACTGGACATTCCACATCATGCTCATATTTCCGGTCACCTGAAGAATCTCCACTGGCTCCCCGTCAACAAGAGAATAACGTTCCGTCTCCTCACCCACGCACACAAGGCCCTCTACGACCTAGGTCCGAATGCCTCAACACACGACTGTCCTTCTACACACCCACCCGCCAACTACGATCATCCAATCAAGCCCTCGCCGCAATTCCGCGCATCCACAGATCCACCATGGGAGGAAGATCCTTTTCCTACTTAGCGGCCAAAACTTGGAATTCTCTCCCCACTCCCCTCCGACTTATACAGAACCACCTCTCCTTCAGAAAGCAACTAAAAACCTGGCTATTCGATAAGTAACGCACCCACCATCCCCCAAGCGCCTTGAGACCCTCTGGGTGAGTAGTGCGCTATACAAATTCTTGAACTTGAACTATAATCTTTCTCTGTTTCTGTTCACCTTCGTGATTGGTTCCCAGGAAAAAAACGGCACACCAGGTAAGTCCAGCACAAGAAAAACTTTATTTATTTATTTATTTAAAATATTTATAAAGCGCGACTGTCACCTGGCAGGTATCCTGGCGCTGGTAGCTACTCTTGTGGTTTATTGACGGGGGTGAACTGGGACTGGCCGGTTTTATAGGGATAGGGGAAAGAGCCATGTTTTGATACGTTTCCTGAATGGGAGGAGATGAGGGATATGGCGAATGTCGACAGGTAGACTGTTCCATAGCTTGGCTGCAGCTACTCTGAACGATCTTCCTCCCATCCTGGCCTTCTTACATCTGGGCACTCTCGCGAGGCAGGCAGTTGTGGACCTGAGTGTTCTGGTGGGGGTGTACCAGGAGAACAGACGTTGAAGAGGTCTGGGTCCTATTCCATGTAGTGCCTTGAAGACCAGGCAAAGGGCCTTGAAGGCAATGCATTGCCTCAAAGGCAGCCAATGCAACTCGGCCAGTGCGGCAGTGGCCGAAGATCTCCTAGTCCATCCCAGAGCCAGTTTGGCTGCTGCCGACTGGACTCGTTGGAGTTTGTCCAGTAGTGTTGCAGGAGATTCAAGCAGCAGGGCGTTGCAGTAGTCAAGGCGACTAAGAATAGTACACCTGACTACTAGTGCTCTGGCGGAGGATGGAAGTAGAGGCAAGACTTTGCGCAGTGAGCGCATAAGGCCGGCGCAAGTTGCGACTGTTCTTGAGACCTGTGTCTCCATGCTTAATTGATGGTTAAGCATGACGCCCAGGTTGCGAACGGTGGTAACTGGTAGGGGGTTGTTGGAGTTTTCCGGGGGCCAGAACTCAGTGGGCAGAGGGCGGGGTATGCGACTCGCAGGACAGTACATCACCTCGGTTTTCGAGGAGTTGAACTGAAGTGAGTTCCGGTGCAACCAGCATGCCGTGTCTCGTAGGCAGTCATGGAAGGCTTGCAAGGAGATGGAGTCTTCGCCTTCCCATGAGAGAAGGAGCTGTGTATCGTCCGCATAGTTTACTGTGGTCATGTTATGTGACTTAATTAACGTGACCAGAGGTTTTAAGTAAACGTTAAAAAGATTATTGTGCACTTAACAACTAAAGACGACGCGTTTCGGCGTGTAGCCTTTATCAAGTAGCCCCCATTTTAAAATTACATGTATTTAAGTCCTTCCTTTCTTCATAGACATAAAGGAAATACTATGATGTATCACTTGCGTTATTATTTCCTCTTTTCTCATGTATACAATTTACATCATTGCATATTCAGTTTATACATATTATAGGTAAGGACTTACTCATATTTACACACAACTACGTTTGCTGACCTTCACGTGTGCAATGCAATCACTATTGAATTCTATAATCCCGCCTGCGCTCTGGTAGTGGTGTATAAGCAATGTAGTCCTCGTAATATGGCCACACATACCAGCCATAATACACATTTGTGTCTGTATAGCGGAATTCCGCATAGATACATGTTGACATATATATATATATATATATATTTCTCCTACTGGCGATCACAAGTAGGTAGCTATAGCTAAGTTTGCATAAACAAGCATTTTTTGTTTTGCTAATAACTTTGGTGCCGTTTGTTAAATCTTCAGAAAAATTTCAAAACGAATATGACAGTCACTTCAGCTGATGTCTGGAACTTTTTGGGGTGATCTATAAAGTGGGGGCAGAGAAAAAAGGGGGGCCCAAAAATGTGTGTATATATGCATGTATGTGTATATATGCATGTATGTGTGTATGTATGTGTGTGTATATATATATATATATATATATATATATATATATATATATATATATATATATATATATATATATATATATATATATATATATATATATATATATATATATATATATATATATATATATATATATATATATATAATATTTGTGTTACCGCTCGACTTTCCACTTCTCATCCGGTGCACTCAGACTGGTGCGGTTAGCGGCCGTGGACAGCCGCAACATCTCATGCTCAGTTTCTTCAAATTTTTTAAAGAAAAACCGCACTCACGGGAGGAGCTTTCCACAACAGGCTTCCTTTATTTAGAGAATCCAAAAGACTGGATAGCCGTGTTCATACCCTTGTGGGTCCCTCATACCACATGAGAAGGATAGCCAACAGTAGGGCCAGTCCACCATCATCCTTTCTCCTCCCCCCCACGGCGACTGCTAACTCCAAGCCTCTTTAGTTTGCCCTACGACCATCACAGGCATCCGGTGGAAGGCAGGATATGTCATTGCCTGTCCCAGAGACGGTCAGTGACATAAAACTGTTGGGTCCTACAAATCGTCCAAAGGGGCTATTCCAGCTCCTTGGCGACTACCCTGATACACATTCCTCCCACTTACCTTTGGCTGACAGAGACCATCTCTCCTGATGTGGTTGCGAAGTGCAGGCTCTCTTCACCAAGGGAGCTGTAGAGAGGGTGCCTGCATCAGAAGTAGGTTGTGGCTGTTATTTATGCTACTTTCTGGTGCCAAAGAAGGACAGAGGACTCTGAGAATGCGCAGGTCTAGGAGAGGACAAACTCCTTTTGGTCCTATCTGTCCTGGACTCTGGAAACTAGATGGTAGCTTTTGACATGCTGGACGCCTATTTCCACATGCTTGTCCTGCCTATACACAGACGTTGCCTGCGGTTCACTGTGGGCCAATAGCACTTTCAGTTTGCTGTGGTCCCCTTCGACCTTACCAGTGCCCCTCAGGTGTTCACGAAAGTGATGGCGGTGGCCAGCACTCGTCTTTGAAGGTTTGGGTTCAAGTCTTCGCCTATATAGACAACTAACTGTTAAAGGCAAGCTATTCCTTGTCAGTTGTTTCCCACTTCCAGACTATGGCGAACCTCCTGCACTTGCTGGGGTTCACTATCAACGTGCCAAAGGCGCACAGTACTCCCTCTTAGACCCCCCCTTCATCTGAGTCGTTCTTCACACAGTGCTGTTTCGTAGCCTAGCCTCCTGAGTGGCAAGATCAAGAATCTTAAGGCTATGATTTCACTGTTTCAGCCTCTATCCGGGATTTCGATGAAAATGACTGAGGCTTTTGGGGCTCATGGCCTACTGCTTGTTACTCATGCCTGTTGGTACTTGCGGGGTCTGCAGTGAAACCTGAAGTCCCATTGGGTGATGCATCAGGGGATCTCTTCGACGAGGCCCAGATCTCAGAGGGCACTGCAAAAGATCTGCAGTGGGGTCTAACGAAACGTAACTGGATCAGTGTCGGACCTCTCTTCCTTCCCCAACCAGAGCTAAGTGTAGTGGCATATGTGTCACTCCTAGGCTGGGGTGGCCATCCGGGAGAGGTAGAGATCTGAACTCTGGCCTCAGGCGGAGTCCGAGCACCACATCAACCTGTTTGTGCTTTGGAAGATTGGCTTGGCATTGATCAGGGAAAGGCTGGTGCAGGTGTTTACACCATTGCCTGGTGGGATTGTTAGACCCTCCGTCAAGAGCCCCTGCATATCTGGACTTGGCTGGAACACCAGGACATTTCCATGATGGTTCAATAACTTACGCCTCTTGGATCGCGCAGAGTGGACAAACACTGCTGAAGATGCCTAGCTGGTTGCAAATGGCATCTCCATCTTTAGGTGGTGCAAGATCTCTTACAACAGTGGGGAGAGCATTGGTTAGATTTGTTCACCACCGCAGAGAATTTGCAAATTCATCAGTTTTGAATGCTGGAATTTTCACAGCGACTCTCGCACGGTGACTGTTTCAAGTAGGCCTCTGGCCAAGTCATTCTTGTGGCTCCAGTTTGGACACAGAGAGTCTGGTATCCCGAGTGGCTGAACATGACCATTGGTCCTCCAGTCAGCCTCCCTCTTCGAGAGTATCTTCTGATACAGAAACAGGGGAGGGTTCTGCTCCCAAACCTGCTCTCCCTTCACGTGTGGAGATTGAACAGAAGCAGTTGACAGATTTTGACTTTTCTCCCAAAGATTGTGATGTTATTCTGGCAGCCACGCATTCTTCTACCAAGTCTGTATATGGCTGTTGGGTCAAGTTTGTGTCATGGTGTGCTTCCGACAGTGTTTACTCCCTTTTGGCAAGATTCTTTTGTTTCCTTTATTGTTGGCCCAGCAGGTCTCTACTCTGGGAACAGTTTAAGGTTATCTCTCTACCATTTTGGGATTTTTCCTGTTGGCGGACCAACCTTCTGTCATCTGTTATGGTTAGGTTCCTCGAAGGCCTGCAGCATAAGTTTACCCCAATGCCAATTCATCAGGTCTCCGTAGGACCTCAACCTTTTCCGTACCTTTCTGATGTGTGCACCATTTGACCCTCTGCACAATTACCCACTTAGGCTATTGATCTACAAACTGCTTTTTTAGTGCCCCTAACATCGGCCAGAGGGGCAGCGCATTGCATTCACGCTGTGCACTCTCATTATACCACCTTCTACCTAGATTAACTAGTTCTGTGGACACATGCTTTCTTTCTTCTTTTTTTTTAAGTTTGAAGTTTATTGGAATAAAAAGGAACAAAGACAGAAAATGAAGAAACAATCAAGAGTTATGAGAAACATGAAATCAATCTTACATATTAGCGAATTAGTTGAGGAAAACTTATGTATAAAATATAAAATAGATAAATGAATGTGAGGAACATAGGGAGAATGAGGAAATATCTTAGCTTATAAAAATATATAAATAATATGGTAAAACAGTAGATGTAATGGATGACATAATAATCGAATAAAGTAATGCATTCATGGTGGTTTACAAACTTCAACATTACGTATCGGAGATGATGGGGGAGGCTTAGCAACTTTGGATAAATATTCAGTGAGGGGAAGCCATAAAAGATCACGTTTTATTGCTAAGGAAATAGGAGAGACATAATTAGTGTCAAGTCTGTGATTAAAGCATACTGCGTTCCACCAAGCAGTAAAAGAAACATCATTAGCTTGTTTCCAGTGTGATGTAACATGGTGAAAAGCAATAGCTATGCAAAGATCAAGTAATTTTTGGTTATAATGGGAGTCTGCAAAAATAGGAGAGAGGGAACCTAAGAAAATGTGTGAAATGGAGAATGAAACTGTAAAATTGAAAATCTGTTGTAATTGGGACCAAACTCGGTGCCAGAAACGTAAAATAGGAGGACATTCGAATAGCATGTGTTTCAAATCAGCCAAAGGGGATGAGCAGGACCAACAAGTAGATGGAATGTCTGGGGAAAAGGATGATAGGAGTAATGGAGTGAATAGTATACGATTATAAATAAAGAATAAGGTTTGTGTAGTATTTGCAGCTCTGGATGTACTATGAATCTTAGACCAGATTTTGTCCCATAAAATAAGGGACCATGTGTGAGAAAAATCTTTTTCCCAAGCCAACTCAACTTTAGATTTTATACGATCAGCAGAGGTTTGTAGAGATTTATATATAAATGAAGCAGAAAGAGACTGATCAATAGCAGTAGAAATCGAAAGATGTGTGGTAGGGATAGAATTAGAGGTCGGGAGCGAGGAAAGATATTGGGTAAGGGACGGAAGCAGTGATAAATATTGTTTACGGGATGAGGAGGGTAGTGAGAATTGTGTTTGTAGATCGTGAAAAGGCAGAGGTTGATTGTCTAAGAGAAGTTGTGAGACCCATTTTAGACCACGGGAATGCCACGTTTTCCAGTATAAGGAACGGTTACGGATTTTGAGGAATTTATTATGCCAGATAGGTTGGGTGTGAGTGGAGGAGGCAGATGGGTATGTGGATAATAAATATGGACGAAGTAGAGAGCAAGAGTGAGAAATGATAGGGGAGCATAGGGATGATACCTTAGAGGTAAAAGATAGAACTTCTTGAAATTCGTAAGGATTGAGTAAAGAAGATTCTAATGTGAGCCACAGGGGAGGAATGTGAGGAGGATCAGAAGAGAGCCACTTCATAGCTTGTTTTAAAGAAAATGCGTTATGATATGATCTAAAGTGGGGGAATTTGACACCGCCAAGAGATTTATCTTTTTTCAGGGAAGAAAGAGCTATCCGAGATTTTTTGCCTTTCCACAAAAATTTTAATAGAAGGGAGTCTATGGATTTGAAGTATTGATCTGGAATACGGATGGGAATCATGGATATGGAATAGAGAACTAAGGGTGCTAACATCATTTTGATGGAGTCCAATCGACCCCACCAAGAAAGGAATAGAGGATTCCAACGAGTTATTGATGTGGTGATTTTGTTAGAGAGAGATTCGAAATTAAATTTAAGAGTGTCTGAAATACGGGGAGCAAACCAGATACCTAAATATTTAATCTTCGTAGGTTGCCAGGAAAAACCAGAGGAGTCAAAGAGGTGTTTTTGACATAAGGGGTTTAAGGGTAATATTTCACATTTATCCGTGTTGAGACGATAACCTGACACAGTGGAAAAAGAAGAAACTTGATGGAGGAAGGAAGGGAGAGTTGTTTGAGGGTCTGAACAATAAAATAAAATGTCATCAGCGTAAACAGATAACTTAGCTTGTTTTTGGGGACCATATTGAAAACCAGTAATTGTGTCATCTAATCTAATCTTAGTTAAAAAGGGTTCTAGGGCTATGATAAACAGTAGAGGGGATAGTGGGCATCCTTGACGAACCCCTCTTTGGAGAGGAAAGTACTCGGAAACCATACCGTTGGCAAAGATTGACGCATGGGGGCTAGAGTACAGTAATGATATCAGAGATATGAATTTAGGGGGGAAGCCAAACCATTGGAGAGCTTGGAACATAAAGTCCCAACCAATTCTGTCGAATGCTTTTTCAGCGTCAAGGGAGATAGCAGCAAGGGGGGAAGAAAGGGATGGAGCTTTACTCAAAATATTAAAGAAGACACGAGAGTTATCTGATGATAGGCGACCCTTAACGAATCCGGATTGTTCAGGGCCTATAAGTTCTGGTAGTAGGGGATCTAATCGGAGAGCTATAATTTTGGCGAAGATTTTATAATCAGTGTTTACTAGTGATATGGGACGATAATTCTTACAAAGGGTATGATCTTTATCAGGTTTAGGTATTAGACAAATCAATGCTTCTTGGAAGGTTCCTTGAGAAGATCCGGAGGCCGCAAAAGATTGGAATAGAAGATGCAATTTTGGGAGAAGAAGGGAGGAGAAATGAGTATAGAATTCAATGGTAAAACCATCGGGTCCTGGGGCTTTACCTCGACGAAGAATAGAGATTGCATGAGAAATTTCCGATTGGCTAATGTCCAAATCTAATGAGTGAAAATCAAGATGTGAAGCTTCTGGAGAAGGGATGTTTTGAAAGTATGAAAGGAGATCTTGAGGGTCGGGAATAGATTCAGGGGTGTAGAGATTTTGGTAAAAGGAAACAAATTGAGCCAGTATGTCTTTATCTTTAAAGAAAGATACTCCATTCGGGCCTTGCAAGGATTCAATTTTTGTACGTTCTTTACGTATCTTAAGGTAATTGGCGAGGAGCTTGCCCATCTTGTTTTGGCCGCCGTAATAGCGGGAATTGCATTTTAGAAGAGAGTTAGAGGCGGCGTTGGTGGTAAATTTATTGAAATCAAATTTGGCTGAAATTAATTCACGTAGAGAAGTTTCAGAGTTTGAGTTATAGTACGCATATTCCAATTTCTTAATTTTATCCAAGAGTTGAGTTGACTTAGAGATTGATTGTTTTTTCTTTTGGGAGACAAAGTTAATAATAAAACCACGTGCAGCTGCTTTAAACGAGTCCCAAATCATAACAAAAGGAGATTCAGGAAGATGGTTAAGTGTAAAAAATTCAGTGGAAAATTGCTTAAATTGGGTGCAAAAATTAGAATCGAGAAGTAAAGAATTATTAAATCTCCAACGGCCTGAATGAGGGGAGTAGGGGATAAGATCAATGTCCACAAAAACGGGAGCGTGGTCTGAAATGAGAATGGAGCCTATATCTGAATGAATGGCAAGTTGAGCCAGTGGTTTGCTAAGAAAAAGGTAATCAATACGTGATTGGGAGTGATGTGTGGGGGAGTAGAAAGAATATTCTCTGAGGTCAGGGTGACAAAGCCTCCAAATGTCAACTAACGCATTATTTTGGATAGAGGAGATAAACTGGGTATGCATTTTGGAAGGAACAAATTTAACTTTTGAATTTCTATCAATAAAGGGGTCATAAACTTGGTTGCAGTCACCGCCAAGAATGACGTATTGGTCATTGAGAGTTACGAGTTTGTTAGAAATAGAAGGCCAGAACAATTTATCAACACCAGTTGGGGCATAAACATTGAAAATAACTAGAGGTATTTTATCTATAAGAAGATTAACAATTACCCATCGACCAACATCGTCGCACTCTTGAGATACAATGGAAACATTTAACTTTTTATGACAGAGTATAACAGTACCATTTTTCTTACCTACAGCAGGTGAATAAAGAACGTGACCCACCCAACATCGTTTAAGTTTAGTAGCCTCTAAATCTGTAAGGTGGGATTCTTGGAGAAGGGCTACATCTGCCTTAAGTCTGGTTAAATGTGTTAAAACTCGCTGACGTTTAATGGGGTTATTTAACCCCTTAACATTCCAGGTGACTACTCGGAATGTACATTATCATGAGAATGATATAAGAGAAAAGAGAAAGTGGAATAGAAAAATAGTTGAGAAATGTTGAGAGAAGTATTAAGATTGCAAGAACAGATATATGAGAGAGATAGAGAGAAAAGGTAAGAGTAAGAAAAAGAGGAGATAAAGAAAGGAGTATGAAGGAAGATAAGAGAGAACATGGCAAGAGAAGAGACAGAACAACAAATACAAATGAGAACTGGGGGGTGACGACGCCAGAAGAGGACGACATCAACAACAGAAACTCACGTCATCGAACACCGGGGAACCAGCTTAGGATGAATTGAAGGGAGCAGAAACTACACCGGGATGGAGAACAGAAGGAAAGGATCTGTGATGAGACAAAAATGGAAAAGATAAGTTAGGAGTACATAAGAACGCCAAAAATATGAACTACGCAACATTAAAATGAAGTAAACAAGAGATATGTGTATACAATAGGGTAAGGGGAGTCAATACTAGGCACAGTAGGGAAATAAAAGGGTAAATATTTCAGACAATCAGGAAGACATATAAATCATTAAACTGGTCTTGCAGTGTCCATGTTGATGGTTTCATGGTGTCGGAGGAATTCTTCAAGGACTCGTGGATCCTCAAAAGTCGTTGTCTTTTCTTTATACGTAACCTTGAAGAGGCAAGGATGAAGAAGACCAAATCTGGCACCAAGGTCTCGTAGTCGTGGTCGTAGATCAAGAAATTGTTTCCTGCGGTCAGCTGTCACTTTGGCTACATCTTGAGAGAGATACAGACGGTGACCTTCCCATATAATCTGCTTCTTCGCTTTGGCTGCTGAGAGTACCTGAAGTAAATCTGTATATTGTAGGAAGAGCATGATGACTCCACGGGGTTTGGAGGAAACTTTCGGACCCAGTCTATGAGCACGTTGAATGTTAAGTGTGACAGAAGACGGAAGATCCAAAATTTTTGGTAAGAAGGTTTGGAAGAAGGAGGTTGGATTGGACCCTTCTGTGAGCTCTGGAAGATTATAAAGGCGCAGGTTATTGCGACGATTTCTATTTTCCAACTCCTCAGTCTGTCGTCTTAAGAGAGAAACATCCTTTTCCAATGAGGAAATTCTTGAGCAAGAAGATTGGAGAGCCTCCGTTGATTGTTCCACCAACAGGACTCTGGATTCGAGAGTGGACCATTTATCATGAAGAAACTGCAGTGTTTTAGTAGTTTCAGCCATGAAGGGTTTAAGTGCTCGAAGTTCTTCAAGAATAAGATCCATGGAAGCGGATGATGACTCAGAACTTGGAGATGGTGGATCTTTCTTGTGACGTTTCGTGGAGCCAGGTTGTAGAAGTTTACTGGTGACAGTAGCCTTAGGAATTGCCCCACGGGTGACATCCGTTTTAGAAGGAATAGTGTCCTCCATGGTCTGCGTCGAGTCAGAGTCTGAGGAGAGACGCGGTTTGGATTTGGAAGCCGTGAGCTTGAGAGTGCGCAGTTTCCCCATATATGGTATGGGAGATAAATAGTAGTGTTCCTGTAGACTCAGAAAATAGAAGTTCTGTGAAGAAGGCACTCCTTAATATGAAAAAATGGCAGTGTTGTGAAAGGTAGAGCTCAACACATTGATGTCAGGACCTTGTTGCGCAGAAAAAAGAAAAATGCGTCACACAAAAAACATCATTGAAGAAAAGGTGCATGCAAAAAGACTGGAATTGCACTGCATATAATGAAACAGGAGGTGGAAAATCGTCTGCATCATGTGGAGAAACAGGTAGACATTGTCTAGGGTATACAGAAACAAATAATATCCTGACCGGCAGATTCCATTGAAGAGCGGCGCCCAATTAAGAAACTTCAGCTTGAAAGCAGCATGTAGCGTTGAGCGTGAAGAAAGCGTGAAGAAACAGGGGATCAAAGGCTGAAATAACGCCAACGGGAGGATTCACTTAATGAGGTTCATTAGTATTGCGCCTATCATCTTTGCCGCATTAATTAGGTGTGACAAGGAGAGCACCGCACCGTCGCGCAGGTCCTCCGCTGACTGAGACCGGAGACGCGGCAAAAGTTCAAAGGGAAATGGCGGCCGCCTGAGAGCGCGCCGCGTCAGTCACGAAAGATATGCATTTGAACGGAGTAGAGGGACGCAGGTGGTGTCAATCTGCTCACCTCATACTCCGATGCAAGAAAATTAAGTCGGCGTCCGAAAAGGTGCAGTAATAGATGGCAAAACCGCTGGTATCGGCGCTCGATGTCCGGAGCTCCGCGTCTAAGCCGCCATCTTGTGCGGCGTTCAGGCCACGCCCCCCATGCTTTCTTTCTTCTGAAGGGTGTTACTCCCTTCCATGTAGGCCAGAGCATCACACTGCTTACCTTTATTTGATCCACCTCATTCCTCGAAAAGAGGAGAGACTCCACTGTCTGGACTCAAAGAGTGTTCTGTTTTATTTACTGTACAAAAGAGATCCGGGTCGATTATCAACTCTTCTTGGTCGATGTAGGAGCTAAAAAGGGAAGGCTGTGCAAAAACAGACTATCTCAAGATGGAAAGTTCTTTAGATTAAGATCTGCTACACATTGGCCAAGAAGCTACCCCCTGAGGGCTTGCAGGCTCACTACATCAGAGCCAATACTGCTTTCACTGCGTTAGTGTGTGGTGTCCCTTACCTGGACATGTTGTGGGGCAGCAACATGGGCATCCCTGCTTACGTTCACCAAGCACTACTGTGTGGACAGTCTGGTCCATCGTGACGTGCTTTTCACTCTTTTGGTCCTGCAAGACTGTCTGATTTGATTGTCTATGCAGACCCACCCTGTGGGGGTGTTGCTCGAGTAGCTTATATAAGGTAGGGAATTTGTGGCTAGAAGTCTCTATCAGATGAACAACTTAATTACCTTCGGTAATGCCTTATCTAATAGCGACTCTATCTAGGTGCTGATTCCTTACAGACTCTTCCCAGACTCTTCCCATCCTCCCGCTCCGTTTAACAATTACGGTGTAAGGGACACTTTTCTCAGGACCTTAGTTTGCCACCCAGTGCTCAGTTCTCATCATTGCTCCACAATTCCTGGCATTGAAAGTGCGAAAGTAACTGACGTCAGCACGCCAGCTGGCCCCTACATAGTTACCGTGCACGTCCATTTCGGAGCAGACGACTTCGATGTGAAGCTGAATGACTCCACCCATAGGCGCTTAAGAATATTGCTCAAAAATATCCTGGATCCAGTCTGATGCCGGGGAATAATCTAAAGAAAGAAATCTGTGGCTAGATAGTCTGCACCAGATAAGGTGTTACAGAAAGTAAGTAACTTGTTCATTAGGTGGATATATTGTTCAAAATCATTCTGATATAAAGTGAATGAAAAGAAAGGCTCCACTCATGAAGTGTCAAGAAAGAGTTGCTCAGCTCTCCACAAATGATTACATGGAAAAGTGAGAAAGATGCTACACAAACTTTTTGAGCTCTTAAGAACAGGCTATTAAAGAACTGGGTATCAGGGTTATCAAATAGTAGCACCACATTTTAGAATTCATTGAGAGACAGAAGTAAGTAGCTAAAATTGATAAACAAGTGGGACATTCTCTGCTTGCAAATGATGTGTTCAAAAAAAACTAACGGCCTATAACAGAAAATAAAGAACTGAGCTTTGTCTAGGAGAGCCCTACTTGGAAAGCCCCATCATTCAACCAAAGGGAAGGAGGACAGTGAGAAGGGATTAATTCCTTTGGGGTCTCAAAAAGCACAGTGGAGAACTACTTTGTGTGTGGATGTGCTCCTTGAAAGGGCGGAACGCTGTCACTCAGTGAAGTTAACCATTCACTGGAAAGGACTGATACTGTTGTATTACTCCATGCTGTAGTGGGTGGAAGAAAAATGTGAATAGCACAATAGACCACTTGTATCATACGTAGAGTTTTAGTAAAATAAAAAGGTTTTGGCCACTAGGTTTCCATTTAGATAGCTTATTTTAATAACTGTTAATCACTGCTTAGGCCTCTCCTCTTTTACTAGCTGTGCAGCTGCTGGTAGCCTTATTCCCCAACTGTATTAAATGCCAATAGATTTAGTATGTTTGTCATGGTTGAAGATCACACCTCTCCTTCCCAAGGTATCCTACTGGGTGGAAATGGAAGGTCTATATTCAGACTTCCAACAAGAAAGGTTACAATCAACCCATTACCACTTTAGCCATCTTCCTCGTAACTACTCTTACTTGAGGAGGACAAACCAAGCACCATTAACCCTTCACTCAAGAGTGACTGTAAAAAGTAGATCACCATTAATGTTGTCTAAAGGTGTTAAGTGTAGCCTAGTACAGGTTTGGTCCAAAAGAAGGAACTGGATGCAAACGTAATAGATGAAGCAGATTTAGAACTAACAAGGTAGTTTAACAATTGTCATTACGAAGTGAAAGTTGAAAGTACTTTATGGTAATAGCTGAAAAAGCAATCCTGGAATTAAAACTATGAATCAGTCAATGACCTTCCTACTAATGGCTTTGTGTCATTGTGCCATTTTCTTGTCCCCCAATATTTAAGTCCTCGGCTGTCTGGTACTGTTATCTGTTGTTGATAAATATTCCTCAGTGCCTGTGCATCTCTTTGCTTCTGAATCTAGTGACCTAAGAAGCAGTTTTAAGGTGGTGGTCACATAATGTGGCATATGGGCTCTCACAAGATGTTGTCATGAGTGAATCAGCCCCCACCATGTGGTTGACAGCACAAAAAAGTCTCTAATTTTAAATGAAAGCCAGTGATGAACCTGATGAAAGCATGAGTTTGAGATGAACCTCCTACATTTTTCTTCTGATTCTGGCACAATTTAATGCGACCAAATAAGAAAACCAATGGCACTTTATAATGTAACCTAAATAAATCACGAAGAAAATCAGTTCTTTGATTGAGCCGGGACAAAATTATATGAACCTATAGACCAAAAAATAATGATAATCTAGTAGAGCTGGGAATCAAAATCGGAACTTGCAACAAGGGAATGAGATGAATAGCTAGGATGATTTAAACAGGCTTCTGCGTGTTTGGTCCTAGTGCAGGCATGTTTGTGTAGAAGGTGTGGTAGAACTGCTAAGGCTTCCTCAGTCTGTTGCAAGATGGAGTTCTTTGAGCATGATTTGAAAGTCCTATGCTGAGAGTAAGTGGTTTTCATGTGAGTGACCTTTTGATGTAGGTAATGCTATTTATCCACATGTGATGGATGGCTCTTAAACTTGAACTCTCATTGTATTCCTCTGTTGACGTGCCTGACTATAGTAGTGCCATGTAGGTAACACTTAACTTGTGCCTTATGTAGATGCACCAACTACTGCAGGACGCTGCCAGATTGGACGCAGGGTCCAGTTTCTTGCTTTGAGCACCAAACTTCATTATGCATCTACTCAAATTAATTGCCTTTAAGTGTCCACAAGTAAAGCTTTGTTTGCCGGGTTATTTACTCTCCTTATTGTTGCATGAATTGTTTCACAGTACTGTTATCTTTTCAGATGATTTGTCCTGCTGTAAAATACACACGCTTTTATGCATGGTTAGCTGTTATTCCATAAAATAAATGTAATTTGTTAGCCAGATGAAATATCGCACCGCAAAAATATTGCAGCTGTCCTTGATACTGTTGCGTGGGTGCTAAACATAATGATCTTTCTTCCCTTCTTACTGTTTACCAGAGTTTGAACAAGAAGTGAAATCTCCAGTCTCTACTGACAGGAACAACAGTAAAATTAACTGTAAGTACTTTGCTGCAAATTACTTTTTACTTGTTTCACAGGTCATAGATTGATTCCATAAAGAAAAGTTTTAAAGATGATCTAAATCAAACATATATATGTATATCCTCTGCTGTTTCAATTCCACCTGCACATATTACACTTTGATAGACTATCTCTTATAATGTGTTCCCAGTCTGAAAACTTTTTTTGTTCTGTAATTCTCACTCTCACATCAGGAGTATTCCTGAGTAAGTAAAGGGAAAACTAAACTTGACACTAGCATATCCTCCTAGATCAGTGCATGGTTAGTACACTTAAGTGTCCTAGTTACCTATTCAAAATTAAGGTTTTCAACTAGATTTAATAGTGTCTTTATTATCTCTAACCTGTAAGGAATGGTAGGTATATGCTGCTTCAATTTAAGATATGTGTTTTATGTAATACTAGCAGCCCGCCCCAGCGTTGCCTGGGGCAGAAGGGGGCTGGGGGCTGCATTTTTACCCCGGGGCAGAAGGTGGCTGGGGCAGCATGTTCTCGAGGGTTGCACCCGCCGACTCTCTCCCGCCCCCGCCCCCCGCCCGCCCCGCCCACCTCTCGCCTCCCGCCCGGACTCGAATTAAGTTAAGTAGCAGCTTCCCCGCCCCGCCCCCCGCCCGGACTCCATAAACATTAGTTTTAAATTAGGTAGCAGCCCGCGCGGTGCACCCGCCGACTCCCTCCCGCCCCAGCAACGTACCTCTCACTGCCACTGCTCCTCCGGTTCTCGCAGCTCCTACCGGCGCTGTTGTCCTCCGCTCTTCATGGTTCTGGTCAACGCCGCTCCTCCCCTCACGCAGACGTCGCTCATGTAGTCTGCTCTTCCTGGTTTTCGTAAACGCCGCTCCTCCCCTCACGCAGACGTCGCGGCCGGCGCTAGTTGCAAGGGACTACTTTTTAAAATTTATTATTTTAAAAAACGTTTTATTTTTATGTAGCCTATGTCCTTCTGCTTGCCCTGAGATTTTCTAAGGTGTCTTGGGTGTGTAGATTGGCGCTGTAGTTCCCGAGTTTACCTTGCCTAAAGGTGCAAGTTCTCTCTTTATAATAGTAGTATAGATTCTATAAGTGACTGTCACTCCGTTCTTAAGTTAAAATAACACTTTCTCTGGGCAGACATAATCTTCCACATAGTTTCCAGAGCCTGTACAATTGAACTGCGAGATCCCCCTCACCTCCTGCGAGCTGAAGATTGCTAGATTCTTATTTGAAATTTCAAGGCCCACTACGAATGGAACTTCCAGAGACCGTATATGGGGAAAAGGCAGATCAAATAACCATGAAACCCCATTTCTGTTGGATTTTTCAAATAGTTACATCCATTTGAAACTAGGTGTTGTTCAACAGTGTGTAAATCATTTGGAAATTTAAGAACTGATTGGTGTGTGTACAAGACAGGATAACATAGAACATGACTGGAACCACATGGTTGTATTACTTTTGTACCACTTGGAGGCTGTAGTTGGTCCACTTCTGCTCCAGCATCAGTTACCTTGCTACTCAACTTGTTGGTCCCTTGAAGGCTGCATGGTGCATGTGAGTCGAAGAGGCAGATACAAAACAATGACAGGAGTGGGTCAAGGGCAATGGTAGCCTTCTTCTAGGGTGGGCTTTACACAGAGAAAGTCTGATGGCTTCCTGAAAAGCCATAGTGTTAGAGGTTGAAATCGGTAGGCATTAAGAATGCTGAAAAACCATAGTCTACTGCCTAAATCAGTAGGATTGTGAAATATTCATCTTTCTCTTACAGTTTACTTGCCTTCCCCGAAAAGCTATCCACCTTGCTTTATTCAGCTCAGTGTTCTTTATTTCAATCAGTTTTCCACTTGCCCAAGTCATGCATACAAACTCAGACTGAAATTCAACCGCCTTCTCTGAAATAACTTACATTTTCTGTATGCCTGTTCAGTTTTGCCTATCTACGAAAGTATACTTAGTGTGACGTGGAAAGTGATTGAGAACCCACCAAGTCATTTAAACCTGCGGATAATCCATTTAAGAGAATTGTTGACCCTTTGTGGGCTTAAGTTAAAGTAAAGAGTCCTCAAGTGTTCAAGCTTTTAGGGTGTTTGCAAAACTAAGGCTTTAACGAGAAAGAAACGTACTGGAAAGAGTTTTCTGACAGTTATTGACAGTGGTATGTATTCGTTTTCTACCATTCTATCTGTCCTCCCCATTTATTCAATTGTTAGCAACTTTTTTTTAAGAATCTGCCTTTTAGTTAGTAGATTTATAGGAATTCCTGTCAATCTGGTCCTCGTTTTAGGCAGGTAAATGATCGTTGCTTATTATATAAAATAGAGAAGGAATTGTTAATTTATCCAGTTTGCTGCTGCCCGTATTTATTTCAGGCTTTGCACAGAGGGCTGAAAATTATATTCAGTTTAAATGATGTTGGGCCCTGTTAGCAAGCAGCACTGATAGATAACCTTAGCAAGCAGTACTGATAGATCACCTATCTACAACCCTCCAACAGTGCCTTCATCTCGCAAAAGCCCTTCTTTTTCACATAAGAATGTATTTCTATCCAAACTAACTCTTTTTAGCAACATTTGGACAATGAAAGACTATGGAAAAAACAGAGTTCTAACCTGTGCCATGCAGTTTGTATTCAACTTTTTGACAGGTCATAGGCCACTGTGCTATATTAGGTTTGTAACTTACGAACAGCAAGTAACAAAAGGATTTCTGTGACAAGATCAGTAATCCCCTAAGCAAGCCGCATAAAATACAGGTTTGTGATCTGCATGGTACACGTTCTTTGCATCAGGCACATAATCCCTCTGCATTATTTTGATGAGTCAAAACTGTAACTAGACAAAACTCCCATCTTTCTCCAGCAGGAACATTAATCACCAGAGTTATCTTGACAGAGTTATTGCTGCTGAAAAATTGTCAGACACAAGAAAAACGGCATCAGGTGCTTTTAAACCCATGAGATATTTCTAAAAGCAGCACCTCCAAGCTCAGCAGCAGGTGCAACTGCGTTGGAAGCACTACTCTAAAGCCAGCCTTGAAATGGAGGACGTGACTAAAATGGCTTGGGTTATGTTGTCTCACAGCCACCAACCAGCATTTTGAGGACACATCTTCATGTCATCTGCCCTCTGGCACGGCTGAAGCATGATGATGCTGAAAGGGATTTAAGAGCAGGACGGTTAAAATATTCAGAGTAGGGATTTGTAAGGGGAAATAGAGGTGCAGCTTGGGACAAGAATGCCTAACCTCTTGGCTGCTAATGACAAGGGTAACTCGTCATGAACTTTCCATTCATTTCAATGGAAAACTAATGTAAATCTTAATGGTGCCCTAGCACTGAAGTGGCTAAGGTACACTGCTTACAGTAATTGACTGGTGTGTTTTACTTACACTGTTAAAATGTTCTTCTCTCCACCCCTGCACATACACAATATCCTCTTCACTCCTACCCGTACTTGTTGCTGAGCATCTGTATTACTCCCCACATGCTACGGTTAACTCGCTTATCTCAGACAATGTTAACATGTGCCCTACTCCCAGTTACTGTAGATCATCCCATTTGACTTTAAAGTATTTAGGCATGCCCTTCTTCAGCAGAATTTCCATTGCTCAGTCTGAGTGGCACTAGGGCTTCAACAACCACCCTGAAATCCTCCACTGGGATATGCCTCTTGACACTTCTTAGAAGATTTAGTGACTATTGTACAGTTTAACTGAAGGATTTAAAGTTTATTTGTATATTCTGTTTGCACTCGAGAGGAAACCTTCCAGATTGGGCTTGATGAACAATATGGAAAAAGTCCTATCCACAGAAACTTGTCAAAATGGTACAGACCTGAGTAGGCCTGGGTTAAGTTCCAAAGTGACCACAACACTCGCGGCAAGCGGCAGAGTGTTACCTTGCTCTGTTCAGCTGATTATTAGCGTCAGGTGTTTGCCTCGTGCTGGTAAATCCACACGAACAAGCGAGTGCTGCTTCTTTCTGCCACTCGAGTAGATTTTCTACTCAAGCGGCTGCTTCCTCAACACAAACGTATAGTTCCTCAATGCGAGCGGTCACAACCATCCATGACTTCCCCCATTGAGAAATCTCGCTGGGAGGTGGTCTAGCATTGGATTTTCCTTGCTCGCCAACTTAACGTTGGCGAGAAAGGAAAAAACTCCAGTTTTTCGGTGCTCTATGGAGTGTGCAAAACTCCATAAACGGAGTTTGCCCCCAGGCCTGCTCCTGAGCGAACAGAAGAAATGTTTGCTTGATGGAAGTAGTAGACAATCCAATCTTTAATTGCTCTGAGGCATTCATCCAGTAAGCATAGCTGGCTATGGGCTTTGACATTCAAAGCGCTCTAGACTATATAAGGATGCCCTATGTACAACTGAGCAAAGATTTAGATGAATGTATCCATTTAGAAAATGTTTCACTTCCATCCGCACCAGTTCAGTCCCCCCCCCCCCCCCCCCCCCCACCACCCACACACACGCACACACAAAAAGCAGGGATCTCCAACCTTTTCTGTGTTAAGAGCTACTTATGACCAATAAAAATCATACCGAGCTAAAAATGTAATTAGTGTTATAATAGTGACCCCAAAAAGATTTACATTTGGCACCACCCTATGTAAAATTACACGCAGTGATAATCTCAGTTCGTCAGACAGGATTGCCTGAGGTAATGTAAAAAACTGACACTGTCTATTTGGATTGCCTTTATGTGGGTAAATCTTAACTGTCATAGTTTAAATGCCCCAGGCACCAAGGCAATAATAATAGTAGTAAGCCCATTGAGCGAAATGATTTATCACTCAAATATCAGCTTTAAATAGATTTTGGAATTAAAGCATCAGCTCATTATTCCTGAAAATACACATTTTTGTCTCAAATACACACTTTCCAATTTCAGTTTACATATATTCAGTTAAGCAAAAGCTTCTAATTTAGTAGGCTGAAGTAGACACAGGAGAGCTACTTGCTGGAGAGCTGCTAGCAGCTCACCAATTACTCGCTGGAGAAGCCGGCCCTAATGTAGCAACACTGCTTCCGTTGATATTTACCTTCGAGCTCACCAAGCCTGCATGCTTTTCACCCGTATAAACAACCAGATTTTTACACTTCCCAAATGACTCCTCGATTATCTCCTTCCAACCCCCTTGGAATGCGTATGTTCTCCCTAAAGTCTCGCCATCCATTACCACTAAATTTTCTGTTGGTAATATTTGCTGTAATTAAATAATGAACCCTGAACATAAGTGGGAATGTTTCCTGCCCTGCCATGTTAATTATTACTTTAGCCTGTTTAGTGCACGATTTACGTGTTGTGATGGTAGTATTCAGTGGTAAGAGCAGTTCTTCGCATCTAAGGTCTCGACATGGACACCTCTGCCAGGAGTTTATAGTGAAGGGTGAGCTACAGATGGTGAGTGTGAGGAGGTACAGCAGTCCACCATTATAAATGGTGCCCAGCCACGCTTTATTTAACCTTCACGTGTGGCACACCTCGAATGCATAAGACAGTTGATGACCTTTTTAGGTCGAGCTGGAGTAAGCATCCGTAGGATGCTCCAGTCCAGCTCGACAACTATAGTGATCGACTTCGGGGGGATTAGGACAAGAGGGTGCCACGCGCTTTAACATGTGGATTTGACCTCGTGCACGCGCACGTCGGCTCCGTCCACATTCACAAGAATTCCCGTGCCGTGCACATCCCCACACATGCATGCGCATACACACACACAGACACTCGCTCGCACACACTCTCTCCCCCCCCCCCCGCAGTCATCACACACGCATACACACACGCACGCATACACACAGACTCCAAGACACATACACACACGCACATACACAGCCCGCCGCCGCACGCGCGCGCACACACATGCCCCCCCGCCCTCGCAGCCCAGCATGAAGGCGAAGCCCCACTCACCGGCTTCCTTGGTGCAGCGGCTCTCGCCGGCAGCAGGACTCTTCCTCCCTTCTTCGGCACCGGGGCGCAGGGTAGGCTCCTGCCTGCTCCGGTGCTCCAAACAATCGCGGCTCTTCCGTGGGAGGCGGGGTAGGCTTCCGTCCTCCTACTTCCTGTTTCCGGTTGTCCCGCCCGCCCGGCCTGCCTGACTTCCTGGTCGCAGGCCGGCGGCGCGAGCTCTGGACTGTGAATGTGTAGAAACATGCAAGTGTTTTTCTTAGCCTCAAAGGTGAGCCATGGCTTTCTTGTATCAGGCTTCCCCATTGTGTGTCTCAATTAATATCGTTGGCTCGGGACTTGGTGAAGCGGCAATCTCGTCTGTTGCGCTCGCTGGGGAAATGGACGGGGGGAGAGCGAGCGAATGTGGCACAGTGATTCTACTGTCCTTCACCCTCAAATTTCATGCACCTGAGGGCCTGGTGTATCAATGCCGTGACTTTGGGCTAAGCGCAGTGCGAAGGTGTCTACTGATTATCACACTCCAGTGCCCGTAAGTCACCTCTCATGCATGGAACGTGTGTACATTCAGCTTCAGTTGAAGAGTATTGTCGGCGTCATCAGCAGGCCAGGGAACACCTGTGTTGTTAATTCGATTCTTCTTAGTGGTACTGAGGTGCTGGCAATATTGCAGGGGGGGAGTGTTTGAGAGAGAGCTGTCCCGCAAGTTGAATCGCAGTCCCAGGAGCAAAGGCCCAGAAAGCGATGTATGCAGTAGCTTGATGGCCGTCAGTGCCTGATGGGAAGGCCCTGCGAGCGTCTCTAGCGCGCCGCGCCACTCACCGCTTGTGTGTCCTGTTGAGCTAGCATAGCGAGCCTCACAGCGTTGCCGTTATGTGGCGTTGGGGGCCGCGCAGATCCCGCTTCGTAATCTGGTTGCCAGATGCTACCTTGCCCCCTCAGCTGTAGGGTGTCTCGCTCCTGCTCCGCACCAGATGGCCCTGACATCATTTCTATTATGACTGATAGTGCAAAAATAATATTGCCAGGATTGCAGGTTCTTTTGTATAAGAGGCTGTAATAATATATATTCGCCACCATTGAAGTGGTCCATATTTGCTCATTCGTGGATTTTAAAACCCTCCCAAGTGTTTTTTCACAACCTCAGCCTACCAAATCTCTTGTGGCTTTGTTCCCTCTTATTTTCGAGGTGTCTGGAAACGATTGATCCAGGCTACAGCTGTACTTCATAACTGCGGCTACCCGGAGGGAGTGTCCCTATTAGCAGGACCAGTCTGCTGGTAAACACCTTATCTTTCTAATTAACTTTTAATTACACACGGGTAGGAAGGGATGGCGCTTTACAAAGGCATCTTCACAGTGGAATTATTTATGAGCGTCGCAGGGCGCATACTGCTCATTTCAATGCCGGGGTATGGCTAACCTTCGCATAACATTCTATAACGGTGGTAAAATATATGGCACGTTTTTGTAATGACCTGTAGAGTCGCAGCGAGTGAAATGCTGCCGCAAAATTAAACGCCATTGTTATTTGTAATATCAATACATGTAAGTCATGTAAATACAAAACATATTGCATTACAAATGCTATAGGTATAATATAAAAGGTTGCACTGCCCAAAATTGGGAAGTGTCCCCCGGGCTCCTTATCAGTCCTGTTACACAGGTTTCACCACTTTGTAATCCAGGTTTTAAACAATGGTTGTTTATTATTTCTTCATAACTCTTGTTGTAATCACAAGTACATAGTTCATTCAAAGAAGATACTCATTTTTCAAAAAAGCACTTAAGTAAATCCCAATGCATTTCGGCATTATTACGATGCCTTCTTCCAGGGGATAAGTATCTACAATGAGGAAAAGGGAAACAAATGCAAATAAGGAATTGACGTGGGTATAAACGTAACTTAAGCTATGCCAATAAAACACCACTAGTAAAGTGTGATGAAGAGGGGATAATATCCGTGTGCATTAACACGGATATTATCCCCTCTTCATCACACTTTACTAGTGGTGTTTTATTGGCATAGCTTAAGTTACGTTTATACCCACGTCAATTCCTTATTTGCATTTGTTTCCCTTTTCCTCATTGTAGATACTTATCCCCTGGAAGAAGGCATCGTAATAATGCCGAAATGCATTGGGATTTACTTAAGTGCTTTTTTGAAAAATGAGTATCTTCTTTGAATGAACTATGTACTTGTGATTACAACAAGAGTTATGACGAAATAATAAACAAAGTGGTGAAACCTGTGTAACAGGACTGATAAGGAGCCCGGGGGACACTTCCCAATTTTGGGCAGTGCAACCTTTTATATTTACTCACACCCCTTGTCGGAGGGTGTTATTCCGGAGCACCTTACAACGTTTGAGACAGTTCTCAACACAAGCAGTGCGTCCACCTATTCCCCTTTAAATGCTATAGGTATCACATTTGCGAAAGTTATAACTATTGGCATTGTAAATGACAAAGCTATTAATTTAGCTATTTAAAAAAAAACCATAATTTTTTTTTTGCCATTTACAATACCAATAGCTCAAACTTTCCTAATGCGAGACCTATTGCATTGCAAATGCTTGTTGTAGTATGTGAATGTATTGCCTGTTGGGCACCCTTTTGGACACTACTACCGGAATTTGACAAATTCTTTTCCCCACTTAATAGTTATTAAGTGGGGACATTTTAAACATATTATCTATTCAGATGAGAAAGGAGTATTGATTATTCTTGCGCAGCTCACCAGTGGCCCCTACAGGACATTCGAGAAAGATGTTGGTCCTTTTACTGTACCGCATTCCATTTTTGAATTACAAAACCTGGTCGTCTGTGTGTATTTATGGTTAAGGTATGATTCAAATGTAGTAAAATTCAAGGTGCACTGTCCTCCTTCTCCTAGAAGTGATCTGTAATCTCGTGTTAGCACACGTATGATCCTTGAAGGCTGTCCTTTTTTGTTACAAATTTGCAGTTCTTATTGACAAACTGCCGCCCTTTTATGCGCATTCATTTACAGACCAGCAACAAGTTGTGCATGAGGTGTTGTGTTTATCCAGTGCTTTTAAACCCCTAAGATCCTTCTAAACAGCGCCCCTAAGCTCAACACCACCCTAAAGCCGGCCCGGAGTTTGACGATGTGAATACAGTCACTTGGGATAGGTTGTCTCGTTTCTGCCAACCTCCCTTTTGACGATCCGTCTTCCTATCATCAGGGCCCTGGCACTGCTAAAGCCTGGTGATGCCGACAGGGTTTTAAGGGAAGGAACGTTAAAATACTCAGAGTAGGGATTTGTAAGGGTCGGGGAAGCAGAGGTGCTGCTCTGGGCAAGAATGCCTGAGGCACTGCTTACAGTAATTGACACGTGTCTTTTACTTAATCTTTTAAACGTTCCTCCTTGGACCTCTCTGCCCCACCACTCCTCACCACACAGTATCCACTGTTCAAAATGCTACACTAGAAGTATTTAAATTTGTACAAATATGAGACTTAAACATTGCCCTCTTACACGCATTCAGTTAGACCGGCAGCAAGTTTTGGTGTTTATCTGTGGTAGATCTTTAATAGGGCTGCTTGGGAAACGTTTGTGGCCCTATCTTAACCCCTCTAGGCTTTCCTCATACTCGATCACGTGCTTTTTTGCTTTATTACATCTATCCCCGCGATCTCACACTGCAGAAATGGTGTACATACGAAATGTCACACAGTAAGGGGATGAAAAACTGTTGTAAAGCGGAGAGAAGAATGAATACCATAAAGCTCTGAGTGCAACTAAAGATGAAAAGAGCATGTGGCCCAGTGAAAACCCAAGGCTATACAGGGAGAGAAGAGAAGAAACCGGATCAAATGAAGTAAGGACATCTAATTAGAATTGAAGAACACTGATATTCGGAAGTACGAAAAATACAGATTTGTCGTACGCGATGAATAGTGGAGATTGACTTTAATGAAATCTTTCCACACCAAGATAGTCATTACCATTTGATATAAAGAGAATAGAGGAATATGCATCATATGTGCTTGGGGACTAAATGAATTGAATGATAATCTATTTTAATAAGACCACATTTTGATGGAGTTTCTGATGAATACAAAAAATGTATTCCTACAACTTTTTTTAAATAAAGTTGATGCACCATAGAAAAAGAACTGGCTGATAATGAGCAAGCAAACTGTCAATAGCGTGGTTGAAGCGGCATAAAACATATATAGGATTTTGAGGGGATGTCTTGTTTCTCTGCCGAATATGAATATAGCAAAAAGAACAATTGATCGCCCGAATGCAGATCAATGTTTTACATTCACCCCAGTACAGAGATCTGGGCCTAAATCAATAGTTTTTTACTCCCCATGCCGTTCCAGTTTGAACCCAGCCATATGCAAATCAGTCTTGACCCTGTGCCTCATGGGAACAGTCCAGCCCGAACTGCCAAGCCATATCCTCCCTGGACTAGAAACAAGCATCCTAGGACCGGTTTCGGGGTTTCACCCCTCACCAGTCAGGATAGCTGGATTCCAATGGCATGGAGAGCACAGGACCCACGTCTGGACATACCCGTCCAACTCGGGGTGACAAATGCAAAAAGAAAATTGATGGACAGAATGCAGAACAATGTCATACATTCACCCCAGTACAGCAATCTGGGGGTGAATGTATGATTCATTCAGCATTCCATCCATCATTTGTTTGCATATCACTTTTCGCCCTCAGTGGGATGGGTATGCCCAGACGTGGGTCCCTTGCACACTGTGCTGCTGGATTCAAGCTAGCCTGGCTGATGAAGGGTAATACCCTGAAACCGGTGCCAGGATGCTTTTTTCGGTCCAGGGAGGCCCTGGCTTGGCAGTTCGGTCTGGACTGTTCCCTTGACGCACAGGTTGAAGACTGATTTGCATATGGCTGGGTCTCTACTGGGGTGGCATGGTGAGCAAAAGAACAATGGATTTAACCCAGATCTCTTGACTGGGTTGAATGTATGATTCATTCAGCATTTTGTCCATAATTTGTTTGCGTAGCATATAATATGAATATAGGAACAGCATGAATGTAATGTAATGTCTGTTAAAGAGTGGTCCTTGTAAAAAAAAATTTTTTAGATGCCAGTTGTCTGAGAGAATTTATTTATAATAAAGTGAACAACAACACAATGTACACATAAATGTACATCTTTGTATTAAAAACAGTTTTGGACTGGTTTTGTGCACTGAAGAATAACCGATTGAAAATAGCATTGAGTAATACAATTCTTTGGAGAATAATTCCTTGCATCAAAGGAATTTTCTCCTAACTGTAACAATTAAACAAAGGGAGCTTTAGTCTACATATAGTCACAGGTTTGTTAAAGATGTTTGAATACTGTGGAGAACTGTAGAGAGCACAGTGAGCCATTTGGGAATAGCCCTACGGGGCACCACACTCACAATTTCATTTCTCTTTATGCTGATGACATGTTAATATATACCTTATCAGTCCAGATGGACCTAGTCCTTTCACACGTCTGCTAACTGAGTACCATGGCCTCTCTGAGCTCAAGGTAAACCCTGCGAAGTCTTTTAATTTCCCAATGTGGAAGAATGCCACCTTTACGCGTACTTACTTGCACTGGGGACTGACCCCATCAGTTGGGCACCAGACACCATTACATGTCTTGGTATAAGAATTTTCTATACCTACTGTGACATTTTTTAGGGCAACCTTGGCTCTGCAGTAAGGGCAATCTGCGCCTAAGCCAATTTTTAAACCACCCTCCCACTGACTCTAGTCGGGTGAGTGGCCCTCTCCAAAATAGTGGTGTTGCCATGCTTGCTTTACTACTTTGTAAACCTCACAGTGCTTATTCCAGGGAAGGTCTTTTGCAAATTCGATGTTATCTTGTGAGACCTCATAGGGGTCACCGGGAGAAAGTGGATAACATTGTCCAAACTCTACCTCCCAACTGACCAGGGCAGTTAAAATGCACCGGACTTTCACGTATATTACTTTTTGGCTCCGCTACAGTGGCCAATACTCTGGCTGGCGGATCACCAGCTTGCTGAAACAGGACTCCCACTAGAACAGCTGCATGGGGGCTGACTCCACAACCTTCAGAGACACGTCAAATCTGGACTCTTCGCTCAATTAGCTGTCAGTGGCAGAGCAAAATCTCTCTATCTCTACGAAGCTCACCTTGGACAAGGTTGATGTGCGGAACAAGAGAATTGTGATGAGGCTAATTCTGGAATTTTGGGGATGGGGGTTTGAGCTCTACACTGTGAGTTTATCACTGCCTAGGTAAGGTGACTCTGAGGTGCAATGCTCCAGTCTTACTCTTGTTTACAATTTATTGTTTTCAGATTAGTTACATTGAGTAAACTAGACTGAGCGAAGACTTCAACTCCCAGAATGCATTGGGTAGTTCAGTGGAGAGCCAGGAATGGAGCCATGGGTTATCGGTGTCATGGAGCCATCGATATCCTTATACAGAGGGGCACTGGTAAGGCTGCTGCCTAAGGACTACAATGTGGGAGGGGCATGCAGTCTTCTGGCTGGAATAAGCATTGTTGCTGCATACGTTTTTACTCCCTTGGGAAGGCACATCGGTAGGTTAATAGTTTAAACTACGAAGCTGGCTGGAAAGTGGCTAGTTACTGCCTGAGGAGGCTACATGGGTGCGTAACCTTCTGCATTGCATCAGGTTCCACATATTGGCCTACCTCGTGTCACTTTGGCAGACCCCACAGTCATTGAAATTGACACAACTTAGGCAAAGCCAGAAAGCGGAACTGCTTTGTTAAAATAAAGAGCTTGGACTGTGTTTCACGTTTATGGTTAAGTGTGTTTGCCATGCGTGGTTATGAGCTCAGATATCCTGCAGTATTTATTTCAATGGGGCCTCCTCGTTAATGGGATACACACTGTATTGGTGCATGGAGGCAGCAGAAGTTGGTGTTGGCCCTATAGGCCAATAAGTGGCTGGCTCTGAAGATCTGGATAACCACTGGCTCGTATTTGGCTCACCCAACCTTGTTGCTGCCTCAACGAGTATGTATTTTGTGATCACAGCAATGAAAGTTGTGTGGGGGCGAAAAGTCAGCGAAGAGCAGTAGTATACAAGGAAAAAAAAGGGGCAACAGGAGTGTGGTGAATGGGAAGGGATATTGGTAGGTGCAAGGGAGTGGGTAATAAATGGGATGGGAGAGCTGTTGGTGTAAGAGTGGAGGAAGACTGAAGCGCAGAGTAGTAAAGATGGTTAAAAGTTGATAGAACGGACGGGTAAGTAGTGGTGATGGGAAAGATGCAGTGGTAAGGAGAGAGTACCAGTGGTAAACTGAAGAAGAGCGAAGGTAGAGTTGAGGAATTGGCTTAATGAATGTGTAGGGGCAGTGGTTATCGATTGTAGTAAGTGTTGATGGATGAATGATGGATAAGGGTTAGTAGAGAGTAAATACAGATGGAAGAGTGGAAGAGGTCATGAGAAGAGTTGTGAGGTGTGCTGGCACATGGGACTAGGTAGTGAGAGAAGCGAGACACATGGTGTTGGTTTTGAGGTGGGTAGTCACTCCGATTTTTTTCGGCCTGTGAATATTTGTAAAATATATGATGTGCCCTTGTACTGAAAAGTTTGGAGACCCTTTCTGTACGCCCCCAATGAAGGGCACTCTACTCTTGGGTATAGCACACATGGGAATTCAAAACTCCTCAACTTACGCTAAAATAGCTCCCCAATATGCCCGGGCCATCCGATTGAAATGTTTGCTTGCCAACCCGGCCAGGGTGAATTTCTTCTGGTGAATTGTCGTGCTGTAGTGCGTGCTGGTCTGAGCACTGTTGGTGATTTGTTTGAAGACTTTCTCCTACTTGACTTTGAGGCCCTGCGCAGCTGCCTGGTCCACCCTGCCTGGCAGTTCCTCACCTCTAGCAGGATATGGATTGCTCTGCACCAGATATGGCTGACAATTCGTCTGGAACAACTCACACACGTGGCCCTTCAAGCGTTACACACCAGGGTACACTGGTGTTGGTTGGTGTATTTATTTATTTATTTTATTTTGACAGTTTTATATAGCGCGAACAAGATCTTTGCAGATATCAGAGCGCTTTACAAGGACAAGGGGGTGATAGAATATTAGTAGGTAATAGTTGATGTAGTTGGGTACAAGGTGCATAGTTACATAGGTAGGTCAAAATACAAGAGGTAGGTCATAGTTGAGGTAGTGTAGGTACAAGGTGCATAGTCAAACAGGTACGCCAATAATATAAAAGTACAAAAAGGAGCATATACTTGTTTAAGCGTGCTTAAAATGCTTTTGGCGATAGCATAAAGGTAGGCATAGTTGAGGTAGGTGAGTACAGGGTGCATAGTCACACAGGTGCATCAGTAATACAAGAGTAGGAATAGTTGAGGTGGTGTAGGTACAGTATGCAAAGTCAGACAGGTACGTCAATAATATAAAATATACAAAGAGGGAACGTATACAATCAAGTAAGTCGATAATACAAGTAATACAAATAGTCCAAGGGGTCAGGCAGGTAGTACAGAGCGGAGTCTTGAGAAATACAGAATAATAGATCATGTGTATTTAGCCATGATGTTCGCTTTTACTTCTTTCTTAAAAAGTTTGTTGGAGGAGATGAGCCTGGTTTCAGGAGGGAGTGAGTTCCAGATCCTGGGCGCCATTCCTGAGAAGGAGCGTTTATAGGTTTTTTCCTTCCGAAATCTTCGAGGCTTCAGCAGAAGAATGTTTGTGCTTCTAGTAGTTCTAGAGCCACCAGAAATTGTCAGCTTTTAAGTGAGGTAGGCGGGTGAGTTCATGTGTACAGCCTTGTGTGTCATGCAGGCGATTTTCAGATGTATTCTGGCTTCAAAAGGTAGCCAGTTCAGGGATTTAAAGTCAGGGGAAATATGCAAGTGTTTTTTTGAGCCAGTGATGAGTCTCGCTGCAGCGTTAAGGGATGCTCTTAGGGGTGCCGTTGTAGTTAGGGGGAGCCCGCAGAGGGCGATGCTACCGTATTCTATGTGCGGGATGACTATAGATTGTACTGCAGTTTTGGAGTATTGGCTTTATAAGGGGATCTGGAGGCACGCTGGTGCCCTCCAGCACGTACTGCAGGCCGCCTGGGAGACTAGCTCCACATACTGTTTAACGACCAGGAGTAGCATGCTGCACTTCAATATACTTCAGAAATCCCTTGTAATTGTCTTTTTAAATGTATTCAATCATTGTTTCCTTCACAGGGCTTACTTAACAACCCAGAAACTCCATGTACTCTAGCCTACAGCACCCCCAACCTGCCCACAATGCCAACAGATGCCAGCCCACCGGACCCACATGATGTTGTACTCCCGGCAGCCTCAGTCTTATTAATCTGCCACCCTTTCTATCTTAGAACGTGCCACGTACCTTCAGTTAGTGTTCTCTGGGAGAATTCCTCCTTGGGGGCTACCCCTGGCCAAAATAACTACTCACCACAAGATTCCTGGATCTTGTTGACCCACAGTACTGGGGTCACGCTGACAGGGAGGAGAAGCGTAGGCTCTAGTGGATACCTGTTTCAGATCTGTGGGACGCTCTAGTCCATGCTCGTAAAGACATGACCTCCAGGGACGCCTCCCACCATGAGACCCCACGCCCCATCCTGTCAAAAACCGTAAATTTCGGCTGCTCCCCTGAGTCCTTCTACTAGAGACTGCATTTCAGGGCTGACTGCCAACTCCGATTACACTGTCCGGGCACACAATGTACGTACACTATTTGCGATATGCTGACCCAGTCAATAAAATCGTGCTAAAGCCACTAGAGACCCCCCCATATATTATGTTGTTTGTAAGTTGCACTATTATTATTTATTACTGACATTAAGCGCGCGGCTACTCCCACGGGGCATCTCGAATGCTCTAGTGATACAGCCCAGAACTGCGGCAAGACCCTTGGGACACCTGCCTTTTCTACATGTGTACTTGCAATGGGACAATGTGCTGATCTATAATATACTGTATACCTTTTATTTATTAAAGACCCTACATAGCAGATGGGCAAGGTTGATCCATAAGCTGGAGACTGTGTTGTGGTGCTTCTCTACAGGCATAGTCTTTTCTCACTTCTGCCCCCGGAAGTCCTGATGTGGATTACAGATGCAGCAATCTTGTTCGAATTTTTGAGACCTAGAGGCAGTTTACCACATCATTGCCAGTTTAGTACCTGTTGTACCAGAATTGATCAGCCATAGTAGCCACACCAGAGACCCATTGCTTAATTTCTGGGTAGGCACGCGCCTACCTATAAGGTTTAGACGTCAGCGAATTCAAGACTGTACCGTTCCCTCATTGGGGAGACTGAGCGCTTGTTGGCTGCCCTCCCCAACTTCATTTTGTTTTTCTTTGTTATCAACTGGAACACCTGAAATTGGGCCTTTTGTGGGAACCGTTGCTCCCTAGACATGACGACTTTGGAGGAAAATCTTTGATTTTTATTGCTGGCTGTCCGCAATCCTTCCACACAGTAAAGAAAGCCTGATCGCTGTCCCGATATTTTGTGGTATTCTAGGGCTCAGCCTACTTACTGTACTGTTTATTAGGTCGAGCAGACCTTACTCTCAATGCGTGAGCATTGAGAGTGTCTGCTTCAGACCTTTTGTGGCCCGTTAGGCCCGTTATTGGGAATGAGGACACCAATCTGTTACGAGCGTTTTTCCTCGCAGTTTTCACCGCGGGAGCGCGCGTCTGACCCGCGCATGCGCAGAGTACCCGCGCATGCGCAGAGTAACTCACAGCCCTTGCTCACACAGACGCAGGCAGCCCCCACCACTCTGCATGCACGCACGCACACACAGGCGAGCGCATGCACACGCAGGCACACACATACAGGCACACAGACACTCGCTCACACACACACACACCCCCTCCCCCACAGTCACACACACGCACGCACACATACATACAAAGCCCGCCCGCCCCCGCCCGCACTCGCGCGCGCACATGCTTCCCCCCCCCCGCACTCGCGCGCGCACATGCTTCCCCCCGCCCCCCGCTCAGCAACCCACTCACCGGCTTCCTTCGTGCGGCGGCTCTCCTCAGCTGCAGGGCCCGGCAGCAGGACTCTTCTTCCCTCCTTCGGCACCGGGGCGCAGGGTAGGCTCCTGCCTGCTCCGGTGCTCCAAACACGGCTCCATCCAATCGCGGCTCTTCCGTGGGAGGCGGGGTAGGCTCCCGCCCTCCTACTTCCTGTTTCCTGTTGTCGCGCCGGCCTGACTTCCTGGTTGCAGGCCGGCAGAGTGACGGCGGTGATTTGCGGTATTTATTTATTTAGTTATTTATGCATTTTTATATAGCGCGGACTTTACCCGAAGGCGGTATTTATTTATTTATTTTTTTTGGACGCTGCGTGCTGTCCCGCACCACCTCCTGCTGCATTTCCTGCTAGTCGGCGCCCGTTGCCATTGACAATTCTTTTGCATGTCCTATGTGAAAGCTGCAGTATTTGTCTTTGGTCAGTATTTGACACTTACTGAACACTGTTTTTACGTCAAGAATCCACTTGATAACATTGCACACGTGTTTTGTATTTTAAATTTGCTTTCTCTAGCTGCATTCCTCGCAAACAGCATGCACACATTTAAAACTAGTTATCAAACTATATTTCTTGAGAAATAATATTTTGTAAAAGAACAAGCCCGGTTGATACATGTTTTTTTATTCCCCATCATCAGCGCATCAGACCCGCCCCATCCTGACAGTGCGGAATCAACTGTTGCGTGTCTTATCTTGCACTCTTTCTGCCTGCCGTAATTGTCAGTGAAACTATCAGATTTTTTTCCAGCGTTTCCTTCTTGACGCTACTGAGTCAGAATTGCATTTGGACCTGCGATTGCATTATGTGAAAGTTGTCCTGTAAGTCCCTGTTTAGCCTAGCAGTGTACGTTTGTTTCAAGATGAGTTTGCATGTTATAGAGACAAATGCTATAGGTGTCACGTTTGCGACAGTTAAAACTATTGGCATTGTAAATAACAAAGCTATTCATTTCGAAATTTTCAAAACCAACACATAAATAAAATATTTGTCATTTACAATACCAATAGCTCAAACTTTCCTAATGCGAGACCTATTGCATTGCAAATGCTTGTTTTTCATGAAAGGAATCTTTATGCACACTGTCTTATCCAGTTCTGCACTAATTTTGGCCTGCAAGTTTAACTCCTTTATGTAATGAATTTTGCCCCTGCTTCACAGTGTTTAATTTTGCACAGATATTGTTAATTGTTTTTTAACCACAAATACTTTTGTGTGCTTAGCACTAAAAAGGAGGTCTAATTAATGTAAATAGTATACACCTCGGCAGAATTCATTGAAAATGTGCTTTTAAATCTCTAAGCACAATTTAGTGCGTTGTGCTCAGACACCTAAATATGAATTTCTTTCTCTACTTCCTTATTACATTCCAATTCCTACAGGAGTATCTGTAACCGAACAATGGCAAAGTATTCTTGTTATCTTGCTGTCCATTTTAGTCACCTTAGGTTGCTGAAATATTTAACCACTATTCTCTGAACCTGGGATGTTGTATATAATTGGAACTGTTTTCAACGGTTTCTCAGCATACCTTGCTGCCAAAGAAACTACATGCCAGTGGCCACAATGCTTATGACTAAGGCTTTCCCCTTCAGGCTGTACTTAAAAACATCCACCACTCATTTGATTTACCGACGATATCTACAATTGGCCCCCTCCTGCATCATTGCCTAGAGAGTCAGATCTACTTTATTGGAACTAGGATGGCTCTCTTTTGAAATCATATATACTTACCCTTTTGAAGAATGCCTCTAAATATTTGAGCAGATGTTAGAAAATAATTCCCCAAAACTCTCCACTTAGATCAGTAGTAATGGTCTTGCAAAGGTATTTAGAAAACACACTACATATATTACTGTAGATGAGGCTCTTTTCAAGCTCCTTAGTCTACTGCATGTCCAGCTTTACTTGTACATCGAGACGTAGTCCCACTTCCTGCTATGCTTTTGGATACAAAACTGGGAAAATCATGATACAAGCGACTGATAATGATTCCTGGAGTGCAAGAAATTCTTCCCCAAGTGTTAGTCCCTACATACCCCCACATACTTATTCTCAACCAGAATGGATAGCAAACTCCAACCTCTCTACCCTTGCCCCTGGTAAGTAACCATAAATTCTGTCCTGGCTCTATGCAACAAAAAGAAGCCATTCCCGGATGAGCTGATAAAGCAGAGTAGTGAGATGCTTAATCCCTCAGCCAATGTCGAGAGTTCTGTTCTAGCGAGATTAGAGGCTGAAACCCATTATTAAATTGTATGGATACCACATGCCAGTCATCAACTCCTGGTTTCATGACACCTAGGAATAACTCTAAACTTAAGAAAAGAAAGTACACAAAACAGGTTCCAGCAGTCCAAAAACACCTTACCTTGACTCCCCATATTACAGCAAACTACCTTCTATAGCTTGCAGAAATAATCTCTCCTGCACAGAGCGTCATCCTACTTTGTATAGAAAGGCATGGTTGATCTTTAAGATTGAAACGGAAGGAGAAAAGTCTCTCTCAAAGACGTCAAGTAGTCCCATTCCTCTAAGAAACCTGATTCAGATACCTGATGGGAAGGAACTCAATCTAGGAAACTTTTTACTACATGTTAATCCTAGGTTCCTGGTGGTCTACTATCTGGCTCTGTCACTTTTCTGATAATTTCCATTCATTTCGATCTTCGGCTTTGCGTCCTTTCTAGGGACGCTAATTTGGTTTTCTCAACCAGTGTCCACTTCACCAAATTTTTCTCTCAAGTCTTCCTCTTTGGGTTTAGAGTGTGTACCCAGTGGCAGTGGTACGCTTCTGGCTTAGTACTATGTGGTACTGAGCCAGAAGCGAACTTAGGGCCACAAATCTAGAACTGTGGCAGCAGACCATGCATGATCAGTAATTGTGGAGGGTTTTCCCTGGGGTGGCCAACTTAGTAGAAATCTGCTTTCTTTTATTTGGCTTTAGTCCTACAGGACTAGATCATATGCATGAATTAATTGCGTACGTCCCAGTATCTGGAGCAGTTACTTGTTTTGGTACGGTACATTTTACTTTCACTCTGGGGAGTGAAATGGGTTCTGTGTGATGTAGGGTATTGTACTAATTTGAATCCATTATTGATGGAGACTTCTTTTGGTAGACAAGCCTTTTCCTGTTCCCGATCAGTCACTGGTTTGGGGATGTGTATCCCATTTGTTTGCTTACTTTTAATTCCCCCGTAATTTTATCAGTTCTCAGTACTTTGTAGAGGTTGGGTGCCAAGTGAGATCCTGGGTGTTCTTCCAGACTTATTTCACTAGTTCAGCATGTTGTAAAAATAGCACCACTTCAGACCCAAGGCTTTCAAGTGATTATTCATTATTGAGGACGTGGTTGCCTATTAAAGATCTGAGCTCTCTAAAGCTGATCCCTTACACCAGTCCACTGATGTATGCCTGCTAACATCTATAAATGGTTGGAGGGTTCAGCTTTCCATCCCAGGAGTGTATGGTTGGCTAACTTTGTTCACATTTCTTTACTATACTAATTCCACTTGACTAATGAGGTAGAGCTGGTTTAGGGGGACCCCTGCTACCCATCATTAAAAGTTCTCTGTGGCTCGGTGTCATACTTGCCTTACATTATTTTTTGTATCCCCTTTATAAAGTCATTTTACTTCATGTTGTAGGTGTGCTACGTAATTTAATTCCAAATGTGGAGTACACAAGACTATTAATCTTGATAGACTAGCGTATAGAGTGCCCTTGACTCTTTAAGGTATCCCAGCAGAACCAGACTTGGTAACCTATACTTATTATGACTGTGCCTGTGATCATGGATGAGGTAGCCATCAAAAACTAAAATGGAAGAAAACGGAAGTGAGGGCCCAGTGGTTCTTGAAATTACAAAAGCAGGATAATGAAAAAAAAAACAGCAGCACTTGGAGCCACAGCGAGGTACTTGTGTGTAAGCCCTTCCAAGAAGAATCTGGATAAGCTCCATGTTGAGAGAGAAAATCCTGAAAGCTCATTTTTGAAGCCAGAGCTTTTTTTTTTATTGGATTCATTTCCACAGAGGTAACCAGCATTTGCAAAATCAATGTATCATATTTTGGACACACTGGCTTTTCCAGTGGTTTCAGCATTATGGTTCCATCAATAAATATTGCATATGTTGCAGAAGTATAGACTTTGAATTTGTTAATGTATGTTTAATATATTTTCTGTGTTGTAATTGTAGTTTACTTTACTATGTATCAGCAAAGCCAAAAGGTCTCTGCTCTAAAAGGCTCTCGCATTGGGTTTTCCAATGCTATATGGTACATGTGACCGGAGTCGCATTTAGGTGCCTGAGTGAGTTGTGGTTGTGGGAGGTTGTTCATAATGGGACCTTATTGAGCGCTCTGGAGCAGAGGCCGAAGGCAGTGGGAGTCAGTGGGCCATAACAGTGTTCAGATTACATGCTCATTCAATCTTTGTCCTCTCTCCAGTAATCACATAGTGATTTTCAGTTATGTACAATTTTAATTACCATTTCTAAATATTTACAACAAAATCATTGTTACTCATTTATATCAAACCTATAGAAAGCTCTCACAAAGCCAATATGTTTGTTGCTGCCTGATACGTTTGGATACAGTTGCAGAAAACTCAAAAAAAGACCCCTACATTCTGGCCAGGCAGAACATAGAGCAAAACACTGGATTGCAGTTCACGTGTTTTATGCCATGCCCCTAATTACTTAGTCCAAAGTCCTTTTAAGACACCTTGTTAGAAGGGCCGATCCCAGAGGGGACAGAGGACGTTCTCCTGACCACCCCGTAACCCACCTCTCCCAGGAACGCTGCCGAGCACAGGAGTGAGACACTTACAGGAGAGGGCTTCGCATTTAGGATCGTACACGCTGAGATTCCACCACTCTATAAATGGACACCACACAGTGGGTTACTGAATAAAAGGTTCTTTATCCAACAGTAGTTATTAGGTTCTTTCAGGTCAAACGGTCAGGTATTTACATTTAGATCGATGGTTCGTAAGTTCTTGGGTTGGAGGGGTGTGGGAAGCGGGACAGTAACGGTACTGGGGCCAGTACGAAGCGTATCCGGCACATGGCTCTCAATCCTCGAGCCGGGGGATACGGGGCTGCTGTAGATGTAGGTCGTACTGGTTGCTCCACTCACCCTCCTCGAGCCACGTTGTTTCGGTAGTGCCGTCGGTCCAGCCGGACCAGGGTACCCCTCGAGCTGCGACCAGGTCAGCAGGTCTCGAGCAGTAGTGAACGGAGTGTCCTTGAGTTCTTGGGGAGCCGCGACCACGTCAGCAGGGCTCAAGCAGAGGTTGTTAAAGTGTCGTTAGGGTTCAAGGGAGCCGCGACCAAGTCAGCAGGGCTCAAGGAGCTTTCAGGCAGATGTTCTTCTCCGCCAGGATGTGCCGCGACCACGTCAGCAGGGCTCGCAAAGATTCCAAAGTTCGGGTAGCGATCTTCTTTTGAGATGGTTGAGCCGCGACCAGGTCAGCAGGGCTCTCTTCTTCCAGGATTCAACTGCCCGCTAGTTCCAGAGTGGGCCTTGTTATAGTCCTGTTTCCCTTTGAAGTCAGAGCCCTCACAGGCGGCTATCTGGTGCCCGGGGGCTGATTGTCGGGGTTTCCTGCTATCCGGCCCTTTGATCCCTTGAAGATGGGTCCGGGGGTTTCCAGACACCCAGCATGGAGTGGGGCCAGCTCTCAGGGAGGCCGGAGGGGTGCTAGAAACCAGTCTTCAGGGGGAGGCCAGAGTTGTAATCGAAACTACTCCACCCTATCTCACTCAGGGGAAGCCCTTTACCCCCCAGCCGGGCATGGCGCGTCTAGTGCCTAGGTTTCGCTGGGGCCGGGGTCATGCAGGGGGCTATGGAGTCGGGGATCTTAGTGAAGGGTGATGGCTACCGGAGGCCTTCGGGGTTGATGCGGTTTGTGGGCGTCCGGTACCGGGAGGATAGATGGCGGGATACTAGGGGTGGTCGTCCTTTCTGTAGGGTCATGGAGGGAGCGGGGCGGACAGAGGACGGGACGACCGGGGATTTCTGCTGCGCAGGGGTAACTGTTGGGGCGCTGAGGGTTGGGGGGAACCACGCCACGAGGCCAGGTCTAACACACCTCCTTCAACCCACACATTCATGATTGACATCTCACTTAAAGCACTGTAGTCCACAGTATTATTTTACCTACAGACAGTTAAAAGCCATGTCATAGACTAAACCAAAATTGTGAAGTTGGAAAACTGTAGAGTCCTCGGACTCCAAACTGAAACTTGTGTAGCAGAATGAAGGAGCTAACCCTTTGCTCTTATGCAGCACTCACTCAGCAGCGTCTCTGGGAGGGCAGAGGGGGAAGTTTGGCACCTCCGTGAAAGAAAGCAGAGGGCTTGACCTCTACCACTGTGTCGCCCCAGGCCGTGATTGTAGCTTCCACCCAGGGCTCTTGGTGCCACCATGTCCCTTTAGGAGAGTGCTGCAGTATTCGTTACCCATCGAAGTTGTTCCAAAAGCCGTTTGGCTCATTTGCTTCCTTGCATATCCGATCCAGATATCTTCAGCTCTCTGTTAGTCAAGTGCAAAGGGAGAACATGGGCAAGAGAGACCACGATAGTGCAGCAAGTGGTGAGAAATCACTGGGGTTGACTGGAAGCAACAGGAGGGAGGGGAAGCAAAACAGAGGGTGTGGAAAGAACAAGCATTGGAAATGCAATAGGTCTCGCATTCGAAAAGTTGGAGCTGTTGGTCTTGTAAATGACAAATATTTTATTTGTGTTGGTTTTTAAAATAGCTAAATTGATAGCTTTGTCATTTACAATGCCAATAGTTATAACTTTCGCGAATGTGACACCTATAGCCTTTGTAATGCAACATGTTTTGTATTTACGTGACTTAGATGGCAGCTCTGGTCGTTAGGCCACATCTCTAGAGAGATGTACGAAGTACTGATGAAGACAAGATAAACTGCACTTCGATAATGATGTCGAAATTAAGTTAGTACCTCTTTGATCGTTTTACTGCAAAATTTTGAAAATTATGAGACTCTAGTTCAGAACAGTTTGAATTTAGCTGTAGGACAAGAAGTGCCAGTGCAGTGTTGGAATTAACTGTGGCCAAGCATCTACTGTAAACAGAGGCCACGTTGTCAGTAAACTTGGGAAAATATGTAGCCTGGCCCAACATTAAAAGTGTTGCAGTCACTGGGTGTAGGCCGTTAAAAAAATAAAAAACAGAACATCTTTTTGTGACATTTGTAATAAAGCTTGAAACATTGAGTGAACATATTTGAACCAGTTGTTGAAGGGAGAGCGATAGAGTGAGGGTGATAGATAGATCGATAGATGGTTGTGTGGGGGGGGTTGTGTGTGTGGGGGGATGTATGTGGAGGGGGTTGTGTGTGTGTGTATGGTTGTGTGTGTGGGGGGGTTGTGTGTGTGGGGGGGTTGTGTGTGTGGGGGGGTTGTGTGTGTGTGGGGTTGTTGTGTGGGGGGGGTTGTGTGTGTGTGGGGTTGTGTGTGTGTGGGGGGGTGTGGGGGTTCTGTGTGTGGGGTCTGTGTGTGGGGGTGTGTGCAGGGGGGTTTCTGTGTGTGGGGTTGTGTGTGTGGGGATGTGTTTAAGGGGTTGTGTGTGGGGGTGGACGATCAACAGATGAGAAAGGAGAGAGCGAGAAAGAGAGAAAGGGGGGAGTGAGAGGAGAGGTATAAAGGGAGGGAGGGAAATAGGAGGGGGAAGAGAGAGTGGGAGAGAGAGAAAGAGATAGGAGAGAGACAGAAAGAGAGTGAGAAGAGATAAAGAGAGAGAGGGAGGGAGAGAAAGGGAAAGACTGAGAAAGAGAGTGGGGAGGGAGAGCGAGAGAGGGGAGTAGAGAGAGCCAGAGAGGGGGAGAGAGCCAAAGAGAAAGAGAGCGGGAGAGACAGAGTGTGAGGAGAGATAAAGAGAGAGAGAGGGAGGTAGAGAAAGAGAGAGATAGAAAGGGGAAGAGTGAGAGAGAGAGAGGGGGAGAGAGGGGGAGAGAGAGAAAGAGAGTAGGAGAGACAGAGAGAAAGAAAGAAAGAGACTATGCGCCCTGGTGGGAGCTGTGGGAAACAGGTTCAAACAAATTCTGTTGAAAAGAAAGGGTGAACTACGTAACATTATTAGATGGATTCTTGAAAAGCACCCCGGCTTCTTGCCTGGGCTCTCAGCAGGCATCAGCTTTACACAGCGTGTTTTTTTTTAGCCTTCCTAACACAGAGCACATAAGGTGTTCAAATGGGGGAGGTGATGTTGTTTAAAGGGAAAAAAACTGCCAATGAACGAGTTTGAAAACTCGATTTTAATGTCTGATTGTGCTTAATAGCCTGTGATTGTGGACATATTCTTATACACACCAAAAATAAATATGACCTAAAGTGGAGCTACGCTACTAATTTTATTTGTGTATAGCTGCAAACACGCATTGACAGCCGCCGTACTAGTGCTTAATTTGTAACAAAGGAAGTGCCGGTGTTGTGATCAGGCAGCAGCTTCATACTCTATAATTCTTTTGTTAGTTGTTAGTTTGCGTAACAGGGAGAGCGCACATAAATTGAAATTTAATGATGACTTGGCTACAGCCGCTTTGAAGTGGCTGTAGCCAAATTACTATTAAAATTCGGTTTATGTGCTCTCTGTTACGCAAATTAAAAACGGAAGATGGGGGGGGGGGGGGGTTAGAGAGATGTGTGCGAGAAAAGATGCCGGGAAACAGAAGGAAAGAGGGAGGAGGGTAGAAAGGAGGAGTCGAGGGAGACATGAGCGCCTGGAGCGGGGCGGCGAGGCAGACATGCACGAGGGGCACGGGAAGAGGAGACGAGGGGTCAGAGAGAAGTTAAAAGTAAAATTAGAGATAGGGTGAGGGTGGGAAGAGAGGGCGAGGGTGGGAAGAGAGGGTGAGTGGGGGGAGGACGAAGGAGACATACACAGAGCACATAAGGTGTTCAAATGGGGGAGGCAATGTTGTTTAAAGGGGAAAACTGCCAATGAACGAGTTTGGAAACTAGGTTTTAATGTCCGATTGTGCTTAATAGCCTGTGATTGTGGACATATTGTTATACACAACAAAAATAAATATGACCTAAAGTGGAGCTACACTGCTAATTCTATTAGTGTATAGCTGCAAACACGGAGTGACAGCCGCCCTACTAGTGCTTAATTTGTAACAAAGGAAGTGCCAGTGTTGTGATCAGGCAGCAGCTTCGTACTCTATAATTCTTTTGTTAGTTTGCGTAACAGGGAGAGAGCACTTAAACTGAAATGTAATAATGGCTTGGCTACAGCCGCTTTCAAGACTTATCTGCTGCCTTAATGCCTTCTAGTATACTGATGCCAATATCCAAGTTTCGTTGTTGTTGGAATAGATGCAAGTTCAACAAGTGAATTAACAGGCAAGCTTCTGTGTTCTGCGACACGGCGGGCAGGGGAGGGGGCGGAGCGGGGTGAGGTGCGACACGGCAGGCAGGGGAGGAGAGTAGGAGGAGGAGGGGGGAGGAGAGTAGGAGGAGGAGGGGGGAGGAGAGTAGGGGAGGCACGGCCTAGCAGCCGTGCAACCAAGAAGTGAGGGGGCGGAGCTGGGGGAGGCTGTGAGAGAGAGAGTGGGCAAGGCAGGCGGCTGGGGGCATGTGCACGCGCTTTTAAGCTCAATGCGCATGCGCATTGAGCTTAAATTTCACGGGCACTGCAAGGAATCGCCACGATTCCTTGCAAGTTGGTTAAATACTGTTTAAGCCCCCATAGTCTCGCAAGCTTGATGCGCATGCGCATCGAATAGCGAGACCTAAAAACAGGGGCACAGATGAGGGAAGCCACACAGAAGATACGGGGAGGGAAGCAAATTAACAGAACAATGTTGAGTGCTGGTGGAGTAGGAAAAGTAAATGGGCAAGAGAGTAACAGAAGCAGACCGGAAAGAAGGACAAAGGAAAGAAAATGCAACACAGCGTGTAGGTGAAAGAGAAGCTTAATAGGGAGACAACTGGAAAATACAGCATTCTCTTGTAGTACTTCAACAAATCAATAGAAAGACCCATGTTCGAGGTAAAGGGCAGTACTATCAAATCACTTGGCAATCCGTCAACATACTGAAAGGTTGAAACCCCTATCAATTTATTATA
Organism: Lissotriton vulgaris; assembly: GCF_964263255.1. Classification (NCBI taxonomy): domain Eukaryota; kingdom Metazoa; phylum Chordata; class Amphibia; order Caudata; family Salamandridae; genus Lissotriton; species Lissotriton vulgaris. The sequence continues at coordinate 826,254,056 of NC_141699.1, forward strand.
TTACATAACATTATCGATAATTGCATCATTGATGTTAGCACAATGTACGCGTGTTTTACTTTCATGTTTCTTTTTTTTTTATTTAGAAGTTTTAAACCATGAACTTTGCTGCTGTAACTTTTCCTGTATGTGAAATTGTAAAGGTTTTAATTGACCTGATAATAAACTAACTAATCTTATATCCATGGTCGAGGTATGTGAGCTATAGATCACATGCTTTGCATAGCCTGCCATCTAGTGTTGGGTCCGGATGTTTGCACTTTGTTTTTGTTCGAAGAAGTCTTTTCCAGTCACAAGGTAGGTGACTCCTCCTTTCGCTGATAGTGCGCATGGGCATCAACTCCATTGTTAGATTTTTTTTTTCGCCATCGGGTTCGGATATGTATTTCTGCACTCTGGTTCAGCACCGTTTCTCAGGTAACGTGCGATCCGATACCCTCAAAGGTATTGTCTCCCGATCGCGTTTCCCATTCTCCGCGTATTGTCCCGACTTAAAGACCTTTTATCAGAAAACTCGTGGCGGGCCATTGGACCTACCCGTGCTGGGCTTGCTAGTCGAAAGGAACAGACTCCATTCAAGCTCTGTCCAGGGTGTTGCGCAAGTTTCCGAGCACCAACTTGCACTAAGTGTGCAACCTCCGTTTATCCCCGGAACACGACGAGAAAGACTGCGACGCGTGCAGATCGTTTCGATCGAAAAAGACGCTTCATGACTGTCGGGCTCAACTTAATGAGATGCAACATCGGGGCGGCTCCGTACCAGACATCTTCGGCGAAGATGCCGATACAGAAGAACTACACGCTCAAGGAGCGAGGAAGCACAACACATCTTCATGTCCGAGGCTGACTCCGACATGGAAAAAGAGGAGCAAGTTACACCGGGACAGTGTACCGTGAGTACAGAAGCCCCCCTGCCCCTACAACACATGACCCAAAAGGCTCTGTTCCTTCCTCTGCCTACGGGTCCAGGTCGACACAGAGTTTCGGGCGCCCCACTCAATGGCCCGGCACTGAAACACAAAGAAAAGCCCTCTGCTCAAGTCGGCCCCATGCCGGTGCCGAGCCAAAACCGAAGCCACCGTTATCTATGAGCAAATCTTCTGAGCCGAAACTTTCTACGCCGAAAACGATAAACTTAGACTAAGGTAAAAAGACTCCACCAAAAGAGCCTCGGTCCAACGTTCCACTTTCGGATCAAAAACAGAAAGAGCTCGTTATACAACCAGACACTGAACATATCCATGCCAAATTGCCTAAAAAAAGGAAAATGGGCCTACAGGAGGATTACCGCATTCCTCTAAAGAGTGCTAACTGTTCACCACCTTACATTCCACCTCCTTCGCCCACTGATTCCAGCTTACTCATCACACCCATAAATTCACCACCACCACTATCACCTGACCCACAGGATGATGGGGATGGGGATGAGAATAGGCCACAGGATACTGACCCATGGGATGACTGACACTGACCCAAACACTGATAATGACCCCGATTTATATCTGTCCAGACCCTCACCTCCTGACAATATATGATACATAGATTTACTTAAAAATTCATGCCTAGTATCATGGGGTGGAGCTGCATAAGGAGATTTTCGAAGAGGATTTCGTATTTGAGACCCTAAGTTCCTCTCAGAGAGCTACTGATACACTGCCAATACTTAAAGGGATGTTGAAGCACACAGATGAGGTATTTAAAGGTCTTGTGAGGGCAAAAATAATCACCCCTAGGGTGGATAAAAAATATAAGCCTGCACCTACTGACCCCACCTACATCAAGGGTCAGCTGCCCTAAGACTTTTTGTGGTTTCCAACGCTTGCAAGAGTCCTAACTCACAGACCACAGGCGAGGCCCCTCCTCCCGATAAGGAGTCAAACTTAATTGATGCCTCGGGCAAAAGGGTAGCGTTGCAAGCAGCCAATCATTCAGTCAATCAATCAATCCACTTGTAGAGCGCGCTACTCACCCGTGAGGGTCTCAAGGCGCTGAAGGGAGGGGGGGTGCTGTTACTGCTCGAAAAGCCAGGTCTTGAGGTGCTTCCTGAAGGTGAGATGGTCCTGGGTCAGTCGTAGATGTGTGGGGAGGAAGTTCCATGTCTTGGCGGCCAGGTAGGAAAACGAGCTTCCTCTGGTTGTGGTTCTGCGAATCCGTGGGACCATGGCGAGGCCGAGGTTGGTGGAGCGGAGCTGGCGGGTGGGAGTGTAGAACGACAGGTGGTTATTGAGGTATTCGGCGCATTGTTAATGCTCAAGCTTTGTTAGCTCAATATGATAGGGCTCGTTATGATGAGTTAGAAAAGCTCATGCAATTCCTGCCTGATGAGCATAAATCGAAGACTAATGATATTATCCAGGAGGACAAACTAACCACGATGCCTCCATTAGGTGCGCCCTAGACGCAGCAGACACAGCAGCTCGAGCAGTAAACACCAGCGTACTGGTATGGAGGCATGCTTGGTTGAGAATCTCAGGATTCAAACTTGAGGTACAAGCCTCTATTCTCACCCAACTTTTTGACAAAGAACACCTCTTTCGCCCAGCAGTTGACACCTTGCTGGAAAAAATTAAAGAAGACACTGAGGTCGCAAAGTCCATTGTGGCTTTGCAGTTAATTTCAAATAGGGGTTCCTTTCATCGATCTCTTTACAGCGTGGCTCCAAAAATATATCCACAGAGAATCCCTCCTCCTCTTACAAGGGCAACAATCAATCACCCTCATATTTTAGAGGCAGTTTTAGAGGAAACCACAATAAGGGAAGAAGCAGAGGCAACTCCACAAGCACTTTACCCGCAAATAACAAGCAGTGACTTCCTTCTGGTACCCCTCCATCATTCCACTCCTGGCGGGAGACGTCTCTCCCAATTTCTTCCTGTCTGGAACATGGTCGCCTCAGACAAATAGGTTCTACAAATTATCCAATATGGTTACTGCCTGGAAATTACATGCACTCCCCCAAACATTCTCCTAAGATCACATGCAGTGTCACAAGAAAATCTCACCCTTCTGAAACAAGAAGTTCTCTCTCTGTGGTAGAAAAAGGAGCTATATAACCAGTCCCATTACAATATCAAGGGGCCCGGGCATACTCCCTGTACTTCTTAATTCCCAAGAAGGACGGCTCTCTCAGGCCTATACTAGACCTCAGAGAACTAAATCTATACATTCAGTGGGGCCACTTTCACATGGTGACACCAACAAGTGCTCCTGCTCCTTCAACAAAGCAACTTTCTGTCCACTCTGGACTTAAAGGACTCCAATTTCCATATCCCAATACACCCCACCGCAAATACCCCAGGTTCGTAGTAGCAGGTTAGCATTATCAGTCAAGGTGCTCCCATTTGGAGTAACAACCGCACCCAGGGTTTTCACCAAATGCCTGGCAGTAGTTGCAGCTCATCTACGAAGACAACACATTCACTTAGACGACTGGCTCATAAAAGCCAGCTCGCAACAAAGCGGTCTACGTCACACTCAGAAAACAATGCAGTTGCTCCACGATCTTGGATTCACAGTACATCTGTCCAAGTCCCATCTCCAACCATCCAACACTCAGACGTTTCTGGGAGCCACAATAGATAAACAAAAAGCTCTGGCCTCAACCAATCTGGCCAGAATCCGCAAAATGCAGACTGTACTCTGTCAGTTTCAGTCTCAACACTCATTGCCAGCTCGAGTGTTCATGCAGTTGCCAGAGATGATGGCGTATTGCATCCAATAGAATGGGCAAGAGAAAACAACCCCAGGCTAAAGAAAAATCCCAACCTGCTAATACACCCATAACCAAATATTTAAAGACAGCAGTGGGGATGATTGACAGTGAAATTGTCTTGGTGAAAGAACAGTTGGCAGCAACAAGAACTGCATTAGACGCCGCCTTAAAGGCACCGGATCCAGAAGACAAGCAAGATACACGAACACCTGAAGTATCTGAGATAGTACTGGAACTGGAGACAGTAACCATCGGGTAATAATGTAAGTAGGGGGGCGGCGCCAAGTAGAAGAGAAAACCCATGGGTTTTAACAGCGTCACTGGAGATAACCAAGTCAACAGACAGTTCAATACTAATTTCACCACCAGCAAAAAAAGTTAAACAACTGCCCATATTGAAGGATAATACTGAAGAAGGTATTATGATAAAACTCAGTGCAAAACAAAAGGCAAAGAAAGGTGGGAAACCAGCTGGAACATTAAAAAGAGAGACAATTATCACGAATAGTCAACCCGGGATGGTTAATCTTGAGACATTATTTTAAAAAGTGCACTATAAATTGGATTGTATGGAACAACGTTTTATGTCTGAACTTAAGCTTGTTCAAAAGGAGGTAACTTCTTTAACCAACTTGGTCTCTCCTTGATCCAAAAACATGTGTAAATCGAGCACAAATGTGAATGTACAAACTAGGTTAATGGATGCTGGCAGAAGCAAAGCCATTTATGGAAGTAAGCTAGCATAGCCTATTGTAGGAAGTGGATTGTTATCCACACAAAGTCAAAAGCTGCTCACAGAAAATCAATTGAGTCCTAATATAGCAAAAGAAGTGAACAGAGCAGGGCTAATAGATCAGCCTAATAATCATGAGCATACCACTATAGATGAGCCCTTCCATTTACCACCACAGGCGACACCCTACGTAATTGTGCTAAAAAATGTCCCAAGGCTACAAAAGTTCAAGTTCAAGTTCCAGAATTTGTATAGCGCACTACTCACCCAGAGGGTCCCAAGGCGCTTGAGGGAGGGAGGTGAATTTATTTATCGAATATCCAGGTTTTTAGTTGCTTTCTGAAAGAGAGGTGGTTCTGAGTGAGGCAGAGGTGGGTGGGGAGAGAATTCCAGGTTTTAGTCGCTAAGTAGGAGAAGGATCTTAACCCCCCCCCCCCCCCCCCCCCCCCCCCCCCCATGGTGGATCTGTGGATGCGTGGAATTGCGGCGAGGGCTTGGTTGGACGATCGTAGTTGGCGGGAGGGGGTGTAGAGGATAGACGCGTGTTGAGGCATTCGGGTCCTAGGTCGTAGAGGGCTTTGTGTGCGTGGGTGAGGAGACGGAACGTTATTCTCTTGTTGACAGGGAGCCAATGGAGGTCTTTCAGGTGGTCGAAAATGTGAGCTTGCCGAGGGATGTCCAAAATGAGTCTAGCTGAGGCGTTCTGGATGCGTTGGAGTTTTTTCTGTAGTTTGGCTGTGGTTCCGGCGTAAAGGGTGTTGGCGTAATCCAATCGGCTTGTGACCAGTGCGTGGGTGACTGTCTTTCTTGTTTCGGTGGGGATCCAACAGAAGATTTTTTTGACCATTCGTAGGATGTTGAAGCAAGATGATGAGACAGCGTTGACTTGTCTGGTCATCGAGAGGGAGGAGTCCAGGATGAAGCCCAGGTTACGTGCGTGGTCCGTAGGTATGGGTGCGGTACCGAGGGCCGGTGGCCACCATGAGTCATCCCAGGCAGAGGGGGATGGTCCTAAGATGAGGACTTCTGTTTTGTCCGAGTTTAGTTTTAAACGGCTGTTCTTCATCCACTCGGCTACTTCTTTCATTCCTTCGTGTAAGTTGGTTTTGGCGGTGTTTGGGTCTTTGGTGAGGGAGAGGATCAGCTGAGTGTCGTCTGCGTAGGAGATGATGTTGAAGTTGTGTTGGCGCGCGATGGATGCGAGGGGACTCATGTATACGTTGTAGAGGGTGGGGCTGAGTGATGATCCTTGTGGTACGCCGCAGATGACTTCGGTGGCCTCTGATTTGAAAGGGGGGAGGCGGACTCTCTGGGTTCTTCCGGTGAGGAACGATATGATCCAGTCCAATGCCTTTCCTTGTACTCCGATGTTGCTGAGGCGTTGTATGAGGGTGCTATGACAGACTGTATCGAAGGCTGCGGAGAGGTCAAGTAAGATGAGCGCAACTGTTTCTCCGTTGTCCAGTAGTGTTCGGATGTCATCTGTTGCTGCGATGAGGGCGGTCTCGGTGCTGTTTGGCTCGGAAGCTGGACTGTGAAGGGTAGAGGGATTTGTTGGATTCGAGGAAGGCGGCGAGCTGACTGTTGACGGCTTTCTCGATGACTTTGACGGGGAATGGGAGGAGCGAGATGGGGCGGTAGTTCTTAAGTTCGGTTGGGTCAGCCGTGGGTTTCTTCAGAAGGGCGCTGAGTTCGGCATGTTTCCAGTTTTCCGGGAAGGTGGCGGAGTTGAGGGAGTAGTTGATGACTTCTCGGAGATGGGGTGCGATGATGAAGTCAGCTTTGTTGAAGATGTGGTGGGAACAAGGGTCGGTTGGCGATCCTGAGTGGATGGAATTCATCAGGCGGATGGTGTCTTCAGTGGTGATTGGGTTCCAGGCGCAAAGGTTGTTAGAGGGGGGTTTTGGTTCGGAGGTGGGTGGAGTGGGCTGGTCTTCGGACTGGTTTTGAAAGCTGTTATGTATTTCGGCGATTTTGTTGTGGAAGAATGATAATAGAGAGTCATAGAGGTCCTGGAAGGGGGTGATGTCGTTAGTGCCTGCGGAGGGGTTAGTGAATTCTTTGACGATGTTGAATAGTTCCTTGCTGTTTTGGGCATTGTTGTCAAGTCGATCCTTAAATGCTGATTTCTTGGTGGATCGGATGAGTTGGTGGTGTTTGCTGGTGGCGTTCTTGAAGGAGGCCAGGTTGTCAGTGGTAGGGATTTTTTCTCCAGGTTTTCTCGAGAGTCCGACAGAACTTCTTGGATTTCTTAAGGTCATCGTTAAACCAGGGGGCTTTTTTGTTACCTTGCTTGATTAGATGGTTTTTCAAGGGTGCTAGTTCGTCTGCGCTGTGGGTGATCCATTGTGTGAGGTTGGTGGCTGCTTGGTTTGGGTCCGATGAATTGGCAGGGGGGGTTTTGTTGAAGCGACGAGAAGAGCTGGTCGGTGGTGATTTTGTTCCAGTTTCTTCGGTGAATAGGTTGTGGGGGTTATGGGTCGTGGATTTTTTGTAGTGGAAGTGAACGCAGCTGTGGTCTGTCCAATGGAGAACTGTGGTGTGATCGAAGGAGATGTGCTTGCTGGAGGTGAAGATAGGGTCAAGCGTGTGTCCGGCAGAGTGGGTGGGGGTGTCAACGAGTTGTTTGAGTCCGATATTGGCCAGGTTGTCCAGAAGGGTGGTGGTGTTGTCGTTTTTCTTGTCCAGGTGGAAGTTGAGGTCTCCCAGTAGAATGTAGTTCTCGGATGGGAGGGCGTGTGGGCTAATGAAGTCAGCGATGTCTTCACTGAATTGTGAGCGGGGTCCTGGGGGTCTGTAGATAAGGGTGCCTCTGAGTGTGGTTTTGGGGTCGGTGTGAATCTGGAAGTGAAGGTGTTCGGCGGTAGCGAGGTTATCGTCGGAACTGGTCGTGATGTGGATGGTGTTCTTATGGATGATGGCGATGCCACCTCTTGTTTGGTTGATGCGGTCCTTTTGGATGATCTTGTAGGTGTCCGGAATGGCTAAGGCGATGTCGGGGGCTGATGAGGCGTTCATCCATGTTTCTGCAAGGAAGGCGACGTCCGGCGATGTAGTGTCGAGTAGGCTCCAGAGTTCGATGGAGTGTCTGTGGACTGAGCGGGTGTTGAGCAATAAGCACTTTAGGTGGTTAGAGTCCGAGCTCTGTTTGGAGTTTATGGATTTGGTGTGGGTCCTGATGCAGTCGAATTTGCAGGAGTGGCAGGTGTAGGGTCCATGGGTGTGTCCTGGAGCGGCTTGGTAGCAGTTTGGGATTGGGCCGGGGTTAAGTGCTGAGAGCGTTGCGGCGTCTTATATTATGCAGGTGGAATGGGATTTGCGTGGACCAGGGGGTCTGGCGCTGGGCGCGGTCCAGGAGCGGACGGGCGTAGACGGGCTTACCTTTGGCGCACCTTCGGCGCACATAGGGCGCGGCCGCTGCGCGTGAACGCTACGCGCGAAGGCATCTGTCATATGTGGATAGTGGAAGGGGAGGGGCGAGGGAGGATCAGCTGGGAGGTGGGAGCGGGGTGGAGATCAGGGCAGGGAGGCACAACAACAACAACAAAATGGCAGCAAGCCAATATCGAAACAGGATTGGGGCACAATCGGAAATAGCGCGATGCAAATGGCAGTGGCGCCGGCACATCAGGCACAAATGAGTCTGCAGGCAGCACAGCAAAAGTTCAAAGTATCGTAAAAGCGCACCTTGGCAATCAAGCGCTACGATCTAATTTACATCAGCAATTAATAAATAATAAACAGGCGGGGCAATCTAGCGCTACGAACTCCAATTAATAATTATTCAGGCTAAAGCAGTTGTGGGAGCAAGGCGAGATAGGCACTCAGCAGTCTGGGGGTAAGCGCTACGATACCAGGCGAAGCAGGGAGCAGCTTTTGAATCATATGGGAAACTTAAGAACCAGGTGATTCATTGGTTAAATGTTAATACGAACATTGACTCTACTGTCCTATATCACAATATCATAATGCTGAGGAGAGTGAGTTGGGTTGGGAAGTGTAGGAAACGCACTACGGGAGAATGTGTGGTGGTGAACTTTCGCAGTTGTAAACTTGTAGAAGCCCTCTTAGAGATACTGATGAATAACAACAAAAAAGTTAGTTTTGGGAGGACCGAATATATAACTGCTGTCCCGTTAGTATATTTTTATAGGCCAAACGAGGTTCACCCAAACTTCCATAGGACTAACATGCATAAGCCATCTTTTAATATCCCCTTACATAACAGGTTTGAACCACTCGGATCATGTAGTGAAATTGATTGACATAAGAGAAATAATGAGTGTGAAGTGGAGAGAACTATACTACTGATATTCCATCCAGATGTAGGGGAGACGGTAATGAAAGAGTAAATAGATTGACTGATAATTTGAGCGTGCAATTACTGTGTAAGGATTAAAGTTATTTGAGAGAGCATGGATCAGGTAAAGGGCTAATAATAAACAAGCACTGGCGTTGCCAATAAGTTTCGCATTTGGAAAGTTGGAGCTATTGGTTTTGTAAATGACATTTTATATTTATATATCGTTATTGGCATTGTCAATAACAATATATAAATATAAAATGTCATTTACAAAACTAATAGCTACAACTTTAAAAATGCGAAACCTATTGGCAACGCCAGTGTTTGTTGGTTGTTTTTTGCACATGCTCGATGAGAACCTTGTGAATTGTGTTTCAACAAAGCTACGGGTCAGGGAGCAAGGGAGTTCCATTATTGGGAAGGCCGCTGCCTCCATGCCACCTGAGAAGCATTGGGACAGGCTCCTGCTGGCCTCCAGTCAGAGCTGTCGGGACAGCCTGGTTGTTAGCGTGCCCCGGGGTGCCCCTGACAGCCACAGCAAACTCAACCCATCTGCATTTAAGCTAAAGCCAATTAGCAAGAACTCACTGACGTCGGGTACAAGAAATTCTAAAGCTGGTTAAAAAAAACAAGCATTTACAATGCAATATGTCTCGCAGCATTAAAGTTTGAGTTATTGGCATTGTGTATGACAATGCGTTGCATTAAATTTTTAGCAAACTTTGAATTGGTGAGTTGTGAGTGTGTGCAAGAGTATGCTGTCCTTAAAAGCAGTGTGGTAGAGCAGAGTTGAGCCCTTTAAAAGTGGCCGACCCCCCACCCCAGCAGAATCCACTTAGAAACGTGAATATTAAACAAAAATGACATCTACAGTGTAGGGGAGGATATGCTGACAGAGTGAGCCACACACATAGCTAGTTGCTCTCCTGCCCACTCGGTCCCTTCTCCTCTTCACCTTGAACTCGCTTTTGTGCTGTATTCCAGGGTCCAGAGGCTCCGCAGAAGCCTGGCCAGCTGCTCGGTGACCTCGGGCCCCCGCCCCCTGGTGCTGCCCCGGTACTTGTCCAGAGCCTCAGAGCCATCAAGCCCATCCAGGCTCACCAAGCACACTTCAGAGCTCTCCAGCCCCCCCCGGCCCACGGTACTGTTACCGCACCTGTGTGCGGTAGACGAGCTCCCAGGCGCGCGCCTGACCTGGGCCTGCTGTTGTGGCCGAGCTACGTAACTAACTATAGTAGCAAGCACTATAAAATTCAATTATGATAGAAAAAATAAAATCCTTGATGGTAATTGTTAACTTTAATATTTGCGACAAAAGTTAGAAGATGAAAAGGTAATTTCAAGCTTTAATTTACATGTGAAAAGAGTTGAATATGTTACTTGACACATATGATGTCGGGGGAGTGATCTACAGAAAAAATGGACCGGAATGGAAGTTGTATGCAAATGCTAAAACCGACCACAGGTCATATTTTTTTTGTCTCTCTCCACTGTCTATGCAAGCACCAGGCCATGAGTCATTTCCTGCTGTTGTTGATTAAAAAGTTAAAGGTCAGTTCTGACAGGAGACATTTTCGTGCTGCATGCTTTGTTGTGTGGGTGTCAGTCTAACAGGCAGAGATGTACGATGAACAGTTTATAGGTCACACTAAATGAACCTGGCACCAAAGAACCTGACAAAATGTAAAAGTTAAAGTCTATCGGTCGAGGAACCATAAGTAAAATAACCAGTTTACTCTGTTTCTCACCGGATGACCTCCGACTCTCGGGCCTAGCCTGGTGCCAGCTCACAAGGCGCTGCGTCGTCGGCCAGCATCCGAAAGGCACCCCTTTAATCCTCGGGGCTGATCTGGGTCGGATCAGGCTACAGCGCAATCTGACAGTGCCAGCATGGAACTGACACACCCGGTAAACGAACTGCCTCCACGATTCAATTAATCATTCAACCCTTATTAATAACACTGAAAATACGTAAAATTAGAGCAATATGTTAAAATAGGATACATTAATAATTACTCCCTTCTGTACATGAAGCTACTGTGCTATGCTGATTATGACTAGTGACTATGACTGACAGTGGCAGCATGGTTAGTCCGGCAGGGCGACGTGAGCGAAACCGAAACCTTCCGTGGGGCCGGACTTCCGTGGGGCAGGACTTCCGCCATCGAAAGCCCACGCACGCGCCCACTGAGAGAAGCAGTGCTGGTGACGCGGGGCTCCCATGCCCGAGGGAGAGCCCCGCGGAGGCTGCAGAAGTTTACAATGGCGGTAAGTGGGGCTTAGTGGGGGGGGTGCGCTTGTATGTATGTATGCAGCAGCCGGGGGAGGGGTCTCTGTATGTGTGTGTGTGCGTGCTTGCGTGTATGTGCGCTTGTGTATGTGTGTGAGCATGCGTTCAGGGGGAGGTGTGCCTGTGTATGTTTGCGCTTCCCAGGAGACAGCCACGGCGAGTGCGTTCGCGCGCGCGCGTGGCCTGCGCCGATTGCCTTTTGCGAGATCCCAGGTGCTGTCTCCTGGGAAGCAGACCCAGTAACAAAAGATCTCCTGGCGGACACAGCGCTAGCGCGCTGTTATGCCACGAGACCTAAAAAGGGGACTAAAGTATCTGAACAGCAATTAAACAAGTCTAGTACTCCTAAACCGTTGTGTCTTCAAGCAGACACTACTACACGCTTGCAAGAGGGAAAACTAATTAAATTAAACTTATGACACATTCAAAAGGAAACAATCCGAACGTAGTTCCACGTAACGCCCAAACAGATGTATGAAAAGGCAGAGACAGTGAAACAAGCTATTACAGCATAAAGGAGGCAGGCTCATATTTCACTTCAGGGGAGACACAGTTTTGTTCAGGGCATGATGGGAGGTCGACAGTGTGTAGCCTCTGGACTAACCACAAAGTATGCATACATCTTGCACTTTTCAGCTTTCATAGAAATCCACAAACACGGAGTGCAAAACTTGTTTTAATGTGAATCTGATCAGATGGTACTGTACATCAGATTATAACCTGCACTCAAGACGAATTTCAACGCACCCAAATAAACAGTTGATGCAAAAATACCCACATGTCCATATTTATGCGTGCACATTGCAAACTGCCCCTTCCTAGGCCCACCTAGAATCTCTCGTAGACAAGGAGAGCAGCCAGGGAAACCTCTTAGACTTTAAGTTCCAGTTTGCTCATCTCACATTTGGAATCCCATAATATTTATAAAGCGCTGCATCACAACTCATTTCATTTCATAACTTTATTCGATTTCACAAAGAAAGAAATCATAAAAGTGTACATCAATATCAATATAAAATATAAAAACACCAGCTACAATAAAACCACAGTATATATTTACATAATTCTAATTTTCATAACATTTGCTGGATTTTCATAAACATTCAGTGTGGGTTTCTAATAGCAAACGCTGATCTAAAAAGGGTAGGAGAATTAATAGTACCCTTACCTAGGGGATATTTGTGTAAGGCTGTTAATCTTGGTGGGCGGATGGGTGGGGTACTCGGATAAAAATCATACAGATCCCAAACGGAGATGGAGCCATCATTTTCTTGGGGCAGGGAGGACCGTATGTAGGGGACTGTGTGCCTGTCCCTGAATTTGACTAGAACTAGGTCCCCGGGAATTACTTTAGATGATGACCCTAACCAGGCCACCCTTCTAACAGTCAGGATACCACCGTCTTTGTTGGGTGGGAGGGGTCTATTTTTTGATAACCAAAACAGGACCTTGTGCAATAGGTCCTGGTGACTTTCAGGTTTCCCGTGGATGGGTGCAGGTACTCCTGCAAGAACGAGCACAAAGGGGGCGGCTTCTGGAGGCAAATTTATACAAGCTACTCTGTTAGGTTCTGCTCTGGTAGCAGAGTAATTAGATAACACAGGTTTACGAGCAATTTTGGTAGCAGTTAGAGGTTGTCTCATGGGAGGTTGTCTATCGGTAAAGACATTTTTTGAGGTATTGCTCACAGATGTATGGGCAATTTTGGTAACGGTGTGAGGTGGACAGTTAGGTTTACTTACAGTGGGAACAGTTTTTGTAGTGTGAGGTACTTTGGGAGCAGTAGGGAGAGTAAAACATTTAGATCTAGCAATCTTTGCGGGAGGGAAAGAATTCGTTTTAATGATAGTCTCTAGGCTTGTCAACCTGTCCCCTAAGATGTTGATTTGGTCAAACAGGGGTGCTATTACAGTTCTTAACATCAGTTCAAACTGGGTCAATAGTTGCAAATGAGGGGATGCTACTTCGTCATCCAGCGTTTCAGTGTGCATTTTAGGTAAGATAGGATTTGTGGCAGGCGATGAGGGATCAGTAAAGAGTTTTTGTGTTTTAACTTCTGTTTCGTATTTGTTAACCCCTTCGTGCTTCCTTTTCGCACTTTGGCCATTTGGCAGTCCACTAGCTTGGCTGCTATCCTCCTTGGGTGATAGGGGTGGATCGCCAGGACTATCTGCGCGATGGTCGATAGTAAAGCCTTTTACAGGGGAAGGGGCTATAACAGGAAGAAAATTAGTCCCGCACAAAGCATTTAGTTCCTCCCAGTAAGACATTTTTTCCGGTCTCACAGGGGTTTGAGGGAGAATTTGAATTGGATCTAGAAGTTGACGGCAATCATCGGAATTAGTATCGCTGATAGTGCTAAGGGTCCTATGCTTTTGAGTGTACGTGTCCATTTCCTGGGCCGGGCATCGTTTTTGAATGAAAATTGGATAGGCCCCCTTAGAAGTCATGATTTAAGTGATGTGACTTTGCTGGCGAAACAGAAAGTCCATGAGTCTTATAAATGTAGAAATAGACACTATACCTTCTTTTGTGGGGATGACAGGGGGGGTGGCCCGTCCCCGGCCTCCTCGTGCCGCTGAGGGCCCGCCCTTTGCCCGGGCTTAGCCCGGCGCGTCCCGCGCGCGACCCGGGAAGCTAACGATGAATATAAGTCCCAGCAGGTGAGGTGGGAGGGGCTGGCGATAGTGCTCTGCGGCCCCCGCTGGTTCCTGGGCTCTGGAGTCCGTGCAGAGCTTTCCTCGGCAATCCCCACCAAAGCGCGGCGTCTCCCGCGAAGCGGGAGGCGCAAGGAGTAATTATGTCCCAGCAGGTGAGGAGGGAGGGGCTGGCGATAGTGCTCCGCGGCCCCCGCTGGTTCCTGGGCTCTGGAGTCCGTGCAGAGCTTTCCTCTGCAATCCCCACCAAAGCGCGGCGTCTCCCGCGAAGCGGGAGGCGCAAGGAGTAATTATGTCCCAGCAGGTGAGGAGGGAGGGGCTGGCGATAGTGCTCCGCGGCCCCCGCTGGTTCCTGGGCTCTGGAGTCCGTGCAGAGCTTTCCTCGGCAATCCCCACCAAAGCGCGGCGTCTCCCGCGAAGCGGGAGGCGCAAGGAGTAATTATGTCCCAGCAGGTGAGGAGGGAGGGGCTGGCGATAGTGCTCCGCGGCCCCCGCTGGTTCCTGGGCTCTGGAGTCCGTGCAGAGCTTTCCTCTGCAATCCCCACCAAAGCGCGGCGTCACAACTCAAGAACAAAGTCTAATTTAGAATAGAGACGACTAGGGAAAAAAGAACACATTTCATAAGGACTAGATGGAAATATATAGTTCCAACTGGAGCAATGTTTGTTGTGTGGTTAGAACGTTAAGGTACAGGAATGCATTGTTTTTCTCAAAAGCACCTTTACAGACATAGCATCACTTCACAATTCTTCTGAGCATCTACCTCGGAAAATCCGTACACAATGGAATAAATACATGGTCTTGTAAGCACTAGCCACTGAGATCGGAACATCAGCAAAGGGTCGTCCCTCAAATAGCAGCAGTGTAGAAACACAAGACACTTAAAAGATTTAACCAGACAGAGTCAACAAGTACGGACACCTCGGTCACTGTCCGAAAGGACGACTTCGACATTGTTCACATTTGTTAAGAGATCTCTTGTTATTATACAGACCGATATTCAGGAATTACAATTATACAGAAAAAGCGACAACAGTTTTTAAAATGTGTTTCATGGTGTGCACAAACATAACCAAGCGCTTTCTAGAGGACTTCACTGACTGAAATGATGTAAAGCTAAACCAGTTGGAGGGAAGCCGGATGGGGGCGGGAGAGCCTTGGGGGGGCGGGAATGCGAGCGAGGGGAGGAGAAGTGTGGCAGGCGGAGTAGGGAGATGCGCGGAGGGAAGCCGGATGGGGGCGAATACATGGTCTTGTAAGCAGTAGCCACTGAGATCGGAACATCAGCAAAGGGTCGTCCCTCAAATAGCAGCATTGTAGAAACACAAGACACTTAAAAGATTTAACCAGACAGAGTCAACAAGTCCGGACACCTCGGTCACTGTCCGAAAGGACGACTTCGACATTGTTCAAGAGAGAGCCACATTCCGAAGCAAAAGTGAAAGCAGCAACTCCCGAGGTGCCCTGCCCAGGAAGGAGGAGCTGTCGCCACTTAATCCGTGGGACAAGGGTAGTGTAAAGTAAACACCCGCGCTTCTCAGAACTGTGTGTTGTACTCCCTGCTTCCTTCCTGCCACGCTTACCCATGGAAATTTAAAAAGACCAACATAATGAAGTGAGTGGCAACTTCTCTCAAACTTTACAGTCTGGTTACATAGTATCGTAAATGATCTCCCCTTGTGGAAGTTCATAGGTTTTAAAAGACTCAACTGTAACAAGTCCAAGCACCCGAAGGATTGGAGAAGATCTCCTGCATGATCTCATCTCCCAGTTACGTCGTGTCGCTGGTAGCAATCTCCGATAGCGTTTACTAAAGTCGTCATGTTCATGCTTTTTAATCAGCCTATTAGTAAGCAATTTTGCTCTCAAATGATGTCATATCTGGTCCGATGCCAGACAGGTCGAAGAAGTGCAGTGAAAAGCTGGGAGCTGGCACTTGTGAACATTAAAACTGCTTCATGGCAGGCTCTCCAAAATGGTGTCCGCAGCGGTGTTAAGGAATCGAAATTTGCCTAGCTTAGTGACGGTAAGTTTCAATTCTATTAAGGACACGGAGGCGAGGATTATGCTTTTCTCTCTTCGCTGTTTATTCACATAAAACCACATAGCAGCCAGAAAAGCATCAAAACGTGAAAAATTTTCCATTTATATTCCCAACACAGGAATAATCAGAAAAAAATCATAATAACATCTTCTTCGAACCACAACTCCCATCAGTCCAACACTCGGTAGTCCTTTTATAGTGTCCATAGAGTCAAAGATAGGGCGTCCATCTCGTGAACTCCTCCTCTTTCTTCGTCGCGAGTCAAGCCAAAGTCTCAACGATCCTGTTTCGCACCATCATTACCTGGCGGAAAAAAGAACAACGTGAGCTTTGCCATACCCGCCAAAGCCTGAAGGCAAATCACCAATAGCATTACAACAAGTCATTGAAATGCAACCAAAGAGAACAGTATACACTGAATACAATCCAGAAAAACGTTTACTTACTCCAGTACGGGCGGGATCTCCGCAGGAGGTATGGGTGGGATAATCCTCGCCTCCGTGTCCTTAATAGAATTGAAACTTACCGTCACTAAGCTAGGCAAATTTCGATTCTATGTCGGGACCGGAGGCTTCAGATTATGCTTGTTTAAAGCTTGTTCACCACCAAACTAGCAATATCCACCACTGGCTTGAAATAAAACCTCTTGAAGGTTGAATCTGAAGACCAATCCGCAGCTCGCATTAGGTCTTCCAAACGTGCCCCAAGGGCGAATGCTTTGGAGGCCATGGCCCCTCTTGCTGAGTGAGCTCCGAATTTTTTTGTATCAATACCAGCTTCCTGTAATACCCATCGCACCCAGCGGGCTATAGTGAGGGA
This sequence comes from Lissotriton vulgaris, assembly GCF_964263255.1. Lineage (NCBI taxonomy): Eukaryota > Metazoa > Chordata > Amphibia > Caudata > Salamandridae > Lissotriton > Lissotriton vulgaris. The sequence goes on from NC_141699.1 coordinate 826,270,614, forward strand.
AGAAACCGCCTTATGAGGCTTGCGTAACGCAATCAGGAGCTGCCGCTCGCCCGGAGGGCGAAGTTCTGTTGTAACATCCTCATACGTTTTTAAACATTGTACCACACACAACTTAGGGACGTCCGCAAAGGCCGGATAAGAAATAGACCTTGTAGCAGACTTCGTGCGGCGGCCCACGGTAAAGGTAACCCCATCTGGAGAAAACACTCTCGCCGTGATATCCAAGGCGCGCACATCAGACACCCTACGACACGACACCAAACAGAGGAGCATAGCCAGTTTGGCGGACAATTCCTTTAACGAAAGGTACTTGTTATGTTGCCATGAAAGAAAAAATTTCAATACCACATTGACGTCCCAGAGGACAGAATATCGCGGTTCCGGGGGTAAGGAAAGCCGCACTCCTCTGAGGAGCCTACAGACAAGGGGATGTTCCCCGACCGCAACTCCATCCAACTTTTCATGAGCTGCTGATATGGCAGACCGTATTATGTTAATAGTCCGGTATGCTAAGGCGGCCGTAGACAACTCCGCCAGGAAATTCAGGATGGGAACGATTCCTGCGACCATGGGATCCAAGTCCCGTCAAAGACACCAACAAACCCACCTGGTCCAAGCCGATCTATACCTTTTTGCAGTGCTACCTGCCCAGGCTTTGGACAAAAGGTGCTCAGCCGATTCCGAAAGGCCTGGGAGCGACCAGCGTCTCCGGAAAGCCTCCATGCCATGAGGCGGAGAGAACCCTGCAGGAGGAGGTGATGAGGGTCCCCGTCCGGATTGAGGAGAAGACGTGGGAGCCGGGGGAGTAGGATTGGAAAATCCCAGGAAAGTTCCAGAAGAACTGGAAACCATACTTGCGACCTCCACACGGGCGTCACCATCACCACTTCTGCGATCTGTCGGCGCAGCTGGGCCGCGGCCCGCAGTATCATGGAGAAAGGAGGGTCGTTCCTGACTCCAATCCTGGAGGAACGCATCCGTCGCTTCAGCCAGAGGATCCGGTCTCCAGCTGAAAAATCTCGGCAGCTGGAAGTCCAGTCGAGACGCGAACAGGTCTATGGAGAAAGGACCCCAACTCGTTGTCAGCCATTGGAACACCTGAACATCCAGCTTCCACAGGCTGGAATCCCGCAGGTACCGCGAGTGCCAATCCGCTACTTGGTTGGCCTGTCCCGGAAGGTATTCTGCCGTTATTGAGATCTGATGGGCGAGACAATAGTCCCAAAAGTCCTTCGCCAAGTCCGCAAGCGCTCGTGATCGCGGACCCCCCAAATGGTTCACATATTGAACCGCTGAGACGTTGTCCATTCGTAGAAGGACACAAGACTTCACGGAATCTCTGGTCCAGCAACGGACGGCAAAGGATCCTGCCAGAAGTTCCAAGCAGTTGATGTGAAGCCGCAGTTCGTCGGATGACCAGGCGCCGCCTGTGGAGAAATCCCCGCAGCGGGCGCCCCAACCGGACCTGCTGGCGTCGGACTCTATCACCAAGTCCGGAACGGACCCGAAGATTGCCTCCATGCGGGTGAGCCACCAGGTCATCTCTTCCTTGACTTCCACTGACAGAGGTATTAGTAGGTGGTCGTAGGACAGTCCCCTGCGCAAATGATGCGCCTTGAGACGTTGGAGGGCCCGGTAATGAAGAGGGCCCGGAAAGATCGCCTGAATGGACGACGAGAGGAGCCCCACCACTCTGGCAATCTGCCGAAGAGAGGTGTGCGACTTGGAGATTGTCTGTCGCAGTTCGTGCTTGATCTTGGCCATCTTCCTGGACGGAAGACTGAGTCGTTTGCAAAGAATCCACCACGAAGCCCAAGAACACTATGGTTTGGGCGGGCGTGAAGACCGACTTGTCTTCGTTGATAATGAACCCCAGACCTTGCAACAGTGAGACTGTCTGGGACAGATGAACGGCCAACTTGGTCGGGTCCTGGGCCATCAGCAGGATGTCGTCCAGATAGACGATCAACCGAATTCCCTGACTCCGCAGGACCTCCACCGCTGGATGTAAGAGCTTGGTGAAACACAAAGGGGCCGAGGAAAGCCCGAATGGAAGGGCCTTGAACTAGAAGACCGCGTCCTTCCAGCAAAACTGGAGGAAATGGCGGTGAGGTGGATGGATGGGGACCACTAAATACGCATCCTTGAGGTCTAAGCGGACCATCCAATCGTTCGGAAGCAGCAAGTCCCTCAACAGATGGATGCCCTCCATCCTGAAGTGATTGTACACCACCCAGCCGTTGAACTCTTTGAGATTGATGACTGGTCGTTTGCCTCCGTCTACTTTCTCCACGAGGAAAATATTGCTTAGGAATCCGCAGGGGTGACGCGTTGTTCGACAAATAGCCCCTTTGCGCAACAGCGCTGAGACTTCCTCGTCGATCAACTGCTCGTCTGGCTGAGAGAAAATTTTGGGACGAGGCGGCCGTAGCTGGAGCGGTTGATCGTAGAACTCTATACGGAACCCACGCACGGTTTGAAGAACCCATGCGTCCGCCGTAATAGCCGCCCAAGCTTGTGGGAAACATGCCAACCTTCCCCCAATCACAACTTGATCCGCGGGGATCACACTTACCGTGGGAATTGTTGCCACCGGAGTCATTCCTGAAGCCTCCACATCCTCGGAAGCGCTGACCCCTGGTCGGGTAGAAATTGGCGTAGTTCGCAGAGGTATTGTACTGTCCTCTGCCGGAGCCCTGCCCTTTATTGGGTTGGTTTTGACCGCCACAGCCGGTCGTGAGGCCCCTGCCACGACCAGCCCCTCGGGAAAAACGTTGGTGGAAGACCCTTTTGATAGTGGACTGGGCCTTGTCTAAGGAGGTGAACGTTGAAACGAATTTTCCCAGTTCCTTGATAAAAGGTTCCCCAAAGAGACCCCCTTGCGCCACAGCGCCTGCCTCCGAAGAGGCCAAATTTCCCAGTTTGGGGTCCAGTTTAATTAGCAGGGAACGTCGGCTTTCCGTCGAAAGGGCGCAGTTTGCGTTTCCCAAAAATTTGACTGCTCTCTGCGCCCAGTTCGACAACACCTCAGGACATATGGGAGTGCCCGACACTTTGGCCTCCTCAGCCATATCGAGAATTTTCGTGAGCGGGCCTATGGCATCCAGTAGCTTGTCTTGGCATGAACGCCAAGAACGGTCAATTCCCTTACGGGGATCTTTAACAAACTTGGCCATAAAAGTGGCCATCTTCCCATCTAACTCTGGAGTCATAGCTACCTTACCCTCCAGTGTAGGACGGGAACACTCTCCTCTCAGGCAACTGCGTGCTTCCTTCTCTAGGGGCTTGCGGAGGCGGCCTGCCACAAACTGCGCGACCTTGTTCCCAGGCGCCCAAGCAGCCGACCGCGGATGAATTATCTCATCCGGGTCGAGCATGCCCGAAGTGTCCTTGGGAAACTCCGCCGCGGATGTGGACGGTCGCCAAGACCACACGGAATCCTCGTCCTCCTCATCGGTATCCGCAGGGGAGAGTCCTCCCGGGGAGGGAGGAGCAGTTCCAGCGGAGGTTGAGGGGACCTGAGGCGGGAGCGACACAGGGGCAGGCATGGTCGCCTTAGCCAGAAAAGCGTCTCGTAAGTGCTCAAAGGCGTCCTTATCCACACCGTGCGCGCCTCCGGGGCCTTCGTCCCTACAAACTTTTTTGGGCGCCGGTGGCTGTCCAGGGTCAGAGACGGGCGTCCCTGCGGGCGTCCCTGCAAGGCCTGGCGCCAACTTAGCGCACTCCTCCACTATGCGGGTGGAGAGCCTGTCCTCCATGGGTCCTACAATCTCTTGCACACAACGGTAAATCGACTGATCTACATCCACATAAAACTCATCATCCTGGATTCAAGTTTTGATGCTTTTCTAGCTGCTATGTGGTTTTATGTGAATAAACAGCGAAGAGAGAAAAGCATAAGTCCTGACATAGAATCCAAAGCTGTCCCAGTTTAAGGAAAAGCCACACGTTGGCGAGCAGAGCGGCAGATAGAGCAGGCCACATCGGGGTGATTCATCGGCTTTAGAAGAAAGAACAGAGTTGTGGCGAAACACGATGCTACTTAGTGAGCTGCTGAAGATGGAAAGAAGGCAAACAAATACGGGCCGAGACCCGTATGGGTACTGAGCTGTGTCAGCGCAGAGCACTGGGAGATGTGAGCGTTATCTCACCTCCGCTCGTCGAGAGCCCCTGTAGTGACACGAAGTTGCTCAGTTGTTGAGGAACCACACAGGAGAGCTGGGCCATGCATAGTGCAGACTGCAGCAAAAGAGGGATGTGAGTGGCGGCTCGTATGGTGGTATAGTTGGGAGTCGGCCTCTCAAGCAATAAAACCCATTGTGGTATTTGGACATCTCAGGGGCCCCAAAATGTACAGCAAGCATAGACCGCGATGTGTGTCAGGAGCGTCTGGGGTGAGGTAAGCGTTGGAAGGATTTGAGAATGACACCATGACAAAAGATTCAAGAGATCAAGCGATCCCGGTGAGACGTAACGCACAATGGGTAACTGTGTTTGTTTGGACACCAGACCTGGCCTCAGACCCTGTAGTTTACTCACTGTGAGCAGGCTTCGTTTAAAGTGCAATTTTTAAAAAAGCAAGCGCTGTCGTTTACTCACTGTGAACAGGCTTCATTTAAAGTGCAATTGAAAACAAGCATTGTGCTGCGCTTCACTTCAACAAAAAAAATAACATATGCGTGTGAAAGTGATCCCGACGAGGTGGGAGTGGGAGAAGGAAAGGGGTAGGGGAGGGGATTCACGCACGGGCTGTAAGGCGGATTAGGGAGATGCGCGTGCTTGTGTGGTCACGTGACCCGCTTTTGTGGTCACGTGACTCACATGCACTGTGAGAAAACCGCAGTGGTTTGACCAGTCGATCGAGCCCTTGAATTTTCGCCTACTACATTCTCAAGCGAATGATAATAGGCGAAACCTAAAAAGAGTGCTAGTAGTGCACGCCCTCAAACATCTGGTAGGCATCACCACGAAAATCTTGGTAATACCATCGATATGGAGGCTTGGGAGAAGGAAAACTTGGCCACACAAAGCACAGTTTATAATGTCTATACATCACCGATTATTACAACCTGGAATATAGCAGGTATTAAGAATAAGATAAATAATAAAGCATGGCTTAAATCCTTAGAAAAGTCTAGTTTAATCATGATTCGTGAAACGTGGAACCCTTTTCCATAAACAGTTTTAAAGTAATTTGCACTAACGCCAAACTGTGGGAGAGTAGGGTCTGCTTCCAATGATCACCCCCACTTTTTGCCCTGATATACTGGTTTCTCGACTTTAGTGTGGCTGTGGGCCTGCTAATCAGACCCACAGCCCAGCTGTTCTCTCTGAATTCATACCATGTACTTTAGGTACATACCTAATTGGGTATTGGGTCACCTTTGTGAGCCCCTGTATAGTGTACCATAGGTACCCAGGGCATAGGTGCATCCAAGGCCTACCAGGGACTGCAGCATGTATTATGCCACCCCTGGCTGGCCATCCAAACTGACACAACTGGCTGATCACTCAGCTGGGGCAAGTCGTGTAATCGCCCCTTGCTTAGGTATAGTATCCCTATACCTACCATTACATATAGACCCATATATGCCTATAAGTCACTCCTATGGCAGGCCTTGGCAATCCTGAAGGCAGAGTGCTTGGTTTTATGTGAGATGGTGCTCTAGCATGAGCTGAGCCTGTCTGCAGCTTTCAGAACCATGTCCTTATAGCTGTTCTATGAAATATCCATACCATATACTCTTAAGTGCATTATAATCCTCTCGGTTAATGCTAACTTTGGTTTGGCTTTATCGAAACATGTAGTTTAAGGTGTCATACGCTTTGGAATACTACCCCCTCGCCAGTTCTGGCGACGGGGGTAGCATTCCACCCTTCTAGAGGGAGAAGACATGTAGTTACTGGTTTACCCGGTTAATGTTAATCAGAGCCTCAGCATCACAAAATGGATGCTGCTGCCACAGACACAAGTCTGACCTCCTGCAGCTGGGAGCCCTTCCAGTGAGAGAGGCCTGAACAATAGGTTTCCTGCCTTGGGAGGTGCTAGCACCTCCCCAGACAGGCTATAGTGTATTAGGGCAGGGTGGGTTGAATGAAATGAGACGCTGCCTGGGGCACACAAGGTGCTCCATGCATAGCCCGGTTCAAACAAGTTGCTGGGGCACTCCAGCCCCAGCTCTGGTGCGAAACTGGACAAAGGGAAAGGGGTGTAACCATCCCCTTCCCAGGTTCCACCCATAGGAGGGACCTAGCAGGTAATCCAGCCCCTTGATTAGTATAAAGCTAGGAGCTACATAGTGGACGGAAACTTCTGGGTCCCCATAAAAATCTTTTCCCACTAGTTTTGTCCGCCCGTCCACCTTTTAACCTATGCAACTATTTTATACCTGTTGTTGCAGGCACGGTTGTACTTGTTTGTGAGTGAATTTGAATGAATGAGGAAGTGAATGAGTATTTTGAGTGATGTTGTATATATAACAAAAAAAAAATCTTTTGGAGAGCTTGGGTTTGTGAGGAACTTTTTTGTTTATTGTATCTAATTTCCCCTTATCTTGAATGAAATGTGTCCTTCTCCTAGATGTAATCATTTTTATATGAACTATGTATCAATAGTATTTCTAATTAAAAATCGCACTGTGAAAAGACAAATCATCTTTTAAAGAAAAAAATAAAAATATCATGTACTAAAAAAAGAGGAATGGTGAAGTCTATGGCTCTGGTTTTCATGTTCATCCCATTTGTTTACTGATTGGATCCTGTAATAGGACCCCTTATATCTGTGTGGCAGGGTTAATCTTGTTCTATTTTATATGTGCCACAGACACAAGTCTGACCTCCTGCAGCTGGGAGCCCTTCCAGTGAGAGAGGCCTGAACAATAGGTTTCCGCCTTGGGAGGTGCTAGCACCTCCCCAGACAGGCTATAGTGTATTGGGGCAGGGTGGGTTGAATGAAATGAGACCCTGCCTGGGGCACACAAGGTGCTCCATGCATAGCCCGGTTCAAACCAGTTGCTGGGGCACTCCAGCCCCAGCTCTGGTGCGAAACTGGACAAAGGGAAAGGGGTGTAACCACCCCCTTCCCTGGTCCCACCCATAGGAGGGACCTAGCAGGTAATCCAGCCCCTTAGATTAGTATAAAGCTAGGAGCTGAGTCTAGAGATTTTAGATTATCCTGAACTAAAACTCTGAAACGAAACTCTGGACCTTCGACATTCTACTGCAACTAGAAGACTGAAGAGTCTCCCTTGTGGTCAAGGAGTGACCACCCTGTGCAAACAGGCACCATCAATGACTTTCCGGTTTGCTTTGTCGACGCTCCCACCAGAGCCCGAAGACTTAGCGACGCAACCTCTGGACTTCCAGATTTCTCTGACCCCGACCCACATCCACAGCAAAGCTGAGACCCGTGGCGGACACGAGAGACGTGGGACCAGACTACCTGCAGTACCTGCTTTTTGCTAACTGTGCAGCTTCTGATGCGTCCTTGAAGTTGTGCATTGCCCCTGAGAAGTCCAAACCCTGAGCTGTAAGTGCACCGAAGCTCAGCCCTCCACACTCCACGAGTGCCGCGTGGGGCCTGCTCTTGCATTTCTTCTCGACGCGTCTTCGCGGTTGCTAGCCTGTTGGCTAGTAGTCCTCCTGAAGACATCTTAAAGAAACAACACTGCTTGCCTGGTTGCTCCGGGGTCTTGCTCCTGCTTTCCTGTAAAGGGGAAGCTCCCCAGACCTTGCTGGTCTGAACAGAAGCTGATCTTCCCTTCCTGCGTAGGTTGCCTTTGCCAAGGCTTGTTGACTCCAATCCGGATGCCAACACCGCCAACAGCGAAATCCTTCGTGGGACAGTACGTATCCAGCTTCTGGTCGTCGTCAACGCCTCCTGGTCCACGTGGCTGCAGAGACAAGCTTCACTTCTTCACCTGTTTGCAGCTGGACATCGCCTGGTTCCTTCCTGGTTCTTTCCTGGTCACTGGCTAGTGACCCAGACTCTGTCCCCTCTGCTTTCAGGTTCTTCACTGCTTCGATCCACCCTTGGATCCAACCGGACATCTTCCTCCTGGTCGCCTGCAGCATCTTTGTGCAGTTCTCCATAGGATTCGACGACGAAACCAGACATGAAAGAACACCTATGCACCCGGCTTCCCTGGGTGAGGTAACTCGAGTACTCCGGTGCTCCCGTGGGTAATAACTATCCAAGTGTGCTACTTTAACTGGGTTTTCCCGTAGTCCACTCGGAAGGGTCGGAAATCAACTACTTTGTTAACTTTACGTTCCCATTGAAAGTCTATGAGAATCCACGTTTGTGTTTAGACACTGCACACGCATCCTGTGAGACTCCTACTTCCTAACCTGTGGTTGTTCAGTGTAGTCCCAGCGATTCCCTAGGCCTATTCACCTGTTCTGCAGTGGTTCTTATACCTCTAACCTAGTATATGGTTCGTGAGGCCTTTGGGGCAGAATTGTATTTGTGCAACTTATAGTATGCTTATTGAGTCACTTGTGCTGTATCTCGAACTCTGACCTCATAAAGAGTGCAGAGGGGTTGTGTTAGTAATAAATACATATATATTTGATATATACCTTTTGTGGTGTCCTTTCATTTGGTATTCAAGGGGTTATTATTGGTGAAACAATTGGCTTCACATGCTCTCTGAAGTATTAGCCTAAGACTGCTTTGTCCGTGCTACCACTAGGATAGCTGGTCTATAAGGTTGACTTTACAACCATCACCGTAAGGGTTGTTTGGACTGATACAGGGTGCCCACTAGAATAGTGGACATCACATATCAGGCCAACTTCTCAAACAAACCATCTAGGCGAGGGAGAGCTAAAGGTGGCTTAGCAACATTAGTAGCGGTTACAGCCCCGCTGTCAGTAAAAGCTGTTAACACTAATTCACAATTTTACAAGTTGATACAGCTTTATTCAGAAATGAAACAAACAAGTATTTTGATTAATTTTTCTAATAATGTTTTTGACGGTACCAAATCAAGGGTGATCAATGATTTAGAGGTCGATCTAGAGATTTTCGTGAGAGAACTTGCAGGGTCATTTATAATTTTGTGTTGGGTGGGGGGGGGGGTTTAATTCTGAAATTTGCGGTATCCCGATAGAACAATGTGGATTTATTGACTGTTCTGGGGATCGGATATCTCACTTTCCACATGAGCCGTATGGTGAAGCTATTAATACTATTACGTCTAAAGATAACTTAATTGTCCTAGAACCAGAAAACGCAGAGGGTGATATTGCTATCCCAACATATGTAGGCGAGAGAAGTGCGTCAAATATAGATCATTTTATTATAACAACAAATTGTAAAGGCCTGGTTGGGAATATTATAATTAGTGAAAATTTGTGTTCGAGGCATATGGGCTGTAGACCACACACTGTTGCAATAAATCACCATCTGGTGGTGGACCCGGATGATTACACTTTGTTGTGGTCTTAGAAGAGTCTTTGTCGGCTGGGTGACTCCTCCCTTAGACTGTAGTGCGCATGGGCATCAATCCATCCTCAGATTGTTTTTTTCCGCCATCGGGCTCGGATGTGTTCATCGTTCGGTCCCGTTACCGATCTGTTTTCGAATCCATAAATCAATCTACAATATCAATATTGTCTTCGACACTGATTCCGGTCGTCCGCGTCGAAGAGAGGATCCACTTCTCCATTCCAGCGCTTGTCGGGGCCGTTGCGCCCAACTGAGCCATTGGGCCGTTGGGTCATGAAAAGAACACCGTTCAAGAAGTGTCCCTAGTGCGGACACAAGTTTTCCCGCACCGACCTGCATGAATTTTGCAACCTGTGCTTGTCTCTAGAGCACGAGAGTCGAGACTGTGAAGCCTGCGCTTCGTTCCGGTCCAAGAAAACAATCGGGGACCGTCTAGCTCGAAGAGCTATGGAGCAATCATCGTCGTCGACACCAGACCTCATCATAGACGAGGCGCCGATCAAGGTTGATGTCGAAGAACAGCAAGAAGACGTCGCTTCTGAGGCAGAGGATGCAGCTTCTGGAGCAGAGGATCGATCCGAAGATGACTATCTTCTTCCAGCTGGTCAACAGGTCATGAGTAAGAGCGTCAACCCTGTTCACCCCCCCATACTTGGACAGGTGTCTGTTCCACCACCACCTTCGGGTCCGGGTGCACACCGATTGAAAACTTCCGAAGCCCTGCCTTCGGGCTCGGCAGCGAAGACTATTAAAAAGCCTCTGGTCGACTCGAGCTCGAGTCAGACCGTCTGTCCCGAAAAGCAGAAAGTGCTTAAGCCGAAGAAACACCCTTCGATACCAGGGGTTACCGAACTGAAACCGAAACAAAGTTCGGTGCCAAAGGACGTTCCGAAACCAAGCTCAGCACCGAAAGACGTTACTAAACCAAGTTCAGCACCGAAAACTCCGGTACCTAAAAAAAGCAGACCCGATATCTGTTTCCATGCCGAAACACACTTCGGCACCAAGAACGGACGAGGCTAAACACACCCAAAACTTCGGATCCAAAAAGCGCTGATCCAAACAAGATAAATCTTCGGAACCGAAAACAAGAACCCTTCCAAAGATAATAGACACTGTAAAAGCTAAACCTGACTGTTCCAAACCACATAAATCGGCGCCGAAGAAAGATTTATCGGTAGAAGAGCTTTTCCAGCCTGATGTAAAAGACTCTGAAAATTCATCCACAAACTGGACAAATATATACAGTGCCTGAAAAGAGGAAAATGGACTGCCCTAAGCCATCTCCTATTCCCTCAAAGAAGCATGTTCAGACTTCCCCCACAAGACCTCCTTCACCACAAATAGAAACACTAGTAGATATTTCTCCTGCAAACTCACCAGCTACTACACAAAGTATGATACCACAGGAGGACGACTATGGGGATACATACTATCAACACAGTTATCAGCGAATAGATGACATTAATGACCCAGATGATATGGCTGGGTCATCAGGTGACCCATTGGAAGATTACAATGCACCAGATCTACCACAGGATGAGGCATACCCGTCTAGGCCATCTCCACCAGATGACACCATTGGGTTCACACAGCTCATTCATAGAGCAGCCACTTTCCATGGAGTAGACCTGCATGCTGATCCAATAGAAGAGGATTTTCTTATGGATACACTGTTAACAGCACATAAAACCACTACCACACTGCCAATACTGAATGGAGTGGTAAGACATGCACCAGAAATATTTAAAGACCCAGTCAGTGCCAGAGTAATTAACCACAGACTGGAGAAAACCTATAAAGCAGCTCCTTCTGATCCTGCATACATTAAAGGACAGTTGCCACTAGATTCACTGGTCGTGTCAAACGCAAGAGAGGGCCAACTCGCAGACAACAGGGGATGCTCCACCCCCTGACCAAGAATCAAAGCTTCTAGATGCCTCAGGAAACACACACTATCACAAGCTGCCAATATATGGAGGATTGCTAACACTCAAGCTCTGATAGCAAGATACAACAGAGCTCATTATGATGAGATAGTCACTTATGCAACACCTGCCAGAACAATACAAGGCTAGGGCTGCTGATTTAATACAGGAGGGCAAAGTTATAACTAATACCTCAATAAGATGCGCACTAGACACTGCAGACACAGCATCTAGAGCAGTAAACACAGGGGTACTGTTGCGTAGGCATGCATGGCTAAGAATCTTGAGATTCAAACCTGAGGTACAAGCCAGTATACTAAACCAGCCATTTGACCAACAACATCTTTTCGGTCCAAATGTAGACAGTGCTCTAGAAAAGATGAAAAAAGACACTGATACTGCAAAATCAATGGGCGCTTTACAAACACAAGCCCATAGACCTTCCTTTCATCGCTCCTCCTATAGGGGTGCATCAAAAGGCTTCCAAACGGACAATACCACCTCTTCTTACAAACAGACCAACCAAACCTCACCCAGTAAGGGATACTATAGAGGAGGGTATAGAGGAAATAACAATAAGGGCAGAGGCAGAGGCAACAACAATTGCAACACCTCCACTCCCAAACAGTGACTTCCCTTCCATCCCCCCAAACCATTCCACTCTGGTCGGGGGAAGATTTCAACAGTTCCTACCTGTCTGGAAATCCATCACCACAGACAGGTCGGTGAGACATAAATTATGTCAGGATATTGCCTGGAGCTCACTTCCACTCCTCCGACAATACCACCCAGACAACGTCCTATGTCACAAGAGCACCTCTTATTACTAAGGCAAGAGTTAGAATCACTACTGCAAAAGAATGCAATAGAACCGGTACCAAAAGAACACCAAAACACAGGGGTTTACTCCCTTTATTTTCTCATACCCAAAAAGGACGGGTCTCTCAGACCAATTCTAGATCTAAGACCCCTAAACCAGTACATACATTCAGACCATTTTCATATGGTCACATTACAACAGGTTTTACCGTTACTAGAGAAAGGAGACTTCCTTGCTGCATTAGACCTCAAGGACGCCTACTTCCACGTTCCCATTCATCAGTCTCACAGGAAGTACCTACGGTTTGTGCTACAAGGTTAGGGGACGCAGCACTAACTGGCCAGAGGCAACGCTGACCAAACGCTGTTGGTTCTTCAGGGCAGAAGAGCAGGAACAGACCCACTTCTCGACGCACCCGCTCCGCGGGTGCCGCTTCGCACAGGAGTGCGTGGAGCATCTCTCACCGGGGGTAACGAGCAGCAAGGCGGCGGCTAGGGCACGAGGCTCGGCGGGGCTGCGAGCGTGCGGGGACTCCAGCAACCAGGAGTCCCTGCGAGACCACGGAGCCACCATCCGGTCCTCTCTCCCTGCTGGCCCGCCCCCCGCCTGCCTGTAGCTCGTAAAGGCGTCTCCTACCTCCACCTGTTGGGACGCTGCACTAACCGGCCAGAGGCAACGCTGACCAAACGCTGTTGGTTCTTCAGGGCAGAAGAGCAGGAACAGACCCACTTCTCGACGCACCCGCTCCGCGGGTGCCGCTTCGCACAGGAGTGCGTGGAGCATCTCTCACCGGGGGTAACGAGCAGCAAGGCGGCGGCTAGGGCGCGAGGCTCGGCGGGGCTGCGAGCGTGCGGGGACTCCAGCAACCAGGAGTCCCTGCGAGACCACGGAGCCACCATCCGGTCCGCTCTCCCTGCTGGCCCGCCCCCCGCCTGCCTGTAGCTCGTAAAGGCGTCTCCTACCTCCACCTGTTGGGACGCTGCACTAACCGGCCAGAGGCAACGCTGACCAAACGCTGTTGGTTCTTCAGGGCAGAAGAGCAGGAACAGACCCACTTCTCGCCGCACCCGCTCCGCGGGTGCCGCTTCGCACAGGAGTGTGTGGAGCATCTCTCACCGGGGGTAACTAGCAGCAAGGCGGCGGCTAGGGCGCGAGGCTCGGCGGGGCTGCGAGCGTGCGGGGACTCCAGCAACCAGGAGTCCCTGCGAGACCACGGAGCCACCATCCGGTCCGCTCTCCCTGCTGGCCCGCCCCCCGCCCACTACGCCCCTATATTACACCACCAGACTCCCGCAGCGCGGGACGCAGCTCGGGGCGAAGACCGGGCTAAGAGCGGGCCGTTTGAGGCCGTTCGAGGACTGAGTGGACTGGACTGGGCCTTCCTCTTTCGTCCTTTTTCCCGATATTTCTTTCTTTGTCTGTTTTCACATTGGCAAACTACTCTACCGCCCTATCTCCACTGTTAAGCTAGGGGTTTGCCCTGGTTGTTGTAATTAAGGCATGAGTACTAGGTTAACACGGAGTAAGGCCGCCAAGGGTGGCCCGCCAATCAATGGTCCGCCAATCAATGGTCCCATGGATGATTTTATTACCCGCACTAACATAGCCATAGACCAAGAAATTTCTAAGCTTCGGACTCGTCTCTCCCTGGAATTGGCAGCTGCAAGAAGATTGTCTCAGGTAATCGAACTTTTCCAAAAAATCCTCCCTGGGCCACATAGCTACTGCGGTTACCCCGGATCGTCCAGCCATTCCTCATTGTGTAGTCACACTTAGGCGAATATCAGCTTGCTGGACCAGGATTTTTATCGACTTACTTGGGTCCTGCCACCACCATGTCCATGGAGTTTATAGGCATAATCGGACCCGGGGAAAAAAAAAACCCCGGGCTAATCAGGTGATCATTCTATCGCCACTGAATCAACAAATTCCAGAAAATAAGATTACGTTTACTGCAGGTCCTGGCCATGTCCACTTTTGATGTTTCATATAGGGACATTAACCAGCCTGCGTGCGATGGTGCCTTAGAGTCGACCCAATTTTTACAGATCTGTCTTCTTGCAAGGAGGATTGCATAAAATAGGAAAGTTCCTGATGGTCCCTTAAGATTGTCGTCCAACCCAAATATTACTAATGGCAAGGTGATGGATATTGATGTTTTAAGAATTGAGTCCAGGGTGGCTTTTACTTCATCCCAGAAAACAGTTAAGTACGGGCATTCCAAAAACATATGTATGTCGGAGGCTGCGGGGAGGAGGCACTTATTGCAGCACTTTCCTGGCTGCAATTTGGAGAGCCTTAAGGGGGAAAGATAAGCTCGATGTGTAGTGTATAGGTGATTTCGCCTCAACCACGCTGCTTAACCGTTTTATAAAGGAGGGTGAAGGATCTGGTCCAAAGGTCACCCTGCAAACCCATGTCCAAGCCCCACAGCTCCTTAGGGAGAGAGAAATCCCCATCCACCTCTTCCAATATTGTCCAGTACCACAGTGCCACCTCCTTTCTTCCCCCTTACTTCTCTACCAGTTGATTTTCCAAGTGGCAGTTCTTCCCTACTTGAATCTTTTTCCTAAACAACTCACGGGCCCAGCTAGCAAGTTGCATATATTTAAATCTTGTTAAACCAGGGCCGACCCTTTCGTACAGCGTTTCCCATTCCACCAGCGTTCCTCCTGTCAATAGTTCTCCCCATCTTAGGATCTCGGCCTCCTTAATCGGGGCTGCTAGACTGTCTTTCAAGCATGGGGAAGCCCCGGGGAATCCCAAATCGGGGCGAGGTTTGAAAAATAGGCCAGCCCTAATGTTTTTATTTGCACCCAGTCCTTTGCCAGGGATTGTAGAGTCTTTAATCTTACTTTTTTAAAGAATCTCTGATCACCGAACTTAAACAAAAATCCATCTAGTGGCAGATTTGCCCCAACTAGCAAGACTTTAAACATTTTCCCATTTGAGGAATTTGATGGAATTTTCAATAGCATCCTTTAGTGGGTTAGTTAAAATGCCCAGGCGTAGTACAGTAAGTCTGGCAATGCCAACCCTCCCTTTTCCCTCCTCCTCCTTAGTTTCTTCCATGCCAGCCTGGTTGCTTTATATCTCCAAATGAAAGAGTTATTTTCCTGCTGGCACTTTTGGAGCTGTTTTTTATCGAAGGCTAAGGGGGATAGAGTTGAATATAAATGTAAATTTGGGGAGGATGGACATTTTTACCAGGCTTGTCCTCCCAAGAATTGTCAGAGGGAGAAAGGACCAAGATTTTATTAGTGCCCTACATTCTCGAAAAACCTGGTCCAGATTGGCCTGAGCTAACTTGCTGATATCCTGAGTGATCCTTATACCCAAATATCGCATGGAATGGGTCACTGTAAGTTGTGTATTGTCTAGGTTCCAACTCATGATCTCCGTCTTTCCCACATTGATTTCATAACCGGAGATCCGCCCGAATTCCTCTGCCCTTTTTACAACTGTGGGAAAAGCTTCTACCGGGTTTGTTGTATAGACAAGGATAATTAGAGTAGTTACAACAAAAGTGTAGAACTTGTATTTTATAGTGATTTTAATCATATGCGTTTTTTGCACAATATGCATCTATGCTGCACAAGGTGTTCCACTTTTTAATATTTTTACATTCTTGTGTAAATTTAAATTGCGTCATTAGTGTGAATGTAATTATGAAATGAAGGCTTCTATAAATTCCCTTTACCAACGTACTGTATAAAGTATTGTTTGTTAACATATAATTGTAACACTTGCATTTAATAAGGTCCTAAGAAATGTACTAAAGGAAAATGTCTGAATTTAAAAAAATGTATAGATTGTATTTCGGATGATTTTAAAAATGCTTTGTTTTAGAATGCTTTTATGGATGTATATTTTACTCCAAATAAAGCTGTTTTGAATTGAATTGCACTCTCTCCAGCTGTAACAACTAGCACAGACCATTGGAGATGGGCTATACATCACAAAATGTATCTCATCGCAGAACACCTTCCAGGAGCAGATTGCAGATCTGCTTAGTCGTCAAAGACAACAGATCCACGAATGGGAACTCCACCCTCATTTTCTCCTCTCATTCTTTCAAATGTGGGGCTTTGCAGACATAGATCTGTTCACCACAAACCTAAACACAAAATGCCCAAGGTTAGCATCCAGGTATCCACATCCATTGTCCAGAGGCAATACGCTATGGATGAATTGGTCAGGGATATTTGCCTACGCTTTTCCGCCTCTCCCACTAATTCCATTAGACCGGCGTCCCTGACACTAAACCTAGTTGCTCCCACATGGGCCCATCAACCCTGGTTCACAACCCTGTTGGAGCTCTCAGTAGTTCCTCACCAAAAATTACACCTCACTCCCAATTTCCTTACTCAGAGCTAAGGAGAGATAAGACATCCAGATCCCAGTCATCTCAACCTTGCAATCTGGCACCAGAAATCTTCGAGTTTGGCTACCTTAATCTCCCGCCAGACTGCATGAACATTCTCAAAGAGGCAATACGTCCTACCATAAGAGCATGTTTTGCAGCAAAGTGGAAGCATTTTGTGATGTAATGTAATAATAATCAAATCAACCCACTTGATGCTTCAGTTCAAAGCATTTGGTATCTATTACATCTTCAGTGTTCCAATTAAGTGTATCCATCAATACGCTTACATCTTGCCGGAATAGCTGCATACCTACAGAACCGACAACATATGTCGCTCTTCAGAGTGCCTGTCATTAAAGCATTTATGGAAGGACTTACAAGAACCATTCCCCAAAGACTTCCACCTGCTCCAGTGTGGAATTTCAACATTGTCCTCACCAGACTAATGGGTCCACCTTTTGACCCATTGCATAGGTGCGAACAGCAATTTCTCACTTGGAAGGTAGCTTTCCTCATAGCTATCACATCACTGAGGAGAGTAGGTGAGCTTCAGGCACTAGCCATAGAAAAACCATTTTTACAAATACACCATAACAAAGTGGTTCTCGGACCAACCCTAAATTCCTACCTAAGGTTATTTCTTCCTTTCATATCAACCAATCTGTTGAGTTGCCTATGTTCTTCCCTCAACCAGATTCTGTGGCAGAAAATGCTTTACACACTTTAGATGTGAAAATAGCTCTACTTTTCTATATAGAAAGGACAACACCTTTCCATAAGATAAAACAACTATTGCAAGGTGGATATAAAATGCATTCAGACATGCTATGCAAAAGCCAAACTAACATTGGCAATTCCCCCTAGAGCGCACTCCACACGCAAACTAGGAGCTTCTATGGCATTCTTAGGAAATATACCTATAGATTAAATCTGCAAAGCTGCAACAGGGACATTTTCGAAAACCTCTCCCTATTTAATGAGAAAATTGGGAAGGTCAAACTCTCATATGCTACCCACTGTTTAACCAAACACTGTTCTAGTGCAGTAAATCCTGGCCCACATCTCTGGTCAATGACCTTAGCTCTTCTCACAATTTTCTTGATGAACCAGAGTAGGGCCCTTCCCCATTCGAAGTGTTGACACTGACTTCTTATATACTGGTCAGTGTGGCTTCTGCTCAAATGAGTTAGAGCAGATGTTTAACCCCTTCCATGCTCATGACGAGCTCAGCTCGTCATGATGCACGGTTGAGCTGTGCTGGTGACGATCTGAGCTCGTCATGAAACAATGGAAATAATGAAAAGTCAGCACAGGAGGGGAAAACACCTAGCAGCCAAGGTGTTAATGCAAACAACCTCCACTCTGAGTCTAGTACACCATTCCTAGCTGAAGTCCTTAATTAGACGAAAAAAAGTTACTTGACATCAGTGGTGCACCAGGCCATGCTGAAACTCTGAGGTGGCAAAGCTACAAATAAGACCATGCTCCCTGCATCATCCAAAGTGAATACTGCTTTTCAGCCTCCTTGACCTGTCATGGCATGGGTATCCAATGGGACTAAAAGATGTTTCCCTAAACTGGTCTGCTTCTTACCTGGATAACCTGAGTCCACGCATTACAATTTTGAATTCCCACTACATACCCTATTCCCTCAGACAATGAGTACAATAAGGCCCCAGTTCTGTCTCGACTTTCTTCGTGTCCTCTGCTTTCAAAATAATTCCATTACTTCTGTGCTGATGACATGAACAACATCACCAAATGACATAGCTCTGACCCAGGTACTAGAAAAATCCTGTCCTAAATAAATCCTGCCCTAAATAAAAATAAAAAAAACCCTGAAATTAAACTTATTGAAACCAGCAGGAATTCAGATCTAGCCTCCTAGATGCTTATCACAAGTGCAGTCCTGGCTAAGATCACTTAAGTTACTGAACAACATTCTGTTTTTAAAATCCCTCTTCTGTAAATGCATTTTTGCTTCCTATATGTATGTTTCTGAAAACCCTTCATTTGTGTTCATGTGTTCTTATAATCTGGAATCTTGTCATTGTGGTTTCGTGTAATCATTAATCTTGTATCCACATGTTTTTATATAGTTTTTTTAGTCTGGCATGTGTCTGTAGCCCTCATACGTCCAGTTTGACTACAGAGAACCTCAAAACAAACACATTCAATTGTAAATAAGGACCAAGATCCTCCAACCTAGCCAGAAAGCAATTTTCTTTACTAGCCGAAATTTAAATTAAATGTGGATAGAGATTCTGAAACTGGATCCAAAGCGTTTCTGTTCAGCCAAAACTCACCTTACGAAGTATTTGGACACTGTAATATTTGCATTCAGTCCCTGGGCATAGTTCAGATCAAATAAGCTTTATTCGGCGTTTGGCCATAAAAGCAACACAATAAAATACATACACGTTAAAAATAACTCAACATAACATTGCCTAGTTAAAAGAAAAATGAGTTAAGACCCAACTAAAAATAGTTTAGGATAAGCAGTTCTAAATAAAAACCCCATAATACACAGAATCCCCCTTTTTCACCCGCAGTTATTGTGATTCGGTGCTCGAGGACCAGGGTAAAAGTCATGGAGGTCCCAAATACGAATGGAGCCATCTCCAAGCATTGGCTGGATAGATCGCAAGTAGGGGGCAGTGTTCCTGTCCTTAAACCTCACCAGAATCAAGTCCCCCGGAACATTTTTGGGCAGATGACCAAGCCACCCCACCCTTCTGACGCTCTGTATCCCACCGTCTAGCCAGGAAGGTAATGGTCTATTCTTTTGGAGCCAATATATGGCTTTGTTCAGTAGGTCCCGTTGCAGTTCGCGTTTTCCTGGTCAGAGCGGGGACCCCAGAGAGAATGGTGACATATGGGGCTGCTACGGGGGGTAAATCGATGCAATGTCTTCCATCTAGTGTGGTCACAGGGGCTCTTAGTGGGGCATAATCATGAATACGGGTGATATTGTGGTCACTTTGGATAGGTGGTGTAACAGGGGAGTCACATGTTTGCAATATCCTGGGTGCATTTTCCGTAGGCCTTTTGTGGGTATTAGTGGGGGAAGAGCGTATGGGGGTTACAGTGTTTCTAGTCGGTGGGTATGACTGTGCTACCGTTTTTTCAATCCTGCACAGTCTATCTCCCAAATCATTTATTTTAGCAACCAGTGGAGAGAGTGCAGTATCAAGCAGTAGCTCGATTTGGGCCAGAAGAGACGATTGAAGGGGGGATCGAGCCTCAGCCTTATCCACAGGTGATGAGGCTGTACTGGGTCCGGGTACAGAGGGGCTGCATTTATTAGATGGAGGGAGGGTTGTAACGGAGGAAGCCTGGGGGGAGCAAATAGCTTGAACAGTGTCTCGAGACACTATGGGGGGGGATAGGGCATCCGGGATGTAGTGTGTGCCACAGAGGGCATTCAGCTCTTCCCAGACGGACATTGAAGTTGGGTGACTGAGATCCAGTTATCCTGGTAACAGCTATAAGCAGCTCAAGGCAATAGGGATGGAAGAAAAGGAGCTTGCCTGTACCTTCTCCAAAGCTGGAGCCAAGAGTGGTGGCCCGTCCCGACCTCCTAGAGCCTCTGAGGGCCACAGAGGGCCCGCCCTTTGCCCGGGCTTAGCCCGGCGCCGCCCGCGCGCGTCCCGCGAGGCGGTAGGGGCCTCTGCCTTTAGTGCGCCTCCGTGCGCGATTCCCGGTGGGCGTGTCACCGCCAAGGATGCTGGGGGCTGTAGTCTCCCTGCCGGCTGCCGCGTGGTGGAGGATGCGGCGGCCGGAGACCAACAGCAGCAGGAGTGTGGCGTGACCCCCGGTGAGTGCTCCAAATGCCCTCGTCAGCCCTCGGGACCCCCGCTCGTCCGCAGGGACCCCCGCCTTTAGTGCGCCTCCGTGCGCGATTCCCGGTGGGCGTGTCACCGCCAAGGATGCTGGGGGCTGTAGTCTCCCTGCCGGCTGCCGCGTGGTGGAGGATGCGGCGGCCGGAGACCAACAGCAGCAGGAGTGTGGCGTGACCCCCGGTGAGTGCTCCAAATGCCCTCGTCAGCCCTCGGGACCCCCGCTCGTCCGCAGGGACCCCCGCCTTTAGTGCGCCTCCGTGCGCGATTCCCGGTGGGCGTGTCACCGCCAAGGATGCTGGGGGCTGTAGTCTCCCTGCCGGCTGCCGCGTGGTGGAGGATGCGGCGGCCGGAGACCAACAGCAGCAGGAGTGTGGCGTGACCCCCGGTGAGTGCTCCAAATGCCCTCGTCAGCCCTCGGGACCCTGGGCATAGTTACATCACATAGGCACACTGTTAATCTAGGTCTGTTTCTCCAAATCCTTGGATAATGAATACCATAACCCATTTCGTAGTTTGGGATAATCTGCCAGCCAATTAGTAGTTGTCCCAACCCCATTGAGGATTTTCGAAAGCCAAACTTCTGTTAATTTTTCAATTTTAAAGCCGCTATGACTAATGTTGCCAGGTGGGCAGTTTGTGTATATTGCTTTCCTCCACCAGCCTTCACACCGATTCCACCAGAGCTAAAGCAGCATCATTGACTTTTCAGGGACATGCACCTATTACAAAAAATTGCAATTTACTTCCCTACGTGCCTTTTGTGAGTATGTATCACTGGATCGATCCTTCTACAAAAGTCATCTTTTCGTGAGGAAGATCTCTAAATTTGTATCAATAGAAGCCACTCCTGCTATCGCAGTGTCCTCTCCCCCATGTTTTTAGATCTCGTGCCTAGCGCTGCACTGCCCAGCGCGAAACATTTAGTGAGTGAAAAAACAGGGAATATAAGCTGACCTTGCCTTGCACAATAGGAATCGCACACTCACGAGCTTGTGCGATTCCTATTGTGCAAGGCGATTGGCCTTTGCGTGCGTCTTTTAATAAAAGACTGCACGCAATTAGCCAAAGGCGGGCGCGTTCCTCCGCCCACGGCCTATTGGTGTCTATTACGCACTTGGTGCGCATAATAGACACCAATAGGCCATGGCTCGCACCACTCGCAGTCTTCTTTTTTAGGTTTTGCCTGGCCGAAGGCTGCGCACTTGTGCGCAGCTTTTCGGCGCAGGTGAAATCTTTTGTTTACAATATGGGCTTCGGGAACGTCCCCCGGCTCCCATTGGCTAGCTCCATAAATGGAGACTAGCCATTGGGAGCCGGATCTGTCCGTCAAGGCCGGACCAGATTCGGGGGCGTTCCCGCGATTTTTCCCTCTCCACCCACTTCTGTTCGTCATCGCGGCGGTAGGTGTGTGTTATTTTTTTTTTTTCGAGTCGGCCTGTTTTCTTCCTTTTACAAGTGGCTGTTAGAGCTGGCTGCAAGATTAGAGTTCCCACGAAGCGATCAGGTAAGGAGCATTTTGTTTATAAATGTGTTTTCACTTTGTAAGTTTCCGTATTTTGTCCTGTGCCCGTTCCCGCCCCCCCCCCTGTCCGTGCACCGTTCCCGCCCCCTCCCGCTGTCCTGTGCCCGTTCCCGCCCCCCTCCCGCTGTCCGTGTGCCGTTCCGCCCCCCTCCCCTGTGTCCGTTCCGCCCCCTCCCCTTTCACTCTCCGTTGCTTGTTCCTGTATGACACACGAATGCAGGCACTACGTATCTTATGGGGCGACATGACTCAAGAACCCGTAACACATCTCATGATTGAGTACCTCCACAAACTGGGCACCGGCAGGCATCTAACTAGGTAGGTAATAGCTCTGGGGAATGCGATGACGTTTTTGCTTGTAAATACTCTAGCAGTTATACATAGCCATTCGTCACAGGCACTACATGAAAACATTGCTGCATGTCTGCAATAAACAACTGATGGCAACAAGGTGAAATGCAGAGGTATCTGTTTACTTCACACAGATCTGTCAATGACTCTAAATCCTGGCCGGCAGCTCTCATCAGGATAAAAGTGTCTGTCACAAAGACCTCGGGTCATCAATTCCCCAAAAAAGTACAATTCGAAGTACAGAGAGAGAGTGGTCTTTGGGTCAGCCCCCTTCAGACGTTGCCTGGCATGTGTTTTTCAAGGTTTAGCATTATTTTGAAGGGCGTTTTGGTTATATATTGTCCCATTTGTGTTCTCATTTGGTTTTGCTCATGGGGCGTCGAACAGCCCTTTTAATAAAATGCAGATGCAATATGCCATGTACCTCATCATTGCTGGACGCAGGCAGAGAGTGTGGTGCTGTCCCGAGAAGATGCGCTGGGTTTGCGGGCACTCCCAAAAGCAGAGGCATGGGACGTAATACTGCTGGACCTCAAGAGGCCGTGGCAAGACGACTCGGAACTGTCCGAGGCCTCCACTTGACGCAGTCACCCAGTGGAGGCTCAGCGACACATGCACACCAAGTCGGACGCTGTCATGTATACCACAGTCCACGGACCTGGGCTGCTCTGCTGGCTGGACGCCTCACGTGTTTAACCAGGACACGTTAAATCTGTCTAATCCGTTGCGGCTGGAATCTTGTAGCTCAAGGATTAATGTAGTGCATACAGTCACAACACGCATTGCGGTGGGCGGCAGAGAAGGGGGCCTGGTGGGAGGAGCCGCGTACAGCAAGTGATACAACATCAGTCTAGCCCAGTACTTTGTAATCCTTGTTCACAGAAATTTTGACACATCTGATCCATACCATGTGACTCACGCACAGACAGAGCATACATGCCCTTGATAGACTATTAACTGTATTATATGACCCATTGTGCAATGCACGCCTGCCTGTAAATTAAACAAGTGTATGTCAAAACAGTGTTAAAACATGTCCACAAAAAATATACGTTTTCAATAAACAAATTTAAACAAAAAAAAGTATATGGTTTGGTCTCCCCCTGTGAGAGCTGTGTGGGCTGTGAGAGCTGTGTGGGCTGTGTGGGCTGTGAGGGCTGTGAGGGCTGTGTGAGCTGTGTGAGCTGTGTGGGCTGTGAGAGCTGTGAGGCTGTGAGGGCTGTGAGGGCTGTGAGGGCTGTGAGGGCTGTGAGGGCTGTGAGGGCTGTGAGGGCTGTGAGGGCTGTGAGGGCTGTGAGGGCTGTGAGGGCTGTGAGGGCTGTGAGAGCTGTGAGAGCTGTGTGGGCTGTGAGAGCTGTGTGGGCTGTGAGAGCTGTGTGGGCTGTGTGGGCTGTGTGGCAATGTAAATAACAATGCCATTTATTTATAGGTAAAAAAAAAAAAGAAATGTCATGAGCAATGCCAATAGCTCTAACTTTTCCAAAGGCGAAACCATTGCATTGTAAATGCTTGTTTCTTCTTCAAGCGGAAGTGAAAGCTGACGCTTTCCCTGCGTTTGCAGAGTCCTTTCATTCCTGCGCACTTCAAGCAACCCCCTGCGTGGGGATCCTTTTCCCCTCTCGAGCTCATCCTTATCTGGAGGCTGGCAGTGCAGCTGTTCATCAAGTTCTCCCACTCTGCACTTGAAATAAATCTCCCTGCAGCCGGCGCGCCTTATTTCAAATCTCTGCGCCACGGCCGCTGAGGCGCGAGCTATCGGGGGCGCTGCTACCGCAGCTGTTTTTTTAGGTCTCGTGACCTACAATGCGCGCAAGCACATTGAGGGAGCGAGAATTCCTCGTCAAACCAAGGGCTTTCAATCGCGGTTTTCTTGAAGTTCACGTGAATCACGTGAGCAAACAAGCACGCTCATTCCCTCCCCTAATTATTCATGGCCGGCCGCAGGCCAGCCGTACTTTAAGTTTCACGGCCGCTCACAGCACATCAAAGGGCTTCGCCCAGCGTGCGCTCTGCGGCTTCTCCTCCCCTATGCCTGTTTATCGGCACTTCTCCTCCCTCTCCCCGCACACAGCCTTCCTTCGATTTCTCCTCCCCCCTCCCCAGCCAGCCAGCTGCTGCTCTCGTGTGAGACTTCTCATCGTCGAAGATTTTTCACACTCGATTTGGCACCGTGCACCTCACTTTGTGACCGAAAGTCTGTCATGCTTCCAAGTGACACGTGCAAACAAGGACAAAGGACTGTGCTAAACTTCAGATATTAAAGGCTTCTAAGTGCAAGAAGCGTGCAGTGTCTACCTCTATTCAATAACTTGGCCTCTGGTCAACACTCCCTTTGCGGTGTTAAAAGGGGTTCAGATTTCTGTGTCTTGACTCTTCTTCCCTCTCCTGAAGGTAACAGACCCACCATCAAGATCTTATTCCTGGCAATATAAGCCGCTTCTCTTATCTTTTGACGGAGTGCCCGTACGCCTCGTCAAGGCAAAACCAAATCTATTTGGCGACAATCGCCGTGAACAGACAACTCTGGTGAGTACGTCATGTCTGTCTCTCTGTGAAATCGGGACCGCGATGCACCAGAAACAAAGCAACGCATTCGTAATTTACATGCATGCTAATTTCACGTTATTTGACAAGCGCCACTCCATGTGAAAAATAACACCCCCTCTTCGTTGTCTCCTATACTTTTATAGTACTAAAGATCTTCTCTCTGAAGTTCCTCTGCTGGCAGTTCTGTGTCCCGCCCAGAAAACCCCCACCCTCAAATCTCGATTTCTATGTTCCACTGCACCTGCAGCATCTGGGGATATGTGTTCTTCTCATCTCCCCGTTTTATTTATCCAAGTGCACCTTCAAGTATTTAATCTCCTTGTTTCTATTTCTGTGCTCAGGACAGGTTGATAGTTATCACTTACACCTTAGCAGGGCATAGCTACCAGTGGTGCAGCCGGTACAATGCACCAGGGCCCAGAGGTGTGAGTGGCCCCAACTACAGCAGCCTTGAGAGGGCACCTAATTAATCATGCTGTTGTTCAAAGATTAAACAAGACATTTTCCTGTCATATTTGTTGTGCGTTCAAACCTAGACGTCAAATCTTATTTTTTAACATGAAGGCTGGTGTTTACTTTTCTGTTGCTTGCGGCAAAGGATGAGGATTTTATAACATGCATTATGTGATAATCTTGCTGGTATAAAGCAAAAGGCTGTATGATGTTTTCTTTTAACAGCAGCCATCTGATCGCGGACATGCAGCAAGATGTTCTGACCTCCTAATTTTCCGCATAGCTGGATGCTCACACCACCTCTTAAGACACACAGCTGGATGTCCAGCCTTCCCCATCCCACTCACAAAGCTACATCTGGATGCTCCTGCCACCACATCCTACGCACATACAGATGGGTATTCAGGCTACTGCATTCCACTCACACAGCTGGATGGTCAGAACATACCTTGTTTGACACACATAGTTGGATGGTGAGAGCACCTAATTTCTCACACAAAAACACAGGCGTGCACGCACACACAGCACTATCAAAGACACACATTTGGTTAGTCAGCTTACCTCATTTCAATCAAAGCTAGCTGTTCAGGCCACATGGTTTCACTCTCACTTACAGCTGATGCACAGGCCACCTCATTCTCCTGACACACAAATGAATGATGTTTCAACTCCATTACACACACACACCTGCATGCAAAGTCCTGTTCCACTAACACACAGTTGAATACTCAGGCCACAGCTCATTCTATACACACACAAAAGGATGTTCAGACCATCTAGTTTCATACAAACACAGCTGGATGTTCAGGCCTCGCTCCACTCAGACAAAGCTGGATGTTCAGACCTCCTCATTCCTCTCACAAACAGCTGAATATTCAGGCCTCTTTGTTCCACCTAAGACAAAGATGATGCCAATACGACTTATTTTCCCACACAGCTTGAAGTTCAGAGGACCTACAGGTGCCCACATGCAACTGGATTTTAAGACTACCTCGTTCTATTCACATGCTGCAAGATTTGCAGACCACTTCATATATCACACAGAAAAATGCTGCGTGGCTCAAAGCGAAGCGCACAGCACCATCTTCACACAGCACAGTACCAGAAAATATACACATGCATTGGGTATTCTCATGACACCTTTACTCACACATAGAAGGATCCCAAAGTACCCAAGTAGTGCATTTCTAATCGGTCACCTGCAAAATTCACCCACATAGGTGCATCCCTGATCTCACAAAGAGAGGGTTCACATCACCCCCACTCCCACAAAAGGAGTTGAGAATTCCCATAGAGGGCCTGGTCCCAAAACTTCCACTTACACACCAAGGATCTCAACTCACCGTCATTCTTTGCACAATGATGGAGGTGCCTAACTCCTGAACTCATACACATGGGGATACAAAACACCTTCAACCACATACAGTCAGGCCTCCAATCAACATGAGGAATCTCTAGAGTTTACATTTACAGACTGTCCCACCTCAGGTAACATCAGAAATACACGTTTCGAAAGAATGACACTCAACTCAACATTTACCTTTGCTGTAAAAAGTCTCATTTCGTTTGAAAGATCCTCAAAACTTAGACTTTGAGCAATCTTCAATGGAGAGAAGTAATTGTCAGCTCTGAGACACTCACCTACACACCTCTTAACTGTCAGCAGAACACAAACACCAAGGCTCAGCTCAACAAGCACTGGCGTTGCCAATCGGTCTCGCAGTAGGAAAGTTGGAGCTATTGGTTTTTTGTAAATGACAAACCCCTTTATGTTTTTAAAATGAAAACAAAAATAAAAGGCATTGTTATTTGCAATTGTAATAGCTCCAACTTTCCTACTACGAGACCTATTGGCAACGCCAGTGCTTGTGTAGCAGGATCTCCTCCAGGGTAAACATTGCTCTCCTTTTTGGGAGGGTTTGGCGATGGGTGGATTAGTGGCAGAGGCAATCACTGTTTTATAAACCTTATCATTTGGAGAACCATTGTTTATACTATATTGTGTCCCACGTGTGCTAAAGTTTTGTTCAGGGGCTCTAGCTGCGCATTTTGACGGCCTTCGTGCACAGTGCTGAAATCTATGAAATCACACGAGTGACTACACAAACTTTGGTCATTGTTGCCCTTGCCGTCACCTAGTTGACATCTTAGCCAGAATGGTGGCCTGGATACGTGTAACAAAGGGAGCAGCGTAAAAAAGTTATTTTCGGACCCTGGGACAAATGATCTCACATAGATTTTCAGATTTCATTATGAAATGTTATTTATTTATTCAAAATGGTGACTACTTTTTTTGCGGAATCTGGGCCCATAGTCCTGTGGCATGTTGTGTAAAATCAATAGCCTACATTAGCCTCTGTTGATATTCTATTGGGCGGGAAATGAATACCTGATGTCAGATGCATGAGTGGAGGAGGGTGCAGGATTGGTATTCTTAATAGTCTTTCACTGTGTGATCATGTGACCCAGTGCTTGGTGAAGTACAAAGGGAAAGGGTTGGTCCACAATAAGAAATCTTAAATTATTTCCAGCTCTGTGCGGCTGTTGCCTTCAGTGATTTTCTGCCATGTTTTTCCATCTCACAGTTGGTGAGAGGATCAAAGACGACAGATCAGGCCTCCGGGCAGTGGTAAGAACATAGTGGAAGCCAGGTTCTGAAAGTACTGGTGTCCATTTTCACCCAAGGCCTTTTTCATGATGCATAAGGTCTGAAATTCAATTCCTTGGTCTATTGAGAGACCGAGGACATGTTTCAGAATACATGCAGCATGTAGCCAAAAAATAAATATTAGCTTTGCTTCTGTATTTTGTATCCTCTTAAGTTTTGTGGAAGGCTCTTGTTAAGCCTTGTGCAGACATTGTTGCAGAAGTCCATTCATTTATGGCGCAGGGTCAATGCTGAATCAACATGGGATGAGGCTGGAGTTAAAGCGTGAGGATCTTACTGAGGAGGTTAAGCTCGTAGTTAATTCTTCTCACCAATATGTTGACGTGGGCTGATTAAGAGCTGTGATTTGAAATTAACCCCCACGTTACTGACCATTTAGGCTGCTGTGGGGCTGCCGCAACGTTGGACCACATATGAATGTAAGTGGGATCCATCTCCTAACCTAAAGAGTTTGATAGGTGGCAGAATCAGTTGATGCATATTATGCTATGATTCTTATTAATATTATTACTTTATTTCGGCCAGTTTGGCCATAAAAGTCACATACATACATAAAAATCGAACATTGAACATAACAATATTTAAGAAGGAGTTGTACGGAGAAAGAATAGCTTTTACAGTTCATTTTTTAGAAACAATCACGCGATATATTTCAATTTTTTTTTAAAAATTTTGTTAAAAAAATATTAAAAATGTAAGGGTTACGTAAGCATATACACTTTTCCAGCTCAGAGACAATGTCCTTGTTTTCTACGGATTATGTAAGCAGAATATAGAAATTTACTTATACTAAATACAATGAACTGGGTTGAATTACTTTTCATGATCCTAAAGGCTGTTGAACAGGACCTAGTTCCCAGAAGGTTACACATTGGTTTCAGCCATTTCTTTCTAGGATTCATATATGCGCTACAAACAAAAAACATGTGAACCTCATTCTCAGAACAGTCATTGGAGCACATAGGGCAACACCCAGTTTTAACATTCGAAGCTCCCAGTCTTTTTTGTGCCCATCTTTCGGTGTTGTAATTTAGCATAAGTATCCCATATCTGAACTTTAAGAAAAGGGTTTTTGCAATGGGTGGCTCAATCTCGTCCAGGAATGTTTCAAAACAAAACTCATCCTTAAATGATAAGAAAGCCTGGACTGCGGAACCAACACTAATTCCATCCACTAATTTTCCACTCATGTGGGTCCAGAAGGCTCGCTTAACTACTAGTTTGGAAAAGGTAGGCATTTTGTCTGGAGTCTCCCACATTGAATATAGGCCCAAGAGTGTATTATTATTAAACATCTGCTCCAAACAGGCAGCAATGGGGAATTTTTTAAGTCACAAGATTAGAAAGATAATTTGAGGTGACTGTATTTGGATTATGTGGTACAAAAGGGGGTGGTGATGGACGGAGCATCTGAATCAATCAAACACTCACACCCAGTCAAAAGATCTGGGTTTAATCCATCACCGTTCTTTAGCCCACTCTGCCACCCCAGTTCAGACATGGCTATATGCAAATCAGTCTGACCCTGTACCTCATGGGAACAGTCCAGCCCGAACTGCCAAGCCATGTCTTCCCTGGACCGGAAACAAGCTTCCGAGGACCGGTTTCTGGCATTCCAGCCATCTTCAGCCCGGCTTACTTGAATCCAGTGGCAAAGTGAGCGGTGATGGATTAAACCCAGATCTTTTGACTGGGTGTGAGTGTTTGATTCAGATGCTCCGTCCATCACCAACCCCTTTTGTACCGCTTTTGGCTGCCATAAGTGTGGCAGGGTATGCTCAGACGTGAGTCCCTTGCTCACTTTGCCACTGGATTCAAGCAAGCCGGGCTGAAGACGGCTGGAATGCCAGAAACCGGTCCTCGGAAGCTTGTTTCCGGTCCAGGGAAGACATGGCTTGGCAGTTCGGGCTGAACTGTTCCCATGAGGCACAGGGTCAGACTGATTTCCATAAAGCCATGTCTGAACTGGGGTGGCAGAGTGGACTAAAGAACGGTGATGGATTAAACCCAGATCTTTTGACTGGGTGTGAGTGTTTGATTGATTCAGATGCTCCGTCCATCACCACCTCCTTTTGTACCGCTGTATTTGGATTATGGGACTGATGTACAGGAAGGTAAATTGCAAGGCCCTTTTCTCTCACACCTTATGAAGCCCATAATATGTGAAGTAATATATAAAAGGGGTGAAAGTGCTAAAAAACAAAGGATGATCTATACTCAATTTATTTATTTATTTATTTATTTTTAGAGTTTTCTATAGCGCGAACTTGAACCGATTAGGTTATCAGAGCGCTTTACATAGCACCAGTTCCGTTACATGATATCACAGCAGTTTACATAGAATCAGTTACGTTGCACATTTCAAGATCTTGAACCGATTAGGTTATCAGTGCGCTTTACATAAGACAGCATTCGATGTCCAGTGCCCTCCTCCGCCGTGTAGCGGGGGACCTCTTCCAACCCTCCGAAGTCGTCGAGCTGTCGGGACTAGGCTCCTGGAATGTCAGCTGCCCCTTTACAGGGCACTTTACATAGAATCAGTTACGTTACACATTTTAGGAACACATTACTTATTGCTCTAGTGAGTAGGGTTATCTCTTCACATGGGGGAAGGGGAACACCTGGCTGTATTCCAACAGTTCCACAGGCGTTTAGACGTTAGAGCTATAGTTCTAAACACAGGGAGGGGATACACAA
Source organism: Lissotriton vulgaris (assembly GCF_964263255.1). Lineage (NCBI taxonomy): Eukaryota > Metazoa > Chordata > Amphibia > Caudata > Salamandridae > Lissotriton > Lissotriton vulgaris. The sequence continues at coordinate 826,301,259 of NC_141699.1, forward strand.
GGATACAATCTAATAATCATATGGGATACTAGTCGTTAGAATTGTCTTCTATCCTGACAGGAGGGATGTGACTAGAAACACTCTAAGGGTGATATATAGGGGTGTTAGAGGGTACAAAGGACCGCTGCAAACACTAAACTAGTATCAGCATAGAGGAGGGGTGGGTGGGATGCAAGGGTCTGGAGGGAAGGGCTAGAGTCCAGCGAAAAACTGTCCGAACACACCGCAGCATTCACAGCATAGATGAAGGGAGGGTAGGATGCAGGGTATGGAGGGAGGGTCTAGTCCACGAGAAAAGTCCCCCAGGGTCCAAACAGCAGCATTCACAGCATAGATGCAGGGTGGGTAGGATGCAGGCTATGGCGGGAGGGTCTAGTCCACGAGAGAAGTCCAGTGACAATGACACCATTGTGTTGAAAGTTAAGATGCCTTTAGACACTGCTTAACTCAAGGAACATGTTAATTTAATAGCACCTTGTCCCTTTTGGAAATAGATTCTCTGCTCCCCTATGTCATTGTTTTTCAGTGATATATGAACCTTTGTGGAATATACACTGGAAAGGTGGGAACAGTTTAGTGGGTGAAAACACTCTCGCAAACTATAGGTTGGAGCTTTAGCTATGGTATAAATGCCAAGCAATGTGCCCATCCGTGTTCCAGACACAGTGACCGCATAATTTACCTTTCACTTCAATTATACGTTCCTTCAAAGCACCTCCATCGCCTTATAAACGACATCCCGAGGCAGAGCACTCAGCCTGTTGTTGAAGTCAATGGAGTGAGTTTATAATCTATTCATCAACTCAGAGAGCTAAAATTAAGGTACCACGTGACGTTAAATGTACAGCTAAAACGAACTGCACAAAACAGGCTTTTAACTTCCTTGGCTATTCAGCATTTCTTCTGAAGTGTAGATTTGAAAACGTTTTTGTCAGTCTGACTCAGACTAGCTTTGAGCGACACTGTTGCATAAAAGAAGCCAATTTCGCAGTTTACTTTTAGTTGCCCAAGATGTCATTAAGACAGGAACTATCAGAGCATGTGTAGATTCGTGATTAGTTACAGTATTACTTATCAATTATGTTTTGAAACACACAAGAGAGAACATTATGAAACGAAATGGAAACTGGTGGGGGGGGGTACTGTAGGCAACAGTTCTGAACCTTTTTAGGGTGATAATTATTTGCAAACTACTTTCCATAATTTACATAGTATTTAATATTCTTTACGTATTATTATTTACATATGAATTGTTACCACAAGTCGACTCTGACACTTGAGATGTACACATGTACCATGATTGATGCTCAATAATTGTTCTAAATTTACTGTTTTTACTATTTTGTGCATACCCTTCTTTGTTTTGTGTGGCATCATGCTGGCTCCTCGGGTGGACAGTTGTTTTATAAATGTTTAGAGATGGAATGTCATACATTTGTCTCAGTACAGGACAGAGGCAGTGTTGCACTTGCTTAGAACTTCTGCCCCTCAATGAGTTAAACGCAAAAGGTGACTTCTGTGGGTGAGTTTGTTTCATGACAAGGATCACTTGTGACATAATTGTGAGATCAGTGCTAAATTCCGATCCCTCTGCAAACGTGTTTACCAACTCAGCCAAAGAATCCTATCAGATAGTTAAAGAACTACTAAACATCCCTACAGCACCCCCCCCCCCAGACAGAAGCAAGGATCTGGCCAATTACTTCGAGTCTAAAATTCTGCGGATACTGGACTCCCTTCCCACCGTCAGCCCCCCTCCCATCCTGGCTACGGCGGACGAAAACAACAGCCCACAGCTGGAAACTTTTAGAGCTGTTTCCCTCACCGAGGTGACGTCCACGCTAGAGAAAATGAAAAGCGGTTCCCCCCTTGACCCAGCCCCAGCTAGATTCTTAAAAAAGGTGTCCTCCATCATAGCCCCTATTATCAGGGACCTCAACTCTTCCCTCGCTGGTGGAACGGTACCCTCCAACTGGAAGAACGCAGTTGTGAAGGCTTTGCTGAAAAAGCCTCAACTGAACCCGGACGACATGTCCAATTACAGACCGATCTCACTGCTCCCTTGTATCAGTAAGATGGCTGAAAAACTAGTCAACTCGCAACTATCCCAATTTCTCGAGACAAACAACATCCTGCGCCAATCCCAAACTGCGTTTCGACCCGGCCATGGCACGGACACCGCACTCCTCTCCGTCATCGAGGAGGCAAGGCGTATCCTAGACTCAGGGGGATCAGTGGCAGTGATCCTCCTGGATCTTAGCGCCGCCTTTGATACGGTGGATTATCGTGTCCTTCTACACCGCCTGGCCAAGGCAGGTATTGTGGGTACGGCGCGAGCATGGATCGAATCCTTTCTCTCCCATCGATCCTTTCAGGTGTGGGACGGCAACTCCCGGTCAGTACCTCTTCCACTGAAGAATGGAGTTCCCCAGGGGTCGTCGCTCAGCCCCACCCTGTTTAATGTCTATATGGCTCCCCTGGAAGACGTAGTGGCCCCCTACGGTATAAAAATTATTAACTACGCTGACGACACCCAACTTGTCATATCCCTGTCCCACCTGGATAACCATCCTGACAGCCTGCTGCACTGCCTCCAGGACATCCATACCTGGATGTGTGACTCGGCCTTGAAGCTGAACGGCGCAAAGACCGAGATCATGCTCCTGGGCAATAAATGGATGACCTTTCCACCCACATCTTGGCCCGACACCTTCGGCGAAATCCCCTCTCCTAGAAATGAAATCAAAACACTAGGAGTTTGGTTGGAACCTGACCTCACCATGAAAACGCAGGCAACCAAGACAGCAGGCACCTGCTTCGGTCTCCTGCGGTCCGTACGCAAGATCCTGCCCCTTCTTCCCCTCCCATCCAGGAAATTACTTGTCCAGGGTCTTGTCCTGGCCCGGCTCGATTACAGCAATGCCATATATCTGGGGGCCCCTGAATACACCCTGGCCAAACTCCAACGCACCCAGAATGCGGCGGCCAGGCTCATTATGAACCTTCCCCCCAGAGTGTCGGCTAAGCCTGCCCTCAAAGCCCTACACTGGCTTCCAGTCCGCCAGAGAGTAGAGTTCAAGGCCCTATGTACCACCCACAAGCTCATCAATGGAGCTGGCCCTGCCGCGCTTAAAAACATGGTCACCCCATATAAAGCCTCAAGACCCCTTCGCTCCGACGCCGAACACCTTGCTACGGTGCCTAAATTCAGGAAGGCTCGCACCGGCGGTCGCCGCTTTTCGGTCAAAGCCTCCACAGCGTGGAACTCACTCCCTCTCAGTCTACGCCTGGAACCCTCCCACATGGTGTTCCGCAGGAAACTTAAAACCCTCCTTTTCCCCAAATAAGGCACTCCCCCTACCCCCCTCTGTATCTTCCAGGTTGAATAGCGCGGGGATGCCTACGGGTCACCAGGCGCTTTAGTAATCGCAAAAAAAAACAAAAAAAAAGGATCAGAATTAAAATGATGTGATAATGAGAATTATCACACCCTTACACTTTTGCCCTTATACATTCTTGCAGGTCAAACCTGCTGAAAGTTATCAGGGAAATGGCCCAGAAAGGAAGACAAACCATGCAGAATTAAAAAACGATTCTATGTTTTTTTGCATAGAAAACTCAGAATAGGAGGTAATTACCACATGTGATAAATACCGTTATCCTGGGGAATACCGGACCTTATTCCACAAACTTGTACTGAGGTCTTAGGGTTTTCATCTTTCTGAGGTGGGAAGATTGTGTTCAGTTCCATTTTTTGATAGTGGCACCTATTGCTTACAGAGCATAGAGACCGCAAATGCTACATTTTAAAACACAAATTGGAATTATCATTTTTATGCATTATGAGTATTTCAAGGAATGTGCTGTGGCCCCTCAATTGGACAGAAGGCATCTGCAAGAGTGATGTGGCCTGATACACTGGTCTGTTCCAGTAGCGACCCGTGGTGGGAGTGGGGCTGGGCGCTGACGTGGGGCGAAGGAGGGGCAGGGTGGGGGTTAGTATAAAACTAATTTTGTTGCGCTCGCTGCATCACATTTGGTGATGCAGTGCGCGCAACGAAATTAGTTTTATTTATTTATATTTACTTACCTCTAATCTGCCGTAATCCGTAGTTTACTACCCCCCCACACTGCCCCTCCCTGCGTCACCACCCAGCATCACTCCCACCACGGGCCGCTACTGGTCTGCTCTTTATCATCTCACTAGTATGCTTTCAGCCCTTTTGCCCCCCTCCCCTGTTTTACAAATGCTCTTAGTCTTTCCTAGATTGCTCCTGTCACATACACCACACCTTCTTAGTCTGCTATACATTGTCTTATCTCACACCCTCCTCTAACTTACTTGCCTCTCCTCAACATGCTCATACACGCATCCTTCGCTCTAAACTTTGCCTCTCACACTGTTACTCTTTTCCAACCCCGCTATCACATGCCCTTCTTTCCCACCCCATGCCCGTTTCCTCCATTCGGATGGAGAGCCTTGGAGAGGAGGCAATCCCCTGGGGTTCTCTGGTAATGTAGGCTTCCCCACAGCCTTTCATTGCTTAGTGATTCTCCTTACATGTCCAGATAAGCCCCTTTGCTCTCACTTATTGTCAGTGGCAGAGTCAGCACCATTCCCTCTCAACTCCAAGTAACATTACCTGTGCTGCTTACCAACAGAAGTGTACATGACAACCTACTAAACAAGCATTTGCAATGCAATAGGTCTTGCATTATTAAAGTTTGAGCTATTGGCATTGTTAAATAATGCAACACCAATTGCTCAAACTTTAATAATGTGAGACCTATTGCATTGCAAATGCTTCTTTTGTTTGTAGACTCTAGTTCAAATGATGTGCGAATGCAGGAAAGCAAGGAACAACTGAGTAAGGAAAAATAGTCTTCATGTGATTCAGATAGTACTGGTTCGTGCTATCAGCACTTTGACACCCGTCCATTCATCCCATTGTTCAATACATGTCATGCTTAAATTGTATTTTGCTAAAAAGCAAGTGTGTAGTGGGTAGGGTTTATGGACGCTCTGTTTAGTGGGTGGGAACTGGACTTTGCAGGTGGAAAGGTCTCTTGCATTTTAAATTTTCATAGGAAGTGTTACAAAATTATTTGAGACTGCATCTTTTGGTCATTTTCATCTGATTCTGTCATAAGTGTAGACCTTCCCAACCAGTTATTTAGGATACAGAGCAAAATGTAAGATTAGTGGGAATGTTATGAAGGTCTATTCGTTTGTGTACTCCATATTTGAAAGCGATACAGGATTGATACATTGTGGAAGGAAGTAACTAGGGCAATTAAAACATTTTTCAATTCGAAAATATTTCTGATTTGTAATTTCTATTTAAATGGCCCTTTGTGTTAAATGCTTAAAATTAAAAACTGCAAAATTGTGTATGTAAATTATTCTTTTCATTGCCAGCACCAAATTATGCTAGAATCTGTACTTTTTTTTATGTGCAATAGTATTACCCCGCCACCTCATGTTCAATCCATCCAGTTTCAGTGGAGACTGTTTGGTGAGGTTGGTGTTTGATACTGTGCAGAATATGAAGGAATTATTCAGTGATGTTTCACTCAGTATAGCTTTGTTGGTAAGAAGTGTGATTTCCTTTGCTGAATTCAAGGTTGGGAGTAAGGACTGGATTGAAACCATTGTTTTAGCAGCCTTACTCCATCTCTGCCTGTCAGTAAACATGTTGATTGAACACCTTGATTAATGCACTGTTAAAGGGCCAACATTTTCTAACCTACATATGCAGTAAGGCAAGCTGAAGTGTGTATCTCTCTATCTTTTTTTCCTGCATTCAGTTGATCCTGTAAATGTGCCACCCACTACCTCCACTCGTGTGTTTTATATCAGTGTTGGGGTTTGCTGTGCTGTGATTTTCCTGGTGGCGATAATATTGGCTGTCTTACATCTACACAGCATGAAGCGAGTGGAGCTTGATGACAGGTGAGATGAGAGTTGAATTATTGGTTAAATATATGCATGATGCAAATTGTTTCTAAAATAATTGGCCATACAGCATTCAAATACTCCATTATATATTACATATATGTGCGTAAAAAAAATAGATTTATTTATTTATTGCATGGTGGTCACCACTGTGTAATTACAGTTGGGCCGGAGTTTCCATAGGGAGAGCAGTTTTTGTTTTGCTAATGACTTTGACACCCTTTGATGACTCTGCATAACATTTTGCAGAAAAATAAATCATACACCTCAGCTACTTCCTGGAAAGTTTAGGGGTGATCCATCAAGGGAGGGCCCAAAAAAAGAAGGATCTTGCAGGGATGTGGCATTCCTATATCCCGACATCCAAGGCAGATTTGTTGGGGTCAAGGGCAACACGTTTTTTATATGTATGTTGTCCTTGGGACATGTAGGCCCAACCCCCTGAAGCACAAACCCTTTGTCTGCTGGTTTGCAGTATCACATTATGGATCAGGGAAGGGGACAGTCTGCAGTTAAGGTAATATCTTTGCAGCTATGTTAATGCTGTTCCAACTTGTAATTATGGTTCATTAATGTCAAGCCTTTATTAGGGTGAGTGCTTTAAGTAAATGTTGTAAGCTCTGACTGCACTACTGACATTGGGTCCAGTATAGCGATGTGTATACGTGTTTTCAATGTTTATTATTATCAGGGTATGTATAATGCTCCCAAAATGCTCCCTGATGTGATGCAAGTATTTTCAGGAGCTTGAAAGCAAGATTAATGATTCTTTGCTTTCAAAATAAAATGTACATAACAAGCATTTACAATACAATGGTTTTGCCTTTGTTAAAGTTAGAGCTATTGGCATTGCTCTTGACATTATTTTTATTTGTTTTTTTAACATAAATAAATGGCATTGTCATTTACAATGCCACTAGCTTTATCTCTCGCAAATGACACACACAAACACACAGAGCCCCCCCCCCACACACACAGAGCCCCCCACACACACAGCCACACAGAGCCCACCACACACACAGCCACACAGAGCCCCCCCACACACAGCCACACAGAGCCCCCCCCACACAGCCACACAAAGCCCCCCCCACACACAGCCACACAAAGCCCCCCCCACACACAGCCACACAAAGCTTCCCACACACACAGCCACACAAAGCTTCCCACACACACAGCCACACAGAGCCCTCCACACACACCCACACAGCACAAGCAGGCAACAGGGGCACACGGAGGCACAAGCAGGCAACAGGGGCACATGGAGGCACAAGCAGGCAACAGGGGCACACGGAGGCACAAGCAGGCAACGGGGGCACACGGAGGCACAAGCAGGCAACGGAGGCACAAGCAGGAAACGGGGCACACGGAGGCACAAGCAGGCAACAGGGGCACACGGAGGCACAAGCAGGCAACAGGGGCACACGGAGGCACAAGCAGGCAACAGGGGCACACGGAGGCACAAGCAGGCAACAGGGGCACGAAAACGGAGGCACAAGCAGGCAACAGGGGCACACGGAGGCACAAGCAGGCAACAGGGGCACACGGAGGCACAAGCAGGCAACAGGGGCACACGGAGGCACAAGCAGGCAACAGGGGCACAAGCAGGCAACAGGGGCACACGGAGGCACAAGCAGGCAACAGGGGCACACGGAGGCACAAGCAGGCAACAGGGGCACACGCAGGCACAAGCAGGCAACAGGGGCACACGGAGGTACAAGCAGGCAACAGGGGCACACGGAGGTACAAGCAGGCAACAGGGGCACACGGAGGCACACGCAGGCAACAGGGGCACATGATTACTGGTGGCTGACATTATTTCATGAAGTCGACCCATCACTTGTTTTGCTTTCCTTAAACAGAACAGGGTAGGAATCGAGTTCCTGCACATTAAAATGCACATGGAGTATTCCAAGCTAGCAGAAAAATGGGGTGGACAGTGATATTATTCTGTGTCTTCTACCGTCAACAGAGGGGTGGCTATCTATTTGTTCTAGAAGTGATAAACATGGACCAGGAAGATTACTTCTGATAGATGTTTCATAAGCAAGAGCCCTATGAAACGGACAAGCAATGGTAACTGTGTAATGACGGGTAAAATGGATATCCTCAATGAACAGGGACAGAGCACATATTTTCGAATGTAGTTGGCTGACTTGATGGATAGCGTAGATATGATGGATGACTGGAGAGAACTGCATTGCACTGAAAGGGCTTATTCCTTTACCCTCTCCACCTACCCCCTACCCCTCCCCATGGCTCAATAAAAGAAAAGACACGAGAAAAAAAGCTAAACCTAGCATCTTCTTTCAGCCAGTGGGGCTCTCCTGCAACTCCGGCAGCCGAGGCAGCGGTAGGGGGGCGGGAACGGGAGCCGAGGCAGCGGTAGGGGGGCGGGAACGGGGCCGGGGAGACACAGAGAGCGAGGCAGCGGTAGGGGGGCAGGAACGGGAGCCAAAACCTAAAAACAGCCTGTGCCAGGAGAGTAAACACAAGATGCTCCAATGCCATTAGGAAAAAGCTGAGAAGACTACAGCCTGCTCAACGTGGACTTCCTAGGGTCACAACCTGATAAATGCAAAATCATCAGAGAGGGAGAACATAAGAGAGACGGCACATGCAAAGGGGTAAGATCCACAACAGTGAGTGGTTTCATTCAGAGAACGGGCATTATCTGACGGAAGATACAGCTCCAGCGGATTCCTCACTACGATCCTCTCCAAGTGCCAGGTTGGATCCAAAGTCTTTCTATGCACTGCTCACCACTAGCTTGTGCCACACTGACATTATCAACAGTGCCAGACAAACAACTTATATGACGCAACACAGCTTTATATATGGCCCCACCAGTGCTGTGACATCCGATCCACTCATTAATATTCTGCACCGTCGTAGAGGCAAAGACACAGGACAAGCAAATCAGCACTGCCATAGCCAACGTGTGTGACATTTGTACAGTGTGCTATTGGTTATGCCAATGCTAGTGTACCAAGAAATGAACAGAGTAAAATTTATTTTGGAAATTGATCCTATGGGAGGAGGGGGGGGGGGTTGTTGCTTTGTTTTCTGTAGCATCCCTTATCTGATGTTTTTGTGCTATCTGGCCGCTTGCATACATACAAGAGCCCCTCACCAACCAGGTGGAAAAACAGATCCGTACCGCCAATAGAATGCTGTATGCTGCACCTCCTGTGAGAGACTACTGAGTCAGGTGCCTGCCGGAGGTATCGGGAAGTGTGTGCTGTGACCGCAGAGAAGCCGGCGAAGACTGGACGCTGGCAGCGTGGAGCTGCTGGAAGCCGACTGAGGAGTAACAACGGGGTCAGCATTCAAGCGAGTGCCGGGGCTCCCACGTGGCTGGTAGGCCGCAAGGAGGCGGAGAGAGTGGCCTACATACTAGAGACTGCGCCGGAGGGCGAGACTGAAGCGAAACAACGGCAGCGGTGAGTCTCATTAAGCGAATGCCCCTCGGCGGGAACTGCACACACTGATCGCTTTTACTGCGGGCAAGAAACGATATCAGCCAGTAAATAAGCGCGAACCCCGAGAGACGCCCATAGAGGGGGCGGTAAAAGCCGCCCCAGGACACTCGATTAACGGCTGATCACACACGATATACAGTGCCTGGCAGGCGAGAGGCAATTGCGAGCATTGACAATGGCTGTGGACGACTGAACGGGCCCTTCAAAAATTAAACAGTGTTTGGTCATGCAATACAAGCAAGAACAGCGCAGCGCCTGAAGTATACAGATGAAGCAAAAAGACGCAAGTACAGCCGGGGAGACACGGAGAGCGAGGCAGCGGTAGGGGGGCGGGAACAGGAGCCGAGGCAGCGGTAGGGGGGCGAGAACGGGGCCGGGGAGACACGGAGAGCGAGGCAGCGGTAGGGGGGCGGGAACGGGGTCCGGAGACACGGAGAGCGGGAGAGGGGGTGGGAACGGGCAAAATAAAAGCAAGCACTCACCTGGACTTCTTCCGGGTGCCTTCAATGCCGGACCAGATTCGGGGGCGTTCCCGAGAACAGGCTTTTGGCTGACGTAGCCAAAAGCCAAAAATTCTCGGGAACGCCCCCGAATCTGGTCCGAGATTGACGGACAGAGCCTTCTCCCAATGGCTAGCCTCCATTTATGGAGCTAGCCAATGGGAGACTGGGGCGGATACCCGACTGCACACACAACTCATAAGGTTTTTTGGCGCATGCGCACTACGTGCGCATTGCCAGTCAAAACCTAAAAAAATGAAAGCAGGAAGAAAAACATTTCGCTAAACTGCTTTAAAATTTCAGGTACCATTTCTTTGCAGCATCATTTAGTAAGGTGTTGATGCATGCTAGTATTTCCCAATAACATTCAGAATGGAAAATCAGTGTAACCAGTTTCAAAAAGATCACGGTAAACAAAAATAAACCAGCACTGGCAAAGCCAGTGGGTCTGAATTTGGTGATCAGCTTTTTAGTTTTGTCAATGTGTAAATTGTTTTGGCATGGTTTTTGTAAAACCTTATTGGTGTGGAAACTGCAGTGCCCTCACTATTATTACAAACATTGGCAGCTGCAAAAATAGTTTTTGATCTTAAAAAACACACACTGCCAAATTAGGGGCCCAATTATTAAATAAAGTCTCAAAAGTGCACCCATGGTATATGTCCTTGCATTAAGTGCAGATATACGGCATTCATGAATTCCCAAGAGTTCCCTACTACTAAGAAGATCACCTGTAGCTTCTCTCATTTGATAGAGTTCTAAGGCATCATCCACTAAATCTTTAGAATGCCGAGTGTATACTATAGTGGTCATATATTTCTTCTGAATATTCTGTACTTATTCTTTTCATTGGCCTATGCTACTTTCATCTGTAACTAGTAGGTCATTGATGTTGATAAAGTAATTAAGTTTCAAGTTCTGGTAGTGTTATTTTTTTTTAACAAGTATGAAATAGCCTTTTGTGTTTTGGAAATGCTTCAGTTCTTGGCATTAAAAAAAATCTTTTCTTAGCACTCCATTAACTAATACAACTAAAGCTTTTTCTAATTTGTGCTCTACACCCATAATTTCAATACTTGTTTTCTAAAATCTAATGTTATAAAAACAACCTTTCCTTTTAGTGCAGGGACTAATTCTTGAGCTTGATAGTTTTCCAATTTCGGTTGCATTCTAATTATAGTTTGAAAAGGATGTAAAGTTTGGCTTAAAAGACTTTCATATAAATTCAAATTCGAATGTTGTAATTCTGCAGGAATACGGTAATTTTCCAAATTATTCCAAATTGCTCATGAAGGTGTAAAGTTATGATCAAGTTTACCAAGTCCATAAAATGTATATTTTGATCAGAACAAACATCGTATCTGGTTTCTACAGTAAGATTAATTATACGTTTTCTCCAAGCACCTGCCTTTTTTTTGTTTGTTTTTTGTAATGAATCAATATATATGCGTGCATCTACAGTAAATGCATACTTTATTTGGATTTTTAGACATGGTTGTGTGGAAACTCGATCAACACTCCCTCCCATCTCTCTAAAGAACCCTGGACCATCAGCCAGAATGGTAAATTCTCTACTCCCCATCATCCAGCCGTTACAAAGACTCAGATAGCGGATCCTACCTATGTTTGCCCCGCCAACATATCCTGCCTTACAGTTCTCCTTATCTAAGTCCTTTCACAATCAGGAGTCCATCAGGAGCCACTACTCTCATTCTGCGCTAGACACTATTAAATCAGAATTACAGCTGATTAGTTCTGACATCTGTAAATTAATGTATATCACCTCTATCCTGGAACATAATTGGTCCTCATGGCCTACTCACTTCCACAGTCTTAACGCCCTATCTCCTAAATGCCACACTGGTGTCAGCCCAGACAATATCTGGAGCCCACAACCCAGCTGGAGCTGCAAACCAAATCTTGACCACTACTCCCGCCCTGACATGCTAGTCAAACAGCTATCGAATAATGATATCCTCTCCCTCCCCACCAATTATAACCGTGCTCTTGTGATACCTGCTGGTAAAATTCAGACTATTGTCACTTACCCTTCCAGGAAATCACACCCTAGCTCGAGGTATATTGATATCATGAATCTCAGACAAGTTCCCATCTCACACACTTCTACCACTAGAACATTCCTTAAATTCTCATTAATCAATTATTACTCAGTTGTGAAACACTCAACTGACTTAGCTGTTTTCTACTTGTCATCCTTAAACTCACTGAAACTTCGCTGAACGAATCCTCATCCTCAATTCTTGACATACTCGTCCCGCCCACTCATGACATCATCAGGCTAGACCATTCAGGCCACTCGGGGGTTCTGTATCACTGGCCTCCTGCGAATTCCTTCAGATCAACTTCACCACTAATGACGACAACACTAAGTGCTCTCTAAACACGATTTATTGCCATCCTGAAGATAACACATTTATTGAACCGATCAAGGAGATCTCCACCTCCAGTGACGCAGAGCGAAACATCCAGATTTCTCTTGATGACTTCAACATTCACTGGGACAATCCCTACAACCCTCTGATGAACAGTTTTAAATCCTTCCTCCAGGACCTCAACCATATGCAAGCTTGCACTAGCCCTTCTCATAACAAAGGTGCCACTTTAGACTTAATCATCTTAAAAGAAAACACAATTCAAATCAAATCCATCCTACCTTGTGACCAGGCTAACCACCATTGCATTACCTTCTTCATATCTGAAAGAGCAGAAGTTCTAGGGGACAACCTATGAAAGCCAAACATTGGGTCAGGATACCCACAACATCGACCCATTCACGCGGTTGGCTATTAGTAACCACAACCTGCTCCCTCACTCGAACATGCATGACGCTCATGACCTCACTGATCACAACATCAACTCCATGACAAAAATAGGATACCATTGCCCCCAAACAATTAGAGTCCCTCTCAAAGATTCAACCTTTTGTTCAACTGCAAACTTGACGAGCGCAGAAGCTTCAGACTTGCTGAAAGGAAAGAGCTTGTAGATGTACTCCTTCTCGGACTAACCTCAAGCTTCTACGACAGACGGAACACCTACAATAGTCACATTAGAAATTCCAAAGCAACATTCTTTCAAAATAAACTTGATTCTGCAATAGTAAAAAAAAAGGTTTGAGTTTGTCAACAACCAAATGAATTGGAAAAGCAATGTCCCATCAAAACCCTACTTAATTGCAATGCGTTTGCTTTCTTCTTTGTTGAGAAAACCTTGTTATTCACCATCAAGATCCAGAATGCCTTGAAACTCTTACCATGCCTTTACCCCCCCCCCCCGCCACTTACATCATGTTAAGTAAGAATGCCCGAATACCTCTCCCCATAAAACTAAAAACAATGCCTTCTGGTCCAGCTTTAAAACCTTCCATGAAAACGACATCTCTAGACTTCTCTGAAATATTCCAACCACTTAGGTGATTCCCTTGCCTCTAAACTTCTCAATACTTTCATTCACCTCCTACTTCCATTATGGACTGGGATTACCAGTGCATCACTTCTCCAAGGCTTGATACCTGACAGCCGAAAAAGTGGTCAGGTCACCGCTATCTTAAAAACTTAACTCCGACCAGTCTGAACCTCCAAAAACTACTGCCTTATCTCCAGTAGCCCAACTTTGGCCAAACTATTAGAAAAATGTGTCCACCTACAGCTTCACAATCACATTGAGCAATTCCAATTCCTCAACCAATGTCAATTGGGTTTCAGCCTGATCCACAGAACAAAACTATCCTGGCCCACATTGTTGATGATGCTTTATGCGCTCTTGATCACAATTAGTCCTGCTTACTAATACTACTGGACCTGTCGGTGACGTTTGACACTGTCAATCATGAAACACTTCTGAACCTATTAGAACTCAGGATGGGTCTCTCTGGTACCGTGGTAGAATGGTTCTCCTTACAACAGATCTCAGCGGGTTCTAAACAACCACACTCTGTGTGATCAGTTGCAGTTATGCCAAGGTTCCACTCTTTCCCCAACACTGTCCACCCTATATAGGGAGCCCTTGACCGTAATCCTCAACCTCTCTCATTTCCTACCAAATGTATTCAGACAATTCTCAACTCTACATGAAAATCTCCTCTCCCGATCACATCAGTATTGACTGACTCGTAACCACTTAAAACTTAATGAACTTAAAACTGAATTTCTTCTGGTTTCTCCACCTAGTATCACCCCTAGCATCAAAGATTGACTCTCACATCCTATATATATATACTTCATTAATAGGATGTTGCATTAAGTGTAGTATGATATAGGTAGGGGAAGAAAGGAGGCTGTGATAGCATTAATATCCTGTACCTTTTTTGATTTTTGCAGCTGTTTTTTCGAGTCTGCAAAGCTTGCAAAAATCACTTCTTGCTCTCTCAGCACTCAAGGAAGGTGTTAGGCCCGGCAATCGATATCCTGCAGGAGACTATTTGAGGGAGAGGCACCGTTGAGGTCCTCAAACATGCATGTATACTGTACCCTGTTGTCAAGCTGGCATTTTGAATTCTGCCACCTGTCAAGCAGCCACCACTAAGCCATGAAGGCTGGGACCCTGAAAGTTGGGCATCAGAATGTAGGCATATAGAATGAATAGTGTCATTGTCAGCATTACACTTGGTGTATGCCACCTGCCTCAGAAAGCCCCTGGTGGGATAGGTTGCTTTTTGTTGTCTGACTTCCATAAGAGCCATTTATGGCTTTTTCTTTGTTTGCTTTTGGTTATTGTTAGAGCTGAGTGCCAAGATGATGGCCAGCCATATGGTTGACTACATTAGAAGAATGCCATTTTTCTATCCCTGTACTGCATAACGAGCCCAAAGAGATTTGGCCCTTCCAATAATTTCCTGGGAGAATTGGCCAGGTCTGGCGCACAAACAAAGAACTAAAGAGAAAGATTAATGAAATACTCACCACCGTGCTAAAAGGACAGGCAAGTCATAAAGTAGGACCACCAGCCAAAATTTCCCCCTGCCATCACTCTTGCGATAAAGTGGAGGGACACTGTGGTTGCCATTTATCTGAATGTGACAAAGGAGAGGAACCTAAAAATGGAAAGTTACCTATACCAGTCATAAATAGGGGGGAAAGTGACTGATGGGATACAGAGGGGCTGCAGGCAGAAATGCTGTAGGGATCCACAATAACCTACCAGCCATCTTTGGGGCAGAAAAGCGAGTAACAAATTTGGTCTCTTTTAGAATAATCTCAAAAAAGGTAGATGGACAAAGGCTCTGTAAACCGGGTGAAATACAATGCTCTTCATCCCTATTCATGCCAACAGTCTGGAAAACTGAAATACAATTGTCCTGAGTGCAGGGATTTGAAGTGTGGTAGTGCTTTCATCATCAGCAATATATTATATTGAAATACCCTTTACTTTGTTCTTCCCTTCCTTTGTGAATCGCTCTGATACCCTTCGGGGTCTTATTCGCGCTATACAAAACTTTATAAATAAATACTGCTTTAAACTGTACCCCGCCCATCATTGATTCAGATAAATCCCTAGGAATATTTTTGGACAATGCCCTCCCCGTTCAAAAGCACATCAGTGTCGCCACCATAGGAGCCAACCATCAATTTCATGCATTAAGGAAACCAAAACCGTTCCTTCTCACTGCAGATCTCAAAACAGTGTTTCAAGCACATGTGAAATCTAAACTAGGCTATGGTAGTGCTACCCTGTGGGTCTAACGTAAACTGCATTGCTGAATGCTTCCTTCAATGTGGCAGCAAAGCTCATCCCTGGCTCAAAAAAATAGATCATATCACACCGACTTCCATTCACTGAAATGGCTACTCATTGTGGCTAGGATCAATCTCAAAATTGCCTGTATGACCCACAAAGTGCTACACCACAACATCCCCTCGAACCTGTCCCAGAAACTGACCTTATCTGGCAGAAACCACAAACTCCCTTCTACTTAAACCACATACATTTGACAAAAAGAACACCTACACTGGATCCTTTTCCTGGATTGCCCCTACAATCTGGAACTCCCTTCTGAAGACAAGGTGCAACCCTTTCACTTCCATCTTCAGGAAAAAAGTATAACCTGTACTAGCCAACAGATTCCTCTCAGACTGACGTCATTCCTCCCTCTCCTCATTTGCAATGCCTAACTGTTATATTCATTATTAAAAACAGTTTAAAAATAAAAAAGCAAACAGCACAGTAATGCATTTCAGTCCCAACATACATTATGTATACACTCAGTATATATGGATTTACATTACATTGATAGCATATTGACCCCCTAGACCGGTGACGTCCCTACAATATCAAATTCGCCATACAGTCTCGCTTCACTACGTCCAGCTCCACTGTTGGAGACAAAAATATGTCCCCCCTATATTTGTTCCACGCTGCCCACTTGCGATCGCACTTTCTGGGGCATTACCTGTGTTTGAAGACATCTTTTTCGGCTATCATGGCTCTGTTCAGGTCAACTACCCAATTTCTGATACTAGGCAACTCCCCCACACTCCATTTTTGTGCAATATTCCTTTTTGCTATGGCCCATCCCAATTAAAAGGATACACTGTTCCCCCTAGGTTGGAGAGACGAAAGAACCAAGTAAAAAGAGGGGGGAAGCCCCCTTTCGGAACTAAAACCCTCGCACACCCAGCAAGCTAGGTGTCCTGCTTCATCATCTGGGTTCTTTTCCTCCTCAGACTGGCGCTGCAATGTCTGACGGGCACCCGCGAAGGGGCTCTTTGTCGGAGATCTTTTGTTCCTGCCAGTTGGTGCATGTGGGTATGGGGGTTTTAGGTGAAGTGTAGGCGTGAGGAAATAGTGCAGTAGTGTAGATTAAAAAAGGTTAGGAAGTCCACAGGGATTTTTATTAGTGTGGCTAGCTACCTTATTAAAAACAAAACAGGGAGGCACACACACAGGTGCGAAGATCCGGTGAGGTGTGCTCTACCTAGTGGTCAACATGTTTCATGCTAAAACTAGCAATTCATCAGGACCTATATAGAGACTGTCCTACACATATCGGGAAAGGGCAAGTATTACCTTCCACAGGTAACTGGTGGCAGGCCAATTGGTCCTACCACGTTTAAGTGGAAACTAGGAAAGGGTGACAAAAAAATAGAAGTGTTTCAAAACTATTGTGCTTGTACCCAAAACCTAGATTACAATATGCTTGGTTGTAACTCCAAACGGGTATGCTGCAACACGCGTGAAATCTAAAGATTAAAAAACAACCCTAACTGATTAAAATATTAAAAGTATTAAAAACCGACTTTGTCTAGGATCACTGGATGTAGATATAGGTAAAGAAGGGTTATTTGATCTCACCCTAATGATGTAGCAGAATGGCGTCACCCGACTTCTCCCGAGCGTGGGCACCACTGTAGTTGGTATCTTCAAAGTATGGAGGAAGAAGGGGTAACGTGATGAAAGCATTTGGGAGCGATAGATCACATAGGTTTTGCAGTCATGTTGTACAGAACCATAACGTGTCGACTCATAGCTAGCCGTAGTACCCTCACCACATCGGCGTTGGTCAATGCCAACCTAGTTATTGCCTCGATAATGTTGCCGCCAAATCCAACGGAGACTCCCCTCATCCAAAACGGTGGCAGAAGGGCCGTCAGTGGTCCGCGTTGTTGCGTTCCAAATGTGGACCAAAAAGCCAACCCAAAGCGCAGTAGTGGAGTCTCGAGGGCGAAGCGGCCACACTCGGAGATTACGCCGAGTATGAGAGAGTAAACCAGGCTGAGATAATGTTCAGGCAGTCATAAGTCGTGTCCCAACGGTGAGTGCTTCAGAACACGCAAACTAATGTGCACAAGCCGCCTGGTCTTTGAGCTTACCTGTCCGCTGGATGGACTTCTCGGATAGACCTAACCGCACGCTTGCAGGGTGGAGAGGAAACCGGAGCAACGAGACAACGGTCTCCTGCTTCCTTAAATCTTTCTGCCATTTCCGAGTTTCCTTGGTCATGTGCAGGGTGTCTCGAGACAGCCCGCACATGCGCGGCAGTGCTAAAGGCTCGGCAAGCAAGTGCTTCATTAGGGTGTTATACTGGAGGTTGCGGGACGGCGGCCATTATTAAGGGTTACATAATGCTAGGGACTGTCTGCTGGCAGTAGTAAAGAATTGCCTTCTGAGTCTTAGACGTCCTTAGGAGTGGGGGTCACATGACGGTAGTGATGTTACGGCACCTAAGAATAGCATCATAATGTGCCTCTTATACATGGCTCAAGTGTGAAAAAGGTTTTTTTTTCTGAGAAGTTACGCCCTTGAAAGGGAGCACCACGGGATGGAATCATTAAAGCCATTGGTGTCTGTGGAGAGGCGGTGAACCCACCTCTGCTCCACCCTGAAAAGCTGCTGGTGGGAAATCTGTTGGTGTGACTTGAGTTTAACCTACTTGATACTCTCTGCTGAATGGCCCATTTGTTTGCAATGGTCATATAGTCTCGTGTTGGTCTTTTGGCATCTAATATTGCTTTTGTGTTCTGTAATCCTCAGTTTTACCTGCCTCATGGTCATTCCTACGTATCTCTGCCCGCAAGGGCCGGTTAGTAGATATACACCTTGCTGTGTTACAGTTAGTGTGATGTTTGATGTGCCAGTTAAAGGTGTCTGAGAGTCTGATTCACTTACAAGGACTCGTCTGATTAGACAGCGCAGTTGCCACAGGGATAGTGACCGGTGACTGGTGGTAATCCCCATAGGGTTTTCTGGCCAACAATTTCCTTTGTTTTGGGTCTTGTGTGTATTAGTGCGTCCTTTAAATTGGCTGTGCGCTTGAATGCAAACCTCGTGAGGGGGCTACATAGTTCACCTGAATTAATGATGCCCCAATGTTTATTAATGATTTTCTTGGTGAAATTAGAGTTCCTGGTGAACATATGTTACACAGGTAATTACATCTGAGGACTCCTTAACTCTTGTTTAGAGTGTGACTCTCTAGGGTTATTCATCGCCCTCTTGTAGGAGTTATAAACTAGTCTCGAAGGGTAACCTCTGTCATGTAGTTTGTGTTGTAATTGGTGAGACTCTTTCTTGAAGTCAGATAAACTAGAACAGTTTCTCCGTATCCGGAGGAACTGTCCGAAGGGAAGATTAGCCCTCAAGGATTTAGGATGATGGCTCCCGTAGAGAAGGAGGCTGTTCCTATCAGTCTCCTTTCGGTGTAAATCAGTACTGAGGCCATTCTCAGAAAGCCAGATCCTCAAATCAAGGAATGGGATGTTGGAATCAGAAATGGTATTGGTGAACCTGAGATAGGGGTTCTGGGAATTGATCCAGTCGCAAAAGGCTAAACAGGAATCAAGGTCACCTTTCCATAGGATTGCAACATACACGTTTGGAGTTAGAAACAAGCATATTGTAATGTAGGTTTTGGGTACAAGCAGAATAGTTTTGAAACACTTCTATTTTTTTGTCACCCTTTTCTAGGTTCCACTTAATTGTGGTACGACCAATTGGCCTGCCACCAGTTACCTGTGGAAGGTAATATTTGCCCTTTCCCGATATGTGTAGGACAGTCTCTATATAGGTCCTGATGAATTGCTAGTTTTAGCATGAAACATGTTGCCCACTAGGTAGAGCACACCTCACCCGATCTTAGCACCTGTGTGTGTGCCTCCCTGTTTTGGTTTTAATAAGGTAGCTAGCCACACTAATAAAAATCCCTGTGGACTTCCTAACCTTTTTTAATCTACACTACTGCACTATTTCCTCACGCCTACACTTCACCTAAAACACTCATACCCACATGCACCAACTGGCAGGAACAAAAGATCTCAGTCAAAGAGCCCCTTCGCGGGTGCCCGTCAGTCATTGCAGCGCCAGTCTGACGAGGAGCAGAACCCAGATGATGAAGCATGACATCTAGTTGCTGGGTGTGTGAGGGTTTTAGTTCCGAAGGGGGTTCCCCCCTCTTTTTACTTGGTTCTTTCGTCTCTCCAGCCTAGGGGGAACAGTGTATCCTTTTTGTTCTGACTAGTTTAGGGGCTTATGCACTGGACCCCGGTAAATATCAACCCCTAGAGTTCCCTTATATGTTGTATACCATCCCAATTAAACCCATGTTTTCTCGGTCTGAGTAAGGTCCGTGGCATCCCATATATTTAGCAGACATAGTTTTGGAGTGGCAGTCAATTTCATCCCCCAGCCCTCTCCAGTTGTTTACTGAGTGTCCCAGTAGGACCGGATAACTGGGCATTCCCAAATGATAAGGAAAAAGGTCCCCTCCCGGTAATAATGTCTGAGACAAGAAGAATCCACCCATTTGCCCATTTTAATCAAAACGTCTGCAGTAAACTAAGTTTGATGCAGGTTCTTGAGTTGGACCAGCTGCATGGGGATGCCCACCTCTCTAGGAGATGCCAAGTCATCACGCCAATAGTCCGTTTCGAGCCCACCCAGGTCCATCTCCCATTGTTGTCGTAGACATGCCAAAGGGTCCAGGCTGTTGTTGATCAATTTTTTGTGTCTTTTTTGGACTCGCCTGGCGTTGCAATGCGAGGGCTTCTTTGAATCAATATGATTCCAGAAGCTCGCTTTGTGCTTCGCCCGTGTTTTGTATTGGTGCGCGTCATATTGCATCACCAAATATGCAAACCGGGTGTTATGATTGTCCAGGAGGCTTTTTGGTCCCTCCTCGTTACCACCCTGTCCGCCTTTGGCCCGTCCCACCGGGATTGCATCTTTTACTGGTGGCGGGAGACAGTGTCTCTTAATTAGGCGCTAAGCACTTTTTTATGGTATAGCTTTTCGCCGTCCCTTGCTGCTAGTCAGGCTTTGTTTCAACACCCCTCCCCCCCCCCCCCCCCCCGGCAGCATGAAGCTTCAGTGAGTTCTGCGCGTTTTACAACAAAATCAGGTTAGAAAGTGGCCACACTAACATTAGCATTGTTTTCTAGCCTCAGTTGTAAACTACTGTGCATCCAATATTTATATATTTTTAAGTAATATGTTGCGTTGCATAAGTAAAAGAGGAAAAGTGCCCTACTTCAATATACCGCCATTTGATTATTTTCTCAGTGGCTGTCTAATCAACTCAACTTCGAAATGTAGTGGCAGAACTTATGTTCCTAGTTTTTCTCGGACTTCAGAGAGAGGATTTCCGAGTTTCCCATGCGGCTACCCCAGCACCCTCCCCTGCTTGAGTCCTGCGCCCGAGTTGCTAGTATCTAAATATTTAGCCACCCCCTGCAGCTCTCCTCTGTACCTGCTCTCTCCTTCACTCCGTACAGTTGTAACCTGCATTTAACATGTCTTATATTCGGAAGGTTTCAGTCCCTACTGCGAAAAGGTGTATTGTATTTTACACTCTTAATATTGTCACACTACATCAGACTCATTGCAATGTTATCCAGATACGCCAACTCTCGATTTTGTTGCCGATTATACAGATAGAGCTCCTAGATTTTAAAAAACAATGCAAAATGTTCTGACTGCGAAAAAAGTTTACATGTATACGGACTAATGTAAATAAACAGCGGCATCACAGAAACAGATATATAAGCTAAAGGAAATGGTCTCAATAAATTAGTGATCAACGGCTTTTATTTGTTTGATTAGCACATGAATGTATGTATATAGACGTCACACAAATATGCTGATGCCACGTTGCTGAAAGTAGATATACTATAAGGCTGTTTACAAAAATCCATGTGCACTAATCATCACATAACCTGACAAAATATAAAATAAGAGAACAGGTATTTGTAAAGCTCATATTTAACCAACATTTTGCGCTAAATAGCCATCGCTATATAAAACCCTCCAAATAAATATCAAATGGTATTTCTACCCAACTCAACGGGGTCATGTTATCGACCTAGAAGAGATGAAAGGTGAGTGGATCTTCCAGGATTCAAACCTGTGGGCATGGGGACAAACACGAGTCCATGCAGTGGATACATTAATCCACAATCGCACAAACCAAAATAAGATACAATTCGATTGCAAATGACAAAGTCCAAAGTGCATGAACTACAAACTTGTACGATTTCTATCGGTTTCTCTAGATGTGGTTTAGAATGGTTCTTGTTAACTGCTGTACTTAAGTAAGTCCCCGACTCAAATGCTAGGTTAACCTGTTTAAAATCTAGCAGAGCAGTATCATTACAATTGCAATTAACTCTAGCTCCCTGAAGTAAACACGATTGTAGGCGCCCACAGGACCTGTGCAGGTTTGGGGGGGTAGGGGGGCAGGAGTGAGGGAGGGGTTCGGGCAGACCAGGGAATAGAAAGGCTCAGTTTATGCTCAGAGGGTGGGGGGATCATAATGCGAAGCAGGAGTGGGGAAGCAAAAACAGCTTCAAGGGACATGCCACGCCTTGCAAAAGAAAGACGACATGGCTTCAAAAGGTTTGATTACCCACGCTTCTGGTGTGCACCCGTGTTATAAATAAAGCGTTTAATGCGTTCTGGGTAAAATAAAATGTTTTTTTTAAAAAAGCAGGCACAGTGTTACGGATAAAGCATGTGCTTGTTTGGTAAAAACAAATAAAATGTTTCAGCTACCCTATGGTCCCTCGCATCATGCCGCTCCTTTTGCTGTATAACATAAGGCATGCCTGCCGGTTTAAAAAAAAAACACAAGCAAACATTGTTGGCGTACTAGATGGTAAGTTTCACTTAACAGGGGGCTTGCATGGCCGTACTTCTCCGCAGTGGCAGCCTTCCAACTGAACATCTCTCCGCAGGTGTATGAAGAAGTGGAAAGTGTTTAACGGGCGGTCCAGCCGAGGAAGCCTTAAGTGATACAGAGCCACACGCGCCCCTCCCAGCACGGACTCTCCACCAGGAACGGCCGAGGTGTGTTGTGAAAAGCAGCTTTTATAGTATGCTGAGAGCGGGAGCACTTGATTTACCCGTTCATGTTTCCAGCTAAAATCTAAAACATATGCTTGCTGGTGAAAAGCTACGCACTGTCCAAGATAGCTGGAGAACAAATCGCCGTATAAATGTGGACAATCTCCAGTATACATGCTGTGAGTGTGCACATCGGCTGTTCAGGCAAGTGCACATCAGCACGCGCCGTGAGCGTGCAAATCTGCTATCTGGGCGCACATCGGCTGTCCGGGCAAGTGCACATCTCCTGTCCCCCTTCGGATGCAAAACCCACAAGAATAGGTCTTGCCAAGGCGATCAGCGGATGTGCTGCATCGCTAGGCGAGACCTAAAAAAGTGCTGGTACTCCGTACCGGACAGTACCGGACCATTTAAAGCATGAAATGAGAGAAAAGTGCAAGAGAAGCTTCAACATCGGGATGCTGTGAAACCTGACCGTGGTGTAGGTTGCATATTGAAAGGCTGGTAAACAAGAGATAGGCAGAGGAAGTAGAGTGAAAAGTTAGAAATCTGGAGAGAAGAGATCAATGTTTAGCGAATAATAGGCCAATTTAGAGCGCTTATGGTTTTGTGGCAGTGGCATTGCAGCATCACACTTTTTTGTTTTTAAAACAGTGCCAACTTCAAATGCCAAGTTTAAATGACTCTGAGACTAAGGACCTGAACTGCAGCTTAGATTCCTGCTGTTGTGCAAAAATCTTTAGCAATAAACAAATTAGTGCACCATGAGTTTACATACTTATAAATCCCTTTCTGACTTCCCTGACTCTCTCGCAGGTTAACAGTGCGGCCTGGCACTCAACGAAATCTTTATTTCTGAGTGTCAAGTCTGGAAACTTCTAACTCTTGCTGCTCGCATTATTCTAGAAAAAAAGCCCACAGCAGGTTTTCTAAGAAGTGTTAATGTAGCCGATTAAGTCTGAAAGGCCTCTCTGCCCACTCCCGCCCTGGGCTGTTTAACCCTTCATTGCCTATAAGAAAAAAAGTAAGGAACTAACATTTATTTAGCATTTCACACCCACATTCTTTGGTTGGAGGAGAGCGGATACTATCTTCTTTTTTTAGTTTTCCTCAACCATGTGCTCGCTGCATTGTGGGCCTTGTAGCTTGGCCTGTTAACAGTTTCATCATGGGCTCAAAAAGAAATGTCTTTCTTACATTTCTTCGCACTTAGTATAAAATGCTGCATAGATAAAAACGTATAAGGTCCCAAAGGCGAGACCGATTGCATTGCAAATGCTTGTTTACTCATGGGATCCAGAATCAACCTGTCTTCTAACGGGGAGGCCTCAGGAAGTGGACCGCCACTTGGTAATTCTGTTTTAAGCGCATGGCTAATCCGGAGGTATCTAAATGTTTCGACCTTTGTAAGCTTGTATTCCTTCTGGAGGTCCGCAAAGGTGGCCAATCCCCTTGAATTGCATATATCCCCCACCACTGAGAAGCCGTTCAGGTCCCACTTGTCAAACCCAGGGCAAGTACTCAAATGACCCAATTGTTCGGGTTCCCATAGTGGAGTCGCGAGTGTGATTCTATTATGCCAACCCATTTGTTATGTTATGTTATGTTATGTTATGTTAGTGCTATTTGTATTGCGCACGGCTGCTCCAGCGAAGAAGCGTCCCGGCGCACCGACAAGGTGGCGAACACAACACAACAGGGGAACAGAAAATATTACTAAAATGGGGGAGTGAAGGATTTAACAGAGCTCAGAAAATAAATGGGTTTTAGCGGCCTTGCGGAAGGAAAGCAGGTCACCAAGGGTCCGAAGTTTCAAAGGGAGAGCGTTCCAGAGTGCGGCTGCCCGCACCTTAAAGGAGCGACCCCCCACCCGGCTGAGTTTGAACCGAGGGGCTACCGCTAATTCTTGGTCCAGCGAGCGCAAAGTGCGGCCCGGGATATTTGTTTGTTAACCTTGTGCCAAGTTTCAATTGTGTGTGCTGTCGGTCCGGTAAGGTTTAGTTTTCAGGGGTTTGTGTACAGTGCTCTATTGTTCCCTCCTCGTCCCATGAGCCACCAGTCTGTACGAAAACTAGGGCCGCCGTGGTCCCCATGTGCCCAGCGATTACTCACAACTAATTGTAATTTTATTGTATTGTAATTGCATTTATACAGCGCTTACTACCCCTGACGAGGCGTCAAAGCGCTTTTTCGGCGATTAGCACGCTACTCCGGGACCCATAGAGGATTAGTGTTGAATTAGTATAGTGAAACATGCAAGTACATTTTAAGTGGTGGATAGGTTAGTCAGTTATTCGGATTTGGAATGATAGCAGAAAGATAGAGGAGGAAAAAAGGTTTGTATTTATATAGCGCTTGTTACCCCTGATGGGGTGTTGAAGCACGCTACTCCGGAAGCCCATAAAGGATTAGTGGTGAATTAGTATGGTGAAATAAGAAAGTAATCTCAGTGATTGATATTAGTCTGTTACTTGGAGTGAGAAGGATAGCGGAGGGATAAAAGGGGAAGAAAGGTTTGCATTCATATAGCACTTGTTACCCCTGATGGGGTGTTGAAGCACGCCACTCCAGAACCCATAAAGGATTAGTGGTGAATTAGTATAGTTGAATATGGAATTCGAGAAGTAATTTTGATTGAAAAGGATAGTGGAGGGATAAGAGTGATGGATTATTTTTTGTTTTCTTTTTAGGTCTTAGCGGTAGGAGGAAGCTTTTTGATGAGTAAAAAGGAGTTTTGGAAGGGAGGAGGCAGAGTAAAGAGTTTAGAAAGGTTTGTTTTGGGGGATAGGTATAGTAGAAAGGTGTCAGATGATACAAGGAGGGATAGAGTAGGAGAGAGTCAAAGGGTTATTTTGGGGATCATAATAGTGGTATGGGATAAATGAGAGTGGATGTAGAGGATATATTGATAGACGTATAGGCTGAGAAATAGGGTAGTGCATTGGAAATGCTAAATTAGAAGAAAGTGATAAATATATAGCTCCATAAGAACCTTAAGTTTGTGGATGTGGGGGGTGTGGTCTGGGTATTGCTAAATGGGACAATGGGCAGCATTTCTAGCCCTGGCCCTGGTCAGTCTCAAACAGGCATCTGCCCTTGTCCTCTCCACCCTTAACCTCGACGCCCTAACCCTCGCCTTTTATAGCCCTAGTAATCAGGTGACCCCTTCAGCCAATGGGAACCCTAGCCCTAACACTATCCAATCACAACACTAGCCCTAAAATCTAGAACCAATACGAGACCAGGATCTTACGGCCAATCTTAGCCCTAGTCTAAGCACCCAATCAATTCATAAATCCTGATCTCTACGTCCAATAGAGGCCCTAGCCCTACCAGTAGTCCCAACCCAAGTCCAAGCAACCAATGGCACAGGAAGCCCTAGTCCCTACTTCGATAGAAAGCCTAACCCTACTATTAGTCCCACAACTAGTCCAGCAACCAATCACACCAGAAATTTGGAGGGAAAACGAAATTGTTACCAGGAGGAATGAGAGGGATATACTACAGAGTTTGGACTGCAAATCACACAATTCAACACATTAAATAGAAGCAATCATGGGCAGCGAAAACCACAAGTTTAAAACGCAAAACAGGTGATAAAATATGCAATCACAGGCAGGCTTAAACTACAATTTTAAATTGTAACAACCACAGGCAAAGACAGTAACCACAGAAAGGAGAAATCCTTTTTTTAACAAATTTTGTTTTGGGGAAGAGACAGCACTCTCCTTACCACTTCCTGGACTCTGCTCACTGCAATCTAGGGCACAGGAAGGCTGCAACTCACAAGATGGAGGAGAATGATTTGGGGTGCACCCAGAAAAGCCTTAAGGGGCCTGGGCAAGTGTGAGGGGAGGACTCAGACTTGCCTGGTAGCTAAATAGCCAATAGTCTGCTAGGATGCATGGTGCATGCTTTACAGTGTGTGGTACAAAGGAAAGGCCTGTGACGCAAGGAGTGATATTATTACCATCAAAAGGAGCAGCACTGGTCTTCCTTTGTATCCTTGTATCTACTAGGGAACCATGATAGACTGAGAAGAGCTTGAAGCTATGACAAGTAAGCAGAGACTTCCGCAGCCAGTGCATTAACCTACTGAGCAATGTTACAACAGTTCTTGGGAGAACACCCCTGGTTTGTCTCGCTGCTTTAATATTCTATAGTCCGAAAAAGTGATGCCATTTGCTCAATATATCTGTGCAATTTCTTGTTCTAAATATAGTTTTTGATGCAATTCTGTCCTAACGGTGAGTGGCTGTATTCCCTCCATTCCCTAACCCAATTAGGACTAGGTCATTTGCTATCCTAGACATTTCAGCCACGCAGTCCCATTAAGGTCACCCCTATGTTATTTCATGGGTCACATGGTGGCCATGTTGCTGGTTCTCTCACTAGCACCACCTCTACAGAAACCATTGTGCTTCCTCCTGTAGAACAGCCGCCTACCACTAGGTCTAACAGAACAAGTTCTTTCCAGTGTGCTCCAGATTTGCAGTGTAGTACGTCTCCAAGCGGACAAAATTAACAGGGCGGAAATTAAACAACAAACCGAGACAGCCCACTAACCCGATCGGCCGTTAGAAGGCTTTAAAAGCACCCTCGGTGCATCAGAGGAGACACAACATAGCTCAAGGCTTGCCTCGCTGCTTCACTGCCAAATGGGATCTCTCCTCAGCCTACCCCAGCACCAGTCACAAGACAAGGCCACACCTGAATCAACACATGTAGGTAGGGTGTCCAAGTTTAACTTTAGTAATGGTTTGTTACCAAATAGTCATCAGGAATTACAGACTGTAGGAGAGTAGGGTCTGCTATCCTATGGTCACCCCAATTTTTGCTTTTTGCTTCACTGGTTTTCGACTTAATGAGGCTTTGGGCCTGCTAATCAGACCCCCAGCCTGCTGTTCTCTCTAAATTCACATACATGTACTGTAGGTACATAACCCAATTGGAACTGGACTCCTTGTCAGCCCCTGTACCATGCACTATAGATGCTCAGGGCATAGGTACCACCAAGGCCTACCAGGGGCTGCAGCATAGCTTTTGCCACCCCGGGCTGATTCTTAAATTGACACAACTGGCTGATCACTCAGCTGGGGCAAGTTGGTGTAATCACCTCTTGCTCAGATATAGTATACCTATATCTAAACCTATATCTGGACACATATAAACCTGTGAGTCACTCCTATGGAAGTCCTTATCAATCCTGGAGGCAGAGTGCGTGGTTTAACGTGAGATGGTGCTCTAGCATGAGCTGAGCCTGTCTGCAGCTGTCGGGAACAACTCCCTAAGCTTAGGGATGATGCCATACCATATACTATTAAGTGCATTATAATCCATCGCGGGTATATGTTAACTTTGGTTTGGCTTTATCAAAACATGTCATGTAAGGTGTCATACGATTTGGAATACTATCCCCTCGACAGTCCTGTCGACGGGGATAGCATTCCACCCCTCTAGAGGGAGAAGACATGTTACTTTACTGAAACGCGGTTGATTTTAAAAGAGCCTCAGCATCACAAAATGGACGCTTCTGCCACAGACACGAGTCTGACCTCCTGCTGCTGACCGAAACTCAGCCGAGGAGGCCTGGACAAAGGCTTTCCTGTCGCGGGGAGGTGTCACACCACCCCAGATAGGAGGTAGTGGATTGTAGCAGGGAGGTTTGAAAGAAACCAGACAGTGCCTGGGGCGCACAAGGCTTCCCCTTGCATAATCCGGTCAAACCGGTTCTGGGGCACACCAGCCCCAGTCACAGCACGACACTGGACAAAGGGAAAGGGGTGTATCCACCCCCTTCCTGGGTCCCACCCATAGGAGGGACCTAGCAGGTAATCCAGCCCCCTACATTGGTATAGGAATGGGAGCAGTGCCAAAGCACTCAGATTATCCTGACTGAAACTTATGAAACAAAACTCTGGACCCTTCGACATCCTGCTCGACGTAGAAGACTGACGAATCTCTCTTGTGGTCAAGGAGTGACCACCCTGTGCAAACAGGCACCATCCAGCACCTCGACATTTGCTTTGTTGCAGTTCCCGCCGGAACTCGAGCGACAGAGTTCGACAAGACCAAGCGTGCCTGCCTTCTAACAGCCCGATTCACAGTCCCTGCAGAGCTGAGACCCGTGGAGGCGACCTGAAGCGTGGGGCCCGCCATCTTGGAAAGCCCACGAGACGCTGACCGTGCAGCCCCCGAGTGACCCTCGAAGCTGTGCATTGGGGTATGAGAAGCCCCAGCCCTGAGCCTCTCTTGCACCGAAGCTCACCCCTCCACACTCACCGAGTGCTGCGTGGGGCCCTTCTGCATCTTTTGGCTCAACGCGTTGGCCCGGTCACTTGCCCGTTGGCTTGTGGCCCCTGTGTCGACGAACCTTGAAAACTAACTTGTGATTCTGGTTGCTCCAGACTTGCCCTCGCTCCCCTGAAAAGGAGCACCCGCTCTGACCCTCCTGGTCTGAGTGCAACGCTATCTTCGAATCCTGCGTGGGTTGCCCGTGCCAAGGGTTGTTTGCTCCAATCCGGAAGCCGACACCGCAACAGCGAGAGCCTGCGTGGGACAGCTCGTGATCCACTCCTGGACATCCTTGGTGCCCCAGAGTCCACGTGGCAGCGGAGAGAAGCGACCCGTCAGCGAACTGAAAGCGCCCGACATTGCCTGGTTCCTTCCTGGTTCCACCCTGGTCACTGCTGAGTGATCCAGACTCTGTCCCCTCTGCTTTCAGATCATCTTTAACTTCGATCCACCCTTGGATCACACCGGACACTTCTCGTCTCGATGCCTGCAGCATCTTCAGCTCCAAGCACCAGCAACCTGCGTGACAAAACCCGACACTACTTCGCACCTGTGCACCCGCTTCCTGTGGGTGAGGTAACTCAGCAACGCCGGTGTTACCACACTGGTACATACCTCTAGTGTATGTGTCTTAAGTTTCGTCCTTCTAGGTTGAGCGGAAGTATCTTTAAACTATAGCTTCAGCACGTGCGAAATAACGAAGGATTAGGAGAGCGCTGGATTGATTTCAGAAAATCACCATCTGAATAAACTGCATTTCACAAAATATACATGCACACGTATTAGAAAAATTTCATTTTTTTTAAATAACCTGAATCGACATATAGTATATGTGCAGATTATAATATAGTGTTTATTAGCTTGCCTTCTCCTTTGTTACGTCATTATGACAGGTAGTCTGAGACAATAAAAAGCCCTTTCTCATGGCAATAATGTAATAACACTGAATCTGACCCTCGCATTAAGTCCTAATGTGTGGGTGGGTGAGCTTGTACACTTAACAGCATTCACCCGGATTCGGCCTTCTGTGTTTTTGGGCCACAATTATTTTCACTGGCACTGCAGAACTGGGTTCATGTTTGTGTTCCTACTGCACAAAATGTAGAGCCACATTTACAAGTCCCTCTGACATAGCGGCTTCATCACAGTCAGCCTGGAACCCGGACGAAAAATTATTTATTTTGTAGATGACGGCAGCAACACTGTGATCACTGTCAGACTTCAAGGCAAAGGGCCCTGAATGACATGACGGGATGGCAAGGAAAGTAAGATGGCATTCGGCTGAGGTGATAGTTTGCAGCACCATGACCTGCTGAGATCCCGACACCCCCCTGTATTGGTAGGAACATGCTATGAGGTATATTAATTGCCCTACAGACGCTGCTGGCTAAGGATGCTATTGTTTGTAACCCTAAGTGCGATATAGTGACAAGACAACAGGAACTGCTACTTGCTTGTCGGAAAAATGCCCCACGATCTGGATCGCCCCGAAAGCTGCTACTATGAGCTCCATCTACCCGCTACAATGAAACAGAAGGCAAATGCTCGGGTAGCAAGAGGAAAGGCGAGTCTGGCAGCTTGTTAATATAACCTAAGATCGGGTAGCGCTATACCCCCGTCATACCATCCCAGCGTTAGCTTTTTCATCGCAATTCGTGGTGCGCAGCTGTCCCACAGCAAGGTGCGTACGGTACTGTAGATGCTAGTGAAGTAGGAGTCTGGAGTTTTATAGGGGGTGTTCTGCAACACATAAAGAAAGTGCAATAGAGCCAGTATTTTTTTAAAGGGCTGCACGTCCTAAGAGTCAGGGGAGAGAACGCCAGTGTTTAACATCTGTACGGAAGCGTGACAAGGACCCCTGTAAATTTGCATCCTAAAATCGGGGTAGGTTAGTCGTGATATAAATACGTAAGTAACGGAACCCCAACTGTGCTATAGGGATTTCATGTTCCCTTGGAATGCGCTGTGGTGAACCCCACAGTGTGTATATTTAAGAGTTAGACCAGTTTATTGTATACCTGAATGGTCGCCAAATATGCGGAATATGAGAAGCGTTTTCCCTTCCCAGGAACCGGATACAGCGGCAAAACTACCCTGGTAATCAGACCAGGTTTTCTTAACCATGTATGGGCAGATTTTCCGTAAAAGCACCCCTGTCCCATGGGAACCCATAGTGAACGCAGCGCGTGCAATCAATTGATTACCCTATCTATTCAATGCCTTACAGGAGTTACCAACCAGATGCGTTTCCTGTAAAAGGGCAATATCCATTGTCTGTCTCTTGAGGTATTAGAGGACTATCCCCCGTTTGAGTTTGTCCCCCAACCCATTGACGGTCCATGTCAGGAACCTAAGATCTGCATTTGGTCCCATTTATGAAGGTGTAGATGTATCCTGTGTGTATCGGGAGTGAGGATTCGACCCACTAGAATAATAGTGTTGGTACGACATATACATGCTCGTATAGTGAGCCTTCAGATAAAGCCGCCCCTTTGCATAAAGACTCCTGAAAAAAGAGTTGCTCAGACGTCGTCACTAAGTCAACGAACAACTCTGCATAAGAGTCAAGTGTAATCTGTGACATTATATTGGCATGTCATTGCTGTGCAAAACTAAAACTACATACAGAAATACCCTCCCTCCCAAAACTCCCTCTACCCCCTCCCTGCATAACGGAGTCAGATGACCCGCCTCCCCAACAATGCAGAGTGCCTGTCGCCCTTCCAACACTGAACTGGGGAACGTGTGCCCAACCCACCCCTCCCATCCCTTTCCGTAGGAGCTTGAATTGTATCAACAGGAATCAATGTATATAATAAAGCATACTCATTACAGTTCCTTGATGATGTTTTCTCATGTCCTCAAAATAGTGCAGTTCCGGCCCCACCAACCGCGAGACCATTTAAGACATTGATATGTAACCTGGCTAGATCAACCTCACCACCCACCCCGCCCACCGAATGACGGTGAAACCCCCGACAGGTGATTGTCTGTTGAAATTTGAGTGTAGATATCTGAGGTCTTTGTGAGTGTCACTATGAAATTTAGATCATCCCTTCGATAGACAGGACCACAAAGCGGCCGTTGTCGGGTCCTCTCAGCATTGTTGTCACTGCAATCATCCGTGTTCTCCCACTTTCTGCCATTCGTCAAGCTAATCCAATACCCCAGCGGGGTCTGTAAAAAACAGTTCTTTCCATCTGCCTCCACACGTAGCTTAGCAGGGAACAACATTGCATATTTGAACTCTCGCTCCTTGAGGGCCTTTTTTTGCCTCCAGGAAGGGACGCCTCTGTTTTTGGACTTCAGGAGTAAAGTCTGGGAAAAAAAGGTAGTTGCACTGTTATCTGATAGACACGTTAGTGATAGATTCCTTACCTTAGAATATCCCCAGGCGTCAGACTGGATCCGGAAATGTTTGCGTAGCAATACCCCTGCGCGTCGGTAGGCGTCGTCTGCGGCTCCGTGTCCGTCGTCGGCGTCGTTAGCGCCGGAATGACGTCGTCGGAGTACTTGGACGCTGCCCATGCGCGCTGACGTCAGTTCTTCTTTTTTTCCGCGCCAGCTAGCGCAGATCCGGAGAAGCCCTACCCCCAGTTAATTTTTGACTGAACTTTTTGATCTTTTGATCGCTCTTTTTTGTCGAGTCTTCGACTCTGTCGGTGCCGGTAGGGATGCCCGGGTTCAAGCCCTGCTCGAAGTGCGATCGACTGATGTCGGTCACGGACCCCCATCGCCGGTGCCTGAAGTGCTTAGGCCTCGACCATGACGATCGAACCTGCTCCGACTGCCAGGCCCTGACGTCGAAGGCTAGGCGGGAGCGGTCCCGCAAGCGACAAGAGCTGAGGCAGTCGGCCCGCACCGCTCAAGGTCCCGGTCCCACGGGAGGTCGAGGGACAGGTCGCGTGGTCGGAGTCATCGAAGCTCTAGGAGTGGACACCGGTCGTCAGGTTCCAAGTCCTCAGATAAGAGGCATGAGAGCTCGGAGCGACGTCATCGGTCCTCCGACCCACCCTGAGGCTCCCACGATGCGGCCGGGGGCTCGGGCGACACCGCCCACGCGGCTCCGCGGGAGTCGCTAGCGTCGCCGCCTGCCCCACACCTTCGGGTCCCTGGGCACGGCGCGACGCCGGAGGAGATCGAGCGGTACCTCATGGCCATGAGGACCCTCCCTCCTCAGTCGGTTCCCGTGACGCCTTCGGGCCCAACGGTTCAGTCTGTAGTCCTAACGGGTCGGTGCTTCGGCCCCGACGCCGTCGGGTGCTTCGGCCCCGGCGGCGCCGGCGACTTCGATCTCGGCGCTGCAGGACCTCACTGGATCCGGATCCGGCTCCGGATACGGATCCGGGGCGTCGCCGGTCGACCATACAACCTCACCGGCGCCGTCCTCACAGGTGTCGCCCCCGGCGCCCACTGTGGTTGCCGTCCCCAATGTTTCCTGCGGTCCGACTCGGGCGCCGATTCCGTCGGCCTTTGGAGATTTTTATCTCCACGAGGAGGCCCTGTCTACTAATCCTGGTTTACAGGACACAGGTGACGAGGAAGATTGGGAGGGGTCCGAGGACCCTCTGGCACTGGATTGCCAGTCTCAACACGACTGGACATATGAGCTTGGGGAGGCCAGTGGTCTTGACACTTCGCCAGACACTGGATTTAGCTCCCCTCCGACTGTGGCTTCGGAGGCGGGCTCTACATATAGTGTAGTGTTGACGAAGGCAGCTAAGGCCTTAAACCTTAAGCTCCCCGTCGCGGCCGTGAGGACTAACCTCCTCGCAGAGGTCCTCAAACCGCAGGCAAGCTCCAGTGAGCCTCTGCTGCCGTTCAATGAGGCCTTGTGTGACGTTCTTGTGGGCACTTGGTCCAAGCCCGCCACAGGTCCGCCTGTGGATAGGAACGTGGCCAGACGCTATCACCCGGCCCCGGGCGACCCATGCTTTTTGTCCACCCACTCCACACCCAAGAGCCTGGTCATCCAGGCCTCCAACTCCCAGACCGCATTCCTGTCGGCCCCGCCCGACAGGGAATCCAAGAGATACGAACAGTTCGGGAAGATGTTCTCTTCTGTTAGCTTAGGGCGGCGGAGGTGCTGCCACAATGCCCGGAGGAGGTCCAGGCTAAACTCGGCCAAGCTGCAGCACGTTTTTCTATCCGGTGTGGGCTGGATACAACGGACTCACTGGGCAGGGCGATGGCAACGACAGTGGCGGTACGAGGCCACGCCTGGTTGAAGTCCGCCAACTTCTCGGCCGATGTCCAGGCCACACTCCTGGACATGCCGTTTGATGGCTGTCGCCTCTTCGGCGACAAGGCAGACCATGCGCTGGAACGTTTTAAGGACTCCAGGGCTACGGCCAAGTCCTTGGGCCTCACGGCTCCACGCGAGCAATCGGGTGCCTTTCGCTCCTTTCGTGGCCACGGAAGGGGCGTCCCCCCACGTACTGCCAGCCACGCGCCGCAGAATGTTCAACAGCGCGGTGGCGGATGTGGAAACTGCCGTGGCGGCGGTCGGGGACCACGGCAAGGCCAGTCCACACCACCCTCAGCAGCACCCGCCTCAACCTTCCTAGTCCGAGTTTTCAGGCCCATGTGACGCCTGTGGGAGGCAGGGTTCGCCATCACCTCTCCCACTGGCGCACAGTCACTTCGGACTGGTGGGTGCTGCAGATCGTCCGAAGGGGCTACTCCCTCCCCTTCGAGGCGTCCCCTCCATCCATGCCACCGCAATGCCACCGCGTGTCGGGGGATCACTTGCAACTTCTGCAAGAGGAAGTCACGGCCCTCTTGGCCAAGGGGGCCATCGAGCGCATTCCTGGGCCAGAAGTAGGGTGTGGATGTTACTCCCACAACTTCCTGATACCCAAGAAGGGCAAAGGGGGCCTACGCCCTATCTTGGACCTGTGGAGCGTCAACGGCTTCCTCCGGAAGGGGAAGTTCAAGATGCTGACTTTGGCTCAGGTCCTGGCTGCCCTGGACCCGGAAGACTGGATGGTAGCGTTGGATCTGCAGGGCGCTTATTTCCACATCCCCGTCCTGCCGGCCCACCGGCGTTACCTGCGGTTCACGGTAGGCCAAGAGCACTTTCAGTTTACCGTGCTCCCCTTTGGCCTTACCAGCGTTCACGAAGGTGATGGCGGTGGTGGTCGCGGCTCATCTGCGCAGGCAAGGGGTGTCAGTCTTCCCCTACCTCGACGACTGGTTGTTGAAGGCGGGCTCGCCCCAGACAGTCGCCAGCCACCTCCAGACTACGGCCGACCTCCTGCACTTGCTGGGGTTCTCCATCAATGTGCCGAAGTCACACCTGTGCCCCTCTCAGAAGCTCCTCTTCATCGGAGCGGTTCTCGACTCGGCGCAGTTTCGGGTTTACCCGCCCGAACAGCGGGTTTGGGATATACAGGCTCTGATTCCAATCTTCCAGCCGTTATCCAGAGTCTCGGTCAGGTTGACGCTGCGGCTTCTGGAGCTGATGGCCTCCTGCATCCTTCTGGTGCATCACGCCAGGTGGCGGATGCGGGCTCTGCAGTGGGTCCTGAAGTTTCAGTGGGCCCAGCATCAGGCCACCTGTCCGATCATGTCTTGATCTCGGAGGGCACTGCGAAACAACTGCAGTGGTGGCTCACGGACCGCGACTGGGTCAGTGTCAGATCCCTCTCCCTACCCCACCCGGAGCACGTGCTTGTGACGGACGCGTCCCTCCAGGGCTGGGGAGGCCATATGGGAGAGGCGGAGATCAGAGGCCTCTGGTCTCCGGCGGAGTCCCGGCTCCATATCAACATTGTTAGGTGCGGGCGATTCGTCTAGCACTGAAGGCATTCCTCCCCTCTGTCCGGGGGAGTGTAGTGCAAGTGTTCACCGACAACACAACCGCCATGTGGTACTGCAACAAACAAGGCGGAGTGGGGTCGTGGACCCTATGCCAGGAGGCTCTGCGCCTCTGGCAATGGCTGGAACATCAGGGCGTGACCCTGGTGGTTCAACACCTGGCAGGCTCTCTTGAATGCCAGGGCGGACGAACTCAGCCGACGGTGCATGATGGATCACGAACGGCGTCTGAACTCGGACGTGGCCGTTTGATGGCTGTCGCCTCTTCGGCGACAAGGCAGACCATGCGCTGGAACGTTTTAAGGACTCCAGGGCTACGGCCAAGTCCTTGGGCCTCACGGCTCCACGCGAGCAATCGGGTGCCTTTCGCTCCTTTCGTCGCGAGTGGAGTTGCGTCTATTGTACGCCTTTCTGCCTATACCACTTCTGCCCAGAGTGCTGAAGATCAGGCGCGACCGGGCCCAGGTTATCCTTGTGGCTCCGGACTGGGCTTGAAGATACTGGTATCCCGAGCTACTCAGCCGATCCCCCGATTCGTCTGCCTCTTCGGGAGGACCTTCTGTCGCAGCAGCAGGGGACGCTGCTGCACCCGAACCTGTCCAGTCTCCACCTACAAGCTTGGAGATTGAGCGGTGACAGTTGAGGCCATTTGACTTGCCTCCTGAAGTCTGTGATATCATTCTGGCAGCCAGGCGTCCCTCCACAAAGTCAGTATACGCCTGCAGGTGGAACAGATTTGTGGCATGGTGCACAGCAAAGGCTGTGGATCCTCTCTCTGCACCCCTTTCTGAAGTGCTGCTCTTCCTTCTTTCCCTTGCCCAGCAGGGCTCTGCTCTGGGCACTCTTAAAGGGTACCTTTCTGCTCTTTCCGCCTTCCTAAGGCTACCTGATCAGCCTTCCTTATTCAAGTCCCCCATTGTAAATAGATTTCTGAAGGGCATCACACACATGTTTCCTCCTGTTTCCTTTGTGATGCCCCAGTGGGACTTGAATCTTGTTCTCACTTATCTGATGTGTGCTCCCTTAGAGCCGCTCCATAACTATCCTCTCCGTCTTCTCACATTGAAGACTGCTTTCCTGGTCGCCATCACCTCTGCCAGGAGGGTGAGAGAGCGCCAGGCTCTTTCTTCTACTCCACCTTTCTTATGTGTTCATCCGGACAAGGTGGTGTTGCGTACACGACCTTCCTTTCTGCCCAAGGTTGTAACGGCCTTCCACATCGGGCAGTCCATTACTTTGCCCACCTTCTTTCCACCTCCGCATCCCTCGAAAGAGGAAAAGAGGCTCCACCGCCTGGATCCAAAACGTGCGCTCTCCTATTACCTAGATCGCACACGCCAATTCCGGGTGGATGACCAACTCTTTGTTGGTTACGTGGGCGCGAAGAAGGGAAAGGCAGTACACAAG
The DNA here is from genome assembly GCF_964263255.1 of Lissotriton vulgaris. NCBI lineage: Eukaryota > Metazoa > Chordata > Amphibia > Caudata > Salamandridae > Lissotriton > Lissotriton vulgaris. The sequence continues at coordinate 826,338,506 of NC_141699.1, forward strand.
AGGACCATTCCGCTGTGGATCATCTTGTGTATTCGGGCATGTTACTCCATGGCGAAAAAGGAACCCCTGCTGGATTGCGGGCTCATTCCACTCGTGCCACGGCAACAACAACTGCCCTGGGCCGAGGAGTCCCCTTACAGGACATTTGCCAGGCAGCGACGTGGGCCTCACTGCACACGTTCGCGAGACACTACTGCCTGGACAGTCAAGTCCGGAGGGATGGCTTCTTTGGCCGTTCCGTCCTCCAGGACTTTCTGGTGTGATATTGGTTCGCAGACCCACCACCAGGGTTGGTATTGCTGGGGTATCTATTCTAAGGTAAGGAATCTATCACTAACGTGTCTCTTTCAGATGCACAAGTTACTACTTGTGTAATGATATATCTGTAAGAGACATTAGTTAGTGATAGATTCCTTACCGACCCACCCATCCTCCCTGTTCTGCGAACCGATATCTAGGGTTAAGGTCATCCCCTTTCAGGGCCCTAGTTTCATGGCACCAGTGTTGGTTCTATCATGGCTCTGCGTATCTGGCGCGGAAAAGCTGTGTATCAGAACTGATGTCAGCGCGCATGGGCGGCGTCTAAGTACTCCAACGTCATTCCGGCGCTAACAACGCTGACGACGGACGCGGAGCCGCAGACGACGCCTACCGACGCGCAGGGGTATTGCTACGCAAAAATTTCCGGATCCAGTCTGACGCCTGGGGATATTCTAAGGTAAGGAATCTATCACTAACTAATGTCTCTTACAGATATATCGTTACACAAGTAGTAACTTGTGCATCAAGTCTAAGAGGAGGGGCACAGCAGGCCGTCTGAAGGATATGGTCTCGATCGCGGAAATTAAACACTATTGCCAGGATAGGTCGTGGCGGTGCCCCCAGCTCTTTCGATGGAGAAGTAGTTAGGTGTTTAGGTCGCAAATACTTGGTCACCAATTCTTCGACAAAGAGATCCGTAGCTCCACCCTCTCTGGCACCCAAGGATGCAGACATTATTCTGTCGCAACCTCCCCTCATAGTCGTCCAGCTTGACCACCGATAACTCCGTCTTGTGTTGTAGTTCCGAAACCTGCCCTTTCAGCGTTGATACGACCCTAACAAGTTCTTGCATGACATCCTTTACTTCTTTCACCCATGAGTTCATTTTGCGGATATCCGCTTTAAGGGGGATATGTCTGTTGCGGGAAAGACCCTTTACCACGCAACCGTTACAGTGCATGCTATTACATCGCATGCCGTTGCAATGGAAAAGGTGTGCAGGACTGGGTAGAAGATGTTGGATTTACCTCCCAACACCTTCCCTACTGTTGCACACAATGGAGTTGTAATAGAAAATTAATCTATTCCAAATTCCAGTGCTCCCCCGACAAAGTCGGGGTAAAGGTTGGCGTAGCAATGGCATGCGATGTAACGTCACATATTCATTGGTTGCAACTGAGTCAATACAAACCTCAAGTGAATTACGGACTCCATTAATGGCTTCTAAGACGTCCTGGAGCATGTGTGGCTGTTGTTCGCCCTCCTGCTGTTGGGTGTTTTGTTCTGGACCCAGAGATGGTTGCCTTCCTTCTTGTGTCTTAAGGGATGCAAATGTATCCAGTTTTTGTTGGTGCGCATGTCGACCTCCCTTGTTCGTTGCCATTTTAGACGCACGGTCGCAGGGACCACGGCTAGGGGGGTACTCACCGCCACCTACCGCAGTAAGCATTACGTGGCCTGTCTGATTTCCCCCTCTTTACCGTGTCAGAGCCGCTCAACGAGTGAGACTTGGGGATGGCAGTCGCTTATCAGCTCGTTTCAGTGTTCTTTTAATATGTCAGATGAGGGGCAATACCACACGAGGCTTCTTTGTCCAAGCAAAACAAGGCAGTCCCTTTCCTTCTGGACACTGCCGCTCACTGGCCAGATTCACCCCCACCCGCAACTTGATTCTTCGTTAGGACACTGTTGGTTCCAAAGTTCGCCATCCGTGGGTACAACGAAGCACTTTTCTCACTCTGCCAGAGGTGATGGTAGTGCGCTGTTTGCCACTGTATCTCTATGGACTTTCCCGGTGCAGCGGCCTCTTTGCAGTATAGCGAGAGCCAACCCAGCTCCGAGGCGCACCCACAGCAACTTGCCCCTCGCGATGGAAAGTGAGGCCCCAGTAGACCGGCTGCAACGTTGGGCCTTACTGCTCACTGGGGGTCCACAAGGTGAAGGCATGAATACACATCTGTCCAGGCTGGTTTCTTCTTAATTCAGCGATCACTCGCTCCGATTGCTGTGCGGGCCGTGCGCAGGCTGCCCTTCCGGTCTCGACTCTCCCTTCTGGGCACTCTATCACGCCAGCCCGTGGTCGTCTCACCTCGCCAGGCTACAACCGCACTGATCTCTTCCCGCTGCTGTAATCGTGGTTGGACTGGGCTACTCCATGCGCGGGCCCACTCCGGGAACTGGTGTCGCGAGATGAGTCTCCTATGGCCGGATAATTGTCAGGATAATTATGGGATTAGGGCAGCCGGTACCCGAGCCGTGCTAGTGAGCAGCCATCTAAGACTGTTGGCCATGCCCCTGCCTAGCTGCGTTTTTTACATTCTATTTTGCAACGCCTTTCTCCACATTACAACGATTCAAGCTGTTTTTCCTGCCTCCCAACCTTCTACACACAGCCTTGATGCATATTGGACTCCGCCCATACTGATATTTACGAATGCTTGTGTTCCTTTCTTTCTTCCTGTTACTTGCCTATGTAACTATACCAATTTTTATGTATGCATTTTTATTTAGATCACCTATCGTTTGTATCATAACTATCTACATTTTTATTATTGTAAAGTGCTCTGTCACCCGTAAGGGCTTAGTTCACTCTATATATTAAACTCCTCACACAAACTCAGATGAAGAAGACTACCAACATTGACATTGAATCATTGGTTGCTACAGCCTTCTTTCCATCAGCACCCTTGTCTTTCTAGGTGCACAGTACCTCCCTGATCTATTGAGAAAATCTTAGAATCTCTGCCCTGAAAATTTCACAATTAACTGTTCATTTGTGCCTCAGTATTTTGAAACAATGCAGCAAAATAAACAAACTTCTGCTCTACGGTGTAATCCTTTCCAGCCCTATTTCTCTGCAGACTAAAAACTTGCTTATTTGCAGGATTTATATACAATAAAAGCAGTGCAGCCAGATTAGTAGCAGGCACCGGGCAAGAAGCATCAAACCCAAAGCCCTCTGTATAGTTCACCTGGCTTATAGACCAATATCCACTTGTTAGATCTGCGTCACCTTGACCAGCACAAACACACTGCTGACAAAATATTAACACACACAGCTGGCTCGAAAGTGTATAATTCAGTGGCGCTACTCAGTGCCTCCAGCGTTTCTTCGTCACACCCAAGCTGCTGCTAACTTGCTCTAACATCTCCAGTGATCAAGGTCTACAAAATAAGATGGCATTCTGTTAACCTTGTCATCTATCCAATCAACTCTAAGATTGCAACCCTCATACTTAAAACATCTAGCTTGATGCCACTCCTGCTTGATTGGATTTCTCCTTTTGTAAATAAGCGCCCATTCCTATTGTGTTGGCCTTTCTCGATTGTTCCCTGGGAAAATTCCCATACCAATAAGTAAGTCATGGTCATTGACTCACCTCCTTCCACTAATGTTTTATTGGTGCCCCTTCTTACCTCTGCTGTACCAAGCGTTGCCTGAAAGTGCCACCAGATCTACCTGTGCTGAAAGCTAGCACCTTTGAAACCTACCGAGTAATAAACTGTAACAATTGTATAATGCCCCAAAAGGTGTATGCTAGCATTAAAATCATCGAAGGAAGCATCATATATACATTCATTTGCAAAGTTTGGAGACTTTAATTATGATGAAACCAAGGCTAATGTAACTACCCCTGTGAATTATGAGCTAGTAATTGTATGAATGCTTCTAGTGATTATCTGTAGTATATTTAGCCTTGCTCATGTTGGATGCCCCCTTATGAAGAAAGATACTTCTGCATAATTGTCAAAATATTAGTTGACTGTAATATTCTGTTTTTGTCTTTTCCTCTTTCAGCATGAGCGACAGTGGAAGCTCCCAAGGGTTATCTCAGCCCTCCACACAAACCACACAATACCTTCGAGCGGACACACCTAACAATGCCACCCCAGTCACCAGTAAGAGTTAATTTGTTTGAAATAATTTACTGCAAACTGATTGCGGTTTAAGATAAATGTAATGAATAACCATGTATGCGCTAACTGATCTGTTCTTTCCAGTTGAAACAGTGGTCTGTATTCAAAAACATATATAGTTTGAAGTTATTCTAAAAATCGAATACTGCACTGGTTGATAGAAATGAAAAAGCTAAAACATGACTGAGATGTAAGAGATGAAGAACAGACACAAGAAACATGCTCAGAAGGGATAAGCTGTGATCACCAAGAAGAAAATAGATAATCTGTTTAAACAAGTGCAACTCCGCCTTCTGCACAAACCCTAAGTGCCCCTGACAAGCTATACGGGGGGGGGGGGCTTAAAAGATTAGGAATAGTGCTGTTACTGTGGCGGTAAGGATGGTACACTTGTACTCTTCAAAACTACATTAAAAATAAATTCTAGTTGGTCATGTTCAGGGGTTTGGACAAAGAGGTTGTTGGGGGTGTGGGTGAAATCCGAAATTGCCTTAGATGAAGATATCAATAGTGAAGGATTTTTTCTGCTTATTGTTTAAATTTTGGGGGAGGAGCAAGATGGCGGGCTGACACCGCCACGGAGCTCACCGCACGGGAAAGCCTCTCCAAACCCTGGCGGCTCGCCGAAACTGCACGTCCTTGGAAAGCGGAGGAGATAACGAGCGGCTGGCGCGTTACTCGCTTTAAAATGGAGAGTTGAATTTACCGACCTGAGAAGCTGAAGAAAACTGCAGGGCTCGAGAAAATTGAGGGCGCATGCAGGCGATTGGTGTAGCTAGCGGCAGAGGTGGACTGCTGGCGGTTAGATCGCTACGGTGGCTGTCAGGTTACCGGTCAACTTGCAACTGGCCAGGGCTGCTCTTTGGTTTCCCGGTTACGCTGCTTACGTGGCAGAACATGGCGCCTCTGAAGAATCCTCCCAGGGGGACACGGGCTGGTCGAGCTCTTGCTCTTGCTAATCCTAATAATGATTCAGGAGGGGACATGAGCGGAGCTGTTGCTGTGAACAAGGTGGAGAAGAAAACTGGAGGATCACTTCTCGACAAACCGATACTGCGTCTGTTTCAGACAGGAGAGGTTGCTGAGCTGCTTGCGGATGGGTCGGTGAGTCTGACAGATGATAGCAACAAAATATCAGATACATTGTTGGGAGCTGTCCCGACGTTAGGGATACAATGTAGTACTGAAGCCAGCAGTGGGTGTGCTGCCGGTACACAGAGAGTTGCAAAAACTGAGACTGAGAATGATGTGTTTTTAGAGGGCAGCCAGGCTATTCCTGTACCAGTGAACTCACCGGATGTGGACACGGACATGGGTGAATTAATGAGCCAGTCTCAATTGGAGCTGATGGGTGGTCTACCTGAGAATAATAAATTGGGGATCACGGATAATAAAGTAGCTGATAATGTTGGCGCTGAAAGTGGAGAGATACAGAGTAACGCCTTGGATAAATGGGAAGAGTTGGCGTCCCATAGAGATGATAATTTGGCAGCTCCAACAGTGGAAGTAGGAGCGGAAGATGGAGTAAGACCAAATAGGACCCCTCCTGGAAAGAAAATCAAGGCTAAAAATAGGAAAACACCCCAGAGGCAGGACAACTTACAGAGCTCATCCCAAATTAATATGCATGGGAAATGCAATTCAGAAAATAGCTCTCTTCGTAAGTCGGTCCAAGCAAGGGGAGGAGTGAAAAGTATGGTCTCCCGAATTTCTGGCAACAGCCCTAATCATAATAACTCTGAATCTAACATGGTGGGCAATAATCCGGTCAGAAAGCAAGCTGAAAGTCGAATAGAGAGGGGCTAGTACTCAACTGGCCTCTACCTCAGCAGCTACAGCTACAGCAGTCACAGTGAGAACAACACAGTCTTTGGATATCCGGGCTGATTCCAATCCTGATCCGACACTTGCCTCGATAATGCATTTTTCGAGAGATAAACGAACTGAAGCTCAAGGTCACTATACGCAGGTGAAATCAGATACAGATAGGATGTCACAACTCCTGCGGGAGACGTCAGTAAAAGTTGGAACTCTTGCTAGTGACGTATCAGTTAGAACAGAGAGTTGGAGAGACGGAACAAACCGTAAGCCCATGGAGCGTATGGTCCAGAAGCAGGCTAATCAAATCTCTACCCTTCAGCTTAAACTAGAGGATTTAGAAAATCGACGACGCCACAACCTGCGCTTAATTGGTTTTCCTGAGGGAGTGGAAGGACCAGATCCCAGGGCCTACCTTGTTCAGTTATTTCAAAAGAAGTTTCCTGACTTTCCAGATTGGACTAGGATTCTCAGTTGCAGAGAGTACGTAGGCTCCCAGCAGTTAAGCATAATCAGAAAAGTAGATACCCCTGTCCATTTATGTTTTTTTTTTGGGAACTTTTAACTGAGACAGGCAGTTGCCCTTAAAGCTCGACCCAATACACCTGTTACTGTGGAGTCTGTCACTTTTTTTGCCAGATCGGATTTCTGTTAAACTACTATGGATAGTTGCTGGCAGCTCCGTCAGTCAATTGATCCGCTAAAGGCACTGGGGCCCCTGTGTTTTTACAAGAACCGGCACGCTTGAAGGTCTTCAAAGATGGACGCTCTTACTTTTTCAACGAGGAACATGAGGTTAAATCGGCCATTACTAAATGGCAAATGGAAGCTGCTCAGAAGTCCCAAAAATGATACATATGTTTTTCTAGTTACTTGATAACTAGTGTTCTTGGATTAGTTTAAAGATACTGTTTTCCTCCTGTTATCTTTTTCAACTGGGGTGTGTGCTTGGGTGTGGGGCGGTTCCCCATTGGGGTGGCTCTGGAGGGCTGCCCATCTATCGGCAGCTGGCTAAAGGGAGGATTCCTCATTCAAGTAACAGGGAGGGGGTGGGGTTCTCTAGGGTCTCTCGGGTCAGAGGGAGGTCTAGATGGGGCACGGGGTGGGGGGCAAAAATAAAAAAAAGACATCACTAGGGTAAAATGTAGGCATCACAAGAGCTCCGTAATAAGTTATCAGGCTCTGTTTTCTTCTTTGTTTTTCTTAAATTTAATTTCTATATGTAGGGGAATATTGATAAAGAATCTAACTCAGTATGGCTAAGATAACATGTATGGCATGGAACGTGTCTGGTCTCAACAGTGCCAATAAACGGTAATTGATGCAGGAAGAGTTAAAATTGCATCAACCGCATTAGCTCTGATAACAAACTTATTTGGCTTATAAAGACCGCCATTTGTTAAAGCATCTGGGATATGAGACAATCGTTAGCACTTCCCAAACAAAATCTACGAAAGCAGTTCCTACATTAAAAGATAAGATTTTTTTGTAAAGTTTTTAAGACAATGGCTGACCCAAAGGGTCGCTGGGCTCTGGCCCAAATAGAAATCGGAGTCAACATATATGTATTGGACTCAATATATGGACCAAATACTGAGGATCCTGGTATGTTTGACTTTTTTAATTCAGAGCTGTTGAATTGGGATGGGATATGTTTGATAATGGGTGATTTTAACTGTTATGAACTATAACATTGACTCGACAAAAAAAGGGGGTACTATTAGAATTGCTAAAAGTTAGGGCTGCTATATTTGAAATGGCTTGATTACATTCTTTGCAAGATGCTTGTAGACAGGTGTATCCACTTATCCCGGGTTACACTTACTATTCGGCCCGCACAAATCTTATTCTAGAATAGATATGGCCTGGATTTCTGACAGTCTTACATTAGGGTTAGATATTGTTATTTGTCCCCGGGTGACATCTGACCATAACCCTATTTTGCTATCTTTTACAGTTATTCCTGAAGCTAAAAATGTTAGACCATTTTCATTTCCTAGATACTTGCTCACTGATGGGGAATATGTATCCAGTATGAAACAACAATTTGAGGTTTTTTTTTAAGGAAAATGTAGGGACAGCTTCCCCATTGATTGTCTGGGACACTATGAAGGCTTATGTTAGAGGAGTGACTCAACAATATATCTGGCAACAGAACAAACAAAAAAAAGTAATATGGAGACACTGATTATTGTTTTGCAAAATAGGGAAAAGCAACATGTTGAGGCGGTAATACAATGTCACTGTACTAGATGCAAGAATGGCGGTGAAAAGACTATTTGGGGATAAAATAGCGGAAAGGTACAATAAATGTTGTCAGGTACAGTATGAATATGTTGAGCATATTGGTAAAGTCCTAGCTTTTCAATCTGCAGAAGCAAAGGCTCAAACTAAAATTAGTGCTATGAGGGGTGCAGATGGTTCTTTACATAACCAAATCTAAACTATTTTGGAACAGTTTTCTTTTTTCTATCAGGACCTTTACTCGTCTTCGGCTATAGTAGATAAAGAGGATATCATACAATATATTGCTGGAAGTAACCTTCCGGCTTGAAGTGGTGATGAGTCAACATTATTAGATGACACTGTATTATTGGAAGAAATAAGTACAGCTATTTCTGCACTACATTCAGGCAAAGCTGCAGGGGTAGATACAGTTCGAGGCATGTGGGCTGCTGAATTCATATCTTGTGCACAGATCGCCGCCTAGTGTTGGGTCCGGATGATCGCACATTGTTGAACTGGAAGAGTCTTCGAAGTATCACGAGATAGGTGGCTCCTCCCCTGGACTACAGTGCGCATGGGCATCGACTCCATCCCCAGATTGTTTTTTTCCGCCATTGGGTTTGGATGTATATTGGTTAACTCTGTCGGAATCGATATAAAAGTTTCTTAGGCCAAAAGGCCTTTAGTTTTTCGTCGGTATAGTCTAGCGTTCGGTGCCCGATTACTTCCAGCTCCGTTCGGAGCCGGATTTCCAACAGAGCCACGTGCTTTTCGGCGCTGAAGGCCCGGTCGACGCTAGAGGCCTTATCGACGAACTATCATGGAACGGAGCCCGTTCAAAAGATGTCCTGTGTGCAACTCCAAGTATCCCCACATTGACGTCCATCCGGTGTGCAACAAGTGTCTGTCGCCGGATCATGATGAAGCCAGCTGCATGGCTTGTTCCAGTTTTCCATCCAAGAAGACGCTTAAGCATCGACGGGCTGCGCGCCAGGAGGCCCAGCACACTGCACCGGCGCCTGTGGACATATTCGATGCCGGGGATGATGACGGAGCTGACCGGGAAGTTTGTGAGAACCTGTCTAATCCCGCGTCGGAGGTTGACTCCAACTACGACGAGGATGTTGAAATACTCGAAGTGGAAGAAGTCGTCGACGAGGTAGGAGACGACAACGGGGCCTTTGGGGCCATCGAAGATGGCTCGCGCGAGGAGCTAACTCAAACTGACATTGGGGTCGAAACGCTTCCTAAGGCTCAGGTCGAGGGATCGCCACTAGGTCTTACCCAAGATCTTCCAATAAGTTCTACGGCCCCGCCTTCGGGCTCGGCTTCGGACATTACTATGGAGCCGCAACCTGCAAAATCGAAACCGAAAGTAAAAGCTCCGGTCTCGACGCAAGTGAAAGCACTGGTGCCTACATCGAAACCAAAAGTGCATATTGCTTTGGTCGGCTCGAAGTCCTCGGATCTGTAGGCACAGACAAAGCAGAAGGCCGTTATCGACCCGAAGAAACCGCTCAAGGGCATCGAGATGAAGTCTTGCGCACCCAAGGCAAAAGTCAAGGCAGTCGACCCGAACAAATCGGCGCCGAAGACAGTCGACACCGAAAAAGGACTCAGTGATCCCAAGGTTCTCGAACCTCCGCGTCGACAGGACAAGGCCAAGAGCGGACCGGCCCACGAGTCCATGTCTGGGGGTGCCTCAGAGGAATCAGTCGAGTCGACGCAACCTCCGCCTCCTTCACAAAGCAGGTGGCAGACTCCCTGAAACGCATCAAGGACAAGGCCTCTGGTGTCGGGCCTAAAGATCCTCCACCTTCGAAGCCTGCCGACAAACCTCAGAAAACGTTGACGCCCATCCACTTCACGCTGCCGCCAAAAATAGCGCCGAAGGCTTTCGCCCCTAAGATAACCACCGACGTGCCCAAGAAGGCGTTTTCGGTGCCAAAGGCCACAACGTCGGTCCCGGCCATAAAGCATCGACAATCCTTGTTGGAAGAGCAACAGGAACACTTTATCGATGCCGAAACAGGCAGACCTTCCATTTATAAGTGGAAAATCGCCCCGGAACAGCCAATGGAGTCCTACAAAATTCCACTGAAGAAGAAGAAGGACTCTACTTCGGCCGTTCTTGTAGAACCGGTGTCTCCGCATGGCAAGGATGTCTCACCTACTTATTCGGATGTGGACATTGGGGAAGGCGATGATGATGATGAATACAGCTATCCTGTCTATACTGATACAGATGATAACAATGAACCCTGGGCAGCTGCTGCTGACCCAGGTGACCCTCACTTTACCTCAGAATGTATGCGGTAAAAACATCGCCCACTGAGGATTCGGCTGCATTTAATGCCCTCATTGAACCAGCTCCATGCTGACCCCATTGAAGTAGACTTTCTTTTTGACACCTTTTCCGTCTGAGAGGACTGTCAAGACTCTGCCTATGCTGAAGGGTGTCTTGAAGCATGCTGGGGAAATCTTTAAGGAGCCTACAAGAACCAGGGTGATAAACCCCAGGATTGAGAAAAAATATAAACTGGCGCCTAGTGACCCTACTTGCATCAAGGGACAGTTGCCGTTGGACTCTCTTGTTGTTTCTAACGCCATGAAGAGGGCTAAATCTCAAACGACTGGTGATGCTCCTCCCCCAGATAAAGAATCTAAGGTGTTTGACCATCAGGGAAAAGGGTGGCAGCTCAAGCGGCCAATATCTGGCGCATTTCAAACACTCTGGCTCTTCTAGCCAGGTATGACAGGACACACTACGACACACTTGAGACCCCGTTACAGCACCTCCCAGATCAATATAAAGAGGCAGCTGAGATGCTCATCCAAGAAGGGAAGCTCATATCTAATGCTTCTATCAAATGCGCACTGTACGCAGCAGACACTGCGGCCAGAGCAGTTAACACTAGTGTTATGCTGAGACGACATGCCTGGCTCAGAATCTCCGGGTTCAAGCTAAAAATACAGACCACCATTCTCAATCAGAATCAAAAAATCAAAAAAGACACTGACACTGCTAAGTCTATGGAGGCCCTGCAGTCCCAGCAGTTCCGGGGTGGTTCTTTTCGTCGCTCAAGCAATAGAGGTGTTTCCAGAGGCCAGCTCTCCCAAACAACACAGTACTATAAAGGCGGCACGCAGAACACTTGCACCAAGTAAAGTCGGGGTGGATATCGTGGAAACCGCGCCAAAGGCAGAGGTCGTGGAAGCAACAACTCCAGATCCTCCGCCACTACCAAACAGTGACGCCTTGTCACTGCCCCCCGACCACACAACACCTGTCGGGGGGAGACTTCATCAGTTCCTGCCAGTCTGGAAGTCCATCACCACAGACAGGTGGGTCACACAGCTTATCCAGTACGGTTATTGTCTGGAGTTAACATCCACTCCACCCAACATACCCCCAAGACACCGTCCTATGTCCGCCGACCATTTGCACTTATTGCAGCAGGAGGTACTCGTCATGCTGCAAAAAGGGGCAATCGAGCTTGTGTCTGTGGACGAAAGAGGCACAGGAGTTTACTCACTGTACTTCTTGATACCAAAGAAGGATGGGTCCCTCAGACTCATACTGGACCTCAGACCCCTCAATCCGTACATTCTGTTGGAGCACTTTCACATGCTAACGCTGCAACAAGTCCTACCGTTGCTCAGTCAGGGGGATTTTCTAGCAACGTTAGATCTGAAGGATGCTTATTTTCATATTCCGCTGCACCCGTCACACAAAAAATACCTCCGGTTCACCATCCAAAACAAGCATTACCAGTTCAAGGTTCTACCTTTCGGAGTCACCAATGCACCCAGGGTAGTTACAAAGTGCCTGGCGACGGTGGCGGCGCACCTACGGAGACAAAACATTCACGTCTACCCTTATCTGGAATACTGGCTAATCCAGGCAAAGTCAGCCCAGCAGTGTGCCGCCCACATGTCCCACACCATTCACCTTCTTCACAATCTGGGATTCTCACTGAATTACCCAAAGTCCAACCTGCAACCTGCCCACATACGGCAGTATCTGGGTGCGACCATAAACACTCTGGCAGCCACAGCACAGCCAAATTCAGTAAGGGTCAGCAGTATTCAATCGCTGATACAAAAATTCAGACCTCAACACTCACTTCCAGCTCGAGTGTTCATGCAGTTGATAGGCATGATGGCCTCCTGCATCTCCATAGTCCTGCACGCGAGACTACACATGCGTCCACTTCAGGAGTGCTTAGCACATCAGTGGACTCAGGCTCAAGGACAGTTGAAAGACCTAGTGTTGGTAACCGGTCGTGCATACAACTCTCTGCATTGGTGGAATCCACAAAACCTTTGCAAGGGACGACCGTTCCAGGAGCCTGTGCCACAGATCATTCTGACGACGGACGCTTCTCTCCAGGATTGGGGAGCTCATGTACTCCATTACACTGTGCAGAGACTATGGACACCACAGCAAAGGAAGATGCACATCAACGTTCTAGAACTGATGGCTATCTTCATGGCAAGGAAAGCATTCAAGGTACATCTGTGCCACAAGGTCGTGTTGATCCGGACGGACAACATGACGGCCATGTACTACATCCAGAAGCAGGGAGGTACACACTCTCCACAGTTGTCTCATCTGGCTCAAAGCATGTGGAAGTGGGCCATTCAAAGAAACATCTTCCTCATGGCGGAACACCTCCCGGGCAAGGACAATCAGATGGCGGACCTGCTCAGCAGGTACAGCCACCAAATGCACGAGTGGGAGATACATCCATCAGTAGTCCACCCGTACTTCCTAAGATGGGGTCATCCAGAGATAGACCTGTTCGCCACAAAGGAAAACGCCAAATGCCCAAGCTTTGCCACCAGGTTCCCACACCCACAGTCGTAGGGCAATGCGATATGGATGAACTGGTCAGGCAAATTTGCGTACGCTTTTCCCCCAGCACCTCTAATACCGCTGGTGGCACGCAAGCTCAGGCAGCACTCGATGACTCTCATCTTGATTGCTCCAACGTGGGCTCGCCAACCAATGGTACACCACGTTTCTGGAACTGTCCGTGGTACCGCATCAAAGGCTGTGCCTCACACCCAGGCTTTTGACGCAGAGCCATGGCGACATTCAGCATCCAGATCCGCAACAGCTCAACCTGGAGATCTGGCTCCTGAGGTCTTAGTTTGGCTACCTCAACTTACCTCCTGACTGTATGGACATAATCAAGGAGGCAAGAAAGCCCACCACCAGAGCATGCTATGCGGCAAAATGGAAGCGGTTTGTCATTTATTGTGCAGACCACAACATTGACCCGCTGGATGCATCTATTCAGAACATCATTTGTTATCTCTTACATCTGTGCAAATGTAATCAGGCCTCTGCTTCCATTCGGATACATCTATCCGCAATGGCTGCCTATCTCCAAAACAGACAGCACCTCTCACTTTTCAGAGTGCCGGCCATTAAAGCCTTTCTGGAAGGACTCAAACAAGTCATTCCACCGCGGACCCCACCAGCTCCCGAGTGGAATCTAAATGTGGTCCTCACCAGGCTGATGGGTCCCCCTTTCGAACCACTGCACTCATGTGAGATTCAGTTCTTAACATGGAAAGTGGCTTTCCTTATAGCGATTACATCGCTACGACGAGTTAGGGAACTCCAGGCACTAACTATCCAAGAGCCATTTATTCATATTCATTCCAACAGGGTGGTGCTTCGCACTAACCCCAAGTTCCTTCCTAAGGTGGTTTCTCAGTTCCATATCAACCAGACTATAGAACTACCTGTGTTCTTCCAAAATCCGGAGCTCCACACACTTGACGTCAAAAGGGCCTTAATGTTCTACATTGATAGGACCAAAGATTTTCGGAAGACTTAACAACTATTCGTTGCCTTTTCGCCACAACACAAAGACAACCCCATTTCCAAGGCTGGTATAGCCAGGTGGATCGTTAAATGTATTCAGATCTGCTATCAGAAAGCCAAGCACACTCTCACCATTCCACCGAGGGCCCACTCCACCCGGAAGCTGGGGGCCTCAATGGCTTTCCTTGGAAATATTCCTTTAGAAGACATATGTAGAGCAGCCACATGGTCTACCACACACACATTTACAAAACACTACTGTGTTGATGTGCACTCCAAACAGCAGGCAACTGTAGGGAAGGCTGTTCTAAAAACACTTTTCCAAACTGCTGCAGCTGGCACAGGCGGCCGCCGTTAATGGAGGGACTGCTATGTATTCTACGCACAAGATATGAATTCAGCAGCCTACATGCCTCGAACCGAATATGCTACTTACCAGTATGCATCTGTTCTTGGCATGTAGGGCTGCTGACATTCATATCGCCCGCCCTCCTTCCCGGCGCCTGTAGCGGCTGCAGTTTTTCACACATACTTCTAGCATGGTCATCATTCACATAGTTTAACTCCATCTTTGCCACAATGGCTAAAAAACAATCTGGGGATGGAGTCGATGCCCATGCGCACTGTAGTCCAGGGGAGGAGCCACCTATCTCTTGATACTTCGATGACTCTTCCAGGACAACAATGTGCGATCATCCGGACCCAACACCAGGCGGCGATCTATGCACAAGATATGAATGTCAGTAGCCCTACATGCCTAGAACAGATGCATACTGGTAAGTAGCATATTCGATACCTATTGAGTTCTATAAAGTTTTTAAATGTACATTGCTTGTCCCACTTAGCGGAGTTGTTCAATTTATTGGTATAGACAGTAAGGTGCCAGAGTCATGGAACATGATTGAGATTGTTTTTTTTCTTAAAAAGGGCAAAACACAGATTGTGGATCATAGCGACCCATTTCCCTCATAAATACAGATGCGAAGATCTTTTCGAAAATTCTTGCAAATCTACTTGCCCCAATGATATTCAACACGGTTTTATACTACAGCACATGTGAACATGGCCATTGGGGCATTCGATTATGCTGAGAAAGAAGGGGTGGGTCTAGGTATGATCCTATTGGATGCCGAAAAGGCCTTTGACAAGGTTGGGTGAGAATTTCTATGGGCTGAATTGAATGCATTTGGCCTTGGGAGGCAGTTCAGACAGTGGGTTTGCGCCTTATACTATCAACCCACAGCTAAGCTTTCATATTCTGGATCATATTCTACCTTATTTGACATTTCTTGTGGGATGAGGCAGGGTTGCCCTCTCTCTTAGCTTTTATTCGCTCTTTATATATAGCCGTTTATACCTACTTTGCAAGCTAATAAATACATCAAATCACTTAGAACTGATACTAGCAGTCTGAAAATAACAGCTTACGCGGATGATCTGGCAATCTTTTCTACCAATCCAGTAGAAGTTGTTCCAGCTATCGAGAGGGCTGCAATTTAATTTGGATCAGTGTCTGGGTACAAATTAAACACTAACAAAACACAGGTTCTTATTAATTTTAAACCTAGCTCTCCAATTACAGGGAGTTGTACTACAGTGACGTATTTGGGTGTTAAGGTCTCTACTAAAGTCCGCCAAATAATATCTTTAAACTATACTCCTCTATTAGTTGAAACTGGTAAAACGCTAAAACAATTGCATAAACTCCCTATAGGGCTTATGGGAAGATGCAATTTATTAAAGATGAAAATACTTCCCAAATTATTATATTTATTTTGGCTATTTATTCCCTTACGTCTTCCTAATATATATATATTTTTTAATTGGATGGAGTCCCGAGTTGTTTTTTTTGGGGCTTCAAGAAGGCACTTCGTGCCATTGACCTGCTTAAATTAGCTTATAAACAAGGTGGTCTTGGTCTGTCAGAATTTAGAGTCTACTTTTGGGCAGCGTTCGCTGGGTTTTTGTCCTCATCTGGGGATTGACCGGAAGGACTCTTTATATAGACTGATGCTAGGCAATGATAGCTTATGTATTCTATATCTCATTATTGATCCAAATTATTTTAAACGTGTCAAATTTAAGACCATTAGAGACAGTGTGTTTATATGTCGGGCTATGGCTGCCAAAAGTGATCTGTATTTGAATCATACTAATTTCCCACTTTGAGGAAACCCAATGCTCCCGGAAATATTTCAAGATGATAGGGGCAGATCTTGGTCTAAACATGGGATTTTATGCTTGAGCGATTTGTATGATGCAAGAGGGATTAAAACATTTGAAGTCTTACAATTTCAAGACAAGCTGCCTACTAATCTACAGTTTAAATATTTACAGATAAGGGATTATTTGCAGAAGAACGTGGATCCAAATATGATTACTAAATCCCCGATATGGGATCTTTTATATACCAAGAAAACTAAATCCCATATAGATAATATGTATAAACTGCTGATGAGTTTTAAAGTAGATGGTTGTGTAAAATTAGCGGCACGTTGGAGCCAAATGTTAAATATTACTATAATAACTGGTACGATCACTCAGGCTTTGGGTAATATAAGCGACTCAGTACATTCTGTGAGTCTGCAACTACAACCCTATCGTACAATTACTATGTTGTACTATACACCTGAAAGGATTGATAAATGGGCAGGAGGTAATAATAGGGGGGAAAAGACTAGATGCCCTATGTGGGACTTGGATTGCAAATCTTATCCATATGTTTGTAGAATGTCCGAAATTGCGGTCTTATTGGCAGAAGATTGGTCAAGTGTTGTACAGTAAATTTGGTTTGGGATCTTCTTTGACGATCTTGGAAATGTTAGGTTATCAGGTGGATAAACCAGCTCTGGCACGGTCTTTCTCAATTATGATGTTGGCAGCTAGGTTGGCTATTGCTCGGATGTGGGTTTCCCCGCTGCCTCCAACCCATCAGTGATAGGTGGTCTATTGTCAAAGGAACTTATGATATGGAATTTGCTCTTGCAAAGGCTAGGGGTATAGGTCCTATGATCAAGAATGAGAAAATTTGGGGCCCTATGGATCTCGCGATATAGCTTAAACAAGATAAAGAAACATATTTTTTCTTGCTATCATGCATAAATGTCTGCAAAGATGCAATAAAAAGTTGACTTTGTTTTAAAAACCCAATATTTGGAATCTATCTGATTAGTTATACCAGTTTATGATTAGGATTATTATTCATTTTGTTTTCCTGTTTTTTCCCTTGTATATGTATTTGGATTTGTTGAAAGTGCTTTAAAGATAACTATATATATATATATATATATATATATATATATATATATATATATATATATATATATATATATATATATATATATATATATATATATATATATATATATATATATGTATGTTATGAATTGATTTGTATACCCTTATGTGATGCCAATAAAATAATTTAAAAAAAAGAATATAAATACATTTACTAAAGAAATTTGAACAGAAATCTGGACATTCTTTCTGAGACTTCAGCTAATAAAATGAGCAAGTTCCCTGTTCCTTGCATATGTGGCTTTAGATTCACATGCTACGCATACACCTGCCATCAAGTGTTGGGCTCAGATGTTTGCAAGTTTTTTCTTTGAAGAAATCTTAAGTCATGAAATTGCAGTAAGTCCACACTTGGTTCACAATGCTTATGTACAACTCCATTTTGGATTATTTATCCTTTTGATTTGTTCTTGCTATTGCGTTTGTATGTACACCAAGACGTCTCAAAGTCCATTGTGTTCCTTACATGTTTTTTCGGGCCCCCGTGTTACATTTCAACACTGACATTATGGAAGAACAGTCCACGCTGCGCTTCTGTTGCTCTACTTTCCCGCACATGTTTGGTGGAACGCAGACTACCTGAACACTTGGCGTTACACTGCCCCCTTTGGCTACAGTTTGTCCTCCTTTGACCATCAACAGTTTAGAATGCAGACTGGAAGGGATAGAGGAACGGACACCCTAGAAATGTTGCCCATATTGTAAATTAAAGTCTCTGTGGTCAGATCACCATGACGTCTGTCATCTGTGCCTCTCCCACAAACACGACGACACCTCCTGCAAGTCCTGCTTCACCTTCCTCTCAAAGTTGACCATAAGTTTCTTTGGGGAAAGGTACTGTGAACACCTCAAAATCACCAGCCATCATCCTCTGTAATTCCTGGCATTTTCACACAAAATCAATCAATCCTAGCATTTATAAACATTTATAAAGTGCACCACATACCCGTGAGGGTCTCGAGGTGCTGGGGGCGAAGGGGGGGGGGGAGCTGCTACTGTTTGAAGAGCCAGGTCTTAAGGAGTCTCCTGAAGGTTAGGAGACCTTCGGTCTGCCGCAGGAGGATGGGGAGGGTGTTACATGTCTTGGCGAGATGGGAGAATGATCTGCAGCCGGCGGTCACTCTTCGGATGCGGGGGATGGTGGCGAGGGCGTGTATTGCGGAGCGCAGCTGGCCGGTGGGGGTGTAGAGGCTGAGTTGGCTGTTGAGGTATGCTGATCCGGTGTTGTGGAGAGCCTTGTGTGCGTGGGTGAGGAGCTTGAAGGTTATCCTCTTGTTGATGGGGAGCCAGTGCACGTCTCTTAGGTGGGGTGTGATGTGGCTGCGGCGAGGTCTGTCAAGGATCAGGCGTGCGGAGGTGTCCTGGATGCGTTGGAGCCGTTTCAGGAGTTTGGCCGGGGCCCCTGCGTAGAGTGCGTTGCAGTAGTCCAGTCTACTGCTGACGAGAGCCTGGGTGACCTTCCTTCTAGTTTCGGTGGGGATCCACTTGAAGATCCTGCGAAGCATGCAGAGGGTGTTGAAGCAGGAGAATGAGACTGTGTTGAACTTCTTCGTCATGGAAAGGGTGGAGTCGAGGAAGACCCCTAGGTTGCTTGCGTGGCCGGTGAGTGTAGGGGGTTCTCCTAGTGCAGTCGGCCACCATGAGTCGTCCCAGGCCGAGGGGGTGGATCAGAGGATGAGGACCGCAGTCTTGACCGAGTTCAGCTTCAGTCTTCGGTTTCTCATCCAGTTGGAGTTCATTCCTTCGTGAAGGTTGGTTATGGCGGTGTGGGTGTCTTTGGTGTGGGAGAGGATCAGCTGGGTGTCGTTGGCAAAGGAGATGATGTTAAGGTCATGCCGTCGTGCGACGTGGGAGAGCGGTGCCATGTAGACGTTGAACAACGTTGGGCTGAGTGATGAGCCTTGGGGTACGCCGCAAATGATCTTGGTGGCTTCGGAGCGGAAGGCGGGGGAGGCGGACGCTCTGTGTTCTGCTGGAGAGGAAGAAGGTGGTCCAGTCCAGGGCCTTCTCTTGGATTCCGGCGTTGTGGAGGCGTGTTAGTAGTGTGCAGTGGCAGACCGTGTCGAAGGCGGCTGACGGGTCCAAGAGGATGAGGACCGCGGTTTCTCTGTTGGCAAGCAGGGTCCTGATGTCATCAGTGGCAGCGATGAGGGCAGTCTTGGTGCGGTTTGCTGCGAAACCCGGACTGGGACGGTCCCAGGATGCGGTTCTCCTCGAGGAAGCTGGTCAGTTGTTTGTTGACTGCCTTTTCGATTACCTTCGCCAGGAACGGGAGCAGGGAGAGGGGTCAGAAGTTCTTGAGGTCTTTGGGGTCCGCCTTTGGTTTCTTGAGAGAGGCATTGATCTCTGCGTGCTTCCAGCTCTCCGGGAACGTCGCTGTCTCGTAGGAGATCTTGATGGTTTTCCGGAGATGAGGTGCGATGTTGCTGCTGGCTTTGTTGAAGATGTGGTGTGGGCAGGGGTCTTCCGGGGATCCTGAGTGGATGGTGCTCATGATCTTGATGGTGTCGTCGTCGTTGATATTGGTCCAGGCGAGCAGGTTTTTGGTGCGGGAGGTGGTCGTGGGAGCGGGGGTCTCAGCAGTTGCCGGGGTGGTGACTGTGTTGAAGCTGTCGTGGATGTCTGCGATCTTGCGATGGAAGAAGGTGGCCAGCGATTCTCACAGGTCTTGTGACAGTGGGATGTCTTTGGTGTTGGAGCTTGGGTTGGAGAGTTCCTTCACGATGTTGAAGAGATCTTTGCTGTTGCGTGCGTTGTTGTCTAGGCGGTCTTTGAAGGAGGTCCTTTTGGCAGATCTGATGAGGTGGTGGTGTCTGCGGGTGGCGTTCTTGTGGGCTGTGTAGCTTTCCCGTGTTCGTTCACGGATCCAGTGTTTTGGGGGGAGTTTTCGGCAGGTTCGTTTGGAGCCCTGGAGGTCTTTGGTGAACCAGCTGGCTCTCTTGCTGGTGTGGGTGTTGGAGGTCTTCTTGAGCGGGTCGAGGGTGTTGGCGCAGTCGTCGATCCACTGTCTGAGGCTACGGGCTGCGGCCTCCGGGTTGGTCGGGTCTGCAGGTGGGCTCTGGGAGGGCGGTGGTTAGCTGGTCCTCAGTGACTTTGCTCCAGCGACGGTGTGGCAGCTGCTGGGTGCTGTGGTGTGTTGTGGGTTTCCGGAAGGTCAAGTGGACCCAGCAGTGGTCGGTCCAGTGGAGTTCTGTGGTGCGGTTGAAGAAGACGTGGGAGCTTGCTTAGAAGATGGGGTCAAGTGTGTGGCCAGTGGAGTGGGTGGGTGTTGTGATGAGTTGTCTGAGTCCGAGGTTGTCTATCAGGGTGGAAGAGTTGGAGTCGTCGTTGTTGTTCTCGAGGTGGAAGTTCAGGTCCCCGAGGAGGATGTAGTCCGTGGAGGCGAAGGCGTGTGTGCTGATTAAGTCGGCAATGGAGTTGCTGAACTGCTATCGGGGTCTGGGGGCTCTGTAGATGAGGGTACCTCTGAGGGTGGTGTTGGGGTTGGGTTTGGATTAGGAAGTGCAGGTGTTTGGTGGTGCTGAGGGTGTCATCGGTGTTTGTCGAGATTTTGAGGGTGTTTCTGTGGACGATGGCAATTCCTCCTCCTACTCTGTTGGTGCGGTACTTGCGGGTGATCTTGTAGCCTTCCGGGATGGCTGTGGCGATGTCTGGTGCCTAGGAGGGGTCAGCCAGGTCTCGGTCAAGAATGCGACGTCTGGGTCGTTGGTGTCGAATAGGTCCCCGAGTTCGAAGGCGTGTTTGCGGGCGGATCGGGTGAGGAGCAGGATGCTTCTGAGGAAGTTTGGTTCTTCCGTAGGTGGGCTGGCGGGCCGGATGCTGGTGAAGCTGTAGTTTTGGCAGGAGAAGGGTCCTTGGGTGCGCTTCGGGGCGGCCAGGCAGTGGGTGCGCGATTGTCCGGCGCTGAGTGCATGGAGGGCGCTGGAGTCGTAGCGGAGGTGGGCGTCGTGGTGTTCGAGGGGAGCAGGGGTTCAGGCGCGATCCAGGCGCAGACTGGCTTGCCTTAGGCACGCCTTTGGTGCACCAGCGGCGTGCCTGCACGCGCGCGGGCGCACAGCGGTCTCCATAGAAGGGGAGGTGGGAGGGAGGAGCAGCTGGGAGGTGGGGGTGAGCGAGGGGGCGGGCCCCAGGAAGCAGCGGCTGGACCGGGGGAAACACAGTATACAGAAGGCAAAAAGGACCAGCACAATACTAGTAGGGGGTTCAGCACAATACGGGTAAAAGTAAAACAGTAAGGGGCACAAAAGGAAAGTGGAGAGAAGCAGGCAACAAATATCACAATACCACAATTGCAGGAAACGCTATCACTGGAGCAGAATGATGTGGAGGAACGGCAAACTTACGGCTGCAGCGGGGGAGAGGCAAGGACACACAGGAGGTGCTGTGTGGCATGGGGAGCGGCATGACCTGCAAGCAAATCCCTTGGGCACCAAAGAAGGCGATGACTCTGTTCCATTTGGAACCCCAGCAGCTCACACTGCGGATGGTATCACACACAGGAGGTGCTGTGTGGCATGGGGAGCGGCATGACCTGCAAGCAAATCCCTTGGGCACCAAAGAAGGCGATGACTCTGGTCCATTTGGAACCCCAGCAGCTCACACTGCAGATGGTATCTTCGAGCAAATCAGAGCTCGATTAAGAGGAGAAATTCAAACGGACACCAAATGCTTCTGGCCCTCAATCAAAGAAAATGTCCTTGATCATCGTACACCTGTCTCCAAAAATGTGCCACCTAACAAAGGTTGCTTTAAAAGTCCCACGCTGAGGTAGAGCACTGCTCCCGAAGGAGTCCGGCATCGAGCACAGACAAAAAATTACTGCCTCCTCTAGGTCCTCTGATGCCTTCAGGCTCTGAGAGAAGGCTTTGAAATGGATCAAGCCTCATCCGAAGGCCGATGAGCCTTGCCGATCATTGAGCCCTACTTAATCCAAGGGCTTTTCATTTCCCGGCTTACACATGAAGTGTGTGTCGAGTACAGACCCCTAAGCCAGCACCAAAGATCAGTTGATGACAAAAGCTTTGACTGCGGGATCTGAGGAGTCCGAGGCAGCCACACTACAGATGCTCCATACAAGTAGAGCTTGACACCAGGCAGAAACATTTCTCTTATACTCCTTGTCACCAGGAAGATTGCTGTGAAACTTCTTTACCAGTCAGGTACTCCCACGCAAGAAAAGGTTTGCCTTAAAGAACCCTCTTCGGAGGCCCCTCTGGAACCTGTGCCGAAGAACCACATGTTCAAAATGTTGACTACCACCACGGACCCTTTTAATGATTGTATATAAAAGAAATGGGCTGTTTTGGTCTTGTTTTATGATGCACATTTGTGATCACTGATTTTCATGTGTCATTAGAGCACCAAACAAGTTTCTCACTACACACCCACTGCACTGTCACTGTTATTAAAAAAGAAAAATACTATAATAACTAATTAAAGTAACCATAACTCCTGGTGAAGGCTGTAGCTTTCCACCACTGACGGTAGCGCTTTGGGTACCCCTGCCTGTCCAACAAAACTGCACTCCAAAAGAAGGGCCTATGTCATGGAGAGCATTCATGATCCGTCTTATCCCATGACATCTACATTCAGCATTAAGAATCCAGAAATTAGTACATCTGGGCACTGAGCCAGGAGTGCATGTCTATTACCATGTGGAGGACTATTCCATCACAACACAGCTCAGTCATGCAATAGAGTTTCCAATCTACTTTCACAACCAGATTCAGATGTACTTGCATTAGTTAAGAGCTCTTATGTACTTAATTGACAGGACCATGTCCTATCACAAGTCTGACCAGCTCTTTGTTTCTATTGAAAAATCAGTAAAAGGTCAGCCCATGTGTAAGGCAAGTCTCGCACGATATAGTCAAGTTCATCCAAATCTGCAACCACAATCTTTTGATTTTTATTCGCTCATGAAATTTGGCCCATCTGTTTTCCTTCTCTGTCAGTTTATTGACCTGTATCTTTTTAGGTCTCGGCTAGACAGCGCATGCACTATCGTGAAAAGACATGTTGCGTTTCATCTGTGGGATTACAGCCTGCCCATCTCTACCATTGGTAAACTTTAGCATCGCTATCATTTTCTTTGATGCTATTCATCATGGTATGCAAGCGTTGTGCTTGGCTCTTTTTTCAGGCACTCAATAAAAATACTTGTGTTTTCAGGCTGTCTCCCCGATCCGTGATGCTGCTTTTTTTTTATCCCCTCTGCCCTCGTCTGTTTCTTCTCCACTCTCCCTCTGCTTATTTAGTGTTAAAAACAGCTTTGTAGGAAACCTCTTGGACAATCGTGAAAACCATAGACTGCAAGGCTCTGCACCTTCTCGAGAAAAAACAGTAGTGGTGTTTAGCAAAGAACTGCAGCTGTCTAGCTAAGTTTATGTAAAATGTATTTTTATTTGTCCAGATAGGCTTCCTAGTGCGTCCGTCTCTTGCCGTTTTCAGTCATGTGCAACTGTAATTGCCTCGTTTAGTCTGGTTTTTATTTTATCACTGCGGAAGTTAGGGCAGATTATTAGCAAAGATTTCCTTTAAACAGCTTTCCTCGCCTACTCGTTGCTTGAGTGCCACCTGGCAGCTCTCTGCAAGTTGCAGCCTTTTCAGAGATTCGAAGTAGTTTGTAGCATCGGGCCGCACATTCAAGGCAGAGCTGCAAGCAGGTTAGGTGCTGCAGTTGCAACTGTAATGCCAGTTTTGCCTTCTCTCATCCATGTTGCTGCTGATCTTTCACCCCTCTACCCCAGTCTGTTTCTTCTCTTCCTTCCCTCTTCCCACCACTGCCCTTGACTGTGTTTGGTGTTTCTCCACCTGTCAGCCTTTTTTTACACTTATCGCTGTTTAAAGCACTTCTCTGCTATACAGTCTGCAAAACCCAGTGTACACAGAGGGTCCGTTATAATCCCACTGCAATCCCCAGTGGCAAAGTGAGCAAGGGACCCAAGTCTGGGCATACCCTGTCGACCAAAACCGGTCCAAGGATGCATTGGTTCTGGGAAGACCTGGGGTGGAAGTTCCATCTGCACTCTTCCCATGAGGCACAGGGTCAAGACTGATTTGCATATAGCTGGATCTGAACTGGAGTGGCAAAGTGAGCTAAAGAATGATGATGGATTCAACCCAGATCTGTGACTGGGGATGAGTGTCTGAAAAGTTTCAGGGCTCTGTCCATCTCCTTGTGTTTGCTTTGTTCGTCCTAAGTTGACAGGGTGTGCCCAGATGTGGATCCCTTGCTCACTTTACCACTGTATTCAAGCTAGCCTGGCTGATGAGGGGTGTTAGCCTGAAACCGGTCCCAGGATGCTTGTTTCCGGTCCAGCGAAGACCTGGCTTGGCAGTTCAGTCTGGACTGTTCCCATAAGGCACAGGGTCAAGACTGATTTGCATATAGCTGGGTCTGAACTCTGGTGGCAAAGTGAGCTAAAGAATGATGATAGATTCAACCCAGATCGGTGACTGTGGATGAGTGGCTCAAAGGTTTCAGTGCTCCGTCTATCATCTACTTACGTTTGCTATCATACTTCTGCCCCATAGAACCTGCCATCGAGTTCATTAAGTGGCATTGAAGAAGCCCTTAATTAACCATGGTGTTTTCCAGTTTTTTTTAAATTATCTGGTCTTTATTAGCTTATTCCAAACATAAGACATAAATACCAATATAACGAAATGTTGCAGCAAAGAGAAACACAACCATTTCAGTTTAGAATGTTTATTTTTAACTCCTTCTCTTCGCGCGTCCACCAACGTCCGTCGCGAGCACCACCTCGGTAGTGCTGCGCTCGTCCGTTTGCTGACGCGGCTCTGCCCACTCCTTCAAACCACCGCAGCAGAATTTACGCCGCAGTTCATATACTGCCGACATGGCAAAAAAAAGATTACAAATAACACACACAAGCCTAATTCACAAAAAAATGTAGAAAACTGTCCTTTTATCATTTGCATCTACAAAAAACCTCCAAAAATGTTTAATTTCATGTTTAAATAAGTTGTACAGTACACAAGATAAAAAATAACAAACTGATCCAATTTATACTTTAAATCATAAATGCCCCAGGAAGCCTACCCACCGCTGCACTCTGTATAACATTTCATCTGTCCATTAAAAACATAGAAGCCTCTCTAAAGAAATTCATGCCAGACAAATAATTAATTTTGGTCGAGTTCCTTCTATTATTTTTCTCCTCCCATCTTGTTAGCCTGGCTAAAATGGGGAAACAAGAAATTATTTCATTACGCCAACGAAATTTTGAGCAAGGTGCAGGATGAATATACTTTGTAGCCTTAACTCCATATGGAAGTTAATTTAATACTATTATGAAGATGTAAGATCATGTGTGCCATGAAACCCCCGTGAAAAATAACTATCTTATCACTACTAAATACATTGTTGCTATTCTTTCTTCTTAACAGTCCTCTTCATCCAGACATTTATCACTTCCATCACCCTTGAGTATAAAAAATGGTTGCTAGTTAAAAAAAATCTCTTTATATCCTATGACTGTACATCTTTTATTCATGAATCAGATGCTTCATCCACTGTCCAATTCAGTTGTAACGGTTAAAAAGACTTTACAAACCATGGAAACAAAATTTCAGAAAGAACCAAAAACCTGGTGCAAACACCTTATATGTACATGCATCCTTGTACATACAGCTCAAATAAGTATTTAAAAAGTTGATTCTGATTTTAAGATATGACTGTATAAGAAAAGTGTCTAGTGCAATTCCTTGAATTGAACGTATGCCTCCAGTTCACTAGCTGATACTTAGCTTTATTGATATGGAGAGCTTTAGATGGCAACAAATTATTATAAATTGGCCAGTTTGTCCTATACAGTATAAAGGAATGTCCCCAGGTGATAACAAAGTCTTATGTTGTCACTTCTCTTCAAGAGTGATCAGTTCCTTCACTCGGCGAATCTCTAAATACTGGAAGCAGTAATTTTTTTCTTACTTAGTCAGATGTTGTGCAAAAAACCATCGGCTCCTGTTAGACCTGGCACCTTGGCGTGGGTCTCCCTTTAATTTTTGCTGTTGCCTCATGCGTTTTTGCTGGTGTTAGATGCTTTGGGCACTGTGCCACTGCTGTCCAGTGCCATAGTGCATGTGCTCCCTATTGTAAATTAATGTATGGATTAGTGATTCCCTGATTGGCTGATTTGGTTTACTGGTCAGACCCCAGTACAGTGCACTGAGTGTGCCTAGGGCTTGTAAACCAAATGCTGCTAGTGGACCTGCAGCACTGGTTGTGCCACCCACAGAAGCATCCAGTAAAAGTGTGTCTAGGGCTTGCAATTGCAGAGCCTGTGTGCAGTCTTGTACTGCCATGTTGACTGGGCACGTGCGCCCACTTGCCAGTCCCTAAACCTTCCTTTTTCTGCATATCAGACACCCTCATGGTAGGCCCAAGGGCAGGGTGCATTGTAAATATAAGGTAGGACAAAGCCCTGATGTGTGTGGCATGTCCCAATAGTGAATTACAACCATTTTCGTGTTTCACTATTTCAAGGTTACCTATTCCCCATAGGCAAGAATGGGCAGTTAGATTATTACAATGTATAATTCTAGATGACTGAGAACTATGTAGAAATTCGAGTTTAGTATGCCTGAACTCAGAATGATCAAAATACATCTTTTAGTGAAGTTGGTTTTAACATTTTGGGTTTGAAAATACCACTTTTAGAAAACAGGTATTTTCTTGTCTAACTATTCAAGCCTGCCTCTGCTAGATTGTGTATTCCTTGTCTGGAGTTTGAGTTACAGGGGCTGGGGATTCCAGGAAATGGGGTGAGTCAGCCCAGTGGTGAACTGAGAGATCTGCATCTAGATTGGAGGGAGGAGTTGCATCTGGGACCTGAATAGGACTGTGCCTTCCCTCCAGAATGCTGGCTCCACCTCCTGTGGTGTCTGATGACTCTGCCCTGCACTGGGAAAGGAAAGGAGTCGTCATGTAAACAAAGTGCTCCCGGACTTGACCAGAACTGGTTTGGACTAGGCAAAGGCCCCTCTGCCGTCAGAGGACAAAGGATTTCGGGGGTATAATTATTGGGACCCTGATCCCAAGAATTTAGATCACTTTTGGACAACAAGAAGAAACCTTTGCTGAGGAGAGGAACCTGAAGAAACTGGGGAGATACTATCCCTAAGCTGAAGTGCTGCTTGGGGTATTGGCCTGCAGTGGTTGCCTGACTGCCACAGAAAGGAGAAAAGACTTTGTGTGCTTTATTCAACTTGTAAAGGATTTCCAAGGGCTTGAGAAAAGAGCATGCCTCCTGCTGAAGTCTAAGGGACAACAGACGTCAACCACCAGCTCCCCAAGAGTTCTTTGGAAGTGCCTGCAGCTGTTTTGAGCCTTCTGAGGGACTGCGTATCGCAAGGAGCTGGAAGCGGGACTCAAGAAGAAGCAGCATGTTGCCGTCGCTGCAGTCGCATCATGGAGATGTTGCTGCTGTAGCTGTCGCATTGCACCGCATCTCCGTCTTGCAACCCCGAAGAAGCGTGTCGCCGTTGCCGTCGCATCAGAGTAAGCCGCTGTAGCTGTCGCAGTGCACCGCCAAACAAGAAACGTCTTGCAACCTCGAAGAAGCGTGTCGCCGCCGCTGCCGTCGCATCGCGGAGATAATGCCGCTATAGCTGTCGCATTGCACTGCATCACAAGAAGCGCCTCTAGTTGTCGCATGGAGCTGAAGCATCTCGCATCGTCATCGAAGTGACGCTGCCAAAGCCCCTGTCGTTGCATCACAGAACAAGAGTGTTGCCGCTGCAGCTGACGCATCAAGCCGAGACATCTTGCAACATCAGAGGAGCGTGTCGCACCAAGAAGGAAGCGCCATCTTTGTTTCTTTGCACCAGATCTTCAACACATCACCGTCTTTGCGTGCAAGGAACTACCGCATCACCATTCCTGCAACACTTTTGTTGTTGAAGCGTTACGCATCTTAGGGTACATTGACTCAAAGTGTCTACTTTTAAGATCTATAGAGAACTAAGCTAATTCTACCATTTTCAGTACAGTATTGTGGATTTTTGTCGTTTGTGGTCTTGTGTTTAATCTATATAAAGAATACTTATTTTTGATATACAACTTGTTTGGTGTCCATCTGTAGTGTTGTCAATTGATTACTGTATGTGGTCACAAATGCTTTACACACTCCCTATGAGATAAGCCTGTCTGCTCGTGCCAAGCTACCAAGGGGGTGAGCAGGGGTTATTTTAGGAGTGTACCCTCTTACCCTGACCAAAGGCAAGGGTCCCTATTTGTCACAGGTACCTACTTGTGCCAACTAAAGACCCCCAAATCTAACAGCTTCCCTACTATAACAGCTGGCACTTGACCTAATCTGAGCTTCAGCATCCATCTGGTCAATAAACATCTTTTTGTGTTTTTCAAGAATGGTGCAAACACAGTCCTATCCAAGAGATCAGAAAGTTGAGGCCTGCTTCTTCAGTCCTCTAAGTCCTTCATTATGGCCTTTTGTCTGCAGCATAATGTGTTCGAGGCATGTGGGCTGCTGAATTCATATCTTTGCATAGATCGCGGCCTAGTGTTGGGTCCGGATGATTGCACCTTGTTGTCCTGGAAGAGTCTTCGAAGTATCACGAGATAGGTGGCTCCTCCCCTGGACTACAGTGCGCATGGGCATCGACTCCATCCCCAGATTGTTTTTTTCCGCCATTGGGTTCGGATGTGTTCGGTTCCCTCCTGTCGGAATCGATAGTTATTAACTTCACTTTGCTTAAGACCAAAAGGTCTTTAGGACTTGCGTCGGTATTGTCTTTCGACTCCGAACCGACATTGTTCTTCCGCGTGCTTTCGGCGCGGAGGGGCCTACTCGACGCTCCAAACTCTTCACCATCATTGACCGAAGTCCATTCAAACGATGCCCGGTGTGTGCCTCAAAGTATCCACATATCGATGTACACCCGGTGTGTAACAAGTGCTTGTCACCGGACCACGACGAGGCCAAGTGTATGGCCTGTTCCAGGTTCCGGTCCAAAAAATGCTTAAGCTACGTGGAGCTGCGCGCCTGGAGGTCCAGCAATCTGCCCCACTGCCGGCGGATATCTTCGATGCTGGGGATGTCGAGGACGACGACGATATACAGGAGATCACGGAATCTAACCCCGCGTCTGAGGTAGAGGACGAATACGACGCTGAGGCCGAGGATTTCGATGAAGTCGTCGAGGAGGTAGGGGACGACGATGGGGCCCTTGCCACCGTAGAGGATAGCTCGGACGAGGAGCTTCCTCAGACTGCCTCCGGGGCCGTCCAAACTCATGAGGCCCAGGTCGAGGGATCGTCTTCGGGCCTTACCCGAGACCTTGATGTACGTTCCACGGCTCCGCCTTCCGGCCCGGCCACGGACATTGATACCGAATCACTCCCGGTACCTCCGAAACCGAAAGTGAAACCAACTGTCTCGGCGCCTGAAAAACCGAAACCGAAAGTGCAGGTCGCACTGGTCGGGTCGAAGACTTCGGAGGCCTCGGTGCCGAAGAAATCGAAGATGGCCGTCGAGCCGAAGAGCCATGTCAAAATGGCCGACCCTAAAGCTACTGCTTCGAAGCCTAAGGTTAAGGGGTCCGACGCAGCCGCCTCTGCGCCGAAGAAGGTCGACGCCGGCAAGGGTCGACTCGAAGGCAAGAAAACGGTCGACGATCCCAAAAGGTCCGCTCTCGACCCGAAGAAGCGGCAAGACGACCCAAAGTCCCTCTCTGCCTCGCCAAGTGCGTCGACTCCGAAGGGTGCGTCCTCGGTCTCCGCTCCAAAGCCAGCAGCTAAAGCCTCAGTCGAACCGGCGCGTCCATCCGCCTCGTTCACTAAGAAGGTTACGGAGTCCCTGCAACGAATCAGGGAAGGGGCCGCAGCAGTCGAACCGAAGGACCCTGTGCCGCCCAAGCCTCAGGATAAACCGGCGAAGGCGCCTACGCCTATACTCTTCACCTTGCCGCCTAAGATGGCGCCGAAGGCTTTCGCGGCTAAACCAAAGGCCGCCATGCCTGAGAAGGTATCTTCGACGCCGAAGCTGTCGTTGGTGATACCCGGCCCACGGCAGCCACCACTTGCGGAGGAGGAGCGTCAGGAACATTTTATCGACGCCAACACGGGCAGACTTTCCCTCCTAAAAAGGAAAATCACCCCTGAGCCACTATTGGAGTCATACAAGATTCCACTTAAAAGGAAGATGGACTCTGCTGGTACTCCTGCCTTGGTGGAGCCCATTTCGCCACAGGCTCCCGAACTCTCACCCACTCATTCCAATGTCGAGGCAGGTGAAGGCGACAACGAGGATGATGAGTATAGCTATCCCATCTACACTGACCCTGAGGATGGGACTGAACCATGGACTGCTGGTGGCGATCCTGGGGACCCGCATTCTGGACAAGAGCCTCAGCTTTTCTCAGCAAAAACTTCCCCCACTGAGGACTCTGCGGCCTTCAATGCTCTCATTGAGAGGTCTGCAGCTAATCACAACGTCCAGCTCCATGCTGACCCAGTGGACGTCGACTTCCTCTTCGACACCTTTTCGGTCTCTGAAAAGACTGTAAAGACTCTGCCAATGCTGCAGGGTGTTCTG
The DNA here is from genome assembly GCF_964263255.1 of Lissotriton vulgaris. NCBI lineage: Eukaryota > Metazoa > Chordata > Amphibia > Caudata > Salamandridae > Lissotriton > Lissotriton vulgaris. The sequence goes on from NC_141699.1 coordinate 826,369,445, forward strand.
AAGCACGCGTCTGAGGTGTTCAAAGATCCCACCCGGGCGAGGGTCATCAACCCGAGGATCGATAAGAAGTACAGGGCGGCACCCACTGATCCAACGTATATCAAGGGACAGTTGCCTCTGGATTCCTTGGTTGTCTCCAATGCCCGCAAAAGAGCCAACTCACAGACTGCGGGTGATGCTCCTCCCCCAGACAAGGAATCCAAAGTCTTTGAGGCTTCAGGGAAGAGGGTGGCAGCGCAGGCAGCCAATATGTGGCGTATATCCAACACGCTGGCACTACTGGCACGTTATGACAGGGCACACTATGATACTCTTTAAACCCTTTTACAGCATTTGCCAGATCAATACAAGGAGGCAGTGGAAATGCTGATACAGGAGGGGAAGCTTATCTCCAATGCTTCCATAAAGTGCGCCCTAGACCTGGCTGATACCGCTGCACGTGCTATTAACACTAGCGTTATGCTCCGTAGACATGCTTGGCTAAGGATATCTGGGTTCAAGCCGGACATTCAAACTACCATCTTAAACCAAACGGTCAACCCAGACCCCCTGTTTGGCCCTGAGGTTGATACCACCCTTGAGAAGATGAAGGACACCGACACCGCAAAATCAATGGGTGCCTTACAGTCCCAGCAGTTTCGGAGTGGGTCCTTTCGTCGCTCCAATACTAGGGGCGCCTCAAGGGGTCAACTCTCGCAGTCAGCACAGTTCTACAAGAGCAACACCCAAACTTCTTACTCCAACAAGGGTCGAGGTGGTTACCGTGGCAACAACACCAAGGGCAGAGGACGTGGCAACAACAGCTCCAGGTCCTCCACCGCCAACAAACAGTGACGCCTTGTTGCTGCCCCCCGACCACGCAACACCGGTCGGGGGGAGACTCCAGCAGTTCCTGTCCGTGTGGAAGTCCATCACCACGGACAGGTGGGTCAGGTCACTTATCCAGTTCGGTTATTGTCTGGAGCTCACATCCACTCCACCCAACATACCCCCAAAGCACCGTCCTATGTCCAGCGAGCACTTGCACTTATTGCAGCAGGAGGTCGCAGTCATAGTACAAAAAGGGGCAATAGAGCTCGTGCCCTTGCAAGAAAGGGGTGCGGGAGTTTACTCCCTGTACTTTCTTATTCCAAAGAAGGACGGATCCCTCAGACCCATCCTGGATCTCAGGCCCCTCAACTTTTACATCCTCTCAGAGCATTTCCACATGCTCACACTGCAGCAGGTTCTCCCACTGCTTCAGCAGGGGGACTTCCTGGCCACTCTGGACCTGAAGGATGCCTACTTCCACATTCCACTACATCCTTCGCACAGAAAATACCTCAGGTTCACCATACAAGACCAGCACTACCAGTTCAAGGTCTTGCCTTTTGGGGTCACCACGCCACCCAGGGTTTTCACAAAGTGCCTAGCGACGGTGGCGGCACATCTCCGACGTCAAAACATTCACGTCTACCCCTACCTGGATGACTGGCTCATTCAGGCAAAGTCAGCCCAGCAGTGTGCCGACCACGTGTCCCACACCATTCACCTTCTGCACAATCTGGGTTTCTCACTGAATTATCCAAAGTCCCATCTCCAGCCCGCACACATACGGCAGTATCTGGGGGCGACTATAAATATCCTGGCGGCCACAGCACAGCCGAATTCAGTGAGAATCGACAACATTCAGTCACTGATCCAAAGATTCAGACCTCAACACTCGCTTCCAGCAAGGGTGTTCATGCAGTTGATAGGCATGATTGCCTCCTGCATCTCCATTGTCCCGCACGCGAGACTACATATGCGTCCGCTTCAGGAGTGCTTAGCACGTCAGTGGACTCAGGCTCACAACCAGTTGAAAGACCTAGTGTTGGTGAGCGGTCGGGCGTACAACTCTCTGCATTGGTGGAATCCACGAAACCTTTGCAAGGGCCGACCATTTCAGGAGCCTGTGCCACAGATTATCCTGACAACTGACGCTTCTCTCCAGGGATGGGGAGCGCATGTACTTCAATACACTGTGCAGGGACTATGGACTCAGCAACAGGGGAAGATGCACATCAATGTTCTGGAACTGATGGCAATCTTCATGGCACTAAAGGCCTTCAAAGTACATCTATGCAACAAGGTCGTGTTGATCCGGACGGACAACATGACAGCGATGTACTACATTCAGAAGCAGGGAGGCACACACTCTCCGCAGCTGTCTCATCTGGCTCAGAGCATGTGGAAGTGGGCCATTCAGAGGAACATCTTCCTCATGGCGGACATCTCCCAGGTAAAGACAATCAGATGGCGGACCTGCTCAGCAGGCACAGCCACCAAATGCACGAGTGGGAGATACATCCATCAGTACTCCAACCGTACTTCCAAAGGTGGGGTCATCCAGAGATCGACCTGTTCGCCACTCAGGAGAACGCAAAATGCCAAAGCTTCGCCGCCAGATTCCCACACCCACTGTCGCAAGGTAATGCGATATGGATGAACTGGTCAGGCAAATTTGTGTACGCTTTTCCCCCAGCACCACTGATACCGCTGGTGGCACGCAAACTCAGGCAACACTCGATGACTCTCATCCTGGTTGCTCCAACATGGGCTCGTCAGTCATGGTACACCACGTTTCTGGAATTGTCCGTGGTACCACATCAGAGGCTACGTCTCACCCCCAGCCTTCTGACGCAGAGCCATGGCGACATTCAGCACCCAGATCCGCAACACCTCAACCTGGCGATCTGGCTCCTGAAGTCCTAGAGTTTGGCTACCTAAACTTACCTCCCAATTGCATGGACATCATTCGGGAGGCAAGGAAGCCTACTACTAGAGCCTGCTACGCGGCAAAATGGAAGCGGTTTGCCATTTATTGTGCGAACCACAACATTAACCCACTTGATGCTTCCATTCAAGACATCATCTGTTACCTGTTCCATCTGTACAAGTGTAATCTGGCCTATACTTCTATTCGCATTCATCTGTCTGCGATGGCCGCATATCTCCAAAATCGACAACACCTTTCACTCTTCAAGGTGCCGGCCATCAAAGCTTTTATGGAAGGCCTCGAACGAGTCATTCCGCCACGGACTCCACCAGCTCCTGAGTGGAACCTCAATGTGGTTCTTACCAGGCTGATGGGTCCTCCCTTTGAACCACTGCATTCCTGCGAGATTCAGTTATTGACGTGGAAAGTGGCTTTCCTCGTAGCAATGACATCGCTACGGAGGGTCAGTGAATTGCAAGCCCTCACAATCCGAGAGCCATTTATTCAAATTCATTCCAACAGGGTGGTGCTCCGCACTAACCCTAAGTTCCTGCCCAAGGTTGTGTCTCAGTTCCACATCAACCAAACAATCGAATTACCTGTTTTCTTTCAAAATCCTGAGTCACTGGCGGAGCGGATGCTCCACACCCTTGACGTTAAGCGGGCCCTATTGTATTACATTGATAGGACCAAGGATTTTAGAAAGACTAAACAACTCTGTCGCCTTTGCGCCACACCACAAAGGTAACCCTATTTCCAAGGCTGGTATTGCTAGGTGGATCGTTAAATGTATCCAGATCTGCTATGCAAAAGCAAAATGCACTCTTACCATTCCGCCAAGAGCTCACTCCACCAGGAAGTTGGGGGCCTCTATGGCCTTCCTTGGAAACATTCCCTTAGAGGACATATGTAGAGCAGCAACATGGTCCACCACACACACGTTTGCTAAACATTACTGCGTTGATGTGCACTCCAAACAGCAGGCAGCTGTAGGGCAGGCTGTTCTCAAAACACTTTTCCAAACTGCTGCAGCTGGCACGGGCGGCCGCCGTTAATGGAGGGACTGCTATATATTCTATGCACAGATATGAATTCAGCAGCCCACATGCCTCGAACTGAATATGCTACTTACTAGTATGCATCTGTTCTTGGCATGTAGGGCTGCTGACATTCATATCGCCCGCCCTCCTCCCCGGCGCCTGTAGCAGCTGCAGTATTCACATATATACTCATAGCATGGTCATCATTCACTGAGTTTCACTCCATCTTGGCCACAATGGCTAAAAACAATCTGGGGATGGAGTCGATGCCCATGCGCACTGTAGTCCAGGGGAGGAGCCACCTATCTTGTGATACTTCGAAGACTCTTCCAGGACAACAAGGTGCAATCATCCGGACCCAACACTAGGCGGCGATCTATGCACAGATATGAATGTCAGCAGCCCTACATGCCAAGAACAGATGCATACTAGTAAGTAGCATATTCATTATAAATGCTTCCTCTTTTGTGCGGATCCTTCACCCAACTTTGCTTCTATACTAGCATCCAAAGTTGCCAGTTTCCTTTTTAGGTTTACCAGCTATGGAATTTGGGCTTTTAAGTGTAGATGCTGTTTCATCAATTGTCGGAGTGAGCCATCTGACTCATTCAGTATATTGTACTAGTTAAAATGTTATTTTTCAAAAACCATACCTAAATATCTATACTGACGCAGTTTCCAGTTGTTCACCCCTAAGCCACCAGTGCCTTTTTGGTTTCCAATTTAATTGATGTCAAAAAGTCATTTTTGCTTTTTAGATATTAATTAGATCATTCTCGCACAGTATTCTGCAAAAGCATTTACTTACAGTTGAAGGCCAACTGGGGGCAACTCCAGTAGAAATGTATTGTCAGCATAAAATATTGATGAGATATGCCCCCCTTTTCAATTTTGGGGAGAAAGATTGTATATGATTTAAAGCCTCAGGTGTGTCTGCAATGTAATATAGAGTAGTGAGCTATAGTCCCTAGCAACGCTACTCTCGCTTAGACCTCCACCGTTACCATGCCATCATATTAGATCCCCAAACAATGTTATCTGTAGTTGTACTACTCTATTGCCCAGGGTAAGGCTGCGATCGGCCAGAAAACATCGAACTAGGACTCTGTCAGATAAGGGTCAAGATAGCTCTGTAATGAAACCTGGCTTTCTTATTAATGCCAGGTCTCTGGTTAAAAATAACGTAGCTTTTAAGGATTTCGTATTGTTAAGGGAACCTCCTTGGGTCTTCATAACTGAGACTTGGGGTTCAGAGACGGCCAGTCCGGATCTAGTCTATGCCATTCCTGAGGGCTATGCCTTGGTCCGAATGGACCGGGAAAGGCGCAGAGGTGGGGGTTGGGAATTCTCTGTAAAGATGGTTTTACATGTCGTATTGACCCCCTCTCCTCCCCCTCGGATACATTTGATGCTCTATACAGCTTGCCCCTACATCTTCTTTTTCTGGCATTCTGTGCTATAGGCCCCCGGGCCCCATTTGCTCATGATATACTTGAGATCTTAGAGCCATTTATTAACAGGCCTCAGTTTACCCTCTTAGGTGACTTCAATTTTCATCTTGAAAAGTCTGATGACCCTGACACGATGGCATTGATGGAGGATCTGAATTCCTGTGGCCTCAGCCAACAGGTAGATGGTCCCACACACCTTGCGGGACATACGTTAGATGGTATCTTTTCTAATGACAAAAGGTTGGGACTGAACTGCCGATCCCGCTATCCTGGTCAGATCACTGGGCAGTCCCCTTCCATCTAACCACACCTTCCCCTATACCTAAAAATGCCAAATCATGGGAAACCATAAGGAATTTTAGAGAGGTTAGCAACACATCCTTAGCTTCTTTTTTGACTGAGGTTATCTCTTCACATGGGTCGGACCCTAATGTCGCTGCTTGTAGTTTGTCCAGGGCCTTGAGCATGGCTATGGACACTCTAGCACCACCTAAGGTGCATTATTCTGCCAGGAAGAGCCCCTCTGCCCCTTGGTACTCTGAAAGACTGAGATTGTTACGGCAGAAATGTAGACAAAAAGAAAGATCGTGGATTACCCATCCCAATGCTCCCGAAAAAAGCTAGCATAAATTGGCCTCAAAGGAGTATAAAAGGGCGATAATAGAAGAAAAAAGGAGCTACTTTAGCAACACCACTGTTGCACTTAAATCTTCGAGAGAGCTTTTTAAAATCATTAACTCCTTATCCTCACCTAGGGCCGTTAACTCAGTGGTTGAGACACAGGCGCTATGTGATAACATCGCTAATTTCTTTCATACTAAAATAGCGGACATACACACTGCCCTAGAAAAACTAAACTCGAACCTGAACACCGGGCAACCTTCCAATCTACCCTCGCCCCATTGTCCGGTTGTGTCTGTGGTCTCGGAAGCAAGTCTCTGTCCCCGTCTGTCATTGGAAGAACTTAACCGTCTCCTCGACACTACCAAGTCCAGTTACCCTCTAGACCCCTGTCCCTTAAAAACTCTCAAACCTTTTAGAGAGGTTGTTCTTCCTCCGTTATTGGAGATTATGAATATGGTCATTACTAGTGCTTGCTGTCCTGCCCCCTTTTTGCTTGTGCTTGCTGTCCTGCCCCCTGGTTGCTCGTGCTTGCTGTCCTGCCCCTCCTCGTTGCTTGTTCTCCCCCCCCCCCTCGTTGCTTGTGCTTGCTCTCCTGTCCCTGCCCCCTCGTTGCTTGTTGTGCCTCTGTCCCCTGCCCTGCTTGTGTTCCGGTTTTTGTGCCTCGGTGCCCCCTGCCCCCTCGTTGCTTGTGCTTGCTCCCCCCTCGTTGCTTGTGCTTGCTCTCCGCCCCCTCGTTGCTTGTTGTGCCTCTGCCCTGCTTGTGATCCGGTTTTTGTGCCTATGTGACCCCCTGCCCCCTCATTGCTTGTGCTTCCTGCCCCCTCACTGCTTGTGCTTGCTCTCCTGCCCCCTCCTTGCTTATTGTGCCTCTGTGCCCTGCTTGTGATCCGGTTTTTGTGCCTCTGTGCCGCCCTGCTTGTGATCCGGTTTTTGTGCCTCTGTGCCGCCCTGCCCCCTTGTTGCTTGTGCTTCAGTGATTGTGCCGGTCCTTGCTGCCAGTCGCTTTGCCAAAGAGAGGAACTTCGGAGACCTTTGCCCTCTGCTGCTCGCCCTCCTGCCTCCCGCAGCCGACTCATTTGCCACCCTCGAGTCAGGTTGCCGAGTGGAGCGCGGTGTGAGGGGGGACACTGAACCACAATCCCCAGCATCCCGAGCGGCGCACGCCGCGTCATCAGGCGCCAGGAGGCGCTGAAATAGCGCGTTACCCCGGTCGAGAGGGGGAAACCTTCAGTGATTGTGCCGGTCCTTGCTGCCAGTCGCTTTGCCAAAGAGAGGAACTTCGGAGACCTTTGCCCTCTGCTGCTCGCCCTCCCGCCTCCCGCAGCCGACTCATTTGCCACCCTCGAGTCAGGTTGCCGAGTGGAGCGCGGTGTGAGGGGGGACACTGAACCACAATCCCCAGCATCCCGAGCGGCGCACGCCGCGTCATCAGGCGCCAGGAGGCGCTGAAATAGCGCGTTACCCCGGTCGAGAGAGGGAAACCTTCAGTGATTGTGCCGGTCCTTGCTGCCAGTCGCTTTGCCAAAGAGAGGAACTTCGGAGACCTTTGCCCTCTGATGCTCGCCCTCCCGCCTCCCGCAGCCGACTCATTTGCCACCCTCGAGTCAGGTTGCCGAGTGGAGCGCGGTGTGAGGGGGGACACTGAACCACAATCCCCAGCATCCTGAGCGGCGCACACCGCGTCATCAGGCGCCAGGAGGCGTTGAAATAGCGCGTTAACCCGGTCGAGAGAGGGAAACCTTCAGTGATTGTGCCGGTCCTTGCTGCCAGTCGCTTTGCCAAAGAGACGAACTTCGGAGACCTTTGCCCTCTGCTGCTCGCCCTCCCGCCTCCCGCAGCCGACTCATTTGCCACCCTCGAGTCAGGTTGCCGAGTGGAGCGCGGTGTGAGGGGGGACACTGAACCACAATCCCCAGCAACCTGAGCGGCGCACGCCGCGTCATCAGGCGCCAGGAGGCGCTGAAATAGCGCGTTACCCCCGTCTCGCGGGACGTCCGGACGAAGCCCGGACAAAGGGCGGGCCGTCTGAGGCCGTCCGAGGTTGGCCAAGGTTGGGTTGGGCCTGGTCTCTTAGTTTGTTGTGTTGCAAACGTAGCCTCTGTTCATTTCTCACTCCGGCTATTCTTATTTTATGTTCTCAATTGTGGCTGTGTGCAAAGAGAAATATGCCTCCGAAAAAGTTAGTTACTCCCAGTAACTCAATCGAGAACTATCTTGTACAAGTTGTAGAAAGAATCAATAGTGATAGGAGAACATCCTTGGGAATAGACTCATCTACCCAATCTCCCCTTATTGATACTGAGTCAGATGATCCCTTTGGGCTTCAGATTAATAGTAGCTCAAATGGTGCAATACTCGATTCTCTTCCTGATACTATTATCATTCAGCCTAGTGGTACTGTTGCTGGATCTGTAGACCTTAGCGTTAATGAAGCTTTGATAGAGATATCCACTAGTAACGAGCCCTCTATCTCCCCTCCAGCTCCCATTTTAGTCCCGGGGAAACGGGAGTGTCTAAGGTCAGCCAAGAACAAAGTAGCAAACCTCCCGAGGAAACATTCAGAGGAAGAGGAGCCTGATCTGACTAACGAGGCTTATGTTACACTTTCAAATGCCCAATTTAATAAACTATTGGCTCTGATGGATACCAAAATTAAAGGTGTGGTTAAACCTCTGGTCAGTAAAATAGATAAGTTAACCTCTGAGGTCAACCGACTAGAAGGTCTACTAGAAAAAACCTTGGGCGAGATAGGTAAACTCCCGGAAAATGTCTCCGCCAAGATTGAGGCTACTCTGAGCAAATCAGTCACTGTAGCTAATAGCGGATTTATCCCTACCCCTGTATCAAACCCTCAAATGGCACCCAAGAGTATTTCCCCTGGTGATGCTCCTAATGCCTCGATCCCAGTTCCTGCTGCTGTTGACCCTATCACTGAAAAAGGGACTTTTGAGCTTGTAGTTGAAGCTTCCCCATTGGTACTTGTTCTTGCTAATGTTCCTCCCTTGGCCCAAGGTGAGCGCGAAACAACATCTTCTTTAATAAATAAATCTCTATCATGGTTGACCAACAACATGGTAATTTCTCCATGGGGAAAGCCGCAACTCTCTGAAGAGCTCGTTAATGCGAGAAAGGTTCAGTGGATTGGGGACAGGGTGAAAAAGTTTAAGGGGGAGTGTGTTGTCCTACACTTTTCTGACCCAGGGGTTTTGCCTAACATCTTACCCAACATCTTACCACCACAACGGAGATCAACCTCAATTGTTCCATTGACTCTGGACTTCTTCTATCCAAGAAAGGGAAGTGGTCCAAATTCAAGTATCTTGAGAACTAAATGGAACATTGTGACTAAGAGGGGGAGGAAGGATGTTTCTTCAGTGGACTGGGGCTTGGGGTTGGAAATCGTTTCTCTGCATTATCTAACTTGAATGCTTGTGACTGACAACCACCTATTTGTAACTCTATGCCTTTGTTTCTCTGTGACGAAAGAATTATTAGTGCGGTTAGCAATTCAACTAAAGATTGTACTCAGGGGTATCCCTTTGTTGATTCAGCAGGCCCATCCAATGAAAATATTATTACTCAGGACACTGGGGGTAGGATGACACATGAGACTATTACAAACCCTTGTTCTCTTATGATATCTAACTCAGGGAATTTTTTGTCTTGGAATGTGGCTGGACTATGTTCCAAGATGGATTGTTCTGACTGGTTTGGTTTTATTAATAAGTACGATCTTTGCATTTTTCAAGAGACTTGGGCGTGTGACCCCATCTTTGCCTTGGGGTATATAAATTTTCATGTTCCTGCTACTAAGGGCCCTAAAGGGCGGCCGATGGGGGGTCTTACTATATGGATCAGGCAGTCTTTAAAAACTGTTGTAAAATGTGTGGAGCTTGACCAAAAAGATATTCAGCTCATCAGATTGACTAGTGATCTATCCATCTCCATAGATATTTACAATATCTATGTTAGAGGTGGAAGCAAAGGTAAATCAGAGGTTCTTTTGAGTCTTTTTAATCTTCTTGAGACACATTCTGCAGGGAAAAACATTCTAATTGCAGGCGATTTAAATCGCACTTTTGAACCTCTCATCACTGGTGACTCTCCTCTCGGTGCAGAGGAAGATACGTTTTGGGACATCCCCACATTAGATACTCCACCGATAACTCACTGGACGGCTGACATACTAGGCTTAAATGCAATGTGTCTGGAGCATGGGCTACGAGCCCTGAACGGTCGAACTAAATCAGATCGTGTCCCTGCCATGACTTTTAATAACGGGCGAAATAAAAGTCGCATTGACTATGTCATTTGTAGCATATCTATATGGTCATCTCTCAGTGACATGGTAGTAACAGCTAGGCCAGAAAGCGACCACGACCCTCTATGTGTTTCACATAATTGGTGGACATCTAATGAAATTGCACCAACCCCTTGTGACCAATTTGTGCTCCCGACGATTATTCCATCTAATAATATGCGTAGGTTAAGGTGGTCAGGTGTCAAGACAGATCAGCAGGTCCTCGAAAAAATAGGAGCAGCGACTGACAAGGCCATCACGGCACTGGAGAGTGTAGCTGGGTCTTCACAGGGACATGAAGATATCACTAAAGCACACACGATTCTTTTTAACGAAGTTAAAAGTTTCTTCTTAAAACCTGTACATAACAAGAGGGTCTGCCCACACAAAACAGCCAAGTGGTATAATCAAGATTGTAGGGCGGCAAGATTCAATCTAGGAGCTGCGATCAAAAGTAACAACTTGGGTGAGATTCGATCTGCCAGGAAGCACTATAAAAACTGCATTGCTAGGGCAAAAAGAGAATGGGACGAAGACCACTGGCAAAAGCTGAAATGTGCAAGTGATCGCAAACACTCTAGACTATTTTGGCATATTGTCAAATGGGGTCACGATAAGTCTCCAGAAGCTCCCAATAATAATGTCTCTCATGATGCATGGGTAAAAATTTTCAGCGAGCAGTACTCTTCCAGGGACCAGTTTGTTAACAGCTCCAGCCCAACTTACCTGTTCGCAGATGATGACATCTTTGTGCAGAGTGAAGTACTGTCTGCCCTGAAATCTGTTCACAGTGGCCGAGCCCCGGGTATTGACGGAGTCCCTGCGGATGTCTTTTTAAATGACACCGACAGGTGGAGTAAATACATCTGCCTTTTACTAAATCATATTGCTAGGGGCGCTGAAATCCCGATATCCTGGCGGGGTGCTGTTATTATCCCAGTATATAAAAAGGGAGACAGTGCCCAACCTTGCAATTACCGCCCAATCAGCTTAATTGACACGGTTCAAAAGGTTGTAGGGCGTGTAATCATTAACAACTTGCTTGATTGGGCAGAGGAGCAGAATGTTTTATCTCCTTTTCAGGCTGGGTTTCGCAGAGCAACCAGCACTGTGGACCAGGTCTTCCGTTTTCAATTGATACAGTGGAGGACCGTGGTTCTGGGTGGATGCAGTCTTTACGCAGCATTTGTTGACCTACGGGCTGCATTCGACCTGGTGCCGAGGGCAAAATTGTGGGAGGTGCTGGCAGCTCTGGGGGTCCCAATGACCATTCTGACCTTGATTATGAGATTCCATGAGGGCACTTATGCTAAAATTCAATGGGGTGGCTACGGTAACGACACTATCGATTTTCCTGTCGAGCGTGGGGTTCGACAGGGTTGTTCAATGGCACCAACACTGTTTACACTTTTTATTAATGGAATTGTTTCCCGCATGCAATCCCAGCCTGTGGATGCTCCCTCCCTTGCAGGTGTAAAAGTTCCTATTTTAATGTTCGCAGACGACACCTTAATTTTATCGAAATCCCCTAGCGGTCTGCAAAAAGGCACTGGTAATTTTCGACAAGTTTTGTAGTGACCATGGTTTGGAGGTAAACGCAGCTAAAACAAAACTCGTGGTTTTTAATCCTTGTAGAAATTTTAAATCTAAAATATCCATGAGTGGGCGTTGCCTCGAAGTAGTAAATTCTTTTACTTACCTGGGGATTCACATTTCTAATGATAACAGATGGAACCAACATTTAAACATTGCAGTACTAAGACACAAACAATTGGCTGGTACCATCATCAAGGAGCATAGTAAATCTTTGACCAAACCAATTAAACCTCCTTTGATCATATATGAGGCAAAGGCAATAGGGTCAGCATTGTATGGGGCAGAGATGTGGGGGCAAGAAAACCTCCAGGAGTTACAGACATCAGAGAATAACTTCCTTCGGAAACTAACAGGCACCCCACAGAGCAGCCCCCTTTTGCCTCTCAGATATGACCTTGGCAGGAAAGAAATCTCTGCAATGTGCAAACTTCGTCCGATACTATATTGGCGTAGAATCTGGACCACCCCTGAGTTGTCACATTACGCAGCAGGGTTTGCTGATGTCATCAAAGCAGACCGATTTCATAAAATCAGATGGTTCAGATCATTAAAATTAGCATTATGTGAACTAGGGTTAAACGAACTGTGGTCCGATCCAACCAGGTCATCCTTTCCATCCAAGTTATTTATAAAAAATCTTTTCTGGGAACAGGTTGAAAACAGGAGTCTCCTTAGCAATAACAATGGGTCTATGACGACTGCTTTCTTTGAAGCTAAGCTGTTTCCCATGTATGAAATGTATTGGGATTTCATAACGAAACCCATGGATAGGAAACTGTTTTTCCAAATGAGGGCTGGCTCTCTACCTCTACGTAACTTAACATCAAAATGGAGAGATGGAGGTCCAGCTTTTTGCCCAGTTTGTGGGGAAGGAAAGGAAACGTTGGGTCACTTTTTGTTCTCCTGTTATGCATATTCCGCTCCCAGACGTGTTTGGTTGGCTCCCATGTGTAGAAACCTGGGTACCAAAAGTAGTATGGTAGCTCTACGCATTGTAAAATCAACCTCCTTAATCTGGATTAAAATAGCGACTGCAAAGTATCTGGGGTGGGCGTGGGTAATTAGGCAGAGATTGCTAGTAGGGTAACTACTCTCTGCTTAGTTGAACAGAGACTGCTAGATTATCTATTCTCTGTTCCCATGCAAGGTGTCTTATCTGATGAATAATTTTAAAAATCACATTGATTTTTAGTAGTGATACTGGATTGCTTTTTTTTTTTAATCTGTTTTTTTTATCATATGAACTTTGCACCTTGGATTGCATAAAATAGGATGACATGTAATTTTAATTGTCTTTTTAATGTGTAATGTGCTTAAGTCATATTCGATCTTGTAATTTAATTGTATTTTTATTATGTGTTTGTCTGCTTTTATGAGTAATACTCGAATAAAGCACTTTTGAATTGAATTGAATTGCTTGTGCTTGCTGCCCCCTCATTGCTTGTGCTTGCTTTCCTGCCCCTGCCCCCTCGTTGCTTGTTTTGCCTCTGTGCACTGATTGTGATCCGATTTGTGTGCCTCTGTTCCCTGCTTGTGCCTCCGTGTCCTGCTTGTGATCCGGTTTTTCGTGACTCTGTTCCCTAGGGCGTTACTGGGCAGAGAGCTATGTCTGTCTGTCTGTCTGTCTGTGTGTGTGTGTGTGTGTGTGGGTGTGTGTGTGTGTGTGTGGCGCTCTGTCTGTGTGTGGCGCTCTGTCTGTGTGTGGCGCTCTGTCTGTGTGTGGCGCTCTGTCTGTGTGTGGTGCTCTGTCTGTGTGTGGCGCTCTGTCTGTGTGTGGCGCTCTGTCTGTGTGTGGCGCTGTCTGTGTGTGGCGCTGTCTGTGTGTGGCTCTCTGACTGTGTGTGGCTCTCTGACTGTGTGTGTGGCTCTGTCTGTGTGTGCGTGGCTCTGTCTGTGTGTGCGTGGCTCTGTCTGTGTGTGCGTGGCTCTGTCTGTGTGTGCGTGGCTCTGTCTGTGTGTGCGTGGCTCTGTCTGTGTGTGCGTGGCTCTGTCTGTGTGTGCGTGGCTCTGTCTGTGTGTGCGTGGCTCTGTCTGTGTGTGCGTGGCTCTGTCTGTGTGTGCGTGGCTCTGTCTGTGTGTGCGTGGCTCTGTCTGTGTGTGCGTGGCTCTGTCTGTGTGTGCGGCTCTGTGTGTGCGGCTGTGTGTGTGTGGCTCTGTGTGTGTGTGTGTGCGGCTCTCTACATTAAGGGAAAGGGGACTAGTGTCAGTATAATTATTTATGGTTATATATGCATAAAGACTCTATCAAGCAAAATATATCAGCACATAACCCATCTGGTTCTTGTGCCTCTGAACTTTACACGTTTTTTTTTTAGAATTAGTTCAACTTCCTTTACGGATGGTATTACATTTTCGAAGTCCGTTTGAGTAATGCGGCACTGTAAATGTTGCTTAAATAGCACAAGGTTTCGATTTTCATTACTCATGTTTTTTTTTTTTACTCTGTAGAGCTCAATTATATATTTGCAGCATTTCTCTTCCGTGACTAGAGGTGCATCATTATCCTTTGATCCCTCCTTCGTTTTGCTTACAATTTCCCAGAACAATGTAATATTGCTATGTCTGAGGGCTGCTATCGCTTCTGTCCACACTTTCTCTCTTTCAATGTAAAACAATCTTTTTAAGTTTGTTCCTATCCTCCTTTCTATGGTGTTTAATCTTGTTTTTGCATACTTTTTAAAAGCCCCCCTAATATTCTTATTCAACAGGATTTTTGCTTTCTCTTTTAAAGATCTCTTTCCATCCCTTAGACGATATTCTTCTTTCTTTGATGGGGTGACAGTTTGTCTAATAGCACATATTAACCTTTCGAATTCCTCTAAGAGTTTTTTTCGTTTTACTGTCTGAGAGCGATTTGGTGATTGGCTAACAATGTACCTCTTGCCCTTATCATTACTGTTGATCAAACAGCCTTTATGTTATTCTTACATTATATCTGATCACCATTTTCCCTTGGTATAGAATAAAGTTAGACTCTGGTATTTATGAACGTTTCCTAACAAGTCTTCAATCACCATATTGTTTGAGGTGAAGATGTTCAGTGGAAATTACAGCTTAGTCTATTAGCGAAGCAGTTCTGCCAATGTCAGATGTATGTTATGTTATGTTATATAATTTGTAAAGCGCTCAGCTGCCACAGCAAAGTGGCGTCCCGGCGCTATGTTGGAATAACACAACCAGATGGAAATACCAGACAAAGCTAAAGGAACAGATTAGACTAGTGGGAACAAAAAAGTTTTGACAGCTCTTCTGAAAGGCAGTAGATCCGGTATAGCACGGATATCAACGGGTAAAGTGTTCCAGATACTCGCTGCCAGGACACCAAAGGAGCAGCCACCAACTCTGGTTTTCCTGAAGCGAGGAACACAGGCCAGAAATTGACCCATCGAACGTAAAACTCTAGAAGGAATGTAGTAGGAAATCGCCTGTGCAAGAATGGGGGGAGATGAAGCCTTTAAGATCTTAAAAACCGGGCACAAGGCTTTGAACTTGATCCTCTGCCCAATGGACAGCCAATGTAGGTCATAGATGGTACGCCTGGCGGAACAGAATTTAGGCAGGCCTACCAGCATTCTGGCAGCCGCGTTTTGCACACGCTGGAGGCGTGTAAGTTCAGCTTGGTTAACGCCCAAAAGAAGCGAGCTGGCGTCATCCAATCTAGAGAGCACCGTAGCTTGGACGATGAGTTGCCTGGTGGGGGCATCAAAAAATTTAAAAATGGGTCTAAGGCTCTGAAGAACACCAAAGCAGGTACCGGCAACTCTTTTAGTATGAGGGATAAAAGACAGGTTGGAATCAAGCCAGACCCCAAGGTTCTTTACCTCTGTCACAGGAATGGGGGCTTGGCCTAGCTCCGGTGGCCACCAACGGTTTCCCCAGAGATTAACCTGTTTGCCCAGAACTAAGACCTCTGTCTTCGCTTCATTAAGTTGGAGACAGTTGTCAGTCATCCAACTTGCCACCTCCTTTAGGGCAGTCTGGAATTTAGGAGCATTGACCGCAGAGTCCCCATTAAGTGCAACCGCTAGCTGGGTGTCGTCAGCGTATGACACCATAGTTAGACCCCATCTCTTAGCGACAGCAGCTAGCGGCTGCACATACAGGTTAAAAAGGGTCGGGCTGAGTGCCGAACCTTGCGGGACCCCTTGGGAGATGTTGCTGGGGGCAGATTCAAATGGAGGGGTGGATACTTTGAAGGTACGCCCTGATAGAAAGGAGCGAAACCATTCAAATGCTGTATTCTCCACACCGGTCTCTCTCAGACGTGAAGAAGGATGGGGTGGGAGACCGTGTCCAAAGCGGCACTGAGATCCAAAAGGATCAGTGCCGCCGTCTGTCCTGAGTCCAACATCCTCCGCAAGTGCTCCACCATCGCCAACAGGGCAGTCTCCGTGCTGTGGCCTGCGCGGAAACCATTCTGAGATGTATCTAGAATGCCCGAGTTTTGAAGATGGCAAGACAAGATTTTGTTGACGTGTGCCTCCGCAAGTTTGGATACCCATGGAAGGAGAGAAATGGGTCGGTAGTGTTCAGGTTTTGATGGGTATAGGGTGGGCTTCTTTAAAATTGGAATGACCGTAGCCTGCTTCCATTTACTGGGAACAGTCCCGGACTCAAGGGATAACCCAATAAGATCGTACACAAGGGGAAAGCAAACCTCAGCGGATTCTTTAAATTGGATAGGTCTTAGTGGATCCGCCGGCGAGCCCGATTTAATTTCGTAGCAAGAGATTTAAACTCTTCCTGAGAATGCTTAGGTAATGACGAAAGAGACCTAGACGTCACAGGAGTGCATCCTAGGTTATTAGCAGGCATAGTTTGAGGGGGGAATGCTCGGTAGATCGCCTCGACTTTCTCCACAAAGAAAGCCGCTAGCTCTTAACAATGAGTCGGGGAGCGTTTTTCCATTGTTGCAGTTTTCTTGCTAGTAAGATCTTTACAAACCTTAAAGATGAGTTTTATAGGGTTAGGGCTGTTCTTAAACTCCAAGGAGTAAAATGTGGCTCGGGCTTTGCAAATGGCTCGATGGTATAACTTAATACTAGCCAGATAGATCTGCTTGAGGTCAGGATCATATGCCTTACGCCAGGCTCTTTCAGCCCGTTTACATGCAGTCTTAAGAAGCCTGAGGGAATCATCATACCACGGGCTAGAGGGGCCAGACCGGACTTTACTCCATCCCGCAGGGATTAAGGTGTCCAGGGCTTGGGTCAGCCACTCGCAGAAATGGTCATATCCCAAAGAAACATCTTTAGGGGGGTCCGGTGGGTGTAGTGACAAAAGCTGATGGAAGTCGACCAGTCTCAATTTCCTCCAGGGGCGCTTAAAAACCGCCGGAGAAGAGCTCTCAAAAGGAGAAATGTTCGACATAAGCCGAACTTCGATCAGGTAATGATCTGTCCAGGCCATGGGTTTGGGTGGAAACGTGATAGCATTATGGAGATTCGTCAGAAAGGGATCTAGAATATGTCCGCCCACATGAGTCTGATGGTTGATAAGCTGATGAAGTTGTAAGGCCTCAAGATCTGCGAGGAAACTACTGACAGCAGAGGAAAGGGGAGTATCCAGGTGGAGATTGAGGTCACCTATTATACTAAAGTTAGCCGATCTAAGGGCCAGAGAGGAGACTACCTCAGGAAGGGCGAGCCGAAAGGCAACGTCAGGGCCAGGGGGTCTATAAATGAGAAGTCCGGAGATGGTAAGATGAGGGTTTATGGAAATTGCAAAATGGGCGCTTTCACAGTCAGCTATAGCAATGGCCTTCCATGAACATGGGTAGCATGTCTTAATCACAGCCGCAATCCCGCCACCTCTTGAGTTACCATTCAGAGTGTACTTGACGTACTCCTCAGGTAGCGCAAGATTCATGCTGCTGTGGCCGCGTCGTGAAGCCATGTTTCCGTCAGAAAGAAAATGTCAGATTTTCGTCTGTAAGTATTGTGAAGACATCTAAATGGTGACAGACCAATGATCTGACATTAAGATGGAGTATTTTAATGGGAGCTCAAAAGAACACGTGGGACACTGGAAAGGTCCACAAAGGGGGTCAAGCGCGTCGTGAGCACATAAACTTACCTTATGACGTAGACCAATTAAAAAGTCACCGGAGGGCATAGTGGGTATGTCTCCCACGATGATTTTTGTAAGATTTGAGATATCATCCATGCTTGTAAATCTCTTCCCCCTATTGTCGCCTGATAAGTCTACTTGCATCTGTTTTGGGATGAACCTTTCTTTTTTTTTTACCGGAATCCATTTGGATATGATGTACTCTTTAATTTTCCATTGAAATAGCACCCCGGAAATATGGGGTGTCTTTGGGTGACTTCCCCCCCAGTTTTCTCTATTAGATATGTTAGCTCTATAAGTGACTGACCTTGGCGTTTTTGGGGACGAAAATATGCATTCACAATAATTATCTCCATCTTGCTGTTTATCGTACTACATCTATTGGTGATTTGTGTCCCTGATATTATCACGGTAAGGAAGGCAACAAATTCTTGCATTACTTTCACGCTTCTCAGTAATTTCCTGACATTTACTAAAAGCATTAGCCCACCTAATGATCTACCATACTCTCGTTTTAATTCTTTAAAAAAAATAAGTGAGATGGTCCTTCATCAAAACCTCTTCTGTTTCTTATGTTTCCTGCAGCGCTGCGATAGTAATATTTTATAACATATGTTAGAGATTTCCAAATTTTTTTTAAGCCTGCTATATTCCATGATATTATATTCATGAAAATGTTGTCAGGGCTTGTGTAATATAGGCTTCACTACTATGTGGTCCTGATTTATGGCTGTAGCTACTCTGGACCAGTCCTTTTGATTAATTGGGACACTTTTTTGTCATTAATTTAGATATCTGTTGTAATCAGAGTCCATTAGACGAGATGTGTATTCTATAGATGGTTTATTTAAGCTTAGTTAGAAGGTAAGTTCCAGGTAAGTAAGTAGATAACAGACAGCACTACCAGGAGCAGCCTCCCTGCTTCTCAGCCTGCACACTCAAACTGACACTCAGTACATCACCAGGCACCCATGCATTCTGTGACATCACCAAGCATTCAACACTCTATTCATCACCAAGCACTCCAGCACTCATCCTGGCGGAGCAGTTGGGAAGATGTAGTTAAGGAAAAGGAATAGCAACAGTTAAGTCACAACAATAGGTCTACCCGATGCTGATTATGCTATTATTAGTTTACCTGGAGGCATATTGTTAATTGGGGGTACGTTATTACCAATTCTATAATCAACTGGTATGTCTCCAACCTTTGGAGTAAAACCGTTTCACATCCATTGCCTGGTGAGGGCCTTGGCTTTTCCATTAAAATATTTCGTATACATCGTACCCTGAACGTTTCCGAACGTCTGCTGAGGCTAGTAACTCATTAACAACAGATCTTGAGTAAAAGGTGAGACGCAGATTGGTTCAGCGGATTGGTTCAACTTTCGTTGGAGAGATACTTTGTTGCACAGATTTCTTAATTGACAGCGCATTGGTTGTATTTTCAGCGACGCGCACACTTGTTATTTTGATCCTTAAAGTGACTCGCACACAAAAAGTATCCTAGCAATGCGCACGCATTTTACGCCCCATTACGCTTTAATTGCCCACAAGGCGTCTCGCTATTCAGCAGCGATACTCACGCTTGATTTATAATTTAGAAGCACATTGTCCGATGGTCTCGTTTTCTTTCAGTCACCGTGTGTCGAATTCTACAACAGCGACACACACGCTTTAACACCTTGGCTGCTAGGCGTTTTCCCCTGCTGTGCTGGGAATTGCTATTTTCCTTTATTCATGACGAGCCCAGCTCGGCATTAGCGTGCGAGAGCCCTGCTCCATGACGAGCTGGGCTCGTCATGAGTGTGGAAGGGGTTAATAAGCACTTTTGACTTTCAGTTGGCCAGTTTATCCCTCACCAATTACACCAATTACAATATTATTTATCCTCCGTGTGTCAAATACTAGAACAGCGACACACGCCTTATAAATATATAATTTACATACAATTTTTCAATTGTTTTTGTGTATAACATTTTGCTTTTGCAGGTTTTATTTATCTATTTTAAGTAATTTGTGTGGTTTTATCATCAAAAATGTCTAATGTTCAGTTGCAACAAGTTACTCAACCACCTCAGTTTCTAAGCAAACCTGGAAGTCCTGAGATTATATGGTCAGAATGGTTTAGACACTTTGAAAACCACCTAGTAGCTATTGACGCTGTTGCTTATTCCCCTGCACGCAAATTTGCAATTCTTTTTGGATGTCTTGGCAAAGCTGCACAAAGAATTTTTCATAGTGTCGTGCCTATTCCTCCTCCGGCATCTCATGCTGCTGATGGTCAATGGAATGTTTATCTTGAAGCTGTCGCTCGTTTTTCAGAAGTGCCAAACATCATGTTGGAACGTCATTTTTATTCAAGGAAACAGAAAGAAGAGGAAAAAGTTGTAGAGTACATTTCTGCAATCAGAGTGTTGTCAACCACATGTGACTTTGGCCCATTGTCTGATAATTATATCAGAGATCAGTTAGTTTTTAATTGCGCTTCCCGTAAGATTAAGGAGAGGATTTTAGGATGCAAAACTCCTTCTCTGAATGAAGTGATTAACCTTGCACTAAGCATTGAGCGCTCCACTTTCACTAGTAAAGTAATGATTGATACATCTAAAAGCGGTATTAATATGATCAATTCATCTGAATCTGACCAAGACAATGCAATATGCGCAGTGAATACCAAGAGCAAAAATGTTAAATTTACTCAGTAGAAGCAGTCAGTGTTTTGTTATAGATGCGGGTCCAAAAATCACATTGGAAACTCCCCAAGTTACCCTGCCATCAACAAGCGTTGTGTTATTTGTAAAAAAAAAATGGACATTTTCAAGGGGTATGCAGAAATGCAAGAAAGTCAGTTAATGTGAACTGTATTGACTCTGATGTTGATTACTGTAGTAATTCTCTCAACAAAATAGTGGTTACTTTAGAATGTGAAGGTGAAATTGATTCCATAAAAGGTCTTTTATGTTCTGCAATAATTAATAACATTCCTTTAAAGGTAATGGCCGACTCAGGGTCCCCATTTACTATATTGAGGGATACAACCTTTTATGATTTATGGAAAAGAAAGGTCAATCTTTTACAGTCTGATGTAAACCCCAAAGCATTCTGGGAAAAAGACATTAACATGATTGGGTATTTCACCGGTTTGGTTCAATGTCTTGGAAGGGAAACTATGACCAAAATGTATGTTGCGGAGAAAGGAAAGAATATAGTGGGCTGGAAGGATCTTGCCCGCATGGGTTTGTATTTAGTCCCTGGGGACGATAATCCAATCAAGTTTGGGGAACTTCCAGTGTGTAACATTGATTGTAGTGTAGTTCCTATATTCCCAATAGGCTCTGCGAATTGGAATAATTAATACTATAGAATTAACGTAGGTCTTAAGTCGACTAGGTCTCTATCGAATATATTAGGCTTAATTGTGAGTGCCAGCTTGCTCAGAGGTAACTAGAAACTTTCTTGAATAAACAAGAAGGGATTAGTTTCTGACAACCGCATAAACATGACAATTTTGTTTCCAGAGAATAAAACGTATCTCTAGAGTCGTGGAAACAATAGATAGATATTTCACTCAGTCAATTGTGCATGCTTTGTTTCACTAGAGGTGCAGAGAAATAGAGAGACGGGCGTTTTCAATAAAAAGTTTTTATTGAACAGTCTTCTTTCTCATGCAGAAGAAATGAACTGCTACAATCGGAATACTGGCTGTAAAGTATAATGTGTACAGCAAGAAGAGTATTCTAAAATAATACCGTAAAAGCATGGTATGGTTTCTAAGCCATAGAATACATACATAAATAACAATGACTAAAAGTACTCAATTGGTGCTTCTAAAATACGCCTACCTCGATGTACCTAACCTAGGTCTAGTACAAGGGAAGAAGTAACTGAGGTGTAGCATAGGTTTAGTATTCTTTGCCAAGAATCTAGCCAAGATTTCTCTTAGGGTCTAATCCGCTTGGTACCTTGGTTTAGAATGAAGGAGGTCTGGTATCTATCTCTTAGGACTCGATTTCCCAACACCCCACAAGGGGAGCTTGGAAACACTGGAGCTGGATTTCTCGGCAAGAGAAAAGACAGCGTCACTCTCCGTGCGTCTGCTGGAGGGTTGGCTTCCTTCGGCACTTGCTGCAGCGAGATGCGTTGGGCAAGTAGATAGTCGAACTGCTCCAAACCACTGTGTATTTGCTAGAGCAAGTGTTCTCATATTTATACCTTGAAGGTGCTGAGTTTGACGTAAGGTTAGACTTAATAACGTCATCAAAGACTTGCAGTTCTTTGAAAACTCCATGAGTTCTTGGACAAATCAATATTCAAGCAAGGGAAAGTCCCTGACTGCTGAAGGCGATTTTTTTTCCAAGAATTTGTTGTGGATTTTCGGAACTAGTGGAAGTATCCATGCCGTATTTGGACTGCATGGGCTAAGTCTAAATCTGGTTATGATTTCTATGCCTATATAAGGACAAGGTGATTTATATCTATATATGGGAATGAATCTGTAAAATTACACTAGGGTCCTAAAATGCTATACAACTGTAGCATGTCTGAGTCAGATTCTAATGTTCTAAATCAGATCATTTCTGAATTCAAGCCAGTGTTTAGTGACACAATAGGCAGTGTAAAGGGCTTCGAACATCAGATCAATTCCAGGGGCCCAACCTGTTTCACATAAAGTACGCTCTGTCCATCTGAAACTTTAAAAAATGTGTGCGACCAAGGTATAATAGAACCCATTGATTCTTCTCAGTGTGTGGCCCCCATTGTTCTCGCGCAAAAAGTCTGGCGAGATTAGGCTTTGCGCGGACTTGCTCGCCTTAAATAAAAATATCATCATAGACTGCCACCCCCTACCCAAGATTCATGAGTTACTTGCAAATCTCGGCGGCGCTAAATGGTTTTCGCGGATTAATTGGAAATCAGCGTATCATCAAGTTGCCTTATCGAAAGATTCCCCAGAGTTAACAACCTTTATCACTCCGTTTGGGGCATACAAGCTTTTACGACTTCCGTTTCGCCTGGCATCGGCCGGAAGCGTCTTCCAAAAACTTGTGGATTCTCTTTCGTGAAGTCAAGGGCGTACAGGCATATCTTGCCGATATTCTGATTTTTGCAAAGTCCATTGAAGAACATAATCTAATTTTAAAACGTGTGCTTTCAATTTTAATGTAAAAAAAATGACCGTTCGTAGCGATAAATGTAAGTTCGCAGTTCAAGAGCTTGAATATTTGGGGCACACCATTTCCAAGGAAGGGATCAAAACGAAATTTTCAGTTATTAGTGACATCGAGGATACTTTGCACCCCACTGAGAGACTCTTTACGATCTTCCTAGGATTGGCCGAGTAGTATGCAAGGTTTGTTCCATCTTATTCTCAAATAGTTGAACCTTTTCACATATTATTAAGGAAAGGCAATAGTTTTAATTGGTCTCCTGACCGTGACAACGTTTTCCGTGAGTTCAAGAAAATGATTGTCTGCACAAGCCCTACATGTTTTCAGGGACAATTGTACGACTATCATAACAGTTGATGCCAGCATGTCCGGTCTTTGGGCTGTGCTTACTCAAAGAGTGAAAGGTCATGAACAAACTGTAGCATTCGCATCAAGGTCTCTCAAATCCTTTCAGCTACAGTACAACCGAAAGAGAGGCATTAGCATGCGTCTGGGCGGTACAAAAGTTTAGAATGTACATTTGGGGACGGAGATTCAAATTGGGTTCTGATCAAAAACCCCTGATTTATATTTTTGACAAGATACATTCTTCTTGTATGTCTGCCAGGTTAATGAAACTAGTGTCCAAGCTGCAAGAATTTCATTTTGAGGTGAAGCATATCCAGGGTGTAAAGAATTTTTGGGCAGACTGCCTTTCTAGATTGTCAATGTTGAAAGATGATGATGAGGACATTTCAACTGAGGACATCGAATGTGTTACGGTTGTGGATGCTGTGTCCGATTTGAGTTCAGTCCTATCTGAAAAAGATTGAAAGTCAGCTTATGAGAAAGATGTTATTCTCCAGAAAGTTATTGATTATTCCACACACAATGACCTGAGCCTAGGTGATTGGATAGTGATTTACGTAGATTTGCTCAAATTTCAGAAGAACTCTGTTGAAAATGGAATTATACAGAGAGGTGACAAGTTTGTTCCCCCATTTAATTTACGATCCTCAATTGTGAATGAAGCTCATCAGGGCCACTTAGGGGTCACTCAGACTGTTATGAAAATAAAACAACACTACTGGTGGCCTTCATTAGACAATTAGGTAAGAAAAGTAATTGATACTTGCCCAGAGTGCCTCTTGACTGGCAAACTTTGAATGTTCCTTTACATCCAACCGAATTCCCAAATGCTTCCAAGGAGAAAGTTGGCCTTGATTTTTCTGGCCCCTATTCTATTTTAAATCAAGAAAATAGCTATGTAATTTTATTGGATGATTATTATTCAAAATGGATGTATCATGATTTTGTTAAAGCCCCTGACACTGATTCAACTATTTCCTGTTTAAGGAAGATTTTTAATTTGGATGGTGCCTCTAAAGTAATCATTACTGATAATGGTACACATTTCATATCTGAAAAAATTTGCACGTTTCTGACTGAGTTAGACATTAAACAACTTAAAGTTGCTTTATACTCACCTTCATCGAACGGTTTGGTGGAGAGAGGTAATAAAGTGATCAAAGAGGTGATTCAAACGGCATTAGCGTGCAATCTTAATGTTGAGGATTTCATTAAGCAAAAAGTGTGGAGTTACAACACCGCACCTCACTGTACCACGGGTGTATCACCATTTACTCTATTGAGGGGCAGGGAAGCTCATTCTGTGTTATTCCCAACATGGCTACAAAAATATGTCTGGTGAAAAGAAGATTGATTTATGAGCAGTTCGTAAGAATGTGAATGACAAACAGAATCAGATGAAAGTCCATTCCGATAAAAAAAAATTCAACTCCTGCAATGTGGACATATTGGTTGGCGACTGGGTATTAATTAAAAAACCAAACAAGTTTAGAAAAGGGGAATCGAAATTCCTTGACAGAGTCCAATTTCTTAACCACTTCGGTGCTGATGACGGAACCGCTCCTTCATCAGCCGCGGTAGCGCTGTGCTGATGACGGAGCGGTTCTGTCATGGCCCGCCAGACGCGCATACGTGGTGCGGATTCCGCGCCTGCGCTGGGCGTTCCATTGAGCAGGCGGGGGGCATGACGGAACCGCTCAGTCATGAGCACAGCTCAACCGAGGCTGGTGACGGAGCGGTTCCGTCACCAGCATGGGCGCGCCATGCGGCCCCCCCCCGCCCCCTTAGCGCTGCGGCGGAATAGCCGCTGCAGCGAAGGTGTTAAAGTCAGCAAAGGGGCTGCATTTATCGATAGAAAAGGTTGGTGGAACAAACGTCAGCTGGTAAAAGTTTCTCCTCGCCAAGTGTCGATTATGCAAAATCGACGAAGTGGTATGACTGAGGATTTAGATTGGAGTCATTGGTCAGATGTATCCGGTAAAAGTGAAACTCCAACTGTTACATCCTCCAGTGATTCAGTTGTTCAAAATGTTGTTGCATGTTCTCGTGGCCGGACAATTAAGGCCCCTAAAAGGTTTGATGGTTTTGTCTGATATTAAAGAATAATTTATGTTCCACTTTCTCCCTTTTTTTGTTTGTTATTGTAAGGCGGAAGGTGGTGTAGTGGTAAGTGTTTATCGCGCGGACACCAGCGCAATGTCTAAATGTCTTTATTCCTCTCGCGCATGCCGCGCGTATTGTTTATTTATCAAGTTGTAATGGTTCAAATGTTTGGGTCAAGCATGGAGGGTCCGTTTGGTAAGGGTTCTAGCGATAACTGGTCGTCACCGTTGGGCTTTCTGCTGAAAGGACGCTCCGTGTAATGGTTGGAGTATTTTCATGAATAAACTACTACTTTAACTCTCATGGATTTCCTGGATATTTATACTTAACACTAATCTATTTAGTTATATTAGACATGACCCCAATCTGCAAAGATATCCACTTTATCGAGTACACATACGTACGGCTTATTATTGTATATTTTGCACTTCATATTATCTGCTTTCTACAAAGTTCTTGCTATACAGAATAACTATTTTATATCTCAAAAATACAATGTATACAGAAAGAATTCGTACTTTGTGCAGTAAGCTTTAAAAAAATATTTGTTAGTTAAAATATAAGGCAGATATGGTGCATTTACCAATGCTTGTTTGAAGATGTGTATGCATTTTATCTGCGAATTTTATTGTAAATGATATGTCTGGCTCCATCTTGTCCTATTTTTTCATGCAAACGTTGTCAACGTGCGCATTAATTTACTAACACGTCTCTCCAAGCATCAAGCCCCTCAAAGATAGACCAGTTCGAAATAATTGCAGCCTTTATTCTGAGGCACCACATCATCGTACAACTTCGATTTCACTCATCGGAATGCTCCTGAACAGCGAGCGGGCACTATTTTAGCATAAACTGTAGAGCGCAGCATCGCTCTGTCGGTTGATGACAGCAAACATCTTGTGAATCTAGTGCATACAGAACACTCATAATTTCTAAAGGCACAATGACATTTAAAGTGGAAATCTTCAATGGCAAAGATTCGCATGCAAAAAAGGTCTTTGATACACATACACTGTACATGTTTGAGGCGTGCGTGGTGTCTTTTTGCACTGGTACCCTGGAAAAGAGTATTCATTCATTTGACACATACACTAGAGGGCGCCAGTCTCTAGTACATAGTGTATGTTTCAGACTCTCCCAGCAGTTGGAATAAAACATGCTGGTATAAATTAGTAATTAAATATCTTCGAGAGCTTGTATTTCCCTTGTGCTGCCTTTTTGGAGAGAGCGAGCGAAGGTGGAATATAGGATTATCTTAATGCCATTCACCAAGTAGCTGATATAGACGCGTCTTAAAAACAAGTGTTTCCTGTTTGGCACACAGTGATTTAAACATGACGGGCTGGCCCTAAGCCAGTCAATCAAATCTGGCATCCGGCAAGTATCCCTCGAATACTAATAACGAATTGAGGCCATGCTCAAGCTTTGTGCTTTGCAAACAGGCCAATCAAATAAATTAAGTGAATTCTAGATTGTAAGGTAGACTAAAAATAGAGTGATAGTGAGAAGTTAGTTATCTAGATGCAGAATTTGGCCAGCTTCTGACTTCTGTGACTGTTTTTTATTTATATTCTTGTTTGTCACTAAGCTACGTGAGGGCTGCACACAGTCCTTAGTTAGGGTTTTTTTGGCCACCAGAGGAGAGCTGAACAACGCATTGTTTGAAATGTAACTTCATCTAACCAAGTTGTCTTCTCACTTATCATACGGGAGAAAAAGGTGGTTTCATTTTTGCTTTCTGCCCCATCATTTACTTCTTTCCGCTAGCATATAATTTCGGGACTTCTTACACTGTCACCCGCATCTGGCCGATAATCTGAATTCCGAAGGCTGATAGTAATTCACATGAGCTCTCCATGAAAACAGGAGTCTAGCCTTTTCTTTTAATTTTAGAAGCCTTTATCCATAGCTGCCAAGGTTTTAGATTGCTATGTGTGACATTTTCATAATTTCAGTGCAATTATGAGTGACATTCAACAACTATAAGTGACACTTTCTCGCGAGAAAAATCAAGCAATGAAGGCAAGGGAAACAAATAAATATCAGAAATTACACCCACGTGCTCCTCTAAAAGTAAATTAATTGAGTGACACAGCTTTGCAGACAGACTAGTAACAGCTGAGTTTGGTGTGCCCTTGATCTCTGCCCGACTCTGAGCACTGCAGGTATCCGTTCTCTGCCCCATGTGCAGAAGGCCTCAAACTGCCCTGAAATTATTGCTCATCCTTATGGCAGCAGGCCTTACTGTCTGCGTATTATAGACTGTAGGTTTGTTCTGTGTGTGGCTGTGGACACCACAGGGTCTGCAGCTGTGTGATGGCGTGTGCGTGCAGGAGGCTTGCGTCTGTGTGCATGGTGTTGCTGGGTACAATGTTGTGTGCGGTCTTACATCAGTGTGCACAGTGTAGCTGTGCACGATGCTGTATGCATGCAGGAGGATTGCGTCTGTGTGCATGGTGTAGCTGGGTGCAGCAGGCCTTCTTAGATAGCATGCCTCAGGCCTCATCTATCTCTGTCTCGGCCTACATGCGGCTGGATATCTGTGTGTAGCAAGCTTCAGTCAGCATACAGTGCGCCTAAGCCTTAAACTTTGTGTGCAGCTCGTCTCAGATTTGGCATCAAACCCCATTGCTCAGACTCAGCATGCACAAGACCCCTGTCTGGCTGTTAGCACCAGATTTAGGCTTTCACTGCTCAGCAGGTCTCGGGCTATCTAGTGCAACAGGCCTCGTGGTGTTAAAGTTTAACATTTTGAAGTTGTCTCCAAGTTACACATTTATTTATCTTTGCCGCTTTCTATAGCGCACTGTCACAAGACCCTATGGGTATCAGAGTGCCTTGTAAAACCCTAGACACACACTTACTTGAAATTGATATGCAGCTGTATTTCTATACAAGCGACGCCGGCAGCAGTACCTCCCTCGCTGTCAATAAATACATGCGATTCCGTCCTGCTATTCAGTATTTCCTGAATTAAAATGTCTGTAAACCCCCACAGAACGCATTTTGTTCCAACTTAATTCAGGCAAGCACGCCTCTCAGGCCCGGCTTCAGGAATTTTTATTTGGGTGGGCCAAGGGTGCATTTGGGTGGGCCACTGCGGACCCGATTTGTCGCTTATGTCTAGCCAGGCCTGCTTCTGGGCCTTCCTTTATCTCTTCTTAGTCTTAAAAGGCCCAGTAAAATGAACTCTTTTCCAAATCTCCTTCTAAATGTTATCACTATCAAAAAGTGTTTTATTCCATGTAATGTCTCTTTGATGGGGAGAGGAAGTTTCTGAGGTGGGAGTATCAGGCTAGAGACACTACTCGGGCTCCCTCTGTGCAAGCCTTCAGGGAGAATCCCTCTTCATTACTACCTCCACCTGACCCCTGACTCTGCAACACACTCCCTTACAGGCTTGATTATCCACTTTTCTACCACCCCTTTCCAGTGTAAATTATCTCACAGCTGACCTTGGTCCCCAGCACCATACCAGCCACCATCCGGATCCACTTTCATTATTCCCAGTAGAAAACATTAGTAAAATCACTTTCAAACTTGAAATATTGAATATAGCATTAAATACAATTAGCACACACTTTAAAGTACGTCCCACAGTTGCCTTAATGACCCAACTGTCAATTAAATAAACAAGCATTTGCAGTGCAATAGGTCTCGCATTTGCAAGAGTTTAAGCTATTGGCATTGTAAATGACAATGCCTTATATTTATGCTTTAAAAACCAACACATAAAAAATAGGCATTGTCATTTACAAATTCCAATAGCTCAAATTCCAGCAAATACAAGACCTATTGCACTGCAAATCCTTGTTTTAAATCTCTCGCCTCTTCTGGCCATGGCACTCCCTCGTCCTGCGAGTCTTCAAATTCTTCACTCACAACCTTCGTTCACCCAGAGAGCACTTCTGTAATAAGGACACATGTGGATGGCAATTTATTTATATAGCCTTTACTATTTCTGATGAGGCATCGTGATTTAGTTGTTTCGGCTCTGAATGTACGTCTATTGTGCCTTTTATTAAAGGGCTCTGACGTCAACTCTGTCTACATGCGCACCATATAAAAGAAAATAAGCATTTCTGCAGTGTGAACCCTCTGGCTGTCCTTCAGACAGACCCTGTCCGCCACCCGTTCCCAGCAAGCGCTTAAAGACACACTCGCTGTGCAGGCTATCAGCACATAGGCCATGCAATGAATGAACATTACTGCCCCTAACGTATATCTTCTCCGCATGTCCACATCAGTGTTCCAACCTGCCATTGGTTGTGAAGGGCTTTTTGGGTGTAAAGTGATAGGTGCAGCATGCCAATGAAAAGCACCGTGTAGATAGACTTCTGGACTGAAAGTACCTGTGTAAAAAACACGAATCGATGTTTTTAATATGTTATCAATTTTATGACTTTGTAAAAAGTTCTTGTTTTTTATGTATATTTTTGTATGTTTGTTTGTACATGTAGCGGACAGTGGTGCAGTAAATCCTATGTTTATTTTAAATTGAAAAGCCCCTTTTGGAGATTGTTGGTTTGAATGGGGAGTGCTGTCTAGAAGGATTTAGGCGAGCGCCACAGCATTGTTTCACATTGTAACTCACTCTCAGGGGAAGACCACACAGGACTAGGTCATCGGTGGGTACATATCACCCCAAATTCACAGTGCCCATTTCAAACTCGGAGGGGTGAAAGGCAAAGCTGGTCCAGTAAGAATGTCCGTCTTAGCTGAATGTTGCACACAGCAGCAACAGGAACGTTGACACGATGGGCTATACTGCCTCACTTTGTATCCTATTAAGTCCACCGCATTGTATGGTTTCACACAAGCCTCGACTTTCTTTTAATATGCAAATCCCCCCGTAAACGGCCTCTTCCTGTTGATAGTTCAAGACGTAAGAAGAAGGAGGAACGTGCAGAGTCAAATAAAAGGTGTAGGAATCACACGTCATCCATACTGGTGGGCAGTATATTTTAAGAGGGTTTGGTATGGAGAAGCACAAACTCTAGATTTAAAGAGTACTCCAGTGGTTGGGGGTTGGCTTTACTGATAAACATGTATAACTGCCAAAACTAACTCTTTTTAGCAACATTGGAATAATGAAAGACCAGGGAAGTTCTAACTATGTAACAACACAAAAAGCAAAGTTTGCATACAGCTCTTTGATGACAATTCAAATGTCACTGTCTTATTTTAGGATTGTAACTTCTGAATTGCAGGTAACACAAGGATCTCTGTGACAAAGGCAGTAACCCACTGAGCTATCCACATAAAATTCAGTTTATCTACATTTAAAAACTACCAATAGCAGGCCCATAAATCCCCAGAGTTATTGGTACTCTTTTTATTCTCGTTGTGCACCTGTGGCAGTTTGACTGTGAGGGCCAAGGCTCATGTTTGGTTGGGCCAGGCTCAAGTTTGGGTGGGCCTGGCCCACCTGGCCCACCCTCTAGAACCGGGCCTGACGCCTCTTAAGATCATATATTCAGCAGTGAGGGGAACAAACCTGAGACCTGCAGTAGACACTCTCCTGTGACAACAACTAAAGTCAGTGGTGGCTGGCAGCCAAGCAGGCTGCCTGGCCAAAGTGCGTTCTTGTCTTGTTCTGTAGTCTCACAGTCCTCTTGCACTCTCTCTGAGCGCGAGTTCGGTCCCGGCGCAGGAGCGGTGGCAGTTCCTTGTCTGATTATTTCCGGCATATTCAATAGATGCAGAGCGGCTAATTGGTGTAATCACGGTTACTAGGAAGTAATCTGGCCATTACCCCCTTACACCTTCCTCTCCACAGATACCTTACTCCTTCCACAATAGACAAGGCAGCAAGACTCGGCATTGTGGGAAATAACACAAAGTAATCTAGCCATTCAGCCTCGCGGTCCAAACATGATGTTGGAACAGCCTGTTGTACTAGGTTGTCCAAAAGACCTTTCAGTCCTATTCCAGCGATGCTTACACAGATAACAATTTGGGATGATTCAGGAAGATTCCAGAAGCACGTGTCTCGGCCTCTGAAGGTTCCCGCACACACGTGCCTAAGACACTCTAAATAAAAAGGGCTGGTCCTAGAACTTTTGGGGCCCCGGGCGAAAGGGAAGATGTGAGGCCCCTCTAATTTGCATGTAACATCACAAAAAGTGACCACAGAAAGTGACATTGCGGGACTATTGATCTTATTTGGCATCACTGTAGAGACCTAACGTGGATATCAGTAACAATGACAAAAATATAAATATACAAATGAAATAAGTCCATATATTTTCAAACTGTATTAAATGGATTATATTTGTCACATTGGATGGAAAAGCTAGTTCCAGGTCTTAGAAAAATGGATGTTTTTTCACTCACTTTTAACTGATCGTTTCCAGATGCGTGCTTGGTAGAGATTCCAGTTCTGTCTCATAAAGCGGGGAGATCCTGTTGTGGTAATGAGGGGCGGGATCATTCAAAATATAAAATTACACAAAAGCAAACCTCGCACATTTCAAAAGTCTCCCTTACCATTTTGTGTCATTATGCTGCCACCTTAGGATGACATTAATACTAAGTAATTTCTTTTAACGTAAATCTTCTCACCAGTATACCACACGCACATGCTAAGAGTCATAGGACAATCTTTTTTGTGTGTGGGCTCTTTACTTGCTAGAATTATGTTGAGTGCAAAAACACAACACATATAATACAAAATTACAAGACACCATTGCGAACAAATTAAGATTGTACATAAAAAATAAAAGACCTAGAACAACCGAGACCACTACTAAATCATACATTGACTTGAAGGTATGCTGCAGATTTAAGTTTTATTTTTTAAATCAACGTTTTTGATTTGGTGTTAGAAATGCAAGTGGCCGGCTTTAGCGTTGGTGGAGTCCTATGCAACAATGTTTGTTAGTGCCCCTAATTACTTCCTCTGCCACGGATTCCCTCACTACCACCCTTTAACAGTGCCCCTCGAGTCTCCATAACCACATTCTCACTGAGATGCATTTAATTGGATTTACAGCGCTACTGATACCAGTGTAGGGTGTCAGAGAAATGTATATCACACACATTATACAGAGACAATCTCTCATAAATGTCTAAATCACTGTATAGGAAATGTTACATAAGACAAAGGACTACAAGGTGTAGGAGTCATCAGACAATCATGTTACTAGGCATTATAGTTTATTAGTGATTGGTCTGGATAAACACAAACTCTGAATTTAGAACGTAATACCATGGTTGGAGATTCTCTTTAATAGCCAGAATTGAATTCCATCCAAATGAACCCTTTTTGCAACATTAAGATAACCAAAGACTGGGGAAAAACATAATCCTCCAATTTATACCTTGAAGTTTGCATGCAGCTCTTAGATGAGCTCACTGTTCAAAGCTAGGATTTTGACTTATTAACTGACTTATTTACAATATGTGCACTTTGTGATATGCATGGTACATGTTCTTTGCAGCAGGCACATTAATCCTCTGCTCTACTTTTCCATGAGTCAAAACTTCCACTAGACTAAACTTCGATCTCTCTCAAGGAGGAACATTAATCACTGGAGTTATCATGACATTTTTATTGTTGCCGAAAATTGCTGGAGGCCAGAAAGGAGGCAGCAAGTGCTTTTAAAAACATAATATACTTGCAAAGATGACGCCCCCACCCGAAGTGAGCGCACAGTGTGATGTCACCGGTCCCACCGCCCTAGAGCCTCCCTGCTCAAGGGTCCTGTGACCTCAATGGCAGGGTCATTGACTTCTAGGGCATGGGAACTCACAAACTTTCTCTGGGGGGGGGGGGGGGGGGCAAATTTACAGTGAGGTTTTTGGCCGAGGGTGGGAGCGGGGTCAGAGGGGGAAAGCAAAAATAAATTGTGACCATGAGGTTTCACACAGGTCCCTGCAGCAGATGCCTTTGTCCACTGAGCCAGCATACCCACATCTTTCTCTCTCTCCCTCCATCTCCCTTCCTCTGTCTCCCTCCCTCTATCTCCCTCCCTCTCCCTCCCTCTATCTCACTCCCTCCCTGTCTCTCTCCCTCCTTGTCTCTCTCCCTCCTTGTCTCTCTCCTTCCCTCTGTCTCTCTCCGTCTGTCTCTCTCCGTCTGTCTCTCTCCGTCTGTCTCTCTCCGTCTGTCTCTCTCCGTCTGTCTCCCTCCGTCTGTCTCCCTCCGTCTGTCTCCCTCCGTCTGTCTCCCTCCGTCTGTCTCCCTCCGTCTGTCTCCCTCCGTCTGTCACCCTGCCTCTGTCACCCTGCCTCTGTCACCCTGCCTCTGTCACCCTGCCTCTGCCCCATCTCATAAAAACAACAGTAGCGCTTCACTGGCAAACTCTTTAAAGTGGCGCTAATGTGCTTGAATAAAATCAATGTTGCCACTTGTTTCGATCCACACTGGCTTGCTTTAGTTATTTTTCAATTTTAACCTTTTATTTCTGTCCGTCCCGAGGGAGCACATTTAAAGTGAAAAATGTCAGAAAAAGACAACCTTTCCAGCAAGCATGGTTTTTTTTGGTGGGGGGACAAAGAAAGGAAAGAGGGAGTAATGGCTACAGGGCACAAGGAGGGGGTCCCACACTTGGATCTTGCTCTAGTGCCTAGAGGCCCATGAAAAGGGGGCCCCCTCCCCTGGGCCTCCAAGCAGTAAAGAAGCATTTCGTAAAACACTACCACAATTCTACATACATTTTAAATGCACATTCCCATAAAAAAAATAGGGGATACAAAAGTAAACACGAGCCAGTTGATCTGGCTGCTCCCTCCTCTCCTTACCTGTGTCTGGCTGGTTCTGCTCACAAAGGGGGCCTTCTGTCACCTAGCAACAAAATGCAGAAAGGCAATGGCCGGTACTTAGCAGAGGTGTTGCCTTCTCACTGACACTGTGAGCACACATAATTGCTGGCCCAGTTGCAGTGCAGTCCCTACTTTGTGTGTCCCTTCCCCGAAAACCCCTGTGCACCCAGGAATGCCATCACACCCTGACAGCAAGGTCAAGACACCTCGCATTTGTAATTTGATTGCGTGGGGGAGGGGGCCCTGGAGGTTAACTGTGAAAGTGTGCCCTTTCACAGTGAAGCAGGGGGCCCCCTGAGCGCGAGGCCGTGGGCAGCTGCCCACACTGCCCATGCCTAGCGCCGGCCCTGCTCTAAGACACCCGGATGTGTTTGTTCTGTTTACTGTATTTGTAAGGCCTCTGGGAGACCTCTGCAGACTGCAGGAGGCAGACCGGTATTTCAATGACGTGCCTGTTATCAGGGTGTTTGCCTTTGATCCAGACAGCCCCTGCGGAACAGCTGCTTGTTTCCCCCTTGTAACCCTGCCATCACTTACAAATGCACTGTAGCGCAGACCCATTAGGCCTATCCTTAGGCAGGAGGGATTCAGCAATTTGGAGGTCACTAAGCGCAGGCAGCAGCGCACTGGCAGTCTGAGTGCAGCCCAGGACGAGGCACTCGTCGACTCATATTGAGTCCCCGCCGCCTCTGCCTCTGCCTAAATTCCTACGTCCTCTAGCCGGGACGTGACAGAACTAGTATGGTCACATCCGGATTATATAATCACGGGCCCCATGGTGTGCCACAGCCAGTAGCAACCACTGCTGGCAGGCCCCGTTCTGCCCCGTCGGTAATTGGCAGGAGTCAGTGTGTCCAAGCTGTGCGGCATATTGAGCCAGGCTGGGCAGATTTGTTATATTGTAGCTCTCTCAGCCACTCAGAGGTGGAGAGCAGACAATCTTTAACTATTTATGAATTTACTAATCCCAGAAAGCTGGCAGCACGTCTTGGATCAGCAGAGCCGGCGCACAGGTGCACAGCCGCGCCACCAGTGGCGCTCGCTGGTGAGTGGCATTAAATGCGTGGCATTGCATTTCAGTGATGCCTAACACCACACTGAAATGCGTGAGCTTCACACCTGTTGCGTGATACTTGGCAGGCATGTCTATCACATTTTTAGCAGAAACAACAAGATATTAATAAAAAACATAAGTATGTAGAAGATCATGGTAGTTTTGAATTCATTTATGGCATGGGATTTGTAACCTAGCTGTCATATACAGATAATGCAGACTGACTGGTGGTCGGATAGCATGCTGTGGGGTCGCAATCACAAGTAGAAGTTAATTGAATACGCTAATAATAACAATAATAATTATAAAAATAAAGAGCAGCGAATGGCTCAGGCTGGAAAAAGGTGTAGGGATCCGGAGCAACTAATGTTGTGGGTACAGTTAATACCACTAGCAGCACCACTGTTATATGTCCCCCAATCTATTCTGTACTAAAGGTGGATGTTACCAAGGATAAGTTTACATGCTAGTGTGAGTAAAAAAACTGATAAATATCGATTTCGTACTTTTTTTCGAAGTGTGTATCAAAAGGACCCATTGATAAGAACAAATTCTTTGAGGGGTGGGTTTGAACAAGGGTTCTGAAGAACTCAAGAACGTGCTTCCAAAATTTTGACAAGGATGGGCACTAAAAAAGCATTCCAGCACTCAAATTACTTAAATATTTCAATATACTAATTTACAACTAATCCTTTATGGGTTTGCGGAGTAGTGTGCTACTCGCCAAAAAAAGCGTTTCAACGCGCCATCAGTGGGAACGAGCGCTACATAAATGCAAATCTTTTTCCCTCTTTTATCCCTCCGCTATTCTTCTGAATCCAAATAACTGACTAGCCTATCCACCACTCAAAATACTTTCATATTTCACTATACTAAGTCAACACTAATCCTTCTTGGGTTCCGAAGTAGCGTGCGACTCACCGAAAAAGCGCTTAAACGCCTCGTCAGGGGTAGTAAGCTCAGTATAAATGCAATTACAATACAATATGTTGAAGATCACCATCACCTTTGTTGCAGTTCCATCAAGTAGGAATTTCTCTACATTTCAGCTTGTGCAGCTGTATTGGGGTCCAGAATGCTCTCGGTTTAGCTTGTGTAAGAAGGGCGAATGTGGGATTTTTTTACCATGTCATGATACTTTTGACTGACTGGCCCTCTCTCACCCATTAGCTTTTGCTTGCCATTCCACCATAGATAACCTGGTTTGTTCCACAGCTATAATTAGAAAGGGACAGGATCTCTTTAAAAAAATGTCTGCTGGTTTCTTTTGTTACAACACTTTACTCAGGCTTATGAAAACGTTCTCCCGCCACAAAAAACATTGTGACACTCTTGTACATTACAATACATTATGACACTCTTGGTTCCCATTTATTTGGCTGGACCCAGCACAGACCAATAGAGAGGCCCTACATTTTTCTCCTCGCTAGTACCAAGAGATTATGGTGCAGTCACTCCTGCAATCTCCTGCCATCACACAGCTTGGTCAGCGGCCTGTATCTCCTTCCTCCAAGACTACATCGCAGCCAGTCCGAGCCACAAGGAATTGCAACTGCCACCAGAGAAATTAAAGTAAGGAACATCCCTGATCTTCTTTGCACAATAGCCTTCCTCGTTACACGGAAGGATACCTTCGCTATGATGGGCTGCCATCCTACTGTTGAACCCCCAGAGCTGGCTTCGGCGCTAATCCGTCTCCGAACACGGCGCCTCGTTAATTGAAGATATTCCTGGCACCCTGAGCCCCGCCAGCGATGGCCTCCTGGCGTGTAAAGCTCTACGAGCAGTGCCCGCCGATCGGGCACAGAGGCGGACGGAGACGCGCATGAGAGGCTGCACGTAACCCTGGCGGTGAGGAGGCTCACAAGGCCGGTAGTCGGGAGGCCTCGACTCAACACCATGCTGGGGGACAAGGCCCCACTGAGCTGCGGTCCCCGCCAAGGGAGATAGTGAGGAACATTTTGCCTGGCGAAGCCGGCAGGCTTTCGGCGGCTGATGGCCCTGCCGCCATTTCCCCGGTGAGTGTGTGACGACCCTCAATTTCATACCGCGCCCGGGAGCACTCACAGAGGGCACATTGACTTCGCCCCTCCCCCACTATCAGAGCTCTTCTGTTCGGAGCAGTGGGGGCACTAAAGGGAATCCCCCTGGCATAATGACCTGGCCCGGGGACTTTTTTGAGGTCAATTTACCCATTGTGGAGCCTTCTCAGGGTTATGCCTGTCCTCAAGAAGGTGGCTGAGGCCAGTCCTGATTACCTTGGCCGGGGTCTCCTTAGACTCTGGGTCTCTCCCTACCTGAGCGGTAGGGGCATTCCAGCTGATCCCACCTTGCGATAGCTCTCTATTCTGGGGGCATTTTGAGACTGGGGTGTCCACTGTAAGGATGGGCCAGGACAACGCCTGACTTTAAGATCTTGCCTGCGCCCTGACTCCGTACTGCTCGCAGTCAATGGTTCTCTGGTGGCTGCCACTCCTGAACGTCGAGCTTTCGGCAGATTGCGCTTAGATAACAGCGAAACAAAGACCCCCATTCTCACCTGGGTTTAGATCTGAATGCGGTTATAGGCTAACAATCAGACACCAGTGTTGTGGTAAATAGGTTAAGAAAATGGATCAGTTAAGAATTGATAAAACCATGTTGACTAGTGAAAGTTAAATAGGCTTTGAGAAGGCAGACTATGATAGCTTTAGCCTAGGCCAGGACGATTGTTGCCACCCCCATACCGATGGCCTTGTTATCACCATTCTTTTTGACTTACGAATAGTTTTAAGCTCAGTAGTGTCTTATCAATAATTTGAATCCAAAAATCTATTAAAAGCCGCAAATGCCCATAGTATTAATAGCATATCACATTCAAATTCTAGAATTTGTATAAATGCATCATCGTAAATGGATGTTATTAATGTGCTGTGCTATAAAGTGCATATTTATGTCTGGTCTTAGCATAGGTCTTTTGATTTTCACTAAAAGGAAACCTATAACATATTTATAGGTGCTTTCATCCTCCTCCTTCGTTTGTCAGTCATTCATATTTGTCTTCTGTCCGCCACAGCATAGGTCAGTGGGTCTGCCCAATTCAGCCATTGGCTGCTTCATTTTGAATGATAACATTCTTCTTTCACATGGAGCACATCACACTCAAAATAGTTCTGTTCCAGGAAGTGTTAGGCCAATGTGTGACTTTAAAAAAAAAAATGTTTTTGTTCCATAAATATTTTTGGTTCAAGCATTTTCATTTTTTTTCAATTGCTCAAGGCCAGGCAGCTGCTCCAAAAATAGTTTTACAAAAATTGTCAAACCAAAACGACCATTGACAAAGCCGAAAGCTGGTACATATCTACCAATTGGCTTTTTTTTTTAAATGCTTCTGCTGAAATGTTTTTTGCATATGATGGATTACTGATGGATGTAAAATGGCGAAATGAACAGTAGAAGATTCATATCCTTGCTTTCACCATCTAACAGTCTTAGTTAAGTCACCCATGATCCCCATTAACCATGAGACCCCTTCTTGCTTAATAACATTTTCCCAGACTGCAGAGGCTTTCATTGCGAGCTTTCATTCAGTAAAGGTAGAGGAATTATGCTGTCCATCTTTTGTCAATCCTTCGCCAGGCGGTTAGCAAGCAGAGAATGAATGATTGATCATTAATGGCCCTCCCGGCCCTAGACATGACTGACATTCTGGTAGGTACAGTTTTAGCTGGCATTTTCAAGCCCTCTCTCATTACTGACAATTACTCGACCTGGGAACAATAATCTTGTAGGAATTCTGCGAGCCTATGCTCCACTTACCCTTTTGATTTCTTCAATGCAAACGGTTGCGACTAACCGCTTGGAAACAAGTGAGGAGTGGCTTAATGTAATACATCAAAAGGTGGTATAATGCAATGAGTGGCAAACGTTGCCCCCTGCAATAAAGTAGCGTCTTATGGCCTATTTAAACTGACCCCATCTTTGTATTTCTCGGAATGGATCGTCTTCAGCAAGTAGGAAAGCTGCAAAAGTAGTTGCAGACCTTTTCCATTTTGCAGATTTCTGCAAACAATAGGTGACTCAAGATATTCCCTCAGGAAAGGCTAACCGAGAATTCCTCAGTTGCAGATATTCCTAGAAAGAAGGCTCTGCTGAGGCGGTCCAAGTTCAAGCTGCAATTCGGGGAAAGATTTAAATATATCACCTTCAATATCTCCCAGTTTCACACGCTTCTCTATTGACCGTAATGACAGGCATCTGTTTTCTAATAGGGGTAATTAGATTGTTCCACGGAGTTGTCACCTGTTACTACACAGATCTTTTATCTCTAAAGAAATACATGTACAACATATTCTAGAACACAAGATATTGTCATTTAAAAAAATATTTAGGATGCCCACACAGCAGGTCTCCTGCATTGGAGGCCGACCTTTTATATATTTAAACAGTTGTCCATTCCTTGAGACAGCTCTTTATCAATCGACTATATTAATTACAACACTGTCCCAATTATAAAATATTTTTTGGCGTGTGTTACGCTGTACTCTGTTCTGAGGTGGTTGGGTCGTATCTCTTTCCTCAACCCATGTACTTTTACTGACTCAGTTTAAGCCTGAAACTGTAGCATTTGAGAGATTGAATAATTTCATGGCCAGGTAACAGCACTGCTTCAGAAAGGAACTGGCACTTTAGTTATATGATCCCCTTAATCAGATTTTCCTTTCCGACAAGAGACCGAGCAACCTGTCCCAAGCCTCAATCAGCGTCTTGATCTATATTGAAAATGTGGCATATTTGATCTTTTTACAAATGCTGACAGGTAGCACTGTGTTTTATGTACTCAAATTATTAAAATCCGCCATCAGTCTCAGATCTAGTGTCGATTAACTAGCTTGCTCTCTTTTACTGTATTGATCCTGGTTGAAATGTTTTATTGGTACAGCATGAATGATATTGGAGCCATCGAATTTATGCACTCCCATTGTTACAAACTATTTTAAATGTGTTGGCTGATCCCTGTGAAGATTGTTTTATGGTTTTAATTGTCTAAAACCGAATAAAGATTATTTGATTTGATTTTTAATTAACTGGAATGTGTTGGAAATATAGCTGTAGTCTGGTCTGGACCACCTTGGCTTAAATCGGCCAAAGGTGGACGTGCTTGTGGCTGTCCTTGCTTCATAGAGTGGCAGTGCCAAGGATAAAGCTAGTCTGCCTTTACTTATTTGCTGTGAAATAAAAATGTGTGCAGGTGTCTCACAATTAGTAATGATGCAGTGGATCTGCATGGCATTTTATGCGAAATATACAACTGGTCTATTTTCAGTCAGTGCAATCATTAATATAAGCACCCTCTGGAATCTAAAGTGGGTTCAGGAGCTTAGTCCTGACAAAGACCTCTTTAAGTTTGGTGGCGCGTAACTATCTTTTCTTTGAATCAGTTCAACCCTTCACTTACAAAGGTGGTCTCGAACTCAACACTTGTTTTTCTTCAGTTCGATTGGATATTTGCCTCAGTTTTGGTATGGCGCATAAGTCAGTATCAAATTTTAACACCACTTATTATGTTTAGTCAATAATGAGTTTAGACGAATTTTAAAACTTTGTTTTAAGTTTAGGAATTTGTTTTTAATCTCTTTATTAGAAAATTAGATAAATCAGTTATCAGAAAGAGACTATTAGTTATAGATCCCATATTGTAGAATTACGCCCAGGAGCCAGACTGGGTCCAGGGAATTTTTTCTTCAGCAATACCCCTGCGCGTCGGTAGGTGGTGTCTGTTGACTCCATGTCAGTCGTTCGCATCTTGGTTGCTGGGAGGATGTTGCAGAGCCTACTTAGACGCTTTTCCTGCATGCTAACGTCCGTTCTTTCTTTTTCCACACCAGCCTAGTGCAGATCCAGAGATAGCTTGCCCCCAAGTCATTTTTGGGGATTTTTTTCTTTTTTTACTTTTGTCCTCGTCCTTTTTTAAAGTCCTCAGCTCCTGGTGTGCGAGGGATGTCCCATTGTCTGACTGGATTTAAGCCTTGTGAATCCTGTCACAAGCTGATTTCTGTTACGGATCCGCACCTCGTGTGCCTTTGGTACTCGAAGCGCGACCACAACCCGAAGTTGTGCTCAGACTGTCAAGCCATAAACCCGAAGTCTTTGCGGGAGCGATCCTGAAAGCTATTGGAGACCGGGAAGCTGGCTCCGCGTCACTCCCGGTCTCGCTTGAGCGGACGGTCTCGAGTTTGGTCGCTGAGCCATCACACCTCGTCAAAGTCTTCGCACTCTTGGGTAAGTCGATGCACAAGAAGAAGGTGGAGAAGCACCACCACAACTCTTCGCATTCTCCCTGCCGGTTGGCCAGTGCAGGAACAGTAGCGTTGTTGCTCCAAGGCTCCGTTACAAGTGCCTGATTCCGGGACAACTCTGCGCCTCGTCCCATTTCTGGGAGCCGGGGCGTGACCTGCCCAGCTTTGGGCATTTTACAGCTTCATCTTTGGGCAGCCCGACTT
Organism: Lissotriton vulgaris; assembly: GCF_964263255.1. Taxonomy (NCBI): domain Eukaryota; kingdom Metazoa; phylum Chordata; class Amphibia; order Caudata; family Salamandridae; genus Lissotriton; species Lissotriton vulgaris. The sequence continues at coordinate 826,411,183 of NC_141699.1, forward strand.
CGCTGTTGCGCCTTCGGGCCCCACAGAGCTGGTTTGGGGCTCTGGGCTTTCGATGCTGGTGGCGTCGCCTCCGGTGCCCCAGGGTTCCCATGGATCCAGGCCTGGATCTGGGACAACGCCGGTCGACCTTACTTAACCTTTCCCGGCGCGGACGTCTGACGTCCGCCTTTCCCCTGGCTGACGCGTCCCCACCCTTATCCCCGAGATGGACCTGGAGCCGGATAGACGTCGGCTGACGTCCAATCCGATGCCGGAGGGTACTTTTGTTCCCTTGTTCATCCGAGGTGTTCCCGATCGACCTGAGGATGGTGAGGACTGGGAGGGGTCGCTGGAACCTTTAGCAGACCAGCTGGAAGAGCCGGAATAGAGAGAGCATTTGAGTGATTCCAGTGGTGTGGATACCCTCCCAGTCCTTGGTATGCTTTCTCCCCTCACCGTGGTTATGGAGGAGGGGAGCGTCCTATGCAGTGGTGGCACGTAGGGCAGCCGAGGCCTTGAGCCTGGAGTTCCCTGCAGTGGCAGTCCAGACTAACCTCCTGACAGAGGTGCTTCAGCCGGTGGCAACTTCCTCCAAACTCCTCTTGCTCTTTAATGAAGCCTTCACGGACGTCCACTGGGCACCTGGTCCATGCCCAGCACAGGGGTTCCTGTGAACAGAGGATTGCCCGCCACAGCTGCCTAGCTCCAGGTGATCCCATTTTCCTCTCCCAACACCCTTCCCCCTGAGAGCTTGGTGGTCCAAGCCTCTTCCTCTAAAGGCGCATTCCCTTCGGTTCCCTGGATAGGGAATCCAAGAAGCTGGATCAACTTGGGAGGCGTATGTTCTCTTCCTCGAGCTTTGGGCTGAAATCCATAAATATTGCATGCTTCTTGGGCTGTTATACCCATACATTTTGGGATACAGTTGGGCAGGTGCTGCCTCAGTGTCTGGAGTAGGCCCGGGCCATTCTCTCCCAGGCAGTGGCAGACTGGGGGGATGCAGCAAAATTCATAATTCGCTGTGGACTGGACACAGCGGACTCTCTTGGCCGAACGATTGCCACGTCGGCAGCCCTTCGGCACTCCGCCTGGCTGAGGACATCTGGTTTTTCAGGGATCTCCAGGCAAGTTTGCTGGACATGACCTTCGATGGGCATTGCATTTTTGGTGACAAGGCGGACTCTGCACTCAAGCTTTTTAAGGATTCTTGGGCTACGGCCAGATCCTTAGGCCTCGCGTCCTCTACAGTCTGCCTTTCGTGGCTATGGAAGGGGCACCCCACCACATCCGACGTCGTTCAGCCACTAGCCTACACAAGCTGCCCAGCATCTGCGTGGCCACAGACGTGGTGCCCAGCAAAGTGGGTGTGGGAACCAATAGGCGAACCAGTCCACACTTCCCCCTGCAGCAGCCTCCAAACCCTCCTAGTCTGACCTTTCAGGGCCATCAGCAGCCAATGGTTGTCAGGATTCGCCATCACCTCCCACACTGGCAATCCATCACGTCAGACAGGTGGGTTTTGCTGATAGTCTGAAGGGGCTTCACCCTCCCCTTCCAGACTAACCTCCCTCCATGCCACTGTCTCTCGATTGCATGTCGGAGGATCGTCGGGCACTTCTCTGCCAGGAAGTTTCAGCTCTCTTGGCCAAGGGGGCTGTTGAGAGGGTACCTGCACCAGAAGTAGGTCGTGGTTGGTATCACACTACTTTCTAGTGACCAAGAACGACAAAGGCCTGCGTCCTATCTTAGACCACAGGGCCCTCAACCGCCTCCTCTGGAAGGAGAAGTTCAGAAGGAGAAGTTCATAATGCTATCCTTGGTTCAGGTCCTGTCTGCCTTCGACCCTGGAGACTAGATGTTAGCTTTGGACTTCGAGGACTTGCAGGACGCTTATTCTCACATCCCCGTCCTGCCTGCCCACAGGTGTTACCTACGGTTCACGGTCGGCCACGAGCATTTTCAATTCAGCGTGTTCCCCTTCGGCCAGGTGCCCCTCTGGTGTTCACAAAAGTGATAGTGATGGTCGCAGCTCATCTGTTCAGATTGTTGGTCCCAGTCTTCCCCTAACTCTGCGACTGACTTATTTTTGAAGGGGGCTCACCCCAGGTGGTATTCTCCCACGTCCAGACTACGGCGGGCCTCCAGCATTCACTGGGGTTCACTATCAACATGCCAAAGTCACGATCTATGATACCGATGTTTCAGCCTCTATCCCAGATTTCGGTGAGAATGAGACTGCGGCTGCTGGGCCTCATGGCCTCATGGCCTCCTGCATCCTGCTGGTAGATCGAGCCAGATGGCTTATGAGGGCTCTGCAGTGGGACCTCGGAGTTCCAGTGGGAGCCGCATCAGGGGAATCTTTCGGACTACGTGGTGGGGACTGCACAACTGCAGTGGTGGTTAACATACCAGTATTGGGTCAGAAGAAAATCCCTCCCACTTCCCCAACCAGACTTTACAGTGGTGACCGATGCATCACTCCTGGGATGGGGCGGTCACCTGGGGAAGGCGGAGATCAGAAGAGTCTGGTCTCCGGCGGAGTCCGGTCTCCATAAAAACCTGTTGGAGCTCCTGGCGATTTGCTTAGCACAAAAGGCATTCCTTCCCTCCCTCAAGGAGAAGGCAGTGCAGGTGTTCACAGACAACACCCCCGCCATGTGGTACTGCAACAAACAAGGCGGGGTCGGGCTTTGACCCTTGTAAAGAGGCTCTTCACCTTTGGACATGGGTGGAACATCATGGCTTAACCGTAGTGGTTCAACACCTTGCGGTCTCTGAACACTAGGGTGGACAATCTCAGCAGTCGGGGCTTGGTGGATCACAAATGGCGTCTTCACTCAGAGGTGGTCTGAGGTCTTTTTCAGTAGTGGGGAGAGCTTTGGTTAGATCTTCTCGCCACCGAACAGAACGTGCAATGTCAACACTTCTGCACCTTGGAATATACAAGGTGGCACTTGCTCTGTGACGTTCTTCGTCGCAAGTGGAGCCGTGGCCTCCTGTACACCTTTCTGTCTGTACCACTTCTGCTCCGAGTGCTGTAGAAGATCAGGTGCGACCTGGCCCAACTCATTCTTGTGTCACCAGACTGGGCTCCAATAGTCTGGTACTCCGAGCTCCCGAGCATGGCCATCGATCCTCTGATCAGACTGCCCCTTCAGGAGGATCTTCTGTCGCAGCAGCAGGGGACGGTCCTCCACCCGAACCGGTTTAGCCTCCTCGCATGGAGATTGAGCGGCAGCAGTTGACCACTTTCGACCTTCCTCCTACAGTTTGTAATGTCATCTTGGCAGCCAGGCATCCCTCCACTAAAATGGTATATGCCTGTCGATGGAATACATTTGTGGCATGGTGCACAGCAAAAGCTGTGGATCCCCTTTCTGCTCCTCTTTGAGGTTCTTTCATTCCTTCTGTCTTTGGCACAGCAGGGCTCTGCTCTGGGCACTCTTAAAGGCTACCTGGCAGCCATTTCTGCATTTCTTCGGCTGCCAGATCAGCTCTCTTTGTTCAAGTCCCCTGTTGTAAGTCGCTTCTTTAAAGGTATTATTCATCTCTTTCATCCATCTCCTTTCATAATGCCTCCGTGGGACTTGTCCCTAACCCTCGGAGTCAGTTCGCAGAGCGCAGAGGATTGGTGGGGCAATAAGGAATCTATAACTAATATATGTCTCTTACAGATACATTGTTATCGAAGGTAAGTAACATGTTCTTTTAATATACTGATGGTATTCATTACTGTGAATAAATTACATCTAAGATCTAGCCAAATACAATGAGAACATGTAGCTCAGGAATGAAGAGAAACATTGATTAAAGTCTGCACATTCTACAAAGCTGACATGACTAATGAAGTTAACGTGAATTATTTAATTCTGCATCGTTCGGCATCTTGCTAAAGCGTGTGTTTATTTAAGACCGATCGAAATAAAGGCAATGGAGAAATGAGGCCTAGTTTAACTTGACAATGTAAATACGGTAGACATGGATGCTTAATGAAAACAATAATCATGCTACACACTAATTCGAACGTTTAATGAAAGGCACATTTTCCATTTTTCCTTTTTAAGGGGCATTCCTCGTTTTAATATTTTCACAGGCTTATTACATATTTTAAGCTCATTTAACTTGCTCCATCAAGTTCCTTTAGGGAATCCGACCAGCATGTCGAGAAGACGAAGCAGCGGGTCAATTCTTCAAAAATTAAAGGAAGTTGACTTGGATCCTCTCTAAATCACTTTTTAAAACTACATATCAAATCGCAAGGATTAAAAAATATCCCCACTGATATCAATTTGGTGGCAGCATTTTTATTTGCAAAACATGTAGTAGGGTACAAAATATAGTCAGATTACCCCTTTATTTAGGAAATGGCTAATCCAGTTGACTACATCTGTTTTTCTCAACCTGTTGTACTTGATGCCTTATCCAAACAGTTTTTCCCCCTCACCTTTTCATTATCCGTATATATGGCCCCTCTGGTTAAAATGCCCCTCCACGCCCCAGAATAAATAAAATGGTAATAAATTGGTGACAGCAGCAGGGAGTAGGGTGGGCTTCCTCAGCAATTTTCATAGTGCGCATATATTTTTGGCCGGCCTTCTTGCTGCGGCCAGGCAGACATGCACACTTTAAAACCTCTAACCCAGCCTTCTAAATACATCTATGTTAGATTAAGGGAAGGGCTTTAGTGTCCTTGGGAGCGGCTAGTGAGTCCGCTCCCTCCAATCAGGGTGCTGCTTTCAGAGCATGTGAGCAGCGCCAGGATTGGTTAAGGCACTTCTCAGGGGCTTGAGTTGCAGGAGGAAGACGTGCAGTGAGGAAGGGGTCAGAGTCCGATGTGTAGCACGTAAGTGTGTTCTTTTTGTTACACACCACCCATTTGCCTGCCTATCACTCCCCGTAGATGTCAGATCGACTTTCATATCGGGGCCTTCAGTTATGTTACTAAAGTAATGTTGTAACAATGCACACACTATTTCTTTTTCTGACTATCTAACATGGGCTGACTAATCTCTTCATGAAAGTCCAAGTGGGCCAAGTGCTATGTGAGTGGGTTTACAAAAGGGATATATCGGGGAAAAGGAGCAATAAATCACATTACGTTCAGTGAGAAAGTGCCAATAAGCTATAAAGTATGTTGTCCTTTTGTCTAGATAGCTGAATCTAAAGTGTTTTCAGATTTCAGAAGGGTAGGTACTGATCATTAAAGGAGCGAGAAATTCCTCTGTTAGTCTTGACGTCAGCCAGGCAAGTCATCACGTAAATAATGAATCTGGGCTCAGGGCCAGCGCCTACATAAACATTGTTCAAACTGGTTTTGAGGCCAATACCTGAGACGTATCGCCTGAGGGGATAGTTACAAAAGCCATGCATCTGTGCTATGATACCCGTTGAAGACAGGTTGTCTTTCAGCACAATGAGCTCTTTAACAGCTCAGCTCGCTAAGGCCCTTGGTAATCTCATGTTTGTCAAGTATGTTCTTATTGCTCAAAGATTAGCGATGAAGGAAAGCTAGGCTCCGAAGCACATTTTATAGTGTTCGCAATTGATGCTATATTATTCGAGGTTACTTTTAAGGCTGTCTTAACTCTGTGCAGGTTGCTTTAACAGATTTGTTTCATATACTGTATGATAGCCATCCTCCAATTGTTAACATTGTTTTTCTATTGGAAATTTTAATAGTGCAAGGACTAATTTGCATGTGGTCGGTCCCTGTCGGGAATAGCACATTGTAGAAAAATGTATACAATTTGCTCAAAGTGTAGTGTAGTTCCTATTTTCCCAATAGGCTCTGCGCATTGGAATAACAAACGATAGCTTAGACGTAGGACTAAGGTCGACTAGGTCTCTATTGAATATGTTAGACTTAATTGTGTGTGCCAGCTAGCTCAGAGGTCACTAGAAACTTTCTCGAATGAACAGGGAGGAGTTACTTCCTTGATTAGACAAGAAGGGATTAGTTTCTGACAACCGCATAAACATGACAACTTTGCTCCCTCCAGAATAAGGAGTATATCTCCAGAGTCGTGTAAAAAACAATAGATGGCTATTTCACTCAGTCAATCGTGCATACTTAGTTTCACCAGAATACAGAGAAATAGAGAGACGGGCGTTTTCAATAAAAGGTGTTATTTATTGAGCAGTCTTCTTTCTCATGCAAGAGAAATGAATTGCCACAATTGCAATACTTGTCATAAAGTAAAGTGCGTACAGTAAAAGGAGTATTATGAAATAATACTGTAAAAGCATTTATATGGTTTCTAAGCCATAAGATACTTAAAATGAATAAAATACATACAATGATAAAATGACTAAACCTACTCAACTGGTGTTTCTAAGATACGCCTATCCCAGTGTACCTAACCTAAGCCTTGTACAGGGAAGGAGTAGATGAGTTACAGTTTTTTGCCAAGAATCTGAATCAATAATTCTCTATGGGTCTAATCAGTTCCGTACCTTGGGTATAGAATGAAGGAGGTCTTGTATCTCTCTCTTAGGACTCGATCTCCCAGAAACCTGCGAGGGTGTAAGGGAAACACTCGAGCTGGATTTTCTCGGCAGGAGAAAAGACAGCGTCTCTCTGTGCGTCAGCAGGGGGGGGGGCGGCTTCCTTCGGCACTCGCATCAGCTGGGCGTCTGGCAAGTAGATAGCCGATCTGCTCCAAACCACCGTGTCTTTGCTTAAGGCAGATGCTGGTATATTTATACCTGGAAGGTGCCGAGTTTGACGTAAGGTTGGACATAAGACGTCACTAAGAACTGGCAGTTCTTTCAGGACTCTCAGGAGTTCTAGGACAAATCAAAACAGAAGCAGGGGAAATTCCCGGGCTGCTGGAGGCTTGGTTTGTTTAAGAACGCGTTGTACTTTCTAGGAGTCTATGGGAGCAGCCTTGCCGTATTTGGACTGTATTGGCTATGACTTAATATGGATATGATTCTTATGCCTTTATAGGGATATAATTTATTATAACCATACAAGGGCATAAATCGGGAATATCTAATTAGGGTCCTAGATACATTCACAACAAACGCATTTTTCAGAGGGTAATATTAGAACAAACATTTATGTCCAACAATATTGGTTTCGGTGAGTCGTCCTAAGTGGCATAGACTTTGCCAACTATGGGATCTGTAGCTTGCTGTGATTTGTGTAGTCGAGTAGCATCTCCCCGTGCGGTGCACTAAGGCCACATCGGTCTGTATTTGCTTGTTCTGTTCTGTTAGCCTATTTTAATAGCGCATCTGTTTCCCATATTGTCAGCTGTTTTGACTTCCCACTGTTCATGTTACCTTGCTCAAAAGATTGGAGTCTTTAATCCCTGTGCAGTTGGAAGCACATTATACCTTTTGACTGCTAATACTGAAAATTCCTTTCGACCTGATAGTTCCTTTGTGTGTTGAGAGATTGTTAGACCTCCCTGTCAGAATGTAGGAATCTGTTAGGCCTGTGCAGATGAATACGGGTTCTTGCTCAGAGGAAATTTAGTGGCAGCTGTGCCTTTTGCCCCAAAGCAACAAATGCAGTTTTTTCTTTCCAAATCACCAAAGTCCTTTGGTCTAATGCACAACCGAACTCTACGCCTTCACTGCAGAAGTATAACATTTTTGAAAAATATATATATTGTTCCAGCGTTTAGTTAGTTCTCACGTTATCGAAACTTTGCACATTATATGTGGGTCACCTGCATTATTGTCACTTATTTACGGCTCATCACGCGTTTTGCAATTCCGGTCCTAAGTACCCTTCGGACCATGTTCTCATAATAGAGCAGCCAGAACTCTTAGATCCTCTGCTATCCTGTTGTCACGCATTCCCAGGTTGTTGTTCCAGGTTGGGATGCCTTTCATTTTCTCTACTGGCCTCCAAGGCTTGGAATCTTCACATTGTGAACCTGCGCTGCACCAGCAATGAGATACTGCTCAGTATACTGCTATACACGAGGCTATTTGCTACTTTAGGCTGTTGCCTGGTTTGCTTTATCTTTCTCTAACACTGGTTTACTCATTGGAGTAGCCATAGCACTCCACAAATCCAGTCAATCATTCCTTCATTGGAACCTCTTGGCTCAACATCTCCTCCCAATACCTATGAGACATAAGCTTTGCTGGGCTTACACAGCACAGTATACATTGCCAGGGAAAAGCCTAGCATATTGAAACTCCCTGGAACATTAATCCCTTTATTGCCCCAGTATTGGAACTTTCATAGATTCCCATGCTTTGTATCATTCCCCGTCGTCGGAATGGGAGCCTCGGTAAATAGAAAAAACCATAGTAGTAAGCACAAAGTGAAAAAATAGGCCTAGGCCTCATCTCATTTTGTAGCTTATCCACCTCTTTTTGTAAAAGAGACCAAAATTCTGCAGTAGCCAATCAGAGCAGCCTCACCCCATAGAACCTTCCTGAGAGAAGCTCAGAGCCTCAGATTTTCTACCGCACGTTGTGCAAGGGAGTCTCCATTGAGCTCTGCTCAGTTTTCTTAAATTTTTTCTTGTTATTTCTTCAACTTCTTGGATATTTTCTCATCATGTCGGAGAAGAAAGCCCTCTTTAGAGCCTGTGCCACCTGCTCCAAAAAGAGGTTGTTTGTCGAGGACAAACACGAGGATTGTATCTACTGTTTGTATCCGGACCATAAACCAACAGGCTGTCCGATTTGCAGATCCTTCTCAGCTAAGACCTTGAGGGACAGGGAAGGACGTCTCCTCACATGGCTTCAGAAGATGAAGGACCGGAAGGACATTATCTCTTCGGACAGTGAGGGCTCCTCGTCGATGGTGTCATCCAGAAAGTCTCGGAAAAGGGGTAGGTGCCCCCTTTCTACTTCAGACGAGTCCCGTCACAAGGCCTTACCAGGGACCTCTGATAGGTCTGACAGGCCGGCTGCCCAAAAATCTCCTCACCGAGGTGAAAAGGGGAGGCAGGGTAAGCCTGAGGAACAACAGGCCTCAAAAAAGGTGAGAAAGACTTCTACAGTCTCTTCGCCTCCCTCAGAGAAAGATCGAGGGGTCAAAAAGCCTTCAACCCCTGCTCAGGAGGTCGCTTCAGACAAGAGGCAGAAGTCGTCGACGACTAAACTCTCAGGTACGTCGTCGACGAGTGTTAAAAAGGACAGCTCTGCCAAAGTTGCCTCGTCGACGGGCTCGTCGACGACGGCTGTGTCGACGGCGCCTTCACCGTCGACGGTTTTCAAGGCTCCGGAATCCTGCTCGTCGTCGTCGACGAGAGTGACCATCTCCACGTCGACGACAATGTCTGCAAAGCTGGCGTCGACGGCGGTGTCGACGACGAGAACGACTTAGACGACGACGATGTCGACGACGCCGGTTACCATGTTGCTGACAACGAGCTCGTCGACGGTCCCGTCGACGATACCACCATCGTCGACGATGAGTTTCACCTCGTCGACGACTCAACTCTCGGCGACGAAGACAGTATCTACAAGCTTCCCGTCGACGGCGGCCTCGTCGGCGACGGAATTTTCTGAAAAACATGTTTTTTCGAGGAAAAGGAGGCAAATAACGCCAGAGATGACGTCTCCTCGCCAGGTTCAGAAATTACCACCTAGCCTACTATTAGAAGAGGACTCTGATGAAGAGACTTTCAGTGAATTTGGGCAGGCCTATAGCCCTTCTGACCTCCAGGTTAAGGTTCAGGACGTTAGCTCTGAGGAAGAGCAGATGGAACGACAGCACTATGCTCCAGAGCATTATTATGAGGAGGAGCGCACTACTACCAGACACATGCCTCCACAGCAGCCTCTGCGTCAGGTACCTGAAGGGATGGTGGCAATACCATCCACTTTAGTGGCGGATTTACAACTTATGTTGCAGGACTACCGGCAACGTTTCCCTGCGCCTCCAGAAACCCAACAAGTGCGTCCCCCGACACCTCCGCCTCAGACATTACGACCTGTGGCAGACCATTCTTTGCCTCCAAGAGAGCGTGCCACTGCGCCGGAAGTGCGCCCACAAGAGGTGGTTCAGGTGCAAGATACTGATGATGACGCTGCGTCTTCAGATGCAGACCAGCAAGCGGATCCTGATCAAGATCAACAGGCGCCGTGGAATACTACTGACCCTATAGATCCGGACAACACAGATCCGGATAACATTACTTCGCCTCCAGCGGACGTTGGAGGGTTTCACAACCTGATGGACAGGGCATCCAAAAGATTTGGTCTCCCAGTGACCACGGTTCAATCGGATTGTTTTTTATATGACTTTAAAGAACCATTCAGAAAGTCAGTGAGATCCATCCCGATCATTGAGCATGTCTGGTCTGAGGGCTTGAAGGCTATGCATAATCCGGCCACAGTCCTCCCGGTGCTTCCGAGACTGGAAAAGAAGTACAAGGCACCTGATGGCAGTCCGGCATGTTTGCTTGGCCAACCGAAACCGGATTCGGTCATTTCGCAGGCTGCCCAGAGCAAATCCAAGAATCCTTCTACGCCGATGACTACACCGCCGGATAAGGAGGGCAGGCGCCTAGACAATGTAGGCAAAAGATTTTCAGCTATGGCCAGTCTCCTGGTTAGAGCAGCCAATGCTTTAGCGATTCTGGGACGCTATGATCGGCAAATGTGGTGCGACCTTGCTCCATTTGTAGAAGAACTGCAGGATTCTTCTAAAGAGGAGGTGAAGAAGATTTTGCTAGAAGGGGAACGGGCCTCTTCGGAGGTCATTGATGTGGCAATGGATATAGCAACCACCGCATTCCGAGCACTTGCCGGCTCAGTGGTTCTGCGACGCCAAGGGTGGTTAAAGGCCACATGGTTCAGGCAGGAGGTGCAGAATAAGATCTTGGATCTACCATACGACGGTGAGATGCTGTTTGGCAAGCACGTCGATGAGGCCCTGCAAGGCATCAAAAAGGACACGGATACAGCTAAGTCCTTGGGTACATTGCAGTATCGTAAAGTGCCTTTCAGGGGAGCGAGAGGTAGAGGTTTTTCTTCTTATCGTGGAGGAAATCAAAATCGCTACTCTTCTGGATCTCAGTCCAGCCAGACGTATAAGCCTCAATACTCTCAAAGGGGTTCTTTCTCTCGCCAGCAGCCTAAAGGACGTCAGGGGCAGCAAAGGAGAGACAACACCAGGAAACAATAGCGGCCAGGTGGCTCTTTCCACTGTTCCTGTTCCCTCATTCACATCAGTGGGGGGCAGGATTGCCCATTGCCTAAACAACTGGATGATTATTACATCGGATCAGTGGGTCCTACAGATTGTCAGAGAAGGACACACATTGGAGTTTCAAGACCTTCCTCCAACGAGAGCGCCGGATGCCTTCCCTCCCAAACATCTCAGGCTCCTTCATCTCGAAGCCCACCAACTTTTCACCAAGGGGGCGGTAGAGCCTGTACCCCTTTCGCAGAAGGGGAAAGGGTTCTATTCCAGGTTCTTCCTGGTTCGGAAGACAAAGGACAAGTGGCGTCCAATTTTAGATCTACGGCAGCTCAACACTTCTCGTGAAGTTGTCCTTCAGGATGGTCACTCTTCAGGACATCCTGCGTCTACTCAATCCAGGGGATTATATGGCGACCCTAGATTTGGAGGACGCCTACTTCCACGTTCCAATTCATCCAGCTCACAGGCAATATCTTCGATTTACAGTGGGCAAGAGCCACTTTCAATTCAAAGTACTGCCATTTGGTCTCCGGTCTGCCCCGCGGATCTTCACAAAGGTTCTGGCTCCGGTGGCAGCTTTTCTCAGGAAGCAAGCTATTCAAGTGTTTCCATACCTGGACGATTGGCTGCTAAAAGCTCCATCTGTTCTAGAAGCGTCCACTGCAGTCCGGACATGCAAGGATCTGTTCGAGCGACTAGGTCTTCGACTCAACAAGGAGAAATCGGTTCTATGCCCATCCAAGTCAGCAAGGTTCCTAGGGGCCATCCTGAACACGGACAGTTGCTTAGCCCTTCCATCAGAGGAACGCCAGACCAAACTAATGCCTTCAGCTCGTCTTCTCCAATCTCGAAAGACACTGACAGTTCGCAGGTACAAATCGCTTCTCGGATCGATTTCATCTTGCATTCCTTTAGTTCCGCACTGCAGGCTCAGAATGCGTCCACTACAAGAGCAATTGGACAGACAGTGGCGGCAAGTCACAGGATCCTTCGACGACAAGGTTGTCGTTACCAAGGAGATGAGAAAAGCAGGCAGCTGGTGGCTGCGGAAAGACAATCTTTCCAAGGGTGTATCGTTCCTCCTTCCACCATCTCCCCTGATTGTAACAACGGATGCTTCCATGGAAGGATGGGGAGCGGTCCTCCAAGAGCTAAAGGTCAGCGGTCACTGGAGTCCAGTGCAAAGCAAGTTCCATATCAACCTCCTGGAACTTCTCGCTATCCGTTTGGCTCTTCAAGCTTTTCTTCCGAGGATTCAGAACAGTGCAGTGCTGGTTCGTACGGACAACACTACAGCCATGCACTACATAAACAAACAGGGTGGAACAAGATCCTCCACCCTCTCCAAGGAAGCCCAAACGCTATGGAATTGGTTAATACAGAACAATGTCTCCCTCTCAGCGGAACATCTAGCGGGGACACTCAATATCAGGGCGGACGCTTTGAGTCGTCAGAACACTCTCTCACGAGTGGGAATTGGATCAAACCGTTCTGGAGGAACTCTTTGCACGATTGGGGACACCATCCATCGACCTGTTTGCGACTCCCCAGAACGCCAAATGCCTGTCCTTCGCAAGCAGGGTTCACCATCGGGAATCCTTGGGGAATGCGCTTTTGATTGCCTGGTCAGGCGCCTTTGTTTACGCCTTTCCTCCCATTCCACTGATTCCGAAGTTGATCAGCAAACTCAAAGTGGAACCGTGCAGGATGATTCTAATCGCTCCAGCATGGCCCAGACAAGTTTGGTATTCGGAACTTCTTCTCCTCTCCCAGGACCAGCCAGTTCTCCTGCATCCTGTTCCAACTTTGCTTTCAATGTCTCACGGTCAGGTTCTACATCCGGACTTGAAGTCACTGCGATTGACAGCGTGGCTCCTGAGTTCAGAGAGTTCCAGGGTTTAGATCTCTCAGGGGAATGTAGAGACATTCTGGCTCAGGCTCGAGCACCTAGTACCAACAAGACCTACCGTGCTAAATGGAAGAGATTCTGTGTTTGGTGCCAGAAGGAAGGTTTACACCCATATACTTCTTCTCCGCACAAACTCTTGCCTTACATACTTTCACTGGCGAAATCTGGATTGGCTCCATCTTCGGTAAAAGTCCATCTGGCAGCCATCTCTAGATTCAGACGTTCATCTTCAGGTCCTTCCCTATGGTCAGCGAGGATTGTCAAGCAATTCCTGAAGGGTTTATTAAGGGTCTTTCCTCCAGTCCGGCCCCCACCTCCGGCCTGGCATTTGAATCTGGTTTTGTCATCTCTCATGAAAGCCCCTTTTGAACCTGTTCATAAGTCTGACCTTAAGTTTCTTTCCTGGAAACTGGCTCTTCTCTTGGCCCTGACATCGGCTCGCAGAGTAAGTGAGCTCCAAGCTTTCACGATTGAGGAACCATTTCTCCAGTTTAAGAATAATGTGCTGATTCTACGGACGAATCCTAAGTTTATCCCGAAGGTGCCTTCGGAATTCCACCTAAATGAGCCTGTAGTCTTGAAACCATTCTTTCCAAAGCCTTCTTCACCTGCGGAAAGAACTTTGCACTCTCTGGACATTCACAGATGTCTGAAATTCTACCTGGAGCGAACGAAGCATTTCAGAAAATCTTCACAGCTCTTTGTTTCCTTCAGTGCTCCACGCAAAGGTTGTCCAGTTTCTAAAGCTTGTATTTCCCGTTGGATTTCCAGTGCTATACAATTTTGTCACCAGGCGGCTGGGAAACCTCTGCAGCGAGCAGTTCGTGCTCACTCTACCAGATCCATGGCTTCATCTGCGGCGTTATTCGCAGGAGTCCCTATCAAGGACATTTGCAGGGCGGCAACGTGGAGCAGTGTCCACACCTTCACCCGCCACTACTGTTTGGATTCTTCTGTGAAGGAGGATGCAGCAGTGGGCCAAGCAGTCCTGAGGAATCTTTTCCAATAAGTCGGTGAGCTTTTCTTTCTATCCCGCCTTCCTGTTGCATATTTTGTGTGACTGTATTATTGTCATATTATATGATCCTATGTGTTCTGCTGTTCTTTCAGAGATGTGTAACATTTTCAGGTTCATGTATGGCAAAATATGCTTTTCTGTTTACTGCTGGTTACTCTGATACAAAGCATGGGAATCTATGAAAGTTCCAATACTGAAGCAAGAAAACAAGTTACTTACCTGTAACTTTGGTTCCCCAGTATTGGTAACTTTCATAGATTCCCATGCGCCCACCCGCCTCCCCTGGGAAAGCTCAGTCTTCTGGTCTTGGTGGATAGCTGTTTACAACGGCTACGAAAATCTGAGGCTCTGAGCTTCTCTCAGGAAGGTTCTATGGGGTGAGGCTGCTCTGATTGGCTACTGCAGAATTTTGGTCTCTTTTACAAAAAGAGGTGGATAAGCTACAAAATGAGATGAGGCCTAGGCCTATTTTTTCACTTTGTGCTTACTACTATGGTTTTTTCTATTTACCGAGGCTCCCATTCCGACGACGGGTAATGATACAAAGCATGGGAATCTATGAAAGTTACCAATACTGGGGAACCAAAGTTACAGGTAAGTAACTTGTTTTCTTCTAACCAGTCCGCCGACCTGAAATGTTGAATCGCTATGGGAAGACTCTTACTGGCACAGGAATGCTGTACATCTGATTGTCAATCATATAGAATAGGCTTCTCCGTAGTCCGGGCCCAAAAGAAATGCAAGACTCAGACCTATCCGATTTACATCCATGAAAGATAAATATGCAGACACCCGTAGGGGTGGGCTGAGTTCGCAGAGTTTCACTCCATGGAGTTCCGTCCACGAAGTGGTTCTTTCTCAATATCTGAGTTAACGAAGCAACAAGGTCAAATTTCAGTTTACAACTTGTCTGTAATGCCTTGCCACAGCAATTCATGGAGAAAATGGTATCACTGCATTTAACTAATATGAATTTTGCGAGCCCTGTTGGGAGGTGGTAGGATTGCAGAGCGGAATCACTCACCAGTTTTTGATGGTGGGAGCAACCAGCTGCAATGGAAAGCGCCTTAACTTCAACGCCTGATGGGGCCTTATGACGGGAGATATTTTCAAGTACAGCAGAGCGACATGACCGTGGCAGAACTCAAGCCGGGCAGATCTCAAGACTGCAGCCATGTCGGATTCTGCACGCCAGGCAGGAAAGGCTGTACATTGAATGTTGTAATAATTTTTCTGCTTGTATGTTTCATTTTAAAATGAAGATTTTTCTCATTTTAACATTACAAACGTTGGTATATTATTTGAGGTAATGGATAATTTTCTCTCTTCACATAGAATATTTTTTACAGGAGAGTTGTTTTCTAATCTGTGGAGATGTTAATGCTGTGTTAACCATTGAAAGCTTTGATTTGGAGTCTCAAATGTGTACTCAACCCGACCTGTCATTTGACTCAAACAACAGGGGGCCAAAGTTGGCCAATTGTATTTTGGAAAGGGACCTAATTAGTACCCACAAACATACTCATTCTGAACCATTCTATACCGCCTATTTTTTCGGTCGTGGCTGTTTCACAGTCATTGACCATAGTTTGATATTCAGATATCAGATTCATTTAATCAATAAACGTGAGAACGTTAATCTTTGCACTGGTGACCATAATCTAATTTCTGTGACTATTGATTGCCCTTTGATCCCTATTACAACCTGGCCTGTTGCGATGTCCTCGTGTTTACCAAGTATAACAACGACGTTGGTTTGAAAATTGTAAAACCCAATTGATTTCCTTGCAGTACTAATCCGTAACCACTTTGAACTTTACCTAGCTACGGCATCAGGAGTGTTAGTTCAGGCTTTTGTTAACTTATGCTGTATAGTGCAAGATATGCTTCTGAAACCAGTCTCTGCTATGGAGAAGCCAGTTCCTAGACTTTGATTCCTGTAGCTCAGCTAATAACAGAAGGTTGAGCACTCGGCAGGAGGAGATTAGGGCCAATAACCAAAGTACTCTTTTGGAAACCAACTAACTTCAAGATGCCATACTTTTTTGGTCTACCATAACCTGCATGGTATGTTATGTTATGGACATTTATTACGCGCACAGCTGCTCCAGCAAAGGAGCGTCCCGGCGCCTGACAAGGTAACAACATAACACAAGCTTAAAAGGATGTCCTGATGGGAGAAACAGATCTAAGGAAACAAGAAGGTCTTAGCAGCCCTACGAAATGAGCAAATCAGCAAGGGTACGTACGCATCTCCAAAGGGAGGGCATTCCACAAGGCTGCAGCACGTACACGGAATGAGCGACCGCCAGCACGGCTATGCATGAACCGAGGAACTACTGCCAGTTCAAGATCCGATGAGCGAAGTGAGCGGCCTGGAATGTAAGGGGACACAAGGTTCACAAGAATCTGAGGAGGGGAGCCCTTAAGGATCTTGTGGGACAAACAAAGCACTTTAAATTGGATCCTCTGCTTGATCGGTAGCCAATGAAGAGAGCGCAAGGTATTGGAAACAGAGCAAAACCTGGGTAAGCCAACAACTGCTCTAGCGGCCGCATTTTGTACGCGTTGAAGGCGAGTGGGTTCGGCCTGATTAATCCCTACCAAGAGGGAGCTGGCATAGTCGAGCCTAGACATCACCGTCGCCTGTACCACAAGCTGCCTAGTTAAGGCATCAAAGAATTTTAGCACAGGTCTTAAGCTGCGCAGGATGCCGAAGCAGCAGGCAGCAGTCCGCTTTGTGTGGCAGACAAAGCTAAGGGTAGGATCTAGCCACACCCCGAGATTTTTTATCTCCGATACCGGAGTAGGAGTGGGACCAAGCTCTGAGGGCCACCACACATCGCCCCAGAGTTCTGCTTGCTTGCTGAAGATCCTAATTTCCGTCTTTTTTGCGTTCAGCTGGAGGCAGTTGGAGGTCATCCAGCTGGCAACCGCCCGTAGTCCATTCTGGAATCTTGGGGCATCCAACTTTGAATCCCCGCTGATCGTGACCGCCAGCTGAGTGTCGTCAGCGTATGACACCATGGTCATACCCCACTGCTTGACGACCTCAGCCAGCGGCCTCACGTAAAGATTGAACAACGTTCAATGCTCTTCCGCTGCAAGACTTCTTTGAGTTGACATGTCGCTGCAGAACTATGGATACAGCATTTTTCTGCAATCTACTCCTCGCCCAGTATGAGTTCCAACCATTTTAAGTGCTGTTCACATTAACAACCGAAGCATCCATTTGGTACAAATCGGGCAGAATGTCCCTCAAGTAGGTAGGCAGTCATTGCCTGCTCTATTCTACGCAGCCGCCGCCTTATTAGTTCAATTCAGAAAAGGGAGTGGTGATGGACAGAGTATCTGAATTAAGCAGACCACTCCTGCCCAGTCCAAAGATCAGGGCTTGATCCATCACCGTTTTTTAGCTCACTGCACCATCCCAGCTCAGAACCTGGCTACATGCAAATTAGTCTGTCCCTGGCCCAGTGCATCATGGGAACAGGGCAGACCAAACTACCAAGCCAATTCTTTCACTGGAAAGGAAACAAGCTTCCGGGGACCGGTTTCTGGCATTACAGCAGTCTTCGGCTCGGCTTGCTTGAATCCTGATGGTGCAGTGAGCAAAGGACTCACATCTGAGTATACCCTTCCACGCTTGTGGTGGACAAAACGATTCAGAAAAGGGGGTGGTGATGGACAGAGTATCTGTATTAAGCAAACCACTCCTACCCAGTCCAAAGATCAGGGCTTGATCCATCACCGTTTTTTAGCTCACTGCACCATCTCAGCTCAGAACCTGGCTACATGCAAATTAGTCTGTCCCTGGCCCAGTGCATCATGGGAACAGGGCAGACCAAACTACCAAGCCAATTCTTTCACTGGAAAGGAAACAAGCTTCCGGGGACCGGTTTCTGGCATTACAGCCGTCTTCGGCCCGGCTTGCTTGAATCCTGATGGTGCAGTGAGCAAGGGACTCACATCTGAGTATACCCTTCCACGCTTGTGGTGGACAAAACGATTCAGAAAAGAGGGTGGTGATGGACAGAGTATCTGAGTTCATCACCACACCCTTTTCTGAATCGCCTTATTAGTTCAGACACAATTGGGTCTTTAGTGGCTTTTGCAGTCTTTCTCCACCTTTATGACCAATTTGTAGATCAATATCAATTATAGTAAATCCTATCGCATGATTTTGGGCGATAAGAAATCCGATTTGAGACCAAATGTGTGATGGAAATGTCTTGTCAGTGTTTAAGTTTTCCTTGCCTGGGTATAAACTTTGACTCATCCGGAACCTGGAATAGTAACATCACTGCTAGATGTCTACAATTAGTTCAAATGATTGGTGCTCTTTTTAATCTAACTACCTAAATAGCACATTTAGCAATATACAATACTCAGTGCATCCTTGTGGCCACCTGTGATGCCAGGGTTGGGGGTACTAAAATGCTGTATTCCTTCAGGCTGAAGAAAACCGCTTTTGTTGCAGGTTATTACCCCAACCATCCTATTATCCATATTTTGTGTGCCACAAGACGCTTGGGATGTTATAGTGAGGATTTCATTGGCCTTGCTCCTTAGAAACTGCTTGCAAATTTGGGGCAATTAAACGGCGATGTTTTATCAACTACTTATTCTGGACTGCTTAAACTGTGACAAGGAAGACACATTCCATGGCTTTTGCACATTAAGTCTAGTTTTCTAATCCTGGGCTGACCAGCCTTATTTGATGGCCCCCAAAACCATCAGGAAATCGGATGTGCTTTGCCTGAAAACAGCTTTCCTTGAGGAAAGAATAAGTCAGAGGGCAGTGGTGGAGTCTGAAAAACCCTCAATAGTTGTAAAACATTATTGGGTTACCACACTTAATCCATGGCAATGAGGGCTGCTGTTGAAATTCAGATTCGAAACTATCCGAAATTGTCTGTGTCCTGTTAGGTCAGCATTTCGATACCAATGTACTACCTTGTCCTGTGCCTACACACCTCCCCAACCTTGTTTGCCTTTTTTATTTTTTTGTGGCTTTTATATTAAATACAGAATGGTTTCTGTTGACAGTATTGAAAAAGTGCCACTTCATACAATATAGGCCTGCCTTACTGATTTTACAAAATTTGTCACCCTAACCTCTATACCGCGGTTGGATCTTTCTCTAAGCTAACTTTGCAGTTCGTAGTAGATCCAGTATGCAATCTCATCAGCTTTGTGATTTTAGCTGTGCTCCTTGTTTTCTTATGTTCTTTATCGTACCTTGCACAGTTTTGATCAGTTAACTAGGTAACCTGTGGCCCTGTGTATGATGATGCTGAAGATACATAAATTGTATTATTTATCTATATTCACTGGGGAGCAGTCATCCACTCGTAGTATGTTTTCATCTGGAGAAATGTTTTGAGATGGCTTTCTGATTTGCTTATGAGCTACCATGAGCTTTTACTGATTGTTAGCATGGATTTTATGTGTGTGTATGACATTGATCTATTTGTGATCTTTTTTGCTCTCTACATCTAATGGTATTTATATGTAATGGTTTTAGCTATTTATATTTGTGATGAAATTGATTCATTTTTATGTATTTTATGGTTTATTTTAAACCACGTAAAGTTTGTATTGATTGATTGTGCCAGATTATCAAAGAGAGAATGCTAGAGGAGACGGCAATGGTATGTGATTGTGGTCGACATCCCAATGTGCAATACTAACTCTACCAATAGTTGATGCCCAGAATCCAAGATTTTTTTTCCCCAACATGTTTTTTGAAGCCAACCAAGAGCTTGGCAGAGTAACCCAAAGCATGTGAAGTTACAATTGCTTTAAGTTGCAAAACTATTGTAACAGTAATTTGTTCCAGGTTTTTCATATACAAGGTTTGAGGTTTTTTCATTTTCAAAGGCTGGAAAATCATAATTTAAAAATAATGAAGTGTGTGTACTGTTATTTGTCAGGTTCTGTTCACTCTTGTTTCTAGGTGTGACTGACAAATTTGAATCTTAACACTGTACTAATGAATTGATGTCCACGGACGCTGGATTTGAATTTGAGTAACATTTGTTGTCATTTCGTATAAAATATCTTAATAAGAAACAACGGAAATTCACTTCAGTCCCTTTTCAATGTTGATGTACGTCTTCCGGTGCCAACATCCTCTTCATGTCCAGCAAATTCTTTTTTCAGTTTGCAAATACATCCATTATACCGTTGCTCACATACTTTTTACCTTGTTTGAAAATAGTATGTGAAGATGATTACATCATAGTCGGCATTGTGGGTGTATGATTGATGTCACCATGAGTCATACCGCCTCCACCTATAATTGACGCTCTAATTTTAAAACTATTGTTACTGGTAACTTGCCTAACAAATTATATCTTTTGTAGCAGGTTTTTATATAGAGATCGTGCACAAATTAGTATTTGGGTTTTGTACAATACAACCGACATACATTAGATGCATGCATTTTGAAAAATGCAGTAGCCATATATGTAATGATGTGCCAATCTTCACGCATTTCCCAAATCTCCAGTTATACAAATCAGATGTCGGGAACCCAGGAATGGCGTTCGGAATCTCGGTACATGAAGATTAATTTATTTCTGATCCGAAGTACTTGAAAATCAGTTTATTTCTTACTACATCACCAACAGTCAGCTCTCAAATGACAAACAGTTTGTGAAAACCACAAACATTCGAACGATAAAACCAAGATGTAAGTGAGGAAGATAGTCCACAGGGGCCAAAAAAGGGAAGGAAATACAGTGCAATAAATACATTTTCAAAGCAAAATAACACTTCTCAAGATTGCATCAGTGTATTCCTGAAAAAGAAGGGTGGAGTAAAGCAGAATATACCACTTGAGTCTTGTAGATGGACTTTGACAGAAATGAGAAGAACGAGCCCCAGCATTGTTAATTTATTTCAGGCTGGTGAGTTTCAGAAGAGCTTTAATGAAGCTTGTCTATAGCAGTAGAGTGTGTATTAATGCTATTGTCGTTCACCAATGTTTATTACGTTTTCAGAAGGGAGATCAGAGTTCTCTATTTCATGTTTTGACCAGACAGGGACGGATGTTGGTCTATACGTTTAATTTCTTAATGCAAGTTTGTGTTTTTGGAATGATATTGTCTCTCACAAAGTTCAGAACAAAGAAAATATTTGAAATAGATGTTATTTGTATAGCATGTATCTAGCAAAGGGGCTGCAAAGGTAAATATACTGTCATTGAGTATTGGCAGGAGTAGCTGGTTCCCGGAGCAGAAGTGTTCTGTTACTGGTTTGTGACACAGTGCTCTTTAAAGAGGTGTGCTTTCAACTGTTCCTTAAATTGGAGGAGGGTTGTGGTGGTCCCGATGGATATAGGAATTTTGTTCCAGATCCTGGGAGTACAAACTAAGGAAAAGGAAAGTTACTCTCACATTTCGACCGTTACCTCATTTTCTGCCAAATCTTTTAGCTTGTAATTGTAATGAATTAATTTGATTGTAGGTTTTGTGTCCCCATTTGCCCAGAAAAAAGCGAGTATATTTTCTTGCCATGCAGGTTTCAGAGAGGTTGTCTTATATCTGTTTTCTGCCTAATACATTAACTTTGATAAATGTAAAACGCTATTGGAAGAACCCTCTTGAACACAAAGTGCATGCTTTTTGTAATAAGGCTATTTACACTTCTTTTGTTTGGATCTGCTGGCTCCTCAGGTTATCCATCACTACGGATAGAGAAGAATGACCTGAAAAGTGTCACCCTCATGGAGGCCAAGGCAAAAGTGAAAGATATTGCCATTTCCAGGGAGCGCGTCACTCTACAAGATGTTCTGCAAGAGGGTACGATACTTGCTTTGTTTTTTATACCTGGATCTTGATTCAACGTGAAATAATGTATCATATAGTTGGAAGCAATACAGTGTGCATCAATAAGAACTCCATAGCTTTGTCAAACGATTAAATCATTCAAGTAAAAATTCCCTTTTCGACTGAATACCTTAAATGTGATAGTTGATTGAACTACTTTTTTAACATCTTTGCTCTGATTTGTAAAATTCTGTCTCTCATTTTACACAAGGAGGTAATCAGAAATCCTCCTTTGTATCCCTCGCTTTTAAAATGTACTTGATCCCTTTCAATTTCTTCAACCTAATTATAAAAAGACTGTTGCACCACCCAAGAAGTTCCGTACGCCATTGCAAATAATGTAATAGTTAACACACACTCCATGCAAGTATCTTGTGTATGGGATTACGTGCAATACTTTGGCATCTAAAATTTAAGCGAGGCCTTGGGTTAAAATAAAAAACAAAACACTGGCTGATTCAAAAGAACACATTTCTGTACGTATAGCCCTTGGATTTTCCACTGTAGGCAGTGCATATTTCTTAAACCTTGTAGGTCTGCAATTGTCCTGCAAACTTCTAACATGCCAGCGTTAACACTTTTGCAACATGAATCTTTTTCTGGATTCACTTGCTTTGTATTATTCCTTCATTCAGTGGTCAAGTCCGGAATTGTGACCTCCTTTGTGCTTTTTCGACCACCATTTGGTCGGGAGTCAATCCTCTCTATGCTGCAAGACGTGTGCCACGTACTTTATTTCCTCCAGATTTATATAACGCGAACTCGACTCGAAGGTATTATAGCGGTTTACATGAGCATCAGTTACCTTACACAAGGACACATTCATTTTTTTTTGGGAGGCACGGGGAGATTAAGTGATTTGCCCAGAATCATAGGATGTGGAGTTGACCCGAGGCTTGAACCTTGGTTTCCCAGCTGCAAGGTCAGCACACTAGCTGTGAGACCACATCCTCTTCCCAATGCACATTTCTTTTTTTCGTTGTTGGGTCTGGACCCTAGATGGAGGAGCTCAGCGAAAAATTTGAAGAACACAACTGATAGTCAGGGCTTTCCTGTGCTTCCCTTCAACCATCATCGAACACCATAGGGTTTCGAGGCATAGGAGGACCCCCTTGTCAGCACTAGGAGGTCCCATCGGACCAGAAACAAGTGGCTGGAGAATGCACTGAGGTGGGATGGAAGGAGGACATGGAGAATACCCCCTTTTAAGGTCTGCAACAACTCTGACCATAATTTTGCACAAAAGACCCACATGAGATCTGCACTTGTCTGCCCAAGGACCGGATTGCTGAAAGCTGTGAGGCTTCTGCTGAAGAAACACCAATGTTTCAAGAATCTGTGCCTGTCAAGCGAGGAAAAGGGGAGAACCCCAGAGGACATGAGATGGTGCAAGGAGGATAGTCCTACCCCAAGGAGTGTCATCGATGGGCTGGAGGCAACTAGGAGGGCGGCAAAGAAACCTGAGCTCTGAAGAACCTGAAGGTAAGTAAACAAGCCCCAGAGGCACACTCACTGAGTCTGCTAAGTGCGGCCATTGAAATCTTTGACACTTGAAGGACGGCCTAAATTTAAGGAGCCACACGTGTCCAAGCAAAAGGACACCGAAAAGGAAAAACCTTCTGAAATCCTCCTCAACACCCGTAGGTGTCAGAAAAAGGTAGAAGCAAAAGGAGCACAAGCCTAAGAGCCACAGACTCAATAGAGGAAGGCACTGTTGCCCACCAATGCTGAACAGAATGGGCTCCAAGTCGAGTAGAAGAAACAATGGATTAAAGCCAAAGTGGCAGCACTCTTGCAAAGGAAGAAGGACTTTGACGCATCCCTTAAGGAGGTTTAAATCCTACAGAAGCTGTGGAAGCCGAAGGAGGGAGAATGTCTGCAAGAAATCACTATTTCTACCTTCACCTCACCCCAACTCCTCCTGACGCATGAACCACATGAGTAAGAACAAGAAAAGGTCTTCGACTATGAAGATGAAGACACACTACCCGTGAGGAGCAAGAACAGCAGGATCTCACCACTGAATCCCCAGAGGAAGGTATAAACAACTATCTGCCAAGACTCGCTACCAGTGCAATGAGCCAATCAAGAGAGCAGCTGACAGCTGTTGGATTGAATTGGATGTGGAGGAGGGTTCCTTCTTTCTCCTAGAGAAACAAATGCCATTCCAGAAGGTGACCCTCTACCTACCAATGCTACCAAGCATTCTCAACCAATAAAAGGCCTTTCTGGAACCCGGGACAGTGAAGGCTGTTACTCCGTACATCAAGCAGTGCACACACTTTTTTCAGGACCCCATTCATATAAATGGCACTGTGCCAGCTGATTCTATCATAGCAGCAACAACAATGCACCAACATCAGGTGGCCCACCACCACAAAGAATGAGCACTAAGCTTGCCCTAGTGAGCAGGAAGATTAACAGAGGCCGCAACTAAATGGATGATTACCAACTCCAACACCTTCCTCAACCACTATGGGCATGAACAATGGGATGAGATGGAAGCTCCCATGCCGCAGCTCCCGGAAGAGTACAAAGAGGGTAGAAGAGTTAATGCAAGAGGGCACAAACAACACCAAATCATGTCTAAACTCTGCATTTGACACTCCCAACACATCAAGCAGACAAATATGCACGGGAAAACACGAAGGCACGTATAATTGTGAGCCTCATTGTTGAAGACCGAGATACAGGCCTCGTGCATCAAGATGCTTTTACTGGGGACTCTTCGGGCAAGTAGTGAACAGAGACTGTAGCAGGTTAAAAAGGACAAGGAATCGTCAATAGGTGACTTACAATTCCAGAAATTCTTAAAACTGAACATGTTTACCAGAAGACCCTCAGATAGAAGAGGCTACCATTACATAGCCGTCCCAAACGACGACAGGGGTTTGGGCAATAAACAGATAACCACCCACACAGCCCATCAACAATGGCAGTAGCCGGCACGACAGCCCTTTCACGGAAGAAGGAGGAGAGGTCCACCCAGAAGAAGGGAAGTCAGTCAAGAAAGTTACTCACAGGCGACAACCCCAAGACTAAAAACCTGTGGAGGGAGAGAATAGGGGTATTACTCCAGGAGTGGAGGTCAGTCTCCTCCGACAAGTGGATACTGAATTTAATAAAATGTCTGCTGAATAGAACTCAACAAAAGACCACCTCCTGTACCACTTATGAGTAGACAGCTGTGAGAGGAGCAACTAAAACAGCTGCGCCAAGAGGTGCAAAAACTCAGCAAAAAGTGAGCCATAGAGTACCTCAGTGGGAGACCAGAAGAGGCATCTGCTTTGCATAATTTTAGTACCAAAACAGGACCTAACCCTAATAACAATTCTGGACCTCCGATACAAGTTTATAAAGACACAACTCTTAGATGACACCATGGCAGGTAGTAATACCGCGACTAAAGGAATGAAAACTTAATGGCCACGATTGACCTACATATACCATTGAATCAAGGACTCTGGCAGTACTGCAGATTTATCATAAGCAAGGTACACTAGCATTCAGAGTGTGGCTGTTCGGCATGAAAACCACACCAAGGGTGTTGACGAAATGCCTGGCAGCAGTAGCTTGCTGTCCGCCTCAGAAGCCAGGGCATACACATCAATCCATACCTGGACAACTGGTAAGCAAAGGCAAACTCAAGACTCAAGTGCCATCAGGACATAGTCTTCCGCACCCAGCACTAGCTGGGTTTCACCATAAATATGGAAAGCTGTCCCACAACCAGAACAGGAGTAGGTGTTTCTAGCCCTAACCAGTGCCCTAGAGAGGGAAAGCAGTAGTGCAGAGCAAACTCGCCTTTACCTGTTGTGTCAGTCTCTGGTAGTGAGGACTAAAATGAATTTAATTGGTATGATGGCCTCAGAAGCATCCAGCACAAGGTGGGAGGCACACATGAACTACCTGAGGATCAGATGTCTCTCGAGCCCCACACAGGTGACAGCACACATAAATCTCCTCGAACTAAAGACCGTGTTCCTAACCTTGATAGTCTTCTGAGCACACAAGAAGAGGAAAACTGTGTTGATACAGATGGACTGCCCAAAAGCTTTGTGCCTTCCCAAACACGTAGGGACAAGAGCTTTCCAACTATTATAGCTAGCACAAGACCTATGGAAATAAGAAATTCAAAGCTCTACAACCCTGGTAGCAAGAACACCTCTCACGCATACATAGCAGTGAAGCAGACAAACTAAGCATCCCACAGGTGGGATCTAAAGCAGGAATTACTGGATGACATTTTCAGCAAGTGAAGCATACCAAGCATAGACCTCTTCATAAGTCAAAAGAATACAAAATGTCAAGACTGCACCGAGATACCTGCACCACCATTTCAAGGGGAATGCCCTGTCGATAGACTGGTAAGGGACATTTGGTTACGCTTTTCCACTGATTCCCCTGATCCCAAGACTGCTAGACAAGCTCAGTAAAATTGACATTTCTCTCATCCTCCTCGCCCCACAATGTGCCTGACAGACCTGTTACTCAGTACTTGTAGAGATATTGCATTGAGAAAACTCTCCTTAAAAACACTGAAGATCTGCTGTTAGTTCAGGGGTGCCTAAAGGGTCCCCAGAAGCGGCCACACTTCACCTAGTAGCCTGGTACCTAGAATTCAGCCATCTCCAGATCCCTTACATGACAATGGAAATCCTCAGAGGTAAACTAAACACACGAAAGTGCTACACTGCAAAATGGAACACATACATGCACTGGCTCCAAGGATCGCTGAAGGTTAGAAACCAGAATGGAGTACAACACCATACTAATGCACCTCACCTACCTAATGGGTAACAGATTCATCTACGAGTAACTTAAGATTCACCTATCTACTGTCTTGGCTTATGCCAGAGGACTCGCAATTAATAGTTTCTTCAATGTACCAGTGGTGAAGAGAGCTCCGACACTAACCACCTGAAGTGCATCCTGCTCAACACCCGCTCGGTCCACAGACACGCATTTGAACGCTGGAACCTACTCGACACCACATCGCCGGACGTTGCCTTTCTTACAGAAACCTGGATGAACGCCTCATCAAAGCCCGACATCGCCATAGCCATCCCGGACGGCTACAAGATCATCCGAAAGGACCGCATCAACCAAACAGGAGGAGGCATCGCCATCGTCCATAAGAACACATCCGCATCACGACCAGTTCCGACGATAACCTCGCATCTGCCGAACACCTTCACTTCCAGGTCCACACCGACCCCAAGACCACACTCAGAGGCACCCTCATCTACAGGCCACCAGGACCCCGCACACAATTCAGCGAAGACATCACTGACTTCATCAGCCCACACGCCCTCCCCTCCGAGGACTACATTCTACTGGGTGACCTCAACTTCCACCTGGAAAAGAACGACAGCAACACCACCACCCTTCTAGACAACCTTGCCAATCTTGGACTCAAACAACTCGTTGACACCCCCACTCACTATGCCGGGCACACGCTCGACCCAATCTTCACCTCCAGCAAGCGCATCTCCTTCAATCACACCATAGCTCTCCACTGGACGGACCACAGCTGCGTTCACTTCAACTACAATAAGACCACGACCCACAACCACCCTCAACCAATTCCCCGCAGAAACTGGAACAAAATTACCACCGACCAGCTCCTCACATCACTTCACTAAAACCCTCCTGCCAAATCATCAGACCCAAACCAAGCAGCCACCAACCTCACACAATGGATCACCCACAGCGCTGACGAATTAGCACCCTTGAAAAACCATCAAATCAAGCAAGGTAGCAAAAAAGCACCCTGGTTCAATGATGACCTTAAGAAATCCAAGAAGATCTGTCGCACCCTCGAGAAAGCCTGGCGAAAAAACCCAACCACTGACAACCTGACCACCTTCAAGAACGCCACCCGCAAACACCACCAACTGATCCGATACACCAAGAAATCATCACTCAAGGATGGACTCGACAACAACGCCCACAACAGCAAGGAACTATTCAAAATCGTCAAAGAGTTTACCAACCCCACCGCCGGCACCAACGGCATCACTCCCTCCCAAAACCTCTGCGACTCTCTAGCCTCGTTCTTCCACAACAAAATCGCTGACATACATAACAGCTTTGGAGACCAGTCCACCCCAACCTCCTCCGAACTAAAACCCCCCTCCAACAACCTTTGCACCTGGCACCCAATAACCACTGAAGACACCATCCGCCTGATGAACTCCATCCACTCAGGATCGCCAACCGACCCTTGTCCCCACCACATTTTCAACAAAGCAGACTCCATTATCCAACCCCATCTCCGAGACGTCATCAACTGCTCCCTCAACTCCGCTACCTTCCCGGAAAGATGGAAACATGCCGAACTCAGCGCCCTCCTGAAGAAACCCACAGCAGACCCCACTGAACTTAAGAACTACCGCCCTATTTCGCTCCTCCCATTCCCTGCCAAAGTCATTGAGAAAGCCGTCAACGGTCAGCTTGCCACCTTCTTCGAATCCAACAAATCCCTCGACCCTTCACAGTCCGGCTTCCGAGCCAAACACAGCACCGAGACCGCCCTCATCGCAGCAACAGACGACATTCGAACTCTACTGGACAACGGAGAAACAGCTGCCCTCATCCTACTTGACCTCTCCGCAGCCTTCGACACAGTCTGTCATAGCACCCTTATACAACGCCTTAACAACGTCGGAATACAAGGAAAAGCATTGGACTGGATCATCTCGTTCCTCCCCGGAAGAACCCAGAGAGTCCGCCTCAACCCTTTCAGATCAGAGGCCACCGAAGTCATCTGCGGTGTACCACAAGGATAATCACTCAGTCCAACCCTCTTCAACGTATACATGAGTCCCCTCGCATCCATAGCACGCCAACACAACCTCAACATCCTCTCCTACGCAGACACCCAGCTGATCCTCTCCCTCACCAAAGACCCAAACACCGCCAAAACCAACCTACACGAAGGGATGAAAGAAGTAGCCGAGTGGATGAAGAACAGCCGCTTAAAACTGAACTCAGACAAAACGGAAGTCCTCATCTTAGGATCATCCCCCTCCGCCTGGGACGACTCATGGTGGCCACCGGCCCTGGGAAACGCACCCATACCAACGGACCACGCACGTAACCTGGGCTTCATCCTGGACTCCACCCTCTCGATAACCAGACAAGTCAACACCGTCTCATCATCATGCTTCAACATTCTACGTATGCTCAAAAAAATCTTCCGCTGGATCCCCACCGAAACAAGAAAGACGATCAACCATGCACTGGTCACAAGCCGACTGGACTAGGGAAACACCCTTTACGCCGGAACGACAGCCAAACTACAGAAAAAACTCCAACGCATCCAGAAAGCCTCAGCCAGACTCATCCTAGACATCCCCCGCCATGCTCACATTTCCGGTCACCTAAAAGACCTCCACTGGCTCCCCGTCAACAAGAGAATAACGTTCCGTCTCCTCACCCACGCACACAAAGCCCTCTACAACCTAGGACCCGAATGCCTCAACACCCGCCTGTCCTTTTACACCCCCACCCGCCAACTACGATCGTCCAATCAAGCCCTCGCCGCTATTCCACGCATCCAAAGAGCCACCATGGGGGGGAAGATCCTTCTTATACTTAGCGGCCAAGACCTGGAATTCTCTCCCCTCCGACCTCCGCCTTACACAGAACCACCTCTCCTTCAGAAAACAACTAAAAACTTGGATATTTGATAAGTAAAGCACCCCCCCTCCCTCAAGCGCCTTGAGACCCTCTGGGTGAGTAGTGCGCTATACAAATTTTTGAACTTGAACTCTCTAGTTCGAGGTATGTGGGCTGCTGAATTCATATCTGTGCATAGATCGCCGCCTTGTGTTGGGTCCAGATGATTGCACATTGTTCTGGAAGAGTCTTCGAAGTATCACAAGATAGGTGACTCCTCCCCTGGACTACAGTGCGCATGGGCATCCCCTCCATCCTCAGATTGTTTTTTTCCGCCATTGGGTTCGGATGTTACTATCTTAGCTCAAGTTAGGAAAACTTTCTACAAAGCCAAAAGGCTTTCGACAGCGCGGGTATAGTTTTGTTCGGTGCCGATAACTTTGCTTCAAAAGGACATCGAGGAATCAGACGTTTTTTTTCCCACACTCGACCCGATCTTCGATCTACGATGTAAAAAAGCCCATTCAAGAGGTGTCCAATTTGCAATGCCAAATACCCGCACATCGATGTCCACCTGGTGTGCAACAAGTGCCTGTCCCTGGATCACAACGAAGCCAACTGTATGGCCTGTGCCCGGTTCAGGTCGAAGAAAACTCTTCGGATTTGACGCGCGGCTCGATTAGAGTCGCAGAGATCAGCGCCTTATCCAGAAAACATCTTTGGGACCGAAGACGAAGAGGTCATTGATCTGGATGATCGGGAAGAACACTCGGATCCTGTTTCGGAGCATGACTCAGAGTATGACGCCGAAGAGGAAGAGATATTGGAAGAAGAAGAAAACGTCGTCGATGAGGTAGGAGACGACGCAGAGGCCCTTGGGGCCGTAGAGGATAGCTCAGGCGAGGAGCTAGGCCCAACCGTTGATACAGGGGCCGACGAAGCACTCGATAAGGCTCAGGTCGAGGGATTGCCACAAGGACTTACCCAAGATCTATCGAATTGTTCTGCAGCCCCGCATAAAGGCCCGGCTATGAACATATATAAAGAGCCATCAGAATCGAAAATGCTATCGGTCGATCCAAAGAAATCGAAACCGAAAGCATCACTACCAAAAACGAAATCAAAAGTGCAGCTGTCTTGGTCGGTTCCAGGGCCTCAAGCCCCTCCGAGCCGAGGAAACAGAAGATTGCCATCGATACTGAGAAGTTTAAAAAGGTCATCGAGCCGAAGGTTGGGGCACCGAAGACCAAGGTCAAGGCTGTCGAACCGACAAAGTCGGCGCCGAAGAGAGTCGACACAGACAAGAGGCTCAAACCAAGAGAGCGGGTCGATCCTAAGGCCTAAGACCAAGACAAAGACTGGCTCCGAGGACCCTGTCGAGTCGACACAGCCGACCCCATTCGTATCCAAACCGGTGTCGGAGTCCCTCCAACGCATCAAAGAAAAGGCTACAACGGTCGGACCGAAGAAGGCCCCAACCCCGAAGTTGGTCGGAAACATTCAGACCGCATCGACACCAATCAAATTCGGGTTGCCACCGATGGTGCGACCGAAGATGTTCGAACCGAAAAAGGGTATTGGAGCCATTAAAGGAGTGTCGATGGTAGTGGGGGCTACAGAGGAGCCTGAAGAACAGGAGTCGAGGCAGTTCATCGACTTGGACACCGGTAGACTATCCATGTATAAGAGGAAAATAATACCAGAAACACCCATGGAGTCGTATAAGATTCCATTAAAGAAGAAGAGGGATTCAACCACATCACCAGTTCTTGTGGAACCTCTGCAATCCTTTGGTCCGGAACCTCAGTCTTTTTCACCCACATACACAGATGTGGATGCAGGGGATGACGATAATGAGGATGACACTTATCATGTGGACACTGATCCCGACGATCAGACCCAACCATGGGCAGACCCAGCTGACCCAAGGAATCCACAGAATGCCCCTGACACACATACATACAATGTAAAAACGTCTCCTACTGAGGACACTACTGCCTTTAACACCCTTATTGAGAGAGCGGCGGGTAACCATGATGTGCAACTACATGCTGACCCTGTTGAGGAAGATTTTCTGGTCGACACCTTCTCCACTTCGGAAAGAACCGTCAAGACTCTGCCCATGCTAAAAGGGGTCCTTAAGCATGCTGGTGACATTTTTAAGGAGACCACCAGAGCAAGGGTATTAAACCCTAGAATTGAAAAGAAATATAGACCGGCACCTGTGGACCCTACTTATATAAGAGGACAGTTGCCATTGAACTCATTAGTTGTTTCTAATGCACGTAAGAGAGCAAACTCCCAGTCTACAGGTGATGCTCCCCCTCCTGACAAGGAGTCGAAAGAACTGGAAACTTCGGGAAAAAGGGTGGCAGCGCAGGCAGCTAACATCTGGCGCATTGCCAACACTCTTCGCCAGATATGACAGGGCCCATTATGATACCCTTGAGACACTGTTGCAACACCTACCAGATCAGTACAAGGAGGGAGTAGAGCTGCTAATCCAAGAAGGAAAGCTTATAACCAATGCTTCCATCAAGTGCGAGCTAGACGCAGCTTACACTGCAGCCAGGGCCATTAACACTAGCGTCATGTTAAGAAGACATGCCTGGTTAAGAATCTCGGGATTCAAATCAGAAATACAAACTACTATCCTCAATCAGCCAGTTAACCCGGACTACTTATTTAGACCTGAGGTTGACACCACCCTTGAAAAGATTAAAAAAGACACTGAGACTGCAAAGTCACAGCAGTTTCGGGGTGGCTCTTTTCGTCGCTCCAACACTAGAGGACCTTCATGAGGCCAAAACACACAGCAGACACAGTATAATAAAGGAGGTACACAAACCACCAACAAACACAACAGGGGTGGATATCGTGGAAACTACATCAAGGGCAGAGGAAGAGGAAACAACAACTCCAGATCCTCAGCCAATAACAAACAGTGACGCCCTGTCACTGCCCCACGACCATATAACACCTGTCGGGGGAGTCTGCAACAGTTCCTGCCGGTCTGGAAATCCATCACCACAGACAGGTGGGTGAGAGACATTGTCCAGTACGGGTACTGTCTAGAACTGACATCCACTCCACCCAACATACCACCAAGACACCGTCCTATGTCCGCAGAGCACTTACACTTATTGCAGCAGGAGGTCGTCAACATGCTGCAAAAAGGAGCCATAGAGCTCGTGCCTGTAGAAGACCAAGGCTTAGGGGTGTACTCTCTGTATTTCTTAATACTCAAAAAGGACGGGTCTCTCAGACCCATACTGGACCTAAGGCCTCTAAACAGATGCATTCTGTCAGAACATTTTCATATGCTCACCTTACAGCAGGTTCTACCGTTACTCAGTCAGGGAGACTTCCTCGCAACGCTAGATCTAAAAGATGCGTATTTCCATATACCCATACACCCATCACACAGAAAGTATCTCAGGTTCACTATTCAAGATCAACATTATCAGTTCAAAGTCCTCCCTTTCGGAGTAACGACTGCACCCAGGGTGTTCACAAAGTGCCTGGCGGCAGTAAAAAGAGAAAACTTTATTTACAAACAGATGCCATTTACTTCAGAGGAATGAACCGAGAAGAATGAGTGGCACCGATACCCGGTCGGCCGTGCTTGACAGGCTTGTAAGTGATCGAAAATTCACCAAGGTAATGGCCAATCATCTCAGGCTTGATCTCCACCTGGTTGAAGGTCTTCCCGTTGTACACGCCCACCATGCTGCCCACCATCTCCGGGAGGATGATCATGTCGCGCAGGTGAGTCTTCACCACCTCTGGCTTCTCCATGGGCGGAGCCTCTTTCTTGGCTTTGCGGAGGCGCTTCAGGAGGGAGTGCTGCTTGCGGCGCAGGCCCCGGTTCAGCCGCCGGCGCTGGCGGGCGCAGTACAGCTGCATGATCTGCTCATAGGACATGTCCAGCAGCTGGTCCAGGTCCACTCCCCGGTAGGTGAACTTCCTGAAGGTTCGCTTCTTCTTCTGCTCGACTTCCGCCCTGCCTGGCGGCAGTAGCAGCATTCCTAAGGAGACAGCACATACATGTCTCCCCTTATCTGGATGACTGGCTTATTCAAGCAAAGACGGCCCAACAGTGTGCCAGCCACATGTCCCACACCATTCATCTTCTTCACAATCTGGGATTCTCGCTGAATTATCCAAAGTCACATCTTCAGCCCGCCCACGTGCGACAGTACCTGGGCGCGACAATAGGAACTCTGGCAGCCAAAGCTCAACCAAATTCAGTGAGGATAAACAGCATGCAATTGCTGATACAAAAATTCAGACCCCAACACTCGCTTCCAGCAAGAGTGTTCATGCAGTTGATCGGTATGATGGCCTCCTGCATCTTCATAGTCCCGCACTCGAGACTACATATGCGCCCGCTTCAGGAGTGCTTGGCACGTCG
The DNA here is from genome assembly GCF_964263255.1 of Lissotriton vulgaris. NCBI lineage: Eukaryota > Metazoa > Chordata > Amphibia > Caudata > Salamandridae > Lissotriton > Lissotriton vulgaris. The sequence continues at coordinate 826,445,083 of NC_141699.1, forward strand.
GTGGAATCAGGCTCAAGGACAATGGAAAGACCTAGTGTTGGTGAGGGGTCGGGCGTACAACTCTCTGCATTGGTGGAACCCACAAAACCTTTGCAAGGGCCCACCGTTCCAGGAGCCTGTGCCACAGATTATACTGACGACTGACGCATCTCTCCAGGGATGGGGAGCTCATGTACTCCACTACACAGTGCAGGCACTATGGACAACACAGCATAAGAAGATGCACATCAACCTTCTGGAATTGATGGCAATCTTCATGGCAATGAAAGCTTTCAAAGTACATCTGTGCAACAAGGTCGTGTTAATCCGGACGGACAACATGACTGCCATGTACTACATATAGAAGCAGGGAGGAACACACTCTCCACAGATGTCTCATCTGGCTCAGAGCATGTGGAAGTGGGCCATTCAAAGGAACATCTTCCTCATAGCGGAACACCTCCCGGGCAAGGACAACCAGATGGCGGATCTGCTCAGCAGACACAGCCACCAGATGCACGAATGAGAGATACATCCATCAGTACTCCAACCGTACTTCCAGCAGTGGGGTCATCCAGAGATAGACCTATTCGCCACAAGGGAAAACGCAAAATGCCAAAGCTTCGCTGCCAGGTTCCCACATCCGCAGTCACAGGGCAATGCGATATGGATGAACTGGTCAAGCAGATTTGCGTACTCTTTTCCCCCAGCACCTCTAATACTGCTGGTGGCACGCAAGCTGAAGCAACACTCGATGACACTCATCCTGGTTGCTCCGACGTGGGCACGCCAGCCATGGTACACCACGCTAGTAGAACTTTCTGTGGTACCGCATCAAAGACTGCAGCTAACACCCAGACTTTTAACGCAGAGCCATGGCGAAATTCAGCACCCAGATCCGCAACAGCTCAACCCGGCGATCTGGCTCCTGAAGTCTTAGAATTTGGCTACCTCAACTTGCCACCAGAATGTATGAATATCATCAAGGAGGCAAGAAGACCCACAACCAGAGCATGTTATGCGGCTAAATGGAAAAGGTTTGTCATATATTGTAACAATAATGACATTAACCCACTGGATGCATCAATTCAAAACATTATCTGTTATTTGTTGCACTTATACAGATGTAATCTAGCGTACAGTTCCATTCGTATACATTTATCCTCAATAGCAGCTTATCTTCAGAACAGGCAGCACCTCTCACTATTCAGAGTGCCTGCCATTAAAGCTTTTCTGGAGGGACTTAAAAGAGTGATCCCTCCCAGACACCCACCTTCACCAGTCTGGAACCTGAATGTGGTCCTCACCAGACTGATGGGACCATCTTTTGAACCTCTACACTCTTGTGAGATTCAATTTCTGACCTGGAAAGTTGCTTTCCTAGTAGCCATTACCTCACTGAGAAGTTAGTGAACTCCAGGCACTAACCATTCAAGAGCCATTCATACAGGTCCATGCAAATAGGGTTGTACTACGCACCAACCCTACATTCATGCCTAAGGTGATTTCGCAGTTCCACATGAACCAAACCATAGAACTGCCAGTTTTCTATCCTAATCCGGAAAATGTCGTAGAGAGATCTCTACACACATTAGATGTCAAGAGGGCTCTTATGTACTATATAGACACAACACAGGATTTCAGGAAAACAAAACAACTGCTTGTTCCCTTTTCCCCACAGCACAAAGGCAACCCCATTTCCAAAGCAGGAATAGCCAGATGGGTCGTTAAGTGTATACAGATTTGCTATGCAAAGGCTAAACGCACACTAACCATTCCTCCAAGAGCACACTCCACACGTAAGTTAGGAGCGTCCATGGCTATCCTGGGGAATATTCCTTTAGAAGAGATATGTAGAGCAGCCACATGGTCCACTATACATACATTTACTAAACACTACTGCGTAGATGTACATTCAAGACAGCAGGCAGATGTAGGACAGGCTATTCTCAAAACTCTTTTTCCGACTGCTGCAGCTGGCACGGGCAGCCGCCGCTAACAGGAGGGACTGCTATGTAATCTATGCACAGATATGAATTCAGCAGCCCACATGCCTCGAACCGAATATGCTACTTACCAGTATGCATCTGTTCTTGGCATGTACCGCTGCTGACATTCATATCGCCCACCCTCCTCCCCGGCGCCTGTAGCAGCTGTAGCATTCAGAATTACTATGTAGCATGGACATCACTCACTGTATTACACTCCATCTCTGCCACAATGGCGAAAAACAACCTGAGGATAGAGGGGATGCCCATGCGCACTGTAGTCCAGGGGAGGAGTCACCTATCTCGTGATACTTCGAAGACTCTTCCAGGACAACAATGTGCAATCATGCGGACCCAACACTAGGCGGCGATCTATGCACAGATATGAATGTCAGCAGCCCTACATGCCAAGAACAGATGCATACTGGTAGAAAAGACCGATTATTCATCAGACCCATGAGTAGTAGAATACTTCATGCGGAATGGATCGGTGGGAAAACACATACCCCCTAGTGTTAATGTTTATAACGAAAAGAAGCTCCTTTGAAAATACTGTTCTCAGAAACATAAAAGAGAAATCCTTCTCCTGGTCTTTTTTAAATCGACATATATCCAATGTCATTAGAAATGGGTTCCATCACCCATTCCGAAGTTAACAAAGTAACAGGTAAACAAACGGCAATATGTAGCTTCCTACTACTATCTTCCCTTGTATGAGTTCAGCACATATATCCCTTGGCATTCATTAACAAATGTACCTTAACACCAGCCTCCAAATCCGCCCAGCTACTGTGGGACTTCGTAACGGTAGCGCGTGGCGAAACCACAGCGCTCCGCTCACAAGGCAAACAAAAATGTGACCCGTCGTGTAAATAGAAACAGAACCAAACAACGGGGTAATATTAAAGGAAAGTTCAGAACAGGTCTGAAAGCGTTCAACTCATGCTTCTGACGACTGGGATTCCTCTGCACACTCCCCAGGAAGCGAGCAAGCAGCCAGTTCCCCAGCCGACCGTAGAATACGAAAAGTGCAAACCCGGAAGCAAGGGGCCAAGAGGAAAGGCCCTGGGCAAGCATAATGCTCTGAAAACCGAGCCGAATTGGTCCGTAACCAAGGAACCTTCCGAACAAGACAGAACAAACAGCAAGGTTCGAGGCATGTGGGCTGCTGAATTCATATCTTGTGCATAGATCGCCGCCTAGTGTTGGGTCCGGATGATCGCACATTGTTGTCCTGGAAGAGTCTTCGAAGTATCACGAGATAGGTGGCTCCTCCCCTGGACTACAGTGGCATGGGCATCGACTCCATCCTCAGATTGTTTTTTTCCGCCATTGGGTTCGGATGTATATTGGTTCACTCTGTCTGAATCGATAAACTTTCTTAAGGCCAAAAGGTCTTTAGTCTTATTCGTCGGTATTGTCTAGCGTTCGGTGCCTACTCGTTCCGGTTCGGTCGGAGCCGGAGTCTACAGAGCCGCGTGCTCTCGACGCGGAAGGCCCAATCGAAGACGCTATCGACTGATCATCATGGACCGTAGTCCGTTCAAGAGATGTCCCGTGTGCAACTCCAAGTATCCCCACATCGACGTCCACCCGGTGTGCAACAAGTGTCTGTCGCCGGATCATGATGAAGCCAGTTGCATGGCTTGTTCCCGTTTCAGGTCCAAGAAGACGCTTAAGCATCGATGTGCTGCGCGCCAGGAGGCCCAGCAGACTGCACTGGCGCCTGTGGACATCTTCGATGTCGGGGATGATGGAGGTGACCGGGAAGTTGAAGAAACCTTGTCGAATACCGCGTCGGAGGTAGACTACGACGCTGAAATGTTTGAGGCCGAAGAAGTCGTCCAAGAGGTAGGAGACGATGAAGGGGCCTTTGGGGCCATGGAAGATAGCTCGAGTGAAGAGCTACCTCAAACAGATATTGGGGCCGTACCGCTTCAACAGGCTCAGGTCGAGGGATCGCCAGTAGGCCTTACCCAAAACCTTGCAATGGGTTCTACGGCCCCGCCTTCGGGCTCGGCTACGGACATTACTATTGAGCCGCGCCCTGAGATCTAAACCGAAAGCAAAACCAGCGGTCTCGACACAGGCGAAAGCACCGGTACCCTCCACGAAACCGAAAGTGCAAGTTACCTTGGTCGGATCCAAGCACTCTGAGCCGTCGGCGTCGACGAAGCACAAGGCTGTGGTCGAGCCGAAGACACAAGTCAAGGGCGTTGAGACTAAGTCTGCCACGCCGAAGACAAAAGTCAAGGTGGTCAAGTAAATCGGCGCCGAAGAAGGTCGACGCCAATAAGGGGCTCGGTGATCCGAAGGCTCTCGAGACTCCGCGCCAACAAGATAAGGCCAAGAGCGGTGCAACCCACGAGTCCACGTCTAGTGGTGCCTCGAAGGATCCCGGCGACTCGGTGCAGCCGTCTGCCGCTTTCACCAAGAAGGTGACCGACTCCCTACAGCGCATCAGGGAGAAGGACTCGACAGTCAGCCCTAAAGATGCTCCGCCCTCGAAGCCGGTTGAGAAGCCTCAGAAGGGGTCGACGCCCATCCATTTCACGTTGCCGCCGGAGGTGGCGCCGAAGGCTTTCTCCCCGAAGTTGGGAACGGGTGTCCCAGAGACGGTGCGCTCGGTGCCGAAGTCGACCACAGGGGTTCCAACCCAGAAGCATCGACAATCTTCGTTGGAGGAACAACGTGAACACTTTATTGATCCTGAAACGGGCAAGCTTTCCCTGCATAAACGGAAAATTGCCCCGGAAAGGCCTATGGAGTCCTACAAGATTCCTTTGAAGAAGAAGGATTCCACTTCGACTCCTGTTCTTGTGGAACCACTCTCTCCACATGCCCATAATGCCTCGCCCACTTACTCTGACGTGGAAGCTGGTGAGGGTGATGATGAGGATGAGTACAGCTATCCTGTCTAAACAGACCCTGATGATGTCAATGAGCCCTGGGCAGCTGGGGCTGACCCAGGTGACCCTCACTCTGCCCTGGACACTCAACTCTACGGGGTGAAAACGTCACCCACTGAGGATTATGCGGCTTTTCATGCCCTCATTGAACGGGCGGCTAAGAACCATGACGTCCAGCTCCATGCTGACCCCATTGAGGAGGACTTTCTCTTTGACACCTTTTCCGTCTCGGAGAGGACTGTGAAGACTTTCCCTATGTTAAAAGGTGTCTTAAAGCATGCTGGGGACATTTTTAAGGAGCCTACCAGAGCCAGGGTGATAAACCCTAGGATAGAGAAGAACTATAAGCCAGCACCTACTGACCCTACTTACATCAAGGGACAGCTCCCTCTAGACTCTCTTGTTGTTTCTAATGCCCGGAAGAGGGCTAATTCTCAAACAACGGGTGATGCTCCTCCCCCAGATAAAGAATCAAAGGTGTTTGAGGCATCAGGGAAAAGGGTGGCAGCTCAAGCGGCCAATATCTGGCGCATTACCAATACACAGGCACTTCTAGCGAGGTATGACAGGGCACACTATGACACACTAGAGACCCTGTTGCAGCACCTGCCAGACGAATACAAAGAGGCAGCGGAGATGCTCATCCAAGAGGGGAAGCTAATATCCAATGCTTCTATTAAATGTGCACTGGCCGCGGCTGACACCGCGGCCAGAGCTGTCAACACTAGCGTCATGCTCAGACGACATGCCTGGCTTTGAATCTCGGGATTTAAGCCAGAGATACAGACCACCATTCTTAATCAAACAGTTAACCCTGATCGTCTGTTCGGCCCAGAGGTGGACACCACCTTAGAAAAGATAAAGAAGGACACTGACACTGCTAAGTCCATGGGGGCCTTGCAGTCCCAGCAATTCAGGGGTGGTTCTTTTCGTCGCTCAAGCAATAGAGGTGTTTCCAGAGGCCAAAGCTCACAAACCACGCAGTATTATAAGGGCAGCACACAATCCACCTACACCAAACAGAATCGTGGTGGATATCGTGGGAACAGCGCCAAGGGCAGAGGCAGAGGAAACAACAACTCCAGATCCTCTGCCAACAACAACAAACAGTGATGCCTTGTCACTGCCCCCCAGACCACGCAACACCGGTAGGGGGGAGACTTCATCAGTTCCTGCCAGTCTGGAAGTCCATCACCACAGACAGGTGGGTCACAAAACTTGTCCAGTACGGTTATTGTCTGAAGTCAACATCCACTCCACCCAACATACCCCCAAGACACCGTCCTATGTCTGCCGAGCATTTGCACTTATTGCAGAAGGAGGTACTAGTCATGCTGCAAAAAGGGGCAATCGAGCTTGTGCCTGTGGAAGAAAGAGGCACAGGAGTTTACTCACTGTACTTCTTGATTCCAAAAAAGGACGGGTCCCTCAGACCCATACTCGACCTCAGACCCCTCAATCAGTACATTTTATCGGAGCACTTTCATATGTTGACCCTGCAGCAGGTACTCCCGTTGCTCAGTCAAGGGGATTTCCTCGCAACTTTAGACCTAAAGGATGCGTATTTTCACATTATCCAGTATTTGGGTGTCTTTCATAGATTCACATGCCTGAATCATTCCCCGTCGCCGAGACGGGAGCCTCCGGTACATAAAAAAGTAATGTCCTATAGACATACATAGAGAAAATAGGCCTAAGGGCTTCCCCTTAGCAGCCTTTCTTCGTCCTTATGTAAAAAGGACCAAACTCTCATCGTTAGCCAATCGGCTCCGACCTCCCTCTAGAACCTTCCTGGGAGGAGCCTCAGTCCCTCAGATTTTCTACCGCACGTTGTGCTAGGGAGTCTCCAGCCTGAGCTCTCCTCAGGTTTCCTTCGAAATCATCTAACTTTCTTTGAAAGTGCTTCTTCGATCTCAAATCTTCAATAGTCTGCTTCACTGCACTGTTCTTACAGTGCGTGTTCCCTTCACTGCCTTATTCCATGTCGGAATCGCAGAAAAAGGCCTCTTCCATGTCGGAATCGCAGAAGAAAGCCCTTTTCAAGGCCTGCTCCTCATGTGGAAAGAAACGGATCCATGTGGATGATGAGCACGATCTGTGGTTGTATTGCCTGTACCCTGACCACGTCTCTGACAAATGCAGGGTGTGTAGAGCCTTCCCTAAAAAGACTGTGAAGGATAGAGAAGCTCGCCTTCTCGCATGGCTCGACAGGCTTAAGGACAGAGACACTCTGGAATCTTCAGAAGGCAGTGTTTCCATGTCCTCGAAAGTCTCTAAAAAGAGGCCCAGGGTACATTCCCCTGGCCATACAGACACTCCTCCTAAGAAGGCACACAAGAAGTCTTCAGAGGCGAGATCTACGACATCTTGAGTGTCTGGTCGAGACGATCAAACTTTCAAAAAGCCTGCTACGTCTACTCCTAGACATGCCCAGAGGACTACCTCGGTCACGACCACCGTGTCGACAACGTCAGCGTTGTCGCCCTCAGCGGCGGCAACCACGACTACATCCTTGTCCTCAGGTAGACCTGTTTCCTCTATCATTCAGCTGAAATCATCGTCGAAGACGAAGACCTCGTCGACGACGGAGTCCCCGCCGACGACGTTAGCGTTGACGAGCCCATAGTCGTCAAAATCGCTACCGAAGAACCCACCGTCGACAAAGAAGACGTCGACAGGAGGCTTGAACACTAAGCCGTCGACGAAGGAGTCGACGCCGAAGACGCAGGTCTCAACGGCAGTGTCGACGAAGGCTCCGACACCGGGTTTGCAGTCGACGTGTGCATCGACGACGACATCATCGACGTCGATATCGTCGCCCGCGGCAAAGGTGCCGTCGACTACCCCGTCCTCGGTCAGGTCATCGTTGACGACAGAAGCTCCGACCACGGGCGAATCGTCGACGGAGACAGCGCTGTCGGCGCCATGGAAGAAATCCAAGCTAGTCGAGGTGTCGGCCCTCTCGTTAACACCGTCAACGGCTCCCTCCACCTTGGCAGGATGGCAGTCCACGTCTGGCAAAACTACCAGGGTGCAGATTACCCCGGAATCAACGTCTCCGAGCAGAGTGGAAAAGCAGCCACCTCAGGACATCTTGCAAAGTGAGGAGTCTGAAGCGGAAGACCAGCCAGGTCCCGCTACCTCTCTCTCGGACCTTAACGTCAAATGCCAAAGTACTGATGAAGAGCAGGAGGAGTTCACTTATCAGGAGCACTCCGTCCACGCTAGTGTCCGCACGAAGGTCACCCCAATGATATGCCTGCCGGCGACCCTTGTCAATGACCTGCGGTACCTTTTGCAAGATTACAAACAACGCTTCCCGGATGCGGACAGTGGGATTCAGACACCTGTCACACGTGCCCCGGCGTCCGCCCCGACTCACCCTTCCGCCCAAAGCAGCCGCGAACAGGCCCGGCCTCAGGTGGTGAGACCCCGTGACAAGGTACAACCTCAGGCGGAGGAATCCTCAGAAGAGGAGGAGGAGGAAGAAGAATTAGAGGAAGGTGAGGTCCAAGACGTCCACTCGGACCAGCATGACGAAGATGAATATGTGGCGTCCTCCCCCGCTTCGTCGTCTCCGGCTTCGCCGCACCCGCGCCAAGCGGACTCGGTGCCGGCGGACATTGGCGGCTTCCACAAACTGGTGGACAGGGCGGCTAAGAGGTTTCACATGGTCGTGGAATCGACTGAAACGGAATGCTTCTTGCATGACTTCAAAAAACACAGCCAAAAGTCTGCTAAATCTATTCCGATTATTGAATTTCTATGGGACCAGGGCAAGAAATTGATGCTAACGCCCGCTTCTGTGCCCGCGGTGGTGCCACGCCTGGACAAGAAATATAAAGCCCCACTTACGGCGGCGGCTTGCCTAAACGGCCACCCTAAACCGGATTCCGTGGTGACTCAGGCGGCACAGAAACACTCCTGCAACCCATCCTCCCCGCTGTCCGCGCCTCCTGACAAGGAAGGCAGGAAACTGGACACGATTGGAAAGAGGTTCACGACTACGTCAGCCATGACAATCAAGGTGGCAAACTCCATCGCCCTGCTGGGGCGCTACAATCGCCAACTATGGGAGGACATTGCCCCTTACGTACAAGAACTGCCCGACGCGGTCCAGAGCGAGGTCAAGGCTCTCCTTGTGGAAGGTCAGAATTCCGCTGCAGAAATAATAGACTGTGCTATAGATGCAGCCATGACTGGGTTCCGTCAGCTCGCTGGGGCTGCGGTTCTCCGCCGTCAGGGCTGGCTAAGAGCTACGTCTTTCTAGGAGGTTCAATCGAAGGTGCTGGACATGCCCTTCGACGGCCAGCATCTGTTTGGTGAAAAAATCGATGAGGCACTGCAGGCAATAAAGAAGGATACCGATACCGCCAGGGCACTGGGCACCCTGCAGTCACGACACCAGTCCTTTCGGGGAGGCCGCTCCAGAGGTCAGTCCTCCTATAGGGGTTCCTACCAGAACAGGTCCTCTTACTCGTACAATAACAGAAATCGGTTCCAGCACAAGCAGCAGCAGGGTAGACAATCTTCCTATGGCAGATCTACCTTCAGAGGCAAAAATACCAAGAAGGGCGCTGGCGGACGCCAGTGACCGATTACTCCAGCCAGTCCCACCACCGTCTCCATCCTTTCAAATTGGAGGAAAACTAACCCATTTCCTCACCAATTGGCACCAAATTACCACGGACAAGTGGGTCCTGCAAATGATACGATTTGGACATTCTCTCGAATTCACAAACATCCCCCCCAATACGCCTCCCCTGAGACGGACGCACAAGCACCTACGCCTCCTTCTCCAGGAACTGTCCGTCATGCTACGCAAAGGAGCGATCGAAAGGGTTCCAGCATCCTTGAAGGGAACGGGATTTTACTCCCACTTCTTCCTGGTGCGACAGAAGGAAGACAAGTGGAGACCCATCTTGGACCTCTGGGCGCTCAACACCTTCCTACGGAGCCAATCATTCAGGATGGTGACAATCCAGGAAATCCTGGGCGCGCTGGAAAAGGGAGATTTCATGACTTCCCTGGACCTCCAGGACGCCTACTACCAAATCCCCATCCTCAAGCGTCACAGAAAGTTCCTGAGGTTCGAGGTAGCAGGCAGCCATTATCAGTTCAAGGTCCTACCATTCGGCCTCAGATCCGCGCCCCGGATCTTCACGAAGTGCCTTGCACCGGTGGCGGCTTTTCTACGTCAGCTGGGTCACCAGGTCTTCCCCTACCTCGACGACTGGCTGGTAAAGGCACCCTCACCCGAAGGCGCAGCCGAGTCCTCCAACGCCTGCACCACTCTTTTTCAGAAGCTGGGATTGACCCTCAATCTCAAAAAATCATGCACTACTCCGACGAGACAGATTACCTTCCTCGGGCTACCTTGGACACGGAGTGCGCAAGGGCCTTCCCCTCAAAGGAAAGGACGGACAAGATACTGTCCCTGGCCACGGCTGTGGCAGCAAAGACACACCTCAAAGTCCGGACTTACACCTCCTTACTCGGAATGATGTCTTCTGGATACTGCTCATCCCTCACTGCAGGCTCAGGATGCGCCCCTTGCAGGAAGCTCTCACGAGACAATGGACTCAAAGTACTGGCTCGTTCGACGACACGGTACGGATAACGCCAGGCATTTCCAAAGGTTTGCAATGGCGGAGACGTCGAAAGAATCTTACGACTGGCTTGCCGTTTCTCCTCCCGCCGACCCCTCTGGTAATCACGACGGACGCCTCCCTGGAGGGCTGGGGCGCGGTTCTCCAGGACCTTCAGATCAGCGGCAAATGGGAGGATCAGGAGAAACTGCTCCATATAAATCTTTTGGAGCTGAGGGCGGTATATCTTGCTCTACAGGCCTTCCTGCCACGCATCCAGAATTCCCCGGTGCTCGTCAAAACAGACAACACCACGACGATGCACTATCTGAACAAACAAGGGGGAACGCGGTCGCTCTCTCTCACGCGAATCGCAGAAAATCTGGAACTGGTTGGTGCTGCACGGAATCTCGCTCAAGGCGGACTATGTTCCCGGGAAGGACAATACCATCGCGGACGCCCTCAGCCGGCAGAAATCCCTCTCCCACGAGTGGGAACTAAACGACGACACTCTGACTCACATCTTCTCTCAGTGGGGTGTCCCCAAAATCGACCTGTTCGCAACCAAGGGGAACGCCAAATGCCCAAGCTACGCAAGCTGGCATCCCCAACAAGGGTCACTGGGAAATGCTTTTTCCATCGGCTGGTTCAGCGTGTTTGCGTACGCTTTTCCTCCGTTTCCGATGATCCCAAGACTTCTCCGGAAGATGAAAGCGGAGCCTTGCACCCTGATCCTGATTGCTCCGTTCTGGCCGAGACAACACTGGTTCTCGGATCTGCTTCGCCTCTCCATCAGACCTCCGATTCACCTGAAGAGACACCAGAACCTCTTGACGATGTCGAATGGACAGGTACAGCACCCGAGCCTCCGCTCGCTCAAGTTATCGGCCTGGCTCCTGAGCACAGAGAGTTCGTCGACCTAGATATCCCGCAGGACTGCAGGGAGGTTCTGGCAAAAGCGAGGGCAGGTAGTACGAACAAAACCTACTCGCTCAAGTGGAAAAGGTTCTGCATTTGGTGTTCGGACCAGGGCCTGCGGCCACTTGACGTCACCCCTGAACAGATATTGCCGTACCTCCTGCAATTGGCGCAGTCAGGACTAGCACATGCATCCATTAAAGTTCACCTGGCAGCTATCTCTAGGTTCACCAGAACTTTCTCAGGACCTTCTCTGTGGTCAAGTAGGCTGGTCAAACAATTCCTGAAGGGGCTCTATAGGTCCTTTCCGAGGCCTAGGAAAGTCCCTCCAACCTGGCAACTGAATCTGGTACTCAACCAGCTCATGAGACATCCGTTTGAACCCATTCATCGCGCATCCATCAAACACCTCTCTTGGAAAACGGCGCTCTTGCTCGCCCTAACATCGGCCAGGAGAGTGGGCGAGCTACAAGCCTTGTCCATTCAGGAACCATATATGCAATTCAGACAGGACAAGGTGGTGCTCAGACCGAACCCTAAATTTATACCAAAGGTGCCTTCGGACTTTCATCTCAATGAACCGATTGTCCTTAGGTCCTTCTTTGCGAACCCTTCCACGGCGGCGGAACGGGCACTGCATTCTTTGGATCTCAAACGATGCCTAAAGTTCTACTTGGATAAAACCAAGTATCTCAGAAAGACTACACAATTGTTCGTGGCGTACAGCAGCCCAAGAATGGGCCTGCCTCTTACGAAACAGAGCATCTCCAGATGGATCTCCTCGGCGATTGCGTTCTGCCACGACCAGGCCGGACGGCCTTTGACTGATCGTGTTACTGCTCATTCCACCAGGGCGATGTCCACATCAGCGGCGCTATTCGCTGGAGTGCCAATCTTGGACATATGCCGGACGGCGACCTGGAAGTCTCCGCACACTTTCTCCAGGCACTACTGCCTGGATATCGAGCTTCAGAAGGATGCAGCAGTGGGCCAGGCGGTGCTGCGCCATCTCTTCCAGTGAGGTGAGCCTTTCTACATCCCACCATCCAGGTATGCACATTCATTATGATTGTATGTTTCTGCTTCTGCTGTTTTTACCATGTCGTTGATGATTGTATATTGTCTGACATGACTGCAGAACTACTTGCTTTGCAAATGTGCATATATAATTGCTAGCTACTCTGATTCAGGCATGTGAATCTATGAAAGACACCCAAATACTGGATAAGAAATGCGTTACTTACCTGTAACAGCAGTTATCCAGTATTGGTGTCTTTCATAGATTCACATGCAACCCTCCCGCCGCCCATGGAAGGACTCACATCCCTCTCTAACACTGTTACGCCAACCTAGCTGGGTGCGTACGAAAATCTGAGGGACTGAGGCTCCTCCCAGGAAGGTTCTAGAGGGAGGTCGGAGACGATTGGCTAACGATGAGAGTTTGGTCCTTTTTACATAAGGACGAAGAAAGACTGCTAAGGGGAAGCCCTTAGGCCTATTTTCTCTATGTATGTCTATAGGACATTACTTTTTTATGTACCGGAGGCTCCCGTCTCGGCGACGGGGAATGATTCAGGCATGTGAATCTATGAAAGACACCAATACTGGATAACTGCTGTTACAGGTAAGTAACGCATTTCTTCCGCTGCACCAGTCACACAGAAAATACCTCCGTTTCACCATCCAAAACCAACATTACCAGTTCAAGGTTTTGCCTTTCGGAGTCACCACGGCACCCAGGGTGTTTACAAAGTGCCTGGCGACAGAGGCAGCGCACCTGAGGAGACAAAACATTCACGTCTACCCTTATCTGGACGACTTGCTCATTCAGGCAAAGTCAGCCCAGCAGTGTGCCGCCCACATGTCCCACACCATTCACCTCCTTCACGATCTGGGATTCTCACTGAATTAGCCGAAGTCCCACCTGCAACCCGCCCACATACGGCAGTATCTGGGGACGACGATAAACACTCTGGCAGCCACAGCACAGCCAAATTCAGTGAGGGTCAATAGCATTCAATCGCTGATACAGAAGTTCAGACCTCAACGCTCGCTTCCAGCAAGAGTGTTCATGCAGTTGATAGGCATGATGGCCTCCTGCATCTCCATAGTCCCGCACGCGAGACTACATATGCGTCCGCTTCAGGAGTGCTTAGCACGTCAGGCTCACGGACAGTTCAAAGACCTAGTGTTGGTGAGCGGTCGGGCATACAACTCTCTTCATTGGAGGAACCCACAAAACCTTTGCAAGGGACGACCGTTCCTGGAGCCTGTGCCACAGATCATCCTGACGACGGACGCTTCTCTCCAGGGATGGGGAGCTCATGTACTACATTACACTGTGCAGGGACTATGGACACCACAGCAACGGAGGATGCACATCAATGTTCTGGAACTGATGGCAATCTTCATGGCACTAAAGGCCTTCAAAGTACATCTGTGCAACAAGGTCGTGTTGATCCGGACGGACAACATGACAGCCATGTACTACATTCAGAAGCAGGGAGGGACACACTCTCCACAGCGGTCTCATCTGGCTCAGAGCATGTGGAAGTGGGCCATTCAGAGGAACATCTTCCTCATGGCAGAACACCTCCCAGGCAAAGACAATCAGATGGCGGACCTGCTCAGCAGGTACAGCCACCAAATGCACAAGTGGGAGATACATCCATCGGTACTCCACCCGTACTTCCAAAGGTGGGGTCATCCAGAGATAGACCTGTTCGCCACAAAGGAGAACGCAAAATGCCAAAGCTTCGCCGCCAGGTTTCCACATCCACAGTCGCAAGGCAATGCGATATGGATGCACTGGTCAGGCAAATTTGCGTACGCTTTTCCCCCAGCCCCTCTGATACCGCTGGTGGCACGCAAACTCAGGCAGCACTCGATGACTCTCATCCTGGTTGCTCCAACGTGGGCTCGCCAACCATGGTACACCACGTTTCTGGAACTGTCCGTGGTACCGCATCAAAGGCTGCGCCTCACACCCAGGCTTTTGACGCAGAGCCATGGCGACATTCAGCACCCAGATCCGCAACAGCTCAACCTGGCGATCTGGCTCCTGAGGTCTTAGAGTTTGGCTACCTCCACTTACCTCCTGACTGTATGGACATCATCCGGGAGGCAAGGAAGCCCACCACTAAAGCATGCTATGCGGCGAAGTGGAAGCGGTTTGTCATTTATTGCGCAGACCACAACATTAACCCTCTAGATGCATCTATTCAGAACATAATTTGTTATCTTTTCCATTTGTACAAATGTAATCTAGCCTATGCTTCCATTTGCATACACTTATCTGCAATGGCTGCTTATCTCCAAAACAAGCAGCACCTCTCACTCTTCAGGGTGCCTGCCATTAAAGCCTTTCTAGAAGGACTCAAACGAGTCATTCCTCCGCGGACTCCACCAGCTCCCGAGTGGAACCTCAATGTGGTCCTCACCCGGCTGATGGGTCCCCCTTTTGAACCACTGCATTCCTGCGAGATTCAATTATTGACCTGGAAAGTGGCTTTCCTTATAGCGATTACGTCGCTGCGACGAGTTAGTGAACTCCAAGCACTAACTACCCAAGAGCCTTTTATTCAAATTCATTCTAACAGGGTGGTGCTTCGCACTAACCCTAAATTCCTTCCCAAGGTAGTGTCTCAGTTCCATATCAACCAGACTATAGAACTACCCGTGTTCTTCCAAAATCCAGAGTCACTGGCGGAGAGAATGCTCCACACACTTGATGTCAAAAGGCCCTAATGTATTACAAAACAATTGATGTACTCTTTCAGCACGTTGTTGATAAAAAAAGGGAAAGCTGCAGGAGCGTTACATAGTCCAAAGGGCATGACTAAATACTCCTACAGACCATACCGCTTCTTAAAGGCTGTTTTCCACTCGTCCCCCTCACGGACCCTGACCAAGTGATAAGCACCCGCAAGTCTAAGCGGGTATAGATCTTTGCCTCCCTCACTTGATCAAGCATAACCGGTATGAGGGGAAGAGGGTATCTGTTACGGATGGTATTTTTATTCAAGACGCGGTAGTCTACACATGCCCTCCAATCCCCATTGGCCTTCGCTATAAAGAACAAATGAGAGGCTGCAGGGGAGCGGGATGGTCTTATGAACCCTATGCTCACATAATGGTCTAAGTACTCCTTCAAATGGGTGGTTTCGGGAACAGACATGGCATACACTCTGCATGAGGGAATAGTGGCACCATCCACCAGGTCTATGCGGCAGTCATATTCCGTATGAGGAGGCAATATTTCTGCTTTACTTTCGCTGAACACATCACAATAGGACACGTACTCCACCGTTAGCACCACCTCCTTCTCAGCGGTCGTGGCCACTAAAAAAGGACTGGCCAACACCGCCACCTGCGAAACCAAACAGGGAACGAAATGTTCCTGACAATATTCCGGCAAGAATCGCACTGTCTTAGCTTTCCAATCAATGGAGGGGTTGTGGTAACTCAACCATGGCATTCCAGTATAAGCTCATATTGAGGTGCATCTATTATATTAACTTCCAGCACTTCCGCGTGTCTCATCATGTACCTCAATAGACTGGAGCTCTAAGGGCGCCTATTTCCATGGGTTCAGGACCAGATTCTGCTGTGCCCGTTAACTTACGTGGGAATCGATCATATCTATATGAGCTCCTCTCCCATTTCCTTCGATCCCCTCCTCTCTCAGCCATCCGGCTATCAAGTCTGAGTGCCAAATTAATCATATCCACACACGTGGAAGGATGAGGATCAATCTGAGTCACCACATCTTTCAGTTCCTCCCTTAATCCCTGATCGAAAAGAGACATGCGCTTCTCTTCCGGCCACTCGACCTCTGCTACTAAACGATTAAAAGCAGTGAGATAAGTAATCAACTCGCCTTTTCCTTGTTTTAACTCCATTATTTCTTCGTCAGCGCTAAAAGTAGTAGATCTGCGGTCAAAGACTTTCGCAAACTCGGCCCTGAAAGCCGACCACTCAGATAATATAGCGTCCTTGTTCTTCACCAAGGGCACTGCCCAATTCGCGGCATCCCCTACCAGATAGGATATGGCAAATGCAACACGAGAATGGTTAGTTAGGAATGAAGCAGGTTTGCACGAAAAGTGTAACAGCACCTGCGTAAGGAACACCTGAATCTTACGGGGGTCACCTGCATAACGTTCTGGGTTTGCCAAAGGAATGGGGGGTGGAACATTGATTTGTATTTGTGAAGTCCCAGCTGAAGCATTAAAGGGATTCTTTGAGAGCTGTTCTACCCTGTCCTTCAAAGCAGCTGTCTCTGCCTTGGAGGATGCCAATTCCTGCTGCACCAAGACTAAGGCATGTAATACGTCCTCCATGGTAGCCATACTTGCTACAACTGGACCAGGCAGAATGAAATTCTTGGGTGCGTGATTCTGTCAGGGCACACTCCGCAGGGTCCAATTGCAGCAATGTAGGCTCCACCTCCTGACCTCACCAACACCCTGATATATAAATACACAGGGTGTTCGAGTGATCAGGCAAGGGAAATAAAGAAAACAGGGAGGGACGGAAGGGAACAGCAGGGAAGGGATAGCTGAAAGAGAAAACACATTGGGTTATATAACACATAGGTAATACTATTCATTTCATTCTTGCTAATGTCTCTCTATTCACCTGGCTCAGGTTCTCCAAAAATGGCCCTCCTGCTGCTGAAGGTATATATGTACAACTGAACACTCTCCTGATCCCTAATGATAGAAAAGACAGGTTATTCATCAGACCCATGAGTAGTAGAATACTTCATGCAGAATGGATCAGTGGGAAAACACATACCCCCTAGTATTAATGTTCAAAACGAAAAGAAGCTCCTTTGAAAATACTGTTCTCAGAAACGTAGAAGAGAAATCCTTCTCCTGGTCCTTTTTAAATCAACATATATCCAATGTCATTAGAAATGGGTTCCATCACCCATTCTGAAGTTAACAAAGTAACAGGTAAACAAACGGCAAGATGTAGCTTCCTACTACTATATTCCCTTGTATGAGTTCAGCACATATATCCCTTGGCATTCATTAACAAATGTACCTTAACACCAGCCTCCAAATCCGCCCAGCTACTGTGGGACTTGGTAACGGTAGCGCGTGGCGAAACCACAGCGCTCCGCTCACAAGGCAAACAAAAATGTAGACCCGTCGTGTAAATAGAAACCGAACCAAACAACGGGGTAATATTAAAGGAAAGTTCAGAACAGGGCTGAAAGCGTTCAACTCACGCCTCCGACTGGGATTCCTCCGCACACTCCGCAGGAAGCGAGCAAGCAGCCAGTTCCCCATTCGACCGTAGAATATGAAAAGTGCGAACCCGGAAGCAAGGGGCCAGGAGGAAAGGCCCTGGGCAAGCACAATGCTCGGAAAACCGAGCCGAATTGGTCCGTAACCAAGGAACCTTCAGAAGAAGACAGAACAAACAGCAAGATACTGTCCATCAACACAATAACTCAGGAAACCGGAACATGTACCAAAATCACGCACACAGTCCCCTGGTACTGCCGTTATTTATACCCCACAGACGTACACCAGCATTATGGGACATGTAGTTCGTCAGTCAGGTAGGCGCCGGGATCCTGACAGTTTAGATGTTTACAGAAATTTATGTTAACTGTTTTGCGAATCGCTGTGGGCAGAGACTTCCACAAGGATGGGCCAAGATAGGAAAAGGAGCGACCACCCATTCTTGGGAGTTTAATCCTGGGAACCACACATTTTTTCCTGAGTCATTGAAAACAACAGGCGAGATTGCTGGTATGGATGGACTAGATTTTGCAGGTATTGATGAGCTGTGCCTGCCTGCCTTTATCTTGAACATATAGTTCAAGGCTTTCTACTTCGCACGATTTCAACTCTAAGCCAGTGAAGATCTCTCAAGGCGCTAGAGGTGGATGACATTCTTGGGATTTTGCAAAGCAATATGGCGGAGTTCTGTAGTAGGGGATCTCTGTGTATAGTCATAATCTAGTGAATAGTCCCGCCCATGTGCGTGGACCCCGGCAATCAAAAATAATCTCTTAAGTTGTCAAAATAATGCAGGAACTGCAAAGACACTTGAGAGAATTTAAAGACAAATAATGCAGCCTATATCCACAGGCTACACTGTCCAGTACTTCAACTAGAAATTCCACCAAAAAACACTACACATAATACAGCCTGCCAGTTTCTACCATAGAGAAGCTTGCCTCCCCCAGTCAAAGACTCTGGAATGATAGAGAGGAAGGTAGGGACAGACAAGCCCCATAGGCTGCCATTATGTGGCTTAAATAGGATACTGTGCCTTTAAGAGAACTTCCCAGAACGTCTCCCAGTATCCCAGAATGCATAGCAGGTCCCTCTACTTTCAGTTCTTTTTTCCGGCTCCTGCTTACAGGACCCCGGCATTGAGCTCTCCCTTGTTTCAAGGGTTTATTGGATATTTTGGCACTTTTGTGTTCTAAAAGTGTTTACTTTCTTGGTGTTCTCTCTCTCTTTTTTGTGCTGTTTCAGGCGTTTTAGGGCTCTAAAATGCCT
Organism: Lissotriton vulgaris; assembly: GCF_964263255.1. NCBI lineage: Eukaryota > Metazoa > Chordata > Amphibia > Caudata > Salamandridae > Lissotriton > Lissotriton vulgaris. The sequence continues at coordinate 826,463,991 of NC_141699.1, forward strand.
GGCCTTTTTGATAAGTGCCCAGCATGTGGGAGGAAGAAGGCCAAGAGTGATCCCCATGATGTCTGCATCGTCTGCCTCCCTGAAGATCATGTCCCTGAGGATTGTGTCATCTGCCAGCAGTTTACTGCTCGGTCTCTGAGGGACAGGATGAAGATCAGGCTTTCTGGCCTTGAGGAGAGGCGTCTGCAGGCTGCAGGTGGGTCTGGGCAGGCTGGGAAGGTTCCCTCTGCTGAGGCCTCTGGGGGGGCTCCCCAGGGGCAGGAAGTCCAGCAAACGGTCCCGGTCTCCGTCGACTGCATCGACAACGACGTCGAGAGGGATGACGGCAGTGTGCTCCCCTTCTCCCCGGGGCTCCGGGTCGAGACGGCGTGACGGCTCAACGTCGAAGATCATGGAGAAGTCGACGTCGTCATAGTCTTCGTCAAGGTCTTCCTATCGACGCCGAAGGCGAAGAGGCAAGCATCGACGCTCGCCGTCGAGGCGACACCGTCGATCGCCGTCGAGGCGACACCGTCGATCGCCGTCGAAGCACCGGTCGACGTCGAGGGGCTCCTCGACGTCGAGAGCATCAAGGAGACGGCGACGCTCGTCGTCGAAGACGGAATGCTCGATGTCGCGGAGGCGGCGTACGACGTCGCAGAGGAAGAGGTCGACGTCGAGGGGTCGGCGTTCGACGTCGAGAAAAAGGGTCGACGCCGCGTACGCGGCGCTCGACGCCGGAGTCAAGGAAGCGCCGTTCAACGCCAGAAAAACGACGCTCTGCATCGAGCAGAAAGCGGTCGGCGTCTGGGAGTCGTTCAGCCTCTCAAACGGCGCAAGAGGGATTCTAGTCCAAGAAGTCACGCTGCTTCTAGTGGAGGACGCAAGAGGAAGCGATCACCTGCTGAAGGGGCTGGATCTCCGCCCCCTTCGCCTAAGGGGGTCACCGGGCTCGGTGTACTCAGAAGTGTACACGCCATCTCGGCCTCGGACTCAGACTCCTCCTCCTGTTCCTAAAGAGGATCCTCCACCCAAACCTCCACTTCCTTCAATCGACCCACCACCACCTCCTGTCCCTCCGCATGGGCCCACCCTGCAGCCGAAGGTTCCTCCGCCGAGGTCTACTTCGCTGCCGTCTTTGCCTGTTCCTCCTAAGGGGACCCCAAAACCGAAACCCCGTGAGGAGCCAAGGAAGACCCCGCCACGAAAACCGGCGGAGCGGCCACGGACTGGCAGGTCTCGCTCTCACTCTGGGAGGAGGGAGAGATCGCGACGCAGATCGTCCACGAGGTCGAGACGCCGCCATAGGAGGCGCGAATCTCGCTCACACACGGGTTCCTCTGGGACCAGGGATTATTCTCCTACCTTGTCGGGGTCACCGGACACGAGGGTGTCCCTGATTGATGACCTGGTGGCGTTCCATGACGTCCTTTTAAGGGGCGCTGCGAAGTTGGGCATATCCCTGACTCTGCCTACTCCGAAGACTTCAGTCTTTTTTGAGACATTGCATCAAAAACACCTGTCTCGTCCTCTCCTGCCTCTGGTGCCGGGCCTGGAGGAACCGGCTATGGCCCTGTTTCTCACCCCTGCGGTGACGAGGGCGGCTCCATCGAGGTTGCTGAAGAAGTACCGGGCTCCCAATTCGGATCCAGCCTTTCTGAGAACGGAACCCCCTCCTGACTCTGTCTTTGTGACGGCGGCCCGCAAGCCACATGCCACCACTCCGTCCTCCACGGTTCCCCTGGATAAGGAGTCCAGGTGGATGGATTCGGCGGGGAGGAAAGTCTGCGGAACTTCCGCTACCTCCATGAAAGCTGCGAGTGCCACGGCGCTGCTAGGCCGATACGACCGCGCCCTCTGGGACTCCCTCGAGCGGTTTGCAGAGCACTTACCTCGGGAGAAGCATGAGGACTTCATGGAAGTGCTGAATGAGGGGATGCTGGTGGCTAACCAGGTTATCAGCGCGGCAGCGGACTTTTCCCTGTTGGCTGCTCACGGATTTTGCCACGGAGTCAACCAACGACGCCACGCATGGCTCCGGCTTACGTCCCTGAAACCGGACGCACAGCAGAGGGTGGCCAACCTTCCATTCTCCAGTGAGACCCTCTTCGGGAAGCATGCGGACGATGAGATGGCCCGCATGAAGGCGGAGGCCGAGGCGCTAACGGCTGTGGGCCTGGAGAAGCCTAAAGAGACCAAGAAGACGTACCGCCCTTTCCAACGGCGGTTCGGTGGGCAAGGCCGAGGACGAGGCCAGGCTTCGGGACAATCGCAACATCAACAACAGTTCCGTAAGCCATTCCAGAAGCGCCAGAAGGGCAGAGGAGGCCAGCAGTCGGCCACGGCGCCCAAGGGCCAGGCTGGGTCTAGGCCCTAGGAACCTACTTCCCCCGGATCTGTTACCCACTCCGGTAGGGGGAAGCATTCATTTTTTTCTGGCAGAGTGGAGAAAAATTACTCAGGACAAGTGGGTGCTGAATATTGTTTGCAATGGATACAGTCTTCGGTTCACCAGCCCTCCTCCAGCAATTCCCCCGGTCAGCTCGCAGTTTCAGCTGCGCGAGCTTCAGGCGGAAGCGGATATCCTGTTGAGGAAAAGGGCGATAGAAGACGTACCTCTGTCTCAGAGAGGAAGAGGTCTGTTCTCCAGGTTCTTTCTGGTTCGCAAGAAGTCAAAGTCAAAGATCACTTTATTCGATTAAATAAAAATCATAAAAGTATGCTATACAAATACATAAAAACATCATACAAAACTTTAAAAATACTGTACATTTTAAATTTCATTAACAGTACATATAAAATGACCTAGCGCACAGGAATTACATTGTTATCTTAAAATAATTCATAAACCCTTTTTTTTTTTTTTTTTTTTGTTTTTGAAAATATATGTAAAATGGAGCAGAGCTTAGAAATTAATTCATACTACCAGGTATAGGATAAACATTTACATTAACTCCATCTAGACTCGTATGAGATCTCTTCCGTCTAGCACGAATAGAAGCAATCAAAAAATTGGCTACACAAAACATCACTCGATGATTTTCCATTAATTGTAAGAACAACAATGCAGGTTTCAGCTGTAAAAACCCCATTTCCCTTAGAAGAGGCTTGATATACTTTACCCTACCTTCCGAGAAGAAGGGGCAAAAAAAGATAAAATGTGACAAATCCTGGTCGGAAAAATTATCGCATTCACATGGAGCATTTTCCATTGGCGTGCACCAATTTTCATATTTACCCAACAGAAAGTGTGCCTGGTTGAATCTAAATTTGGTTAGCAACCAACGGTGATAAGGACGTGTGACAACAGTCGGATATGGCTGCATTGACATTGAACTGATCAACAAAAAATGTGATCTTACTGTCGGTTTAGAAATTTGAATCGACTCTCGATCCATTTCACGGCACCTAATGAAATTCTGTTTTACCCAGTTTGTCATCTTTATTCAAATTTTCCGGATGTAAGTATAATTCCGGGCGACCCAGGAGTGTAGTAGATGTTTTGATGTATGGTTCGCAAGAAGGACAAGAACGAGTTCAGGCCCATTCTGGACTTGCGGCAGGCAAACAAATGGATTCGCAGGGAAAAGTTTCGCATGCTGTCGTTGCATCAGATTTATCCTCAGTTGCAACAGGGAGACTGGCTATGCGCTATAGACCTACAGGATGCTTACTTCCATGTGCCCATTGCACACAAACACAGGAAGTTCCTGCGGTTCCAAGTCGGCACCAATCACTATCAATACACAGTACTCCCATTCGGACTGAAGTCTGCACCGAGAACATTCTCGAAGTGCATGGCGGTGGTAGCAGCACACCTGAGGAAGAACAAGGTGTTCGTCTACCCGTACCTGGACGATTGGTTGATCAAGGCATCCTCCTTCTCGGAAGCGCGAGCACACTTCCAGAAGACGTGCGTTCTCTTGAACAAGCTGGGGCTGCACATCAACATGGCCAAGTCTGTCCCGACTCCGGTCCAATGCATACAGTACTTGGGAGCCTCCATCAATACGCTGTCAGCAAGCGTGTCTCCTTCGGAAGAGCGACGATTATCACTCCTTCGGAAGGCTCAGGCTCTTATGACGACTCCATCTACAACAGTGAGGACGGTGTCTTCTCTACTGGGATCGATGGCCTCTTGTATCTTCCTGACGCCACACGCACGGCTGCACATGAGACCGCTGCAGGAGTGCTTGGAGGACCAGTGGGATCAGAGGAAAGGATCTTGGGACGACAAGATTGGACTGTCGCTGCATGCTCTTCAGTCTCTGAAGTGGTGGTGTTCGGCGGAGAATCTCCTCAGGGGGTTCCCTTTCACAAGGACATTCCCTCGCAGACTGTCATGACGGATGCTTCTCTCCTGGGATGGGGAGCGCATTCCGGGACTCTACAGATTCAAGGAACATGGTCGCCGATGGAGGCCACATATCACATCAATTTCCTGGAACTCAGGGCTGTTCACCTGGCACTGAAGGCCTTTCTTCCGTCCTTCCAGACCAACTCTCTGCTTGTACAGACGGACAATACCACCACCATGTATTACCTCAACAAGCAGGCGGGGTCGAGATCACGCACTCTGTCGCAGGAGGCGCAGGCGATCTGGCACTGGCTCCTAGCCAGAGGACTGACGATAACGGCCACCTATCTAGCAGGTGTGCAGAATGTTCAGGCAGACGCACTGAGCAGACTGGTTCAGGAAAACCATGAATGGGTCATAAACGACGAAGTACTAGGAGAAGTCTTCGCAAGGTGGGGAACTCCAGACGTAGATTTGTTCGCCACCGCCGAAAAACAGCAAGTGCAGAGACTTTGCCTCCAGGTACTTCCAGCAAGGGACGCTGGGGAATGCGTTATGGATCAACTGGACGAACAGCTTTCTGTACGCCTTTCCTCCCATTCCCCTGATTCCGGCGGTGCTCATCAAGCTGGCCCGGTCCAGGGCTCGGATGATACTCATTGCCCCGGAGTGGCCCAGGCAGTGGTGGATCATGGACCTACTTCACCGGTCTCTCCTTCCTCACATTTGGTTGCCGTGCAGGCCGGACCTTCTCACGAAGTTCGGGGGACGGATGTTGCACCCCAACCTCTCGTCTTCGAGTTTGGCGGCATGGCTCCTGAGATAGTGCAATATGGCCATCTGAATCTGCCCGATGATTGCATGGACATACTGAAGGAGTCTAAGAGACCTCCCACTCGGACTTCATATGCTTACAAGTGGAAGAGGTTTTGTATCTGGTGCCAGTCTAAGAACCATGATCCCACTACCTGTAAGGAAGATGTCATCCTTCCTTACCTTTTACATTTGGCGCAGTCTGGCCCTAATGTTAATTCCATTAAGGTTCATCTTGCTGCGTTGACTGCCTACAGGAAATGCCCTTCACAGACTTCCTTTTTCCAGATCCCTGTGATCAAAGATTTTCTGGAAGTATTGAAGAAAGTATTCCCTCCTGTCAGGCTTCCTTCGCCTTCATGGGAATTGAATGTGGTGCTGTCCAGATTGATGAAGGAGCCTTTTGAACCTATTCATAAGGCTTCGTTGCACACCTGTCCTGGAAGGCGGCGTTCCTCGTGGCCATTACATCGGCCCGCAGGGTGAGTGAAATTCAGGCGTTGTGTTGTACTGAACCTTATACTGTGTTTCATGCTGCTAAGGTTGTTATGCGTACTCACCCTAAATTTCTTCCCAAGGTTATTTCTGATTTTCATGTCAACCAGACCATGACTTTGCCTACGTTTTTTTCAGAACCCTTCATCCCCAGCGGAGAGGTCTCTCCATTCTCTGGATGTTAGGAGGGTGTTGAAATTTTATCTGGATAAAACCAAAGATATTCGTAGGTCTGACCAATTGTTTATCAATTATGGCTCAGTCAGGACGGGTCTTGCTACCTCTAAGCAGTCCATCTCTAGGTGGCTTGTGTCCTGCATACAATTATGTTACCAAAAGGCTAATAAGACCTTAGGAGGTAAGCCTAAGGCTCATTCCACCAGGGGCAAAGCTGCCACGACGGCTCTGCTCCGTAACGTGCCGATTGCTGAAATCTGCAAGGCAGCCACTTGGAAGTCGGTTCATACCTTTGCTAAGCATTACTGCCTGGACACTGACGCCAGCGCAGACGCTCAGGTTGGGCAGGCTTCGCTGCGGAATTTGTTCGCACATTAGTGGCGTTATGTATTTCTTCTCCACCGCCGCTTTGGTGTGGGGATGGGCTTGCCATTCTATTCACTAGATTATGACTATAACAGAGATACCCCTACTACAGAACTGGAGTTACAGGACAGAAACTACTCCTTCTGAGCCACCTGGAGCTTCCGTAGCACATCCTTATTTGCTCCCAAATAAAGAATATTCCCATAGTGCAGTCTAGATGTTACAAGTGCCTGGACTACGGTCTTTTGGGTAGTACTAGGGAGTATCCAGATAATTCAACGTTTTCAAAATGGTGAAACAGGTGGCTGCTACTTTTACTGCATGTTTTTTCATTGATAATTTATTATCAATGGTAAATCCCAGGTTGCAGACTTGAGAGGTGGGCTGAAGTTATGGGCCCATTACGCTGGGCTAATGTTGGGGGCCCCAAAGATCTTTATTTTTCCCCAGAATTAGGAAGTCCATGTTTTCACCATTGAGTTTGGGTAGATTGGTTTGCATCCAAGATGCAATATTACTCAAACCCACTTGAAGAGTTGAAGGGTCCCGGCTGCTGTTCTGCAGAAAGGGAAAAAAATTGAGGTAAAGTGCTAAAATTATCTGTCTTTGTCATTAATATAAATGAAGAGTGCCGAAGTACAGTCATGTCCATAATTTAGCAATTGACTATCAGTGGATATGCACTTGCCTCAACATTTTTCCAATCCAAGACAAGCAACTTAACATAAAAGGTGAGGCACTGTCAATATTTAATAACCTATTTGGTCACTGTAGGACCCCATTTTGGGAGAGGGGCGGCAGGCTGTCCCAGGACCATCCTACTGAGGCTCTGCACACTGGGCGACCTTCTGCACTTAACTCTTAAGGTAGTAGGACAAGCAGTCACATGCTTCGCAGGAAGGTAGTGTGTAGGTGGTCAATCTCGGAGCTTAACAATCAACCAGTTGACCCACTAAAATGAATGTCCGGCCTAGTGTTAAACTTTGGGGGGGGGAAGTACTACTGATGGGGTACTTTAATCCACAGATTTATCACTTTGGAATGTCCAGGATGTTAGACTGGATCCAGAAGATTTAAACCACATTGTGCCAATGCATCAGTGGGCGGTGCACTGCGGCTCCACATTAACTTAGTTCGCCCAGTAAGTGATTGAGATGGATGTAAGCACCATCCCTGTGCGTCGGCATCAGTTTCTTTTTTTTCCTTGGCTTCATATGCAAATTCAGAGCTCTCTCACTCCCAACATTTTCCTCATCTGTAAACACATTTTTAATACAAAAATATATTTTTCCGCGTACAAGGGAGTTATCTCCCTTCCTAAAATGACCGGGTTTAAGCATTGTAGGGACTATCACCAACAGACATCTGTGACCGATCCCCATGAGGTGCGTCTCTGGTGATTGGGTTGGTGCACAACTATGTCACTGAACACCGAAAGAAGTCTAAAGTCCTTATCCTGCTCAAATTGGACTGACCCATTCCCATACGAGGCCAATCCAGCAACATGTCCTTATTGCATTCCAAGTCTTCTGAAAAGTCAAAGCACAATTCCGGATTTGTCCCTCTCCCATGACTCTCAGCCTGAGAAGTCACGAGGACATAAGGGTGCCCTAGGGTGCTTTGCAGTTTTGCTCTGTCAGGTTACCAAACTGGATGGCACCCCAAGATTCAGGATGAATCAGTGATGTTGCAACAGGGCTCCAAAGAGGTCATGATGCGTATTTTTGGCACTTTTCTGGTTCTCTCTGGCATGCGTTTGGGTGCCAAGGTTCTGTGGAGGTCTTTAGTAGGGATACTGCTGGCGGATTTACCCTTTGTGTTTACCTCTTGAATCTACCTTGGATTCCGTTCTGATGCGGGAGCTGCCTTCCAATTCGGCATCAAAATACATACCGGTCTCCTGGACACAGATGCTGAATCTTGCACGGCCGGCAGAAGTCTCTGTTCCTATAATCCGATCGGACTTCTCTCCAAATTGATCCTGGCCCTGGCTAAAGTAGCATATTGACATTCCCAGCCCCAATTAAGTCAAACTCAAATAGAACCATGCGTTTGCCTCAGAGCTGTGCACCAGCACTTTCACAATTTTTTGTTTCAGGCTCTGACCGTAGCCAACCAGCCTTTAGAGATGACAGTGGAGATGAGGATGATTATTTTCCCCAATATTTTGTTGATGACGACTATTATTGGACTTGCAGATGGCCAGTGAGTTGGACACTGGGCTGTATTCCATCTAGAACTTCAGCAGATGAGTGCCTCCTTTGCTGCGGTATTGTGCGACAGTGGAGGTATTGGATTTACAACTGCCAACTATACAAGTCAAAACTAACATAGTAACAGACGATTTGGTACCTGGGCAAACTACATCTGACCTTTATTCTTATTTAATAAAGCCCTCACCAGGTCTAAGCAACCACATGCTTGTGCTAGGCAGATCTGATGTCTTGTCACAGTCCCCTACACATGAAAGTTTGTTGGTTCAGGCTTCCACCAGGAATGTGAACCCCAATTTATTCCCCATGACTCCCCCAGAGAGTCAAAACAAACTAAAGCATTTAGGAAGCATATGTTTTCCTCATCCAGTCTAGCCTTCTGATAAGTCAGTGCCAGCTGTTAAGCTAAGGAGATATACTCATGCTTTATGGGATATGGTTGGTGAAATGTTGCTGGCAGTACCCCAAAGAATTTCAAGCCAATCTGGCTCACACCATCCATGTTGATGAGGATGCCGCAAAATACATATCCAAATGGACACTACAGAAACTGGGCAACAAACCTTCCAGTCCTGACCCCCCCCCCTAGGGAAATACCCTCCAAACCTCCTTATTTTTACTTTAATGGTACATGACCACCCCGTGGGAGGCAGGATCAGATATTTCTGCCAAGGTTGCCATGTTATTACATCCAATAGGTGGGTCCTTCAGACCGTTCAACAACGCTAAGCCCTGCCATTCCTATTTGACCTGCCTCATCTACCCACATCAGAAAATCTTTCAAAGTAGTACCTGTCCGTTTTGCTCGAAGATGTGTTGGCTCTTTTGGCTAAAGGAGCCACAGAGAGGTTCTGGCCCCCCGTAAACAGTAACTGGCTATTATTCCTGGTATTTCCTCGTGTTGAAGGAAGACTGAGGGATTTATCCAACTTTATATCTCTTCCCTCTGAACGCCTTCTTGAGGTTGTACAAATTAAAGATGCTCTAACTGGCCTATGTTAAATCTGCCCTAGATCCAGGTGAATAGAGGGTGGCCTAGGCAGTGCAAGACACTTACTTTTGTGCACATGTCCTGCAGTCCCACAACACTACTTGGGATTCAGGAGCATTTCCCATTTGCTCTGCTCCCCTTCTGCATTTGTGAAGGTGATGGCGGTGGTCGCAGTACATCTTTGGAGTTTGGGGATACTAGTTTTCCACCACTTTGACAACAGGCTGATGAACACGGTCTCACCACTAAGCATAGTAGATCACCTTAGGACTGCGAACCTCCTTACATCATTGGGGTTCACTATCAACATGCTGAAGTCACACCTGACTTTTTTTTTTTACAGAGGATGTCTTTCATTGGAGTCATTCTCATACAGTGCAGTTTTCAGGCCTTTCCTCTGCCACAATGAGTCCAGGACATTCCTGCTATGATTCTGATGTTTTATTATCAGTGAGAGCGGCTCTGAGGCTTCTGGGCCTTTTTGCATCCTGCTTGTCGACTTTGCCAGGCGGCATATGCCGGCTCTGCAGTGGAACCTGGAGACTTAGTGGGCCCAGCACAAGAGGTGCTGGTCAGACTACATCCGGGTGTCTGATGAGACTGTGAAAGATCTGCATTGGTGGCTCAACTGAAGTTGGACCAGCAGCAGACCTCTCTCCCTGCCGCATCCAGAAGTGATAGTGGTGTTGGATGGGTCACTGCAGGGATGAGGAAATAATCTGCGAGAGGTGAAAATCAGATGTCTCTGATCTTCAGTGGAGAACCATTTCCACATCATCCTGTTGGAGTTGCGTGCTATTGCCTGGCGCTGGAGTTTCTAGGAAGGCTCTGAGACACATTCCAGACAGAGAGGAGCCTGGGCCTTTTTGCTTCTGCTGCTTCTGCCTCCCCTGCCCAGACTGCAGAAGATGATCAAGAACGACTGGATCAAAGTCATCCTAGTGAGTTTCTGTTAGGAGAAGAGTGTGGCACCTGAAACCTCTGGTCATTAGCAACTGTCCTCCAATCATACATTCACTTAGGCAGGATCCCCTTTCACAGAAGCAGGGCAGGGACCTGCACCCAAATCTGTGCCCTGTGCACTGCCACGTGGGTAGTTGAGTGGTGGCCTTTGACTGTGTTCACCTTTCCTTCCAAGGTTGTTGGTCATTCTTTCTGTCTGGCATCCCTCTACAAAGTCCGTCTACGCCTGGTGATGGGTCAAGTTAGTAACTTAGTGTGGCACCTGCAATATTGGCATGCTACAGACCAAACAGTGTTTTATCCCTGGCCTAGCCGAGACTTGCAGTGGGCATGGTTAAAGGTCATTTGGTGTGCCTTTTTTCATTTACCGGACAAGTTGTTCGTGTTCAAATCCCCTTTTGTGATGAGGTTTCTAAAAAGACTGAATGTGTCTGGATCAGCTCCACGGAACTCGATTGCTGCTCACAAGGGTCCACCTCCAAACGTCACAAGACCTCTAGTTTAAGCACACAGAGGCCTTGAGCCATTAGGCGAGGGATAAAAGAACCAGGAAGGGAAAGGAAGGGGACAGCGGGGAAAGGGATATACCTGTAACGACAAGAACATATATACAGATATTAATACTTAAGCAGCCACGGTCTACTCATTAAGTCTCGCTAGCATGAACCATAGGTACCTTATAAAATAGAAGAAACCAGCCTTGGTACAACACCGCACCCTCTCTTGACACTCTATGTACCTTCAGGAACACAAACATAGGTCAAAGAGCCGATACACACCTGAAACACCTATATCATATGACTCAACCCCCGTGCACCTAACATACCCTGAAATGAATGCCAGAGAGCGGTATGCTGGATTCTGATAGATAAGGTACTTCTTATGAGAAACAAACACAATGATCCATGGCCAATGCAGGAAATCCTCTTACTCCTTATTTATAAAATCGGCAGTGCGTGGGAAGCAAGAACCACAGCACTCCGCTCTACTGGGCATAAGGATGATTCCCAAACACATAAAGATTACAGTAATCCTATCCGATAGTTAGCAGCACTGCTGCAAAGGAAGCAAGTTTTTTCTCCTTGAATACTGTCCGACGCCTAGAAAAAAAACAGGCTCCTTCATTCGAGTACACGGAAGCGTGTGGTTGTCCTTCACCACTGCGCTCCGCGAACCCTGCGCCCAAAAGAACAAGAATAATAGTCCTCGTAGTTAAAGCACTACGTGAAGGAGATAAACGGCAACGCGTGGCATCCTACCACTGCGCTCCGCTTTCTCTGGACAGAGGCGAGCAGTATGCGGCAAAGGCGAAGGCTTGCTCGCAACTACTGAACCCTCAATACAAACGTCAGTCCCGCTCCTACCTGTACCGTCGGTCTTTAGTCAATGTCCGAAGCGGCAGGGAAAATGCCAACCCGCAACCTGCAGGCTCCGTCCCTGAACGGCGTCTCTGGCCGGCGTCTCCTGAACCGGAAACACCTGGAATTACACGCAACAAGAAGCGTGCGTGAGTCGAACATTTACTCCCCGCTTGCCGGGAGTTCTGGGTAATGTAGTTCGGTCTCCGTTTCCGACTACAGAGATCACAATTCTCTTACTCGCGCCGCGAGAGTACAGTAGTGCAGTCGCGACCTGTAAGGTCCTGACAGTATACCCTCCCTCCTAGCGCCTTCTAGGGCCAGGCCTTCGAGGGTATCTACGGTGATACGCACGTACCGCCACAGGAGCATTGATGTTCTGCACAGGCTCCAAGGAATCATCCTCAGCCGAGTATCCTTTCCGAGAAACCAGATACCACAACACACCCCTCCGATATTTTGAGTTTTTTACACTCCTCACCACATACTCAAACCCATCATCACACAACACAGGAGGCGCACGTCTCCTGGCACCAAAGCAGGTTTCAGCAGATTACAGTGGAACACCGGATGGATTCTTAGTGTCCCTGGAAGTTTCAACTTGTATGCCACCGGGTTCACTTGTTTTGTGATGACTTAAGGACCGATGTATCTAGGGTGGAAAATGCTGCGTAGTTTGAAACTAATGTTTTTGGTGGAGAGCCAGACCTTGTCCCCTACAGCATAGGTTAGGCCTGCCCTTCGATGTTTGTCCTCTCCTCTTTTGTACTCGGCCTTTGCTTTCAGAAGATGGGCTTTGATCTTACTCTGCACCGCATGTATGTTGCGTATTTGCCCCATCACAGTAGGTTGATCAGCCGCCCCTTCAGGGATGCTAATGGGGAGTATCCGTGCGTCAAACCCATACATGGCTCAGAAAGGCGAAACCCCCAATGAACTGTGCCAGGCGTTGTTGTATGCCACTTCTGCCATCCACAACAGGGAGACCCATGAATCCTGCGCTTCCGCGGCATAACCTCTGAAATATTTCTTCAGCGTTTGGTTCAATCTCTCAGTCTGCCCATCTGTCTGCGGATGGAAGCTAGTGGAGAGAGAGGACTGGATCTGCATGGCCTTGCACCAGGCCTTCCAGAAACGGCCAATGAATTGTGGGCCTCTATCCGAGATGATCACCTCCGGTACCCCGTGCAAACGGACCACATTGCTTAACAACAACTGTGCTGTTTGACTGGCGGTGGGGAGATTCACGCAAGGAATGAAATGACCCATTTTAGTGAGACTATCGACTGTCACCAGGATTGCGTCTTGCCTTGATCAGGGGGTAAACCTGCAACAAATCCAACACTGATGGTCTGCCAGGGTCTGTTTGGTGTGGGTAGCGGCATCAGCAGCCCTTTCTTTTTTCCTGTCTCGTTCTTAGCTCAAGCACACTCCTCACACTTTCCTACCCACTCGAATACATCTCCTTTGAGGGTGTCCCACTTGAAGTGTTGTTGCAACAACTGCACTGTTTTGGTCACTCCTGAGTGACCTGCCAGTACGGAATCGTGACACCATGCAAAAGCCTTCTTCCTTAATGCTACACTAGGGATGAACAGCTTGGCTTCCTGAAAAGGCAGTCCCTGTTTTAGAGTGCGATCCTTCCCCAACGCAGCCCAAGATACCCATGCATCATGAGATCTGGAGTTACGTATCAAATCCAAAAAGGTGTTTGCTTGCACTACGCAAACCACCTTTCCTGGATCCACTATCGCCTCTAAGGGCTTAGTACCTGAAACTTCACCAGGACGAGATTGTCTGGACAGGGTATCAGCCTTCTTATTTTCTGCCCCAGGCCGATAAGTGATGACTAAGTCATATTCAGAAAAAAACAACATCCACCTAATCTGTCTTTGTGTTAGGTTCCTAGCGGTCTTCATGTACTGAAGGTTTCTGTGATCCGAGAACACAGTGACCGGGAACGCTGCACCCCACAGATGTTGACGCCACTCCTGAAATGCTTTCTTTATAGCCAACAGCTCTTTTTCTGCTATAGTATAGTTTGTCTCTGCTGGACCCAGTTTTTTGGACAGGTAGGCTACGGGGTGCAGTTGTCCCGTGGTCTGATTTCGCTGTGACAAGATGGCCCCGATTGCTGTGTCAGAAGCATCCGCCTCCACTACGAACGGATGTTCAGGTTTGGGATGAGCCAGAATGGGGGCAGAGGTGAAAGCATCCTTCAAAGTTGTGAATGCTTTATCTGCTTCCAAGGACCAACAAAATGAGACCCCTTTTCTGAGCAATTTGGACAGAGGAGATGCCACCAAGGAAAACTGTGCTATAAACCTGCGATAATAGTTTGCAAAGCCCAAGAAACTCTGCACCACTTTTACGTTGCATGGAACTGGCCACTCCTGGACAGCCTTCACCTTTCTGACATTTGTAACCCAGTAGGACTTAGGATCACCCCCAGAAATTCCACCTCTCACACCCCAAACTCACACTTACTCAGTTTGCATTAGAGTTTGTTTTCCCCCAGTCTCTGTAGAACCTCAGAAACATGGTGTTGGTGTTTTTCGGTCCTCTCTGAGTAGATGAGAATATCATCGATGTAAACGACCACACATACGTCTACAAACTCCTTCAAGACATCGTTAAGGAAATACTGAAAAGCCGCCGGGGCGTTACATAACCCAAACGCCATAACAGTATATTCATATAACCCATAACGAGTCTTGAAGGCAGTTTTCCATTCGTCACCTTCCCTTACACGCACCAAATGATACGCCCCTCGTAAATCCAAGCGAGTGTATATCTGGGCATCCCTTACTTGATCTAACAATACCGTTATAAGTGGCAAAGGGTATCTGTTTCGTATGGTGTTTTTATTTAACACCCTATAGTCCACACAGGCTCTCAAGTCTCCGTTTGCCTTTTTAATAAAAAACAAAGGAGAGGCTGCAGGGGATCTGGAGGGTCTGATGAACCCGATCTTGACATAGTGATCAAGGTATTCTTTTAGGTGTGCAGTTTCTGGAACCGACAGGGCGTAAACACGACATGATGGCAACGTGGCGCCCTCCACCAAATCCATCCGGCAATCACACAACCGGTGTGGGGGTAGTTGTTCTGCCTGGCTCTCACTAAACACGTCTTCGAAGCACTGATACTCTGAGGGTAGGATGACCTCTTTCTCCGAGGCAGTAGCCACCACTACCGGAAGAAAGAAGACTGCCGTTTGCTGTGTCTGGGAGGAGTCCAGATGTTCCTTACATATCTCCGACAAAAACCGAACCTCCTTTGTATTCCAATCGATCAAAGGGTTATGGTAGCTTAGCCAGGGCATTCCCAAAATGACCTCATACTGAGGGGCGACTATTATATTTGAAGACAGTTTCTCTCTGTGCCATCCCTCTGGCCCTCTGAAAGATAATTCAACCACATCCGTTTGTTCTGTTATGAGACCCGATATCAAAGGCTTCCCATCCACGGCTAACACCTCCTCAGGGATCGCTCTGGTGACTCTGGCCAGTGACAATGAAGCTACTAGACTACTGCCTATGAAATTCCCTGTGGCCCCGGAGTCAATCATGACTTTCACCTGATGTACATTCCTCTGACTCTCCAGTCTCATGGGAAGAACAATATGTGTTTCAGTTTCTTTTAAAGCCATAACCGTTAAGGAAGGGATCTTCAAAGGTTGGGATTCCCTATGGTCTTCTTGACTATCCCCTGGCACTGCTTCTGACTCACCAACCAAAGAGACCGCTATTCTCTTACTCTTGTTCCATACCCCAGAAGACTTAGGCTTATTGGGACACTCTTTGACAAAATGTCCTTTTTTTCCACAATACAGATATAACCCCAGGGCTCTACGGCTTTCTTTTTCTGCCCTGGACAAAGGAGCTCTTACGGCTCCTACCTCCATGGGTTCCGAGCCTGGGTCAGAGGAAGGCAAAGACTTCTTGGGAACGTACTCAGACCCCCCAGGACCTCGGTCCCACCTTCTTCGTTCACCACCTCTTTCACTTTGTCTACCGTCGAGTCTTAAGGTTAGGTTTATCATGTCTGAGCAGGTAACCGGCTGAGGATCTATCTGGGCTATGATGTCCTTTAGTCCGTCTCTCAACCCTTGGTAAAAAAGCGACTTCCTTTTTTCCTCTGGCCAGGACGTCTCTGCCACCAATCTGTTGAAGTCTGTCAAGTAGGATATCAAATCCCTCCTACCCTGTCTGAGGGTGAGCAGCTCTCGGTCTGCACTAAAAGTCGTGGCACGCCTATCAAATACCCTCTCGAATTCGGCACGAAAAGCAGCCCAATCCGAGAGAATGGCGTCATTCTTTCTCACCAAAGGTACCGCCCAATTGGCAGCATCCCAACAAGATAGGAAATGGCGAAAGCTACCCTTGAGTGATGGTTTGGAAAAGAGGCCGGTTTGCAGGAGAAATGAAGCATTATTTGCGTTAGAAACACCTGCGTTTTAGTTGGATCACCCGAATACCGTTCAGGACTAGCCAACGGTATGGGAGGGGGAACGGTGACCTGTACTTGTGCAGTACACGCATCAAAAGGGTTTCTACTCAGTCTGTCCACCTTATCCCTCAAGGCTGCCGCCTCTGTCTTGGAGGCGGCTAGCTCTTGCTGAACCAGCACTAAGGCATGCAGTACGTCTTCCAAAGTAGCCATTGTAACCACAACCGAGTCGGGTGGAGCTTATTTCGTGGGCGTGTATTTCTGTCCGGATCAGCTCCACGGAACTAGATTGTTGCTCACAAGGGTCCACCTCCAAACGTCACAAGACCTCTAGTTTAAGCACACAGAGGCCTTGAGCCATTAGGCGAGGGATAAAAGAACCAGGAAGGGAAAGGAAGGCGACAGCGGGGAAAGGGATATACCTGTAACGACAAGAACATATATACAGATATTAATACTTAAGCAGCCACGGTCTACTCTCATTAAGTCTCGCTAGCATGAACCATAGGTACCTTATAAAATAGAAGAAACCAGCCTTGGTACAACACCGCACCCTCTCTTGACACTCTATGTACCTACAGGAACACAAACATAGGTCAAAGAGCTGATACACACCTGAAACACCTATATCATATGACTCAACCCCCGTGCACCTAACATACCCTGAAATGAATGCCAGAGAGCGTATGCTGGATTCTGATAGATAAGGTACTTCTTATGAGAAACAAACACAATGATCCATGTCCAATGCAGGAAATCCTCTTACTCCTTATTTGTAAAATCGGCAGTGCGTGGGAAGCAAGAACCACAGCACTCCGCTCTACTGGGCATAAGGATGATTCTCAAACAAATAAAGATTACAGTAATCCGATAGTTAGCAGCACTGCTGCAAAGGAAGCAAGTATTTTCTCCTTGAATACTGTCCGACGCCTAGAAAACAAACAGGCTCCTTCATTCGAGTACACAGAGGCGTGTGGTTGTCCTTCACCACTGCGCTCCGCGAACCCTGCGCCCAAAAGAACAAGAATAATAGTCCTCGTAGTTAAAGCACTACGTGAAGGAGATAAACGGCAACGTGTGGCATCCTACCACCGCGCTCTGCTTTCTCTGGACAGAGGTGAGCAGTGTGCGGCAAAGGCGAAGGCTTGCTCGCAACTATTGAACCCTCAATACAAACGTCAGTCCCGCTCCTACCTGGACCGCCGGTCCTTAGTCAATGTCCGAAGCGGCAGGGAAAACGCCAACCCGCAACCTGCAGGCTCGGTCCCTGAACTGCGTTTCTGGCCGGCGTCTCCTGAACCAGAAACACCTGGAATTACACGCAACAGGAAGCGTGCGTGAGTCAAACATGTACTCCCCGCTTGCCGGGAGTTCTGGGTAATGTAGTTCGGTCTCAGTTTCCGACTACAGAGAACACAATTCTCTTACTCGCGCCGTGTGAGTACAGTAGTGCAGGCGGGACCTGTAAGGTCCTGACAGAATGAGCCGTTTTATCCCAAACCCTTTTTGATCCCACAGTGGAATTTTAATTTGGCTCTCAATTTTCTCATTTGCTCACTATTGGAACCTATGCACAACTGTCCACAATGTCTCCTGACTCTGCAGAAAGTGTTACAGATCGCATGAGTGAATTTCAAGCTCTCCATGTGCAGCCACCTCACACCACCTTGTTGTGTAATTCACGCTAATCCGTACGACCTGCACGTTTGTTGGACAACATAAACCTTGGGTGAGGCGCCTAGACTGATGCCGAGCAACAGTGCTCACAGTGCCACTACAAGCCCCCCTAACCTTACCTGGGAGTAAATGGTTTCTGGCAACCACTGAACACGAACCCTGACCCCTCAGGAATTGTGGAAACCGATCAGAACCTTTCGCCTAGTCACTCATGCTTACTTGTGCTCAGGGAAATATACTGAGAATACACAATGGCACGTTTTTAGTATATTTATTTAACCAACATTATTCTTGTATAGAATACATGTGCTGCCATAATCAGTAGACTGAAACAGTTGAAATTGATTACAAGCACCAAAAGAGTAAATAGATAAATTTCTACCATGGTGCTAAAACAGTGTATATATGTAGACATATAAACAAAGCAGTAATCTGGTGTACTCCTACTATGCAGATCCTACTCTTGAGTGGACCTAGGGTGTGTGTAGGTGTGAAACCAAGAATTCCCCCAAAGGGTGATCCCACCTCATTACTTGCAGGAATAGAATGTAGGAGCCAGGCCTGGTCCTGAACTGGACACCCTGCCATGGAGATGCCAGACCCCTGCCTGGTGAAGTCTCAGCTTGCAGGGACCCTCGGTGTCAGCTGAAGTGCCTCCTCTGCTAATCTTTTGGGATGCTCTTTATTTATACTAGAAAGCAGCCTTGTGATTTCCGTATAGATCAGCGATGTTGTGGCTATGTAGATATCCCGGTCACCTCGTGGATGGAGATACAACTACTTTTGTACATAATGTGTAGAAGGGCCTTGTACATGACGTTCGAGGCATCGTGATAATGTTGTGCAAAGCTAGATGTGTAAACAAAGTAGTCTCAGAGAAACGAATCCAGCTTTGTTGTGCACACAAATATGTGAAAAAGGTCATGGCAGAAATGTTATTGTGAAAAATAGGACAATGTAAGAGATGAGCCTCTTCACTACATTGTCTTAACATAACCTTTTTTCCTCAGTTGAAGTTGTGCTGCGGACCATGGTGGCCCATTTTGTCTAAAGTTGTGGTTGGTTTTTGCACTGGGCAATGCCTCCCTTTCCTAATGTTCTTTGTCCCTCTTCACCCCTTGAGAGGAGATACTTCTTGGGCTGGAGCCCAAAATGGATTAAAGCTTTTCCATCGATCCTGCCAAAGACCACCAGGTCAACGATAAGCTCATTGTGGGGTACTCTAGGGCAAACAAAGGCAATGTGATGCAGAACAAGACTTTGTCAAGGTGGATAGTACTCTGCATCAGGCACTGCTGTGCACTGGCCAAAAAACAGCCTATGCAGGAACAAAGGGCTCATTCTATCAGGGTGAAGGCTAATACCCAGAGTGTCTGTCCTGGACATCTGTCAAACCGCTACATGGGTATCCGTATACATATTCAGGAAGCACTGCTGCTGTGACGGCAAGGGCTGAGGGGAATGTAGTTGTGTCCTTTTGGTCCTGCAGGATTTTTTGTCTGAGCCATTCCACAACCCCACCACCCTGGGGGCTACATCTTTGGTATCTACTCTAAAGGTGAGGAATTTGCGTTAGAAATATCCATCAGAATAACAGGTAACTTCCCTTCGGAAACACTTTCTGGTGAATTTTCCAACAAACTGCAGTGTCATCACTTAACTCCCGCCTCACTGTTTTGTGGAATAGTTTATTTACATCGGAAAAAGGTCCTCTAAGTTAGAGATCGACCTATTGGTACCTCTACTTGTTTGGCTCCTCTTCCATGGCATGGACAGAGTTTAGAAAGAAAATGATGTTGAGGTGCAGGGGTCACATTTGTAGATCAAAACGAAGTCGACATGTAGCTGCACTACCTCACCTCCCGGAACGAGCAATACTAAAGGTTAGGATCTTGTTCTTTAATCGTACTGTTGTACTTGTTACTATATCTTTTAATACCCATGCACGTTAGTGTCTTGGCATCTATATCTTGTATGTGCTACACTCACCCTGATCCCCCTGTTCCCCTGCGAAGCTCTCTCCTCTGGTTCTGCTACCCCACTTCCCCAGTCTCTAGAGATTGTCAGGATAGGCATGAATTAGGCCCAAGTGCCGTTAATTCACCCACAGTTTATAGTGCTCTCTCTCAAGTCTTATTCCTTCATGGGTGGAAGAGTTCTCTCAGGGTCTTTTGAGCACTGCCTTACACTCTGGCAGCGCTCCCATGCACTCTTCAGAGCCGTGGAGTACCAGTAGTCTTCAGATGCACCTACCCAAACCTTTATTCTGTGTTTGCAGCTGACTGGATGGAGCAGCTCTGCAGTGACTGGTGCAGTCTGTTACCAGATGATTGGAAGTCCTGAAGTAGGTCTGGTCCTGACTGGACATTAGGTTGGTGTTGCTGGGTGGGGTGGTCTTGTTTTCATCACAATCTGCAGTTGTAGGCCATGTCCTGGCCAACTGGCAGCAGGTGTAGCCCTCCACTGGGCCATCAGTAAATCTCCAGGTGAAGCTCCGCACAGGTCTTCAGTGGTTTGGTAGATGTAGCGCCCTACAGGACTCTTGTGGTCACAATTACAACCAGACAGTGCCTAAGACAATCACCCATTCGTGGTTCCTAGCTAAAACCAAAGGGAGAGTATCGGGTGGTATGATTATGCCAGATGGATCACTCTTGTTTACTTGCTATTCCATACCTTCTGGGTGCCCCTCAGCCACCGTGGACGTGCTGGACCTCGCTTATTCCTGGACAGTTTCTCCTCTAGTTTCAGACCGACTCCTCCCCTCTCTCTGCAAACAATCAGGCTTCTAGGTGCCTCTGGAAAGGCACACAAGTCACATTGTTAGCCATTTTGGTCTGGTATGTCATCATGAGTATTTGCTCCTCCCACAAGCCCATATGCAAATTTGCATAGGTGTGGGCAAAGCAAGTACCCATGGCTGTTCCCAGTTTCTTTTTATATAGTAGTTTGTCAAATGAAAGTGTTGTTCTCTAAGCACCACTCTGTTATGTGTAAAAGCATCATTGTATGTTGGTGGATTCCTATATCTCTTGGTAGTGTTTTAACGCATTAAGCCCATCTCTATGTCTTATGCTCGTGTACAAGCTCTGTACATCTAGTGTTACAAATGCAAAATCATTATGCCATATACAATCTGAGATATGTGACAGGAATTCTCCAGTGTCTCTCGTAAATGCTGGTAGTGCTTTGACAAACGGTTGAAGGAAATGATCTATGAATTTGCTTGTGTTTTCCAACAGGCTGCCAATGGCCGAAATAATGGGTCTGCCTAGTGGGCATCTGATGTCTTTATGCACCTTTGGGATTAAGTATAGTTGGGGGGTAACTGGATAATAGTTTCTCAAAGTCCAATTTGTGTTTGGTGAGCAAGCCTTGGCCTCTCCGTTCATAGAGTCCGGAATGGTATCTTTCTTTGATGTTAGTTATGTTCGTGGTACTTGTTCGCATATAGCACTCTTTGTCTTGGAGTTGGATCATGGCATCCCTGTTGTACATTTTAAGTGGCCAGAGTACCACGTTCCCACCTTTGTCAGCGCAGCGTACCCCTATGTCCGGTCGCTGTTGGATTTTTCCATGACCTTGGAATATTTGGGCTTCTGGTTTTGTGATCCTTTGTTGAAAGACTCGCTGCTGGTTAGTGCTAGAATTTTGAGTTCTTGGATGACTTTATCCGAAAATATCTGTTGTTCTTTTGGCATTAGTGGATTGAACACTGATTTGGCTTTAAACTGTGTCTTTACTGTGGCATAGATGGAGAAATCCGAATTTGCTGCCGCTTGGGTGTTGCTCAATGTCTCTGCCTCTCTCTCCAGGTCTATTTCTGTCATTTCCCTGAGAAAATCCGTATCCACCACACTTCGAGAGTTTGTTACTGCGGGGGTCATTGTCTCCTCTGGTCCTTCTTTGGTTTTCTCTTTCGTATTAAAGAAATACTTGCGCAATTTCAATTTGCGGGTGAAGTGGTACAAGTCAATTCATGTTTCAGTGTAATTAAAATTGGTTTCCTTACAAAACGATAATCCTAGGGCAAGTGTCTGTTATCCTTCATTTTTTAACGCCATATTAGTCAAATTGATAACTGTGTTTGATGTCTCTGTTTGGTCTTTCATCTGTCTGTTCCTTCTGTATGTTGGCTTTGTTCTTTGTGCCATTTCTGCGCCATCGTCTGTTTTTCCTCCTTCTTCTCTTTGAGGTTGTGCATTGTGTTGCATTTGATCTTGTCTTGGCGGCCTTGGTCGGAGACTCATGAGGCGTTCTACCTGTAAAAAAACAAATTTGTCAGCCTGTGTTGGTACTCTGACACGTCAGTTACTGCTTCCCCCCGCATCTGGTTCTGACTCTACCCCAGAACTGATTTCAGATTCACTGAGTTCTGGGGGCCCTGGTAAGATACTGCTGGTTGAAGATAGTTGCTGGCGGCGGATGTTACAGAATTTGTGTGAAAAGGTGTAGCTCCTTCAGTGAAGTTAGTCATTCATATCTCGCTGAAATTTGCCTGCTTTTCTTTCCTTGATGGTTTGCTCATGTTTTTGGACTCTCACTTTGATGTCAGCCAGGCCTTTCTTCACTTCTTCCTGATATGGTATTTTATCAAGTTCCTTCAATATTGATTGGATTCTTGTTAGTAGTTTTTCTCTGTCCGTGGTTGCGAATTTGACTAGTAATCGTAACATGTTGCGTGATGAGACTGCGCTATTATCTGACCACTCTTGGAGCATGGCCGGTTAAGGATTCTCCTATGTTAGTGCTACGAGGATTCTCAATCCCTTCTGGATCCTGCCCACTTCTAAATATCTTTTCAGGGAAGTGCACTCCCACCATTTTGCCACTTCTTGTTTAAGTAATTTTTCCAGCTCCCCCAACAGTTTTTTGAGATCACTGCCCCCAGACGTTGTCTGCATGACTCTGCTTGTGGACGGCGTTGCATTGTCATAGTTTGTCACTGAATATGTCCAGCGCTGCCTCCTCGCGCTCTTTCACCCACTCCTCTGCCATCGTTATTGGAAGATATATTTTCCTTGACACCCACTGCCTGTATGCGTACACCCCTATCAGGGCTGCCTCTCCCGTCCGCTATCTCGTGTGGACTCGCACTATAAAGCACTGCTAGCACTAGTGAGTCTCACCAAATCTCTGTCTGCCCTCCGGCACCCACAGAATCCGCATACTCACGTTTGCTCTGTTTGTGCGATGTCTGCTTTCTCCGGATTTCTGCTGCGGGGGGCTCTCAGTTTTTCTCGAAGTGAAGATTCTTCCAAACAATTTCTCCGGCAGCTGAGAGCCCCAGAACGAGGAGGGTAGGTGTGCGAGGCTCCAGACTGCCTCTAAATATTCTGCCAATCCTGGTTACAAAGTTACGAATCAGGCACAGACTCCCTGGGATAAGATTCAAAGAGGATATTTATTCCAAACAACCAGACTCGTTTCGGCGGACAAGTCCGCCTTGTTCACTACATCTGAATTCACTGAGGTGACTGGGCATTTTATAGCAATTCATTTAACACTCGTGAAACACAAAGAAACTGGGTGAGTTGTCATGACAACTGGTGGGGAGGTGGTGGACATAGAAAAGTTTGTGACTGGAAAAATGCAAGTCATGATCATTACATTTCCTATTGTGAATCAAAATAAATTACATTCAAGTGCATTTTGAGACATACATCTGTCTATACTGTTATATACATATTACAGATTTGTCATTATTTCTCCTTTGACACTGCACTTTACCACACGGCACATTTTTGAATGTATATATATATATATATATATATATATATATATATATATATAGATATATAGATATATTCAAAAAGATGTGGGACTGGAGGAGACGGCTTGTTCCACGGTGGCAGGGTGTGAAGTTTCTCTCATCTGCACAGCGTTTTCCTACCCCCACGCAACATCTACCCATTACAAGCACGAGAACTGCATGCTGGGACTGGTAGTCGCGGTACATGTTGCGACTTACCAGGGACATTTGCGATAGGTATTGGAGCCAAATGGGGCGGAAACAGCGCTGGACCAATCAGGTGGGGCGTGACATTATGTCAGTGAAAATTGCCGCCACCTGAAGCAAAGCATCCATATCTGTGGCGCTGACGAAGGCTCAAACTAACCGAAATGCATTTCGCCCACAAGCGGGTGATGAGGAATGCGAGTTCCTTTTGCCTGCTTCAGAGGAATAAAGACTGTTTCCACCCTTTTCCCTTGTGTTGGCCCCTGTGATGGAAATATATATATATATATATATATATATATATATATATATATATATATATATATATATATATATATATATATATATATATATATACACACTGACATAAAACCATTGAAATTCCCACGTTATAGTTAGTTGGACTCACTATAACTTGCACGCCTGCAATGCACTGCTGATGAAGTCACATATAACATCACTCATGACATGGTCAGTGACATTGGATTGGACGCTTTGGGAGCTGAGGAAGGCAGTAATGCTGCCGAAATGCATTCGCTTGTTCAAAATTGAAAAGGCTTCCGAACGGTTCCTCCAGGGTCTCTGCCTCGTTTTCTTCGGAAGAAGTGGATTGTGTGCATCAATTCGCGTCAGCCAGAGACGCCTTCCTGAGATCCCTACCCCAGATCCCTACCTCGCTTAGGGCACCTGACTTTACTGGTACCTGGACTGTTGCAGTTCGTGTGGTTTGCCAACGGTGGTTGGACGGTCAGGAGTCCGCCACGAATTCGGGGAAGATAAAAGGCAGTTTTGAGGTTATTTTAATCTCATGCCGGGCAGTGTAATTCCTACACAGTCCCTGCTCATTGGACCCCCGGACTACGTGGCTGAGGTGGTACGGAGGACCGGAGGAAGCAGTTCGCAATTTCGACACCAAAGCAGGAAATTTCATCCCCTCTTCAATTTGGGCTCACGCTGTTCCCTACATCCGTTCAACGACATTGGATTATTCAGCATTTTCCTGTTGCACCGTAATTCCGAGGGTCCATTACGTTGGATTATGGGATTTGGAGTCCTGCTCTACCCACGGGACTCCACACAGGTGTGCATAAGAACTACAGAGGGCGGAGCGGGCATGCGTTTGTAAGACACTAAGAGGAGGGACTTACCAGCAGCGTGTGTCAATACCGAATTGGACGCTTTGGGCGCTGAGGAAGGCAGTAGTGCTGCCGAAATGCATTAGCTTGTTCAAAATTAAAAAGGCTTCCAAACGGTTCCTCCAAGTGGATTGTGTGTGTGTGTGTATATATATATATATATATATATATATATATATATATATATATATATATATATATATATATATACACACACACACACAAACTCTCACGGTAGGAGCAATTTTTAAATGACGAGTCAAGGTAATTAAACCTAATTCATTTTTGCATAATATAGATGGCGTAGTCTTGGGCACCAACAAAAGATGTCTAAGGAAAGAGCTATTTGCTACCTGTAGACACAATGAATTACAGAAGCCTCACATTCCTTCCCCATATAGAACAACAGAGCACAAGCGGGCCTTATAGAGGTTAATTAGCGAGTCTATAGGTCTAGAGCCCAGTTTCTTTGCAAACCTAAATAGTGTGTCTACATTCCGTTCATAGCATCTTTTCCTTGAATCCACAAGGTTAAGTCCGGTTCCTTTCTTATCAAAGAGATCACCTAAATACGAAATAGTTGGAACATAAGACAGTTTATTGCCATTAAAGAAACAGGACTTCAAAGAACGGGGAAGGTTCTCTACCACCATGACTCAAGACTTAACCATGTTAGTTTTTAAGCCAAGATCACGCATGAAGTCACTGAATCTGCTCAAAATCATTTACAATGCCAAACCCACTTCTATCCAGCAGAACGCAATCATCGGCATGGAGCAGAGCTGGCAAATTTCTAGACCTCACACTTGGTATGCCAGCCTGCCCCTGCCCGAGATGGTTCTCCAAGTCATTGATATAGAAGCAAAATTGGAATGGGGCTAACGCACACCATTGGCTTACTCCACAATTCATTTTAATTGGGAGGAGAGTTCACAATAGGCTCCATATCTAACTCTGCCACTTAAATCTAAATGCATCTGCACTAAAAAATGGACCAAAGGGGCATCTATCCCCATATCTAACATTTTCGTCCACAATATCACTCTGTCCACCCATTCAAAGGCAGATATTAGGTCCATGAAACCCAGATAGAGTGCTCCGTTCTTAGATAGCGTATACTTGCCTATAATTAAGTGGAGAGTTAGGCACTGCTCAACAGTGCCCAAGCCTCTTCTGAAACTGTATTGGATATCAGAATACTTCCCTCTCTCGGCTATCCAGGATTCCAAGCAGCGCAATATGACCCATCCCATTAATTTACAGGTACAGTCAATCAACAAAGTTGGGCGATAGCATTTGGGATCTGCCCTATCCCCTTTATTAAAAATGGGTACTATTATCACATTAGTCCATGATTTGAGTGGGCCCACAAGTGCTACACCCACCAGAATATTGGTTAATACTGGCATCCAGAGATCGTGGTTGGCCAGAAAAAGATCTGCCGGGACAACATCTGGTCCTGATGCTTTATTTGCAGTGGTTTGATTTAGGGATTTTATGGCTTCCTCATAGGTGGGTGAAGACACGTACCCCACATTAACTACTGGGTAACCACCTATAAGCTTTAATGGCTGTATAGAGCCCACCTCACATCTGCATACTGTGGAAAAATGCTCAACCCATCTCTCAGGGGAAATAACAGCATCAAGGGTGCTATTATGGCTCTCCTGAAAGAAGGGGGCATTAACAGTCTTCCAAAATAGACTTGCATCCTTATTGATGCTGGCTTCAGAGTTTCCCCCCTTATCTCCTGTCTAATAGTCCTCTTACCACTCACAAGGGCTTGTTTGTAAGAGTTTCAACATATCTTACCCTTTAGTTGTCCCTTGGCTTGTGCTTCAGGGCCATTCTAAGATTACTGTGAGCCTGTTTGCAGTTGTTGTCAAACCATTTAGAACATTTTCGTGAAGTGAATCTTCTGCCCCCCTGCAATGCTGCGTTTATTGACAGAGTGTTATCAGCATAGGCCGCAAGAGTACAAATTGGAATAATAGAGCTATTCAAACACTCCTCAATTTGGATCCTATTATTCAACATTAACTGTTTAAAAATGACATCCGATTTTACAGTAGATCATTTCCGTAATATACCCTTATTATGGTATGTTATAGGATGTAATTTTGGTGCCCCACTTATTTCCTTGTTCTACTCTTAACCTGTTTAACCATGCTCAGTTCATTTAATTTATTTTTCCTTGGTAGGTGTCTGATCTGACCTTGCTGCTGTTACTACTCGTAGCCTGAAGATCACTGCATGTTTCAGCGGTGAGCATTTAATTCTGAGTCACCTTGCTGTCTTTAAGCTAACCGTACAGGGTCTGACTCAAGATCTGTTTTACAGTCATGAATGTGTGGCACCATTCATTACTAGCATGGACCAAAGCAGAAAGCATTACCATCAAGCGCGAAGGAACATTGGGGCTGCGTAAAGAGCCTATAGCGGCTCGCTGGGACGCCTTCCTGGACGCGCTACACCGGGTTAAGTAGGGAGGATCCGGGGAACCAATAGACTGTTCAGAGGGTGAGCAGATAGCGTGAACCACACATACCCTTGTGCGATGCGCTGCGATATTCCATGAACACATATAGATTACTTAAGTGTCTGCGAAGGCGTGTGCACCACTGACGGGCGATGATGGGTGCTGGATCTCAAGGAACTGTAATGTTCACATGTGCGGAAACACGGGGATAGGGTCACATGGGCTGGTCACTTTTAATGTTTTTGTTTTCGTTATTTGGTATATCATCTGTATAAACTCCAAGGTGGACTCACTGGAAGGACTTTTGCGAACCGACGTAGTTACCTCATTCGTACTCCATTGTATTGCTGCAAATGTACACAATGTGTGAAATTGATTGGAGCACAGATATTGTCACAGCCTTCTTAAAATAATAGATGTTAATTGCACACAACCTGCGCGCCACCAAATAACACCACACATAATACAGCCTGCCCAGTTTCTACCATAGAGAAACTTGCCTCCCCCATTAAAAGACACTGGAATAATAGAGAGGAAGGCATGGACAGACAAGCCCCATAGGCTGCCATTATGTGGCTTAAATAGGATACTGTGCCTTTAAGAGAACTTTCCAGAACTTCTCCCAGTATCCCAGAATGCATAGCAGGTCCCTCTACTTTCAGTTCTTTTTTCCGGCTCCTGCTTACAGGACCCTGGCATTGAGCTCTCCCTTGTTTCAAGGGTTTACTGGATATTTTGGCACTTTTGTGTTTTAAGTGTTTCAGTTTACTTTCTTGGTGTTCTCTCTCTCATTTGTGTGCTGATTCAGGCGTTTTAGGGCTCTAAAATGCCTGGCCTTTTTGATAAGTGTCCAGCATGTGGGAGGAAGAAGGCCAAGAGTGATCCCCACGATGTCTGCATCGTCTGCCTCCCTGAAGATCATGTCCCTGAGGACTGTCATCTGCCAGCAGTTTACTGCTCGGACTCTGAGGGACAGGATGAAGATCAGGCTTTCTGGCCTTGAGGAGAGGCGTCTGCAGGCTGCAGGTGGGTCTGGGCAGGCTGGGAAGGTTCCCTCTGCCTCTGCTGAGGCCTCTGGGGGCTCCCCAGAGGCAGGAAGTCAAGCAAACGGTCCCGGTCTCCGTCGAGAGGGATGACGGCGGTGTGCTCCCCTTCTCCCCGGGGCTCCGGGTCGAGACGGCTCGACGTCGAAGGACCTGGAGAGGTCGCCGTCGAAGCCACCATCGACGTCATCGTCGACGTCAAGGTCTTCCTATCGACGTCGGAGACTAAGTGACAAGCATCGGCGCTCGCCGTCGAGGCGACACCGCCGATCGCCGTCGAAGCATCGGTCGACGTCGAGGGGCTCCTCGACGTCGAGAGCATCAAGACGGAGGAATCGACGCTAGTCGTCGAGGAAGGAACGCTTGACGTCGCGGAGGCGGCGTACGACGTCACGGAGGACGAGGTCGACGTCGAGGGGTCAGCGTTCAACGTCGAGGAAGAGGAGGTCGACGTCGCGGAGGCGGCGTTCGACGCCGTAGTCGCGGAGGCGACGTTCGACGCCAGAAAAGCGACGCTCAGCGTCGAGAAGAAAGAGGTCGGCGTCTAGGAGTCGTTCTGCCTCTCCAAAACGGCGCAAGAGGGATTCTGGTCCCAGAAGTCAGACTGCTTCTAGTGGAGGGCGCAAGAGGAAGCGATCACCTGCTGAAGGGGCTGGATCTCAGCCCCCTTCGCCTAAGGGGTCACCGGGCTCGGTGTACTCAGGTGTACACGCCATCTCGGCCTCGGTCGCCACCTCCAAGTGTTCCTAAGGAGGATCCTCCACCCAACCCTCCGCTTCCATCAGGCGACCCACCGCCACCAGTTCCTCCGCATGGGCCCGCCCTGCAGCCGAGGGTTCCTCCGCCGAGGTCCACTTAGCTGCCGTCTTTGCCTGTACCTCCTAAGGGGACCCCAAAACCTAAACCCCGAGAGGAGCCAAGGAAGACCCCACCACGGAAACCGGTGGAACGGCCACGGGCTGGCAGGTCCCGCTCTCGCTCTGGGAGACGGGGGAGATTGCGACACAGATCGTCCACGAGGTCGAGACGCCGCCATAGGAGGCGCGAATCTCGCTCCCACACAAGGTCCTCTGGTATCAGGGACTATTCTCCTACCTTGTCGGAGTCACCGGACACGAGGGTGTCCCCGATTGATGACCTGGTGGCGTTCCAGGATGTCCTTTTAAGGGGCGCTGCGAAGTTGGGCTTATCCTTGACGGTGCCTACTCCTAAAACTTCAGTCATTTTTGAGACATTGCATCAAAAACACCTGGCTCGTCCTCTCCTGCCTCTGGTGCCGGGCCTGGAGGAACCGGCTATGGCCCTTTTTCTCACCCCTGCGGTGACGAAGGCGGCTCCATCGAGGCTGCTGAAGAAGTACCGGGCTCCCGACTCGGACCCGGCCTTTCTGAGGGCAGAACACCCTCCAGACTCTGTAATTGTGATGGCGGCCCGCAAGCAACATGCCACCTCCCTGTCATCCACGGTTCCCCCACGGATAAGGAGTCCAGATGGATGGATTCGGCAGGGAGGCTGCGAGTGCCACGGCGCTGTTGGGACGCTACGACCGCGCCCTCTGGGACTCCCTCCAGCAGTTTGCGGAGTTGTTACCACGCGAGAAGCGCGAGGACTTCCAGGAAGTGCTGAATGAAGGGATGCTGGTGGCTAACCAGATTATCAGCGTTGCAGCGGACTCTTCCTTGTTGGCAGCTCATGGGTTTTGCCACGGGGTTAACCAACGACGTCACGCCTGGCTCCGTCTTAAGTCCCTGAAACCGGACGCACAGCAGAGGGTGGCCAACCTACCATTCTCTGGCGAGACCCTCTTCGGGAAGCATGCGGACGATGAGATGGCCCGCATGAAGGCGGAGGCCGAAACGCTCACGGCTGTGGGCCTGGAGAAGCCTAAAGACACGAAGAAGTCGTACCGCCCGTTCCAACAGCGGTTCGGTGGCCAAGGCAGAGGACGTGGCCAGGCTTCGGGACAGTCGCAACAACAACAGTTCCGTAAGCCATTCCAGAAGCGCCAGAAGGGCAGAGGAGGCCAGCAGTCGGCTCCGGCGCCCAAGGGCCAGGCTGGGTCTAGGCCCTAGAAACCTACTTCCCCCGGATCTGTTACCCACTCCGGTAGGGGGAAGCATTCAATTTTTTCTGGCAGAGTGGAGAAAAATTACTCAGGACAAGTGGGTGCTGAATATTGTTTGCAATGGATACAGTCTTCGGTTCACCAGCCCTCCTCCAGCAATTCCACCGGTCAGCTCGCAGTTTCAGCTGCGCGAGCTTCAGGCGGAAGCGGATATCTTGTTAAGGAAAAGGGAGATAGAAGACGTACCTCTGTCTCAGAGAGGAAGAGGTCTGTACTCCCGGTTCTTTCTGGTTCGTAAGAAGGACAAGAACGAGTTCAGGCCCATTCTGGACTTGCGACAGGCAAACAAATGGATTCGCAGGGAAAAGTTTTGCATGCTGTCGTTGCATCAGATTTAACCTCAGTTGCAACAGGGAGACTGGCTATGCGCTATAGACCTACAGGATGCTTACTTCCATGTGCCCATTGCACACAAACACAGGAAGTTCCTGCGGTTCCAAGTCGGCGATAATCATCAATACACAGTACTCCCATTCGGACTGAAGTCTGCGCCGAGAACATTCTCGAAGTGCATGGCGGTGGTAGTAGCACACCTGAGGAAGAACAAGGTGTTCGTCTACCCGTACCTGGACGATTGGTTGATCAAGGCATCCTCCTTCTCGGAAGCGCGAGCACACTTCCAGAAGACGTTCGTTCTCTTGAACAAGCTGGGGCTGCACATCAACATGGCCAAGTCTGTCCCGACTCCGGTCCAATGCATACAGTACTTGGAAGCCTCCATCAATACGCTGTCAGCAAGCGTGTCTCCTTCGGAAGGCTCAGGCTCTTATGACAACTCCATCTACAACAGTGAGGACGGTGTCTTCTCTACTGGGATCGATGGCCTCTTGTATCTTCCTGACGCCACACGCACGGCTGCACATGAGACCGCTGCAGGAGTGCTTGGAGGACCAGTGGGATCAGAGGAAAGGATCTTGGGACGACAAGATTCGACTGTCGCTGCATGCTCTTCAGTCTCTGAAGTGGGGGTGTTCGGCGGAGAATCTCCTCAGAGGGGTTCCCTTTCACAAGGACATTCCCACGCAGACTGTCGTGACGGATGCTTCTCTCCTGGGATGGGGAGCACACTCCGGGACTCTACAGATTCAGGGAACGTGGTCACCGATGGAGGCCACGTATCACATCAATTTCCTGGAACTCAGAGCTGTTCACTTGGCACTGAAGGCCTTTCTTCCGTCCTTCCAGACCAACTCTCTGCTTGTACAGACGGACAATACCACCACGATGTATTACCTCAACAAGCAGGGGGGCTCGAGATTGCGCACTCTGTCACAGGAGGCGCAGGCGATCTGGCACTGGCTTCTCGCCAGAGGACTGACGATAACGGCTACCCATCTGCCAGGTGTGCAGAATGTTCAGGCAGACGCACTGAGCAAGCTGGTTCAGGAAAACCACGAGTGGGTCATAAACAACGAAGTACTAGGAGAAGTCTTCGCAAGGTGGGGAACTCCAGACGTAGATTTGTTTGCCACCGCCGAAAACAGCAAGTGCAGAGACTTCGCCTCCAGGTACTACCAGCAAGTGACGCTGGGCAATGCGTTATGGATCAACTGGACGAACAGCTTTCTGTACGCCTCTCCTCCCATTCCCCTGATTGTGGCGGTGCTCATCAAGCTGGCCCGGTCCAGGGCTTGGATGATATTCATTGCCCCGGAGTGGCCCAGGCAGTGGTGGTTCACGGACCTACTTCACCGGTCTCTCCTTCCTCACATTCCGTTGCCGTGCAGGCCGGACCTTCTCACGAAGTTCGGGGGACGGATGTTACACCCCAACCTCTCGTCTTTGAGTTTGGCGGCATGGCTCCTGAGATAGTGCAATATGGCCATCTGAATCTGCCTGAGGATTGCATGGACATACTGAAGGAGTCTAAGAGGCCTTCCACTCGAACTTCATATGCTTACAAGTGGAAGAGGTTTTGTATCTGGTGCCAGTCTAAGAACCATGACCCTACGACCTATAAGGAAGATGTCATCCTTCCTTACCTTTTACATTTGGCGCAGTCTGGCCTTAATGTTCATTCCATTAAGGTTCATCTTGCTGCATTGACTGCCTACAGGAAATGCCCTTCACAGACTTCCTTTTTCCAGATCCCTGTGATCAAAGATTTTCTGGAAGGATTGAAGAAAGTATTCCCTCCTGTCAGGCTTCCTTCGCCTTCATGGGAATTGAATGTGGTGCTGTCCAGATTGATGAAGGAGCCTTTTGAACCTATTCATAAGGCTTCGTTGCAGCACCTGTCCTGGAAGGCGGCGTTCCTCGTGGCCATTACATCGGCCCGCAGGGTGAGTGAAATTCAGGCGTTGTGTTGTACTGAACCTTATACTGTGTTTCATGCTGCTAAGGTTGTTATGCGCACTCACCCTAAATTTCTTCCCAAGGTTATTTCTGATTTTCATGTCAACCAGACCATAACTTTGCCTACGTTTTTTCAGAACCCTTCGTCTCCAGCGGAAAGGTCTCTCCATTCCCTGGATGTTAGGAGGGTGTTGAAATTTTATCTGGATAAAACCAAAGATATTCGTAGGTCTGACCAGTTGTTTATTAATTATGGATCAGTCAGGACGGGTCTTGCTACCTCTAAGCAGTCCATCTCTAGGTGGATTGTGTCCTGCATACAATTATGTTACCAAAAGTCTAATAAGACCTTAGGAGGTAAGCCTAAGGCTCATTCCACCAGGGGCAAAGCTGCCACGACGGCTCTGCTCCGTAACGTGCCGATTGCTGAAATCTGCAAGGCAGCCAATTGGAAGTCGGTTCATACCTTTGCTAAGCATTACTGCCTGGACACTGACGCCAGGGCAGACGCTCAGGTTGGGCAGGCTTCGCTGCGGAATTTGTTCGCACAGTAGTGGCGTTATTTTATTCTCCACCGCCGCTTTGGTGTGGGGATGGGCTTGCCATTCTATTCACTAGATTATGACTATACACAGAGATCCCCTACTACAGAAGGAGTAGTTTCTGTCCTGTAACTCCAGTTCTGTAGTAGGGGTATCTCTGTTATAGTCATAAGCGCCCGCCCTCCTCCCCGGTGGAGATATTTCGTCATGTACGGAATGCGACAGGTCTGGCGTGCTTCGCCTTTAAAAAGAACTGAAAGTAGAGGGACCTGCTATGCATTCTGGGATACTGGGAGAAGTTCTGGAAAGTTCTCTTAAAGGCACAGTATCCTATTTAAGCTACATAATGGCAGCCTATGGGGCTTGTCTGTCCATGCCTTCCTCTCTATCATTCAAGTGTCTTTTACTGGGGGAGGCAAGTTTCTCTATGGTAGAAACTGGGCAGGCTGTATTATGTGTGGTGTTATTTGGTGGAATTTCTAGTTGAAGTACTGGACAGTGTAGCCTGTGGATATAGGCTGCATTATTTGTCTTTAAATTCTCTCTTAAGTGTCTTTGCAGTTTTCTGCATGATTTGACAACTTAAGAGATTATTTTTGATTGCCGGGGTCAACGTACATGGGCGGGACTATTCACTAGATTATGACTGTAACAGAGATACCCCTACTACAGAACTGGAGTTACAGAAACTACTCCTTTCGGAGCATGCGCAGGGTGTTGAAGCAGGATGATGAGACTGCGTTCACTTGCTTGGTCATCGTGAGGGAGGAGTCAAGGATGAAGCCCAGGTTGCGTGCGTGGTCCGTTGGTATGGGTGCGTTGCCCAGGGCAGGGGGCCACCAGGAGTAGTCCCACGTGTAGGGAGATGGTCCGAGGATGAGGACTTCCGTCTTGTCTGAGTTCAGTTTCAGACGGCTGATCTTCATCCATTCTGCGACGTCTCTCATTCCTTCCTGGAGGTTGGCTTTGGCGGTGGCAGGGTCGTTGGTGAGGGAGAGGATCCGCTGGGTTTCGTCGGCGTAAGAGTTGATGTTGAGGTTGTGTTGGCAGGCGATGGCTGCGAGAGGGCTCATGTAGACGTTGAAGAGGGTGGGGCTGAGTGAGGTTCCTTGCGGGACGCCGCAGATGACTTCGGTGGCCGCGGATCGGAACGGGGGGAGGCGGACTCTCTGGGTTCTTCCCGCGAGGAATGAGATGATCCACTCCAGGGCTGCTCCTTGGATTCCGGTGTTGCTGAGGCGCTGTATCAGGGTGCGGTGGCAGACTGTGTCGAAGGCTGCTGAGAGGTCCAGGAGGATGAGGGCAGCCGTTTCCCCGTAATGATTAAGAGCGGTGGCCAAAGGCCCATTCCGTTAAGCATGTCTATCATAGTATGGCATCTAGTAAATCATCTGGACTCGAGAGTATAATCATATTCAGCCGAACCATTAGCACATATACTTAAATTAAAACCACCTGAACATAGGCTAGGAGACAGATAGATTGTCAACATTTAGGAATTCTAGACTTAGCGCGTAGTTGCGGGCATGACTTACTAATTTCAAAGGTGTATCTGACAACAGGACAGATCAGCAGGATAGTATAAGGAGGGATCTTCCTTGTGCCTAATAAACAACAATTTCAAGGCATACACATTATGACCTCAGATTGAAATAAAACAGCGAGAAGAACAATAAAACCAAAAACGGGCACTTACGAAGTGATTTATTCCTACGCTGCATAAGGGGTCCATTTAGTGATATGAGAACCGTAACAACATTAATTTGCCAACTGCATGCCAGGAGCTGGGGCACAAAAAAGTGATTGGGTTAGGGATGATTGCCGGGTGAAATAACTTAAGAACGAGGCAGGGCCGTCGAGTGACTTACTTAGTCTGGGCATGTCAGCTGTTGCAAAAGGGGTCCGACTTCTTCTCAATTACTCGCCAGGAGCTGGGGTACAGGAGGGAACTCGCGTTAGGGATGATTGCTGGGTCAGAGTGGGAAAAACTGCGGCGGGCTCGCGTTAAAAACTTACTTAATCACGGCTTGTGGCTTGCTGTGCAGGGGGTCCGAGTGCCTCGCTTCTGGGATCACTCACGCTAGATTCCTGAACGGGATCGCGTTAAGAGCGCTTCCTGGTTGCGCACGCAGCAGATGTGCAGCTATATTCTTTGCACATGCGTGGTTGGGAGCACTACCTGAGTCACGGGTGTATTGTCTCTAAAGCTGCGCATGGGCAGTGTGGTTTAGTTTGAATTGGGGCATTACAGAGTATGCTTTTAATGAACAGAGACATTCTAGAACTGGACATTAGGCTGGGACCTGGCTTGGTAATTGAGGTTTAACATGCAGATCAAATCGGTTGGAGGCAATGGAGATAGGGCAAGGTCCTAATTAGGGTCTGAAGTGGTGCTTCAACAGTTAAACTAATGTCTGTTTGGATGTATACCTACAGAATTGTTTAGAGCATTTTAGAATAACAATTTTAAGGAAATTATTTTGATCACAAGTAAGTTACAGCACGCAACATGTGGTGGAGAGAGTTGGGTAATCATATTCCATTCATCGAGGGAATTTAGTCCTTTCTCAATAGTCTTGCAATTGTAAATCCATTTGCACTCCTGGCGGTTCAGGATAGTCTGTTGATTACCACCTCTTGCATTAGGTGTTAGTTTGTCAATGACATGCCACTTCAGGTCGTTTTCAGTGTGGCCAAATTCCATGAAATGTTCAACCAAAGGAGCCGTTGTTAATCCGCATCGGATTCTGCTCCTATGTTGGGATATCCAAGTCTTTACTTGTTGGGTTGTCTGGCCAATGTATAGCAACTTACAAGGACACTCAATGCAATAAATAACATTTTTTGAATTACAATTAGTGAAAAAATTAAGATTGTGCTTACAGCTTCCATACTCAAATACTTTTGTGTTCTTTGTGAATTCGCATGCCATGCAATTATTACATTTAAAATGTCCTAGGATTGGTGGTAAATTAAAACTGGTTTCAATTGTGTTGGCCCTAGTTGGACAAGAAGCTGCTCTCACCAGGGGATCTTTAAAATTACGACCTCTTTTGAATGAGAAGAGGGGGAGACCTGTATTTAGTTCAAGAGGGTCCAGAACAGTCCAGTGTTTTTTAATTAGCTTTGATAACTTATTGCTAACTGTGTTGAACGAGGTCACACAAGTGATTTTTGATAGGGTTTTTTTGGGGTGTGGTATAAGCAGATGCTCTCTATGCGTATACCACGCTCTCTTCATGGCCCTCCTCACAAGTTTTCTGGGGTAGCCTCTGGATGTTAATTTTTTGCAAAGAATTTCGGCTTCTGTAAAGAAATTATTTTTATATTTACAGTTCCTTCTAATCCTCAGGAACTGACCATAAGGGAGGCCGTCCCTCAGTGCCCTTGGGTGTGCGCTTTGGTATTGTAGGAGAAGGGTATTGCGTTCTGTGGGTTTTTGGAACAAGGTAGTATATAGTTGTTCATCCTCACATTTGATTGTCACATCTAAATAGTCAACTTGTTGTCTATTATATGAGTATGTGAATCTGAGGTCTGGTTGGTTAGTATTAAGCCAGGCACAGAAGCTATGTAATGACTCTTCATCTCCCCTCATATCATAAGGACATCATCGATGTACCTGCGCCATAATTTTATTTGGTCATTGAAGAGATTGCTGTCAGCCAGGATGGTATTGACTCTAGGTCGTCCACAAACAGAATGGCAAAGTTGGGGGCAAAAACAGCCCCCATGGAAGTACCCTTGCATTGTCTATAGTAGGTATCTTTGAACAAAAAATAGTTTTTAGTTAAGGCTATTTCCAAGAGGCTAATTATAAACTCGGTAGGCACTTGATGGGGTGCTGGTTGGTTGTCTAGATGTTTCTTGATTACAGCTATCCCTTTTTGTTGGGGGATGTTAGTGTACAGTGACTCTATATCAAGAGTTACAAGAATTTCACTGTTAGGGCTGAATGACTGGGATTCAATGAGGTTAATGAGATGCATCGTGTCCTTGATGTAGGTGGCGGTGTCATGGACTAAATCTCTGATAAAGAAATCGATATATTTCCCAAGGGGTTCTACTATTGACCCGCAGCCTGAGAGTATTGGCCTGCCAGGCAGATGTTCTGCGTCTTTGTGCACCTTTGGAAGTGTGTAAAGTACTGGGGTGCGTGGGTCTTTGTTGTTAAGGAATAGGAATTCATTCTTACTAATGAATCCCTGGGCAAGTGCTTCTTGGGTAACAAGGAGAATAGATTCACTTATGTTTTTTACAGGGTTACCCCATAGCTGTTCATAGTGATCCTTGTTGTTAATTTGACGCATGATTTCATTTTCATAAGTCGTGCGATCCTGGATGGCGATCCCGCCACCCTTGTCGCAAGGTTTTATGACAATATCAGTGTTAAGTTTAAGCCTAGTCAGGCTATTTTTCTCCTCTAGACTGATATTGTAAGGGGTGAATTTATAGTCTACTTGAGTTTTTGTAGATCTCGAAGAACTAGGTGTTCAAAAGTGAGCACTTCTGGCGGCATAGTCACACTGGATGGATTCAAAACTGATGGTGGACGAAGGCCCGTGGTATCGCTCTTCTTGGGACCTTCATGGTTTTTAAAGAAGGTTTGGAGCCTTACTTTTCTGAAAAATTGCATGATTTCTGACTGGATATTGAACCAGTTAGGTTTCTCAGCTATCACAAAGGATAGGCCTCTGCTAAGAACGGATATATCTGTGGAATTTAATTGGTGCTGAGATAGATTGAATATGGGGATTGTTTCCATATTCATGTTTAGTTCAGCCGTTGTGTCTAGTATTGGTAACCCCATTGATAGTGTCTGTTCCTGGTCTGACGCTCTCCTGGGGGGAAGTTGTACCGGGGCCTGGATCGACCCCTCCCTCTCCCTCTCCCCCGTGGTGGTTCTATGTTCCTGGACTGGCCTCTGCCTAAAAAATTAGGGTTGGTGTTGGAGGAAGTGCTGGGGGCTTCTAGTCCCTCAGATCCGTCAGACTCAGCTGAAGACTCAGAAAAAGTCACTGGTGCTCTATTTCTAAAGCGGCCCCAGGTGCCTGTAGGGAATCTTTGTTGGTCCTGTGGGCCTACAGTGAAGAAATCTTCCCGTAGGTAGGGGTATGTTTTTTCTTTGTTGTACTGGTTAATATCTTTAGTGACTTTTGTGGTTTTTTAATGATGTTCAAAACTTTCAAAATCTTTTATAGTGCGAGTGGTTTGCTCGGAAGCCGGACTGTGAGGGGTCGAGGGATCCGTTGGTCTCGAGGAAGGCGGAGAGTTGTCTGTTGACGGTCTTCTCGATGACTTTGGCTGGAAAGGGGAGGAGCGAGTTGGGGGGAAGTTCTTCAGGTCCGTTGGGTCCGCGGTGGGTTTCTTGAGGAGGGCGCTCGGCTCGGCATGTTCCCAGTTCTCCGAGAAGGTGGCGGATGCGAAGGAGCTGTTGATGATGTTCCGGAGTTGGGGTGCAATGATGGAGTCGGCTTTGTTGAAGATGTGGTGTGGGCAGGGGTCGGTGGGGGAGCCGGAGTGGATGGTGTTAATCATGTGGGTGGTGTCTTCGGTGCTGACATGGTCCAGGTGCAGAGGGTAGTGGTTGGGGTCGCTGGTTCGGTGGTTGGGTGCGTGGTTTGTGCGCCAAAGCTGTTGTGAATGTCGGCGATCTTGCGGTGGAAGAACGAGGCGAGAGAGTCGCAGAGGTCTTGCGAGGGAGTGATGTTGGTGTTGCAGGCGCTGGGATTTGAGAGCTCTTTGACGATGCTGAAGAGCTCCTTGCTGTTGTGGGTGTTGTTGTCCAGTCTTTCTTTGAATGCTGTCTTCTTGGTGGTGCGGATCTGCTGGTGGTGTTTGCGGGTGGCGTTCTTGAGGGCGGTCATGTGTTCTGGTGTCTGGTCGTGGCGCCAGGCTTTCTCGAGGGTGCGGCTGGTTTTCTTGGAGTTTTTTTTTTTTTTAAAATTTTTAAAACCTTTATTTGAAAATGCACACAGCTATTTAGCCTGACATCCCGGAGGCAAGGCAGCATGATGAATCAGGAGAGCAATAGTGCAAAAACATTCGTTACAGTACAGTGCAGGTTGTTTTTATATTTTATATAGGAAGAAAACGTAGAACAAAGAAAGTAGAAACGCCAAGCGGCGCTAAAGAGTGGCAATGGAGAAGAGGAATCTATCGAGGAGTTGGTAGCGGACAGGGGAGAGCAAGCATTGAATCGCTGATACAGGAGAGTGAAGCAGGATAGTAGAGGGGAGGAGGAAAAACAGGATCAGACAGTACAACGTATCACAGTTGGTGTCACAGGCTATGGTGACATATGTTCATCCATGGAAACAGGCTACGGCGGCAGGCAAATATCTCCCCGGTAAGCATTCCAGGCCCCCCACACTTTTGTCCATTTCTGGGGCCTACCCCTGGCAACGTAGACCGTCTTTTCCCTGAACATGCACCAATCCATGTTGGCCTTCCACTGTACCACCAGGGAAGCCGTGGCAGCACCCCATTTTTGCGCAATGTCCCGTTTTGCCACCATGTTGCCCAGGGCCACCCATTGGGTCTGTGCTACATTGTGATCGGATGGTTCCCAGATGTTGTGAAGACACCTCCGAGCCTCTGCGTTCGCCACCACCCCAGTTACCTCGCTCATAATCCTGTGTACACGTCTCCAGTAATGATGGGACATTCCCATATAATGTGCAGAAAGGTAGCAAGGGCACCACAACCACGACGACAAAGCCCGTCGGGCGAGTACCCCATACGCACAAGCCGGGGGCCAGTCACATATACTCTGTGTAGGATCTTGAATTGCACCAACCGAAGACGAGAGGAGATGGCAACTTCCTTAGGGGAGGACACAGCGCTCTGCCAGTCCTCATCGTCAATCACCAGGCCGGCACCCACCCACTGATGACGCACTCCAAGGAGAAGGTCGGTGCGGACATTGATTAGTTTTTTATACGACAGTGAGATGGCACTATCAGGCATATGGCCATCCAACACTCTGTCTTCCAAGGGGGAGCTCTCTGGAATCGCCCCCTCCGCCGGTTTGGCAGAGAGCAGCGCGTGCCGCAGCTGAGCATAGCGGAAGGACTCCAAGCCGCCCAACTGGTATTCAGCCTGCGGTTGAGGAAAGGTCTTGATCTCACCCTTAGAGATCATGTCGTCAACCCTGGAGATACCTATGAGGTCCCATTTGTCAAAGCCCTTGGTGTGCCATAGCCTGCCCAAAATATCAGTCATACAGAGGGGTGAATCTGGTCAGCCTGCCCTGCGCCTTTGTGATCGTCCGCCAGATGTGGACCGCCGTCCTCGTTCGACCCGACATCCGCCCATCCAAAGACCTCGAGTATAGTGCCCGGTAGTAATTGCCACCACCCAGGAGCCATCTATCCATTGCATAGCCGGGGCTGTTCACCGGACCATACAAACCATGGTTTATAGCCGCCAGTTGGGAGGCCCAATAATACCTCCGCACATCCGGCAGTGCAACGCCTCCGTCGTACCACAAAAGCGTGAGCTTCGTGATAGCGACGCGGGGACGGCCATCCCAGAGCAAGGCACGTTGAAGGCTCTCAATCTCCCTAAAATAGCGGGCCGGGACTAGATCTTGGATGTTCTGCAAAGCATAAAGGAATCTGGGTAAAGACATCATCTTGAATAATGCCGCACGGCCCAGCAGGGAGAGCGGTAGCTTTAGCCAACTCTCCACATCGCGCCGGAGACGCGGGAGAG
This sequence comes from Lissotriton vulgaris, assembly GCF_964263255.1. Taxonomy (NCBI): domain Eukaryota; kingdom Metazoa; phylum Chordata; class Amphibia; order Caudata; family Salamandridae; genus Lissotriton; species Lissotriton vulgaris. Next base: position 826,505,067 of record NC_141699.1, read on the forward strand.
GAGGGAGCAAGTTGTGGTCATATCTCGCCTTCGAACTCCCAGAGATGTAAATCCCCTAGTACTTAAAACCCTGAATGGCCATCTGTATGTTGCAGCCTCTGGGGAGGCGCGGTGTGTCCCCCTTTAGGACGTACAGGGAGGACTTGGCCCAGTTGATAACGAGGCCAGAGTACCGTCCAAAAAGTCTGAGTACATCGCATGCCACGATGAGTGACTTGCAGGGGGAGGTTAAATAGAGCAGAATATCATCGGCATAGAGGCAGATTCTGTCCTCGAAACCGGGGGCCCAGGTTATGCCATGCAGATCAGGGTGTGTGCGCATCATGGCCGCAAGCGGCTCAAGAGCAAGGGCAAACAACAGAGGCGACAAAGGGCAGCCCTGTCTGGTGCCCCTGTGAAGGGCAAAAGACGCCGATAGACGGCCATTAACAGCCACGTTGGCCAGCGGTTCGGCGTAGAGAAGTTTTACCCAACCCACAAACACCGGGCCAAAACCGAGCTTCGTCAACACCGCCCAGAGGTAACTCCACTCAAGAGAATCAAAGGCCATCGTGGCATCAAGGGAAGCGAGGACTGCCGGTTCCTCAAGAGTATGGGCCCTAGCCAGGGCGCCGTGGAGTCGACGCAAGTTAAGAGCAGTGTTGCGGTGAGGAATAAAGCCCGACTGGTCCGGATGCACTAAGTCACCAATAACTCCAATCAGTCGATTGGGGAGTAGCTTGGCGAGGATCTTAGGCTCAACATTCAGGAGAGAGATGGGACGATAAGAACGACACAGGTCTCTCGGCTTCCCTTCCTTATGGATGACCACAATGGTGGCCAACCTCTGGTCAAGGGGAAGAAGGCCGGCGTCTCGCGCTTCCAAAAACATAGTACGCAAGTGCGGGGAAACCACGTCCGGCCGAATCTTATACAACTCGACCGGGATGCCGTTGGGGCCAGGTGCCTTACCCGACCGCAATGAACGGATCGCAAGAGCGATCTCATCGGCAGATATATCTCTGTCCAAATCGTCGCGGTCTTCATCAGAGAGACAGGGAAGGTCAACGGTCGAGAGAAGCGCTGTCGAGTCAGCCTCGGAGTGGTCCGATGTAGAGGTGTAGACACCCCGGAAATAATCGGCAAAAGACTCGGCAATGGCTCTGGGGTCAGAGACAACCACACCGTCGTCGCCCATAACCTCGGGCACGACTCGGCTAGCCATCTCCCTCCTGTCCAGCCAGGCCAGCAACTTCCCAGCCTTGTCCCCAACGTCATAGATACGACCCTGCTGTTCCTTAGCCAAAGCCAGGGCAGCATTCGTGGCAAGATCGCGGTATTCAGACTGTTTGAGGGAAAGGGCGTGTAGGAGAGCGGGGTCGGGCTCGGTCTCCAACTGGGAGTCAAGGCTCATAATCTCCTCCTCGATGCGTACCAAGTCGGCATCTCTGACTCTTTGGGCCTCCGCTATAAGAGCGAAGGCCTTGCCTCTCAAAACAGTCTTAAACGCCTCCCACAGGGTCGCGGCCGAGCCAACCGAACCCTCATTTTCAGAAAAGTAAAGGTCGATGGCCTTGGCTAGGAGAGCGCGAGTTTTGGGATTGCGGAAATACCAGGGGTTAACCGCCACCGGCCGGTCCGTCAGGATGATGTCAAAGTCAAATGAGACCCATAACGGGGAATGATCATATATACCCCGCGCTAAAAATCGGGCCTCAGACACGGCGGGCGCATGTGCTGCTAGGGTGAGAACATAATCTATACGAGAAAGACTACCATGCGCACCGGAGTGGAAGGAGAATTGACAGAGCGAAGGGTGTAAAAGCCGCCAGCTATCCACTAATCCCATGGTCTCGAGGAAGGATGGCAACCACAATTGGGAACCCCGGAGGTCCCTAGGCGGGTGGCGGTCCAAGGAGCCAGAACAAACTGAATTGAAGTCACCCCCCACAATCAATAAACCAGCAGGCAAAGTTAAAATGGCGCCACCAAGGTCTTGAAAAGTACTAGATTGTAGGCCTGGGGGAACGTAAACCGAAAGCAACGTCAGGGCACGCCCTTCCCATCTCCCCGCCACTGCGGCGTACCGCCCCCTCTCATCAATCAGTGACGTCTATCTCAAGTGGAAGGGAAGTACGTACAAGGACACCCACCCCCCGAGATCCGGAAGAGAACCCTGAGTGGGCCAACATTTTGTATCCCTTACGATTGAGTGCTTTGCACGTGTTCCCAACCAAGTGTGTCTCCTGCAGAAGGACAACATCAGGCATGTGGCGTTTAAGCAGTTGAATCACAACTCCTCTCTTGATACGGTCACCCAGCCCATTAACATTCCAACTGAGTACTCGCAACTTCCTACCCCCCATCATCATGCCACCCGCCCCATTCCAACCCCAACAATCCTCAATAGCAAGTGAAACTGAACATTGTACACAACCCATTGCCTAAGAAAGAAGAGAAAGAAAGAACAAACAAACAAACTTGCCCAACTCCACCCCCACCCTGCACCCCTGCAGCAGACTAAAAAGCCCCCCCCCACCAGCAGTGTGCCTGTCGCCCCATAACCTAGTCTACGAGAAGTCCCCAGAGGAGTAAGGAATCTCCACGAACACCTCCCGCCACCCTCCATGTAAACAACAGGAGAGTTGGCAAAGTCAACGCAACATCAGTGTCGACAGTCACATACAGCCGGGCCACCAACCGCCAAAATCTATGAAGTAGAGCCAAGTCCTACTGATCGGAACCACCAGTCGCGCCTCCATCGTGTTCACCATGGCCATCTCGGCGTTGTGGCAGAGTGTCCAACCAGTCGCTCACATTTTCGGGAACATCAAAAAACAGAGCGTGACCATCATGTTCAATCCGGAGCTTGGCAGGGAACAACATCAAATACTTAAAGCCCATGTCCCTCAAGCGCTGTTTCACTCCTGCATAGCTCTGGCGCTGCCTCTGTACAGTCCTGGTGAAGTCCGGATAAAAATGTACTTCAGAATTCTGGAACTTAAGCGGTCCATGCCTCCTGGATGCAAGTAGGATCGCATCCCGGTCCCGAAAGTTGAGGAGCCGTGCAATGATGGGTCGGGGCGCCACGCCCGACTTCGGCGGGCCGCCCGGAACCCGGTGGGCGCGCTCCACTGAAAAGAAATTACTCAGGCCAGAAGGCGCCAGATGTGTCTGCACCAGTTCCTCCACAAAAAGGTCCATTGCCGCTTCCTCCGAGCCTTCCGGAACACCAATGATACGGACATTCTGCCGCCTGGCACGTCCCTCAAAATCCTCCAGCCTCCTGGAGAAGTGATCGGTGGTCAATCGCAAATTCCGGACCTCAGTCTGTAGGTCCGAGACATCGTTGGTTAGGCTAGAGGTCTTGATATCAAGCAACTTCACACGGTCGTTTGTCTTACCCAGGTCGGCCCTGATAAGAGTGAGATCCACTGCCAAAGTGTCCACCTTGTGGGTCAAGACCTCATGCTGCTTCTGCATTTCGGACCGAATGCCTTCGATGGCCCCCATAACGTCGCCAAGGGTAGGCTCGGACCCACCGGGCGAGCCCGCCTGAGGAAGGTCTCTAGTGGAGGCCACCACGTTGGGTGGTGTCCTTGGCTGGACATAACGCTCAATCCTATTCTGTTGTGTCTGGGTCTTGCCGCGGACGCCTTTGTTCGTCGTCTTGTCGGGGTCCCCTCAGCCCGCCATGACAGATCCGATGAGAACAAAGGGCCACACCGCCCAAGCTAGAGCCAAGTGTACCGAACCGGGGACAAAGTCGATATTCAGGCCGTGCCGATGATAAATGGCGCCTCGTTCACAAGCACTCCGCCAGACGGGCAGCCACTTCGCATTTCAGTCGTGCGGAGTGACGGAGGTCCAGGAGACAATGGCGCGTCCCTGGCACGAACTTCCACTCGACGTATCTCAGCGTAGGAACCACCGATTTAGAGGCGGAAAGCGGCTCCCGCATCAGTGACCATTCACGAAGTAGTATCCACCAACGTGGATCAGGATTTCGAACAGGATATTTGCGGAGGATCGGAGGGTCCGCGGAGCTCCGAGCTTACGCGGCCATCTTGGCTGCCCGCGAAGCTCCTCCTTTCTTGGAGTTTTTGAGGTCGGTGGTAAACCACAAGGCTTTCCTGCTGCCGGGTCTGCTCGGGGGGTTCTTCAGTGGTGCAAATTCGTCGGCTCAGTCGGTGAGCCACTGCGAGAGGTTGCGGGCTGCTTCGTCGGGGCAGTCGTGTTAATGGGCGGGTTCTGGCTGGGGGTGGTGGTGAGCTGGTCAGCGGGGATCTTGCTCCAGCTTCTGTGGGGAGCTTGTTGCGGGTGGAGGTGGGTCGTGGTTCTCCTGAAGTTGAAGTGGACGTAGCTGTGGTCTGTCCAGTGTAGTCCGGTGGAGTGGCTGAAGGAGATGTGCTTGCTGGAGGAGAAGACTGGGTCAAGCGTGTGGCCGGCGTAGTGGGTGGGGGTGTTCACCAGTTGCTTGAGTCTGAGGTTGTCCAGCAGAGCGGCGTTGTTGCAGTCCTTGTTGTTCTCCAGGTGGAAGTTGAGGTGCCCTAGGGAGATGTAGTCAGAGGAGGTGAGGGCGTGCGGACTGATGAAGTCTGCGAGGGCTTCGCTGAATTGTGTGCGTTGTCCCGGGGGTCTGTAGATGAGAGTGCCTCTGAGAGTGGTCTTGGGGTCGGTGTGGATCTGGAAGTGAAGGTGTTCGGCGGCAGTGAGGGTGTCGTCAGAGTTGGTAGTGATGTGGATGGTGTTTCTGCGGATGATGGCGATGCCTCCTCCGGTTTGGTTGACGCGGTCCCTCCGGGTGATTTTGTAGCCGTCAGGGATGGCTATGGCGATGTCGGGGGCTGAGGAGGCGTTAATCCAGGTTTCTGTGGGGAAGGCGACGTCTGGTGAGGTTGTGTCGAGGAGGTTCCAGAGTTCCACGGTGTGCCTGTGGACGGAGCGGGTGTTGAGCAGGATGCACTTGAGGTGGTTGTTGCTGGTGCTCGGCTTGGCGGGTGCGGTGCAGGTCCGGAGGCAGGTGAATCGGCAGGCTTGGCAGGTGAAGGGTCCGTGTGTGCGCCTCCGGGTGGCTTGGTAGCAGGCGGCGTATCGGACGGCATTGAGTGCGTGGAGGGTGGCTGCGTCGTAGGTCCGTCGGGTGCGCTGGCATCGGTGAGGACCAGGGGTCCTGGCGCTGGGCGCGGTCCAGGCGCGGACGGACGTACGTGCGCGCTCCATTTAAGGCTAAGTGGGAGGGAGGAGCAGCTGGGAGGCGGGAGCGGGGCGGCCAATGGGGAAACAGAAAGAAAAGGGGGCGGTGCCGCGAGGGAGCAGCGGCGGGAAGCGGGGAGCGGAGGGGGGGTCACCCCAGGGGTACAGTAAAGAGAGAAAGCGCAACAAAAACCTACTGACAGAAGGATAAACACTAATACAGTAAATACAATACAATCCAATAAACGAAGGCACAGGAGGGCAGCAGCGGGAGAAAAGAAAGAGCAGCAGGGAGGGGGCACCGAGGTCAGGAACGGACCTGTGGCGCTGGGGCAGAGATGCGCCTACAGCTGGTGGGCCGTGCGGCGTGGGGGTGTCCTGAGGTCAGGTCACACCTGTGTATACATGTCAAATAAAAATAACTGTAGGGTTATAAAATGGCGTGTCTGTGGGTTTCGTGGTCTGCAAACAGCGCCTAGCCAAAAGGGAGGTTTATATGGTCCAAAATCGAGGTGCAGGATCCCGGGTGCCTCCATGCCCATAGCAGGCACCTCTCCTGCATGCCCCTCGGCCTGCGACCACTCTCTGGCTGCCCGCAAGCAGTCCGATGTGAAGGCCCCTGCTCACCATGCTCGCCGTCCAACTTGAGCAAGAGAAATAAACACGACACCATGCATGTGCACATTTTGTAAACCCATACGCGGCAAGCTACATAGCGAAGCGGCATTTTTGTTGCTATGGCAACGAAAGCTTGCTTCGTAAAATGGCGGACTGTCCACAGTCTGTAGGGACATGCGCATGCTGTCTGCTATTGACAAATGGCAAGAGCAGCCATGTTTGTCCATGCAGACCCGTGCACAAAATCCCTGACAGAATCGATTCTGAAAGGTACTCGCAATAGCGAGAGTAGCGCTTGCGCTGCTTTTGCTAGATGAGACCTAAAAACGTTTTTTTTTTTGCAGATTCCAGAAGAGGATATAGTGAGGTATAGGAACAACACTCCAGGATTGTTGAGAAATAGGTGGAAGATGCAGGCATCTTATCGATGCTCTGTAACACAACCCTGTCTACTTTACTCTATGCAGCAAACGTATCTATTTAGATTTGCTTAGATGCCAAAGTTTTATTGCCACATGTTGTATAAAAATCGGAAGCAGATGTGTGCCACTTCAATTCTCTCATCCCACCTTCTTTGCAAATGACCTCTTGAAAATTAAATCTCCCCATGCCTTAGCTGCATAACTCAGCTGCTGAGGCCTTTGCGTTGTGTTGTCATCCAACTCCAATGTAACAATCTACCCATTCTGGTGTAAGTGTTTGCGTTTTACAATGTGAACTCACTGTCTGCTGTTAGTAAGTGTTGCACCTTGTGGTAGGTCACGATGCCCACAGATTTGCTTTTTGAAGGTACTGATTTGTGGGCATTGGAGTTTTGAGGGATGCTTTACTTTTTTGCTTCACCCCAAAATTGTGGCTATTCTGAGTTTTTCTGCACTCTCTCAATCCCCTTTTTGCACTTAAAATATTTTAGGCCATTTTAATGAGGCCCCTTTTTTGTCTAACTGTAATCTAGAAAAGCTCTTGATCTTGTGGGCTTTTTTTCTGACATTGATTTCCACCTGTTCTATTTCAAACTTTGATGCTGATGTTCTATGGGCTTTACTTGGACTGGGCAGTCTTTTGTATTCTACTGTGATGCAGTTGTTTCCTAGGAGGATATCCTCTACCCGCTCATCGTGTCTTTCGAATCCGGCTTCAATAATCTACTTAACTTTTTTTTGCATTGTGTCAAACTAGATGATGCCCAACATGACATTTTCTTTTTATTTCGATCCACAACAGCTCTAACATGTATTTGTGGTTTCCTAAAATGAATTTCTATTCTCTGTCTCCCTGAGGCTACACAACGCTACATTGCCGACATAGTCACTGACATTGCCCCGGCGTGCGTAACCCTGCCTGCCTAACCCTCCCACTTCCCACCCCTTAAGTCCCCTTGGTGCAGACTAGGGCGCAATAGGGGATGGACTAGACCAGAAGAAGAAGCTGCAGGAAAAGAAGCAGCTATATCAGTGTCTAGTCTCTGCTGTAGAGTGGGGGCAGAGGCGGAAAATATCACTGAGCAGTGTGTTTGGAGAGGACTGCAGCCTGGATCCAGTGACCAAATTAACAAAGGAGGGAGTAAAGAGTTAATGCTCAAGGAGCATAAGAAGTGGATACGTCCTCCTCAAATCAATACATCTAAAAACAAAGGGATCCACCCTTATGAGAAAGTACTGCAGTGTTCCTCCAGACTACCTGTGTCTCCTACAATAGTTGAAAGCCCACAGGTTTGTTTAAATACCACTCACCCACCAAAAGGGCCCTAGATGGCATGCTTCATCGGGATCTTCCCGCCTCACTGCGGTAGGGGGCGTGCTACGACCTACGACTACGCGGGAGCACTGATTTTCACAAAACAATACTGTGTGTGGTGTAGGAGTGAGTGGAAGGGTCAAAATTTAGTGTAAAGAGTGAAAAGTTAAAAATTACCTGGCTTGGCGGAAAATATCAATTTTAATGTTCCCTTAAGCTGATATTGTTAATAGTGGGGAATGAAATGGAGATACTATGCTTCAATGAGCACTTCATCCTGTGTCCAGCAGCGGGTCGTGAAGACCCCGATGGTGAATCATGCCTCCAAGGGCCCTTTTGGTAGGTGAGGAGTATTTAAACAAAGCTGTGTGCTTTCCACCATTGTAGGTGACACACATAGTCTGGAGGAACACTTCTGTACTTTCTCACTCAAGGGTGGATCCAGTGACCTCCTACCTGAATAAGTAAACTGGTAGGATGTGGAACTACAGAGTGTGGTTGTGTCGCCTCCCCTGATGGATATGGTTCGGGAGTCAAAACGGGGCAGGGCACTCTTTGGAACTCTGTGGCAGTGCATCAAGTGGGCTATAGCAAACAAAGTGGACCTGGAAGTGGGAGCAACAGAGGAAAATAATAAAAACCCGGATTGATGCTCCTCGACGGACGTTGGCGCTGGTAGGAAGCAGAAGGGCAGCGTAGCACATAGGGGAGCAGAGGTAAGTACAAGGAGGACGTGTGGCAGTGAACGTTTCGGTAGTTAAAGGGTAAGTGCCCCAGATCACTTCAAGAAAAAGTGGGCAGAAAATGTCCCGGAAGAGCCCTGTCTGAAAAGCAGAAGGATAATAGAAACGTCCGGAGGAGACTTCTAAAACTAAGGATATATAAAAAGAATCCTAAAAAATAGATGGCACCCTGGAGAAAAAAATCGCGTAAAGGATTAAAGAGTCATAAAAAGCCTGACGCCAATGAAGTGGGGTCAGAGGGAATGAAAGCAAACCAGAAAGAGAAGGGAAGAGCCATTTCCCCCAAGGAGATGTAACCCCAGGCAAGAAAATCCACACAAAGGAAAAAAACTGCCTCTGAAAAAAAAGAAAAAACGGAAAGTGAGTTGGGTGGGGTAAAAGGAGGGTCTTCAGTCACAAAGTCAATCAAAGACTTTGTGGGGAAACATTTTAAAAGGAATATACCGCTAATAGAAGGGCAGCTGGGTGGGGAAAACCGCTAACATCCATCAGTTTGGTATCCCTGGATTTGAACTCTCCATACCAAACTCATCCCGATATTTCCGAGTTATTCTTGGACCCAAGACTGTTCTCATAACTCCAACTCTTCCCCCTTCTGACGATTAAGAATCAGATGAAGAGGGTGAGAGGAGAGGCATAGACAGTGACTCTCAAAGGTAGGAGTAAAGAGCAGAAATGCATCATGATAGAGTAAATGACTCTTCGGATCTATCCATGGTCAACTTTGAGGTCACAGGAACTGCAAGTGCCTCCATGCTGGAAGTAATTTTAATCCTGCAAAAGACACTGCAAAACCTGTTGGAGGTATCATTAATAAATAATGACGTTTTAAAAACTCAAAAAGAACAGCTTAAAATTATGGTGCGGGACCTGAAACCCCTCATGCTCTCCATAGTTAGGCCAGTTGGTGAGGACCAACAAGCTGGGGAAGAGAAATCCCAGGAGGAAGGGGTGAAGAATGGTACCCCAACGCGGAAGGAAGAGCAAAGCATATTTACATCACAGTGCCCAATGATTATAAAGAAACCGGGAGAAACGGTGAGTTGTAAGCAGTATATACTGCGACCAAGGAGTTGGAGGAAAGGCCTAAAGAAGGGCCTGACTATAAAACAGCAGGGAAAAAAGGAGGTAGTTACAGAAAAAGAGCTTAACAAGGTTGTGGTTAAAGCTTGGGGGAGAAATACCCCTTAAACATGAACAGCTACTTGTAACTCAGAAAAAGTGGAAAGTAAGGAGAGAGAAGTTGGCGAACCTTAGGATAGAAAAAAAGTCTAAGAAATATTCTATTAGTAAGGAAGAGGGTGACAAGGATATTGGTATTGAGATGGGTGGGGAAAGAGTAATAAGAACTTGGAAAGACCAAATGGGGAGAGGGAAGGAAATAGAACAACTAGGTACAAGGGGGGGGCACTGGAAATTGAGAGTAGAACGAGACCGGATCTGTGGCTATTCTTCGAACCGATGTGCCAGGGGAAAGTTGGCAAAAAAGTGAGGAAATTAAATCCATTAAACCGGTCACAACTGCTATTTTCCCAATCTAAATGTGCAAGTTTATGGAACATAGGCTCTGGAGATCTGAGACAAGTGGGATTTACTGTAAACCGGAAAGGGAATGATGGAACCAAGGTTCTTCTGGATTCATGGTTGGTGAAGTCAACACTTGTAAATGCCGAGCACGAGTTTCGTAAGGAAGGTATCAGACTAGTACAAAATGGCAGAAATGCTGGACTGTAACAACTATAAGCCACTGCTTGTGAAGCATGCAGGGCTGCTTTCAAGACAGGTAAGGCTGATTGATCGGGGTTGGGACATCAAGGAAGCTCTTGAAATCACCATAAGGTGCATCAAAACAGATAGATATAGGGAGGGCTTACGTGTGGCAAATAGATATAGGGTTCTTGCATCCCGGTAAATGCGGAAAATGGTTGGCTAAATAAGATCGATTAGGAGATAGGGTTGTTGCACAGCCTGGCTATACTGTCCTGGACATCAATGGATGTAGTAGAATAATGAAACTGGAAAGTTTTTAAGGAGCTATTAACAGTAACAAGATTGTGTTTGCAGGTGACCTGGCTGTGCGACGAAACCCTAAGGATCGAAGGGTTTGTCCAACAGACTAAGTCAGCAAATAAGAAGCAATTTAGATGACCTTCCAGAGGCAGATAACTTTGATATCTGCAAAAATTGCCAGGAAGGTATTCCCCACTGGAAGTAGAATGCAACTGGGCAATAGTTTGTAGAGTGCTCCTGTTAGTCCCAGGCCCACAATATGTATTTATTATGAGTTTTATATAGCGCTAGCCAGACCCGAAGGTATCAGAGCGCTTTACAGAAAGAATCATTCATAGGATACATTGAGCAATTTAGTATATATAAAGGAAACGGGTCACTCGTAAGTAAGATATCACAGTAGACTGTATAGGGACTGTACGAGGTAGTCGTATGGAACACCCTGAGTCACTGATGAGTTCGTTGAGGCCAAAGTGTCTGTGTGCGACTATGGTATGACTTTGGCGACTGACTTGTAGCTATCCGTTGGTGGGAGATCGGTTGAGGAGGAAGTCCTTGTGTGGCCTTTTGAATTTTATGTAGCAGGGGTTAGTCCTGATTTGTACTGGAAGGGAGTTCCATATTTTCGGCGCATTTCCTGCAAAAGATCGAGATGCGGTTTTTTGTCTGTGAGATTTCGGGGGATGGGGGGAACGAGAAGTGTTTGTGCTCCTCAGGGTTCTTGACTGCCCAGCCTTCTGTAGTTTAGCAGCCAGGTAGGCGGGTTTACCAGTGTGATACACTTTGTGCGTGAGGCAATGGATTCTGATGCTGGCACGCATTTCGACAGAGAGCCATTTTAGCTCTGAGTGCAGGGGAGATGTGATCCTATTTCTTTACTCCGGTGATTATTCTGGCTGCTGCATTCAGAGTTGATCTGAATGGAGCTAGATGAGATTTTGCTGCTCCTGTGAGGGTTGCAATTCCGTAGTCCTGTCTGGACAGTACCAGAGATTATGTGGCTTGTTTGAGGTCACTAAGAGGGATGAAGGGTTTAGTTTTGTTGAGTAGTTGAAGGTTGAGGAATGCACTTTGTGCGGTGTTTTTGATGTGTTTGTTCATGTCTAGTTTGGGGTCCAGAGTGATTCCCAACGTTTTTGCGGAATCAGCTAGGGTGAGGTTATGATTTAGAGCCTCGATGGTTTTTATCCATTCTGTGATTTGGGTGTTCTCCTCTTTGTTAGAGATGAAGAAGATTTCCGTCTTGTCCTGATTTAGTTTTAAGTGGTTGCATGAGAGCCAGTGCTGGACTTCTTGTAGAGTGACGTTCAGTCTCCGGATGTCTTCGATGGAGGATGTTTCCAGGTAAATATGAAGGTATTGTTATTGTAAATGTTTATAAACAGAGGGGAAAAAGAAGGAATATAAGCCAGAACCGGAAAAATTCAAAGACGACCTATTGTCCTTGACTGATCGCTTCCAGAGATGTACTTATTTTTCTGGGTGATTTTAATTATAAATTAGACCCTCATAGGATTGAACCATGGTGCAAGGAGTTGCTGTCTGCATATTTGATGCCATCTTTCCTATGATGTATTTATCAGCACAAGATATGGCTCTGGGGAAAATTCTGGGCTCAATGGGCTTAGTTTGTACAAATGGTAGAATGAAGACAGATCAACCAGCAAATTGCACATTTAAGACAGGCCATCAATTATGCCCCATAGATTATGAATTTCTGCATGCTTGAAACTTAGAAATTAGTCAAGAATTTTTAGGTGGGAGGAGTGGAGGAAAGGGATCACTACCCATTGAAGATGGAGCTAATATGAGCAAGTAAAAAACAGAGATATAGTTCTCCCTGTACATATTGATTACCCAAGGTGACTCACAACCCGTATATTAGAGGAGCACATTGAAAAATTAGTCGGCGTACAGCAGAACCAAACACTAGCAAGTATTCCTAACATTAAGGATAGTGGATGTTTGAAAATATAATTAGCCAACTAGTGGAATGCCTAAGGGTTAAAATGAAAATAAATATTTCCGGTGACGGTAGGAAAAATAGAAACCAGAGCAAAGAGAAGACCTGGCTTGGTGAAGAATGTTGTAACTAAAAGCATAATCAAAAACAGTGGTCCTTAAGTGAACAGATAACTGGCAAGGTAAACATAGACTTGAATCAGTGCTATGTTGTACATGTCCAGCCAGACAGTAATTTAATAATGCGCAAAATATGATCAACCGGAGTTGAGAACATCAATTTAGTGGGACACAGTCCTGTATCCACTCTGGCACAAAACAAATAAAAACATACACAAAGACATTTCAGGCAAGACCGGTATAGCTTGTCAAAATGCAAATGTAACCAAGCTTAGTTTAGACAACCAGTGTGCTTGTTTTACACAGTGGGTTAATGCGCAAAGCTGTCTAACATGGGTCGACGACGTTTTGATCCTTTCAGCACAATACTAGGATCATCTTCAGGACATAGATAGGTGCATACCTGTTCGGATAAAGAAATTGCCTGTGGGGGAGGAAGGAGGGGTAGGGAAAGGAAGATAGAATTAGGGAACCTGATAATGAATTCTGAACCAAACCAATAAGTCTTGATGTTGCAAATTTCCAACCTGTTGAGACAGTGAAAATTTAGGTTTTGCAGCATGAATCTTTCTGGATTCACTATGCTGTGCATTATTCCGCGATCTGGTGGTTGGGTCCGGATTCGTAGTCATTTTTCTCTTTTATTTTTATTTTTTTTTTTGTAGCCCAGGTGGGCGTCGACGTCCCACCATTTGGTGCACCTTTGTGACGTCGGCACGCTTCCTGCGGAAGCTCCCACCCTTGGGCGCCATCTTCAAATTCTTTTTTCCGCCGTTGGGTCTGGATCGTCGCATGAAGCTCCGGAGAAGTTTTAGGAGAGAAGAAGGAAATACACCAAGTTTTTGAGGGAAAAGGACCAAGGAAAGTCGGAGAAGAATACCTCCTAGAGCCAGAACGAAGAAAGAGGAGAAAACCTTGTGATCGACGGTCAAGGAGAAAGCGCGCGCAGGGGGCCCCCTGAGCGAGCACATTCAAGTTCTGCCGTAATTGCCACCACAAGTACGCGCAGAAGGACCAGCATCCGGTCTGCAACCTCTGCCTGCCGATCGACCACTCCAGCGAGGATTGCAACGCCTGTTCAATCTTCACGCCGAAGACTTTGAGAGTTCGAGAGAGACAGAGGGTGGCCCACCACAAGATGCAAGGGAAAGGGACCACGCCGACCCTCTACCAGCTGGGTGCCTCCTCCGAAGAGGAGAACATCGCCGAGGGACCAGATGACTTCACGGTCGCAGAGACCGATGTGAGACCTTCAAAAAAGGTAGGAGAGTCTACGACCCCGAAAACCCAGACAGGGCCTAGAAAGCCTGAAGGAGAACCCCGAAAAACAGAGGCTAAGTCCTCGAAAGGAGCGCCGGCGACGAAAGTTTCGACGTCCGAGGCTGCATCCTCCGAAAGGCCCAGCGGATCCTTCGAAAAGGACTCCCAGATGGCAAAGACCAGCGAAAAGCAAAGGTCGTCGAAGCAGACCCTCGAGAAGGGACCCTCGAGCGAGAAGACGCTCAGAATGGCCTCGACGTCGAAGGTACCGTCAAAGACCAGCCGAAAAGCTCGACGCCGAGCAAGCGGCAGAGATGGAGATAAAGAGAAGAAGGCTCGAGGCCGAAATGGAGAGTATGCTCCAAAGGAAGAGAGACTTCGACGAGAAAATGAAGAACTACTCGATTCCCTCGAAGACCGCTGCGGCCGCCGAAGAGGTAGAGGTGCAGGAGGGTTTTGAGGCAGAGGAGCCGCCGAAAACTCCAAACCCCACAGATGAGGGAGAAGAGGAGGACTTCTACCGCTCAGAAGGAGATTACCTCCGCGAGAGCTACTACTCAGAATCCTCGGCGTCGCTAGAGGAAGAATGGCAGGATCTCGAGGCCGATAACCCTGAGGAACCTGTGGAGACATACCCTTCGAGGCCTTCGCCGCCAGACGACATCGGGGCTTACTATGAGGTCGTCAAGAAGGCTGCAACAGTCTACAATGTGAAGTTGGAGGAGGAACAGACAAAGGCAGACTTCCTGCTAGAAACTTTGCTCCCCTCGCAGACGAAAAGCAGTTTCCTGCCCATGCTGAAGAGCGTCACGGCCCAAGGGACTGAAGCCTTCAAGGAACCGGCTACATGCAGGTCAGTGACCCCGAGGACGGAGAAGAAATACAAGTTCTCCTCCGAGGACCCCCCTTATATCCAGGGCACAGTGGCAGCTGACTCTATAATCGCGGCAACGGCCAGGAGAAGGGCCAACGTGCCAACCACATCTGGGCCACCACCTGATCAGGAAAGCAGGAGGATGGACCTCACTGGAAGAAAAATAGAAAGAAATGCTGCTATGCATTGGAGGATGGCGAACTCCAATGCACTCCTGAATAGACACCAATATCAGCACTGGGATGAGATGAGCCAGTTGCTGAAACACATGCCTGAGGAGTACAGGCAGAGGGCAGCCCACCTCGTGGAGGGGGGAAAAGGACATAGCGAACGCATGCCTGAAGACAGCCCTAGATGGGGCAGAAACATCAAGCAGGCTGATGGCCATAGGTATCACTGAGAGAAGGCAGGCCTGGCTCAGAATATCAGGCTTCAAGCCAGAAGTGCAGAACAACATCCTGAACACCCCCTTCAACGGGGAGACGCTGTTCGGAGCATCAGTGGATGACAAATTGGCTAAGCTGAAGAAAGACAATGAGACAGCCAAATCGATGGGAGCCCTACAATTCCGGGGGATGCGGAGAGGCACCCCCACAAGGAGACCAAATGGTAGAGGTGGAAACCAGCAATCACATTCGCAACAGTCGCACCACTATGGTCAACAGGGTGACAACCAATGGCACCAGGGACAACAGAGGCAGAATTGGAACTCCCAGAATAGGGGCCAGTCCTTTCGAGGGAGAGGAAACGGACGGGGCCAGAGACGGAGAGGTGGTGATCAACCCCCCAAAAGTGACTCCATGAGGAAGGAGGCGCTCACCCACCCAAACCCTCCGGGGGGAGAGCACCAACAGCTAAGGAGAGGCTCACACGGACACCGCTCAAGAGAACACACAACACCAGTAGGGGGAAGGTTGAGATTTTTTCTACACGAGTGGAGAAAGATAACCACAGACAAGTGGATACTAAACATTATACAGCACGGATACTGCATAGAGTTCGAAAGATATCCACCAAGCAGAAAGCCAAAGAGAAGGGGTCACAAGGGCAAAGAACTGCAGTTTCTCCAAGAGGACGCTCAAGAACTGCTCCTCAAAGAGGCCATAGAACCAGTCCCGCACAGAGAACGGAACAAGGGGGTGTACTCAAACTACTTCCTAGTACCAAAGGCGGACGAAAGCCTAAGACCCATCCTGGACCTACGGTTCCTGAACACCTACGTAAAAACTCAAAAGTTCAAGATGACTTCCCTGCAAGAGGTCATCCCACAAATAAGGCCCGGGGACTACTTGTCCACCATAGACCTAAAGGACGCATACCTGCACATCCCCATGAACAGGAAACACAAACACATGTTAAGATTCAAGGTGAACGAAGACCACTTCCAGTTCACAACCCTGGCTTTCGGACTCAAGTCAGCGCCAAGGGTCTTTACCAAATGCCTCGTGGCGGTGGCCGCACACCTACGAAGTGTGGCTCACCGGTTAGAGGCGGCAGACCCGAGAGCAGAGGAGGGCCCGGGACCAGGGTTCGATTCCCGGCGCGGCAGGTTTCTAGACCAGGGTCAGCGGACTCGATAATTCTCTCGCCTCAGTGCCCACTCTGATCAGCGATCACACTCGGCAACTCTGGGCATTAGCTTGTTTATCTTCACTAACGGCCCCACCAGACCGCCGGGGATGCCTGGTCTCACCCTGGAGATACCCATTAAGGGACCATCTCTCAGGGAAGCCAGGAAGGGTTTCGCAGCGGTCGAAGCGCCTTGGGACCCTACGGGTAAGTAGTGCGCTATATAAATGCCTATACATACATACTATACATACATGTGTACCCCTACCTGGACGACTGGCTCGTGAAAGCAAGCTCTTACTCGAGGTGCAAAGTTCACGCAGAACAAGTCACAAGAACGCTCACGAACCTGGGCTTCTCCATCCACTGGAGAAAGTGCTCCATGGACCCAGAACAAGTGAAAATCTTCCTGGGAGCCCTGATCAACACGGTCGAATGCAGAGTAAAACCCAGCGAGAAGAGAACACTCAGCCTGCTGAGGGAGAAACGTCACTACCAGAGGGGGCAAGTTCTGACAGTGAGGACGGTGAGCAAGATCTTGGGGATGATGGCGTCATGCATCCACCTGGTCCCCAATGTTCGTCTAAAGATGAGACCACTACAGGAGTGGTTGCAACAGCAATGGTCACAAGCAGAAGGGAGTTGGGAAGATCTAGTGGTTGTTACGCACAATGTTCAGGAGGAGATGAAATGGTGGACGAAGGAGAATAAAACGATGGGGAAATCTCTAACGCCACCGGACCCAACTGTGACCATCACCACAGACGCATCCCAGAAAGGATGGGGTGCACACATGGACAGGCTCAGAGTGAGGGGTCTGTGGAACCCAGGAGATGCAGTCAAGCCCATCAACTACCTGGAACTGAAAACAGTGTTGCTGGCCCTCAAGGCCTTCCAAAAACACCTTTACAACAAAAGGGTGATGATACAGACAGACAACACCACAACGATGTTTTACATCAACAAGCAAGGGGGGACTCAGTCTTTCCCCCTGTCGAGCTTGGCTCAAGAAATATGGAGATGGGCGATCCCACTCAGGATAGACCTGCTTGCCATACACCTGCCAGGGAAGGACAATGTGGAGGCGGATTGGCTCAGCAGGCAAGCGTCGGTGTCCCACGAATGGGAGCTGAACAGCCAGGAGACAGAGAAACTGTTCAGGAGGTGGGGCACACCAACAATAGACCTGTTTGCAACACGCCAGAATGCAAAATGCCAACACTTTGTATCGAGGGAACAGGAACCGATGTCCCATGGGAATGCCCTATGGATAAGCTGGTCAAAGAAATTTGCCTACGCTTTTCCACCGACGCCACTGATCCCCAGAGTCCTGAACAAGTGCAGGTCGAGCAACATGACTCTCATCCTGGTGGCTCCCCAATGGGCGAGGCAGACATGGTACTCTCAGATTATGGAGATGTCGCAGGGCAAAGCACACAAGTTCCCAAAAAGAAGAGACCGTCTCTCCATGGAAGGGGGACAAGTTCTACACCCAGAACCAGAAAGCCTCAGCCTGTCAGCGTGGCTCATGAGGACTTCGATTTCGCACATCTAAAACTACCGGAGAGCACACTTCGGGTGCTGAGAGAAGCAAGGAGACCCAGCACGCGGAAGTGCTATGGGGAAAAATGGAAGAGGTTCATGCAGTGGTGCCATAGGAAGAACCTGCAGAGAAAACTGACGAGAGAGTCTACAGTACTTAAATACCTCACGCACCTGATCAAAGCTAAACTAAGCTCGTCCTCGCTGAGGGTTCACCTGGCAGCGATCGTGGCATACACAAGAGGAGAAACAGGGAGAAGTTTCTTCACTTCCAGAGTAGTTAAAAGGTTCTTGGAAGGAGCGAAGAGAATAGCGCCACCCAAGAGGATGCCGCCGCCGGCATGGAACTTAAACGTGGTACTGACAGAACTCATGAAGCCACCGTTTGAACCCATCCATAAAGCATCACTACAAATGCTGACAATGAAGACAGCCTTTCTAGTAGCAATAACATCGCTACGCAGAGTAAGCGAGCTACAAGCTTTGACGCTGCAAGAACCATACATACAAATACACAGTGACAGGGTCGTGATGAGGACAGACCCGCATTTCATGCCCAAGGTAGTGTCTAAATTCCACATGAACCAGAGTATCCAGATACCTAGCTTCTTCCAGAAGCCCACGTCAAGCGCGGAGAGGGCGCTCCACACTCTGGACGCAAGGCGGGCAGTAATGCACTATATAGAAAGGACGAAAGAACACAGGAAGACAAAATAATTCTTTGTGTCCTTCGCAAGGAGTTTCCTGGGTAGACCAGTGACTAAGAACACCATAGCAAGATGGATTGCCAAGACAATACAACTCTGCCACAAGCAAGCTGGAGAGGAGCTCACTGAGGGGCCACGAGCCCACTCAACCAGAAAGAAAGGGGCAACGATCGCCTTCCTGGCAAACACGCCCATCCAAGACATATGCCTGGCGGCAACATGGGCTTCAGTGCACACTTTCACTAAACACTATTGCGTAGATGTGCAGATGAACAAGGAAGCACAAGTGGGCCAAAGAGTGCTTCAACATATCTTTAACAACCAACGCTCATCTTCCACCCAGCCGCCACATGAGTGACAAAACCGCTACGAAATCTATGCACAGCATAGTGAATCCAGAAAGATTCACGCTGCAAAACGAATAGTTTCTTACCTGTCGGTGTAGTTTTGCAGCTTGAAGATCTTTCTGGATTCACTAGCAAACCCACCCACCTCCTCCAGAAAGATGAGGCTGGAGAAGGTGGAAGGACAGAGAGTAAGATAGGAACGTTTAACAAGACAATATACGTGAAGAAGTTTACATGGAAGGAAAGTTTAATACACATAGCCATGGATTCACCACAGAGACAGAGAAAAAAAGAATCCGAAGATGGCGCCCAAGGGTGGGAGCTTCCGCAGGAAGCGTGCCGACGTCACGAAGGTGCACCAAATGGTGGGACATCGACGCCCACCTGGGCTACAAAAAAAAAAAAAGAGAGAAAAAAGACTACGAATCCGGACCCAACCACCAGATCGCGGAATAATGCACAGCATAGTGAATCCAGAAAGATCTTCAAGCTGCAAAACTACACCGACAGGTAAGAAACTATTTGTTTAAGACCAATACATCCTGAACCACAAGTTGGTTTGTGAATGCAGTAGCGCAAAAAAGGACAATGATGGCATGCCGGTCAAGCAAACTTAGTCAATATCCGGAGCAGACAAAGAGAAAAAGTATGCATGGGTACTGTGGAAGGCTCGTGGAATAATCTATAGCATGCGCCGGCTCATGAGGAGCAGACTACTGACTCCCTGGTACAAATAATCTTTCTTAATGTGGATGGAGAATAAGAATCCAAGCAGCTTTGGGAATTGCTGATTTAAGGTAATGCTGCATTAAGGATAAAGGTCCGCTCTGGGAGCAAGTGCCGTTGTGCATTTGCGCTAGAAAAGCCAAGTCATGCGACAAAACCATAGGGTAAATTATATGGTAAATTCGACAAACCTCAACATGTGAGGGAAACCGGTTTGTACCATCCGCTACAAGGGAAAAGTGCTGTGATATGAAAAAATCTGGGGAGGAAAGGAAAGATTGCCCGGTTGTAAGAAATCATGTGAAATGCTTAAGAATGAAAGAACATGCGGGACGGGTGCGTGTTCACTTTAGTAGAAAGAACAATTCCGGAGAAAATAGTAATTAGATCCGGAGACCGCAAGTACATCATGTGACAATGCACTGTAAACGGCAAAAACGAGCCGTTACAGAATAATGGACAAATGAGGGAATAACAATTTAGGACTAACAACGCCTCCGGATGAGGCCTACCAGGAACACAGGTAAAGCGTGTAATCCCTTACTGTTAAACCACAGCGTTCTCGCTGGTAGATGCCGAGGGACAATGTGTGAGCGGGAAGGGAGAGAATTAGTAGTGTGGATGCTAGTGCGTACGCATGCAATCCCGCGACTCCATCTTGGGTGAGGGGATTAGAAAGGGAGAAAATACTGGGTGACACGAGAATGGCTGGGATTGCCGAGGGAGGGGGATTCAAACATACATTTGAGAAGTAAAAAAGATCCAAATACAATTTCGAAAATGACGGCAATTAGTGAAATGAAGGCAATTGCAGGTTAGGTACTCTATTTACAATCATACATATGAGAAGTATCAAGAGGATGATACTATGCAGTTGCAATTTCAGGGAAAACGGAAAATGTAGGATGTTCACTCATTATTCCGATTGTTTGGTTTGGTGATGAGCATTGAAGAGGCGGGAAGAAAGATGCAGTGAGCAACATACAATTACAACAGTGTAGATTGAGCAAATGAAAACATAAAGGACATTAAACTGTGAGCAATAGAACCAGGAAATGTCAGAATTGTCCCTTATCAGCTGATATGGTTGACGACTGGTTCCGCATGGAGAAGCAGCTCTTGCTTCTTATAACAAGTTGGCCCAATCCTCATTCCGGTTAAGGCCATTTCTGATACTGTCAGTTCGAATGATCATCCTAAGTTCTTCTTTGTTGAGGATCTTGGCCAGATCGCCACAACGGGACCGGTCAAATTATGACTTTGACTACTGTCCATTTGATCTTTCTCATTGTGCCCTGCTTCAGAAAAATGTTCAACGAGGGGGGCATTAGCAGTTTTTTTGCACCGGACTCTGCTTCTGTGCTGTCCGATCCGCAATTTCACTTTTTGCGTTGTCAGTCTGATATATATTTTTGGGCAAGGGCACACAATCAAATAGATAACTTTACAGGTGTTGCAATTTGAGAAGGACCTCAATTTGATAGAAACATTGTTAAATGTGAACTCTTTTCCTTCCATGGTTGTCTCACATACAGTGCAGTTCCCACATTTAGCATGGCCAATTAATGGTTCCAACCTCCAAAGTGCATCAATGGTGGAGGCAGGTTGGGCGGTAGGTAACGCCGCCCGTACGAAATGGTCTTTAAGGTTACGGCTTTTTGCGAAATGCAATAGGGGCCGCTCTATAGTGAGATTGCCTGCATTCACAACTGGCCAGTGTTTCAAGAAGGATTTACAAATGGAATTGGAGACAGGGGAGAACGTTGTGACACACACAATGCAGTTTGAGTTGGCTTTTAGTTTGGGTGACAACAAAATCTTCCTTGGACAATACCACACACGTTTTTGTGCATTGCGGATCAATCTTTTGCGATATCCATGTGCCCTAAGTTTTTTGGACAGGGGTGATGCCTCGCTGAAATAGTCTTCTTTTGAGAAACAATTGCGCCTAATGCGTAAAAATTGTGAGTAGGGTAAGGAGTCCTTAAGTGCCCGGGGATGATTACTCTCATACCTCAGTAGCGTGTTACGTTCAGGTCAACAATTGGCTGTTACTGGTAGTTGGTGAGGTCAATAAATGGGATCTGTGATCTATTTTGTGTGATGGTGAAGCTTAGACCTGAACAATTATTATTAAGCCAATGGAGGAATTGAAAGTGTTTCTTCATTATGATGCCAGATCAGGAAAATGTCTATGTAACGGCGCCACATGGTGATACCACTGAGGAATGGGTTGGTGGGTGAGAATGGAGGACATCTCTAGGTGGTCCATAATCAATATCGCTAAGTTGGGGGCAAAAACAGCCCTCATTTATGTACCCTTCATTTGCTGATAGTATTCATTGTTGAACTGAAATAAAAATTCCTAGTGAGACATAGTTCCAGAAGTTGGATTATGAATAGTGTGGGAACAGGGTGTGGGCGTAGTCGTGTGTCTAGGATCTCATGGATTACCATTATGCTGAAACCTGTGGAATATTTGTGTAAAGCAGGGCGTCTTCAAACTGTGGGGCGCGACCCACAGGGGGGCCGTGGAGCGATGCAAAGGGGGTCGCGCCTTCACAGTGTCACTTCTGCCCTGGCCTCCAGGGCTTCAGCCCCCCTCCTCCCCCATCCTGTGTCTCAGCCCGGGCTGCTGCAGTGCAGCTCGCGCTCCTGGGGCCTCGGCTGGGCAGTGTCTGGAGTGTTATCTCCGCCCGAGTTTTTCACAGGTCTTTTAAGACCATTAGCATATTTAAATGCCTTTGTTAACTGATTACCAAAGCTTAGTTTTTTATGGTTCCAGTACCCCCTGGGCCCCCACTCTGCCTATTCCTTATATTTGTATTTTTACACTAACTGCTGTAGTGTGAGAATGCATTTAATGTAAAGAAATATAAAGTTGGGTTGCCAAAAGAAACATGCCTGCTATGTGTTGTTTAAAGATCCTGCAGAGACCTGCTCTTGACACTAAATTGAGATATAAATAAAAAAGTATGTATTAATTAGTGATGTGACTTTTCTGTCTTTATTTTCTTTAATTATTAGTCATTGATCATTGAGGCATCCCTAGAACACAATTAAAAGTGCTTTCTATTTATATTTGCTGTTCTAAGTATTCACAGATAAGTGTAAAAAATACATCTGTAGGTGATAATGAGCTGGTAACCCTAATCCTTAGACTGGAAGTTTGTTGCAGGATCAGCACATTTTTTATTTCCTCCATCCTCGAACCCTGAGTAATGCCATTATAGCAATAGTTGAACCCTACGCTTCAAGTTTCTGGGAATGCACCCTGCTTTCAAACTACTCACTTCTCATTCTCGCCTTCACTTTCACGTTCAACCTGCACGCCCAGCGATCACATTGCACTCCCACTGATCACCATGCACTCCCACTGATCACCATGCACTCCCACTGATCACCATGCACTCCCACTGATCACCATGCACTCCCACTGATCACCATGCACTCCCACTGATCACCATGCACTCCCACTGATCACCATGCACTCCCACTGATCACCATGCACTCCCACTGATCACCATGCACTCCCACTGATCACCATGCACTCCCACTGATCACCATGCACTCCCACTGATCACCATGCACTCCCAGCGCTCACCATGCACTCACAGCGCTCACCATGCACTCACAGCGCTCACCATGCACTCACAGCGCTCACCATGCACTCATTGCGATCACAATGCACTCACACTGATCACAATGCAGTCACAACATTCACCCGCTCACACTGCACTCACAGCGATCACAATGCACTCACACTGATCACCATCCAGTCACAACATTAACCCGCTCACCCTGCACTCACAGCGATCACAATGCACTCACACTGATCACAATGCACTCACACTGATCACAATGCACTCGCACTGATCACCGTGCACTCACACTGATCACCATGCACTCACACTGATCACCATGCACTCACACTGATCACCATGCACTCACACTGATCCCCATGCACTCAGACTGATCCCCATGCACTCAGACTGATCCCCATGCACTCAGACTGATCCCCATGCACTCAGACTGATCCCCATGCACTCAGACTGATCCCCATGCACTCAGACTGATCCCCATGCACTCAGACTGATCCCCATGCACTCAGACTGATCCCCATGCACTCAGACTGATCCCCATGCACTCAGACTGATCCCCATGCACTCAGACTGATCCCCATGCACTCAGACTGATCCCCATGCACTCAGACTGATCCCCATGCACTCAGACTGATCCCCATGCACTCAGACTGATCCCC
The DNA here is from genome assembly GCF_964263255.1 of Lissotriton vulgaris. Lineage (NCBI taxonomy): Eukaryota > Metazoa > Chordata > Amphibia > Caudata > Salamandridae > Lissotriton > Lissotriton vulgaris. The sequence continues at coordinate 826,528,718 of NC_141699.1, forward strand.
ATGCACTCACACTATTCACCCGCTCACCCTGCACTCAGTGATCCCCATGCACTCACAGTGATCCCCATGCACTCACACTGATCCCCATGCACTCACACTGATCCCCATGCACTCACAGTGATCCCCATGCACTCACACTGATCACCATGCACTCACACTGATCCCCATGCACTCACAACATTCACCTGCTCACCCTGCTCTCAGTGATCACTCTGCACTACACATTTGCTTGCATTGCTCACTCAGTACCTCACCCTGCAGTCACACGAGCACACTTCTCACCCTGCACTCATGTGACACTCCACTCACCTGTCCCCCCCTTACTGCTCAATCTGTAGCTCACTCAAACATGGCCATCATTAACCATGCACTAATGCGTCCCACTCTGCACTTACAGCCAAACCCAAATTCATATGGTCACCTCACTCACCCTGCAGTCACTCCTTTTACCATACTCTCACACTGTTGCATTGCTCACCGTGCAGTCACATGGGCACTCTTGTCACCCACACAGTGCAGAAGGTTAAAGTGCCTGGTACAAAGAAGATGTACCATGCACATCAGAGAACTGAGTGTGAGTAAACTATGAGTAGCGCTATAAAAAAATGAAAAGTTTGTCAGACAGGTGCTATAGAGAGATGAGGTGTATTGTTGGTGAGTGGTAGTGAGGGAATTCATGGAGAAGGTGGGAAGACTGTTGCACCGTGTGCGACCAGTGCTTGGACAATCCCTGGCTGGGAGTGTTAAACCCCCCCACCACCCCCCCCCTCACCCGAAGTTCGGGTCTAGTGGATGTTCTGCTTCTGCCTAATATTTACATTTGTAGTGCGCTACTGTTACCAAAAGGTGTCCTGGGGCTAATAACCATCTGCCTGTAATGTGAGAGAGGGATCCGGGGTTGGGAGAGGAGAGAAGAGAGGGATGGAAGGAAGGGGGTGAGAGGAAAGGGGCATGGGTAAACTGCTTAACTCTGCACAAGACCACCACGGTTTGAATGCACCCTTGCTGCTCCCGGCCATGGCCAGGTGAGCTTCTAATGTGGCAGTGCGTATTCCTGCTGATTGGGAGGCCCTTCACAGAGGTTGACTAGACATCTTTCCGATTTAATTGCTGTATTTTGGTTATAAACTGGTACTGATGGGGTGAAATCTTTCCTCCGTATTACTGTGTTAAAAAAATTCTAAATAATAAAGCAATGCTACCCCAAAATACGCAGCATCACAGAACATTATTTACATTTTGTACTCACACAATTTAGTGAAGCCTGTCGCATAATTTGGTCCTCACCTTCCTCATAACCTAGAGATTTAGAAATTTTTGTCAGTAGGGGGTCCTTATGCTAGAAAAGGTTGACAGGGGGGTCTCGGCAACCAAACGTTTGAAGACCTCTGGTGTAAAGGGATTTCACATCCATCACAGTATGTCACTGGTGAGGTCAAAAGGGTGATGCTCTACTAAACTTATCATCTCCATGCTGTCCCTTACATAACAGTGTGTCACGGGGACAAAGTCCTTAGTGTAGTGGTCAATGTATTGGCCAAGCGGTTCTAGAATTGAGCCGCAGCCGGAGACTATTGGCCTGCCCGGGGGGTTAGTCCGGTTCTTATGGACTTTGGGCAGTGTGTATATCACTGGCATCCGGGGTGACTTGACATTAAGAAAAGCAGGTATAAACAAGAATTTGCAATGCAATAGGTCTCGCATTAGGAAAGTGTGAGCTATTGGTATTGTAAATGGCAATTTTTTTAAATATGTGTTGGCTTTGAAAGTATATAAATTAATAGCTTTGTTATTCACAAAGCCAATAGCTTACACTTTCCTAATGCGAGTCCTATAGGCTATGGCAATGCTTGTTGGTAGCAAGCAAGGACTGTGCTGTTGTGGTGCTGAGTGATGATGTGGTTGGGCTGAGTGATGATGTGGTTGGGCTGAGTGATGATGTGGTTGGGCTGAGTGATGTGGTGGTGTCCCAGAGTGATGTGGTGGTGTCCCAGAGTGATGTGGTGGTGTCCCAGAGTGATGTGGTGGTGTCCCAGAGTGATGTGGTGGTGTCCCAGAGTGATGTGGTGGTGTCCCAGAGTGATGTGGTGGTGTCCCAGAGTGATGTGGTGGTGTCCCAGAGTGATGTGATGTGGTGGTGTCCCCGAGTGATGTGGTGGTGTCCCCGAGTGATGTGGTGGTGTCCCCGAGTGATGTGGTGGTGTCCCCGAGTGATGTGGTGGTGTCCTCGAGTGATGTGGTGGTGTCCTCGAGTGATGTGGTGGTGTCCTCGAGTGATGTGGTGGTGTCCTCGAGTGATGTGGTGGTGTCCTCGAGTGATGTGGTGGTGTCCTCGAGTGATGTGGTGGTGTCCTCGAGTGATGTGGTGTGTGAAGGTGTGTGAGCGTGAGGGAGGGTGATGGGGTGAGGGAGTGGGTGATGGGGTGAGGGAGTGGGTGATGGGGTGATGGAGTGAGGGTGAGGGGGTGATGGGGTGAGGGAGTGTGAGTGAGGGTGAGTGGGTGATGGGGTGATGGGGTGAGGGAGTGTGAGTGAGGGTGAGTGATGGGGTGAGGGAGTGTGAGTGAGGGTGATGGGGTGAAGGAGTGTGAGTGAGGGTGAGTGGGTGTGAGGATGTGTGAGGGTCCGAAGTAAATGGTGGCAGCGCAGACATAAGACAGAGAGAAGAGACTGCGTGACTTCTGCGTTGGTAAGTTTCAGAAGCCGGAGGGGCAGAGTCAGCACAGTCTACGTGGGATTGACATTTCTAGAGGCAAAGCATAGCGGATGTAGCATTGCAGCTAGCAAGTCGAGTGTTTTCAAGCTGAGTGTCCCTAGAAAGATGGCAACACAGCAACAGCATTCGAGGAGCAAGGCTACTGTAAACAAGCACGGTCGGCTTTCTCTTTCGTCCAGGAACAAGCTCTCTGCAATGTTGTGGCAGGGGGATGGACGGGGCAGCGGCAGCCTTTGAAGTCTGATACCGAGGCACAGACAAATGGTGGTGCACGATGTGCACACGGGGGGGGCGGGGGAGCGGCAGCCTTTGAAGTCTGATGTCGAGGCACAGACAAATGGTGGTGTGTTATGTGGCAGGCGTGCACGCGCTTGTTTAACATGAACTGTATGGCATCCGCAGCTGTTTTGGTAGACATTTCTTTTCCACTTACTATAATTCTCTCCAGCAATGCGCAAGCGCATTGGCAGGCGAGACCTAAAAAAGGGGAAAGAAGACTTGGGGGAAAGTACGATGTAGAGTCACTCCATAACCTCCAGAAATTAAGGGAAATATATAAAATGACAATCTGAAACAAAAAAAGAAATTATAAAGAGTTGTCGGGTTAAATTATTGGCATCAATAGAATCCAAAGACAAAAGGATTTTGGAAGATGTTTAAAGAAAGTTCTGGCAAAATACAGGGGTTCTTGAATTGTGTAGTACCAGAAGACGATTGGGTAAGGTACCTGAGGAAAAATGGGCTGAAACAGAGAGGTTGAGAACTTCAATCTGGCCATGTGTGAAGGAGGATATTAAGAATCTCTTTACAACTGGTAATGTTAAAAATATTATAGCTAATCTAACCCTGACTAGAGCCGCAGGCCCAGACAATCTCCCAGCAGCGATCATAAAAACCAGGCCGGAGTGGTGGGCAGAATTCTTTTCAAAGATGTTCCTTGGCATACTTAACTCGGGTCATATACCTGAAAATTGAAGAGGAACAATTATAAGACCTATCCACAAACTAGGAAGTATAAAAGCCCCTAAGAATATAGATTTAATTAACCTACTGAATGTAGGAGAAAAGGTATTTGCTAAAATCATTTTGGAAAGACTCCAGGACTGGGTAGAAGTTAACCAGATTGTGCACCCGTAATGGGGGGGGATTTTAAGGATGGCCATTCTACAGTCGATCACTGTTTTGCACTCTGGGCCATTGTGCGGACGTCTGTGGAGCAGAGGAGCAATTTCTTCTGCTGCCTCATAGACTTTCGTGCAGCATTTGATTTAGTGGACCGTAAGAAGCTGTGGGGGACGTTGATTAGATACAACATCCCAAAAGATCAGTTGTTGGTAATCCAAGCCCTACATTCCCGTAATTGGACGCAGGTAATTCTGGATATAGAGGGGACCCTATTACAGAAAATCCCATTTGGAAATGGGTTAAGACAGGGGTGCGTTTTGGCTTCCCTACTTTACTCCTTATTCCTAGCAGATTTACCTTCAGTTTTGGGCATTGAGGAGTGCCAGCCCAAAGCTAAATGGAAAACATATTGCATGTTTACTGTATGCAGATCTAGTAATAATAGATCAAACAGAGATAGGCCTGCAAAGAAAGTTGAATACGTTTAATGAATACTGCAGCCTGAAAAAACTTGTAGTAAATATAGAAAAGACAAAGATACTGAGCTTTGGCAAAAGAATATGGTTTAGTTGGGTCTTGGGTTCCACAAAGTTGGAAAACTTAAATGAATATAGGTACCTAGGGATGTGGTTTGAGAAAAATCTTAATTGGCATATTCACCTAGATCACTAAGAGTAAGGGCTCTTTCTTCTGTTAGTGGACTGAAAACATTTTACAGAGACTATGGAGATATACCGGACAGACTGTTTTTAAAAGCTTACACAGCCATAATGCCACCACAGTTTTAATGTGGAGCAGAATTTTTATATTTGAGTGGTAAAAATAGGTGGGACGCCGAAGAAGGGAAATGTTTGAAAAATGCATTATAGTTGCCCAGGCCTTTAGTGGTTCAGGCAGTAAGACTGGAAACCGGAATTATATGTGCACTTGTAATCTGGGCACCACATGCAACATATTACACATTTTATTGTACTACCGGAAGGTCTTGGATATAAAGAAAAGGTTTGTTTGAGGCATATGAGCTGCCGATTACACACTGTTGCATAGATCGACATCTAGTGTTGGGCCCTGATGTTTGCACTTGTTTTTGTCCTGAAAAGTTCTTTGGAAGTCACAAGATTGGTGACTCCTCCTTTGGATCACATTGCGCATGGGCATCGGCTCCATCCTCAGGTTTTTTTCCGCCATCGGGCGCGGATGTGTTTCCTGCGCTCCGGTGTGGAACCGATTCTACTTTCGGTGCGCAATCCTTCACCCGTTTCGACGGTATTGTCTCGAACGCGTTCCCCTATCGACCCGAGTCTCAACAACTTCGACGTATTCGATTCCAGGCATCAACGAAGGCCTTCGGGCCTACCTAGACCTTATCTTCTGGCTCAAGGAAAGGATGCGATTTAAGAAGTGTCCTCAATGTGGGTCGAAGTTTCCCCACACCGATCTCCATGAGGTATGCAATCTTTGGCTCTCAGCAGATCACGAGGCCAGGGACTGGTCAGCTTGCGCCTCCTTCCGCTCCAAAAAGACAATTTGGGACCGACTAGCTCAACGGACCATGTCTCGCTCGTCATCTTCGATCCCAGACGACCTCTTTCAGGAGGGCGTCTACTTCCTAGAACAGGAGCGGGCCGAAGAAGGCGTCAGCGACTCCGAAGTAGAGGACTCAGACGTCGAGGACATCACTCCGGCACAGCGGGTCGTAAGTACACACGTCGTCCCGACCATTCCTTGACACCCTCGAAAAAGGCTTCAGTCACACCTTCGCCTTCGGACCCAGGTGCACACTAGAGACTGCTTCCCATGCCCCGCCTTCAGGCTCGTTAAAGAAGCCTACTAAGCCTTCAGGCGACTCCGGCTCCAGTCCGCCTACCCCCGGTGCCGACACACACCTACTGGCACCGAAAAAGAAGCCATCCTCTTCCTCATCCCGCCGACCACTGCTTTGACATCCAAGCACTCGGCGCCGAAGACTGGCACCAGCTCCTCGACACCGAAGACCCACTCAGAGCTGAGCAAAAAACTGCAACCAAAGGGCTCCGACTCCCATGCTTCGGACACTGCAAAAGGTCACGGTTCGAAGCCAAAAGAGCCTAAAACAGCTATTGAGTCTATGCTGAAAAAGCCTCTGGAGCCAAAGACCTCGACACCGAAGGATCTGCCTTATACCAAAGAACTATTTCGGCCAGATCCTACCCAAAAGACTCTTGTGAAAGATCCTACAACTGGTCAATTGGCTCTTAGCTCCAAAAAGCGACCACTAGATGCGCCTGCACTGGCTCCTCATCCTTAAAAAGAGACATTGCTACCTCTCCATTAAGGATCCCTTCTCCTCCTCCTCCTCCTCCACCCTCACCACCACATCACCATCCCCTACTCAGTAGAAGATGATGATAACACCTCTGATGAAACAGGGGGAGGTGCTGATTAACCACTAGGAACCCTAGTCCTCCTGACTCCCCTAACCCCTGGGATAATTAGAACACCCCAGACGACCCTAATGTTCCTCTGGATGATACATACCCCTCCAGGCCTTCCCCCCCAGAGGACACTATGGGCGTTAACCAACTTGTCCATAGGGCTGCCCAATACCCTGGGGTTGACCTACACACAGACCCAGTAGAGGAAGATTTTCTCATGGACACTTTCAACACCACACAAAGGTCCACTTCAATTCTAAAACAGAATGCAAAACAACAGTTGATGGACAGAATGCTGAACAATGTCATACATTCACCCCAGTACAGAGATCTGGGCCTAAATCCATAGTTTTTTTTGCACTCCACACCACCCCAGTACAGACATGGCCATATGCAAATCAGCCTTGACCCTGTGCCTCATGGGAACAGTCCAACCCGAACTGCCAAGCCATGTCTTTCCTGGACCGGAATCAAGCATCCTAGGACCGGTTTCTGGCTATCCGCCGTCTTCAGCCAGGATAGCTTGACTCCAGTGGTGTGGAGAGCATAGGACTCACGTCTGAGCTCAATTCTACCTATGCTTAAGGGGGTCATTACCAAAAATGCAATTTACCTATGCCTCTATGTACATGATTGTGACATTTAATGTAACTCAAAGAGAAAACCACACTGTTAGTTAACTCAGACAATTGATTTATGTCAATTATTTTTCGAACTCATGAATTGTCAATAATTTGCGACAAGAGAAAAATACATAGTCAACTTTACATTGAAAACACAAAACAAGAATTTCATAATCACTGCTCACAATGTATATGTATTTTTTGGTGATATGTTCACTTTAATGCACACAATTACAATTATGATTTATACGTTGTTCAATACGCTTTTTCCCTTGCAAAATTCTTAAATGTCACAATCCTGTACATAGAGGCATAGGTAAATTGCATTTTTGGTATTTACAGGCCCTACCTACCCTCTTCCCTATTGGGCCAAACCCCCCCTTCTTGTTGCATTACTAGCGCGGGTTTTTACCCGAGTGGGTAGGGATTGACACTACGCGTCATCCTTATCAATAATTGATTCATTTCACTGCAGGGGATACGTCTCCTGTAGACTATGGCAGAGAAAGACACGCTGTCCTTTACGGAGAGCCACATTGCGAGTCTCATTGAATCATCTCCTTTTTCTAACATAACATTGAGTACCTCAGCCAAACAACAAAATGAGGCAGACAAATTGACTCGTCTCCAAAAAAAACACATACGAACCGAATTACACGGCCACTTTCTACTCAAACACCTCAAAGCTGGGACTATCCCTTGGGGACTCCAGGTGAAGAACATCCCGGTGATTTTCACCGAGGACGCAGATTATAAAAAAGGTTTTAGCCAAATCAATACTAAATGCAGTAGGGACCTCATGGTCCACACTATACAGACAGCCCAACGTATCTGTAGCCAAGAAGAGAAAGAAATTGAGGAGTTAATTAAGACCATATCTGACAATCAAACGGTAACTGAAGCTAAGAATCTTCTAGATAAGATTGAAAAGGAAATTCAACTTTTCAAGGATAACACACTTAACGCCAAAGTAGCACAATTTGAAAGGGATTCTAAATCCTTCAAATTGGAACAGGTTTATCCATTCTTGAAAGAGGATTTTTACACGTCAGGTGAATCAAGAGGGGCTTTAACATCATTCCAAGGCAGATCCAGGAATAGGTTCCTCACTTTCTCAGATACAACATCGTCTGACTCGTCATCTGAGTCACGACAAGATAATTCTAAAAGACGAGGGGCTGCTGTATCATCTCCTTTTTTAGGCAGAGGCGGACAGTCACGGGTCCGCTTCAAACAACCATGGGAGATGCGCACACGCAACAAAACCTACAAGAGCTAGAGAAATCAGCCATAGTCAATCTTTCCGACAAACAACTTACCCAGGATGAAGTTAAACTTTTATCCCTTGGCCTCAAGTTTGTCCCCAATAAAAGAACCGACTTCACCCAACTGAAATTAGAGGCATTAGATTTTTGTCGTAAGATTAGGTTGAAGGTGTTTTTCGCGGATGCCGAAATGACGTCCTATACTGAAACCACAGGGCTTAGAGTTAAATCCAGATGCACTCCGACCCAAAACATTCCTAAACAGGTCATGGCCTTTGAACAAGCCGTCCTTTCCTCCCTCTCAAAGCTTGAGAAACAAAAAAATTTTGTCCACAAAAATATGTCTAAAGGGTTAACATCTGCCATTCAGAACCTCAAATCAGATACGTCTATTTTAATAAAACAAGCAGACAAGGGTGGGGCAGTCGTAATATGGCCCCGCACCATGTATCTGGAGGAAGGTACAACGCATGTTAACAATCCTGATTGGTACAGACCAATTAAGGAGGATCCTGTGCATGCCATACAAAGCAAGATCGCAAGCATCACCAAGACAGGACTTGATGAGGGATTCCTAGGCCCCAAGGAATTTGAATTTTTGAATAAAAAAGCACCAAGGACACCTGTCTTGTATTTTTTACCAAAAATTCACAAAAATGACAAAACACCGCCTGGCCGACCAATCGTGTCGGGGTGCGATTCTGCACTTGAACCGGTCTCAAAATATATTGATTTTTTCCTCAAACCCTTTCTACCGCAGGTCAAGTCATATCTCAGAGACACAACTGATTTCATTAACAAGATAGAGGGACAATCATTCAATCAAACTACTCAGCTGATGGTGACCCTAGACGTCACCTCACTTTACACCCAAATCCCTCAGGATGAGGCTTTGCAGGTCTTGGAAATATACCTTGAACAACGGGAAAGACCGCACCGGGTCCCCACCTCCTTTATCCTTTCATTGGCTGAAATCACTTTACACACCAACTATTTTAAATTTGAGAATGAGTTCTTCATTCAAGTCAAAGGCATCGCTATGGGCTGTCCATATGCACCTGAGATGGCAGTACTCTATATGGCACAATATGAACAAAGATTCATATTTGAGAACAATCCATTTGTTGGCCATATAACCCAATGGCTTAGATACATTGATGACGTCTGGCTCCTGTGGCAGGGGAGCCAGACGGAACTAGACCAGTTCTACAATTGGCTTAACTCCAGGCACAGAGACATCAGTTTCTCCATAGAATCTAGCACAAGTAAAATGACTTTTTTGGACATCACTGTAGGCGTCCGCGATAATATCCTCACAACGACCCTACACAAGAAACTTACAGACAGGAATACCATCCTTCACTTTAAAAGCTCGCACCCACAATGCCTGAAGGAAAATCTCCCTTTTGGGCAACTGCTAAGAATAAGAAGGAATTGCAGTGAAATTTCGGACTTTGATCAACATGCCTCAAACTTTTGCGCAGAAATGGCAACAAGGGGCTACCCAAAAAAACTTCTTAACCACTCTAAAAAACGTGCCAGATGCATCGCCAGGGAGAACCTCCTGGTGAAAAAAGACAAAAATGCACCAAATGAACTGGTATGTGTTACAACTTATGGATCACACACAAATCAGTTTAAACGTATTATTTTGAAAAATTGGCATCTATTGGAAGATTTACCAAGTCCCTTACAAAAGCCCATTTTTGCCATGCGCAAAAATAAAAGCATTGGTCAACATTTGATTAGGGCAGACAGCTACATTCCGAAACCCAAAAGCGACTTGATTTCGCAATGGAATTTAAAACCTATAAGCGGGCACCGCAAGTGTGGCAATTGTGTATCGTGTTCCTCTACCTTGGAAGGTAACAGATTTGACCATGATGGGGTCACATGGAAGCATGAGATGTTTACCAATTGTCGTACAAAAAATGTCATCTATGCCGTGGTGTGTCCCTGTGACAAAGTGTACATAGGCAAAACTTCTCAACCTGTCAATTCACGCATCACACAACATCGATCCCGTATAAAGAAAAAAGTGTCCTCTGCACCCATGGTTGAACACTTTACAAATCATAACCATGGTGAAAATGATTTCAAGTGGACGGTCCTCGCATGGGCGGACCCGAAACAGCATGTACAGGACATTGAGGCGGCACTACTTCGCAAGGAGGCCTATCTCATCATGAAATTTAACACTGTTAACAACGGGCTAAATGTACTCAGTGAAGTCACCAGAATATAATTGGCTTCTTTTTTATCTGTTCTAACCAATGTCCCTATAAACTACATCTCCCACAACCCCTAGCGAGATGGTCCGACGCTCTGGTTGGCTCCTTTCATCATGTTTTACTCATGTCCCTACATACTACATCTCCCACAATCCCTAGCGAGATGGCCCGACGCTCTGGTTGGCTCCTCACATCACGTGACCAACAGATACAACTTAGCTCCTTCTACTCGCGGCGGCGAGCTGTTGTGTCCATCCCAAATTTGAAATATACAAAGCTGTCATCCACAATTCTGAGGTGAGATCCAGTTTGTAACTAGCGCACACATAATCGCGCTTCTCACGGTGTAACCGGGCACTAATTTCGCTTGGTTCCCCCTCCCTCCCCACAGGATTCATTCGTTTTTTGAATTAGAAAATTCCCCTTCAAGCAGACGGGTGACCCGATGCACTGAGGGTCGCATCTCACGGTAAGACGCCGCACGGCGCATAACCGCATTGTTTTCTCTGTGGTGCATAATTTTAGACAGGACATTGATCAGCTCCCCGCTGTCCCGCTTTTTTCCAGAAACACGGTGATGATACATTTCGCCTTTCAAATGGTTGGAGACAAGGTAGAGATTCACCATTTTTTCATTTTCCTGGGGCACAAGACACATCACTTTTCCTCGCTAATACACAATCCCTTGTGTTTGTAGATTTTTTAAGGAACATTATTGAACCGAGTACTAGTCCCCCCGGCCTCGACCTCGGAGCGGCTGCTCCAGAAACAGAGGTAATTTTCATAAATGTATACACGGTTTAGTGCCTGCCTGTACTGCATTTCACACATACTTACTACGCCAATGTCACTAAATTGCAGGTCGACTCCCTTGGCATATGATGACTATTTCCTAAAAAGAACCAATCGACCCTAATTATTTGGTCGCAAAAGGTATGCTGCATCAGATGATGCATTTATATGGAAAAAGCTTCTTTTTGTATTTGCACAGTTCATTTTTTTCACAAAAATCAACTCCTTGTCCTTTTCCCCCAAACAGTACCAACGGATATACTCCACGCCCTGATGAGAATCCGATGATTCAACCATTGGTATTCGAAACGCGTTGGCATGTAGTATCATTGTTTCGGCCAAAAATCACTGGCATGTCCTAATTAATATTGGTTTTTTTTCCTGTATCCACATAACTGTGAATCGCACTACAAACAGTGTTACAGGAGGTTGGGCAGGCATTGATTAAGACGTACCCCCAACATTTGCTCATTATTTCATTGCAACTTATGAAAGTTTGTTGTTTACTGTTTTGACACAATTTCATAATCACTGCTCACAATGTATATGTATTTTTGGGTGATATGTTCACTTTAATGCACACAATTACAATTATGATTTATACGTTGTTCAATACGCTTTTTCCCTTGCAAAATTCTTGTTTTGTGTTTTCAATGTAAAGTTGACTATGTATTTTTCTCTTGTCGCAAATTATTGACAATTCCTGAGTTCGAAAAATAATTGACATAAATCAATTGTCTGAGTTAACTAACAGTGTGGTTTTCTCTTTGAGTTACATTAAATGTCACAATCATGTACATAGAGGCATAGGTAAATTGCATTATTGGTATTTACAGGCCCTACCTACCCTCTTCCCTATTGGGCCAAACCCCCCCCCTTCTTGTTGCATTAAGGGGGTCATTAAGCATGCACCAGAAGTATTTAAAGATCCAGTCAGGGCTCGAGTTCTCAACCCCCGGATCGAGAAAAAGTATAAGGCTGCCCCTACAGATCCAGTCTACATTAGAGGCCCCGCACCACTAGACTCCCTTGTTGTCTCCAATACGAGAAAAAGGGCCAATTCCCAAACATCAGGTTAGGCCCCCACACCAGATAAGGAGTCTAAACTCCTTGACGCCTCTGGCAAACGAACGGCATCACAGGAAGAAAACATATGGCGCATCGCCAATACTCAAGCGCTGTTAGCAAGGTATGACAGGGCACATTATGATGAACGGGAATCCATAATGCAGCATCTCCCACACAAATATAAAAATAGGGTCAATGAACTCATACAGGAAGGTAAAACTATCACCAATACCTCCATCCGTTGTGCCCTAGATGCAGCAGATACTGCTTCAAGGACAATTAACACCAGTATCCTTTTGCGTAGGCATGCCTGGCTGCGTATTTCGGCGTTCAAACCTGAAGTGCAGAGTTCCATCCTCAATCAGCCATTTGATGAGCAACACCTATTTGGCCTGAATGTTGACGTATCCCTTGAGAAAAAAAAATAAAAGGATCCCGACAGCTAAATCTATGGGAGCCTTGCAATCGCAGCCTCCCAGACGCTCCTTTCGTCGTTCATCCTAAAGAGGCTCCACCAGAGGCTACTCCTCAGATAGCCCCTCCACTTCTTACAAAACCCCTAGCCAATCCACCTTCACTAGGGGCTATCAAAGATGTGGTTACAGGGGTAACAATAACAAAAGCAGAGGTAAAACTAACAACTCCCGATCTGCCTCCACCACTACCCAATGACTTCCCCCACTCCATTCCACTCCAGTTGGGGGAAGACTGCAACAATTCCTTCCTGTCTGGACCAACATCACATCAGACAGGTGGGTGCGACAAATAATTGAAGCAGGTTACTGTCTCGAACTAACATCTACCCCCAAACACACTACCCAAACAGCGTCCAATGTCACAAGAGCATCTGTTACTGCTAAAGCAGGAGGTAATATCCCTCTTATAAAAAAAATGCAATAGAACCAGTTCCCCTGACCAACAAAACAAGGGAGTTAACTCCCTGTACTTTCTTATCTCAAAGAAGGACGGCTCTCTAAGGCCTATTCTAGACCTCAGACCCCTAAACATATACATGCAGTCAGACCATTTCCACATGGTCACACTTCAACAGGTCCTTCCTCTCCATTCACAAAACAACTTCCTTGCTACCCTAGATCTCAAGGACGCCTACTTCCACATTCCCATCGCTCACAGGAAGTATCTAAGGTTTGTTATAGACGGTCAGCACCATCAATTCAAAGAACTGACATTCGGAGTCACAACAGCACCACAAGTGTTTACCAAGTGCCTAGCAGTAGTGGCAGCACACTTAAGAAGACAGATCTAGTGTTGGTCAACGGTCGTACTCACCGCTCTCTGCAGTGGTGGAACACCAAAAACCTTTCCAAAGGGCGACCGTTCCTAGAGCCAGTTCCTCAGATAGTCTTGACAGCGGACACATCGCTCTCCGGCTGGGGAGCTCACCTACTGCAACACACCATACAGGGCAGGTGGGCACCACAACAAAAGTTACTCCACATCAACCACCTGGAGTTACTAGCCATATTCCTAGCCTTAAAAGCATTCCAAAAGCAAATATCAGGCAAGACTGTATTAGTCCGCACGGACTATATTGGAAAAAAGAGGGTTAGCACTGGGCAGAAATGCTACTTCTACATATGTGCTGCAGCTATATCATAGATATCTATGCAATGATTGTAATTCACACGTGTATTATCAAAAATATATCTTTTATTTTTCTTTTCACAAAACCAACGGTTGATATTTTTCTTTTCACTAAATCTGAGATTGATATAAAATTGTATTAAAAAGACTCGTATATATACAAAGTTAATGTTGTATGTCCGCAAAATGTTTTTTGTTCATAAATCTTTCACCAGATAAGTATAACCAATCTAAGAGATTGACAAAGATTACATCATTTTGTAAGGTGCAAATGAAGAAATTAATACAATACTACAATTAAATGTAAATTCTGAATATTTTGAGAGAAGCACTGGTGTTTGACACAGTTGTCACCAACGCGTTTGGGTGTTGAACCTTCCTCAGGGTGTTTCTACCAGTGGCAGACTATTGGTTTTAGCCTCAATTCCAAAAAGTGTGTAGTTAAGTCCGATGTGTCTGATAAGGAGTAGTTTCTGTCCTGTAACTCCAGTTCTGTAGTAGGGGTATCTCTGTTATAGTCATAATCTAGTGAATAGTCCCGCCCATGTGCGTGGACCCAGGCAATCAAAAATAATCTCTTAAGTTGTCAAAATAATGCAGAAACTGCAAGACACTTAAGAGAGAATTTAAAGACAAATAATGCAGCCTATATCCACAGGCTACACTGTCCAGTACTTCAACTAGAAATTCCACCAAAAATCACCACACACAGCTCAGCCTGCTAGTTTCTACCATAGAGAAACCTGCCTCCCCCAGTCAAAGACTCAGGAATGATAGAGAGGAAGGTAGGGACAGACAAGCCCCATAGGCTGCCATTATGTGGCTTAAATAGGATACTGTGCCTTTAAGAGAACTTTCCAGACTTCTCCCAGTATCCCAGAATGCATAGCAGGTCCAACTTACTTTCAGTTCTTTTTGAAGGCGTATAAAACGCCAGACCTGCAGCATTGTTTACATGAAGAATTCTCCACCGGGGAGGAGGGAGGGCGCTTATGACTATAACAGAGATACCCCTACTACAGAACTGGAGTTACAGGACAGAAACTACTCCTTCTGTAGTAGGGGATCTCTGTGTATAGTCCTAATCTAGTGAATAGAATGGCAAGCCCATCCCCACAACAAAGCGGCGGTGGAGAGTAAATACATAATGCCACTACTGTGCGAACAAATTCTGCAGCGAAGCCTGTCCAACCTGAGCGTCTGCCCTGGCGTCAGTGTCCAGGCAGTAATGCTTAGCAAAGGTATGAACCGACTTCCAAGTGGCTGCCTTGCAGATTTCAGCAATCGGCACATTACGGAGCAGAGCCGTCGTGGCAGCTTTGCCCCTGGTGGAATGAGCCTTAGGCTTACCTCCTAAGGTCTTATTAGCCTTCTGATAACACAATTGTATGCAGGACACAATCCACCTAGAGATGGACTGTTTGGAGGTCGCAAGACCTGTCCTGACCGATCCATAATTGATAAACAACTGGTCAGACCTACGAATATCTTTGGTTTTATCCAGATAAAATTTCAACACCCTCCTAACATCCAGGGAATGGAGAGACCTCTCCGCTGGGGATGAAGGGTTCTGAAAAAAACGTAGGCAAAGTCATGGTCTGGTTGACATGAAAATCAGAAATAACCTTGGGAAGAAATTTAGGGTGAGTACGCATAACAACCTTAGCAGCATGAAATACAGTATAAGGTTCATTACAACACAACGCTTGAATTTCACTCACCCTGCGGGCCGATGTAATGGCCACGAGGAACGCCGCCTTCCAGGACAGGTGCTGCAACGAAGCCTTATGAATAGGTTCAAAAGGTTCCTTCATCAATCTGGACAGCACCACATTCAATTCCCATGAAGGCGAGGGAAGCCTGACAGGAGGGAATACTTTCTTCAATCCTTCCAGAAAATCTTTGATCACAGGGATCTGGAAAAAGGAAGTCTGTGAAGGGCATTTCCTGTAGGCAGTCAATGCAGCCAGATGAACCTTAATGGAATGCACATTAAGGCCAGACTGCGCCAAATGTAAAAGGTAAGGAAGGATGACATCTTCCTTACAGGTCGTAGGATCATGGTTCTTAGACTGGCACCAGATACAAAACCTCTTCCACTTGTACGCATATGAAGTCCGAGTGGAAGGTCTCTTAGACTCCTTCAGTATGTCCATGCAATCATCGGGCAGATTCAGATGGCCATATTGCACTATCTCAGGAGCCATGCCGCCAAACTCAAAGACGAGAGGTTGGGGTGTAACATCCGTCCCCCGAACTTCGTGAGAAGGTCCGGCCTGCACGGCAACCGAATGTGAGGAAGGAGAGACCGGTGAAGCAGGTCCGTGAACCACCACTGCCTGGGCCACTCCGGGGCGATGAGTATCATCCGAGCCCTGGACCGGGCCAGCTTGATGAGCACCGCCGGAATCAGGGGAATGGGAGGAAAGGCGTACAGAAAGTTGTTCGTCCAGTCGATCCACAACGCATTCCCCAGCGTCCCTTGCTGGAAGTACCTGGAGGCGAAGTCTCTGCACTTGCTGTTTTCGGCGGTGGCGAACAAATCTACGTCTGGAGTTCCCCACCTTGCGAAGACTTCTCCTAGTACTTCGTCGTTTATGACCCATTCGTGGTTTTCCTGAAGCAGTCTGCTCAGTGCGTCTGCCTGAACATTCTGCACACCTGGTAGATGGGTGGCCGTTATCGTCAGTCCTCTGGCCAGGAGCCAGTGCCAGATCGCCTGCGCCTCCTGTGACAGAGTGCGCGATCTCGACCCCCCCTGCTTGTTGAGGTAATACATCGTGGTGGTATTGTCCGTCTGTACAAGCAGAGAGTTGGTCCGGAAGGACGGAAGAAAGGCCTTCAGCGCCAAGTGAACAGCTCTGAGTTCCAGGAAATTGATGTGATACGTGGCCTCCATCGGTGACCACGTGCCTTGAATCTGCAGAGTCCCGGAGTGCGCTCCCCATCCCAGAAGAGACGCATCCGTCACGACGGTCTGCGTGGGAATGTCCTTGTGAAAGGGAACCCCTCTGAGGAGATTCTCCGCCGAACACCACCACTTCAGGGACTGAAGAGCACGCAGCGACAGGCGAATCTTGTCGTCCCAAGATCCTTTCCTCTGATCCCACTGGTCCTCCAAGCACTCCTGCAACGGTCTCATGTGCAGCCGTGCGTGTGGCGTCAGGAAGATACAAGAGGCCATCGATCCCAGTAGAGAAGACACCGTCCTCACTGTTGTAGATGGAGTCGTCATAAGAGCCTGAGCCTTCCGAAGGAGTGATAATCGTCGCTCTTCCGAAGGAGACACGCTTGCTGACAGCGTATCGATGGAGGCTCCCAAGTACTGTATGCATTGGACCGGAGTCGGGACAGACTTGGCCATGTTGACGTGCAACCCCAGCTTGTTCAAGAGAACGCACGTCGTCTGGAAGTGTGCTCGCGCTTCCGAGAAGGAGGATGCCTTGATCAGCCAATCGTCCAAGTACGGGTAGACGAACACCTTGTTCTTCCTCAGGTGTGCCGCTACCACCGCCATGCATTTCGAGAATGTCCTTGGCGCAGACTTCAGTCCGAATGGGAGTACTGTGTATTGATAGTGATTGGTGCCGACTTGGAACCGCAGGAACTTCCTGTGTTTGTGTGCAATGGGCACATGGAAGTAAGCATCCTGTAGGTCTATAGCGCAAAGCCAGTCTCCCTGTTGCAACTGAGGGTAGATCTGGTGCAACGACAGCATGCAGAACTTTTCTCTGCGAATCCACTTGTTTGCCTGTCGCAAATCCAGAATGGGCCTGAACTCGTTCTTGTCCTTCTTGCGAACCAGAAAGAACCGGGAGTACAGACCTCTTCCTCTCTGAGACAGAGGTATGCCTTCTATCGCCCTTTTCCTCAACAGGATATCCGCTTCCGCCTGGAGCTCGCGCAGCTGGAACTGCGAGCTGACCGGGGGAATCGCTGGAGGGGGGCTGGTGAACCGAAGACTGTATCCATTGCAAACAATATTCAGCACCCACTTGTCCTGAGTAATTTTTCTCCACTCTGCCAGAAAAAGTTGGATGCTTCCCCCTACCGGAGTGGGTAACGGATCCGGGGGAAGTAAGTTCCTAGGGCCTAGACCCCGCCTGGCCCTTGGGCGCCGGAGCCGACTGCTGGCCTCCTCTGCCCTTCTGCCGCTTCTGGAACGGCTTACGGAACGGCTGCTGCTGTTGAGAGTGCCCCGAAGCCTGTCCCCGTCCTCGGCCTTGTCCTCCGAACCGCCGTTGGAAAGGGCGGTACTGCTTCTTGGTTTCCTTGGGCTTTTCCAGGCCCACAGCCGTCAGCGTTTCGGCCTCCGCCTTCATGCGGGCCATTTCATCATCTGCGTGTTTCCCGAAGAGGGTCTCCCCGGAAAACGGCAGATTGGCCACCCTCTGCTGCGCGTCCGGTTTCAGGGACGTCAGCCGGAGCCAGGCGTGGCGCCGTTGGTTGATCCCGTGGCAGAACCCATGAGCGGCCAACAGGGAAGAGTCCGCAGCCGCGCTGATTATCTGGTTGGCCACCAGCATCCCCTCACTCAGGACCTCCATGAAGTCTTCACGCTGCTCCCGAGGCAGATGTTCCGCAAAGCGCTCGAGGGAGTCCCAGAGGGCGCGGTCGTAACGCCCCAACAGAGCCGTGGCACTCGCCGCTTTCATGGATGTCGCGGAAGTCCCACAGATCTTTCGCCCCGCCGAGTCCATCCACCTAGACTCCTTGTCCGGGGGGACCGTGGAGGTCGGAGTGGTGGCGTGCTGCTTGCGGGCCGCCGTGACGATGACGGAGTCAGGCGGAGGCTCCGCTCTCAAGAAGGCCGGATCCGAGTCGGGAGCCCGGTATTTCTTTAGTAGCCTGGACGGGGCCGCTCTCGTCACCGCCGGGGTGAGAAACAGCGCCATAGCCGGTTCTTCCAAGCCCGGCACCAAGGGCAGGAGGGGACGAGACATGTGCCTCTGATGCAGAGTCTCGAAAATGACGGACGTCTTCGGAGTAGGCACTGTCAGTGTAATGCCTAGCTTCGCCGCGCCCCTCAGCAGGACGTCTTGAAAGGCCACCAGGTCATCTATCGGGGACACCCTGGTGTCCGGCGACCCCGACAGCGTAGGTGAATAGTCCCTGGTCCCAGACGATCTCGTGCGGGAGCGAGATTCGCGCCTCCTATGGCGGTGTCTCGACCTCGTGGAAGACCTGCGCCTAGAGCGAGAACGAGACCTGCCAGCTCTAGGGCGCTCCTTCGGTTTGCGAGGAGGGGTCTTCCGTGGCTTCTCGCGGGGACTCTTTGGATCCTCCCGGGGCTTCGGTTTCGGGGTCCCCTTGGGAGGAACAGGCAGTGACGGCAGTGAAGCGGACCTCGGCGGAGGCACCACCGGCCGCGGGGCGGGCCCATGCGGTGGGACCGGAGGTGGAGCAGGATCCTCCGTAGGAAGTGGTGGCACGGGCGGAGGGTCCTCCTTCGGTACGGGTGGAGGAGCAGGAGTCCCGGGTCGAGATGGAGTGTACACTTCCGAGTACACCGAGCCCGGTGAACCTTTAGGGGACGGGTGCGGAGGCGACCTCTTCCTCTTGCGTCCACTGGAAGTGGCGTGACTCCTGGGGCTAGAGCCCCTTCTGCGTCGTTTGGGAGAGGGAGACCTACTCCTCGACGCTGACCGCTGTCTGCTGGACGCAGAACGACGCTTTTCCGGCGTCGAACGGCGCTTCCTGGACTCCGGCGTCGAACGTCGTCCCCTCGACGTCGACCCTCTCATCCTCGGCGTCGAATGTCGACTCCTCGACGTCGATCCCCTCTTGCGCGACCTCTCACGTCGTCCTCTCGACGTCGGGCGGTCCGCCCTCGGCGTCGATCGCCGTCGTCGTCTTGATGTTCCCGACGTCGAGGAGCCCCTAGACGTCGATCGGCGGTGTCGCCTCGACGACGATCGGCGGTGTCGCCTCGACGACGACCGGCGGTGTCGCCTCGACGGCGAGCGTCGGTGCCGCTTCGGCGAGCGCCGATGCACGTCCCTGCGCCTTCGGCGTCGGTATGAAGACCTCGACGTCGACGAAGACGATGACGTCGACGGCGGCTTCGACGTCGGCTTCTCCTTCGCCGTCGAGTCGTCACGCCGTCTCGACCCGGAGCCCCGGGGAGACGGGGAGCACGCCGTCGTCATCCCTCTCGACGCCGCCGTCGAAGCCTTCGACATCGACGGAGAATGGGATCGTTGGCTGGACTTCCTGCCCCCGGGGAGCCCCCCAGGGTCCTCAGCAGAGGCAGAGGGATCCCTCCCAGGCTGCCCAGACCCACCTGCAGCATGTTGGCGCCTATCCTCCAGGCCAGCCAGCCTGATCTTCAATCTGTCCCTGAGTGTCCTAGCAGAAAGTTGCTGGCAGATCACACACTCCTCAGGGCCATGATCTTCTGGAATGCACACGATGCAGACATCATGGGGGTCGCTTTTGGCCTTCTTCCTCTCACATGCTGGGCACTTAACAAAAAGGCCAGGCATTTCGGAGCCCCAAAACGCCTAAAAAACAGCACAAGGGTGAGAAGAGAACACCAAGCAGTAATCACAGCACTTTTAAAAGTCAAAAAGTGCAAAAACGAATTCAATAAACCCTTGAAAAAGGGAGAGCTCAATGCCAGGGTCCTGTAAGCAGGAGCCGGAAAAAAGAACTGAAAGTAAGTTGGACCTGCTATGCATTCTGGGATACTGGGAGAAGTCTGGAAAGTTCTCTTAAAGGCACAGTATCCTATTTAAGCCACATAATGGCAGCCTATGGGGCTTGTCTGTCCCTACCTTCCTCTCTATCATTCCTGAGTCTTTGACTGGGGGAGGCAGGTTTCTCTATGGTAGAAACTAGCAGGCTGAGCTGTGTGTGGTGATTTTTGGTGGAATTTCTAGTTGAAGTACTGGACAGTGTAGCCTGTGGATATAGGCTGCATTATTTGTCTTTAAATTCTCTCTTAAGTGTCTTGCAGTTTCTGCATTATTTTGACAACTTAAGAGATTATTTTTGATTGCCGGGGTCCACGCACATGGGCGGGACTATTCACTAGATTATGACTATACACAGAGATCCCCTACTACAGAATCTAGGGCGACTGATAGTTGGCTACAATGAAGGCGATGGCTGGCTCTTCTGGTGCTAATAAAAACAATGCTACAGCCAATTGTAGCCTCCTGACTTTATCTTACCTGTATTAAGGTCTCCCCAAGACGTCCTGTGAGCTATAAAAACTGATAGTAGCTCCAAAGCGTACTCTAAGCTGGGATGGCTGGTGGAGATAACATTTTCAATGGACAATAGACATGTCTTATAGAAACGAGATCAAGGTCATAGCATGATAAAGCCTATGACTTGAAGGGTCCATGGACCGCGTGTATCCGATGCCGGTCGAATCCAAGATCGCTCACAGGAAGTATCTAAGGTTTGTAATAGACTGTCAGCACCATCAATTCAAAGTGCTCCCATTCAGAGTAACAACAGCACCACAAGTGTTTACCAAGTGCCTAGCAGTATTGGCAGCACACTTAAGATGACCGATCTAGTGTTGGTGAACGGTCGTACTCACCACTCTCTGCAGTGGTGGAACACCAAAAACCTTTCCAAAGGGCGACCGTTCCTCGAGCCAGTTCCTCAGATAGTCTTGACAGCGGACGCATCGCTCTCCGGCTGGGGAGCTCACCTACTGCAACACACCATGCTGGGCAGGTGGACACCACAAAGAAAGCTACTCCACATCAACCACCTGGAGTTACTAGCCATATTCCTAGCCTTAGAAGCATTCCAAAAGCAAATATCAGGCAAGACTGTATTAGTCCGCACGGACAACATGACAGCCATGTACTACATACAGAAACAAGGCGGGACACACTCTCGGCAACTCTAACCCAGCACAGAACATATGGCGGAGGACGATACCTCAGAACATTTCCCTCTTAGCCCACCATGTTCCAGGGGTACAAAACACCAAGGCAGATTTGATAAGCCGCCAGACACAACAGATCCACAAGTGGGAACTTCATCCACAAGTTCATCAACCGTTCTTTCAGATGTGGAGACAACCTCAGATAGACTTCTTTGCCACCCGCGAAAACGCCAAATGCCGAAGCTTCGCCGCCAGATATCCACACCCACTGCCCAAATGCAATGCAATATGGATGAACTGGTCAGGCAGATGTGCATACGCTTTTCCGCTTCTCCCACTCTTTCCACTAGTAGTGCGCAAACTACAGCAACATTCCTTAACCCTCATTCTAGTTGCTCCAGATAACCGTGGTACACCACATTGCTGGAACTTTTTGTAGTACCGCACCAAAAGCTATACCTATCTCCATACCTCTTAACCCAGAACCATGGAGAGATCAGACACCCGGACCCAGCTCAGCTCAACCTTGCGATCTGGTTCCTGAAGTCCTAGAATTCAGTTACCTTAACCTTCTTCTTCACTGCATGAACGTCATTAAAGAAGCTAGACGTCCAAACACTAGAGCGTGCTATCCAGCCAAGTGGAAACGCGTTGTAATATATTGTCACAACAACAATATCAATCTCCTAGATGTGTCTATTTACCACATCATAGGCTACTTACTGCACCTCCAAAAATGTAACTTAGCCTACACGCCTTAAAAGAATAATTCCCCCCAGAGCACCACTTTCACCTGTGTGTAATTTAAACGTTGTTCTCACATGGCTAATGGGACCTCCCTTTGAACCTTTACATAAATGCGAGCTACAATTCTTAACATGGAAAGTTGCTTTCCTAATAGCTTTACTTCTCTACGAAGAGTTAGTGAACTACAAGCACTAACCATTTAGGAACCTTTCCTGCAGATGCATCATAATAAGGTTGTTCTCCGAACAAATCCTAAATTCCTTTCTAAAGTAGTTTCTCCCTTCCACCTCTATCGATCTGTTCTTGGCATGTAGAGCTGCAGAGTTACACACGCCCACCCGCCTCCCCGGCTACCTTATCTGTTCAAGTATTATCATAATTAGATATAGCTTACATGGACATCCTTCCTTTTTTTTTGCAAAGCACCATCATTTCCCTAATGGCGAAAAACAATCTGAGGATGGAGCCGATGCCCATGCGCAATGTGATCTAAAGGAGGAGTCACCTATCTTGTGACTTCCAAAGAACTTTTCAGGACAAAAACAAGTGCAAACATCCGTGCCCAACACTAGATGGCGATCTATGCAACAGTGTGTAACTCTGCAGCTCTACATGCCAAGAACAGATGCATACTGGTAAGTAGCATTTTCCTTATGTCCAATTTTTAAAAAGTATGGTATTAAAAATTGGTCACAAGAGGTAGACTTTCTAACTGAAATGAATAATTTGGATATAGCAGGTGTTTGGGAAGTTCATACAAAAAAGTTTTAAAATAATTAAAGGTGAATAGAATCGAAATCTCAAAGTTATGTATATAATACATGGTATTTTAAATAGAAAGGTGGAATGATTAAGGAATTTTATATGTATGAATTTTATGTTATATTTTATTCAGATGTTTTATATGAGATTGTATTTATGGACATTTTAGGTGTTTAAGGACGAATTGGTCCAAATTAACTTTTGTATGAATTTAACTGTATTCTACAGTGAGGATATCATCTACCAGCTCATCAGTGTTTCTCTCGAATCCGGCTTCATTAGTCTGCTTAAAACCTTTTGTTGCATTGCTTCAAGCTAGATGATGCCCAACATGACTGTTTCTTTTTATTGTAGGCCTTAGTGGCTTGTTAGCACCATTCATGACCAATCTTTTTGTCAGACGAAAAAAATATGAAGTTTGCAGGAATGTGATTTGAAGGTTCTTCGGTCTTTGATGGATTAGGTGACTGTTCCATGCCCGTGTCACAGCAGTACTCTACGCCTCTTGAAAATGTGCCCGATGGTGTTGCAGTATTTGCCTCAGGAAAGTGTTGTGGAGTAGATTGTGATTTATTTCATACATTTTTGCAATAATTATTTGCAAATAAATAGGTTTGTATGCGTTGCAGCCATGACACATGTACCTCCTAGAATTCCCACTCATAATGGATGCTGGCTCGCAGATGCTACACCTACAGTTGCATTGACCTTGACTTTTTTTTATTTGCGGATATAGCAGACCTTGCATGCTGTTATTGCCCACCCTCTGCAGAGCCAGACTGAAATGAACAGGACTACAGCTTGTACTCTCATTTAATAGGGTTCAGTTAGAACCAGATTCCATTATTTCGTTTAATCCACTTGGTATCGCCGATGTGTCACTGCAAGTCTTTAACCAACTGCTGCATTTGAAGGTCATTGTATTCAGAAAGCTTGAGCACTCAGAATGAATGCCTCGAGTTTGTTATACACAAGTTAAAGTTGGAGGCTGCAGCACAAACTTCATGCGGCTCAAGTGCCAAGAGCGGAAAGAGCCCCCTGGAAACCAAAAAATCCTCCTTTGAGACAAAACCCTATAACTGCTCAGGGAATCGTTTTATGTCTGTGCAGCACTCTAAGGATCAGGTGGATGACACTACATTGGCTTCGTACCTTTGTCTGCCTGCCCTTTATAAATCTTTTGATGATGCATGTAAAGTAACCCTCTTGTTCAACCGCTGCCTGACGCATTTGTATAAGGCTTAGCAAAACGTCTCTGATGTTGGTAGTTGTGCAGGTCTCTTTGTCATTAGCCACAACAGGAAGTCTGCCACAAACACAGTTGTGAAGTGGTTATAACTGCAGGTACTTCTATAACAATGGAACTCCTGCCTTCAAACTCCCATTCAAACAACTAGTGGAAGTCAGACAGTTCGAGTGTCATAAAGTACAGAGTAGAAAGAAAACAAGATAAAACAAGCATTTGCAATGCAATAGGTCTCGCAGCATTAAAGTTTGAGTTACTGGCGTTGTAAATGACAATGCTTTGCATTAACGTGGGGGGGGGGGACAGGACATGGGTTAATAAAATAACAGACAATGTAAAATTCAAAATGCCACAAACCGTAAAGATGATAAAAAATAATTTTAAAAACACAACTTGCGAGGTGTTGCGATGTAATAAAATTTTTCTTTTATGCCCCCCGGGACTTCATAACGGGGCGAGAGGCGCAGCTCCTGAATAATGAGGTGGTGTCCGTGTGTGCATGGCAGTGGTGGTGTCCGTGTGTGCATGGCAGTGGTGGTGTCTGTGTGTGCATGGCAGTGGTGGAGTCCGTGTGTGCATGGCAGTGGTGGTGTCCGTGTGCGCATGGCAGTGGTGGTGTCCGTGTGTGCATGGCAGTGGTGGTGTCCGTGTGTGCATGGCAGTGGTGTTGTCCGTGTGTGCATGGCAGTGGTGGTGTCCGTGTGTGCATGGCAGTGGTGGTGTCCGTGTGTGCATGGCAGTGGTGGTGTCCGTGTGTGCATGGCAGTGCTGGTGTCCGTGTGTGCATGGCAGTGGTGGTGATCAGCGTGCAATGCCCCTTGGTTCAGCCCCCCACTCCCCAGGGGAGGGGGACAGTGGCTGGACCGGGGGTCTCAGTGGAGGCTTCCCCCGGGAAGCAGAGCTCGGGCACTGCATGCAACATCACTATCGACGGGAGGAAGGGGCTTCAAAAGATGGGAGGGGGGGCGCTGGGATCCTTGGTTTGCTTGCGCAGGACGGTGGGGGGCAGACATGGCTCTGTTGGGGGTTGGGTCTGGGCGGTCGAGGTTCAGGGGGGAGATAGGCGGGCAGCTGCAGGGGGTTAAAAATCTGTCGGGTGATCGCGAATGAAAGAAAGTCTGCAACAGTGAAACCAAACCCAGTTCTATCCATCTCTCTGCCCATAGCTTTGTGTCCGTGCACATACACCAGACAAAACCAATCTCCCCGTGTCTACCAAAAATAATGTGTTCTTGGGTAATGTAATTGTGCTCATAAAAAGCACGGCTATACCTACGGGTCAAATTGGCAATAAGTAAAACTGCAAAAACACACACACTTACACAGGTAGAAACCTGACATAGTGGAGTGCGGCTCTATCATAAACCATGGCTATCAATTGAATAAGCGGGCGCTGTTTCTCAGTTAGCTTCCTATATCCCACACCCGTTTACCTCACACATAAATTGATAGCACTGCTTAATTTATCAAAATAATTCGAGTCTGTGCCCAAAGAACTCAAAGCTACTTTTTATTCCAAACAGCAGAACCGGTTCCTTAGTGGCATTGCTGAGCTTTAAATCACATTATGCTCAATGAGAAGGGAGTCGGTGGCAGTGATACCAAATCCAGTTCTATCCATCTTTGTGCACGTAGCTTTGGGTGCGCTTTCTCATTGAAAGAGTGTAACACGGAGTAGCGCTGCGCCTTATAAATTATGTTGAGCAATTTGTTCATTAGCTGATAACAGTGCAGCATCCTAACTCTTCATAAACCAGCAACAGCTACATTGGTGACATTCAAAGGGGCATGCTAGTATATTAATATGTGTTCATGGCTCAAACCCCGGCCAGTGCGTCAAATAAAGTAGCAACAGTAGCTACAGTACCGACAGTGACTGCTCTACACAGCAAAATAAAGGCATGCAAACAATGGGATCTTCCATTTCACTTACTTGAGGGAAACCCACAGGCGAACGGCAGCTGGTTAGTTGAGTGACTTAAAACTATAAGATCCGCACCACTTAGCTGTCGCACATTCCAGTGTTGCTCACTATGTGCGCAGGACAGAGAACACACGGCTGGGGGCTGCTTAATATGAACGAGTGTCTGCTTGCAGGTTTAAAAGCATATGGAGCCCTCGTTTTTGTATAGTTAAATTGCTTGTTCTCAAAACATCAGATCCCAAGCTGCAGGAGCGCTGGATATGTCAGACGAGTGTCTGCTTAAAGGTTTAAAGGAGTGTAAGGCACTCATTTTTCTGTGTTTTTACAAAAGAGGCTATAAAGCATCACGACAGTTAACAAAATAGATGTGTATGTGCCTGGGAGGCACTCCATCAACATCACTTGCTTCAAAGAAGAAAAAAAAACAACAACCAAAACAACGGCATCATGTGTTTGTACCTGTGGAGCATTCCGTCAACATCACAAGCTGAAATAACAAGACTCGGCACACTGAAGAACGAGGCCTGACACGCAAATCGGATTTCCGGCCAGGAGAAAGGAGAGGCGTGACACGCACGAAGGAAGGAAGGGGAGGAGAAACAACGGATGGAAGCCCTGCGTGTTCCCGGTGAGTGGGGTTGGGAGGGTGTGTGCGCGTTTGTGTGTGATTGTAAGCCCTGCGTGTGGGGGGGGGGGGTGTGAGTGTGTGCGCGTGGGAATGTGTGCGCATGCGTGACTTTGCCTATGTGTGATTGCGAGAGCATGTGAATGGCAGGCAGGGGATGTGCACGGCGACGTGCGTGCCCTCGAGGAGGAATCTGAGACAGCAGAGGCGCGAGCCCGAACGCTGTCTCACATTCCTCCAAACACGCCAACAATAGGCCCATCGCTACGCTCGACCTAAAAACGGTTGCATGTGAAAAGATGCAATTAAAATGTTAAGATGGCAGACTTATAGATAAGAAAAGCAAGAGACTCAGGATAGAACAATGGGTACTTCATAGAGAAGTTAAGAAGTAAAAAAAGAACGGAATTATTTCGAGAAAAAGACGACATTGTGATGACGAGAACATGGAAAGTACCAGGCCTAACGGGCCAGGAGAGGAAAAGGTAGCACGTAGATTAAAGGGTTCCACACTGCCAGATGCTGCAGACATGGACTTCTTGGGTTTCTTATCTTTCTTACCCGTATGGACTAAGATACCTAAAGATGATGGTTTCTAATATGCACAATTAAACTTTAAGACCTAACACTATAGTTAACGAATTATGCTAATCTGCTTGACACGCATGTGGTACAGAGCATGTTGAGCATTGAAATGGAGCTAAAAACGCATGTTGCTTACTCGTATGTAGTGGTCAGGTTTGCAAAAACTGATGGGACCGCAAGAGCTGCCAACACATGAGCCTTTTGGTAAGTACATTATTCAGCAGCTGAGTTCACATTAGTTCATGGTAACGCCCCACCACAGACTTGGGACAACTTATAAATTTGCTGCTCATGCAAGAAACGTGTAGTTTAATACAGTCTGGAAAGTTAACTTGGATGTAAGCCACACAAAATGTTACACTCCCAGACATGCTTCTTTTGCTGTACTTTACATGTCTGAGGTGTAAGATAGTGGGGGGTGTAACGATTTCCATTGGCAACTCCTATGCCATGCTGCCATGTGTTGAGCTCTGCTGCTGCAGCAGCTTATCAATGACATTTAATATCTACTTGAGTCCTGGGCTAGCCATCACATCACTGTGCATTAACAGCATTAGCAAGGCCATTAGGTCTGGTTTTAATGTGCATAATCTTGCCAACATCAATTGTGCATGCCATCGTTGCCCTGCTTCAGTAGATGAGAAGCAGATGCATATCTTTGCAGATGTGTGAAATAACATCAAGATGTGATGAAGCAGTACATAAACACAGTGACAGCTCTTTTTACGAGGTGGGGCTAGACTGGAACAGCCCATGTTGGCGTCATGGAGGATGGGTAGTGCCTAACGGCAAGGTGTCCATACAAGCGGTACATGCTTTCCTCTCTCAGCTTCTCACTTGGCAGTCCCTAAAGAGCTACGAATGCAGCAAGAATGTGATGGGAGTTCATGGCAAGCTCAAGAAACTCCACAGCTTAGCTCCAAACAATCTTTCCATTTTTACTGTGAAACACAAAAGTAAATAAGT
The DNA here is from genome assembly GCF_964263255.1 of Lissotriton vulgaris. Taxonomy (NCBI): domain Eukaryota; kingdom Metazoa; phylum Chordata; class Amphibia; order Caudata; family Salamandridae; genus Lissotriton; species Lissotriton vulgaris. The sequence continues at coordinate 826,557,261 of NC_141699.1, forward strand.
TAATCTTATACTAGCGAGCCACAGGCTTTGGTTACTTTTAAAAGAAATTGAAACCGGAATAGTCTTTATGCTATGGTTGGCTAGCTTGAAGTGGGATGTTTATACCTAGAATACCCTAGAATATAGTCCTTAAAATTTGACACATTGCTTTATGACACAAGTGTGAGTAATATGTGACCCTTTCCTTTAGCAGTTTTTATTTTACAACTTTGTAGACTCACCCACGATAAAACACATGCTTCATCATATTCACTCTTAACTGAGGATATTTATTTTACTGTGAGGTTCTAACCCTATGACCTAATGTATTTGCAAGCCTTCTTGTCAAGAAGCAGATTTTAGAAGTGTAATGGTGATATATCATAGGGTTTAAATTAATACAATTATCTAGTAGATGTGTGAATTATGGAACTGTATCCTCAGAGCATGGTGTTCTAATGAGAAAATAAGGTTATGACATAATGTTGGTATGAAGTTCTCATTTGCTCTTCTACAGGTCATTATGCCAAAGATTGAACTAGTGTCTGTATCATGACTGGTTGAATGTTTATTTCCCATTACTCTGTCACTGTTACTATATTGAACAAGAGTTATTATGATGTTGTGGTTGTGCTGGTTAATACCCCTCCGCATGACTGGTGAAAGTTTTTAGGCAAAAAATGCTGCTCTTTTTAGACTTTTAATGGTCCTCAAATCTCCTATATAGCCCCTCTTTTTTTTTTTTTAGTCGAGCCTGGGCAGCGCATGCACTGCTCTGCTAGGCAGGTTGTATTCAGTCTACGAGCTTCTCAACACGCCCAGCGCTTCTGGTTTCTAAATTCCTTTACTCGGGTTGGTCAATAGTATCCATCTGTCTCGCCTTTGGGTGCTTGGTTCCCTCCCAGGGGACTTCACCGATTAGTTGTTTTGGTTGGCCAGCTCTGGCCATCTGTTGCCTCTACAGTCGCACGCCCTCCGTCCCATCATTGCTGCCATCCTTCCTGTGCCACGGCTTGTGTTTTCAGTCATTGTTTGCTTTTGTTGACCATCTCTGGCGATCTGTTGGCCCCTCGCTCACACCCCTTCCCTCCTGTCATTGCTTTCCGTCCTTCAAGAAATAGGGTGTTTCGTCTCACACATGAATACCATAGAACACCATCTTAATTGTTTGCTCATCGACTCTGGTATTTCGTGCTTTTGTCGATAAAGGTAGACACACATTTTCAGATTTAAAGTTTCATTTTAGCACTTATTTTGCATGTTTTTTACAGTTCCACATTACCAAATTCCTCTGTTTCGTTTTGATTATGGGTTTTTTCGTTAACTACAAGGTTAGTTTATGTGAGTCCATTGTCTCATTGGATTACCGATTATTGTTCTCCTATTTGGGTCACTGGTTTAGGCTTGAGTTTGTCACACTTTTCATCTCACTTGTTGCTCTTTTAATACTCCTCGTAATTGGCATGATAAGCTTTTGTTGGCTTTTAGCGGTGCATGATGGTCCCTGTAGTCTCTTCACTGGCCCTGTAGTCATGTCCTTTACTTTTTAGGCAAAAACACTCATTAATGTCTAAATAATAAGTGTAAACATATTCAGGTAACTACGTTGCTCTGTTTACTTCTCACATGCTCACATGCTTCCCTTAACCCCTTTGAAGCGTCGAACGTTCAGTGCCCAGTGCTGAATGTTCGAATAACGGGTGCGGTCCCGTCGGCCAACGGTCGTGCGCAGCACTGGCAAGGTAGTGCTCGCGACGGCAGTTGGCCGACTGCAGCGCTTAACGGGTTAATCTTAAAACCCTTATGAGTATTTGCTTTTTCCAGGTTGTTGTTACTTTTTGTTTCTTAAGGCAGCGTATTACTCCGGTCTCCCTAACCTTATAGCCTATTCCCCATTTTCTGGTTCTCCAGCACAAGAAGGTCATTAAAATGGCAATAGCGCTATGCAAATATAATCACTCCACTGCAAATGAAGGAACAAAAGAAAAAAACATTGTCATTTTCAACGTCGAGAGCTAACTTTCACAAATGCAAGACCGATTGCATTGCAAATGCTTGTTGTTTTCTGCTGATGGAAAATTCTCCATATACAACACTTCACATATCTTCCACTGCACAGTTTAATTCATGTGACCCCCACCTGTAGAACTGTTTTGAGACCCTAATTAAGCAGGTTAAAACACTAGGATATTCTGTTAGAATCTCTGTTCAACATACTTCACCCACCCCTTCTCATGACCCAGAACCACTTCCCTCCATCTCTTTTACCATGTCTGTCCTATGGGTTCATCCATGCCAAGGGAATTTGGTAAAATACTACAGCCTAATACACCATAATAGCCTCTTTCCATAATGCCTTCCATCAAAAGAAATATGCTCTGCACAATACTGCAGACCTGAACCACACTGTGATGCAGTTCAGTTTGTCATACAAAATGCCTTGTCACAGCATACCAACTACTCTCAAGTAGGTTCTGTTGCATATTCTTCACTGACTAGTAGTCTGTTCCATCCATCTGAACACATCACTAATTAGTCTCAAACTAAACTCACACAAGATATTGGACTGGTCTTCAACAGCCATACAACTTGAAGAAATTAGGTTTTGGGAGAGCCCCTCAGATGGAACAACCCTAAGAACACATTTGAGAGAGGTCCTACACCTACCTTGCCACTCACAACCATTTCCAACCTTACAATCACATGGGTTCAGTAGAATGTTGAGAGACTAAACTCAGTCCTCCCTTTCCTGACGCTTACCTGCTGCATCCCCCAATTCACTTCCCCACCCCTCACGCTTGTGGAACTGCCCATCTTGGGACCTCTCCAGTTCAATGACACATTATGGACAAAACAATGCAGTACTAAAGTAAATAAGCGTCAGAACCTCTTTCGGAGGAACTCTGGCACACAGGGGTGTCTGGGCCCAACCTTAGGGGTTGAGGCCTTTTACTACTGATGTACTGGGGCCCTACCTACTATGGGCCTTTAGCAACTGGGCCAAGAACCCCTTCTGCACTTGGCTCTCAGTGGAAGCTGCGGATGAGCAGCCAAAGGCTCCATGGAGTGGGCAGGTAGAGGAGGCAATGTGAATACAGGTTAGTGAACACTACTTACAACTCAAGTGCCAGCAAATCCATGTCCAGTCAAAAACGCATTTTCAAAATAAACTATTTTATTTCTAACTCTCCGCATTCAAATAAATGTTGACATGTAAAAACAATAACACATTTCCCCTTAAGGTCGGGGCTCTAGAGCTTGCGCAGTTGACTCCAGCAACTATCGAATGTGCTCCAGTGCTCCTCCTGCACTTTAGGTTCTGTGCTTCCCAATGGGGGAAGGGGGTTTGGATTCTGATGCTTCTGATTAGGATACTAATGATGTGGTAATGCACCCACGACCACCTCCTCAATTCACGGGTGGCAGATAGGACGCAATCTTTAATGCTTCTTTGTGGACCTATGACTCACACAGCTTATCCTTTCTGAGGACGCAGCCACATTCTCACAGCACTCAATAGCGGCAGCCCCTTCTACCACTGTTTTTCTGGAACACCACCAAGCAAGCCGCCTGACCTCACCTCACTGCACATCAGTCCATACCACAGCGAACCCCTTCTGGCATACGGCGTCACCTCTAGGGTTCCACTTCAGCCCCAGTTATCTGGCAGTATCTTCCACCGCAGCCTTGCCTGGTATACGGGGTTGCAGCAGCGAGGACGCACAGGTTTGCTCTTCCTGCACTGTGCTCATGGCTATCTTCGCATTGGTCCTCTCCTGGCGGATTACAACTTTAATTTGCCCACGGGCATCGACCCAAGAGGTGGAGCAGCCATCTCCTTACACCTTGCACTGGTAGTCCACTCAACATTGCGACCTGCACTGGACCTCACTCTCTCTAATGCGCCCCTCTTCTTCATACAAAAAACACAGTTGATGGACAGAATGCAGAACAATGTCTTACATTCACCCCAGTACAAAGATCTGGGCCTAAATCCATCGTTTTTTTGCACTCCACACCACCCTTGGTCAGACAATGCTATATGCAAATCAGCCTTGACCCTGTGCCTCATGGGAACAGTCCAGCCTGAACTACCAAGCCATGTCTTTCCTAGACCGGAATCAAGCATCCAAGGACCGGTTTATGGCTATCAGCCTTCTTCAGCTTGGATAGCTTGACTCCAGTGATGTGGAGAGCCTGGGACTCACGTCTGAGCATACCCAGCCCACTCGGGGTGAAAATTGCAAAAAACACAGTTGATGGACAGAATGCAGAACAATGTCTTACATTCACCCCAGTGCAAAGATCTGGGCCTAAATCCATCGTTTTTTTGCACTCCACACCGCCATAGGTCAGACAATGGCTATATGCAAATCAGCCTTGACCCTGTGCCTCATGGGAAAAGTCCAGCCCGAACTACCAAGCCATGTCTTTCCTAGAACGGAATCAAGCATACAGCACGTTGTTCTTGAAAGGCAGGCAGGCGCTGGTGCTTCAGGCTCCAGAACAGGGGGTATTGCCTGGTGATATCCCCTTACCCAGCAGATAGACTAGCAGGCCTTGACCTCCAGTTCTGGTCACAGGCAGGATCCTTGCAGAGCTTCCCATTCTCACACAGCTCGTCTGGCTGCTTGGCAGATGACAAATATTTGAACTCTCAACCTCGCCTTCTTATAGTCCATTTCCAGACACCAAACATTATTTAGGGTCCGAGTTTTTGAAATTATAGGTTGGGGTTCTGCTTCTTTTGAAGTACACACTTCTCTTATCTGTTTCTCTTGATAAGCAGTCTGTCACAGCAGGAGAGATTACACAGCGAATAGTCCCTCAGCACAGACCATGGGAGTGACTAGTTCACACCTGGATATCAGCCTCAGTGATATGTGCTTCAAAAGATTAATCCTGGGTTCCCCGCCCTACTCTTTGATTCCCTTATCAGCCCCATCTCCTTCCTGAGATGTGTCCAGGCCCCTTCCTTATAATCTCTCACTGAATCAAAGATCGCCATATGAAGTGCATGGGAAGAGACCGTCACTCCCTTCTACAGAGTGTCTCACCCAGCTCACAGGAAAGAGCAATACATCTAAGGGGGAGTTCTCTACAACCTCATGTCCTTGCCTTGCTGGCCTGGGCTTCCCAAAATTGGACCCAGTGACCTCCATGTAGTGTACCATTACAGGCACACTATCCAGTAGTTACCTCCATGATTTGTGCCTCCACAGACAACATTGCACTCAGCGCATACATTAAACCTGTGCATGCTGTTCATTATTGTAGCCTCCCTGTATTATCATGGTGTACTAGTTGCAGGTACACACACTGCCAACTTACACCTTCACTATCGCTAATGTACCAGTACATGCACTCACCACGTAAGTACTGCACAGCACTGCTGTCACTGCCACACTTACAACCAGTGCAGAGTCACTACTCCTGCACTGTGCAGCACTTTACTTCTAACCAATGTAGACTGAGGGTAAGTTAAGCAAACAGCAGCAGAACTTTTAAAAAGGTGAGTGAGCTGGTAGGCCTTCTCCAGTGACACAGGTTAAAAAGGACCTGTTCTTTCCTACTGATCTCTACTTTTGTATTCTGCCACCACTTTACTCATGCTTCTTAACTCCTGAAGAAGGCAATATCCTTCCATCACTATGGGGGTAGCGCTCTGGGTGCCCCTCCCAGTCCAACAAAACCGCAATCCGTGAAACATACCTATGTGATGGTGCACAAGCTTGATCCATGTCTGTCTAGGACAACAACAAAATCAGTATTAGAGATCCAGACAATAGTACAGTTGGTTGGGTACTTAAGGCAGGGGTGCATGTCCATTGCCATGTAGAGGACTTTTCCGTTTCAACAGCTAGTTCCAAATGGTTTGGTTTTCACCTCCTGCGCACACTCTACTAAAGTCAAAGTAACTTGAATTGCTTTTTCAGGTAGAGATATCTGCAGAGTGGGTGTGAGGGTTTTATGACACCCATTTGGCATGCATGCTCTTAATGCTTTATAATTAAGCAAAGCGCAGTTAAGAAAGAGACTTTGTGTTACCTGTTTGTATAGATGCACCCTCTTCTTTCTTGATTTTCTTCCTCATACTATCGGATCTATCAATTGTTTGGTACTAGACAAGAGGTTGGGCTTCGTAGCAAGATACAGTTATGTTTAAGGTCACTTGGTTACTCGTAATCTAAAGCACTCTGAGTCAACCCTAACTCCAAACCACTTACATGTCTGACATATGTTAATTTTATTACATTACATTATATTACATTTATAGAATCCTTTTAATAAAGTAATTGGCTGGAGGCACCACTGTTGCAGTGCAGCTTCAAGTAGCTACCACTCACTGGCTACCTATTAAGAGTACAAATTTACAATAAAGTTGATTTTGATCTAGTTAGTAGTAACTTTAGCTCACCACCTCTTATGCTGACCTCTTTCCGCAAACCATTTTTTGAGCATTAGCTAATAAAATGGTTTATTACATTGAGCATGCATGAAATTATTTCATTTTGTAAAACACCCAGCTTTGCCCCAAAAGGAAAGCCCCAAAAGGAAATGAAAGCGCAAATTATTTTTTTTTTTGTGAAATTTGAGATTAGTCTTTTTAATACTGATTATTCTCTGAGGGAAGTAATTAATCTTTGGTTCAGCAATGAACCAAACATCTTTGTGTGTGGATAGCCAGATCTTAATTAGCTTTTGGAATCCTCTGGATTAGCCTGCTTGTTTCAGGAGGCAGTGTTTTTTTAACCCCTTCCATGCTGATGACGGCCCCCAGCCATCATGCATCACGGTGCTCGTGTGCTGATGACGGCTGGGGGCCGTCATGAACCCGTCCACTCTTCAAAACGGCCGCACAGGCGCAGAATCGCGTCCGCGCCCAAGGAGTTAAACGTAGCTATTTACTAAACTTTGGTGATCTTTGTCTGAAAAGCTTCTTAAAGCTATGTATACTACCCTTTTTAGGAAGATGCATCTACATGTGAAAAGGCTTAGTCACATCAAATCCATGTAGATTATGTAGACAGGAGAGACCACATTTTTTAATAAAGATTCATATTTCAGCTGTCGTCAGATTCTGTTGTACCGTGGTGCCAATTTCCCTATTTTTAAGCAGAAACATCATATTTTAAGGGAACTGTGATGCAAGCCTTACAGAACACCACCATCAATTCAGGTGTGATACTTTTTTGTGATCTTTTTTGAGTGATGACTAAGAACTCTACTAAATCTTGCTGCATCTTTTTCAGGTACATTTGGTAGAATATTTAATGGGATTCTTGTGGATGAAAAAGACCCCAGCAAAGAGAAGCGCGTCTTTGTCAAAACAGTCAAAGGTGAGATTTATACAACATTCTTTTCATGGATTGGCCTCCTCCCAACATCAGTGTAAAGCTAAACCTTTTACCTTCTGGCCATTTGCATAAACTGACGCAAGTAGTTTTTTGTATTCAGAGTTGAGAAATCAAATCCAGAGTTAAGCTCTGAGTTACTGCCATGTCCCAACTTGCAAGCTGTCAATGATGAACAAGAATTTGTTGAACCCCAAATATAATTTCTGACCATTAAATTGTAGTGTTTTATACCAATTCTTGCTCTTTTATTGCATTTAATGTATTTTTCCTCTTCACCCTTTCCTCCTCTTCCTGCTATGTGATTGGACATATTAAACTTGGTTCAGTTTTAGGAAATCTACTCGAACCCCCATTGATTTATAAGGACAGATATCTGTTGCCTTTCGATATCCTTGCAAAGGGCTTCTTTGGGAGGAAGAAAGTGCTTGTACATATCAGAAATTAGGGGAAAATGCTCACTGTTAAAAAGAATTGTTGAGAATGCAGAAAGTTGTCTGGAATAAGCCACTATCTCTGGCTTTCTCTTAGGATTTAACACATTGATGCAGGCTGCACTCTGTATATTTAAAGATCATTGTGTTTCTGATTTATACTTCTAACCACGGATTAGAATTTCCCCCAGGTTCTGGGCTGGATCTGGGTAATATTACAGCCACGCTACTGCACGCTGAGTGGCCCCCATGCTGCTTCATGTTCATTCTCTACCACCCTGGAGGTGAAGGAAGTGAGCCACATATAAGGGCCACCCCTGAATACTGATATCCGTTTTTATTTTTGCGCCTTGAGATGAGGATTTGGAGTACTGCTCCAAATGTCTGTTTTCTGCTGATCCCATAATTTGACAGTGAGCCAACAAGAATGTCTATCCACAGGATTTAAGCTCTTCCACGACTGCAGCAAGCAGGTTCCTGTCACAGACCCATAGAACATGCTTCTTTGGTGCTTGGGCTTGTTCTTTGGTGCTCACGACTGGATGTCCTGCAAGAAATGTGCCCTTATGCACCCAAAGTGATCCAAGAGAGGGAGGTGAAATTCTTCATCCTGAGTTTAACAAGAGGTTAAAGTCGAAACAAAAGCTCTGTTCCAAGTCGCATTTCTGCCTACATTCTTTAAGAAGCCAATCCAATTGGAAGGTCATTCCTGATCAAAGTCTTCGGTAAGTCAAAATAAAAAATATTCCATAAATGCAAGAAAGCTGTGCGGGACTTGACTCAACCCCACCTAATGCTCTCTGTCCGGGTAGAAGATTACACAAGCAGTACCAGTCAGTACGTAACCAGACTCTAATCCTCAGTCTTTGCTTTAACGCCAGAACCATCAGAGGCTAGAGACATTAGGATCTGACTCTGATGCAGTCCAGGGTATGCAAAATGTCCCCCCAAGATGTGGTGGAGAAGGAGGAAGAGGATCTGCATCTGCTTCCCCTTCACAATACTGATGACCAACTAAACCTGGATTTCCTGCATGCAATGGGCTAGATATTTTTTCGGAGATTGAACTGGACTCTCCACTTGGGCCACAAACAATAGAAAGTGCCTCTTTTGCAGTAGGTTTGCCATGGACAGCAGATGTGCTAGATTTACCGTTGCCTACTATTGAAACGAAGACAAGTATATTAACTGAAATCCTTCAATCGGGTCCTACCTATTCCCAGTAAAAAAGATTCTTACGAATGCTCTGGCCCTTCAGTCAGTCGAGCTGTGGCCAGGCTATTTTAGACTGGGGATCCAGATTTGATGGCAAGGCAGACTATGCCTGAAACTGTGGTGGTTCGGCCTTTGACACGTAAAGTAATTGCTAATGGCTTTCCGACGAACCTTCTGTCTTGAAAGTCAAAACATGTTAATGCCTTTGGAAAAAGAAAGCTATCTTCTGGTAGTTGTGTCCTTGAATGCAGTGTGCCTTGTGGGCTAGTAGGTCAATGTTGCTTTATGGGACTTGTTCAGCGAGATACTGCTGGCCTTCCCAGAAGACCTCCGAGCCTTGCTGGCTCAGAAAATACATGAGGCCAAAATGCAGCAAAGTTTCTCTTAACTGCTGTCTTCCACTATACAAACTCTGGTGGCAGATCTCTTGGCATCAGTGTAGTGCTTAGAATCAATTAGTGTTCTTATAAAACGCGAGTACTCACCTGTGAAGGTCTCAAGGCGCTGAGTGTGTGTGGGAGAGGTGGTGGAGGGGAATCTACGGTTCAGTCTAAGAGCCAGGTCTTGAGGTCCTTCCTGAATTGCGGCAGCGATGGCGATTGCCTGAGGTGCAGAGGCAGGGAGTTTCCAGGTCTTTGCAGCAAGGTTGGAAAGGATCTTCCTCCAGCTGTGGTTTGGCGGATCCGTGAGATGGTGACCTGAGCCAATTGGTTGGAGAGATGTCTGGTGGGAGTGTAGAAGGAAAGGCGGTGATTGAGGTATGGAGGTCCGGCGTTGTGGAGGGCTTTGTAGGCATGGGGAAGGATCTGGAAGGTGATCCTTTTTGTTGATAGGTTGCCAGTGTAGGTCTCTCAGATGGCCAATGATGTGACAGCGGGGTGGGAGTTCAGGATGAGTCTGGCAGAGGCATTCTGGATGGTCTGCAGTTTCTTGGCACTGCCAGCGCAGAGTGCATTGACGTAGTCAAGTCTGCTACTGATGAGCACCTGGGTGACTTTTTTCTTTGACTTGTTGGGGATCCACTTAAAGATCTTATGATGCATGCAGAGCACGTGGAAGCAGGAGGACAACACAGCATTGATTTTGCGGTTCATTACGAGCGAGGAGTCCAGGACGATGCAGAGGTTGTGTGCCTGGTCTGTGAAGTGGGGGGTTCAGAGAGCTACCGGCTACCAGGAGTCGTCCCAGTCAGAGGGAGTGGAGCCCAGGATGAGTACTTGGGTCTTGTCTGAGTTAAGCTCTATGTGCTGTCCATCATCCAGGTGGTGACGACCTTCATACAGTTGTGGAAGTTGCTCTTGGAGGCTTTGGGTTAGTCTGTGAGGGAGAGAATCAGCTGGGTGTGGTCGGCATATGAGACAAAGTTGAGTCCATGGCTTCTGACAATTGCTGCAAGCTGGGCCATTTAGATGTTGTTGAGGGTGGGGCTCAGGGAGGATTCCTGAGGCACTCCGCAGCTGATCTCTGTAGGTTCTGAGTTGAACAGTGGAAATCTGACTCTATATGTTCGGTAGGTGATAGATCCATTCTAGGGCTTTGATGTCTGCGTCGTGGAGTCTGACGCAGAGGGTGTGGTAGGAGACAGAGTTATTGCCTGAATAAGATCCACCGGGTTTTCAGGATCTGTCCAAGCATCCTTGATGGACATGCCCTTTGATGGCTCCAGATTGTTTGGAGAGAAGGCTTATTCAGTGCTCAAATAATTTAAGGACACCTGAGCAACAATACAATCCTAGGGACTCTTGTCTTCTGCCAAGTAGTTCAACCGACAGTACAGAAAATGTAGGGGTTAATCCAAGGGGCTAGCTTACAGAAAATGTCAGTCCTCCCAACATTTACAGCAACAGCAGACCCAGTCTCTTGGGGCAGAGGTCATGGTGCGGCAGCAGAGGCCGATTGCACCAGCAGAGAAAGCTGTCTTCTAACTCTTTCTCTCCTGCTGCAGTGGCTGCCACTCTTCTTTAAATTGCCCCCACAGGTCCAGTCTCAGCTGGTAAGAGTCAACATCTATGTTCCCCCCTCTAGCCTAGAGATCCATCATATCAGTCAGATGGCTCTTGCAATCATTTAAAGGGACTATGCCATGAGTTTTGTTTCCTCCCTGCCCTGTCTCACCCCATACATTCTGCAGACTGCTCTGCAATCTTGCTGCAAGAAGTCAAGCCTCCTCTGGCCAAAGGTTACATCAAGCAGTTGCTGGATTAAGAGCGAGGAAAGGGGTGCTACTCTACGTGCTCGTGCCAAATGAAGGAGGCTTCAGGCCTTGACTAGATCTTCGCCCACTGCATGCCTTTATAAGGAAAAACAAATAAAAAATGCTCGTGCCTTTTAATCAGCTCTTTTCTGCTTCGGACCCAGGAATCTGGAAGATGTCCGTAGACTTGTTGGGCACATGTTTTTATTAGCCTTTCTTCCTCTCCCACTGGTGTGATATGCAGCTCACCCAGTGTAAGAATATTTTCAATTTGCCATTCTCCCCTTTGGCCTTACCTCAGCTACGCAGGTGTTCACAAAAGTGACGGCAATGGTCACTGCCCACCTTAGATCTCGGGTATACACAAATTCTTAAACCTTAAAAACTGGCTGCTCAAGGCAAGCTTACTTCAGTCAGATGTGGTCCACCAAGAGCGGAACTCCTTATGACTTTGATTCTTTCGATCAAAAAGAGTCAGTCCCATCTGAGCCCCATGCCGAGGATTTCCTTAACTGGAACTGTCCTAGTGACTGTGTCCTTTAAAGCTTGTCCAACCCCACAGCTCTCAGGGTATGATCCTGATGTTTCAGATTCAATCCTGGATCTCAGCGGGAACGTTTCTGAGGCAACTTGGACTCCTTGCCTTGTGCAGCCTCCTTATCTGTATCTCCAGTCTACATTTACGTGCCTGCAGTAGAACGTCAGACTTAATTTGTTTGCACGTCTGGGCTGCCTCCCAAACTCCATCCAGATCTCGTTGGAGATGACTTTTTATCATTTGTGGTGGTAGAGAAGCTCCAACCAGACCTGCGATAGGCCACTCTCTCTTCCCCACCCAGACTAAATGGTTGTGACAGATTAATCATTGCTGAATTTGGAAGCGGGGCATCACCTGAGATAAGGTGGAAATCAGAGGCCTCTGATTTCCAGTAAAGAGCCAGCTCCATACTATCCATCTGCCCTTGAAAATATACCTGCCTTCCATCGGTATGGAAGTAGCGGTGGCTGGAGCAAGTCCTCATGAACAACACACCCTCCATGTGGTGCAACAAGCTGATCGGAGTGTGATCCTGGATCATGTGCCTGGAGGTCCTGTGTCTCTGGAGGTGGCTAGACATGCAGGACATTTTTCTGGACGACAACCATCTAGCAGACATCTCTAATTGCCAGGGCAGATGAGAAGACCTCTGCTGGTGGTGGATCAGCAGTGGCATCTGCATGCCAAGGCACATCAACAATCAATGTTAATTGTCTTGGTTAGCTCTTTTCGCCACTGTCAAATGTGCAGAGTGCAAACTAGTGCACATTGTAATTTCCTACAGAAAAGTTAATAGGAGAAGCATTCCGGCTGAAGTCTCACGTCTACCTCTCCTGCTTTGAGTTCTGACGAAGAACCAGCCCCAGTAATTACCTTTAACTGATTTTGGAGAGCAAGATACCCAGAACTCTTGAACAATGAGCATTAACCCTTTGATCTGGTTATCATTTTGGGAGAACCGCTTGTCGCAGCAACAGGGGAGACTTCTGCATTTGACTCATTGCTACCTGTATCTCATTGAGTATTGATGAGCACTGCCAAAAAGTCCAATTTGTTGCCTTATTTGGCGCTAGTCATTCCCTACCTTCTCCAGGCCAAACTTTCATAGGTATTGTTTGTTCGAATGTTGTCCCAGCCAAGCCTTATAGTGGGCACATGTAATTGTGCTCCGCCAGTCCTTTGGGCTTTTTTGTGTTTACCTGATCAACTTTCTCCTTGTAAATCACCTGTGTGATAAATTGTATCTACGGTCTGACTTTCAAATTTCTCCTAAAGCCCATCCTTTAAAGCGATTTTTTTTTTTTAGCTGCTCATTGGAGCTACAGATGGCCAGAACAGTTTTCCTCATTGCTATCACCTCTAGAGTGAATTGCAGGCCCTCTTGATGCAACAGCCCTACACCACTTCTTCGCATGTAAGTTAGTCCTGAGGACATGAGCTGGCTTCTTACCCAAAGCTGTGAGTCCTTTTTATATCGGCCAATCTATCACTGAAAATGGTTTTTGTGCCATCTAATCTTTCAAAAGGAGAGGCTCTATTGGTTGGGCCCTAAAGGACTTTAAATATCTACTTTGGCTGCACAAGGCGAGTATCCGAGCTGTACATCGGACGTGCATTGGTGAATGCATTTGCAAAACACTACTGCCTTGACAGGACTATTTTGTCCACTCGATCCATAAAGAGTTTCTGGTATGAGTCTACCCCCTCTGTCTCTCCACGTTTGGGGCCAGTGGAGGGTTGGTTGACTGCTGTGATAACTATTCTAAAGATGAGGAATCTGCAGTTAAAAGTATCCATCACCTCAGATATCTTACTGCCCTTCCACCTCCCCATTCTGTGAGTGGACTCTTGCACATCCTAATAAGGTCCCAAGCTAGAATTTGCCACACTGTCGCCTACAATTTGTTCAAAGTGCCCCGCATCTGAGGACATGGAAAAAGAAAGAAAGATTTTAAAATTGGCATTGGTGCTCAGCGTGATGCTGATATCTGGCTCTGTTTTATCACTACCATTGTTGTTCAGAGTCACCATAGAGTTGCACAGCGCTATCTATTGTCACATTGGGAGCATTGTTGTAAGATTCTCCAAATCCACTCTGACACCTGGGGTGTTTTTGTAGGTGAGGAATCTGTATATAGAGTTTCCACTAAGGTAAGTAACTTACTTGTTTGTTTAAAAAACGACAGTGTATAAATTGGCTGTAGATGCAGAGCATATTCTCAGTGCAAAGATATCTACGTTTGAAGGCATGGCAGTGAGTGGTATAGTCTCTTATCAGTACTATATGATTTGTACCTCTGTTCTAGCTTTTACACAATGGCTCAAACCATTTATAGCACAACAGAAAAAAATGTCATACAAGGCTCCAACCTGTACAAGGCTCCAAACTATACCATACAACACTCGGGCCTTACAGATTTCCAAAACTTCCAGGTCTCACCATAGCACCAGTAGGATGCTTCTTGCCTTACAGCTGAGGCCGAAGCTACTCTGTGGAACTTTGAGACAGATTAACTTATTTTAAACCCTCTCCACTGCGTCCTACAGCAAATAACCTGCTGGCTAGAAATGCCTTGTTATGAGTTTTTTTTCTTCACATTTCTTAACACAATTGATAAACTTTTCGTTCTCCCTATTGTCACCCATAGGTTCCAATTCGCAGTAATTCAAGATAGTATGTAATGTGTTACATGTACCGTGGAATGTAAATGTAACTTTCTTTGGGGGTATGTGCAAAATTAATGTGTGAAAGTGTCATCAAATTAAAAGATCCCCGGTTTCAATGTTGCTTTCTGTTTAATGCTTAGATGGATGTTTTAAAAGCCTGCTGTCGGAAAAAACGTTTCTCTGCTCACAGTTGGAAAAATATTGTTGTCAGAAAACAATGAGCACTTAAAGAGGTGGATGTTAGGGAGAAGCATCTTCTTTGCCACGCCAGGACATGTGTCCCAATCGTTTTTATCTTTTTCCCACCTCTTGCTCCAAAGCGGTAATTGATTTGTAAATGGTTTCAAGACACAGAAGGAAATTAAAAAGTACAACTGTTCTTTGCAAAGTTTAAGATTAGGTGTTTGAGTGCTTAGTATCCTCACAGTTCTCAGAGAATAGTCCTGAATCTATGGCTCCGAATTGAGCCAGACTTTTATTGCGTGTATTGCGATGCCTTGTTTACCTTTTTTAATAATCTGTAATCATCTGTTTATTTCAGGAGATAATGTTCCACAAGTTTCTAGCAGAGATTATGCATCAGCCTGAGTTTTTTTTCTTTAAAAGTAATGACTCTTGTATATGCTCTTTGCTTTAAGTTCATGGTATTTTAGCCAGATTGTAGTAATTCCATTTTGCTTGGATGAACCTGGGATGTTGGTGATGATGGACTTTGCGAGTGAGGGGTAGCATGTTATATGCAAGTGTGCGTGTGTCTGAGGAAGTCAGCGCAGTGCCACCATCTCAGAATAGCTATGCTTTTTACTCTTCATTCATGAGCATGAGGGCAGCAGCATATTGGACTGTATAGTTGTCACCAGGATTTGTGGTAGGTCTAGATCAATGGTATTGGAATAGTTCAGTCTTGATGAAATTGTCTTGACTGCAGGTGAGGGAACGTTAGGAAAGGAAGGAACCATTATACTTTTTTTGTGAGCCATTACTGTTGAAGACGAAGGTTTCAGAACGGCATTGATCTCAGCCAAAAAGTGAAACTCACCCAAAAATGTCAGAGTACATTGGCTGGTTTTTCAACCTTTCGGATACTTCACCCAGACAAAGCCTGGAGTCTTTTATTGGTTAAATTGGGTGGATCTATGCATCTTCTCCCATAGCCCTACAACACAAACAATTGAAGATCTCGCAAATATACACATTGTTTAGTAAAGCATAGGCACTTCACACGAATACTGTCCGGTACTTTATCTAAATAGTATGTGTTCAGTGAGATTTCTCTTGTCTTTTATACCGTGTTTATTTTAAATGCTTGCAAGTACAGGCGATGCATGCATTTCTGCTGGCATTCCTAGTATTTCTTATATTTTTTGAAAGGGTGGAGACAATGATTGTGGGAGGGTGAGTGAGCTGTATTTAGTATTGAACAATATCTGGATTTTCTGATTTGTGCAAGGCACCCTGAATGATTAGTGGTGTTTAGAGTGGAAGACTAACAACTTGCCAGAGAATAGACCCACTAATGGAAACAGCTTAAGCTGAAATTTACTAGGATTAATGCAGTCTTTTTTGCCGATTTATTCGACAAGTCTGGTTTCTCGATCTGTTTTCTCTCTTGATCTCAAAGTAAATCACTGTTTAAACTGTAACTGTTGTTAAATTGCTGTTTCTCGCACTTGCATAAGTCATGCGGTGGACTGTCTGTGCTTGACATTACTTTCTAAGAGGTACTTTACTTTGTGTTCTACACTACATGAATTGTACTATGTGTTCCTTGTCATTTAATCAAAGCTTTATGAAATTACTAAATCACTCTCAGGCCATATCCAAGACCTAACACCACCACCATCTCAAACTATGTGTGATGCATTGGCAGACTTCTTCTTTTCTAAAGTAGACGATACCTACCAGGCATTTTCCTGTAAATCAGCCGATCCCTCACACATCCCAATAGAACCCTTGACATTGAGAAAACACCAAACTCCAACTTTTCCTAATTTTACAGCAATAACGGATGACCAAATATCGAGCATTGTATCAACCATTAAATCAGGCTCAATACTTGATCCTTGCCCATCTTCAGTCCTCCTCCCACTGATGGACTCAATAATACCTGTTTTGACACAGGTATGTAACTCCATACTGTGCTCAGGTAACTACCCTCAGTTCTTAAAAACTACGCTGCTTAAACCTCTCCTAAAAAAACCAGGAGCAGACAAGACCGAATTAAAAAACTACCGGCCAATTGCCAATCTGCCTTTCCTGGCCAAAGTGGTGGAAAAGGCCATGAATATTCAGCTATCAGAATATATTGAGAGGTATAGTTTACTGGATGATACCCAGTTCGGGTTTTGGAAACATCATGGGACAGAAACAGCCCTGATTAAAGCCGCTGACGATGTACGCCGAATTAGAGACCTTGGCGGAACCGCAGTACTGATACTGCTTGACCTCTCAGCGGCGTTCGACACGGTCGACCACAAGATCTTAGTCGACCGTGTCGAGAAGATGGGCATTTGTCACACAGCCAAAGAACTACTAGCCACGTTTCTCTCAGAGAGAACTCAAGCAGTCACCCTAGGACCTTACCAATCTGCTGAGCTGACGCTGCCATGTGGGGTACCTCAAGGCTCATCCCTGAGTCCGACACTATTTAACATCTATGTGTCGGACCTTGCTAATGTCATCAAGGCACACGGGATGGGCCTTACCTCATATGCTGATGACACACAATTGGTTATGGCCATAAAGGGAGATGGACCAGAAGTGGCCCAACGCTTTCAGAGGGGAATGACGGAGATAGGAAACTGGATGGCAACCAACTGCTTAAAACTTAATTCAGAAAAGACTGAAGTACTATTATTTGGTCCAATGTCACCCAGCTGGTCATCTGAATGGTGGCCAGCCAGTTTTGGTGCCATTCCCAAACCAGTCCCTAAGGTCAGGAATTTGGGTGTCATCTTTGATGATGGCCTCAATTTCATGGACCATGCAAATAAAGTGGCTTCTACAGCCCACTATAAGCTCCGCATGATTAAAAAAATCAGTCCTTACCTCCCTGTGACGGCTATTAAAACCTTAGTCAGCTCCCTGGTTTTATCCTCACTGGATTATTGTAACGGTCTATTTTTAAATACACAATCCAGAGTACTGAGGAAACTACAGTCAGTACAAAATGCCGCAGCCCGCCTGGTTTTTGGAATTCCAAAATATGCATCCATCTCAGATGCAATTTCACGATTACACTGGCTGACGATCCAGAATCGGATTACATTTAAATCATTATGTATTGTCTATAAGACACTTAATGGACAAGGCCCACACTCACTGAGTGAGCAACTGAAACCATACCAGCCTTCTCGCCAACTTCGGTCCTCCAATAATAATCTTCTAATGATTCCCCGTGTAAAAACAGTATCGTGGGGCGACCGTCGTTTCACGGTCGCGGCACCCAAATTGTGGAATTCCCTCCCGCTGGACATAAGAACCTGCCCAACGCTGCTCCAGTTTCGCAGGAAACTTAAAACATGGCTGTTCACTCAATAACTCCTTAAAGGTATTGCTCAGATAATCAACATCCTTTGACTACTGCAAACAATCAGCGCCAAGACGCCTTCGGGTATATGTTGCGCTTAACAAATAGCAATAAATAAATAAATAAATCTATATACACATTTCACATTAACTCTCTACAAAACCTTTTATACAAAAATATGGTGTTCTAAAAGAAACAGAAAATCCCCATCCTGATAATGTATGAAAGGAGTGCCAGGTTAGACTTCCCTGTAGAAAGGTGAGAGAGGAGCCTTATGGAAAGGTTAAAGCTAGATTGAATGGGGTTAAGAGAATAGCCAGAGGTAAGAGACCAGTAATCCTGAAAATAAGAATTACTATGAGATTTTTCTTTAGCAAAAAAGGCCAAATATTTATTGGATTGCAAATCTGGAGTTGGCAAGTGTAAGCCACAGTGATTAGTGGGATAAAGAAAGATAGGGATGAGTTAAATACTATACCATGATTTCAGGCTAAAGACCAATAAAGAAGAGTCGTCTCAGCAAGAGGGAGTGGATGACAGAGGAGGGACACAATGAAGGATGAGGAGCTAGAAAAAAGAGAATGTGTTTTCTGGTAAGAATGTGGTGTAGAGAATGATTGATCCAGAATTGGACTGAAGTTACAGTTGTTTATAGAAGGATTGTCGATTTGAAAGCCACAAACATTTAGGAATATAAAAAAGTGATGGATGGAAAGAAATAGTCTCAGCTACTGATAATTTATCTGAGCTGCATCCCTGTCCATTATTTTGCACACCAAGCCACCTCACTTTGGACCCTGCTATATGCAAATCAGCCTTGACTCTGTTCTAATTGGAGGAGTCCAGGCAGAGCTGCTAGGAATTCAGTAGAACACCCTAAGTGCGACTTGTACACCCAGATGTGGATCCTGTGCTCACTGTGCCACTGGAAGCAAACTATACAGACTGACAAGCCCAAACAAGGGCAAAACCAGTCTTGGGTTGCTTGTATTCCAGTTCATTTGAAGACCTGGCCTGCCAGTTCGGGCTGGACTGTTTCGATGCATGGAAAATACTGATTTGCATATGTTGGCCAATACATATAAGGTAGAGAGGAGTAGGATAAATGGGGATAAGAACAAGGAAACAAATCTGGAGGAATCCCTTAACAGAGATGAAGTGCAGAAGAGTACAGGCCGTAACCTTTAACTTTATCCTTCACCATCCACAGTACACCACACTATGCATCTTTCTGGACAGAATCATACTTCACAACTACTCACTACAAAACATTATTCCTCAAAGCAAAAAGAATGACACAATACATTATTCCTCAAAGCAAAAAGAGCAACGCAATATAATGCATATAGCACACCCTGATCTACCATACAGTGCGACCTATGCTGAGGGAAACCAGCTGTTTAGCTAATAGATTTAGACTGAAAGATATGTAGTGTATGAAAAAGAAAGGTATTGGAAAGTGATGTAGAGTAGATTAGCATAGTCTAGTTGATATTTGTAGGTAGAGTGGTGTACAGTATTGTAGAGTGCGGTATTGTGGATTGGCATACAGGGTATAGAGTACAATGGCATTGTGTGGAGTGGAATAGAGTGGAGTAAAATGGGGTGCAGTGGCATACAAAGAGTTGAGTACAGTGTTGTATAGTGGATTAAGGTGTCGTAGAGTGTTGTACAGTGGCATATAGTATTGTACCGTTTTGAAGGGGTATAGAGAAAGGAGCAACGTTTTGGAGAGTGGCATACACTGTAACAGAGTGGAGTTTGCATAGAGTACAGTTGCGTGCGAAACAGTGGAGCTGCGTAGAGTGGATTGTTGTATAGTAAGATAGAGTGCGGGTAAAGTCTTGTACAGTGGAGTAGAGCCTAGTGGATGGGTGTTAAGTAGTGTGAAGTAAAGTACAATAGAGTGTATTGGTGTGTCCTAGAGAAGTGTATTGTATTGTAGTTGCATTTATATAGCGCTTACTACCCCTGACAAGGTGTCAACATGCTTTTTTGGCAAGTAGCACACTACTCCGAAAACCATAAAGGATTTGTGGTGAATTAGTATGGTGAAAAACAAAAGTAATTTTAGTGGTGGATCTGTTAGTCGGTTATTTGGATTGAAGAGGATAGTGGAAGGATAGAAGAGGGAAAAAGGTTTGAATTTATATAGTGCTTGCTACCTTTGATGGTGGTGTTGAAGCGCTCTTTCAGTGAGTAGCACGCTACTCCAGTAATCATAAAGAAATAGTGGTGAATTAGTATAGTGAAATATGAAAGTCATTTGAGTGGTGGATATATTAGTTAGTTGTCTGAATTTAGAAGGATATTGGCGGTATGTGTAGCATGGAATGGAGTGTACTGGTGTAGCATCGGTAGTAAACTATTATAAATTATAGTGGGGTCTCCTACAATAGAGTGGAGTGCTGTGTCGAATAGAAAAATATTGTATAGTGGAATAAAGATGTTGTACTTTGAAGTTTACAGGCATAGAGTAGAGTTTAGAGTTGGACAGTGGAGGGTACGGGGATAGAGTGGAGTAGATTGTTGTAGTGTGCCATTAAGTGTGGTAGACTTTTATGGAATGGAATTATATAGAGTGGAGGATTGTGTCATACAATGGAGTGGTGTATTGTGGAGTGGTGTATGCTGGTGTGGTGTTGAGTGGATTACTGTAAAGTGAATTAGCATACAGTGGAATATTTCATGTTTGAGTGTAGAACAGTGCTGTGGCATAGAGTGGAGTGGCGTAGAGTAGTGTACAGTAGTGTGGAGTAGAGTACAGTGGATTAGCATAGAGTGGCATATGTTGAAGTGGCGTAGAGTTGAGGAAACTTCTACATTGGAGAGATGTCTTATACAGTACAGTAGAGTGGAGTGGAGCGCAGTGTCATAGGGTGTTGAAAACCTGTGTAGAGTGGCGTTGACTGAACACCTGAAGACCATTCTCGATTCCGGTCAGACGGCGGCACTGATCCTGCTGGATCTTAGTGCTGCCTTTGATACGGTCTCGCTTGGCATTCTGCTACAGCGGTAGGAAGAGGTGGGTGTGGCTGGTGTTGCTCTGGAATGGTTCAGATAATTTCTGACCAAAAGATCTTTCCGAGTGTCCCCCCATTTCTTACTCCGGCCCATTCCATCGACTAGGGGGTGCCCCAGGGCTTGGCGCTGAGTCCCTCTCTGTTTAATCTGTGCATTCCAGCCTCTGGCAGCGGTGGCCAGGCAGTGGGACCTCACCATGGTCTCCTATGCGGATGACACACAGCTAGTGGTGGCCCTGGCTGAAGGTTCCACTCTGATAGCCTCATGGTTTAGAGGTGGCCTGGCAGTTGTTGCAGAACGGATGGCCACTAATTGCTTAACAGCTGAACACTAGCAAAACCGAGGTTTTGCTAGTAGGGAAGAACTCAAGCATGTGGAGTAAGCGATGTTGGCCGAGGGGAGTACTCCTAACCCGAAGGCAGTGGTTAAAAACCTGGGGGTATAGATGGATTCCTCTCTCAGCTTTCAAGACCATACCAAAAAAGTTGCTGGCACTTGCTTTGGCCTCTTACGGGGTCTTAAGCCTCTTCTGAAGTTTTTTGACCCACGACCGCGCCAGCTGATTGTTCAGTCAGCTATTCTAACCCAATTGGACTATGCCAGTTCTCTCCTATTAGGGGCCAATCAGGCTGAAATAACTCTGATGCAGCATTTTCAAAACGCCCCAGCCAGAGCCCTGTGTGGGCTCCCGCTGTCCTGCCCCTGAGCTGGCGCCATCCGGAGACTTCACTGGCTTCCCATGGTGGAGCGCATCAAATTTAAGACGCTGCGTCTTTCTTCCAAGATTCTGTAGCTTGCCACGCCTAGCCTGCTTGGTAACTTGCTTACCCCTTATGTCCCCTCCCTCCGCCAGTTGCACTCCTTGGGGCAGTTCTTGGTTACTGTTCCCCGTGTGAAACATTGTTGTGCGGGGGACGGTCCTTTCGCTGTTTGACAGCCAAGCTATGGAACTAAAGACTAAATACTTGTTTAGAGCTCTAGAATGGAGTGTCTACCAAAACCTTCCTCTTTCCTTCAATTTAGTCTTCTTGGTCCCTTTTTCTATTCTTCTGCGTTTTCAGGCCTGGTGTTTAGGCCCGTTTTATGATACTGGTAGCGCCGGGACTCCCCTTTGCCGAGCAGCTGTGCGCTATATAAGTCCGAATAACATAACATAACAAGTGGAGTAGTGTTGTGCAATAGAGTGTGCAGGCATAGAGTAAAGTGCAAATTTGAACAGTGGAGTGACTGGGATAGAATGGCATAGAGTGTAGTAGAGTTTTGTAGAGTGTAGTTATATAGATTGGAGGAGAGTACACTAGAGTGAATTAGAGGGGAGTGGTATTAAGTAGAATAGCGTAGAGTGCAGTAGTGAGCGTAGACTGGAGTGGTGTACAGTGGAATTGTATAGAGTGTAATAGCTTATAGTGTTGTAGCATACAGTGGAGCGTTATAGAGTGTAATAGCACATAGTGGAGTAGATTACAGAGCACTGGCGTTCAGTGAAGTGGTGTAGACTGGCGTGACGTACACTGGGAGGGAGTTGAGTGTAATAGTATACAGTGGTGTGCCGTACACTAAAGAAGCATAGAGTTAAGTTGCATACAGTGTAATAACATAACGAGCTGCTGAGAGAGAGAGAGGGAATCCCCAGATTAGGGATTCTCCCGTGACACCTGCAGCATTGGTGCCCACCCTGCTTATTTCTGGATTTTATTGCGCAGGTGCCCACCCTGCGTCTTCGTCTTCATTTTAATTAGCGCGCGGGTGCATACCCCGCGACTTGACCTTTTATCTGAAATTACGGGTGCCCACCCCGCTTTCTAGTTTTGATATAGAGGGAGCCTACCCCACATTGTGCCCGAAATTGCCGCCGCTGCCCAGCCGCAGCCGCCCGGAAGTCATGCAAGTCAGCCTGTGACGTCGGCGGGGCCACAGCAGGACCGGAAGCTGTGCGGCATCGGTGCGGGCTCCCGTGAGCCAATGGGAGCCCCGGGTGTGTACAGCATAAGGGAGAATGGGAGCCCACCCCGCCTCCCGGAGCATGAATGAGGAGCCCCGGGTCCCAGGAGGGGGTCCGGGTGAAGAAAGAAGGCAGCGTCCAAAGAGGATCCAGGCGGTAGTCCCCACTGTGCAGGGATAGGCGTGAGGAGGCGGCAGCCTGGAGCCTCGCTGGCTCCACACTAGAAGTCCTGGTCCCGATATGAGGGACCGGGTGAAGCATGGCGCATGAGGAAGGCGGGGCTCCCGTGAAGAGAGAGAGCGCCTCAGCCTGTCTCCTGCAGAGGGGGCGCGAGGCACATTGCCGGTGCCTGCCCCCGCCGCATCCACTCAGAGGAGCCGTCACCCTGTCAAGAACCTGTAAGTTGAGACAGCTGGGGGGGGGGGGGGGGGGTGGAGCCCACATGTAGGCACACGGTGCCAATTTGGTGAGCGGGCTCGCAGTTGTGTGCTGCTCCGACGGCTGGCATCTTTTGTTTTCAGAGCCCCTGTGGTTCTAGCGATGGGCATAGCTATTTCAGAACCCTGAGTGGCTCCAACATATGGGACAAGTTTATTCTTAGAGCCTAAAAGGCTCCAAGGCCCCGCATATTTAATTCCAGAGCCTGGGTGGCTCCACCGTTTCGCATATTGTGTACAGAGACCAGTGTGGCTCCAACAAAGGGGGCATAATGTGTTCTAAGGGCCACTGAGAGCCCATGCCTCATTAGATTATTTACAGCTGCGCATCAATTAGTGCCAGCTGCACCGTTTAGGCGCACAGTTCTTTGGGGGCATGTCCTGTGAAGTTCGGAATGAGATGCACTCCTTTGCCCTACTTTCCCAGCTGCCCAGCAAGTAGTGGGCTGCTGCAACTTTTAGGTTTGCCCAGATTGCGCACCCTTGACTTATGCTGCCTAGGCAGCACGCCCTATCTTTTGGGACATAGGGTATTTGAGCCCCCTTCTTGAGATGGCCAGTTGGCCAGGGGGATGGTTAGAATTGTACGGCACCAGGCCCTAATGTGATGTGGTGCTAGGAAATGTAATGTGTGTAGTGTTTTACGCACCCTGCTTTATACCTCTAAGTGTGGTTTATGATTATGAGGTTGTTCTGATATCATGGTTTATGATAGTGAGATTATGTTTCACTGTGTGATTCATGACCCTAATGTGAGTTATACTTAGGAGGTTAGGGTCTAATGCGTTTAGACTTGTGAGATGATTGCCTCATATGTTTATGATGGTGAGGTTGGGGCAGAATGTCATTTGAGCCTGATGTGATACTGTGCATAATTTAGTTTGTTATAGGCTGATGCTAAGTACAGTGATTACCAGTGTTTACTGGTTGTACGTTTATGATCTGTTTTACTTTTACCAAGTTTGCTTTGTGATGGTTCTGACAGTGGTCCAGTGGGCCCTGTCACGTGTAAGTAACTCCCTTGTAAATATTGACCAGTGCCAGTTTTTATTTTTTTTATTGTGATTTGTAAAGCGCGAGTGCTGCCCAATGGGCGTCCAAGCGCTAGAGTATAGAAAGCAGAGCTGGGGGGTAACGGAAACTGAGATTTAGATGGGCCTGGCAAACGAATACGTTTTCAGTTGTTTACGGAATGAGAGTAGGTTAGGATTGGACCTGATTTGTAGCGGGAGTGTGTTCCACATCTTCGCGGCGTTTAAGGAAAACATCCTTCCTCCGGTCCTGGCTCTCCGTACTCTTGGGACTACGGCCAGAAAGGCCTCCGTAGACCGAAGGGTTCTGTTGGGATGGTATTGAGTAACCAGTTTGTTAATGATCGCTGGACCTGACTTCCAGAAAGCTCGGTGAGCGATACAAAGTGCCTTAAATGCCACTCTCTGTTTCACTGGGAGCCAGTGTAGGCTGCTCAGTGCGGGTTTAGCAGACTGCGTCCTTGGAATCTGTAGCAGGGCGCGGGCTGCGCAGTTCTGGACCACCTGTAGTTTTCGCATGGACATCTCGGGGGCCCCTACATACAGGGCGTTGTTTGAGTCCAACCGGGACTGAATAAGGCCCTGAACTGCCACTTGTCTGGCTTCCATTGGGAGGAGGGGGAGGACTTTCCTTAGTGTTCTAAGTAAGCCAAAACAGATGGCGGATAGTTTAGTAGCCTGGGTGGAGAAAGAGAGGTTTTTGTCCAGCCATACTCCTAAGCTTTTTACGCTCTCCTTGTGGGTGGGAGGGGGGCCCAGACATCTAGGCCACATGGAGGGAATTGATGTGGGTAATGCGGGGCCTAGGAGCATAAGCTCGGTCTTGTCTCCATTCAGTTTTAAGGAGGAGCATGTCATCCACTTTTTTATGTCCTCTAGGCAGTTCATCAGACTTCCTGAGGTGTGACCGGCGCCTTCCTGAGTCAGTGAAACCACTAGCTGGGTATCGTCAGCATATGATACGATTTTTATACCTGACGGTTCGACGAGCCCAGCCAATGGTTTCATATAGACATTGAAGAGCACAGGGCTCAGTGAAGAGCCCTGTGGTACTCCACAGTTCAGGGGTTTACTGGCTGATATTGTGTCCCCGTCAAAGATCTGGAAGGATCTATTGTGCAGGAATGATTCAAGCCATTTTAGAGCATCGCCTCCGACACCGATGTTGTACAGACGGTTCAGCAAGGTGGCATGGCTGACAGTGTCGAAGGCTGCACTTAGATCAAGGAGGATCACTGCCACTGATCCTCCCTGATCTAATATCCTTCGGGACTCCTCGGTGACTGCCAGCAAGGCGGTTTCAGTACCATGTTTAGGCCTGAAACCTGTCTGGGATGGGTCAACGAGTGCATGGCTTTCCAGAAATTGTGTCAACTGCGTGTTTATGTACTTCTCCAGCACCTTACTTACCCAGGGAAGTAGTGAGATTGGGCGGTAGCTGGAGTGATCTTCTGGGTTTAGGGTAGGTTTTTTTAGCAGAGCCCGTACCATAGCTCTCTTCCATCCAGTGGGTACTGTGCAAGAGGATATGGATGAGTTGAGGAGCTCTAGCACCACTGGAAGAATGGTTTGGCTTGCCTGGAGCAGTATTTCTGGTGGGGCAGGGTCAAGGGGAGAGCCAGATTTGACTTGGCGTGCCAGTTGTTGCAATGTCTCCAGGTTTAGTGGGGAGAAGTGGTCCAGCGTAGGCTGTCCTGGGGGCGGGGGAGTTAATCGGAGAAATCTGATTGGGTGTTATTGAATTGTTGGCTGTTACCGGGAATGCGGAGTAGATCTGAGTGACTTTGTTATGGAAAAAGTCTGCAAGTTCATTACATTGATCTAGCGTTTTAGGGACTGGGGGGGGGGGGGCAATATTGACGGTAATGCATTTTTTAACCAGATGGAAGATTTCCTTGGGTTTTGATTTTGCTGCCATTATTTGGTCTGCGAAGTAGGCGGCCTGGGCCGCCCTAACCCCATTTCTGTAGGCCTTAATAGCCTCTTTGTATTGGGTTTTATTTTCCGGGAGAAAGTGCATTCGCCAGGCTCTCTCTTTTTTCCTGGAGAGGCGTTTTAGGTCTCTCAGGGAATCTGAGAACCAGGGAGCAGATTTGTGTGACCTCTTAGGAATAGATTTCCGTAGAGGGAGGATCGTGTCCAGTGATTCCCTGATCCAACCCTCATAGTTGTTATTTGCTTGGCACAGTGTACATGGTGTGATTACTATTCTAATGTGTTTTGAGAATACAAAGGTTATTTTTGATATAACCTTGTGTGGAGTTCCTTTTGTAGTGTGCCTTGGATGTTATTGCTGTTGTGTGCGTGCGCAAATGCTTTACACATTGCCTCCAGGATAAGCCTGACTGCTCGTGCCAAGCTACCAAGGGGGTGAGCAGGGGTTATCTTTGGTGTGTAACTCCCTTGCCCTGACTAGAGTGGTGGTCTCTGCCTGGTTTTGGCGCTAGCCTTAGCCAACCAGAGATCCCATTTCTAACAGGCCTCTATCAACACGCTCTCTGGGATTCTTTAGTTCCGGTCCTTCAAGGTGTCCTGGAAGACCTTCAGTCTACACTGACCCAGGCCATACAACATGGCTGTGATGCTGCTCAATTGGCCATCACTTATGGCCTGGATAACACTGATTTCCTTGGGTGAGTCATTGACACTAGGGTCGCTATCCATTGCCATGCCCGGCTGAGATTGACTGGGTTTTTGGGCAATGTTGAATCATCCCTTATGGATATACTCTTTGATGGGACTCGCATCTTTATAAAAGCAAACTCCACTTTGAGTGCTTTTAAGAAAACACTAAATATAATGAGAAATTAATAGGTGTATAAATATTCAATGTTGTTGGGGATCTGAGGCAATTTCATTGGTGTTGTATTGGATTGTTCCTCATCAGGAGGTGTGTTAGACTGTAACAAATTATTAGGTTCTGTTCTTAACAAGATCTTATTCTCCACTTAGAGTAAAGGGATAGATGCCTTAATTGTATCTATATAGCAAGCTTTTGATTGGGTTATCTCCTTAGACCTGCTTTGGTATTAATTCAGAAGGTCTGGAATCTGCAGGTACAAGTATTCTTCAGCATAATCTGTATATAGCATCTTGTTCATTGTAAGAGACGTTCCCAAACTGTTGGTTGTAGGAAAAGAGAAGCACACTGTGCCACTTGTGAGAAGTTGGGCTGGTTTCTGATGTCCACTAATTATAGTGGGCACCTTGTACCAGTTCAAACAACCCTTATTGATGATTAGGTTAAAGACCACCTTTATTGAAAGCTATCCTAGTGGTAGCTATGGAGACCAGCCTTCTGGCTAAGTCTTGAAGGAATGTAAAGCAGCTTGTTTTACCAGTGTATAACCTCCTGAATGACCAAATGAAAGGAGAACCACACAATGAATATATAAAATATATGTATTTATTAAGCACTCTCTACTAACCTCTTTATCCGCATCGCTGCAGCGGCTTTTCCCGCTGTGTGCGGCAAAATTCAAAGAGCCGTGTTACATGACGACCTCAGCTCGTCATCAGCCCACGACCACCGTGGCTGATGACGAGCTGAGCTTGTCATCCGCAGCGAAGAGGTTATGAGATTAGAGAACAAAGCACACAATATTAAATCACTAGAACAACAGTAAATAGCACAATACACGGCAGGCTCCAGGCGAAGACAAAACCATATACTAACAAAGTGGTATAACAACCACAACTTGACTAGACACAGTGCCTAGAGCATGTAGAATCGCTGGGACCCCAAGGAACCACCCTAAGTAGTGACACAGGGGACTCACTGTCACAAACCACCCAGGAGAATAGGTTCCGAAGGCTGCAGAGGGGCTCTGCTCATGCATGAGCACCCTCTCACATAAAACCCAGCACCCTGCCTTCAGGCTTGATCAGGCCTGCCATAGGGGTGACTTATAGGTTTATATGTGCAGTGATATAAGGTAGATATAGTGAACCTATATCTAAGTAAGGGGCGCATGCACCACCTTACACAGGCTGCAGCAGCAGACCTGTTGTGTCATTTTGAATGATCTCCCTGGAGTTTATAATACATGCTGCAGCCCCTGGGAGGCCTCTGTGGTACCTATTCCCTAGGTACGTAGTATACCATATACTAGGGTCTTAAAAGTGTACCCCAGATTCCAATCTGGAGTGTACCTAAAGTACATGCAATCAATGTAGGGAGAAAGCAGACAAACTGGGGTCCTGATTAGCAGGATCCCAGTCAGACTAGTTGAAAACCAGCAGAACACCAGGATAAAAGTGGGGGTAGCCATGCAGTCAGATGCCACCTTCCTACACCACTCAGCTTTTTTGCACTATAATATGTAAACTAATAGCTACTTCAGCTCCACTTTCCTTCTGTCTGGTGGCTGTTTGGGTGCACTCTTCCACCTCTATTGGAGTGCACGAGGAAGTAAATTACCGAAATGTGCACTCTCTCATCACATTAATTCAAAGCAATATTTTTCAGTTGTTTTACACTGCAGCAGGCCTTGTTTTTTTGCTTTTGTAAGCGCTCTAGTACAAATGTCTAAGCTATTGTCTTGGCCAATGCTTGTTTTAACTGTGTTTTACGAAGTTATTTTTCAGGCAGTAAAGTTTTAAACAAATGTATGTGTGCCCATCTATTTTTAGTCAAACCCATTTCAAGAACTATAAACAGGGTTTTATACACTATAAAAATGGATTAAGTATACTTAAAACCTATAATCTATTAAAACCCAATTGCATAAGACATAAACCTAGATCTTTGTGTAGTTTATCTTCGACATTTGGCAGCACTTGGAAACCTCAAAAGATGAGTCTCTTAATGCTTCTTCCAGACCTATAACTTTTCTAGTTTTAAGGGTATCCTTTTATAAATTTGTTACTGTACCTTTAAAGCTCAGTAAATCAAGTGATCCCACCACTGAGCAGGATGTCACTGATGCTGTTTATTTTCTATTCTCCTTGTTTTTAAGGTTTACCCTTGTGTGCTAGAATTTGAATTCCCAGCCATGGCATTGTGTTTAGAGAAAACATGAAAAAATGTTTTTGCTGTGTTCCTTGACAAGCAGGTTGAATTACAGAGAGATCAGAAGGAAATCTTACTGATAAGAGGGTGCATACAATACGGATACTAAAACTGGTTAAGCTGATAAGATTTGCCTTTCTTTATATACTTGAGCAGCAGTCAATCTTTAATCTGAGAACACGCTCACAATGAACTACCATACTTCATTGGAACTAGAGCAAAACAATGGACTTTTTAGTCCGTTTCTGAGCAAGATTAACATTGTGTAACTACTATGAACAGGGAAAGTACGTATATCTGTTTCATTCCTAAAGGGAGAAGAAATTGATGTAGAGATTTGATTTCAGGTCGGCTAACTTTTAAAAATATTCAAAAAAGTGCAGCATGTTTGATCACCGTTTTGAGTATTTAGCAGGTAGCGGCTGGCAACCCAGATGCACATTGGAATGTTCTGATAAAGCTACGTAGGGTCCCATTGCTGAGAAGACTGGTTATCAGTCACAGTTGAAGTTAATTGGCAGAGCTGTCTTGTGGTCACACTACTGAATCTGTTCAAATAGCTTGTTTTCATTTTTTCATTTGTTTTTTTAACGGATAGGCACTAGAAAATCATAACCCCTATGCTTGGATTAGAGAATCGAAACATGACTCTGTGATATAGCCCTCATGCACTTTAATAACTACGTATCTTGTTGATCACCAGAATATAGCTCCCAACTTTCACCTCCGGATTGCCTTGCATAAAAAGATAGCAACACATTGTCCTGTGTGCTATGGTACGAGTTGGTGCTGTATGATGCAAACAGTAGAGGGGACTCTCTTTCCCTTCGAAATGGGTATCAGTGACCTCAATTCTCAACATACTGTTTCCAGCTTCAATGTGCTAGTGTAACGTAGTGCGAGGCAAGCATTTACGTTTGCACACCTATAACAACTTGATCCAATCTGGTGGCGTGTATTTAAAATTCCTTAAACTCATCTCATATTGAAAGGGCCTCTGCTTCACCCACCTACATCTGTTTTGGGCACAGGACAAGTAGCTTTCATTCCGTGTTTTTACAGTGTTCCAGAGATTCATATGGTACCCCACCAAGAACGGGATGACTTTTCTGCACAACCTCACACACTAATCTGCCCAACTGCCAGGCACACGGATGACATACAATCCATGCCCTCAATTCTGCAGCAGATCTGTTTTGCAATACACATGTGCAGAAACACTCTCCTTTCCTTTATAATGACTCTGAAATAGATATATAGGCAAAGTGTGGACACAAGTCTTCACTCTTCTATACCATCACCTACAGAACCAAACCATAAAATGGATAAGGACCACCCATAAGCAACTCCAAAAATCCATCCTCTATTAAGGACTTGAAACATTTGATAAAAAAAGGCATCATACCCAGCAACACGTTTCAGACAAACATAACAAAGGTTGATAATCACATCCTTCTCTTGCATTCATTGGAGAAGTGTTGCGTGTCCTTGCACATGCCAAGCAGCTCAAGGTCTTCTGACCCATTGCATTGCACCAAAGAAGGGCATACTCATTCCTTCTCCATCCCCACCTCAACACACCTACTGTAGCCCATGTGCCACGGATCTTGCTGCTTTTGTTTGGAGATTGTTGCACCATGTTGACCCGTGGACTAGCTCTGGTGTTGTGCGATGGTGAACACAAATTATGTACCGTGGGTTATCCAACAAGCCTAATCAGTTTTGTACTGATTGAGGAAGCAGTGCTGAAGAATGGGTGAGTGCGACACCCATTTTTTGTGGAGCTCTTTGCCATTTATATTTTGGCATATGTCTTTCATCTAGAGATTCATTGTAACCCACTCTGAGGATACAGTGACTTCCAGCATCACTGATGTGTCACGCAGCAGAGGCAGTGCTAGATTCAGAGGAGCTGCGATGCAAGGTCCTGTGTCATCGATCTGTTGTCAAGGATGCGTCAGTCAAGGCAATGCACCAGTTCCATGGGCTGGGAAACAGTGATGCGAGAACCCACAGCATTGTTGAGGCTACTGTCGATGAGAGATTTGTGAATCAAGGACCTTCCTCTGGAAAGAGTTGCACACGCTGCGATTCCGATGCGGGTTGCGAGGTTGGTGTAAAGTTCTTGTGCTGAGAGAACCCTTGACGCAGAGCTGGTGTGTTGATTCTGCTGGGTCCACAGATGGGCTGGCAGAGCACCTCCAGGCCCACCTCCAAGGGACCAGGTCTGGGGTGGCACCACTTAGTAGGGTAGAACTCACAGTTGCAGAGTCCAGGTGCTGCATGCAAGAGACTACCCCTTAGAGTAACTATGGTGGTCCTGGGTTCAGGTTGCAGGTCCATTGCTGCTCACCCAGGCAAGAGGGCAGCAGATCAGTACAGCAGGCAGCAGTTCTTCAGAGCAGCAGTAGAGCAGAGTGACAGTCCTTTAAGCACAACAGCAGTCCTCCTTCCTGGCAGAGTCTTCCACAGGTCTAGAAGTTTACTGAATAATTGGTGTCTGATAACCAATATTTAGACCCAGTTCTGCCTTTTAAGTAGGTGCCTTGCTGCCTACCATGCTCTGGCTAGATACTAACTACAGGGGTATGCAGCCATTTGTTTGGAGGCAGGACGCAGACTATTCAAGTGTAAGTAGGGTTGTGCCCAGCTCTGCCCGCCCATACTGCCATTGAAGGCCCATCCAGGCCCACTTAAGCTATCTATTGTGTGTGGCTGTCTAGGAGGGATACACAAACCCCAACAGACATGTGACCCGGCGACAGGCACTAAATGGCTAAGGCAGGAAAATGCCAATATTTTAAAAGTGGCATTTTCACAATTGTAATTTAAATCCTACTTTTTCATAATAGAGGATTTTTCATTACGATTCCAAAGACACCAAACATGAACAGGTTACCTGTTCCCATTTGGAAGTACAGTTTACGAAACGTGATGAGGTAACTCCAATGTTATCCTATTTGAGAGGTAGGCCTTGCAGTAATGAAAATGAATGAGTTTTTCACTACCAGGACATATAAAACTTAAAAGTACATGTCAAACTTTTTAAATGCACTGTATCCTGCCCTTTGGGCTTTCCAGGGCCTGCCATAGAGGTGACTTATGTATTAAAGAGGAAGGGTTAGGTCTGGCAAAAGGATTATTTTACCAGGTAGAAATGACTGTTTAAAGCTGCACACACAGGCTGCAAGTCCTCAGACCTGTTTAAAGGGCTTCTTAAGTGGGTGGCACAATTCGGTTGAACCGCCATGAATAGGCTGTCCGAAAGACATCCTAATTCGTACGCATCAACCTCATTGTAAGGATAGGATTCAGACTGCCTCCCCGACGGAATCTTTGGTCCTGTCGGAGGCTGCGGGCCCTCCACTTCATTTTTTAAGCCCCTGGCAGACCTGGTCTGCAGGGGCAATGACAAATTAGATGCGGGGGTCTGAGTGGACCCCTGCATGCCCCGCGGACTGCCACCGCCCCAGGGCTCTGTTTGTGAAATGCAGGGGGCCACGCAGATCCCCGCAGCCCCGGGGACTGCCACCTCTTGGGGCTTTCTTTTTAAATGAATGCCCAGGGGCTCAACCTCCACAAAGCCCAAAGAACACCACCTCCCTGGGTGCTATTTTCATTAAAATGTAGTGGATCATGCCCCGCTGTCCCGTGGACCACCACCTCCCCGGGCCACAAATCAAGTAAAGGCTGGGGTCCATTGATGGGCCCCGCGGACCACCACCTCTCCGGGGCCACAGAGAAGATGTCCTGGGGTGCCCACCCCGGGATATTGCAGTTTGCTATGTCTTGGCGGGAGAACTGCTCCTGCCAAGCCGTAGCAAACTTGGCTGCGCTTCCTGGAAAAGAGAGCAGGAACAATGCTCTCGCTTCCTTGAAGTGAAGCAGTTACTTTGTGGACCTTGTGGACTCCGACCACCTCTCAGCAATCCCACTGTGTGGGGCTTACTTAATAGGTAGGCTAGTTGGCCTCAGGATGGGGGCAGCATGGCCCCTCTCCAAAAATTAAAATAAGCTGCCCGCTCCGGGGGATTGGGTCCCCGGGGCAGAAATCTGCCTCTGGATGGGGCGGTCACACCGACTGTGTCTTAAAATAGGAAACAAAACGGAAGCTGGCAGCTCAATGCTTGGGCCAGTACAGTGTCTGTTAATACAATTGGCCATTGGGCATTGATAATCCTTTTTATGGCGCTGGCCTGCCTTTTATATGTCAATATGAACCTACATGCCACTGTTGTGCTAGAATTATTTGTGTGGTTCTGCCTATCGTCATCTTGTGCCTCTACCTCCACTGTCTCTTTGACCAAAGATGTTGCTAACAGTTCTCTCCTGTCCCTGGATGTTGGCTTTGGCTAACGCAGAATCAAGTAGTTTGTCTTTATAGCCACGTTGTAACAGTCTGCTTCTGTAGTAGGGGATCTCTGTGTATAGTCATAATCTAGTGAATAGTCCCGCCCATGTGCGCGGACCCCGGAGCAATCAAAAATAATCTCTTAAGTTGTCAAAACATGCAGACCTGCACAGACACTTAAGAGAGAATTTAAAGACAGATAATGCAGCCTATATCCACAGGCTACACTGTCCAATACTTCAACTAGAAATTCCACCAAAATCCACAAACAGCACAGCCTGTCCAGGGTTTTCCACAGAGAAAACCTTGCCTTTAACAGCAAAACCCTCTGGAATGATAGAGAGGAAGAAGTGGACAGACAAGCCCCATAGGCTGCCATTATGTGGCTCAAAACAGGATACTGTGCCTTTAAGAGAACTTTCCAGAAGCCTCACAGTATCCCAGAATGCAGTGCAGGTCCCTTTTACCTTCAGTTCTTTTTTCCGGCTCCTGCTAGCAGGACCCTGGAGCATTAGCTCTTCTTCTTTTTTGAGTTTATTCTATACAATTTTTGTGATAATTTTGGATTTTTGTAGCTTCACTCAGTCTTTGGCCTTTATCTACATTCTGCTGTGTTTTTTTGGCAGAATTTCTGCAGTCTTCTTGTCTTTAGACTGTTTCTAGTCTGACAAGTGCTTTGTCCGCAGCTGAACTAAAGACCAAAGCTGAAGCTCACAGGGTTTGTACTCTGTGCTTGCCTGTGTCTTTTGACACCTGTCTTTCTCTGTACCTTCTTTTCTAGGAGGCTTCGGCTCCCAGGTTTCAAACAGAGGAGTTTGAAGGCATCTTCAGCCTCTGGGTAAGGAGAGGGTAGGTCCTCTACCGAGTCCCATGCTGTGATCTTGGGGGTTCTCCCCAGTAAGGGCACGCCTGAGCTATGACGCGGTTCCGGTCTGCGTCGGGGCCGTCATGGAGTGCCTCGACGTCATGGAGTGCCTCGACGTCATGGAGTGCCTCGACGTCATGGAGTGCCTCGACGTCATAGAGTAGGGATGCTCGACGTCATGGGGTGTTAAGGTTTGACGTCATGGAGTAGGGATGCTCGACGTCATGGGGCGTTAAGGCTCGACGTCATGGAGTAGGGATGCTCGACGTCATGGGGCGTTAAGGCTTGACGTCATGGAGCAGGGATGCTCCTTTTGGGGCGTTGGTCGCTTGGGCTCTGCTCTCTTCCGTTGGGTCCGGACGTCACCGTTGGGGATGGCTCGGCGTCTGTTTGACACCGTAGTGGTATTTTGACGTCCGAGTGTTGGTTGTTGTAGAGACAGTCACTGTCTTAGTGATGGTGACGTCGTAGTGAGGTCGACGTCATGGGTTACAGCCGCAGAATACTGCCGGCGCTTGACGCCTGGGTCTTTTTCCAGGCCTCGCTCTGTGGTGAGCCTCTCTTCGTAAGAGGGGACTTTGTGTTCCCGGCACCATCCACTCACGACGCAGAGCAGTTGATCAGCGTCGAGGAACCCTTCTGATGGGGAGTTTGTGGCTACTCACCACGTGTAAGCGAGGGACGTTGGTCCTTTTGCTTAGTTTTGAGTATTTGCATACCTACTCGTCGGCTAGGTCGCCTCCTGCTCAACCACCACTGGTGAGACCACCAGGGATGTTTCGGAATTCTCTCGGTTCCCTCTCCCGCCCACCACCCCAGGGGCCTTTGGCCCCTCAGTCCGCGAACCCCCGTGCCTTGATGCCAGGGATGCGTCTTCCATGAGTATGGGGAGTCTCTCTCCGACTCTTAACTGGTTGGCGGGACTTAACTTTCGTCCACTACCACCGGACAGGAGGTTCTGGCTCCGACCGTGCTCCTGACTTGGTCGCAGGGGTGGCGGCATGTAGACATCATGCTGTGGCCCGCTGTTGCTGGACCGTTGTGGTGAGATCCCTCTGTGGGGGTGTTTTCTTCACCGATTTGTGGTTCCCCTGCTGAGAGACAGGAGGGAAGCCTTACAAGAGATGGTCTAATGGGCCTGATAGTTTCGGTCGGAGCGGAGTTTTCTCTCCTGCCGACCCCCAGGTATTGTGGGTTTGTACTGCGTTGCCATACTTTTATTCTGACGTCTCTGCAGCCTGCGGCTCAGCAGTGTGCTTCTACTCTCCCGTTCTTTGGGCAACCCTTGGGCTGCCAAGAGAGTTGTGAGTGGCTCGCATGAAGTCCGAATCGGAGACTTTTGGACGGCTGTAGGTTTGGGGCGTGGAGAACGGCTTGATGCCTTCTGCCCTTTCTAGCGGCGTTTTTCCTCCCAGGATTTGCCTGTGGTCCCGGGCCGCCATTTAATGCTTTACAAGTATATTGTGCGCATACGCGAGAGAGCTTGTTGCTCCTCGGCGAACAAAGGCCGGCCGGGTCTAAGTCAGTCTTCGGTTCATCGGCCCTCCTCCAGCAATTCCTCCGGTCAGCTCGCGTTTTCAGCTGCGCGAGCTCCAAGCAGAGGCCAATATCCTGTTAAGGAAAAGGGCGATAGAGGACGTACCTCTGTCTCAAAGGGGAAGAGGTCTGTACTCCCGGTTCTTTCTGGTTCGCAAGAAGGACAAGAATGAGTTCAGGCCCATTCTGGATTTGCAACAAGCAAACAAGTGGATTCGCAGGGGGAATTTCGCATGCTGTCGTTGCATCAGGTTTATACTCAGCTGCAACAGGGAGATTGGCTCTGTGCCATAGATCTACAGGATGCGTACTTCCATGTGCTCATTGCACACAAACACAGGCAGTTCCTGCGATTCCAAGTCTGCTCCCATCATTATCAGTACACAGTACTGCCAGTCGGCTGGAGTCTGCGCCCAGAACATTCTCGAAGTGCATGGCAGTGGTAGCCGCACGCCTGAGGAAAAACGAGGTGTTTTCTCTACCCGTACCTGGACGATTGGTTGATCAAGGCCTCCTCCTTCTCTGAAGTGCAGGCACACTTCCAGAGGACTTGCGTTCTCTTGAACAAGCTGGGGTTGCACATCAACATGTCCAAGTCTGTCCCGATTCCGGTCAAGTGCGTACAGTACTTGGGAGCCTCCATCAATACGCTGTCAGCAGGCGTGTCTCCTTCGGAGGAGAGACGATTATCGCTCCTTAGGAAGACTCAGGCTCTTGTAACCGCCCCATCTACGACAGTGGGGACGGTGTCTTCTCTACTGGGGTCGATGGCCTCTTGTATCTTCCTCACGCCACATGCACGGCTGCTCATGAGACCTTTGCAGGAGTGCTTGGAGGATCAGTGGGGTTAGAGGGCAGGATCTTGGGGAGACCAGATACGACTGTCTCTGCGTGCTCTTCAGTCTCTGAAGTGGTAGTGTTCAGCGGAAAATCTCCTCCGAGGGGTTCCCTTTCACAAGGACATTTCCACACAGACTATCGTGACGGATGCGTCTCCCCACGGCTGGGGGGGGCGCTTTCCGGAGACTTGCAGATACAAGGAATGTGGTCCCCGATGGAGTCCACGTATCACATCATTTTCCGGGAACTCAGAGCTGTTCCCTTGGCACTGAAGGCGTTTCTTCCATCCTTCCAGACCAACTCTCTGCTTGTACAGATGGACAATACGACCACAATGTATTACCTCAACAAGCAGGGGGGTTCGAGATTGCGCACTCTGTCGCAGGAGGCGCGGGCGATCTGGCGCTGGTTTCTAGCCAGAGGACTGACGATAACGACTACTCATCTGCCAGGTGTGCAGAATGTTCAGGCGGACGTGCTGAGCAGACTGATTCAGAAAAACCACGAATGGGTCATAAATGATGAAGTACTAGGAGAAGTCTTCGCAAGGTGGGGACACCAGATGTAGATCTGTTCTCCGCTGCCGAAAACAGCAAATGCTGAGACTTTGCCTCCAGGTACTACCAGCAGGAGACGCTGGGGAATGTGTTATGGATTAACTGGTCGAACAGCTTTCTGTACGCTTTTCCACCCTTTCCCCTGATTCCTGCGGTGCTCATCAAGCTGTCCCAATCCAGGTCGCGGATGATCCTGATTGCCCCGGAATGGACTAGACAGTGGTGGTTCACGGACCTGCTTCACCGGTCTCTCCTTCCCCACAATCGGCGGCCGTGCAGGCCGGACTTTCTCACAAAGTTCAGGGGGCAGATGTTGCACCCCAACCTCTCGTCTTTGAGTTTGGTTGCTTGGCTCCAGAGAGAGTGCAATATGGCCATTTGAATCTACCAGAAGTTTGTATGGACATACTGGAGGAGGCTAAGCAGCCTTCCACTAGGACTTCTTATGCTTACAAGTGGAAGAGGTTTTGCATCTGGTGCAAGTCCAAGGACCATGACCTAACGACGTGTAAGGAAGATGTCATCCTTCCGTATCTTCTACACCTGGCGCAGTCTGGCCTTAATGTCCAATCCATTAAGGTTCATCTTGCTGCGCTGACTGCCTACAGGAACTGACCTTCGCAGACTTCCTTCTTTCAGATCCCTGTGATCACAGGTTTTTTGGAAGGCTCAAAGAAAGTGTTCCCTCCTGTCCAGCTTCCTTCGCCTTCATGGGAATTGAACGTGGTGCTGTCCAGATTGATGAAGGAGCCTTTTGAACCTTTTCATAAAGCTTTGTTGCAGCTCCTGTCCTGGAAGGCGGCGTTCCTCGTGGTCATTACATCGGCCCGCAGGGTGGGGGAAATTCTGGCGTTGTGTTGCCAAGAACCTTATACTGTATTTCATGCTGCTAAGGTTGTTATGCATACTCTACCTATATTTCGTCCAAAGGTTATGTCTGATTTCCATGGTAACCAGACTATAACGTTGCCTACGTTTTTTCGGAATCCTTCATCTCCAGCGGAAAGGTCTCTGCATTCCCTGGATGTTAGGAGGGTGTTGGAATTTTATCTGGATAAAACCAAAGATATTCGTAGGTCAGACCAATTGTTTATCAATTGTGGATCAGTCAGGACCGGTCTTGCTACCTCCTAAACAGTCCATCTCGAGGTGGATTGTGTCCTGTATACAATTGTGTTGCCAAAAGGCTGATAAGACCTTAGGCGGTAAACCTAAGGCTCATTCCACCAGGGGCAAAGCTGCCGCGACTGCTTTGCTCCTTAATGTTCCAATTGTAGAAATCTGCAAGGCGGCCACTTGGAAGTCGGTCCATACCTTTGTTAAGCTGTACTGTCTGGTCACTGATGCCAGGGCAGATGCTTAGGTTGGGCAGGCTTCGTTGCGAAATCTGTTCGCACAGTAGTGGTGTTATTTCTCGGTTCTCCACCGCCGCTTTGGTGTGGGGATGGGCTTGCCATTCTATTCACTAGATTATGACTATACACAGAGATCCCCTACTACAGAAGGAGTAGTTTCTGTCCTGTAACTCCAGTTCTGTAGTAGGGGTATCTCTGTTAAAGTTATAAGCGCCCGCCCTCCTCCCCGGTGGAGAGAGATATTCATGTAAGAAATGCTACAGGTCTGGCGTGTTACACCTTAAAAAAGAACTGAAGGTAAAAGGGACCTGCACTGCATTCTGGGATACTGTGAGGCTTCTGGAAAGTTCTCTGAAAGGCACAGTATCCTGTTTTGAGCCACATAATGGTAGCCTATGGGGCTTGTCTGTCCACTTCTTCCTCTCGATCATTCCAGAGGGTTTTGCTGTTAAAGGCAAGGTTTTCTCTGTGGAAAACCCTGGACAGGCTGTGCTGTTTGTGGATTTTGATGGAATTTCTAGTTGAAGTATTGGACAGTGTAGCCTGTGGATATAGGCTGCATTATCTGTCTTTAAATTCTCTCTTAAGTGTCTGTGCAGGTCTGCATGTTTTGACAACTTAAGAGATTATTTTTGATTGCTCCGGGGTCCGCGCACAAAGGCGGGACTATTCACTAGATTATGACTATAACAGAGATACCCCTACTACAGAACTGGAGTTACAGGACAGAAACTACTCCTTCTGGCTGCTTGTTGTGCTGCTGCCATGGCTGTAGGTGTACTGCAGGCTCTACGTATTCTTAAAAACTCCCCATATGGTAAGCTGGTGATGGTGTGCTGTGGGTGAAAACTCGAAGCATGTAGCAAGGAGTTCCCCGCGGTTGGTTTGCGGAACAGCTGTGTTTCAATTGTTTTCCTCAATACTGACAGTAATGTCCAAGAAGTTGACCTTATGCTGATCTTAATGTGCTGTGAACTGCAAATTATGGTTATTA